>NC_083436.1:23682224-24895974 GCF_020745735.1 Hemiscyllium ocellatum | reverse complement strand
AAGAGGAGGTTATTGTCATAAATAAGATATGTGATTTGGCTCACATATAAAATCCACAAATCTCTGCATACTGTACAATTTAATACCTGTTTATCATAGTTTTGCATTTTTAAAAAATTCAGCAGTCTCATGTGTTATCAAGTACTTGCACCATTCATGAACTCATCAGCATGAAATCAAAACCTTCTTTAATTCTTCAAAGCCATTTAACTTTAATTGCATTGTTATTCAGATCTGATTTTCTATTTTGGTACTTGAAAGGAAATACTTTTTTTTTCAAATTGATGGATTAGTTTGGTGACTGTGAAACTTAAAGGGGTACGTTCACTTGTGTGAGACAGTGGATGTTGAAGAAAAACTGATTTTAATGCAGTGGTTGAGTCAATGGCCAATCCTCATTTGGAAATAACTGAAGCTTCCTTGAAAAGGTAAAGTCAGCACCCTAGGCCCAAGAATGGAGGAGTTTACAATGATGGCTGCTGTGTTTAGTTTAACTTTCTTTTAAATATTTTATTACCATATGACTTTGGATTTTGACCATTTTGTTCTCTTTATAAGAAAATAAATGAAAGGTAACAAAGGGAAAGAAAGTACTGGACCATTATTTTTGCATGCTCTTTGATGTTGATAAGTGACAAGAAAACTGCAGATGTTGGAATCCAAAGCCGACAAGCAGGAGGCTGGAAGAGCACAGCAAGTCAGGCAGCATTGGATTCCACCACTCAGAAAATCTTCCCCTCACAATCCCTCTCTACCTTCCACAAGGATCATTTATTTGCCACTTCTTGTTTCGCGCCAAGTTCTTCTCCAAACCCATCATCCCACACCATCCCCTGCAACCATAAAAGCATGCTGGCACACTACCCCTCTCACCTCCATCCAGGGCCCCAAACATTCCATCTAGGTGAGACCGAGGTTCACCTGCTTCTCCTCCAACCTAGTTATCTGCATCAGGTACTCCCGATGTGGCCTTCCCTACATCGGTAAGACCAAATGTAAACTCGGGGAATGTTTCGCCGAACACCTCAGCCAGGCCCACAGGAGTCAGCCTGATCTCCTGGTCACTGTCCATTTCAATTTCCCTTCTGACTCTCTCTCTGACATGTCCATCCTCAACCTCCTCCATTGCCACAAATTGGAAGAAGAGCATGTCATCTTCCGTCTGGGCAGCCTACAACCTGGAGGACTCAACATTGAGTTTTCAGATTTCAAATAACCTTCCCAGCCATCCACCAACTCCATTTCCAGCCCCACCTCCTTCCTTCTATTCCACTTACTGACCCTTCCTTCCAGTTACCAACTGGGTTCATTCCTCCCATTGACCAACCAGATCACAACCACCACTTATGTCCCCCTATCACTATGTCACCATTTTGACCCTTTCTCCACCCAAAACCCCCACCCCCTCTCTTTATCTGGAGTTCTCCCTATCCCCACCTCCATTCCTGAAGAAGGGCTATACCCAAAATATCGACTTCTCTACCTACTGATGCTGCCTTGCTTGCTGTGTTCTTCCAGTCTCCTGCTTGTCTACTTTGATGTTGATTGTCAGCAGGTTGTTTCTTGACTGTGGTATCACAGTCAATCATGTTCTTTATTTCAATTTCTCAAACATGAGTTCTAGGCCTGCGTCGCTGGAGAGCAAATGGAAGTGGACATTCTGTCTGTGTTTTTCATATACATATAGGTGCCCTATCTGAGAGGTATTCTGACCAAGTGTAAAAACACAGTGTAAATGTTTTCATCACATTGCATTGTAGGCTGTGACTGAAAGCAGATTTCGAGCAGTCAAATGTTCACAATTCGAGTTTAGGAGTAGATTTGGTCAGTGAAGGACACTTGAATCTTCGACTGTTGTAACTCTTAGATTATTGAGACAAAAAGGAATAGGAAAAAGCTTAGTCGCAGACACTGATTCAGGGAAGATTTGATTGAAAGATGAGAGAAACAGCAACAGTAAATGCAATAGTATTCTTCATGGTTGACATTGAATAACAGTCTGTTTCAATTGCAATGGCTCTCCAGACTCCATATAGAAAATCACACCAAAAGACATTGCAAAGGATATTATTAAAGATCAGATAACACCTCGTATCCACATATATCATGTCCATCAGACCGGAACACCAGATTATCAGAGAAGACCGTTAGAGAGCTGTGATCTTCCAATGAAATCGGATAAAATAATGTGTTCAGAAAGCAACTAAAGCGACAAATAGAATGTTGACCTTTTATCTACCAGGGGCCTGGTTTACAAAGAGGAAGATATCCTGCTCCAATTGTATGAAGTATTGTGCAAAATTTTGGGTATCATGCCACAGCTTGGTAGGGTCTGCAGTACATAATCACCAGAAAAATCCTGAAGGAATTACATTAAGAGGCCAGACGTGTAGTCTGAGAGCATGGATGGAGGAGTTTATCTGATTGAGTCGTTTAGAAATTCAGTAGAATCAGTTTTGGGGGAGCATGCAAGTAAAATTTAGTAGTAATATTAGTGAAGCACTAAAGGTAGTGGAGATCTAGGCTAAAAAAAGACTGGGTGAGGTCTAATTGCAAGTGTGGGATCCATGATGTATGAACATCACATGCTTATTTGAACTGATGCAACAGGTTGATTGAATTCTGATTTGGTAAAATGTATGTGTGTATAACTACATATGCAAGGCAAACCAACTGCAACCAATCCTCAACCACGCCTATACTCTGTTACTACAGGAGATATTTGCACTTATACTAACACTAATAAAATAAAAGATCACACAACACCAGGTTATAGTCCAACAGGTTTAATTGGAAGCACACTAGTTTTCGGAACGACACTCCTTCATCAGGTGGTAGTGGAGGGCTCGATCATAACACAGGTCTGTGTTACGATCGAGCCCTCCACTATTACCTGATGAAGGAGCATCGCTCCGAAAGCTAGTGTGCTTCCAATTAAACCTGTTGGACTATAACCTGGTGTTGTGTAATTTTTAACTTTGTACACTCCAATCCAACACCGGCACCTTGAAATCATGACGAATAAAATACATTGGTTTGTCAAAAAAAAAGCAAAGTTGCTAAAAATATGTGCATGGTTAAAAGATAGATCATGATTTGAAAAGCATTTTTTCTATTTGCTATGAAACTTCTGTCTGCTTAAGCTACTGAGGCTGACACAATTTGAAGTGGTATTCCATAATAATTGGTGCTGGGGCCACTGCTGTTCAGCATTTACAAAAAAATGTTTTGGATTCTGGAATCAGAAGAAGGATTTTGAAAATAGTGGACCATACAGCATGAGGGAAATGATTAATATTGAAGAAAACTGTTACTTAATAAAAGGAGGCATTATTAAACTTGCACAATGGACTGTTAGTCAGTAAATTAATTTGAATACACACAAATGTGAGTGTTTTAGAAGGAATAGTAAATCCAAATGCTCCTTAGAAATAAGAATCTAAGCAATGGCATGCATAGCTTTAGATACAGAATCACTAGATATAATGATATAAAAAGAAATAGCCAAGAGCCTGGGGTTTATTACGAGTGAGATAGAGCTCAGGAAAAGAAAAGTTGCGTTAAACTTGCAAGAATATGACTAGATTACCCAGACAGCAATTTGCACAGTCCTCATTCTATACCACTCAAGACAATTTCAAAGCACTGGAGAAGTTGTTGAAGGATTTATAAGCATGATATCAGAACTGGGAGGCCACAAATATCAATACGCTGCACAAATACACATGACAGAACAGATTAAACAATGTACTGATTGAGCAGATTGAAAGGGCGAGTGGAGTAGAGAGGTACAAATGTAAAGCATAAATACTTGTATGGACCAATTGGGTATAACTTGCTTTTATATTGTAATTTTTATGTCTATCAATGTATATAGTTTCTAAGATGATAAATAATAATGGCAAATTGACCTTCTAGCCTTGGTTGCAACAGAAATCTGATTGTTGCTGAGCATTGCAAAGAGAGTAATAACAAAGCATTCAATATGTCTGTGTGTTGTCCATTAATATTATCAGAACAAATTGTTTT
The DNA here is from genome assembly GCF_020745735.1 of Hemiscyllium ocellatum. Classification (NCBI taxonomy): domain Eukaryota; kingdom Metazoa; phylum Chordata; class Chondrichthyes; order Orectolobiformes; family Hemiscylliidae; genus Hemiscyllium; species Hemiscyllium ocellatum. The sequence goes on along the minus strand of NC_083436.1, from coordinate 24,891,945 downwards.
TAAACTGTGAACTGTGATCGTTGCTGTGAAATTTTACTCTGTTGGTATATGAGTTAAACTTCAACATGAACAGAGGGCACAGAGTGTTACAGTAATTTTATAAAAAGGCACTTAAAGTTTGGATGAGAAAAGATATTTAGTGAATCAATTTATGTAAGTATATACATTGGCATTACGCAAATCCTTATTCAAAGGGCACACTCACCTCTACCCATGTGGAGAGTGACAGTGTCAATGACTTTGATGCAAAATTCTTTAAATGATTTCTATGACATACAATCTGAACCATCCAGTATTAAGAGACATTCTTATCTGTTTCTGTGAAAAGATGTACAGCAGTAAAAGGCTGCATCATTTTCTGTCCAGGCATATTAAAATGTTTACACACCAAAACTGAGGATATCAAATAGTTTTTTCTGATTAATTCTGTACACCAGATGGACTATAGGAAAAAAGAAAGTGCCTATAAACATTGTGGCATCATTTCGAAGAAATATTAATAAAAAGAGGCAATTTCATTTTGTTGGTGGTTGAGTGAGTTATGAGGTGGGTGATTTTTTTTCCCTCTGCTACAAAATCTCTGCAAGTCAGATGTTGAGTTGCATTGTGTGGCAGAAACTCCAAGACACAAACTCTTAAAAGGATGATTTTGATTTGCAAATGGCAGTGGAAAATATGTACATTTTTTTAACCAACTGTTAAACAATGATTTTCAATTCATTGATTTCAACAAGTCACACATTCGAGGAGAGATGCAAGAACCTAAGACAAAATTACCTCCTTAGACTCTGGAATGCCAAGGGGAGGGCAGATTTTTGTCCTGTTTGAGAGTGACTCTGAATTGCTGTTAGGTTGTTGTGGTGTTTCCTTTGACACAAATGGGTATCAAGTATGAGGCTATTCATTCTGTTAGGAGAAACAGAAATGCAGAGTATTTCTTAGATGATGAGGTCAGAAAGTGTAGATGTACAAAGTACTTAGGTCTCCTTGTCAACAAGTCAGTAAAGGTTAAAATGTAGGCGCAGCAAGTTATTCAGAAGGCTAGTGGAATATGAACTTATATTGCAAGAGAATTTGAGGACAGGAGCAGTGAAGTACAAGAGGATTGCTAGACCACTCCTGGAGCACAGTATGCACTTTTGGTCTCTATATCTCAGGAAAGATATTATTGTCATCAAAAAAGTGCATGGAAGTTTCTCTGGATAAATTCCTGGGATGGCAAGATTGTCTTATGAAGAAAGATGAGGCAGACTAGGCCAAGTTTCTCTTTAGTTTTATAGAATGGGAAATGATCTCATTGAAACCTACAAAACAATCAAAGGGATAGACAAGATAGATATGATTAGGATGTTTCCCTGAGTCTAAAACCTGAGGGACAAGTTTAAAAATAAAATTTGCCATTTAGGTCTGAGTTGAAAAAAATATTATTTTGCTCAGCATTATAAACTTTTGGAATTCTCTACTACTGAGGGCTTCAGAGGCTCAGTCTTTCAGAGTAAAAATTGATAGATTTCTAATTACCAGTGGGATGTAGAGTTATGCAGATGCAGTGGGTAAAATGCATTAAAGTGTTTGATTAACCACAATGACATGCAATAGCAAGGCCTGCTCAATAGGCTGAATGATCTCCACTTGTTCTTGTATTCCTCCATTTAGTATAATTGTAAATAAACTTTCTTCTTGTATAAAACTCAATGTCAGCTTAGGTTTGGTGCTTCAATGGGCAGTATAGATCAGCATCGTGGCCAACAGATTCTGTGCCAGTTACGTGAAAAGATAAAGGAGAATAAAAGTAAACATACACCTATGGTAGCAGGGTTTGGAATCCTTGGGTTTTTGCTTTAGCTGGTATTCATCACTGAAAGATAGTCTTACCAGAAAATTGGTGTCTTTCATTAGAGAGAGATGGATTGTGGTGGTTTAACCTGAGGGCTATCACATCTCAGGCGAGAGGAGAGGTTGAGAAGGAGAATCCCTAAAAGTATCTCAGCCAATTCAGGAATTGAACTGTTGGTGTCACTCTGCATTACAAACCAACTGTCCAGCCAACTGAGCTAGAGCTTAAAAATGTGTTGCTGGAAAAGCACAGCAGGTCAGGCAGCATCAAAGGAACAGGAGAATCGACATTTCGGGTATAAGCCCTTCTTCAGGGATGCTGAAGAAAGGCTTATGCCCGAAATGTCGATTCTCCTGTTCCTTTGATGCTGCCTGACCTGCTGCGCTTTTCCAGCAACACATTTTCAAGCTCTGATCTCCAGCATCTGCAGTCCTCACTTTCTCCTAGCCAACTGAGCTAACCAACCAAAAATAAATACTGCATGAAATATGGGAACACAAATGGCAAATATTCCTTATGATAAAGAAGGAGATGAATAAATAGCTCGGAGGTTCACTCATATCCTTTCAGCTCTAGATCTAGATTCAATTGGTCAAAGTACCTCAGGTAACAAATTCTTCTTTCTGCAGGCTAAAAGTTTACACAGTCCCTGTCTAATTGAATGAAATAGCTAATAATTAAACACACATTAGTAATATCCTGAAAACAACAATTCGGGTGACAACTGTGGGAAATGGAAAAAAAAATCATATTGGTATTAGTTAAGACTGAAGTATGTTTTTGAGGACAGAGTACAGGAGGCTTAACTACATTTCTGGTTGTGACCTGGAGTGCAGTTTCCTGAAACTAAGACAAAAATTGAATAGAAGAATAAGGTTTTGCAGGTGGAGTTGGAGGTTTGTGTATGATTCTGGATCAGTGGTGCTGGAAGAGCACAGCAGTTCAGGCAGCATCCAATGAGCGGCAAAATTGACGTTTCGGGCAAAAACCCTTTATTCCTGATGAAGGGCTTTTGCCCGAAACGTCGATTTCGCTGCTCGTTGGATGCTGCCTGAACCACTGTGCTCTTCCAGCACCACTGATCCAGAATCTGGTTTCCAGCATCTGCAGTCATTGTTTTTACCCAGTTGGTGTATGATGGCAGGGTCATGAGGGAGATGCAGCGTTAAAATGGTACCTGTGAAAGAAAATCATCAAACTTGCATCTCATTTTACTGTTTTCCAGCACAAGCATAACAGGTCCAACATTTGCTTTCAGCATGGGAGTTTAGTTTGAATGGCTATCAGTGCATATTCTGTATAAACAAGGAAAGCTTAACAGGATAATTATTAAGCTACAGTTTTATTTATAAGAACCAAACATATTTATAGCTCTTGAGATTGTTGCACATCATTCATTTCAGAAGAACACATTGGCACTGTAAAATGGCTATAATGGAAACAAAGATATTATGACTGTTATGTGGCAGGAGTATAAGTTAAATTAATTCAAAGAAGAGAGCAGTTGTGAGAGAGGTTCAAGCACACAATATGACAACATAGATTTGTGGAGATGAATATGGAAATCTTTTGCGGTTGAAATTAAGTTATAGTAACCTGAGAAGGATAAGAGCCAGTATAATTCTTCAGACTTAGCCTGGTCAAAAGATTAAAACTGGGAGAAAGAGAGTGAGTGAAAGAGCAGCAGTGAATGAACAGTTTCCTGCATGGATGACATTGAATAAAAGTCTGAGTCAGTTTGAGCAACTGCATGAACTCTTTTTAATAAATCCCACACCTACAGTATGTCCGTCCGTGAGTATGTTCGAACTGGTATTGTCCTCTTTTTGAATTCGAAGCAATTGTCTCCATCATCTACCAGTAGCATTAACTCATTGCAAACAATTTCTGAGGGGAAAGGACAACTCAAAACTAGAATAGATTTCTGTGGAAGAGCTGATAGCTTTTTGCATTGATGCTATTACAGTATAGCTGAGTGAGAGTAGGTATTATTTGCATGGCTCGTGGATTACTTCAATCAGTGGACTGCTGTGGCTCTGGAGCAGAATTGAGAGCTCTTTCATATTTTGGCACAGACTTGCCCAGAGCAGTGAAGCTGACTTGCTGTGCTAAATTGTTGTCTTACTTCAGTTTACCTACCAATGATGTGAGAGCGAACATCTTGGTCATGCTACGTGGAGTTGTACTGTCCCGAATCAGGATACCATTCCGTTATTCGAGTGATTGTGAATCACAGTGGATAAAACAAATTGAACAGTATTTGCACATTCTTGGGTTTCTTCTGCTTTTGAATATTGCCTGATAATACAAATGTGCACCATTGTGACTGGAGTTTCCTCCAGTTAGTGAGGTAGGGGGTGGGACAGAATTCACAGCTGCTGGTTGTGACCTCAGCCAGTTTCCCTACAGCAGGTAATTGTGTATGATGGCAGGGTCATGAGGGAGATGCAGCGTTAAAATGGTACCTGTGAAAGAAAATCATCAAACTTGCATCTCATTTTACTGTTTTCCAGCACAAGCATAACAGGTCCAACATTTGCTTTCAGCATGGGAGTTTAGTTTGAATGGCTATCAGTGCATATTCTGTATAAACAAGGAAAGCTTAACAGGATAATTATTAAGCTACAGTTTTATTTATAAGAACCAAACATATTTATAGCTCTTGAGATTGTTGCACATCATTCATTTCAGAAGAACACATTGGCACTGTAAAATGGCTATAATGGAAACAAAGATATTATGACTGTTATGTGGCAGGAGTATAAGTTAAATTAATTCAAAGAAGAGAGCAGTTGTGAGAGAGGTTGAAGCACACTATATGACAACATAGATTTGGGGAGGTGAATATGGAAATCTTTTGCGGTTCAAATAAAGTTATAGTAATTGGCTATGTCCTCACCACAAAGGTACAGAGCAATGCAGAGGAAGCACTTAGGAGCAAGGACAGAGAAACTAACTGCTTAAAGAGGGTTGAAGTGAAAAGTGTGAGCCTCTTTTAGACTGTGTGCCAGTGGTGTTGGGTGGAGAGAAAGCAAATTTCACGCAGTAATACAGGAAATTGGAGAAAATCCACGCTGCTGCAGAAATCGATGTTGGTCATTGAAAAAGCAAGTCACCTCATACATGAAAGTTGAACATGTTTGTCTATAAGCCAGCACATATCTATATCTTTTTGTGAGGCTTGGCTTAAACTTTTATGTTGAGGATAATAGTGTGCAACGTCAGATTTTGCATTCCTGTTTTCAAACAGAAAATCTGCATGAGAAATATAGAGTGATATACCTCTTTTCTTATAACACAGTGGAAAACACTTTGTCGAGGCAAAGATGCATGTGCAAATATTTGCAATAAATTGAGTGTAATCCAATCCCAAACTAGAAACAATTAATGAATTCCTTCTTTGCATGCTTGGGTTAATTATGCAGTCTTCATTATTTATAGGACTGTGTTGGTTATTGAAACATTAACAGCATTGAGACAAAGCTTGTTGGAGCCAATCAGGGCACTGACATTTATTGGGGATGGAGAGTGGTGGGGTGCGGGGGCAAGAAGGGATGCAAAAGAAAGAAAGTATCATTTGTATTTGGGTGGGGGAAGAAGAGAAGCTCGGAAATTTGGAAAGTGAGGGAACTTAGACCCAGATGGATTACTCCATCTGTAGATCAACTTGTGTGTACAAGTTCATCATCACCTCCTTGCTTTTGTAAGCTGTCTTCATATTATAAAAGTCTACTATAAAAGTTTGTGCGAAGATTTGTAGCTCGGGTGCTTGTTGTAGTGGTTCTGTTCGCCGAGCCGGAAGTTTTAGTTGCAAACGTTTCGTCCCCTGGCTAGGAGACATCATCAGTGCTCTGGAGCCTCCTGCGAAGCACTTCTTTGATGTTTCTTCCGGCATTTATAGTGGTCTGTCCTTGCCGCTTCCGGGTGTCAGTTTCAGCTGTCCGCTGTAGTGATTTGTATATTGGGTCCAGGTCGATGTGTCTGTTGATGGAGTTTGTGGATGAATGCCATGCCTCTAGGAATTCCCTGGCTGTTCTCTGTCTGGCTTGCCCTATGATAGTAGTGTTTTCCCAATCGAATTCATGTTGCTTGTTGTCTGAGTGTGTGGCTACTAGGGATAGCTGGTCGTGTCGTTTCGTGGCTAGTTGGTGTTCATGTATGCGGATTATTAGTTGTCTTCCTGTTTGTCCTATATAGTGTTTTGTGCAGTCCTTGCATGGTATTTTATAAACTACATTAGTTTTGCTCATGTTGGGTATTGGCTCCTTTGTTCTAGTAAGTTGTTGTCTGAGCGTGGCTGTTGGTTTGTGTGCCATTATGAGTCCTAGGGGTCGCAGTAGTCTGGCTGTCAGTTCTGAAACGCTCCTGATGTATGGTAGTGTGGCTAGTCCTTTTGGTTGTGGCATGTCCTCGTTCCGTGGTCTATCTCTTAGGCATCTGTTGATAAAGTTGCGCAGGTATCCGTTTTTGGCGAATACCTTGTATAGGTGTTCCTCTTCCTCTTTTCGCAGTTCTGGTGTACTGCAGTGTGTTGTAGCTCTTTTAAATAGTGTCCTGATGCAGCTTCGTTTATGTGTGTTGGGGTGGTTACTTTCATAGTTTAGGACTTGGTCTCTGTGTGTTGTTTTTCTGTGTACCCTGGTGTACACCACAAGGGTACACAGAAAAACAACACACACAGACCAAGTCCTAAACTATGAAAGTAACCACCCCAACACACACAAACGAAGCTGCATCAGGACACTATTCAAAAGAGCTACAACACACTGCAGTACACCAGAACTGCGAAAAGAGGAAGAGGAACACCTATACAAGGTATTCGCCAAAAACGGATACCTGCGCAACTTTATCAACAGATGCCTAAGAGATAGACCACGGAACGAGGACATGCCACAACCAAAAGGACTAGCCACACTACCATACATCAGGAGCGTTTCAGAACTGACAGCCAGACTACTGCGACCCCTAGGACTCATAATGGCACACAAACCAACAGCCACGCTCAGACAACAACTTACTAGAACAAAGGAGCCAATACCCAACATGAGCAAAACTAATGTAGTTTATAAAATACCATGCAAGGACTGCACAAAACACTATATAGGACAAACAGGAAGACAACTAACAATCCGCATACATGAACACCAACTAGCCACGAAACGACACGACCAGCTATCCCTAGTAGCCACACACTCAGACAACAAGCAACATGAATTCGATTGGGAAAACACTACTATCATAGGGCAAGCCAGACAGAGAACAGCCAGGGAATTCCTAGAGGCATGGCATTCATCCACAAACTCCATCAACAGACACATCGACCTGGACCCAATATACAAATCACTACAGCGGACAGCTGAAACTGACACCCGGAAGCGGCAAGGACAGACCACTATAAATGCCGGAAGAAACATCAAAGAAGTGCTTCGCAGGAGGCTCCAGAGCACTGATGATGTCTCCTAGCCAGGGGACGAAACGTTTGCAACTAAAACTTCCGGCTCGGCGAACAGAACCACTACTACTATAAAAGTTTATTAACTGTTCTCTCAACCTCTCTTGTCACTTTAAAGATAATTCTAATAAGTGTCAATGGAGCAACAGGTTACTAAAAACACTCCCAGATTCTCTAATATGACATTGTGTGGCTTAAGACAGAAGCAGAAAAGGAGGAGATACATTAATGTTTCTACAGAGGGGCTGGGGGGACTTTCCAGGAAAATAGTGTTAAAGCCATGGAAAGAGATAGTCACAGATGTCAATTCCAGAAGAATTGGCCCACAGGAGTTGAAGGCAGTGCTGCAAAAAAATAAATGAATGGTCAAATTCAATGCAAGCTTCTTCAAGTATTGGAGAAAGTGAGGACTGCAGATGCTGGAGATCAGAGCTGAAAATGTGTTGCTGGAAAAGCGCAGCAGGTCAGGCAGCATCCAAGGAGCAGGAGAGTCGGCAGCATCCTGCTCCTTGGATGCTGCCTGACCTGCTGCACTTTTTCAGCAACACATTTTCAGCTCTTCAAGTATTAGCTCATACCCACTGTCATGGCCACCAGACTGTCATACTATTCAGGTGAAAGTGAAGACTGCAGATGTTGACGATTTGAGTCAAAATTAGAGTGGTGCTGGAAAAGCACAGCAAGTCAGGCAGCATCCGAGGAGCAGGCACGGTGGCACAGTGGTTAGCACTGCTGCCTCACAGCACCAGAGACCTGGGTTCAATTCCCGACTCAGGCGACTGACTGTGTGGAGTTTGCACGTTCTCCCCGTGTCTGCGTGGGTTTCCTCCGGGTGCTCCGGTTTCCTCCCACAGTCACAAAGATGTGCGGGTCAGGTGAATTGGCCATGCTAAATTGCCCGTAGTGTTAGGTAAGGGGTAAATGTAAAGGTATGGGTGGGTTGCGCTTCGGCGGGTCGGTGTGGACTTGTTGGGCCGAAGGGCCTGTTTCCACACTGTAAGTCTAATCTAGTCTAAAAAAAAAGGAAAATTGACGTTTCGATGAAGGGCTCCTGCCCAAAATGTCAATTTTCCTGCTTCCTGGATGCTACCTGACCTGCTGTGCCTTTTCAGCATCACTCTAATCTTGACTGTCATACTACTCAATCTATCTCCAAGCCTTATCACTCACCCAGTAGCACTCAGGAATCAGGCCCAGTATTCAACAATTCTGAGTGACTCTTGCATACACAGCAATGCTCTAGAAGTTTCATAACCACAGCTTCCAGCTTCCAGCTTCCAGGTAGTCCCTGCCATTCAGTTATGACAGGCATATCGCCCAAGTACCTTGCACTAACACTCTTCCCCAACTCTTATAGGATGAGTTTGTATAACAGAATGTATCAATAGCAAACTGTCAGAGAACAGACAAGACAATATCTCCTAAAACCCTCGGAGGATATGGTTCAGTGTGTTCTTGAGACAGTAAGTGACTGAGACCTTAGAAAACAGTGACACTGAAAACATTGAGAATGTTCCTGTCTTACCTACCCCAAATCTCACTCAAATATAATTCTATCCGGCAAGTGCAGCTTCACATGATACGACCATGGATGGCTTTCTTTTGACCCAAACCTTTTCCCTTCACTTTAGCATTTACTCTTTCAGAGATCCAAATACTGCTGCCATGGCAACTAATGCAGCGTCAGAATGAGAGACAAAGAAAGAACACAGATTTGATGAAGAAGTACCATTACTTGATCTGATATTTGCAGCACCAGTCTAAACTCTAATAAGATGTATGATTTATCTATATTTTAATATAATTGATTTTTAGAGTATGTATTTGAGCTAGTGGTATTTGGGTTTTAGTGCAAGAGGAAATTTGTTTTCATTAGAACAGATTTTCTTTAGCACAACAAAGTAAAAGTTGTGCATTAGGCTTTCAGCTTAGAAGGTTCTGGGACTTATTTTTTTTGAATGAGTAAACACTCATAGCTTGAAAATTTTTTTGAGATTCAATTTGGGTTTTGCAAAAGTCTTGGCTGAGGTTAAATGTGTAAAACAGTTCTTTCTGGAGAAGGAAAATAGATTGGAACTATTAAGAATTAGGTTACCTCAATGTAAGGAATTTATTTTGAAGGTTCCAGGCCAGTAGAGTTTGGCGAAAGTCCCAAAAGAATATTTTGAAGTCGAGAGAATCTATATTCAGTTACATAGAGACCCAAAGAAGAATCTAACAGATTCTCAAGACCTGGGAATTGAAGCCATTGCGAAGTCAAATTCTATGTGCAATTCTCTCTCTGGTGTGAGAAGTTGTGCTTTTGGGTTTAATGGGATTGTAGTTTAATATATGTTTTGAAATTGTTAAACTTGTGTTATATGCAAGTAATTTAGTTTAATCTATTTTATTTTCATTTATTTGTGTAATGAATATCATCTAAAAGTTAAGGTTTAAATGAAAAACCGCCTTGCTAAAACCAAAAGAATTGCAAAATATGATCTAGCAGCTGTCACTATGAGATCTGAGCTTTTCTAGTAATAGCATCATCTGGTGTTGTACAATTGAGTTATAATTTGCAGTCAGTATATAGTGTGCATTTAAGAGGCATGTTCATGACATCACCACTGTGTCAAAGCATGTGACATGGGTTAGTATAAAGGTTTCAGATTCCATCTTAACTGGAGCCACTCGTTAAACTACATACTAATGAAAGCATGTTACTGATTGCAACTGAAAAGATTTATATTGGTCCAGTCATTTATGTATATATTGAGATCTGTATTAAACACCAGTTGAATGTTACTCATAACTAGATCCTGCATTCCAGGAGCCAAAATAAGTATTGTTACATCAGGTACAAGCACTTTGCTGGAGGCAGACAATACAGGAGGGTGGCAGTTCAATATGTTCTTTCAAAGGTAGCACAGAGTTGGGAACAGCATGTGTCGAGTCATTGTGCCGAACCAAACCAAGGTGAATAAGGGTAGTCTGTGAGCCCTCTACCAGAGGATGCCATTGGACAACGGAATGAGGATGTTGGTGTGGCAATGTACAGGAAAGACAGATCGGAACTCGCACAGAGATTTCAACGGGATACTTTCTTCCTAAATTTCCAGCATGAAAATGATGCACCTCGCTGACAACACTTAGGGACTGAGCTGTGGTGGCTAATGATACAGCCTCCCCACAGCACAGACAGAAGTCACTCCAAAGGTGAAGCTCATTCAAACACCCTGACTTTGCATTGAGTTAACATAGGCTCCAACATGTGTGTGCTCAGACTGATTAAATCTCCAAATTTGCAAACGAGACAAAGCTGGGTAGGAGGGTGAACTGTAGAGAAGATGCAGAAATACTTCAGTGCATTTTGGACAAGATGTGTGGACGGGTAAATGTATGCAGATGCAGTACAACATGGATAAATGTGAGGTTACCCACACTGGGAGCAAAAGAGAAAGTCAGATTATTATTTTAATGGTTGTAAATTAAGAGAGGGGAATTTTTTAAAAATTCACTCATGGAACCTGCATGTATCTGGCTGGGTCAGCACTTGTTGTTCATCTTTAGTTTCCCTTGAGAATGGGCTGGATTCTTGAACCGCCACCGTCAATGTGCATTAGGTAAATGCACTATGCTGGTGGGAAGGAAATCCCAACAATGCATAGCTAGGATGGAAACATAAGTGTGCTATGAGTTCTGGATATCTTCACATACCAATTACTGAAGATAAACATACAGTGCAGCAGATGGTAAAAACGGCAAGTACCATGCTGGCTTTTGTAGCAAAATGATTCAACACAAGAGAGGGAATGTCTTGCTGTAATTATACAGGCCTTGGTGAGAATGCACCTGGAATACTGTTTGCAGTTCTTCTTATCGGAGGAATGATGTTCTTGTTGTAGATGGAGTGCAGTGAAGGTTTACCAGACTGATTCCTGGGATGGTAGGACTGATGTATGAAGCAAGGTTCAATTAGTTAGGATTATATTTGCTGGAATTCAAAAGAATGAGGATATGATCTCATCAAAACTTGCGAAATTCTAACATGGCTGGACAGGGTAGATGCTGGAAGGATGTTCCCAATGAAGTGGAAACCCAGAACCAAATTCACAATCTCAGGATACTGGGTAAACCATTTAAAGATGAGATGAGGAGAAATCTCTTCACCCAGAGAGTGGTGATCCAATGGAAGTCACTACCACAGAAAGCAGCTGAGGTCAAAAATATTATGATTTCAAGTAGGGAGACTGGTGAGCAAGGCTAGATCTCATGGAATACAGGGAGAACTCACTATTTGGATACAGAACTGGCTCACAGGTAGAAGACAGAGGGCAATGGTAGAGGGTTGTTATTCAGACTGGAGGCCTGTGACCAGTGGAGTGCCACAAGGATCAGTGCTGGGTCTGCTACTTTTCATCATTGACATAAATGATTTGGATGTGAGCATAAGAGGTACCATTAGTAAGTTCGCAGATGACACCAAAATTGGAGGTGTCGTCGACAGTGAAGAAAGTTACCTCAGATTAGAACGATCTTGATCAGATGGGCCAATGGGCTGAGAAGTGGCAGATGGAGTTTAATTTAGATAAATGTGAGGTGCTGTATTTTGGGAATGAAATCTTAGCAAGACTTATACACTTAATGGTAAGGTCCTAGGGAGTGTTGCCGTACAAAGAGACCTTGGAGTGCAGGTTCATAGCTCCTAGAAAATGGAGTCACAGGTAGATAGGATAGTGAAGAAGGTGTTGGTATGCTTTCCATAATTGGTCAGAGTATTGAGTACAGGAGTTGGGAGGTTATGCTGCAGCTGTACAGGACATTAGTTAGGCCACTGTCGGAATATTGCATTCAATTCTGTTCTCCTTCCTATCAGAAAGATGTTGTGAAACTTGAAAGGGTTCAGAAACGATTTACAAGGATGTTGCCAGGGTTGGAGGATTTCAGCTATAGGGAGAGACTGAATAGGCTGGGGCTGTTTTTCCTGGAGTGTCGGAGGCTCAGGGATGACCTTATAGAAATTTATAAAATCATGAGGGGCATGGATAGGATAAATAGACAAAGTCATTTTCCTTGGTGGGGGGGGGGGGAGTCCAGAACTAGAGGGCATAGGTGAGAGAGGAAAGATATAAAAGAGACCTAAGGGGCATCTTTTTCACTCAGAGTGTGGTACGTGTATGGAATGAGCTCCTCAAGGAAGTGATGGAGGTTGGTACAATTGCAACATTTAAAAGGCATCTAGATGGGTATATGAATAGGAAGGGTTTAGAGGGATATAGGCCAGGTGCTGGCAGGTGGGACTAGATTGGGTTGGGATATCTGGTCGGCATGGATGGGTTAGACCGAAGTGTCTGTTTCCGTGTCTTTATTACTCTATGACTCAATAAGGAATCGGATATGGCACATGGAGCTAAAGGAATCAAAGGGGGAAAGTGGGTACAGGCTATTGACTTGGATAATCAGCCATGATTATACTGGAGTTAGGCTGAGCAGGCCCAAAGGCCTGATGGGCCTACCAATCCTCCAGGTTTTTATGGTTATGTGAGATCATTAGATCCATGCTTGGTGCCACGCAAGCTCAGACTCTTGTCAATGCAGCTGCAGTTCCCAAAGCTCAAAAGTATTTTCAGGTTTGCACAGCAGGCTAACAATGTGAGCTGCAGCAGATTGTATGGATTAATGAGCTGCCAAACCAAGGGGCAAGGCATTGGCTCTACGGAGTATGAACATTAATACATTAAATATCAAGCACTGGAAAACAAAGTAGCCAGTTGGTTGCCTGTGAATTTTAAAAACCTCAAAGAACTGGAGTTTTGAAAGTATCAGCTAATCAGATAAAGTGCAGCAAGTGCTAAATCCCACAGGTTGTATCTACCCTCTTGAAGGAGATCGTCTCATGCTTAAGACTATATCTGTTATCTTTGTACTTAGTCTTCAAAGATTATTTGAAAGAATGAATTTTCATTTTTCGACAGAACATTCCAGGACATCTGCATTTCAAAGCATGTTAAAATCAATTAAGTACTTTTGAAGAAAAGCCAAAAGAGCTACAGATACAGTAAATCTGAAACACAAACAGAAATTGCTGGTAAAACTCAGCAGATCTGGCAGCATCTGAGGAGGGAAATCAGAGTTAATGTTTCAGGTCAAGTGACTTTTCCTCAGAACTGCAACCCGTTTTGAAATGCTGTTGCTGTTGTATTTCGGAAAAATGACAGCAAATTAGCTCACAGCAAAAATCCCACAAACAGCAAAGTGAGGATAACTGGGCAATTAGATTTTTGTGATGTTGGTTAATGGATGAATACAGGCCAAGACTGTGGAGAGAACTTCATTGCCCTTCCACCTGAGGGGCAGATGGGTTTCTGTTTAACAACTGTCATCTGAAAGGTAGCTTCTCTGATCTTTTCAATTTGCATTAATGCCACGGTGAAATTGTGAAGTTGTTTCCCATCAAATCCTTCTATTGGACGTCAGTCCCCTGTATACTGACATCCTCTGAGAACACTGACACAGTCTAATATGCAAACATTAATCCCTTATATTACAATGGGTACATATTAAACAGTGAACAGACAGACACAAAAGAAGACTGAGTGTTCACCTTTTCAAACTTTCTAAGATCATGAAATTCATCAGAGTCGACATAGCAAAGATTTCACCACTTGCAGGAATGATCATATCTAGAAGCTATTATTATAACATGTAAATCAAATAATGAATTCAGGAGAAGCCTCTTTATGCAGACAATACATAACTGGTAGAACTGAAGTAGAATTTCAGTCAGTAAAGAACAGGAGGATTTGTTAATGAGGTTTGATGAAGAAGAGTAAACCATTAGAATAATTGAGAAAAATGCCTATTCCTAAAGAAAGATGGGAGGAATAGGATGTAGAGTAAACAGACATGGTTTGTTGGGCTGAATGGCCTATTTCTGTGCTTTAATATCACGATGTGGAGGTGCAGGTGTTGGACTGGGATGGACAATGTTAAAAATCACACAACATCAGGTTATAGTCAAACAGGCTCTTGCCCAATATCATGTAATAGTTCTTGTGCTTGACACATCATTTTAGATTTCTGCAAGTAAGCAGCATATATAGTGAGCATTTCAATTTGTTTTGTGTATTACCAGCCAGTGATTCTCAATGATAAGCACAGTATTCACATTCGGGCGAAAAATGCTCAATATAGATTGAATCATTTCACTGCATTTTCAAAATACAGAGACAATAGAAATGCCAAGAACCAAAACTATTCTTCTAATCTGTTTTCATTTCATCCTCACGAAAGTACTTCTGGAAGGGTTTCATTTATTTTTTTTCCCCACTGACCTTCCTTAAGATGCTTTGAGTGACATTTTCCAGTTGGTGACAAATAATTGTACTTCCTTTCCATCCACGAAGAACTATTGGCCTGAAACTGACGAGATTCATTAAACCCACTGAAAGAATCTCAGTCTCCATCAAAGGATTTTGCCCTTTCATCCAAACTACCTGAGCAGCATTCAATAACCCTCCCCACTGATAAAAGGCCAATCATTTTACATACTAGAACATGCAGTCTTCCAAATAGAGCGGAACAAGAATATGACAAGGTAGATGCATATTAACATTAAACTCACGAAGATCATTGCAAAGTAAATTGTACTGACAGTAGGACTGTTGGATTTCTGAAAAAAAAACTCCCTAAGGAAAAACAGCAGGAGTAATGGATTCTTTGCACACCTTTTAAAGGACCAATATTTGGTCAGGGGACTGAATGGGACTTGATTTCTGCACTGCTAGAGTATATGACTCTTCGATCAGTGTTTTTTTTAACGACCATGTATGGCATTTTTATTCAGCCATCTTTGCTTTTTCATGTACATTTTTGACATGGTAAGCATTTTGGACAATTGCCATAGTTTAGATTGATGTCATCTGCCCTTCGTAATGATAGTGATATAAGATACTGCAGATGGCAGGAGTCCTGTCTCTGCAGGGAACCCTCTGTGCTGCAGCTCATGCTGTGTAACTGAAAATGCAATTCTGGGGTTGTTAGTCCAGACACTGTGAGAGTGCAGGGTTAGTAGCACTTCACTTTAATGTTGCAGTTGATAAAGTGTCTTTCTTCCTATTGTTTTTCTCTATTATATTTTGAGTAGTAAGAGAATTCTTGCATGTCTTGTTATTTCTCCATTTTAATTGGGATTGATATTCATATTAATTCACTTCTAAATTTTTGCATGATAGCTTTTTGTAAAGAGATTTATAATTGATTTTCCTGCATTTAAGTAATGCTAGCATCTTGCAGTGCAGCTTTTTATTGTCATTATAATGACTGATTCTGTTTTATACCACAGCTGATCCAGCATATTGGATTGTGTATTGTATATCATTTGTACAGTGGAGCTTCACATCTCAGTGAACTTGGTTGCTCTGAAAGTGTTTATAGATTACTCTTGTATTCCACTCAGGTTTTGCTGGATAGTGTAGGTGATCGTTTTCATGGGCTTTATGGCTTGTGGATTATTGGCAATTTGCTCCATGGAATATAGAAGGTATACTTTCTCATTTTCATTGACTATTAGCAATATGTCACTGCCGATTACAGTTGATGTTAGATCTGCCTTCTAAGCCCATCTCCTTCACACAAAATGAGGCATGCGTATCTACCATAAAGAAAATGTCATTGAGGCTGCTGTGTAAGGTCCTAACTGCTTTGCCTGATGCACAGTTTCAATTATTTCACCAATGAGCTCATCAAATGCCTGTTCTATTGTGCCTTTGGCTTGGGTTGTGATTGACTTTCCTGCTGGCGCAGTCTTCACTAGGTAAATTAAGGGTCATTTACTATTGCAAAAAGGGTAACTCTTCCTCTCTCAGCAGTCTTTGAACTGCTGACATCTCTGAGGGTAACTTTGTAGTGCTCATTAATTTCTGATTTAAAAAATTAACTTTGCATGTACAGAGTGAACTGCCCCATAAAATTATTTTACTTTCAAAGGAATGCTATTTGCACAAAAGGAGTGTCTGTCAAACCTTTTTATTGTTAGGACTTGCTTCATAGAGATGAAGGGCTTTGTTTCAAGATGATTGATGCAATTTCATTATGTGTTTGCAAACATGCAGAAAGAGGTTTGCTAAACGATTTTAAATGGAAAATGCTACTTTAAGACATTATACAAGCAACAGATCAATATTTCTTTTTGTGAATATTTAACAATAAAAAACTTGCATGCATTTAGTACCTTTAACATGATTAAATGCCTCAAGGCACTCCACAAGAACATAATCAGAAAACAATGACACCAGTTCAACAAAGATGATATCATGAAAAGTGACCCACTTTCTTTTTTACTTGGTCAAGCAGACAGATTGTAACAAGCATCTTAAAGTCGGAGAGAGAGAGGGGGAGAGAGAGAGAGAGAGAGAGATGGAGATGCAAAAAGGTTTAGGAAGACAATTCCAAAGCTTAGGTCCTGGATGACTGAAGGCACAGCCACTAATGCCGGGCAGAATGGGAAGAACACTGATGTCTTATGGAGCTAAAGGAAATCACAACAACAGGGAGGGCAAGGCCATGAAGAGGAGAGAAATGTTAAAGTTGAAATGTTTGTGTTGGCAATATCAATTCACAAGCATTGGTGGGGTGTGTGGGATGGTCGAACTAAGCATTGTGTACTTTTGGAATGTAGGTAACATCTTCATAATTTTATTTTTGCAGCTATTGTTGAAACGTATATCAGTTTAGATAGCAAATGGCATTACTATGGATTTTTTTTTATTCCTTTCCCTCAACATTCCTCCATCACAGAAGAGATGTTCTTGACTGGACTTCTGATTTTATTGGTGCTGATTTCCTGTGACATCCCAGTCTACGTGCTATGATTTTTCACAGGTAAACCTTGATAGACTGTTCTGACTATGATCACGTCTGCTTTTCAATCACATCTGGCAGAATATTTCTCTATTATCTGACTAAATCCAGGGGACGACATTAGAAAATGCGAAATTGACCAGTGAGATTTCCTGCCACTGTGGTGCCTTTAACATTAATATTCTTTGCATTGTGTGGTTTAAAACCATTGCTGTCCATATCTTTGCAGTCTACCAAGTGAGATATGCTAACATTGAAGATAAAGATTATTTGCTAAAACTCTGCCTCAAAAAGAAGATTCCTTCTTTTCCCAATACTGCCAATTTCAAAGGGAGAGTATGGATGGCTCTCAGAAACCTATAGGGGTTTCCCTTTACCACCTTTAGCTTCTGAGATTACCTGCAGTGCTTCAGCTTAGATCTCTGAACTTGGTGAAGACCTGAGTCTTGTATTCTATTCATAGAGTACAAATATCATTGATAAGGCCAGAATGTATTCCCCATTTTCTCTTTAAATTTATCAAGGTTGTAGTTACACTCACAATGATGTTGGAAAGGGAGTTCTAGAATTGTGATCCATCAGCAGTGAAGGACCAGTGGTACACTTTTCAATCAGATTGGAAAGTCTAGTAAGTGGTTCACACTACTACCTCTGGGTGCAATTGTCTAAAGCATAAATATTAAAGGGGAGGGGAGAAGAGCAGTGATAAATAAAGCAGGATGCTTTGACATGGATGGCATTGAGCTTTTTGAAAATTGTTGAAGCTGTGCCCATCCAGGCTAGTGGAGACCATTCCATCAGACCCCTTTCTTGTTATCTTGTAGAGGATGGACAGGCGTTAGAGATTCAGAAGTAAGTTCCTTCCCACAGAATTTCGAGCCTATGGCCTGCTCTTGTAGTCACAATATTTATACAATTAATCAAGGTAAGTTTATCATTAATAGTAACTCCCAGGATGCTGATGGTGATGGATTCAGTGATTCTTTGCCATTTAATGTTAAAGGGAGATTAAATTCTCTAAAGTTGGAAATAGTCATTGTCAAGCTCTTGTATGGACCTAACATTAGTTCTAATTTTCAGCCAATCCTGAACGTTTTCTAAGCTTCACAGCCACAAGCATGGCCTACTTCATTTTCTGAGCAGTTATAACAATTTTCAGGGTGGCATGGTGACTCAGTGGTTAGCAGTTAGTACTGCTGCCTCACAGCACCAGAGACCTAGGTTTAATTCCTGTCTCGGGTGACTGTCTGTGGAGTTTGCATGTTCTCCTTGTGTCTGCATGGGTTTCCCACAGTCCAAAAATGTCCAGGTCAGGTGACTTGGCTGTGCTAAATTACCTATCGTGTTTGGTGCATTAGTCAGGGGAATGGGTCTGGGTGGGTTACTCTTCAAAGGGTTGGTGTGGCCTTGTTGGGCTGAAGAGCCTGTTTCCACATTGTAGGGAATCTAATCTACTTCTGATATTATAAAGAGGAGAAGGTTTTTGATGAAGAAGCTGAAAATTATTGAGACTGGGAAAATATGAGGAAATCTCACAGTGAACATGTTGGAACTGGGATGATTGGTCTCCACAATGACTACCAACTTCCTTTGTGGCAGGCATTAGTACAAACAATGGACAGCAACCCCAATCATTTACATTGAGTTTAACTTTTCTATGCCTTCCTGATGTGACACTCGGGACCAAATTTTTCTTCATGGGATTCAATAGACCCACCTTGGAGAAAGTGTATTTTGGTTCAGGGAGGCTGGTCAAAAGATCCATTTCAGGTTTTTTAAGGTACATTTTAAGCCATTTAACTCCCAGCTCGCCCATTCCATCATCTCCTCCCAACGCCTGCTCCCATGCTAATTCCATGTGCCAATGGCGATTCAATGCCAATTCATGCCTCCACTCACCCTTCAGCCACTTTTAAGTCAGTTATCAATTCAATAGCAAGTCATATCTCCACCCATCATCAACGGGCCATTATAGCATCCATGCAAAGTCATGACTTTTCACCTATTCCTCTAGCTGATACACTGTATAGAACCAGCCAACTTTACAGTAACAATGCTATGTATGAATTGAAAAGAAATACTCACCAAGTGTATTTTCAGAAGAAAATAATCTGTTGATTAGATTCCCTGCAGTGTAGAAACAGGACCTTCAGCCCAACAAGTCCACATCGACCCTCCAAAGAGTAACCCACCCTGACTCATTTCCCCCTGACTAATGCACCTAACACTATGAGCAATTTAGCATGGTCATTCACCTAACCTGCACATCTTTTGAAATGTGGGAGGAAATCAGAGCACCCAGAGGAAACCAAACAGATTCAGAGAGAATGTGCAAACTCCACACAGACAGTCACCTGAAACTGAACTGAATTGAACCGGGTCCCTGGTGCTGTGAGGCAGCAGTGCTAACCACTGAGCCACTGTGCTGCCCAATAATCATGTTGCTTCAATAATCAAACACGCAATGAACCAGAATATTAAAGCATCATTGACAAATGCTTTATGCAATTGATATCCCTTAACATTGTACAAATACACATTGCACAATTGACAAAGGAGGTCACAAAGAAACCAGGTTACAACAACCTCCCACAACTGTCAATAAAGCAAATCCCTCTCTATTTCCAGTTGCATTGGTTGAGTTAATCATTTTATGTGATTTTAGATCACATGTACAAGTTTAGCTGAGAGCCTAGACATTTATTGACAATTTGACACTTCAGTTTTATTAGCGTGTGCTGCTGCTCCTAGTATGACCCTCCATGAGCCTCTTTTAAATAGGGATTTGAAGGTGATGATGAAGTGAGGGATATGGGGTGCCATGAGTAGAGATTGTGGTTCAATTCTGCTGTGCTCATGGCCCATAGATCTTCATGAATGTCAGTTTCCCTTCATGTTGGTTCACTCATCAGTTGGTGCCAACCAGTTTAGTAAATTCCAGACCTCAACTACTATTGTGAGGGTATAGCTACTGACTCAGTTTTGGCCATGCATATTGAATTGTCGAACCAGAGAACATTCTTTGCTGTTGTCATTCTCAGAACCTCTTGCAAGTACTGTTCGACGTGAAGGTACTGATTCTTCAGCTCAAGGAAACATGTAGATGATAAAACAAGGTGTTTCTGCATGTATGAACTGGTGCCTAGAGAACTTCATGGATTATGAATCATACTGAGCCCTTGTAATGGTGATCGTGACTGCATGTTACTATGGTACCCTGTGTAGTGTGTCTCCCTTGTGATGGAACTGGAACTATTTAAGGATGATATCAGAGAGTCTTGGATGTTAGCTGTAAGTATGTAAGCTGTGGTGACTCTGACTCTGTTAAACGTTAAAAGCACAACCACCTGATGAAGAAGCAACGCTCTGAAAGCTAGTGCCTCCAAATAAACCAGTTAGACTATAACCTGGTGTTGTGTGACTTTTAACTTTGTACACCCCAGTCCAACACCAGGATCTCCAAATCCAGACTCTGTTAAACTATGTTGCTTGATTAGCCTGTGGAATAGCTGGCCAAAATATGAGGTTCAGACTTTGCAGAGTTGATTGGCTTGGTGTGCTTTTGGTGCATTGGAAGTGTGTATGACCTTACTCCTGTTCACAGTTTCTGTAGTTGTTTGATCGTAATGGGTGAATGACTTGCTGGACCACTTTGAAGGGCAGTTAAGAGTCAACCAGATCTCTGTTTGTCTCAAGTCAAGTGTAGGCCACACAAGTACATATACTTACCTGAAGAATAGTCGTGGACCAGATTGTGTTTTAAACCATATCCTCCAGTTTCTTTATTGTTATTAATTAATCTAACATTTTATTTGCAATTTAATAATTGAATAAATTTGAATTCCACCTGCTGCCATGGATGAGTTTGACCTTGGGTCTTGAGAGTTTCTCCTGGAGTGTCTGGATTATTAGTGCTGTAATGTTACTATTATGTCACCATCTCCTGAGATATGCATGGTTTAAGTTTTGCTTTTAAGTTTTGAGAGCATGATCGATTACAATAGATAGCAGAAGTTCCAGAAGGATCAGAGAAAACCGGCAGAAAGTCGTGAATGATAGTGTGTTGAGATTTGTAAAATTCTTAGTAGCATTCTGTACTCTGAAGAACAAATACTTAACTCCTACCTTTGCACTTTTTGCCCACAAAGCCAATCTGTAATATGCCATCTTGCTATCAGATAGGTCCTAACATAATAGATTATTACACTTGCCAACTGATTTTTGTTGTTTTTATACAAGGCAAGTTTGTGACAGGAAAGTTTTATTTGTCTGGATATGATGGGAATGTTTCCTTGGTCTAGGCAGCACCATCTGTTACTTTGCGTAAACTGCAATGAAAATTTGTACAGCAATCAATGGCAGGGCAATATTCACCTTCTTTCCCTGATAGGAGATAGAAGGGTGAGCTAACAGTGTACTGCATACATTGTCATCACTTTAAATTTCAAACTATCTTCTGACAAGGTGGGAAGGGCTCCTCATGTAAACTGATGGAGATATTCTCAAAATATGCAAAGTTGATGACATAATCAGGGTCCAATTGTTCATTTAACTAGTGAGCCAAATGGGGCAGTCACTGGCCCTTTTCCTTTGGATGAAGCTCATGGGAAAATGGATGAGAACCCCATCCCCTCAAAAAACGAAGCTTTGCCAATTTCTGTTGAACTTTCCTGAGGGGCCTTGAGGATTAACGATATCCCAATCCACAAATTTGCAATGAAAGTTTAAGCTTTAAACGACACAAATTTCCAAACACCTGCAACAATGAAACCACTTAGAAACACTCTCCTTCCTGCACACATGAGGACAGATGAGCCTACCTGCAGGTAGAAAGTGAGGACTGCAGATGCTGGAGGTCAGAGTTGAGGTGCTGGAAAAGCACAGCAGGTCAGGCAGCATCCGAGGAGCAGGAGAATCGACATTTCAGGCAAAAGCGCTTCATCAGGAATTTCCTCGGATGCTGCCTGACCTGCTGTGCTTTTCAATCACCACAACCTCGAGCCTACCTATAGTCCTCAGTGGTTGCACAATGTTGGCCTTGCATTGGAGTCAACTGACTTGGGCATACATGACCAACCATTAAAATCATTCAGGACCAAAGTATCAAGAGCACATTGGGATTGATAACGCAGAAGAGGGGTGAAGGTTTGCTTTGTCTTTGTTTTTAGGCTAACCTAATTCTGTAAAAGTCAAGAATAAGCACTTCTTCAGGAAATAATTGAATTCAGTGAAAGTTTTACCACATTGATTTAAAACTTTTGAACCTAGTAAACAATGGCACAGAAAGCTATAGCAGCAAGAAGTGAACAAGAAACCACTACTGCCTGCACTCTGCTGGGTTTCTGACTTTGCACTGCAGCATGATGGGAAATCAGAGACTTAATCCTGCTCAGCCACATTGGTCATTAGAAGGTCATTTGCTAACCGCCAAGAGATAGTAAACCTGTCTAAAATGAAGCGTGTGTACAGATCACCTTTTGACACCTCACTACAGAGGATATAACTGTTTGTTATTTGGCCTTTGGAGATCCTTGTTTAAGGAATACTGTCATGTTTGATGACATGGTTTGTACAGATATCTTTAGTATAAAGCATTTTCAGTTCAAATATGAATCACAAAGTTAAATTGCCTCTCCACTTGCGGGTTATTTGGCATTCTTTTAGCAGGGAAGGTTTGAGCAGCACAAGCATACCCTTGGCTCAAATACTTACTTCAACCTTCTGGTGCCGATTGCTACAATCACTAGCCATTTCTAATCTTGCATTTGTCAAGTATCATGGATTCAGAAGAACATCTGAAATCCACTGGCAGCTGTTTAGAGAGGTTTTATAAATCCCATTTCAAAAAAGAGGTTCTCTTAATAGCTTTGCGAGTTTCTTCAATAAAGATTTGAGCCATAAAGGAAAGGACAGTATTAGTTTCAATCCCTAGACTGTTGGAATTGGCTGATCACTATTGACAGAGTGCTAGGGACTTAGAAAAACTCTTAGTGTTTCTGCTCCTGAAGGGGAAAAACGCAGCAAGGATGGAAGTGGAATTTCTGTGATGGCATCTGCAGTCGAATCGACTGGTCTCCATTAAAAGCCACAAATGATATCCAGTTGTATGAATATGTTAACGACAACCAAGTTCATCTACACCTTAGCAAAGACTTAAAGTCTTCTGGAGAAGCAGAATGCCCTCACTTTCAGTCGCCTGCTTTCCATTGAAATCTGGCTTTGCATAGGTTGCCAAGTACAACTATCTGTTTGGGGCAAACAACATCACACAATTCAAAACTGAAGCAGCCGCCGGAATTATAATTTCACAAATGCTGCTCAACACCAAGCTGGTGTGTGGTAAGAATACGCTGACAATACTAAACATTTTTGTACAAGAGCACAAATCTGGTCAGAAAGTTTGTTATTGGCCAATAATATATGAATATAAAATTTGTATATATTAAATTTCTGAAGGATGCCTATTATCCCCCATATTAGCTCTTGGTCAGTTTTCTCTGAACTGTGATCAAAATCACTGAGATTTCAGCCACTGTCTAATTCTTGTCAACATTCTTTCCAAATTATTTTTTAAAACATTTAACCTGTGCTTTCCTTTTTAGTGTAGTTGTGCTCACTTTCACAAGATGGTAATTCATGAACGGATGCTTAAATTGTAAACTTTCATGTCTTACAATTCTGCATTGATCCAAAGTCAGAAAGCAGCAGGAAAGTTTGATAGGTCAGCTGGGGTTTTCCAGTCATCCTTCAGCTTCTTGACATTAACCACAAGGCAGTCAGACCAATTTGCAGGTGGGCTTCCAGGGTCAGGTGTGTACATTCTACAGCTCCACACCTTCCCCCTTGTCACACTGTGTGATGTGCAACCAAAAATAGTGCGATCAAGAGATTCCCCCATTCCATGAGTGGTGGTCCAGTGCTTTATTCTGCCTTCTAGTTAAAGTTTTTAAATGATGACTGTGGTGGCCCCTAGTGACTTACCTTGTACTCTTCGAAAGCTTTTGGTGAGCCTATGGCTTTGAGAGCCTTCCTGACACCTTTTAATTTGTCATATGAACCTGCCTCTATGTCAATAAAGGATTACCCATGTGTAAGTCTTTATTCTAAGAAGTTGGTTTCTTACCTCAACACAAACCCAATTCCTATTTCTTGCATCCCTGCTGAAAATTAAGCACTTTGACCATTGGAGGCATTGTGGACACCCCTCAACTCCCATTTCTCTCAATCGTTTGTGTTTCATTTTCTAGAGTTAGGAATGTGGCTAACAGGGGTGCTTGCAAGCAAAACAGCTGTAGATTTCATTGATATAATCATTAACAGAAAACTATTTCAGCTATGTCATTTCATTACCTTTATGACACTAGTATCACATAATTAATCATACAGAACATTACAGCTAGGAATATGATGTCAAAGCAAACTGTAATCATGTGAAATTCTGTGTTAATTATAATTCTTAATACATTTTCAAGCTGTGGTAGGTGATAATTAAATTTTCGAGTTTTTCAGTCATAACAGTTGTGGATAAAATAATATGTACATTAAACTCATACTTCCCATTAAGTTAAAAATGTATGTAATTCACTTAAATCATTGTGCTAATGTTATTTGTAGATGTTTAAGAAGCAGGAGTCTAAGTTGTGGAAAAGGAGAAAGCTGAGTACCTTGATATCATAGCAAATTAATGCTCCAAAACACAATGCTACCAAGTGATAAGATGCATGTGCACACCATAATTCCAAACATATTGAGTTTTCAATCTTGTCTCTGACATCAATAGCAGTGAGTTAGCATTGGATCAGATGCTTTTCCCCTAAAGAGAGAGTGAGGAACTGACAGGCAAATCACCTGCTCATGCATTCCTATTAAAATGCATTAAGAATGACAATTGGAAAGACATCAAGAGCAGTTTAACTGTCTGTGCACTTATCTGGTCAATGAAACAGGACACTGGGAGATGTAAAAAGGGAGGAGAAAAATTAAAATTTTCTTTTGAAAGTAAGGATGGAAAGAGAGCAAAAGGAAAAAAAGTCAAATTGAAAGTCACACATAAGGTACGGAATCTGAGGAACAAAAGCAGTCAAGTCACGTTAATTGATATTAGATGGGATGCCTTAATGGCATATCTTTCACTTTCTTTGGGCATCAGTCGAAGCAGAACAATATCTAGCAGAATGTATTTATGCTTCGACAATCTTAAACGATCTGACAAATATTTAACTACCTTTCATATCATCCTGTATATTATCTGTAATATGGCAATGTCCATCAAGATACAAAACTCAAATTCCAGGCTGACTGGTGGCTGTGGCTTTAACTTCTATTTTTTTTTCTTTTTTAATTAAAATAGAATTAGAGGGGGAAATAATGCACTCCACTCCCTGCAGCACCCACCTCTCCCTGAACAACCCCAGGGTGTTGGTGGGCACAGTGTGCTTCTTCTTCAGAGACACCTGGGCTCTGACGGAAGAGGGGCAGGCAGCAGGCCCTAACAACACCCTCCATGGCCCACTGCCTGGACTGGCTTTAACTTCTACATCCAAAAAGATAATTAATCAAACTGTTCTATCCACAATGGTCTCTTCCTCCTCAGTTGATCCAACATATGATTTTTTTTGCCTTATTGATTGAACATGCAATTGGGCACCATGAAGGACTCATTAAATATGACTGATAAATTCATTCCAGGTGCATAGCTACTTGTTGCACCCTGACCCTGAATGTCACATTGCTGAACTACAATAGAGCTTGCTTCTGTCCTTCAGAACTGAGTCTACAAAGCTTGAATCAGTTTCTATTCTGCATTAGAGGGCACATCTGAGACCTTCAGAAATAACAGTTAAAGTTTATTTGCATTAAATGGCCTTTATTAATATTGTAAGCTAAGATGAAATGAACCAAAGTACATTTTCCGAGGTTATTGAATGTATTCATTGTAAATTTTTCCAACCACTGTATTTTTTAGTTTTTAACCATTGTTAGTTATTTTTGTATCTATAAATCAGAACATGAGTTATATCTGTCAAGATCATTCCCTTTCATTATAGGGTCTCCATACATGATGTATTTGGTGCGCTGAGTAAAATTTTGCTTAAAATAAATCAGACTTTTATAGTGGCATTACTTGTGCATGAATTACATTACAATGAACAGATAGCAGTACTGTAGTAGGCAATTGCAGAAAAATAGTCTGAACAGTTTCATCCTTCAAGTGGCCTGTTATTCTCAATTTTCTGAAGGGTATAGACAGAGTCCATTAATAATGTTTGATCACAACTTCAGCTACTCTGTCTAGAAGAAATTAAGAACATAACAAAGCTGTAAAGATTTCTGAATAAAAATATAAATTGCAAATTGGATGCTGGTCAGATGAATTAGTTGTTGATGACAGTGTTATACTTTCTAAAAAAAAATCTTCACTTTGTAATTTCCTCTTTCTGCCAAATGTAAAACTGTGTTTTCTAAAATACTGTTTTGACAGTGTCTTTTCAGGGATAAAAAAAAAGACCTGCCTATGTTTTGATGGGGTGCAGTTAATAAGTAGTCCACCGATGTTTTTGGTACTCCATTTGTTCAACATGAATTTGGTTCCAAGCAGGGATTTTCTTTGTCACTTGCAAAGAACTGGAAAATCCTGAAGTTCTGTGTAAATATGCACTCAGTTTGAAATGAAAAATGTAAGGTACTGATGACTTTATTATACTCTTTTGAAAAGAAAATCAAATTGCAGAAGAGCAAATATCAGTTTTTTGTGCAATTTTGAAGTACAAACCTCAAAATTGAATTTTTAAAAGTATTTTTCATCTTGTCAAATTAACACAAAATTTTATATAGATTAATAATATAAAATAATAAGATTGTCTTTATATAGTGTATTTTAATAGCTCAGGATGATTCAAAGCATTTTGAGCTAATTAAGCAATTAAGTTCCATAAGTTCAGGGAAAAAAGGCAAAGCTGCATTTTAAAGATTACAGTTTAGAACCAGAGCAGTCTGTCATTTCTCATTTTGATTATATTTAACAAAATATTTTGCCAGCACTCAAATAGTTAACCTGAGGTGCTTGACCTGTTCAGATGCTTGATGTAAGGTGAATGGACAGTGAACGCAAAACTGAACCATCTGCACTACAGATAAGGGTCCATTAAAACTGGCAGGGTGGTGGTGCTGTGACACATCTGGTTACATCCAGAAAAGCAGACTGCCAGAAAAAAAAATTCTGCCCTTAAATAGAGCATGAAGCTACATTTGAACAACATTTTTTATTGGTATCATTTTCTTAGTACTGAGCAAAGGAAGGTTGCAATTGAACACTCAAGGCAGATTCCTCATTGGGAGTAAGAAATAATATGGATGCCTTCCAGGCATACACCAATACCATTATTCTTGATGGATTTTTGTTACCTTGGAGATTCTCAAAAGATATAAAATGCTACAAGGATCTGATTTCTTGCCTGTCATGAACTTAGAAGTCATGATACAGTTTTAATGGCTGGGGGGCAATATTTTACGTTAAAGTGTCTTCCTTCATCTAATCAGAGTCTGACAGAATTAAGATTGAAAGTAACCTGAGGTAAATGATTAGACCACCATTATTGCTTCAAGAACTCTTACCTGTCAAAAGAAGCACAGATGACAGGTACTGAACTTCTCTTGACGTGCCCTTTGCTCGGGGAAACAATTTAGTCAGTAGCTCAACGTCATTGCTTATATCAGAAATGCTTTATACAATCCCACTGTCCCGGGTGGCATCCAGTACTTTGGGTACAGAAGAGCTTTTGTTGTATTAAAACATATCATGGGGACTTAAAGACCAAATGAATGTCCTTCAGCATCAGATGCCTGAGGTTTTTTTTTGCTGTGAATATACACTGCATGTTGACAGCAAGAGAATGAGCTTAAATGCTCACTGGGCTAAGTTGCTGTGTACTGTCTCAGTAGGCAGGTGCATGGCCATTATTTACACAAAGCCGACTTTTGAAATCCCACTGCCGACTCTTCCTGTTGCAATGGGGGCTAGCAGGAAAGAAA
This sequence comes from Hemiscyllium ocellatum, assembly GCF_020745735.1. Taxonomy (NCBI): domain Eukaryota; kingdom Metazoa; phylum Chordata; class Chondrichthyes; order Orectolobiformes; family Hemiscylliidae; genus Hemiscyllium; species Hemiscyllium ocellatum. The sequence continues at coordinate 24,863,785 of NC_083436.1, read as the reverse complement.
ACAAAAATGTCCAGTGTGCAAGGGTAAGATTTTTAGTAAATTGGCAACTTTATCTCATGTTTGCAAGTGAGAATTAATTAATGCAGCTCTAATTATTTGCTTGCATGATAACTTTCCACCAAATGTCTTGCACACTGTCCTTGGAATTGAATTCTATTCATTTGATCTTGTGAGTGCTTTGAAGTGAATACAACAAGCTTTCAGAGGTGGAGAGCTTTTATTTATAAGCCGTTTAGCCCCATGAAGATTTCCAATTCACCTTGGCTGCTTCTACAAAGTATTTTTTGGAGGTCAGACAAATACCTGGCACAGCCAGCTGTTCGGCTTGTTTTGATGAAGTTCCTTAACTTACGAATCTGGCTCAGAGATGATGATACAAAAGTCAGTTGCACTTTGATTAATGTTGAACTAAGTGCTAGTGGTTTCAGTATTTCTCCCTTGCCCATGCACTAAAATTTCTTTGGTTCCATCCCTGAGAAGTTCTAAATCTCATGCTCAATGGATTCCATTAAGACCAGGCATGAGCAACAGATTAGATACTGAATCAAAAATCATTAATGTTACCCTGTTTCAGGTTGTTGAATGTTTTCCTGCAGCTTTCAGAGAGGAAGACACCAGGCAGGGGTATTATGATGAACTCTTTGACCTGTTGTGCCCCTACTTAGTTACATAAAAGGTCAAACTAGCACCACTGTCTTCATGAAGGGCTTTCGCCTGAAACATCACTTCTCTTGCTCCTCGGATGCTGCCTGACCTGCTGTGCTTTTCCAGCACCACTCTAATCTAGACTCCATTATCTTCATTGTCTAGCCTGTTTTTTTAAAAATACATTTTTGGTTTATGGTGATTTCTGGAAATGTCAATGTGTATGACCCATCGCAAAATACCTTTAAGGTAAGGTTCGTCAACAACAATGTTGTCCTGGTCACCCACTGCACTTTTAGGGAAGGTGCTTCCATGTCTGATAGTGAAGGATAGCAATAAATTCCAAGTCAGAATCATCTGCAATCTGATGGGAGCTTGCAGGTAGTGGTGTTTCCATGTGTCTGCTGTCCTTGTTTTTCTGCTAGGAGAGGTCACAGTTTAGAGGTGCTGTCAAAACTGAATTGGCACACTGCCACAGTGCTTCTTAGTGATTGCTTTCATCCAATGGAGCTGCTTATTATATTCAAATATTCTCCCTTCAAAATAGACTCTGGAAACCAATGGGCTTTTTTATGTGAATAGGGTTGGTTTACAGCTCCATATTTTGCATAAAAATCTCGTTTAGCCTAAAAGAGGTGCAGCTAATACTATTTCAGATTCATCCAAATGTCTCCCAAATCCTTGAAAAGTGAATGTCTTGCACATGTCTACTATCGTTTCCAACATTTTTAGCACTTCTGTTGGGTTATTCTAAAATTTGATTTGTGAATCCTTGACAGAACAGTCAGCAGGAATGCCAGAAGCATTTTTTTTAAAAGAAACTTCATAGCAATGAGCTGATTAGCTTTTTTTAAGGAAAGCCATTCGTGTTTGTTCCAGGTCCTTCTGGAATAACGTTGTGGGGTGTTTCATTTTGGAGCTGGAAGAAAATATATGTGCATCGAAAAAGGAAGAACACCAAGCAAGGCTAGATGGACCTATACCTTCAAGGAGATAAGTGTACAGCGGGGTAAGCTACAATAGACAATAGACAATAGGTGCAGGAGTAGGCCATTCTGCTCTTTGAGCCTGCACCACCATTCAATATAATCATGGCTGATCATCCTTAATCAGTATCCTGTTCCTGCCTTATCTCCATAACCTTTGATTCCACTATCCTTGAGAGCTCTATCCAACTCTTTCTTAAATGAATCCGGCGACTGGGCCTCCACTGCCCTCTGGGGCAGAGCATTCCACACAGCCACCACTCACTGGGTGAAGAAGTTTCTCCTCAGCTCTGTCCTAAATGGTCTACCCCATATTTTTAAGCTGTGTCCTCTGGTTCGGCACTCACCCATCAGCGGAAACATGTTTCCTGCCTACAGAGTGTCCAATCCTTTAATAATCTTTTATGTCTCAATCAGATCCTCTCTCAGTCTTCTAAACTCAAGGGTATACAAGCCCAGTCGCTCCAGTCTTTCAGCGTAAGGTAGTCCCGCCATTCCAGGAATTGACCTCGTGAACCTACGCTGCACTTCCTCAATAGCCAGAATGTCTTTCCTCAAATTTGGAGACCAAAACTGCACACAGTACTCCAAGTGTGGTCTCACCAGGGCCCTGTACAGCTGCAGAAGAACCTCTTTGCTTCTATACTCATTCCCTCTTGTTATGAAGACCAGTATGGTATTAGCCTTCTTCACTACCTGCTGTACCTGCATGCTTACCTTCATTGACTGGTGTACAAGAACACCCAGATCTCTTTGTACTGCCCCTATTACTACAGGAAAATTAATTGTACCCAAGGTTCAGTGAATTCCAATTTACCAAGAAATGGATGTAAGTTTGCTCGCTGAACTTGTAGGTTCATTTCTAGATGTTTCATCACCCTACTAGGCAACATCTTCAGTGGGACTCAGGTGAATCACTGCTAAAATTCCTGCTTTCTGTTTATATTTTTGGGTTCCTGTGGGATTCTCGTGCATGTCTTTGTTTGGCTTGCCCTCGGATGGATGTCCTAGAAGCATGGCATTCTAACTGGAACTGTATCAACAAGCACATTGAGTTAGACCCCATCTACCACCCCCTGAGAAAAGGAACAGGAAGTGACTTCACCACAGGAAATAACATCACAGCAGGAAATGACATCACCAACCCAAAGAAACCCAAACATATAAATAGAAAGTAGGAATTTTCAGCAGTCCTTCGCCTGAGGCCCACTGAAGATGTTACCTAGTAGGGTGACAAAACATTTGGAAATGAACCTTTAAGCTTAGCGAGCAAACCCACACCCAAAATCTCAAATTGAGCTACAAATCTTCTCTCAAAACTTGCTATTACTGAGAAATATCAACTTCCCCAGAGACTGGTGCTGCAGAGTCAAGTTAGTGTTTCAGAAACATTGACAGCAACAAGTCACACACTTCATTCCTATAGTTGTGATGGTTTCTGTGACTTTGATATTTTATTCCTCAGGGTCCACTTACACTGCAGTGCATATTTTATGAGTTGGAGGTGCAGGTGTTGGGCTGGGGTCTACAAAATTAAAAGTCACACAACACCAGGTTGTAATCCAGCAGGTTTATTTGGAATCACTAGCTTTCAAGGCGCTGCTTCTTCATCAGGTGGTAGGAGCAGTGCTTTGAAAGGTAGTGATTCCAAATAAACCTGCTGGACTATAACCTGGCATTGTGTAATTTTTAATTTTGTGCATATTTTAATTTTTACTACTATCAAGCCAATTACAGATGTACTCTTTAGCAAAGCCGATCAGTTGATCTTCTATAGTGTGGAGGCAAGGTTCAGATTGTTAACTTCCCCAGGTGTTAGACTTAATTTGGCACATTCAATATCAAACACCTGGGTATACATGAACAGGAAGGTCTTCTACTCATTGATTGTGCAGCTGTTGTGTAATGACATGCTGTGCATCATTGTCAGTTTGTGGTTTTTGCCACTTGTCACAATCTACACTCTGCATCAGTTATTTACTTTCTCACCCTTTCAGCCAGGTTGTTGCCTAGGGCTCATGGGAAATGCCCAAAACATGAGACACATGACACCTGTGGGAACCTGCAGTCAGCTACAAATGTGTAATATAATTGGAGTACTGGCTGAGTCAATTAGCAGCTTTCTGACACAAAACATCTGTTATGAGGATGAGTCTGGAGGTGCCATGGATTATAAATGGCCGTAGATTCATCATTGTCTGCTGCGTGCTCCAAAAGATCCATTGATGCTCCCAGCTGCAGAAGCTGAACATCACAGATTACTAAAGGATAGTTTGGCTGGATTTCCTCTGCTAACCCAAACCCTTCACACAGTTCACATCTCTGCCCCTGGAGTCTCACTTACCATTAAACCCATTTCATCCCTGCTCCAGCTTGTCAATCCAGGGTATGTGTGTGTGTGTGTGTGTGTATATATATATATATATATATGCTTAAAAAAAACTCCTCTAAAGAAATGTAAACATAGATTTCAGTCAAAAAGCATGATTTTAAATTGTTTTCAGATGTTTCCAACATCTAAAGGCTATCCTGGTGTGAACCTTCCATGCTGATATTCATTATTCTTCCAAACATTCTGAGGGGGTTCCATTGGCCCCGTTGGCTGGCTGAGGTCACTATGAACATCTTGCCTACTCATTCTTGCCTGAGGCACGGTAACCCTCAGGTTAAGCTCGCTATCAGTTTTCCCTCTTTTTTTCTGGTGGTTGAAAAGCTTTATGGACCTCTAGGATCATGATGACTCTTGAGTACTCATGTCCCCTTGCTTTCATGGTCGTTGGGGTGGGTGGCACAGTGGCTCAGTGTTTAACACTGCTGCCTCACAGCGCCAGGGACCAGGGTTCGATTCCAGCCTTGGGCGACTGTCTGTGTGGAGTTTGCACATTCTCCCTGTGTCTGCGTAGGTTTCCTCCAGGTGCTCTGGTTTCCTCCCATACTCCAAAGATGTTTAGGTTAGGTGAATTGGCCATGCTAAATTGTCTATAGTGTTCAGTGATGTATAGTTCAGGTGCATTAGTCAGGGGTAAATATAGAGTAATAGGGGTAGGGGAATGGGTCTAGATGGGTTATTCTTTGGAGGGTTGGTGTGGACTTGTTGGGCCAAAGGTCTGTAGGGATTCTATGCTTCAGATCTTAGGAATGGAAAAATCGTAGAATGGGATGGGGGGTGCTGGTGAGAACTCTGCAGTGCTTATTGTGTCTGTATTTTCCGTGTTCAAGATGCATGCATCACTTTCCCTTTAAATGGCATCACTTGCATTCCTATCCGTATCAATGCCAATAGCCACTGTTGGTATTGCAGACAGCGATCCCTCTGTATTGAGATAGTACATACACAAGATTAGGTTGGCGGCTTACACATCTAGTCCCTTTTCAAATATATGTCAGGCTTGATTTAGAAATATCCCCAGTGGTTCAGGTGGAAGATTAGAAAAGGTTGGATCACTTAGACTGGTAGGTAAAAATTGAATTAAAGTTAAGAAAGTGAAAGCTGATATTGAAAGTCTAAGAGGGAAAGAAGTCTATGAAAGAATGAGTAGAATTAAATGTTTAAATTTTTAATTCTTAAAACTGGGCTGTCATGGTCTGTTTTAATTCTACCACATTCATTATAAATATGGTGCTACTGACATTGGAGTAGATTTATTGCTATGACACAATTGCCTATCTCACTTTCATAGTATATTCGCTCAAAACCCGTAGCAGCACCAAGCACTCATGGGAACGTTAATACAATATTTATGATAACTTCTGATCTCCAACATTCTATTAGAATATATTAGTTCATTAATGAGTGCCTGTTAATAAATCAGTGTTCCACACAGAATCTTGATGCAGCTTGTGTTGCAAAAAGTCTCCCAGATCTTGGAAATGTGTGGAAAATTGTTGTTCTCCTATGTGTACCTGGAGGAACTGCACGCACATCATTTTATACAAGCCTAGAAGAATCAATTTGCTGATTGTTTTAAAAAGCAAGTTAACAGATGTGTGCGCAGCATAAATGAACATTCCTCTGAGCAAAGTAGAAAATGCTGACCTGAAATACGAGAAGAATTAAAAGAAATCGAGTTCTTTCACAGAATTTTAATGACTACAAAATAGTGTTGAAGGCATGATTTAGATATTGGAAAAAATAGTTGCCCTGAATTGCCAGAAGGGGGTCAAGTAGTATGGTGAAAGTTGAAGAACTTTCATCATGTTAAATGGTGCAAGTATTGATGGAATGAAATTCCCTCCCTATTTAATGCCCATAACATTTTAAATCAAAATGAAGTGGACAGTCTCAACCTAATTTTGAGTAGAATCAAGTCCACAGCACATATCTGCCCATGATTTGATACTAATTAGCTGACTTGAAAGACATACATTGAGATTAGTTGGATAGATAATTCGGAGATAAGAAAATTGCCACACTGTTGTTTTGGTTGAAGTATGTTTTTGGGACAGTGTTGAAAGAGCCTTGACAGGTCCTTAACCCAGGTATACTGAAATCGAGAGAGCACAATTTTATCAACCCCGCCTTTCTCCTTTAATGACTTTAATCATCACCAAACTTCATGCTTTCTGAATCCTCAATTAGACGAAATGGAGTGGATTTTGTGCTAACATGATAGCAGAGCGAACAATGCTCACCATTATAAGCATATCAAGTAGAGAGCCAATATCAGTGACCACAGATTCACAGCTAAGTGTGGAAATTGGGAAGATGCAGTTCAAAACGTCCTGGTCCTTAAGAAGCTGTAGCCAGCCAGGAAACATAATTCTCAAACATATGGGCTGGCAGCAAGTTGCTGTACTGACAAAATGTGTAAGCACTCTGGGTGGCACGGCGGCTCAGTGGTTAGCACTGTTGCCTCACAGCGCTAGGGTTTGATTCCTGCTTGTATGGAAGTTGCTCATTCTCCCTGTGTCTGTGTGGGTTTCATCTGGGTGCTCTGGTTTCCTCCAACAATCCAAAGAAGTGCAGGTCAGATGAATTGGTCATGCTACATTGCCCATAGTGTTAGGTGCATTAGTCAGAGGTAAATGTCAGGTAGGGGAATGGGCCTGGGTGGGTTACTCTTTGGAGGGTTATGTGGACTTGTTGGGCCAAATGGCCTATTTCCATACAATAGGGTATCTAATCTAATCACTCAACTTACTGAATGTTTGTTGAATCCAGTGCATGCAAAAATTTAATGACATAGTAAATCTTCAAAAGTAGTTATTTCCAACATCCTCTCTGTTGAAAATAAAATTTAACAGCTACGGATTTGTTACAATTTTCAGACAAACCTCTGTGTTTAATATACAGAGATATGAATCAGAAAGAAGAGTAGGCCATTCAGCCCCATCAAACCTGTGCCATCATTTGATCAGGTTATGGCTGATTTGACTGTGGCCTTTACTTTCCTATTTACTCCCTTATCGACTCCTTTAGCAGACAAAAATCTAACCAAATCAGTTTTAAGAATATTTCAAGACTCTCCAGTGTTCTAAAGTCTCTTGACCATCTGAGAAGAAAACAAATGTTCTCTATCTCTGTCTTAACTGCTTTTATACTATGGTCCTTTAAGCATTTCTGCAGTGTTCCAACCCAACATTTCTGTGCTGAGACTAAAGTTTACCTTTTGCCTGAGGGTAACCTAGTTCACCATTCATTCTTCCCTTCTCAGTAGCATTGGTCGACAGGCCAATCCTATTTCCAAGGACTTCACAAGATTGTTCAAAAGTCAAATTAAAATTGAAACTAAAAGATCCCCTCTCTAAGCAATGAGGGTTTCCCTTAAGCTTAAAAAAAGGTTACAGAAAACTATAACAAAATCTTAAGGCCTCATTATTTACCTTTGATGGGTCACAAATCAATCCAAGACAGACAAAACATTCACTACAAGGGCACACACGCACATTCATTCCAAATCCTGGCCTCAATCTATTTAAAATAAATCAGCATGGCCACAGAACTACATCAAAAATAATAATTAACTTCAGACAAACAGAAACCGCAGAGGTTACAAACCACCTCCCCCCCCAAAAAAAAACTCAAACTTCCAATAAATGATATTAATTAAGTATATGTTTTTGCAAAAGTCTCACAGTTTAATCATTGTTTTATGATGGGCAGAAAAATGAAATAAAAATTAAAACTACTAGAGATGCTGAGCAACTCGAGTAGCAGCTCAGTTTAAGATTCCCTGTCTTCAGAATAGCAGAAAGGCAGAAAAATAAGAGTCTGTAGGTCAAAGGAAAGGAGAGGGGGATGAGAAGAGAAGCTTTATGATAGGGTAGAGGAGGGTAACTTCAATAACAAAAGAGTTCATGATGTAACAGCCAAAGAGAGTGGTGAGACGTGGGATTAAGAAAAACAATGTTAATGTTTGAACAGATAGTCAATTAAGCTTGCTGTTGCATACCAAAAATAATTAGAGCTTGTAAGAAGAAACTGCACTTTGCACTATTTTAAGGATATGGTTAATCTGCCTGTGTGTGGGTTGACAGTATCGTGAATCATTTAATATTATAAATGATCAGTTAGCCAGGTGTTTTAAAATAGTGTTCAGAATAAAACACACTGAAATAGAAACATTTGAAATTGATGTTCAGCAATGAAGCAGTTTAATGTGGCTAAGTGTAGGCCATGCACTTGGGATGAAACAGGCAGAGCGATTACATGATTAATGGGAATTTCTGACGAAGGTGGACCAGAAAGCGAGTTTTGAGGTCAAAGCTGATTGAGTCCCTGAAGTCATCAAGATACTGCCCAGCAACTTTCTAGTCAGCCAGTAGTTTGCATTAAATGAGGAATAGAAAGTATTGCAAATAAAGTTAGCCTATTATTATCTGAAGCATTGGTCTCGCCCTGCCTAAAATTCCACATGCATTTTTGGAAATCTCATTTCGGAAAAATGTAGTTAAATAGCAAAAATGAGTTACCCAAGATCACTAAGATGCTCAAAAGAAGAAAATATGGACTTTGACTCCTAGATCCGGGGTCTTAAGAAATTACCTAGCAGTTGCTGAGTTCAATGGAAAGTAGGGATGGGCAACAAATGCTAGCTTTGTCACTCATGCTCCTTTACCATGAAACAATATTTTAAGAATGAAACTAACTAATTTCTGGCATGATCACAGCCAAGTAAACATCTACATTAATAAGATAAAGTTACTTAGACAATCAGGAGACGTATGAAGGAAGATCGTCACTTCTCAAGTTTCTAAGATGTCCTGCCTTATCTTCATTCCAAGTTTGTATGTCATCATTAGATTGGGCACACCATAATGAAGTTTCCAGCATTAATCCCTTTAGAACCATTATATTAAACAACACCATGTCCCCAAATACTTTTCCCTATGGTTAACATTTATGTGTATAATTACAAATGCTACTATCCCGTCTCTTCTCAAGTATTTTAGTTCACAATTTCAGGTGGTCTGCAGAACTCACAAATCTTCAAGTTCTCAGCACATTCTTGAAGATTTGAGTTTGAAAGTATTGACCTTGATCTTATACTTGACACTGAGATCTATATCTTATTACTTCAAAATAAACTGTCTTAAGTCCTTAATGTTCCTTACTAGGGTCATCCTAATTGGTTATTGGTGAATGATTGTTCCAGCGTTTCTTGCTGTTCCTTCATACAGCTTTCCACAGTTGTACAAGCAATGTATCATCATTAACAAACACAACGAATGCTGAAGAGATTGAGTTCTGAAGAAGAGTCACACCACCCTCAAAACGTTAGCTCGGATTCTCTTTTCACAGATGCTGTCAGACTTATTGAGTTTCTCGATCATTCTCTGTGTTTGTTTCAGATTTCCAATGTCCACAGTTTTTTGCCTTTAGTATATAATCATTACTAGTCTGCTGTCTACTGTATCTTTCCTGATAAGTTCCTGGGTCTATATCTGTTGTTCTTGGCCCAAGTGTATCAATCATTATGCATGGTGATGTCTATCACAGGGAGATAGGTTGTCACTCCCTGGAAGCCTATTCCTCCTTGCATGCATCATTATAATGGTGTGGACTTCACTTTGAAGGCAGATAAAATGTTAACCCTTCAATTTCCTGCATCAACAATTCTGATGGTAGTAAACCACAATGGAGCGGAATGGATCAATACTATATTAATGCTTTATAAAAGTCATCATTTTTTCTTCAAAAGCAACTCTACTGTCTGGACTTCACCCAGAGGCTATCCAAGAGAACTTATTAAATGTTCAAATCTGCCAATGTCATTAAGTTCCCTTGCATATATTTTGTGTCATAAGTAAACTCAAAAGGGGGATACAGAATCTGTGTATCCTTGAGTACATCCATGCCAACTCTTCCTCATCAAACACAAAAACCAATGGTTTGTGGTCTGATTCTATAAACACTTATAGTCCTGGGCGGTGGTATGAAAATATCTTGTATGCCCGTGTGACCAAGACAGCTTCCTTCACGATAACTGTTTAGAGTGTATCCATGCCTGACACTGCCTTGGAAGTATCATACAACACTTTCTGTAATCCATCTGTTTGCTCCTGAGAGAGCACTGCTCATTTGCCACTGGCCAAAGCATCCACAGTTATGATAGCCGGAAAGCTGGATTGTTGCAGGCCAGAACATCTGTGCATGTCAGTATCTCCATAATCTCTGGAAAGCTGTCTCCTGATATGTATTTGAGACCATCCTTGAGGAGTTGGTGCAAGGATTCAACTGCAGTTGCCAGGTGAGGCTAGAACTTTGCCAACTGGTTTATTATGGCTGAAAACATTTGTAGTTTACAAACTGATTTCAGAACGGTAAACTCCTTTAAAGGCCTCAATTTTCTGTAAGCCTGGAAATATTCTGTCCTTGTTGGTAATGTGCCTGAAGAAGTGAATAGACTCCTTAAAGTTTACACTTGCTGTTGAGAGCAAGCCCTTTGGCTTGAAGGCATTTTGAAATACTGATGTTTCTCAAGCTTTTTTTCACACACCAATATGTCATCCATATGGGTTATGACCATTTCTAGTCCTTGTCAAAATTAGACGTGAGCTGTTGAAAGATTTCTGAAGTTGAGACTATCCCAAATGGCAATCTATTGAAGCAAAATCTCCAATGTAGATTTACAAATGTGTAAGCAGTCTTGATTACTTGTCTAATGGCACAAGCTAGAACCAACTGTTGCTGTTGGGATTAATAAAAGTTCTACTTTTACACCATTTGGTTCAACTCTCAACTCGATCCAGTATAGAAAGGGGATGGATTTCTCTCCCCATGTCCTTGTTAAAGCTGTATTTGGTGAATGCAAATTCTGATGCAGCCATTGGTTTTGGATGCAGTAACCATTCCCAAATGACATCTGATTGGTTTTGTCACCATGGAAATAATAGCCATTCTGATCATTTCAACAAGTTGCGTCTAGATTTGTTTCATTATTCGATGCAAAAGCTTCCTAGGCATATGGAGAGACAAAGGTTTCATAGCCTTCTTTTGAAAAAATACTGCATTAGCCATTGAATTTCCTCAGTCTTGTAAATGGTTCAGGGTACTCGTTTTCAAAGGAATCTTACCATTGTGTTGTTCAGTATGTTCAATCTTTAAAACCTTTGAAAGAATATTGAGGACAAAAACCACACTCATGCTCACAAGAGAGGTTTTTCTCATTATGAAATGTGGACACAGACTATTATTTTACACTGTTTGTATTGCAGTGTTTCTTGCAGAAAAACCTTTAACTTTGAGAGCCCTTCCGTTGCAATAATGATACTTGTCCTGTATCAAATTAATATTCATGAGATATCTGTTGACATAAAGAAATTGTTAATTTTGCGTTGGTTAGATCACCAACTCAATGTTGAGTATCTTTTCTTCAGAGATGTTATTACACACTTCCGAAGCAGGTGGAACTTGAACCCTAATCTCCTAGCTGAGAGGTACAGGCATTACCAGAGTGCCACAAGAGCCCTTGAATTTATTTCTAAGGCTCCTGCCGCCATTATAATTATATGTATGCATGAGTAGCCAAATAACATTTTGTTGCTTTGTAATAGTGGCCTAATTCTACACGTCTTCTGGAAGTGACCTACTATATTATAGATATAGCTTCCTTTTAAAACAAAAATCATTTATGAGATGTGAATGATATTGGCTAAAGCAGCACTTACTGCCCATCCTTAATGAACCAGAAGGCATTTCGGAGTCACATTGCTGTGGGTCTGGAGTCACATGCAGGCCAGACCAGGCAATGATGGCAGAGTGCCTTTCCAAAAGGACATTGGATGAATCAGATGGATTTCTATGACAATTGACCACAGTTGTATTGTCATCATAACCCAGCTTTTAATTCCAGATTAATATTGAATTCAAATGTCACTGTCTGCCATGATACACAGTATACCCTGCACACCAGAATACCTTGCCACCTCCTCTTATAATAACTTAAATCTTATAATCCCTTGTTCCACATCATTGACACTGATTCATGGGGCTAAATATTTTTGGAAGTGTTTTTTTCTTCCGCTAAGATTCATGTTGGCCATCCACGTTGATTCATGTTGACTTTTCCCTTGCAATCTTCTCTTCCTCTTCTCATTAATCATGCAACCTGTCTTTCTGGCCCCCATCTTGTGGATTCATGCAGCAGGAGAGGTGTTGCCATTCGCTGGTGTTGGAACTTTGTGACATTTTATGGCACTGATCTTGTATTTAAACAGCAGCTCCACAATGCTTCAGAATTTGCAAGCCAAGGAATGCTTCTCACACGCTGATGCTTCAATATTATTATTGAGGACATGGCCCAAAAAGGAAAGCCTGGTCTCCATTCCACTGACAAGGAACTGAAGGTGCTAATGGATGGGGTAGTGGTAAAGAGAGCAATTCTTTTTCCAGCTCACCACCAAAGGAGACCATGAACAAAGAACAGTATAGCACAGGACAAGCCCTTCAGCCCACCAATCTGTGATGTCTTTCTAACCTTCTACCTCTATTCAGTCCATATCCCTCTGTTCCCTGCCTATTCATGTATCTGTCAAGATGCCTCTTAAAAATTAGTATTGCATCTGCTTCTACCGTCTCCACTGGTAGTGCATTCCAAGCACTTACTACCCTCTGTCTTTCACATTTCCTTTAAACTTTCCCCATTTCACTTTAAACTTATGTCTCCTTGTAATTGACATTTCTACCCATGTCACCTCCAGCCTGGGTGAAGATAGTGCTCTGGCTCAGTATGTGTGTCCCAGGTGAAATACAGTAAAAAAGTTAAGTGAACTTTGGTTCTGCACACGGATAAGTGCCACCATCTTTCTGCTACCTCACATTCACAGCCTCACCATTCATTCAAACTCTGCCAGTGTACACACATCTCACCAAAGATCATGGACGATAAGTGTCACTAATGCATGCTTAAGTTCTGCTCAGTGATTCTAATTTAATTCATCATCTCAAGGTACTAATGCTTCCTGCACTCAGCTCTTGCTACTCAATTACTAGGGTCACTGGACACTTCCCTATCTCTCCTGCAGCTGACTCTTCTATCCACCTCGATCATATTCAGTCTCTCCTTTTGTTTCATGTTTGAGGAAATGTCTTCTTTAGCTGGGTAGCAATGAGTGATATTAGAATGGTGGACGTCACCCCATGTGAAGAGAAAATGCTCAATTTGTTGGGAGGAAAATGCAGCACTCTTGCATGGACAACCAATCAAGTCCATTAAGGACATTTAAATTGTCATTGGATAAACACATGGATAATAACGGAATAGCATAGGTTAGATGGGCTTCAGATTAGTTTCACAGTTCGGCGCAACATCGAGGGCCAAAGGGCCTGTACTGCGCTGTAATGTTCTATGTTTTATGTAATAGAATCATTGGGTCATAGAGATGCACAACACAGAAACAAACCCTTCAGTTCAACTCGTCCATGCTGATCAGATATCCCAACCCAATCTAGTCCCACCTGCCAGCACCCAGCCCAGATCCCTCCAAACCATTCCTATTCATATACCATCCAGATGCCATTTAAATGTTGCAATTGTATCAGCCTCCACCACATCCTCTGGTAGCTCATTCCATACACATACCACCCTCTGCATGAAAACGTTGCCCCTTAGGTCCCTTTAATATCTTGCCCCTCTCACCCTCAACCTATGCCCTCTAGTTCTGCACACCCCCACCCAGAGAAAGGACCTTGTCTATTTATCTTATCCATGCCCCTCATAATTTTATAAACCTCTATGAGATCACCTCTCAATCTTAGATGGTCCAGGGAAAACAGCCCCAGCCTGTTCAGCCTCTCCCTGTAGCTCAAATCCTCTAACCCTGGGAACATCCTTGTAATTCTTTTCTGAACCCTTTCAAGTTTTGCAACATCTTTCCGACAGGAAGGAGACTAGAATTGCATGAAATATTCCAACAGTGGCCTAACCAATGTCCTTTACAGCTGCAACATGACCCCCAACTCCTGATTCAATACACTGACCAATAAAGGAAAGCATATCAAGTGCCTTTTTCACTATCCTATCTACCTACGACTCTACTTTCAAGGAGCTATGAACTTGCATTCCAAGGTCTCTTTGTTCAGCAACATTCCCTAGGACCTTATTATTAAGTATATAAGTCCTGCTAAGATTTGCTTTCCCAAAATGCAGCACCTCACATTTTTCTAAATTAAACTCCATCTGCCACTCCTTAGCCCATTTGCCCATCTGATCAACATCCCGTTGTAATTTGAGTAACCTTCTTTGCTGTCCACTACACCTTCAGTTTTGGTGTCATCTGCAAAGTTACTCACTATACCTCCTAGGTTCATATCCAAATCATTTATATAAATGATGAAAAGTAGTAGACTCAGCACCAATCCTTGTGGCACTCCACTGGTCACAGCCCGCCAGTCTGAAAAACAGCCCTCCACCACTACACTCTGTCTTCTACCTTTGAGCCAGTTCTGTATCCAAATGGCTAATTCTCCCTGTATTCCATGAGATCTAACCTTGCTAACCAATCTCCCATGGGGAACCTTGTCGAACGCCTTACTGAAGTCCTTATAGATCATGTCCACCACTCTGCCCTCATCCATTCTCTTTGTTACTTTTTCAAAAAAATCAATCAAGTTCATGAGACATGATTTTCCATGCACAAAGCCATGTTGATTATCCTTAATCAGTCCTTGCTTTTCCAAATATGTGTAAATCTTGTCCCTCAAGAATCCCTCCAAAAACTTGCTCACCACTGATGTCAGGTTCACCAGTCTATCCCTGGCTTGTCCTTACCACTTTTCTTAAATAATGGTACCACGTTAGCCAAGCTGCAGTCTTCCAGCACCTCACCTGGTGGGAGCAGCTGTGCCCTAAGCACATCAAAGGTAGTGGGCCATTGTGGAATGGGAGGTTCATTATCAGTCAATCTGAAGAAGTATATTCTCTTGGTCTGGGGCTGGAAAAGTCATGTTCTGAGGTTTGTGAGATGTCTGGACTGGCTGGTTTGGCCAATATGAGGCATTGTGGGTAGATTCAGTGGCTAAGTGCAGACATTTTGTGTTGTCTGTTTTGTGGCCATGTCATGGGTAGGCCAGGATCTGTATTTTCTCCAATAACTACTAATACAAATGAAGAGACCTGTTTTCATTCCATTTGTAAGATGATCTGTCTTATCCCCATTAAAGCTTTATAATATAATCAGTTTGGTTGGAGCTTAACATAATCACCAACATTAATCCTTTCAGAAGCTAAGTGAGATCGATAGAACCTGGTAATAACAAATAATATTAAATCATTATGTGTGTTTATTATTCAAAGAATCATAGAGTCCTACAGCACAGAGACAGGCCCTTTGGCCCAAACTGGTCCATGCCAACCAAAATGTCCTTCTACTTTAACCCCATATCCCTGCACTTGGCCCATATGCCTCTAATCCTTTCCTATCCATGTAGTTGTCCAAATGCCTTTTAGCTGTTGTTATAGTACCCACCTTAACCATTTGTGCTGACAGTTCATTCCATAGGTGTTACACCCTCTGTGTAAACTCCTCATGTTCCCCTTTATTCTTCCCCCTCTAACCTGAAACTGATTTCCTCTAGTCCTTGATTCCCCAACCCTGGATAAAAAACTGACTGCATTCACCCTCTCCATGCCTCTTGTGATCTGTACACCTCTATATGGCCCCCCCTCAGTCTCCTCTGGTCTAAAGAGAAAAGTCCTAGCTTGTCCAACCCTTCCCAATAACTCAGACCATTGATCCCAGGTATTGTTTTGAATCTATCATATTTTATCAAAATGGCTCAGTAATATATCTTTTTGTACTGCCTGATGTTATTGTTATTCGTTAGAATATCCATTGCACTCTACCTGTAGGTGTATTTCTCCATGAACAGTGGCCAGCAGTTGAAATTTCCAATTCATTCAAAATGGACCAGAAGATTGGAGGCCTACAAATTAGCAAGAAGAAGCATCAGGAGGAAGCTTGAGGTTTTCCCATCATGATGGGAGATTATCAGCAGTAGGAACTGGAACACCACCATTGTCCATTGACTGTCACTTGAGCCACTTAAGATTCAAAGTTAGGTAAACTTCCCATCCCTGCAAACATTTCATCCCTATTTGGATGACTCTGTTACAATTTGGGGAATCTTGTAGGTTGAACCCAGACAAGCTCTCAGGCCTCCTTAATGAACCCTCTATGAAGCATGGAATGTGCCAAGGGCTAACTCCTAATTCTAAAATGCTACTGCATTGGCAAGCCTTCACATTATCCCTAATGTCCATGATAAGGAGGTAAGCCTGTTTGCCATCAGCATTCCAAAAACAGCCCACGTGTCTTTGAGGATGTCTCAGCAAGGAAGTACTATCCCTGTCATGTTGTTGCCTTAGCACTGACCACCATTGGTGGCGCTATTGCTGGGTTGTTGACCCTTTGATTATGGTGGCAGCTGCTTAGCTGCAGCTGCTGTCTCCAGAGCCAGGGTCCAGAGTTAAGGATATGGGACAGGCCATATAGGACTGAGATAAGGAGACATTTCTTCACCCAGAGAGTGGTGAATTCTCTGCCCAAGAAAGTGGCCAAAACATTGAATGTTTTTAAGAAAGAGTTAGGATCATAGGGTATGGAGAGAAAACATGAACAAGGTTGGCTGATCATACATTGAACGGCAGAGCAGGCTCAAATGGCTGTATGGCCTAATCTTACTCCTATATTTCATCATGATGGTGAGAACATCAGATTTCTATAGTAGGTTTAGCTAAGCATGCTAATATTTCATATGCTTCTCTCTGTGCCTTTGGAGTTGATGTAAAGTTATATCTGAAGACCAAATCCTACTTATTTAGTTTTCTCAGGGAAATTAAGGTAAACTTTATTCTAAGTCTCCAGCCAAGCAACTAAAATATCTCTGAAAAATAAACAGTAGCTACGAATCTAATTGAAAGTAATTGAATTAGCATTATGTAAAACATTAGCGCTCGTACTCAAAATAAAACAAAATGAATCTTGTCACCTTAGGTGGGAGATGACCTGCAAAAAATTAGCCTGCATGTATTGAATCAGATTATTATGATTAGTTTATATCTGAGGAGAATATTCACTAGTGTAGAGGCAAATGGTCTTTCATTTTGCAGGACATATATATTCCCTGGATACCTTGTCATGTTTCTTTTAAAATTGCAAAGTTGTTAATTTGGATAGCCTTCATTTGGGCAAAGTTACTTAAGGGGAAATTAATTGAAGCCTAGAAGGAACAGGATGATCTCATCATACTAATGCATTTGCTTAGTTAAAAAGAAATGTTTGTTCAATGATTAGGGATGGAGGTGCAAAATGTACAGACTGTTTTAATGATTTTTGGCTGTTAGTCTGAAACATGTGGCTTTCCAACTTTCGACTATGATTTTATTGTGAATACATTAATTTCTCAAATTGTGTGTTGCAATGGACAGGAAATAAATAGTTGGTGTAGATGTTATTTCAAAATTAAAACAGAAATGGATAATTTTGTTGGTAGAATTGTTTCTGAGCTATTGCTGTTAGATTTTGGTTTGATGTTCCATTTGAATAAGAAGTTAGAGAGAAAACAGAAATGCTGATTCAGTATTCTCCAGCCAGCTACACTAATGAGATTTTTATTAGCTAGGAGGAAGAAATTTAATAGAGGCTATTTTATCATATAATACTTTTGCATTTAAACAGTGGTATTAAAACTATAGCAGCTTGTGGCAGTTTAGTGTCATTGTTAATTAATGGACATGTTTTTTTTTGTAAAACTGGTAGTACTTGGGGAAATTACTGCATTCACACAGCAATAAATTCACACAGTTGTTACGTTGTGCATTTACACTGGAATGGTTAGTCAGTAATCTAGTGGGATAAATAGATTACCCCTACCAGTTCAAGAGAGGTAATGTAATAAGAATTTGTGAAATGTAGAAATGAAATGAAGCATGTGAAATTTTGGACTTTAAAATTACTGGAAATATGCAGTTCCTCTGTCTGATGTGGTCTTTAACTTTAAGGGCATTGAAGGCACATTCTCAAAACATAAGTGTAGAGATTGTAACAAGTCAGCCAGAATATCATAGAACATGAGTTCTCTGACTGGGGCTATTAACCTGATCCAATCAGGGAGCTCTGACTGACAGATATAAACAGGAGTGCCAGAGGTTCTGCTCACTCTGAGATCTGGCTCTGAGGATGCTGATCAGTGTCAAGGACTTAATAAAGGGTGACTTGGTGAAGCAATATTGGCCTCTTTGAGGTATTTCAATTAGTTTTCCTTCTGCCTTCACATGTTGATCAATCTACTCTGCATTTCCAGGATCTTTCCATTTTTATATCAAATGTAATATTCATTGTTTCAGACTCATCAAGCATAACATGCATTTCCACCTTTTGCAATGGGCTTATCGCCTTGTTTAATAAAAACAAAATACTGTGGACACTGGAAATCTGAACACAGAGAATGCTGGAGACACTCAGCAAGTCTGACAGCCTGTGTGGAGAGAGAAACAAAGTAAAAGTTTCAAGTACAATATGACTCTTCCTCAGAACTCCTGTAGTCATGATTTTAACAGTCACAAAGCATTTATCATCTATAGATTTTATGTCAACCTGTTGTATGGTATAGAGTGATTCACCAGAATCATTGCTGAACTCCTCTCCAGCAGCCTTTATGGACTTGCTTTGCTTCTTTCAGGCTAAAAACTGATTTGTAAAGCTATTCAGTCTTTTGCATTTAGAGCATTGCTTTCCCAATGCTGGACATGATTTCCTTTCCTGGGTACTGCTGTTTGCATTCTGTACTCTTAATCTTTCTGCTGGCCTTTGGCAAATATTTTTCCTTTTATTCCAATATTTTGTTCATCTTTTGCCTGAAATAGGTCTTGGGATAACACAAACCCTCATCTGTTCTCCCATTTATACTCAATAGCTGATGATTGACAAACACAGAACTTTTGCTCATTTTCAATTGCATTTTTGAAGGTAAATTTATCCTATCTCAGATGATTTGCTACCAATACAGGATGTCTTACGCTTAAGTCAATCCTACCTCTGAGATAGTTTTCAGCTGTCCTGTAATGATATCTGATTTTAAGTATAGATTTGAAGTAAAACTAATTTAGTAAGATGCACATGGACATTAAAAACATATAAACTTGCATTTAGGAGTTAAACACAAAAAACACAATCCCAGCTGGCAAGGAAAGGATATATCAAAAGGGGACATGAGAGGATATATATATTAAATAAATTAGTGTTCAACACGGACAATACAAACAAGTATTAACAATTGCTTAATCACTATGAAGAAGACCTGGAAAGACATGGAAACATCATAGCTGGTATGAAAATAAAATGCTAATTTCAGAAGAAACATAGAATTCAGGAACAAGTGACATCCCATTCAGCTCTATGAGCCTGCTCTGTCACTCAATATGATCATGGTTGATGATCCAACTCAGTTTCCACTTTGTCCCCATATCCTTTCATTCCATTAGCCCTAAGAACCGTATCTAACTACTTCCTGGAATCATTTAATGCTTTAGCCTCATCTGATATTTTGTGGTAGAAATCCAAGATACTATTGACTCAAAGAAACCATCTAACTGGTAAGAATGACAAAGATTCTTTTGACATTAATAAAATTACATGCCAGGATAAAACAACACTCATAAAGACAGAGAAATGAAACATCTTTGCTCATAAATCTGTCATGATGAATTCTTTTTAAGATCGGAAGACTAAGGGAGAGATAAAATGAATATCCAGATATGAACATGAAACATCTTTACAGATAAATGTTTAACAAATTATTATTTTGAGATTGAAAGAACAAGTGAGAGATGAAAGAAGTATAAGAAAGACTTGATAAAAGGTTACAATTACATAAAAGAATCTTCAATTAAGGAATAATGTTAAACGATGCAACATGACAATGAAAGCAGCAGCAACTGGTATTTTGAGATTGAAAGAACAAGTGAGAGATGAAAGAAGTATAAGAAAGACTTGATAAAAGGTTACAACTACATAAAAGAATCTTCAATTAAGGAATAATGTTAAATGATGCAACATACATTTGTGAAGCAGGATGAATGGAAATAATGTAAAAAACAAGACCATTTTTGCTGAAAGTTTGGAAATATAAGGGACCTTCCTATAATACTTCTCAAAAGATATCTTTCTTGCCTGGAGAAGATACTTTCCATTCTTCAGGGTTTAAGGTAAAATGGCTTTAAATATTGATGGATATTCTGTTTTAAGATATTGTTGGATATTTTATTCATAGTTTTTGTTAGATATTCCTAGATATCCTTTGGGATTCTTGCAATAGTAACAAATCATCTGAGAGAGGAGAAATTTACCCTTGAAAACACAATTGAAAATGAGCAAAATAACCTCAATGTGGATTCTGCTAGATTCTGCATTACTGTACATCTTTTGATAGTTTTTGACACTGGTTTTATATATATCCACATAGGCTGTATTACTTTTTAATCTCATAATAAATTTGTAAACACTAACCTTAATCTTTTCTCTACTTCCTTAGTAGGTGGAGAGTATATTTTCTCATTCTCCTTAGGCTCCAAAAGAATATAAATGTACTGGTCAGATAGGTTGATCAGTGGCAAATGGAATTCAATCCAGATAAATGTGAGGTGATGCACTTAGACAAGGTAAACAAGGCAATGGATTATAAGATGAATGGTAAGACCCTGGGATGCACTGAGGATCAGAAGGACATTGGTGTGCATGCACATCAGTCCCTTACAGTGTCAACAGGGGTGGATAAAGTGGTTAAGAATGGTAGCTTTCCTTTTATTAGTCAAGGTATAGAGTTTAAGAGCAGGGAGGTTATGCTGTAACTGTATAAAATGTTTGTTGGGCCACAGCTCGAATATTGTGTGTAGTTCTGGAATCCGCTTTTTAGGAGAGATGCGACAAGCACTGGAGAGGGTATAAAGGAGGTTTACCCGGATGTCGCCTGTGCTGGAGAGTTTCGGTTATGAAGAGCGAATGGACAGACTGGAGTTGTCTTCCATGGACCACAGGAGATTGAAAGGGGGCATGACTGAGATGTATAAAATTGTGAGGGGCACAGATAGGGTGGAGAGGAGGAAAGAGTTCCCCTTGATGGAAGGATCAATGACTCGGGGACAAAGATATAAGGCATGGGGCAGAAGGTTTAGAGCAGATGTGAGGAAAATATTTTTCCCTGAGAGACTAGTGGGAATCCGGAGCTCACTGCTTTTAGTCATGGTAGAGGAAGAAACTCTCCATAACATTTAAGAAATATTTCTATGTGCACATGCAATACCAAGGCATTTAAGGCTATGAGCCGTGTGCTCGAAAATAGGATTAGAGTAGCTGGATGGTTGGTTTTGACCAGTGTGAATATGATGGGCTGAAGGACCTCTTCTTTGTGCTGAAGATTTCCATGACTCAATCATAATGAAGAGGAAAGTGCTGGATCATCAAAAAATCTGGGACGTTTTCAGCTTGGTTAAAGCTAATTAAAATTTAGCAAGTTATTTAGAGGATGGTGAGATTCTGGGACAGCTTCTTCTTCTGTGGGATAATTATGTTGATATTGCTAACCCAAAAACTTAGCTATTGGTGAAGTTGACTAACTTATCTTCAGCCTTCAGAATTCATCAGGTAAAGCAGGATAAATCCAACCCGGCCAATTACCGCCTCATCAGTCTACACTCGATCATCGGTAAATAATGGAAGGGGCCATCAACAGTGCTATCAAACAGCACCAACTCAACAATAACCTGCTCAGTGACACCCAGTTTGGGTTCTGCCAGGGCCCCTCAGCTCCTGATCTCATTACAACCTTAGTTCAAACCTAAAACAAAAGATTTGAATTCCTAGATGAGATTAGATCTGTTGCATGTTTTCTGAGAACTTCAAATTTTAATGACCGATTGTTCTTGCTTTTATCCTATCTCCCTGTCAGATTGTACTAACCATAGTACAGTCATTAATGTCAGTATTCCCTGCTGGAGAGCGAGAATATAGGAACACAGCCACAAGATAAAGACACTATGTCTTACTTAGGTCTGAAAAGAGAAGAAACTTGCTCACTCACAGGGAAGTGAATCTTTGGAAACCCTAACAATGCCTTCTCTAAGTTATGTATCTTTCCATTTTGCTTTTAAAAAAAGAGTTCCAGTAATCTTTTACAAAGGCCCTACTTGCTTTTTGCCTGCTGGGCCTCAAGGTAATCTAAAGTAAACAAAAATCCATTAACTGTGCCCATTCTAAACCCCCGCCTCAAAACCTGTTTTAAAATAAATCGCCATGTCTAAAGAATTATTAACAAGTTAAACTTCAGACATACAGAAATCTTGCCAGTTACTGAAACAAAAAGCAAAAACCCAAACTTACAATAAATGCTATTAACAAAAATAAATCCCCCACAGTTTAGTCACAGGACAAACTGCTGCACTTGCACTGAGGGGCACGGGAAAGATATAAAATTACATTCTCAGGTTCCATGGTAATATAAGTTCAGAGGTACCTAAAAATGAATATTTTTTTTAAAAGGACCAATATGCTTATTGATGGCTGTGAAAGGAAAACTTCTTGAAAATATAAGCCGAAGAGTATAACTGCTTTATTGCTCTTAATTCATCCCTTGACTGTTGGGTAACGTTGCTATCTTGTTGCTGTTCACAGTTTGAATCTTGAGTTGCACAATTCACTTCTTTCTTACTTCTGACTAACAAGGCAAATATCCAGGCACAGAGCACCTCCGCATGTCATTCATACATTGCAATGGAAATACAAAGAGACCACACAAGACTCTTTCCTCAATCTACCAGTTTGAGTCTGGTGTGGTTGATATAGATCCAAGTGGAGATCCTCTTGTTTCATCATGCATAAGTACTGAAGACAGAATCAAAAGTATTCCTTATATTGAAAGAAATTCCTGGCTCTGACTTTTTTAAAATTCATCGCCATTGTCATAGTAGTAGAGGCAGAGCTTTTTACATTCTTGCTATTTTAAAAATACTTTCTCACAAGAAATACTACATTGAGAGGTCATCTCGTGAATTCTGAAGATAAATCATTTCAGACATCTTAAGTGTCACCATTTCTGGAGAAAGGGTGGTTGACGTGACAATCCACACTGTCAGCGGCTGAGGGTGAAGTTAAATTATTAAAGCATCAACAGTAAGATCACAGTGGATGTATAAAAAAAAGCCAATAAACTAAGGGACAAGTTGAGATGTTATAAGTCTTGCAAATAAGTTGAAAGTGATGAAGATATAGAATCACATAAGTTCAGTTGAAGGTAGCTGAAGTCAGATCATTTAAGATAAATTGCTGATAACTGAAAAAGACCAACTTTAAAAAAACTTTCTGTTCTGTGCCTTGACAATAGGGGGGCAGTTAGCTCCATAGGCTTATATGGGACTTGGCCCTGCACATGAGCATGGTAGTTGACAAAAACAAACCACACAAATGATTCAGGGTGAAATATTAGTAGGCAATGATTTAGGGGCCTATTATTAAGTGGAGCACAGATGCTTAGAAAATAAACTATTAAACATGATGATTTGAGGGACATGATAAATAGAAATATGGCAATCACCATGAAGCACATATGTAAATGAATAGTTTAATTCCATCTTAAACAATAAAAGCATGCATAAACTCTCCTCCGGCATTTTATTTCAGGAAACTAATAAAGAAGCTGACAATGCATGTCTTCTGAATATAGTCCAGGACCTGGAGGTGAAATTTTTGCCTTTGTAATAGTGTTAATTGCCCATGTACATTTTATGGACTCAAATCAAAACAGCAGGATTCTAACAATTTTACAGTCGATGATTATGCATAATAGAAATCTATTTTGTTTCTTCCAACACATCTCAGTCAACTAACGTTAACACATGAGTGGACTGTGCATTAAAAAAAACATATTAAATGACAAACATTTGAATGTCTGGTTTATTAATGAAAACACTTCTGATGAACGTTATGTTCAAGAAATATCTAAGCATGTTTCATCAGATGGTTAAAAAAATTCCAAGAAAGAAAATGCTAGTAAATTACTGAACGGTGAAAATTGAGAACAGTCCTCATTGAGGATCTGGGAAAACATCCAGAAGAAATATAACAGAAAAGCAACAAGGTAAGTTAAGAATATCATTCCATCTTAATGTCGACCTGAAGGGTGTATGTGAGGGGTGAATCTAGGTTAAGCACATTCTATCCAAGAAACACTTCAATTATACAGAAAAATAGTAAAGGTGCATGGAAATATTAAGTATATAATGCAGTTTAAAATAACATTAATGCAAATTATATTGTCATGTCAGACTAATAAGAATGTATGTAGGTGTCAGTAAAACCTCTTGATTGTTGTTTTCTAAACAATTCAGCATGTTTTTTTTAAATGTACAACAATATACACTGGAGAAAACATGACACTAAAGTTAATCTAAGTATCAATTTAAACAAATAACAGCTGAAAAATATTTCTTTCATTTGACACACAAAAGAAAATAAACTTTAAAATGAGCCTGACCCTCTATGATGCATCCTGGAATCATCAAGAGAGTCACTGAAAAAGTATATGGTAATGTGTCAAAAGAAGCCAAAAATAGAAAAGGGGATCTTGAAGATTGGAGAATAACTAATGTAGGCTTTGTTTTTTTTTAAAAGAAGTTCGGCACAGAGATAGCATCTTCAAACAGTGAAGGTAACATCTGTACTAGAGAAATACTTCAGGGGAGTTTTATAGGCTGCTCCCAATTGTAATCAATGTTTAGCTAAAGATCACAGGGTCCTTGAGGTGTCATTATTCAGAATCAGTCAATCATATGTCACAGGTCTACTGGGTGCCTAATCTAGCGGACAGAGGTTTAAAATGAATGAATTTGTTACATTTATAGAAGGTTTTTAAAGGAGGTTGTTTTGTGAAATTGGAAGAATGTTTAACATAGATTTGACATTGAAACAAATATTGAAAGATTACATAAGATTCTGTGAAAGTGCTCAAAAGTTAACCTAGTTAACCTTCTAAACTATGAAGGAAGATATATGAAACACTATATATCCATGGTTGAAATTAAAATTGAAAGGAATTGAGAAGTCCTTTAAAATCAACATTTAAAGAAACTCCTCTGAAATGAATTTTTGATCATTTTAATGTAGCATTAAACCGTTTCCTTATATTTTAAAAAGTGAGCTTGACTTACCTTCTGTTTCTTTTGGAGCTCTTGTGGCTCAGTAAGGAGTAAAATGAAATGATCATCAACACATCAGCAAAATCTTGCACCAGAGTGCTCATAGTCTCATAGATGTCAACAGCACAGAAAGAGAACTTTCAGTGCATCATGTTTGCGTTCTGAACAAAGATCTGACTACACTAATCTATTTTTTTCAGCTTTTGGCCCATATCCCTCATACCATTGAGGATGCCAATCTTGTTCCCAAACAGAAACAGGAAGAGAGCACAGCCGAATAAGTGGCTTAGGAACTGGTGTAGGAAGGAGGCATATCTTGATGAATAGGATCTCTTCCAGGCAGGTGGGACCTGTACAAAATGGATGGGCAATACGTAAATTGAAGGGGCGCCAGTATCCTTGCGGAAGTGGTTTGTTGGTGCCACTTAGGCGGATTTAAATCAGGATGGCAGGGGAATAGAAACTGGAGCAGCAGTTCAGGAGATGAGGAGAAGTTAGAGGTAAATAAAATGAACAGGGCAAATCTATAAATGTGTATTGAGTAAGACAGGAGGGAGAAATAATTTTAAAAATGCTGAAGGACAGATTAGAATGCACAGCCAAAATTAGAGTTCTTTATATAAATGTATGGAATGTAGGAACAAATTACATGAGATGCAGGCACAGATTCAAATTGGAAACTATGCTATGGTAGCTATTACAAAGACATGACTGCAAGATGGTCAGGACTGGGAATTAAACATTTCAGATTGTCAGGTTTACAGGAAGGATAAGGAAAATAGCAGAGTGGGTGGAGAGGCATTACTGATTTAAAACGTAAAAAAAAATATTTCTATAATTAAGCAAGAAGGGAAATCACTCTTTGGAGACCTTATGGATGGAACTGAAACCATTAAGGAACTAAAAGCACAATAGTTTTCATATGTAGACCACCTGTTAGCAGCTCGTATAAATGCTGAAATTAGGGAACTAGGTAGCAAAGGAAAAGTTGTATTAATGGGGGATTTTAATATAAACATAGAGTGAGACAGGTAGACAAGCACCTCCCAGAAAAGTTATGAATTTCTAGACTGTGTCTATGATAGTTTCGTAAGGCAATATGTCTTGAATGTGAGAAGGGGACAAGCAATATTGGCAATCTAGTAATGAGCAATGAGATTGATTTAATCAGTGACCTAGCTGTTTGTGAGCATTTGTCAAATAGTGATCATAGCGTGATTGAGTTTTTTGTAGCATTTGGAAGATACAAGCAAAGATTGGATACTAGAATTTTAGAATATGGATTTAAGTAAGACAGACTTTAATGGGATGAGGCAGAGACTCTTCACAATAAACTGCGATGCTCTGCTAATAGGTATAACAACTGTAGAACAGTGGATGGAGTTCAAAGAAACATTTCATGCTATTCAGAAGCAGTTTGTACCCATGAGAAGGAAGAGCTTCACCTCACACAAAAAAAACATGGACATTTAACGAGGTTAAGGATGGCATAAAGTTAAATTAAAGGGCCTATAAATAAAAACAGTACAGATCCTACAGAATGGGACACATGAAAAGACCAACAAAGGGTCACAAAGTGAATTATAAGAGCAGCTAAAGCACATTATGAAAGAAAGTATGAATGAAACATAAAATACAATAAGAAGAAATTTTGTAGTTATATAAAGGGAAAGCAATGGGTGAAGTGCACCACAGAAAGGTAGGAGTGGGATATTGTCATTGGCCATGGGGAAATGACAGGCGTGCTGAATGATTACTTTGCTTCATTATTCACAACAGAAAAGGAGGATAGATTACCAGAAGCCCCAAATAAATTCAAGGGCAGCTAGTTATGAGTAATAAATGCTAGCTAGCCAGTAGTGCCCATGTTCCATGAGTGAGTTTTAAAAAATAGTGACAAGCTGACTGGCTTTGTGTCTGTGCTAAAAGACAAGCCAAGACTGAAGTTTCCAGACCCTGTTAGCTCTGGCTGAGGGGGCAAAGGGCAAAAAGTCAAGACAGGGCAAAGCAGGGATGTTGTGAACATCTAGATAAACACTAAGTGAGCCTGTGCTAAGACAGTGATTGAACAGCCCTGAGATGCAACTGGTGCACTCCATGGGGCTGGGTGCCTTTTTAAAAAAATGCTTTCTGAGATGTGGACATCTCTGGTTGGGTCAACAATTAGCAGTCCTGTTTGCTGAGATAGAAGCACAATGCCATTATGGAGGAACATCCAGGATTTTGACCCAGTGACACTGGAGGAACAGCGATATCTTTCCAAGTCAGAATGGTGAGTGGGCTCCAGTGGAACCTGCAGGTGGTGGCATTCCCATGTATTTGCAGCCCTTGTCCTTCTAAATGGTATGGGTCATGGTTTTGGAAGGTACAGTCAATGAGTCTTGGTGAATTCCTTCAGAGCATCGTGAAGATGGTAAACACTGCTGCCACTGAGTGTCAGTGGTAGAGGGGGTAAATATTTGTGGATGCAGTGCCAATCAAGCAGGCTGTGTTATCCTGGATGGGAACAAGCAACTTAAGAATTGATGGAGTTATACAAATTCAAGCAACTAGTGGGCATACCATCATTCTCATGACTTGTGACTTGGAGATGAGGATAGTGCCCCCGCTTATAAAATTAACCCCAAGTTGCATTGCTAAACAGTTAGCCAAGTGCAGAGCAATGTTTGTGTATGGAATAATTATTGTTTAGGCAGGTCAGTTTATTTACAGAATTTGTGTTGATAATAGAAAAGCACAAATAGCAGCTTTTGAATATATTTCAAAACTTGGGCAAAAAGAAAGAGTTAAAGGAAACTCATGTGAAAATTTGAAGGTGGATGGGTTTAAAGGGACTTTGAAATCTCTTAACATTTATGAATTTCTAAACAGAATTCTCCTCAGAGAGCAGTGATAGTCTATTTTAAAATGAAGATGCAAATTTGTCCAAAGTACACTCCATCTTGAATGAATGATGAAGTAACTGCAGACTTTGAGATACAAAACAATCATCCCAATTTAGATAAATGCATGTTTCACTTGGAGTTGTGGCCAATGGCCTAAACAACTAAGCTCAAAATAAAACTGATGAAGCAATCTTTTCAAGTTTCTGCAAGCAAGGCCTGAGGGAATGCAAAGAGGCCAAGAGTACCACAGGTCAAAAGCAAACAAGGAACAGTCAAAGCCTATTTTGCATATTGAACAGGAGTACTCGAGACTCAATAGAAGTTCTTAACCAGAACAATAGGGAGAGACATTATATTTGTATATTCCCCCAGTTTCACATCATGGAGTAATCATATCTCCGAAAAGGGATGTGTACATGGCCTAACCTCATCGGGTACAATGATCCTGCCTTGTAACCCCATTAGGTGAAGTTAGACAACATTTTACAGGGGCTTAGAAAGGGTTATAAGAAAGGACATCTGCCTGCCATTCCCTCAGCGAAGACTCTGTGTGAGACTTCATACTAAGGAGACCCTAAGTGTATCCATGGAGCTTAGTGACTTGAATCCAGCAACTCGATCAAGTTCACCAAAGTGGGTAGTATATGTGTTTCTCAGGCAGTCAGCCTAGTTTGGGGAAAAGTTGACTTCATTTCCTGTGTAAGAGTACAGAGATACAGGCTACTAGACTAGATGGGATTGAGGTTCACAAGGAGGATGTGTTAGCAATTCTGGAAAGTGTGAAAATAGATAAGTCCCTGGGCCGGAAGGGATTTATTCTAGGATTCTGTGGGAAGCCAGGAGGAGATTGCAGAGCTTTTGGCTTTGATCTTTATGTTGACGTTGTCTACAGGAATAGTGCTGGAAGACTGGATGATAGCAAATGTTTTTCCCTTATTCAAGAAGGGGAGTAGAGACAACCCTGGTAATTATAGACCAGGGTGCCTTACTTTGGTTTTGGATAAAGCCGTTGGAAAAGGTTATAAGAGATAGGATTTATAATCACCTAGAAAGGAATAAATTAATTAGGGATAGTCAACACAGTTTTATGAAGGATAGATTGTGCCTTGCAAACCTTATTGATTCTTTTGAGAAGGTGATCAATCAGGTGGATGAGGGTAAAGTGGTTGATGTGTTGTATATGGATTTCAGTAAGGCATTTGATAAGGTTTCTCATGGTAGGCTATTGCAGAAAATATGAAGCATGGGCTTGAGGGTGATTTAGCGGTTTGGATAGAAACTGGCTCGTTGAAAAAAGACTGAGGGTGGTAGTTGATGGGAAATCTTCATCCTGGAGTTCAGTTACTAGTGGTGTACCCCAAGGATCTGTTTTGGGACCATTGCTGTTTGTCATTTTTATAAATGACCTAGATGCGGGCCTAGAAGGATGGGGTGGTAAATTTGCAGATGACACTAACATCGGTAGAGTTGTGGATAAGGATGTTGTAGGTCACAAAAAGACACAGATAAGCTGCAGAACTAGGTTGTGAGGTGGAAAATGGAGCTTAATACAGAAAAGTGTGAGGTAATTCACTTTGGAAGGAATAACAGGAATACAGAGTACTAGGTTACTGATAAGATTCTTGGCAGTGCAGATGAATAGAGAGATCTCGCTGTCTATGTACATAGATCCCTGAAAGTTGCCACCCAAGTCGAGAGGCTTATTAAGATGGCATACGGTGTGTTAGCTTTTATTAGTAGAGGGATTGATTTTCAGAGCCATGAGATCATGCTGCAGCTATACAAAACTCTGGCGCGGCCACACTTGGAGTATGGCGTACAGTTCTGGACACAGCATTATAGGAAGGATGTAGAAGTTTTGGAAAGGAGATTTACTAGGATGTTGCCTGGTATGAAGGGAAGGTCTTTTGAGAAAAGGCTGAGGGACCTGAAGCTGAAGAAGGTTGGGAGGTGAACTAATTGAGACATATCAGATAATTAGAGGATTAGATAGGGTGGATAATGAGAGCCTTTTTCTTCGGATGGTGATGGCTAGCACTAAGGGGCATAGCTTTAAATTGAGGGGTGATAGATATAGGACAAGATCTCAGAGGTAGTTTCTTTTCTCAGAGAGTAGTAGGGACAAGGTATGCCTTGCCTGCGACAGTAGTAGACTCACCAACTTTAAGGGCATTTAAATGGGCATTGGATAGACATATGGATGAAACTGGAATAGCATAGGTTAGATGGGCTTCAGATTGGTTTCACAGATTGCTGCAACATCAAGGGGTGAAGGGCCTGTACTGCACTGTAATGTTCTATGTAATAGTGTTCTTTTTATTTGCGAGTATTTGTATACAACTAGGTTTGAATTACAGTCCTTTGTTTATCTCATGTAATAAGATCTGTAGGGTTTACTAATTTTATGAGTAATAAACTGATCAAAGTATCTATATAGAATATTTCACAGGTATTTAGTTACAGGAACTTGAGCTATAGTGAAGTATAATTGCTTCTATAATCATGAGCTGGAGCACTCCTCACTTTTGTGGTTCAAAGCTTTCTCGAAACAGCAAAAATAACACGAATTGCATAATGCACTTAATACAGACATCCCACGGCATTTCACTGAGTTTTCATCAAAGTGAAATGGATCCTGAGCTAGAAAAAAGTGACTTACATTCAGAGTGTCCAAATGCTTTGTCAAAAGCTCCCTATGAAGGACAGTATTGAAGGAAGATGGAGAGGTGGAGAAAAAAGGGAATTTATGGAAGAAATTCCAGAGCTTTGGGCTCAGCCAGTTGATGGTATCTGGAACCAGGAGTTAGAGGTCACTGCATCAAAGGCCATGGTCAGAAGAATGGAGAGTTCTGGAATTGGCATCATCACAAATGAGTTTTCCAACAATAATGCTGCAAAGTCGGAATTAGTCAGTCTTTATAATGAAGATGAAGTAAGAGTGAGAGTTCAATTTGGAATCAAAATGTGAACAAACAGAAATCTAATTAGAGTGCTTCACAGACAGAGAAATGAGCACAAATTTAGTTGGTAAAACACTTTCGACAACTTTTAGAGAAGGGAGGGAGAATAGAGATGGAAGTGCAGAAGGAATGTGTTGAAGTTTCCAAAGACAGAAGAGACTAATGTCAGGGTTTATCTACTTGATGGTGGAGACTACTCTGCTGAGCTAAACATGACATTACCTTCAAAAAGACCCAAAGGGAAAATCAAAATAATATCCTCCACCTGACACTATCAAACTGTGAGCTGGCACATACTTACCATGGTTGGAGATATGATAGTTAGATTCTGACAATCAACTACTCCCATCTCATAGCACATTGTGGTATGTTTGGTGATTGTGAAGTTGATATTTCTCCAACTATGTTGTGCATGTTGGCACTAGGAGCTCGTATTTATTATTTAATCCTTTATTACCTTATCTTGTCCTACTTAATATGGCTGCCATGTGATTCTGATTTGCCCAAGTACCAATGCTGTAAAATCCTTTGAATAATATTGATCTCCTCCATGCATTTACTTTCTTCAGACAATTTAGTATCAACAGCAAACTTAGACATTCTGCTCACCATACCTTCTTAGAAGTTGTTAATAAATATAAATAGCAGAGATTCGAGGTCTAATCCCTTTGGGACTCTTGCAGTCACAACCATCCTGCGTGAAGTATTTCCACTTAGAACTTTTCTCTGCCTTTATTATCAAGCCAATTTTCTATCCAATTTCCCACTTCACCTTTGATTTCATTAGCTTTCACCTTTGCTATAAATCTTTTGTGAGCAAACTTCTTTAATCTGATGAGGCATACCTAAACTCTGCACACTTAACAACAGATTCAAACCATTGTATTTTTAATGTGCTCCGAATACAGCTACGGAACATTGTAGTATTGCAGATGCAATGGAATCTTCTACACTTGGACTGGAATCATGTACCAGCATAATTTGTTAAAATGAGGAGTGCACTTGGCATTAACCACATTGAAGAAAAGCGCCGGACCATTGCAGAGATCAAATTTCTCCATTATTGTTGCATTGATAGTTTCCCTATTGTGCTGACAAGTATCTAACCTCAGTAAAAAGAAATGATGCTCTCCTTCATCTCATTGCTGTTCACTGGACCTTGTTGTGAGCAAATTGGCTGTTACTTTTCTCTACATTACAACAGTAACCGTCCTTCAAAGACATTTTTCTGGCTGTAAAGTGTCTTGAGACTTCCTGGGATCATGAAATCTGACATATAATTTCAAAATTATTTCTTTAATTCCTTGGAACACAATCATTTGCAAGTTCCCTTCCAAACTGCATATCATTCTGAATTAGAACTATATTGCTGTTTGTCCAATGTTGCTGGGTCAAATTCTTGGAAATCCCTCATTTAAAGCAGCAATTTCTGGAGAAACTCAGCAGGGCGGGCTGTTTCTGTGGAGAGTAAAACAGAATTAATGTTTCAAATCTAGCAACTCCTTCTTCGGAACACAGGATTCTGAAGAAGGGTCACTGTACTCAAAACTTCTAAAATATTTAGTTAGTCTAAAGTTGATTGCAAGTGATTGAAATATTATTTGCATGATAATGGTTGAGATTGCCTTATTCTTCAATCTTTTTAAAGATGAACTGAGTTGACACAAGATAGGGTGAAGTCTGGTTTAAATTGGAAAGAAATAGAGTTGACATCTCGAATTCAATATGAGAGATGCTGCCAGACCTGTTGAGAGAGTTTCCCCAGCATTTTCTGTTTGAGATTTCAAGCCTTCATGGTGTTTTGCTTCTGTGTGGTTTACATTCTAACTTGCTTATTTTTTGCTATCAGGTGAAATGTACAAGTCAATAGATGTAAGCACAGTTACCTTTCCTCTCTGGTAAAATGTATACTCATGTAATGATAGAAAATAAGAAAGCCAAATAGATGAGCAAATGCATTAAAACTTGTGAATGATTGGTACTCTGACAATCAGGTCTAGTATGTCATAAAATGGAGCTCCAGTTTAGACATGTACCGTTCATTTCCAATTTTTTTCCTACTTTTGAGAGGCATTTTATCTTAAATAGACAAATGTCTTGAATCCTGCTGGTCAACCTTTTCACAATATGTTTCTCTGTACTGCTAAACCTCTGCAGTAATTGTCTGTCTAACTGCTTGTGCATGATAGACAATTAAAACAAAATGTTTTTCAATGTTCAACTTTTTGCCTAGCTGTTTGTGTCAGGAAGAGAACAAAACACAGTGCATGAGAAGTGTCCATTCCTTAAGTAAAGAAACCACTGGAATTATCTAATATTTGGCCATTGGGATAAACAAGGTCAATAGGACACAAGTCATCTTTTGTCTGAATTTGGATTCATAACACATCATTGGGGGTTTGTGAGAAAATATCTTGTACTTGAGTATTTTTTATGGAAGAATTTATTTAAATAATTGTTACTGTGACACTTATCTTACTCACCATGCCTCTGCTCATCAGTCCGAACCTTTCTGGTCTGCTTCTCTGTGATATGCCTTGGTGTATTTGCAAGGCATTAATGACCACAGAGCAGAAGTTCCAAGTCGTCATAGAGGGAAGACAGTCTACTGGGGATCATCGTAAGATTGGGGTTCTACTTTTCATCAGTTTCTATCTCCTAAAATGAATGGAGTTCAGCTACAACTGTTTTCTTCCAAGCCGAATATTTAAAATAAACTAAAACAAAAAAAAAACCCGAAGAACTGTAGATGCTGGAGATCGGAAACAAGCAAACAGAGGTTGCTGGAGAAACTCAGCAGTTTGATTTAA
The DNA here is from genome assembly GCF_020745735.1 of Hemiscyllium ocellatum. Classification (NCBI taxonomy): domain Eukaryota; kingdom Metazoa; phylum Chordata; class Chondrichthyes; order Orectolobiformes; family Hemiscylliidae; genus Hemiscyllium; species Hemiscyllium ocellatum. The sequence goes on along the minus strand of NC_083436.1, from coordinate 24,829,872 downwards.
AGTTAACTATTAGCTGAATGTGTGGATTGGGCTAATCTTGATTATAAGCCAGTTTGCATTCTCCATTGGGCAGGATTATCAGGTGCAGTGAATTACCAAAGTTCCACTGTACATTACTCCAGTACAACTGTTGACCTTTCATTAATTTGAATATAATTGTGTGTCTAAATATCTACCTGAAGATTGTCTTTCAGTGGACCCATTACTCTTTTCTGCGTATTCACAAAGCAACATAAATGCATGTTTTGTTTTACCAAGAAAATGCCAAACTTCCTTTAAGCTGATGATTATCTTTAGCTGAACGGTAATCGATGAACTTTTCTCAACTCAGGTAGTCCAATCTAAATGGACAAATAATGTACTTTAATCTCTGAGCAGTATTTGTGCCCAACTCTTTCACCTGTAGTATGTCAAATTGCAATAAAAAGTATAGAACAATCTTTGATATTAACCCCATTGTATTATTCTTCAGGGAAATAAAGGGGCTGATTCCGTTTTTCCATCATTCTCTTTATGCCTACTCGGGTTTCATCCATTTGACATTTTAGGCAGACCATTATTTAGGTAGCTATGTTCCCTCAAGGAAAAGACAGTAGCCTCAATAATGTATACACATAAATGTCTCTTAAGTCCCAAATGCATATTTAAAAATCAAAATCACTTTTCTACCTTCATTCACAAATTGTCAGCATCACAGTTGGATGATGACCATTTTCAATATTATTGAAATGGTCCCTTCACTGGGAAAGCTGGATACATATCAGACATTCATTATATTTCAGGCTCTGGAGTGTTTTGAGCCTTAAAGATTTCTGCCATTTATTTTTCTTACTGTACTGGTGTCGTGTGCATTGAATGCTGCTATTTTTAGCACCTCCATCCTTCCCTATAAAGTTCTGCCATAGATCTGTAATGATAGACAACTCCATTCAATTTCTACTCCTCACATATGGTCACCTAATGACAATACAATCAGCACTTGCACTTTGCTTAGTCAATGTAAATCAGCCTAATCATAACAACTGATTGGGCTTTCCACTGAACATATTGGATGTGCAAAGTGAACATCTTTCCCATTCACCACTGCAATCCCACTATCCGTCTCACAAAAAACATTGATGATAAAATGTTTAGCCAGGCCAGAATGAAATGTATTATTGAAGATTTTTGAGATTGGTTGTGCCAAATGTTGGAGGCATAGAACAAAGAGGAACCGTTTTGCTGCAACATTTTATGCAGTGGAAAAAATAATCTATCAACTCTCCTTGATGTATGTACCTCTGGGAAGATGGGCATGCCTTTTCAATTCAACGTCATTAATGTCTCTAGAAGCTAATATGCTTTTTGACTTCACTTCTGTGCCAAGAGACTCTTAGAAGTGATAAGATGGAGCAAAATTAATATTCACTTGGCTAAGTGTAGTTTAATTCAGGAAAGCCAGCATGGATTTATTAAGGATAAGTCTGACTTATCAAACATAAACCTTATCTCAGTTGCGTTGTTTGCTGAGGGAACAAAGAGGACAACTGAGGGAAATGCAATTGATACAGTTTACATACAGAATTCTAGAACATTTAATAATGTGCCTGATGATCGGTATGCCAGTGAATACATGGAATTAAAGGGACAGGAGCAATGTGAAAACGCTGTACACAAATTGTCAAAAGCAGCTAGTTGAGAAAGTTGTTAAAAGGTATAGAGGATCCTGAAATTAATAATTAGATGCACAGAACATAAAAATGAGGAAATTATGATTGTTTTATGCATATCTTACCTTCAAGAGAATTGCGACTCTACCAGGCAGTTAACCTACCCTGTGGACTGCACACACAGAAATCAGTTGGTTTGCTGTAATATCAGCTTTTTAACTTGCAACATGTTTTATTGTTTTAAATAAACAAACCCACAGAGTGTATCAATCCTTGATGAGCAATTGATTATTAGACCGTTATCATTAACATGACATGGTGAACAGCAGTGGGAAACATTGTGCTGACGAGGTGTATTGTACTTGAATTGTCAGCAATCAAGTTAATGTACAGGAGAAACGTGTAGTTGACAGTAATGAATCATGCTAAAGCACATAACCCTATCCTTGTTCATTACAGCAGCAAAGAGTATTGAAAACACAGTTTGCTGGCAAACCGACAAATCCGTATCCAGAGGGGACAGTTTAACTCATTGAGAGTGGCAAATTGTAAGGTTATGAAATGGATTCATAGCAAGCAAGGTAAGGGCAAAAACATAACGTCAGAACATTCACAAATTTACTCGCTTTAAAATGGAACAGGGTAAACCTTCCAACAGAATTTGTAATGTTTAAACAGTGATTCGAGTTATGGTTCTTAGATTTGATTGTGTCAAATGCAGAAAAACAAACCATTAAAATGTGCTTAACAATTGGAAATGGATAGCTGGGCACACTTAACACATTTGGGTTTAAAGCCAAAGAGCTAAAATCTTTACTAAATTGCCTACATTAGAAGACCAGTTCAGAATCAGATCAAAATTCCATCTTTATCAGCAGGATTCATGTCATTTAGGTAGGAGTCTTTGGGATGTATTGGGTATTTCATGAGCAGATTCAGTGAAAAAGACTGATTATGCGATTTTTCACAGGGACAGCTAGCTTTCCAGAAATGTTTGCTCAATAAACTGAAGAGTTATGTGGAAGAGCTTCTCAAGGAAGGGCATAAGTATGAATTCTCAGATCAACAAAGCTTACAGCTCTGACAGCTACAATCTCAATCACTAGAACACCCAAACAAAACCAGATATATGGAAAATGTACCCTGGGGAAGGTAGGAATCATACTATTGAGATGGTTTGCACCAGGGCTATGCTAAGGCCAATATTCTTGGAACTTTAATAACTCAGGAAGTTTTAAGCTAAGTGGTTTGTTGTCCAATATCTTTTGAAACTAAGAATAGAAACAAGATAAGACAAAACAACAATAATATTGAAAATGAGGGTCCCAGAATGGCAAGAAGGGACAGAGAGGAAAAAAAGACTAAGAATACACCAACAATCAAATCTAGAAATTACAAAGATAAAATAAGACAATCTTAAAAGCTGTATATCTGAATACATGTGGTAGTGATACATTCCTGATGAAGCACTTATGCCTGAAAAGTCGATTCTCCTGCTCTTTGGATGCTGCCTGACCTGCTGTGCTTTTCCAGCTCCACACTCTCGACTCTGATCTCCTGCTTCTGCAGTCCTCACATTCTCCATGTAGCAGTGATAAAAAAGTAAACAACTTGAAACACGTTGAAGTAAATAAGTATGGCATATGTTAGACATTAAGGAGATGAGACAGCAGGGTGACATGGGATTGGATCCTGATTTTTATAAAAGTCATTAACAGGATGTGGAATTCAGTGGCTGAGGCAGCATTTATTATCCATTCCAAACTGACTTTGAGAAGATAGTTATAAGCTGCCTTCCTGAAACTCCACAGTCCATTTGGTGCAGGTGGACCCACAATGTTGGGAAAGAAAGAGTTCTAGGATCTTGACCCAGTGACACTGAAGAAACACTAATATATGTCAAAGTCAGAATTGTGAAGTTTGGACGAAGAGTTGCAGTTCGTGGTTTTCCCATGTATCTGCTGCCCTCATCCTTCCAGATGAAAACTATTATGGATTTGGAAGGTGCTGTCTTGAACAGTTTTGATGAATTCCTGCAGTGCGTTTTATGGATAGTACACTGTGTTGCTACTGAGTGTTAACAGTGGAGGAAATGAATCTTTGTGGATATGGTTCCAATCAGGCAAGCTACTTTGACCTAGATGTTTCTTGAGTTTTGTTGGAGTTTCACTTATCCAGGCAAGTGGGGTATAGTCTATCACATACCGGCTTGTATTTGTAGATGGTGAACAGGCTTTAGGGAGTCAGGAAGTAAGTTACTCAATGAGGGATTCTGAGCCTCATGTAGCAACCGTACCTATACAGCTAGCCCAGTTCACATTTTGGTTAATGGTACCTCCTCCCAGAATGCTAATAGTACAGTGGTAATGCTATTGAATATCAAGGTGTGATGTTTAGATTCTCTCTTGTTGGACATGGTCATTGTCGGGCATTTGTAAATGTTTCTTACAATTGTCAGCCCAAGCCTGGCCACTGAGATTTTGCTGCACTTGAACATGGAAGCTTTAGTCTGTGAAGAATTATGAAAGGTGCTGAACATTGTGCAATCATCAACAAATACCCCCACTTCTGACCTTATGGTGGAGTGAAGGTCATTGATGAAGCAGCTGAAGGTGGTTGGGCCTAGGACACTACCATGAGGAGCTCCTGCAGAGATCTCCTGGAGATAAGATGAATGGCCTTCAGTAGGTAACACCATCTTCTTTTATGGCAAATTTTCCTGATTTCTGAATTTTCCCATTGACTCAGGTTTTCCTAGGGCTGCTTGATGCCTAACTCTGTTGAGTGCAGCCTTGTTGTCAAGGACAGTGAGTCTCACTTCCTCTCTGCAGCTCACTTCTTTTGTCTATATTTTAAGGCTGTAATAAGGTTGAGCTTAATGAGGACAATAGTGAGTGGTCCTGGTTGAAGTCATTTTGAACATCAGTGTTTAGATTATTGATGAACAAGTGCTACTTGATATGTTGATGATCCCTTCCATGGCTTTACTGAGGGGGTGGTAATTGGCTAGGTTAGATTTGTGCTGACTTTTGTTTACAGGGAATACCTGGGAAATTTTTCACATAGTTGAATAGACAGCAGTGTTGTAGTTGTACTGGAACAACTTGGCTGGAGGATTTGCAAGTTCTTGCTTACAAGTCTTCAGAAGGTTTTCCAGGGCCCTTTGTTGCATCCAATACCTTTAGTGATTTTTTGATATCATGTGTAGTAAACCAATTTAATTGAAGACAGATATTTCTGATGCTGGCAACCTCTGGAGGAGGCTGAAGTTAATCATCTCGTCTATGCTTCTAGCTGAAGTTGGTTGCAAATTCTTCAGCCTTAATTTACCAATTTCTAAGCTGACATCATTATGTTTTGCCCTCTTGCTCATTCTTCACTATCTGCCACAGACTGTGTCGAACAGCTATGTCCTTTTGGTCAATATTAGTGCTGTTGAGAACTTTGCTGAGACAACAGGGCTATTTTCACCATTGTTGTTTCTGGTGCATGGGTCAGTGTCACGTGGTTTGCTTATAGTCCTTTTTTAAAGCCTGTTTAACAGTTTGATCTGACTGCATATCTTGCTAGGCCAATATCAGAGGGATGCTAAGCATCAATCATGTTACTGTGGATCTAGAGTTCCATGAAGATCAGACCAGGAAAGAACAGCAGATTTCCTTCCCTGAAGAACATTACTGTACCAGACGTTTATTTTTAAATGATAGTCAGCGATGGTTTCATGATGAACTTCTGGCCATGCTTACAACCATTAACTTGTCATGAGTGAAAGAAGAAATAAATGTTTGTATACACACACACACACACACACACACACACACACAACACACACACCCCAACTGTTTAAAATCACAGTAAAATGCTTACAATAACATCTACTATAATCACATGATTGATCTTGGCAATAGCCTTCCTAACCCTGTCCTCCAGTGACTATTAATTATAGATTTTTAAAAAAACTCAATTTCAATTTCCACCCGGTGAGATTTGAACCCAGATGCTCAGAATATTGCTAGGTCTTGGGATTGCTGGCCTAACACCATCACGTCCTTGGTGAGGGATATAAGAAATTCAAGAAGAATAGGAAGCTAGATAAAGGTGGATCGGTTGCACTGTCTGTCAGGGATGGTACATTTGCAATAGTTAGAGGTGACTTTGATTTAGCAGATCAGATTGTGGAATTGGTTTGGGTGCAGATGAGGATTTATAGTGCAAAGAAGACGCCAGTTGAATTGGTTTGCAGGATCGCTAACTGTAGAGCAAAGTGTATAATAAGACATACAGAGTGCATGTGATAAAACAATAGCAATAATCATGCATGACTTTAATCTACACAAAAACTGGAAACATTCAGATTGGCAGTAACGTCTAGATGATGAGTTCATTGAGTATGTTGGGAATAGATCAGATTGGAAAGCCATCAATATAACCCCTTCCTTCAAGAAAAGAGGGAGACCAGAGAACAGGAAACTAGGGACGAATTAGTTTGGTGGGGAATGCATTAAAATCGATTACTAAAGAGGATTTTTTTTTAAAAAGGTAAGGTCATTGGGAAGAGTAAATCAACTTCTAGGAACAGTGGTTGGCATTGGCATACTGATTGTGACATTGTATTCCAGTCTGGAAGTCATTGTCAAGCATGGATCTCAGAGGCCTACATAGCCGGAAAGAAAATTAGAGGGAATGTTGGTTATTGGTGATAGATGAGAAATGTGGAGTTCAGAATACAAACTGATCCGCTCTGAACATATTAAATGGTGGAACAGGGTTGTGAGGATGAATGGCCTACTTCTGTTCCTACTCCATGTGTTCAGGACAGAATTCTGGAAAGACATTGCCAAAACCAATCACATTTTTGTGTGTTGCTTACTGTGATTTTAAAACAGTTCCTAATATAAAACACACACGTGTATGTATTAACATCTGCTTTACTTCAGTCATGACAAATTGCCTGTTCTTCTATATCAAATTGTGAAACAAAAGGTGTCAAAAAAGCTGACTTTTTTAGCACAATGAAGCATAATGTTTAAAGTGTGATGAATATTCTGAAATGTTTTTATCAATAAATACACCAGCTTGGAAAATAATTTGTGAATGTTGGTGGACGAATGTTGAACCAATTCACATAATGTTCCACTGTCTGTTATTTACATCAAGATATAAAAATGTGAAATTGGTCAATATCTCTCCCAAACTAGCAAACAAAGAAATATCTAATGACTGTATCAAACATTTGTACAATAACTCACTGGAACATCGGAGGGAGAATGGTGACCTTACAAAGGTTTATAAAACTATGCTTATAATATAGAGGGGGTGGCATGGTGGCTCAGTGGTTAGCACTGCTGCCTCACAGCACCAGGGTCCCAGGTTCGATACTAGCCTTAGGTGACTGTCTGTGTGGAGTTTACACATCTCCTTGCGTTTGTGTGGGTTTCCTCTCATAGTCCAAAGATGGAGGGGTCAGGTAAATTGGCCATGCTAAATTGCCCATAGTGCTAGGTGCATTAGTCAGAGGGAAGTGGGTCTGGGTGGGTTACTCTTCGGAGGGTTGGTGTGAAGGGCCTGTTTCCACACTGTAGGGAATCTAATCTAAAATCTTGAGGAGCATGGATAAGGTGAATAGCCAAGGTCTTTTCCCCAGGGTAGGAAATTCCAAAACTGCAGGGCATGGTTTAAAATAGAAGAGGTAGGATTTAAGGGGCAATGTTTTCAAGCAGAGGGTGGTGCTTATAAGGAATGAGCTGCCGGGGGGGGTGGGATGTTGAAGGTTGGTATATAATTACAACATTTAAAAGGCATCTGGGTGGGTATATGGATAGGAAGGGTTTAAAGGGATATGTGCCAAATGCTGGCAAATGGGACTAGATTAATTTAAGATATTGGTTGGCATGAACGATTGGAGTGAATGGTTTGTTTCAATGCTGTACATTGATGATGCTATGACTCTACAATAATTAAACTATTACTCGCTGCTAAGCTAGGTTCCCAATGTTGAAACACTTTCAGTTGATTGATATATTTACTAGTTGATATGCTTCTGTCCTTTAATTAGATTACCTACAGTGTGGAAACAGGCCCTTCGGCCTAACAAGTCCACATCAACCCTCTGAAGAGCAACCCACCCAGACTCATTCTCCTACATTCACCCCTGACTAATGCACCTAACACTATGGGCAATTTAGCATGGCCAATTCACCTCACCTGCATATTTTTGGACTGTGGGAGGAAACCGGAGCAAACCCACGCAGACATGGGGAGAATGTGTAAACTCCATAAAGACAGTTGCCTGAGGCAGGAATTAAACCCAGGTCTCTGGTGCTGTGAGGTGGCAGTGCTAACCACTGTGCCACCATGCCTCCCATGTTGCTATGTTAGTGTTTAAGTTTCAGCTAATTTTTACTTTGTGTTTGTAAAAGTGAAAGAAGTAAATAATGTCTATAATGTAGATTAAGTTTACCATCTGTATTTCTCTAAGGTCAATAGCATGTTCAGTGTGGGCTGATATATTCTTATTCACTTTATCCAAATGCCCAATCTGAGTTTGACACTTGATGTCACTATCAAACACTATGAGTTTAGAAATCATGTATATGCAATGAAGAGAAATGTTTCCTGTACCTTACTTGCAATGACAATATTACTTAAATTCAACTATATTACTGCCCCAGTGTGTTATTTTCATTTATCACACTAATAATCTCTGAGTACAACTGAAAATGCAACAGCAATTTATGGCACAGATCTAAGCTCAAACATTTTCCACAATGGACTTATACTAGTCGGAGAATGCAGTTTCAATTAATCAGTCCAGATTGCATTCAAAACCAATAAGCATCCATAGGTGAAATGGCAAAATGATACCTCAGGGGATAATTTCCAATGTTTGCTTTGTAGAAGAAAGTAGTGAAGCATATTACTTTATACCTTAGCAGTTTTGTCTTTAAAAATAGTGAGTAAAAATCTCCCCTGAGTGTTTCCATTTATAGAGTTTTTTTCAAGGCAACTTTATATATTCTGCAAAGGAAAGATGTGCAAAGTATTGGTGCCACAGTTTGTGCAAATATCCTATGGTGCATTACATAATCTTCACAGCTAACCAAAAGGATCAAGGAATAATTCACCAAAAATAAACAACAATCGCAACATTCAATCTAAATCTATAAGCAGAAAAAAGTCATCTTGCAAGCTTTGAAGATGTTCCACTATTTTCAAATAACTTTCTTTTCATTAACATCCTTTGCTGTAGCAAGATGCTAGAGGAAGACACTATTTTAAAAAGACTAGCTAGTACAACTCCAATTGGGCTGTTACTGTAAAAGTATTACCCATCAATAATCCTTCAAGTTGCAAAAAAACAGTGAATGCTTTCTTGTGTACATTGATGACATGTTTTACTATGTACTTGTGCAAATGTGTCAGGGTCTGAAAGAGTTAATGATGAGATATACATGATGCTTTTTCACAATATGATATTGTCATGAGGACTCAGGCAGTGAAACAGCTTTGAATTACAAATGAGTAAGCCCAGACGTTGAGCTGTCTCTCATTGTTTCAGTGACAATGTGTTGAATTTTACCAGTGGTGCTTCAGTGTTGTTGGGTCAAAATCCTGGAAATGCTTCCCTAACAGCATTGTGTATCTACCTACAGCACATGAACTGCTGTGCTTCAAGAAGGCAGCTCACCACTGTTTTCTTGAGGGTAACTAGAGATGGACAAGAAATACTGGCGCAAAAGCGATGTCCACATTGTACAAGTGAATAAAACAAAGAACCCAATCTGACATTCATGTTGGGAATTATTGCCACCTAGTTGGGAGAATGGGAGATAGGATGTCAACGAAGTGAGTTTAGCTAATAACGTAATGCCATTTACTGATGAGATTCTTATCAAAGTTTGCTGGTGAATCAAACTTTTCCTCTCGATGCCGAGAATTTCATTTCTGCCAATCTCACCCCATTTTCACCAGCTGACTCACCAATACCTGTGTCATTCAAATAACTTATACCCTAGTTGAGATCATGCAGCAAACTATGATTTGTTTAAGACAAGACTGCTTCTTCATTAGACTACTAAGTGTTTTTTCTTACCACACTAGACCTCATAGATCTCTGCAATGAAAGACAATTGAGGAAACAAATCTATCAGGTGAATTGGATACCATGAGGAGCTGCAGTGAAGATCCATCTTACAGCAGTGCTAATTAAGATGAACAATTAACAATCTAGATGAAAGAACTGCTAAGTTTGCAGATGATACAGATACAGGTAGAAGGACAGGTAGCATTGAAGAGGCAGGGAGGCTTCAGAAGGATTTGGACAGATTAGGTGAGTGGGTAAAGAAGTGGCAGATGGAGTAGAAATTGGGAAAGTGTGAGGTCATGCAATTTGCTAGGAAGAATAGAGGCAAGGACTATTTTCTAAATGGGGAGAAAGGTCAGAAGTCTGAAGTGCAAGGAGATATGGGAGTTCTTGTCCAGGATTCTCTCATGGTAAACTTTCAGGTTGAGTCAGTAGTTAGGAAGGCAAATGCAATGATGGCATTTATTTTGAGAGGTCTTGAATATAAAACCAGGGAGGTACTTCTGAAGCTCGATAAGGCTCTAATCAGACCACATTTGGAGTATTGTGCACAGTTTTAGAGTCATAGAGATGTACAGCATGGAAAAAGGCCCTTCGGTCCAACCCATCCACGCCGCCCAGATATCTCAACCCAATCTAGCCCCACCTGCCAACACCTTGCTCATATGCCTCCAAACCCTTCCTATTCGTATACCCATCCAGATACCTTTTAAGTGCTGCAATTGTACCAGCCTCCACCACTTCCTCTGGTGGCTCATTCCATACACGTACCACCGTCTGCGTGAAAAGGTTGCCCCTTATTTCTCTTTTAAATCTTTCCCCTCTCACCCTAAACCTATGCCCTCTAGGTCTGGACTCTCCCATACCAGGAAAAAGACTTTGTCTTTTTATCCTATGCACGCCCCTCATAATTTTGTAAATCTCTATAAAGTCAAAGGCCTCAGCCTCTGATGCTCTAGGAAAAACAGCCCCAGCCTGTTCAGCCTCTCCTTATTGCTCAAATCCTCCAACCCTGGCAACCCTTTCAAATTTCACAACATCTTTCCGACCAGAATTGCACGCAATATTCCAACAGTTGTCTAACCAATGTCCTGTACGGCCTCAACATGACCTCCCAATCCTGTACTCAATACTCTGACTGCTAAAGGAATGCATACCAAAATGCCTTCTTCACTTTCCTACCTACTTGTGGCTGCACTTTCAAGGAGCTACGAACCTACACTCCAAGGTCTCTTTGTTCAGCAACACTCCCTTGGGTCACATAATTCAGAGATGATGTACGAGCCCTGGCTTGTGTTCAGAGGAGGTTACCGAGAGTGGTCCCTGGAATGAAAGGCTTAACCTATTAAGGATGTTGGAGGACTCTGGGTCTACACTCAATGGGGTTTAGAAGGATGACGGGTCATCTAATTGAAACATACAGAATACTGAATGGCCTGGACAGAGTGAATGTTGGGAAGATGTTTCCATTGGTAGGAGAGACTAGAACCCAAGGACACAGACTTAGAAAGGAGAAACTGTTTTGGCCAGAGAGTGGTGAATCTATGGAATTCATTGTCACAGAGGGCTGTGGAGGCCAGGTCATTGTTATATTCAAGAGTGAGTTGGATAGTTCTTGAGCATCAAGAGGATCAAAGGTTATAGGTAGAAAATGGGAGAATGGGGATGAAAAACTTATCAGCCATGTTTGAATGGTGGAGCAGACTGAATGGGCTGAATGGCCTCATTTCTGCTCCTATGTCTTATTGTCTTATGTAGAGGAAGAATTCTTCAGAGAACAATTCTTTTACCTCAACTTCAGTGACAACCAGAGCACACTTCCGGATCCTAAGAAGATACCTTACATTTGTCAACTGCTGTAGCCACTTAAATCAGGGAAAGGACAGCAATGTCATTCGTGTCAAATAAATTGTGGCTCCTAATTTTGTTTTAAATCATTTGTGAGATGTGGCATTGTTGGCTGGTCAGCATTTGTTGCCAGTCCCTAGCTGCCCTTGAGAAGGTGACGGTGAGCTGCCTTCTTGAACTGCTGTAGTCCATCTCCTGTGTGTTGACTTTCAATGTCATTACGAGGGCATTTTAGGATTTTAGGCAAAAGTGAGGACTGCAGATGCTGGAAATCAGAGCTTAGATCAGATTGGTGCTGGAAAAGCACAGCAGGTCAGGCAGCATCTGAGGAGGAGGAAAATCGACTGTTTATTAAGAGTATGAATTCTTCTTAAATTATAGTACAGAGTGGGTCCTTTGCAGTTCTGAGAGAGTTTGGCCCTCAGCTGTGGCAGAGCTGACTGTGGAGAGCTTAGGTGCTGGTGCCTGGCTGCGAGTGTGGAGTGGAGGATCTGGAAGGAGAACTGTTTCTGGTGGTTTTGAATCTGTAGTCTTTTAACCCAGCGACAGTGAAGGAATGGCAATATGCTTCCAAATCAGGATGGTGAGTAGCTTGGAGAGGAACCTTGTAGCTGGTGGAGTTCCCAGGTATCTGCTGCTCAAGACCTTCTCGATGCAAGTGGTTGTGTTGAAAATGTGTTGCTGGTTAAAGCACAGCAGGTCAGGCAGCATCCAAGGAACAGGAAATTCGACGTTTCGGGCCAGAGCCCTTCATCAGGAATGAGGAGAGTGTGCCAGGCAGGCTAAGATAAAAGGTAGGGGGGAGGGACTTGGGGAGGAGCGATGGAGATGTGATTGGTGGAAGGAGGTCAAGGTGAGGGTGATAGGCTGGAGTGGGGTGGGGGCGGAGAGGTCAGGAAGAAGATTGCAGGTTAGGAGGGTGGTGCTGAGTTCGAGGGAATCGACTGAGACAAGGTGGGGGGAGGGGAAATGAGGAAACTGGATGTGTGTGTGTTTGTGTTTGTGCGTTTGGCAGATGCTGTCTGAGGATCTTTGGTGAATTTCTGCTGTGCATCTTGTAGATAGTACACACTGCTACTACTGAGCATTGGTGATGGACGGAGTGGATGCATGTGTACGTAATGCTAATCAAGTGGGCTGCTTTGTCCTGGATGGTGTTAAGATTCTTGAGTGTTGTTGGAGCTGCACCCAGCCAGACAAATGGGGAATATTCCAACACATTCCTGACTTGTAGATGGTGGACATGCTTTGAGGAGTCAGGTGAGTTGCCACAATATTCTGAGTCTCTGACCAGCTCTTGTAGCCATGTGTTTATATGGTGAGTCCAGTTGAGTTTCTGGTCAATGCTAATGCCCAGGATCTTGATAGTGGGAGATGTGGTGATGCTAACACCATTGAATGTCAGGGGGTATGGTTAGATTGTCTGATATTGATCTGATATTGATGATGGTCATAGCTGGCATTGGTGTGGCATGAATGTTACTTGCTACTTGTCAGCCCAAGCCTGGATATTGTCAGTGAGGTGTTTCAGTACCTGAGAAGACACTAATGATGCTGGTGTTATGTCCCACTTTCTATTTATGTATCTTGGTCTAAATAGAAAGTGGAACATAACATCAGTGCTTCACCAGAGGCTCACTGATGATGTTACCTAGCATGGTGATGAAACGTCTGAAAACAAACCTTCCAGCTCAGTAAGCAAACCTCAATCTGAGCTACAAATCTTCTCAAAAACCATTGACTTTGTTTAGATACAGTTTAGCAGTGTCAGCTGATACTTTCACAGAGGGAATCAGGCAGAGTGAGATCAACAGCTAGCACAGTTTCAAGAATTTTCTGCAAAGCACCTTGTTTAGCATACTCTTCTTCCAAATGTGTTCATTTTCATAAACAGTTAAGAATTCCACTCCCTATATGTACAGCTGAAATTTGGCCACAAGCAGCATACTATGCAGTTGAATGCTCATTAGGTGGTGTGATGTCTTTGGATAGAATACAGAGCAGATTAGTGAAAATATTGATGGATACAAGGGACATTATCAGCTTGGGTAGATTGAAGAAGTTGGGCTTGCTCTCAGAGAAGACAAAGTTGAGAGGAGTTACATATATTGATGTGTTAAACATCAAAACAGATTTGGTCAGGGTAGTTGGTGAGCAAGTATTCGCAATTTTTCAAGAACTGAAAACTGTCGGATATCAATTTAAAGTGAAAAGTAGCAAAGTCATCATGAAGTAAAAGTTTGGTTATGCATCAGGGCTTAAAATGTAGCAGAATAAATAACTTTAATCATGGGGTTGGCAAATTCAGTCATAGAGTCATTGAGAAATATAGAATGGAAACAAACACTTCGGTCCAACTCACCCATACTGACCAGATATCCGAAGCTAATCTCGTCTCATTTGCCAACACTTGTCCCATATGCCTTCAAACCCTTTCTATTTTTATACCCATCCAGATGCCTTTTAAACGTTCTGATTATATCAACTTCCACTACTTCTTCTGGCAGTTCATTCCATATGCACACCACCCTCTGTGGGAAGATGTTGCCCCTTAGATCGTTTTTAAATTTTTCCCCTCTCACCCTAAACCAATGCCCTCTGGTTCTGTACTCCTCACCCCAAGGAAAAGACCTTGTCTATTTACCCTATCCATGTCCCTCATGATTTTTTAAACCTCTGTAAGATCACCCCTCAACCTCTGACGCTCCAGGGAAGACAGCCCCAGCCTAATCAGCCTCTCCCTATAGCTTAAATCCTCCAATCCTGGTAACATCTTTGTAAATCCTTTCTGAACTCTTTCAAGTTTCTCAACATGCTTCCAATAGAAGGGAGACCAGAATTGCATGCAATATTCAGAAGGGGCCTAACCAATATCTTGTTGCGGCTGTACATCATCTCCCAACTCCCATACTCAGTGCTCTGACCAATAAAGGAAAACATACCATAGCCCTTCTTCACTATCATATTTACCTGTGACTCCACTTTCAAAGAACTATGAGCCTGCATTCCAAGATTTCTTTGTTCAGCAATACTACCTAGGACCTTACCATTAAGTGCATAGGGCTTCCTCTGATTTGCCTTTACAAAATGCAGCACCTCACATTTATCTAAATTAAACTCCATCTGATCAAGATCCCATTGTACTCTGAAGTAAGCTTTTTTGTTGTCCACTACACCACCCGTTTTGGCGCTATCTGCAAATTTACTAACTATATCTCCTATGTTCGCATCCAAATCATTGATATAAATGACGAAAAGCAGTGCGCCCAGCACTGGTCCTTGTGGTACACCACTGGTCACAGGCCTCCAGTTTGAAAGGCAACTCTCCACCACCACCCTCTGTCTTTTACCTTTGAGCCAGTTCTGTATCCATGACATTTAAAAGAGAATTGGGTAAGCATCTGGAGAGGAACAAAAATGCAGGGTAGCGGAGAGGGCAAGGGAATAAGATAATATAATGTGGTAAAGGAATGAAGGCTGAAAAGTAAACAGCTCTTTTCTGCCTCGGCCTCCACATGATCAAGTGTTCATGAGTGATCCCTATAGTCTCAACTACACCACCTCATCATTAACAATCTCATACACCTCATCTTTCCTCCATCTCTGATTTCACATTGACCTCTTTCTAACAATGCAGACTACTTCCTCCCTTATCACAGCAGAAATGAAACCCAAATTTAACAATTCACTTCGTAAATGACACAATCACCTTCAGACTGTCCCTTGGTACCTTTATTCTGTGTTCCTTTAAGTCTGCTGACACCATCAGGTCTTTCCCCAGTGAGTTTTGTAGTTGATAGCAGGCTGCTGAGATTTATTTCAAGTATGAAAGATGATCTTGAGCATCTAAAGAGCTCAGGTGTAGTCAGCTTCATCTTGGTCTTTCTGAGTGGTTAGAATTGCCTAATTGACAGGCCACAGCAAGGTGGTGAAGCAGAGGTAGGAGCACAAATGCCATCTATCCTGAGACAGGAGGAGTCACTCTCCTGCAGTGATGCTACAATAATCCAGGTGATCTGTTAGAGAAGTAATTGCTGGACTTCAAGACTTCAAGCTCCTTTAAGTGTCCAGAGTCAAAATGGCAGCAATTGGAATGTGTAAGGCAATATTGAGTGATTGTGTGCAAGAGTCAGAGCTTTAATAAATGTTGTTTGTGCTGCAGTAGACATTGTGCCATTGTGAAACTGGCTATCAGGTACTGTAGGTTCCATCATTTTGCTGATGGGGTTGTTCATCTGTTCCATATTGAAATGAATTGGCTCCAAAATCTGCCCAAAAACCAACCAAGTTAGTTCTGAACTCCTCCATAATGAGTGCATGCTTTCTGGCAGGCTTTCCAGGGTAGTAACTTCTGATGGTGTTTACTCATCAGCTTCTTTTCATAGCTTTGACTAGCAAAGCCAACACCAAATTCAGTGCACCAGAACTAGAGCCACCACACTCTCTGGTAAACTGGCAGCTGTACACATTCCCATGTTCCTGTGCAGTCATACCTGATGTCTTAGCACATGAACATGCTCCTCCAAATCATCTTGTCAAGTACACGCAAAGTCAGTGTCCAAGATGGTGACTGTGAGTGTAAAATCGATGGCTTTTCGTCACCATCACTGTCATCTTCCTCTTTCTCCTTTGTGATATTCACAGTTTCTATATTTGTGGGTATGAACTGATTGTCGGATAAACTGAGTAGTGGGTAGAAAACAGGCAGAGTAAAACTGCAGGACAGCCTCATCAATAATCTCTCCAATGCTGGGAATGACCATGACCTCAGTGATCCTCCTTTCTGTATTGGCCAACACTCTCTACTCCATGTCGGTTATAATGTGCAAGCTCACCCCTCCTCCTCCAGTTCATTTCTGCTGTCACTTATTATATTGCTACAACAAACCAAAAGGGAGGTTTCCAGTTCATGTGCTGCAATATGTTTTTAGTAAAATAGATGTAATATGTCACGGATGAATAGATGCCAGTATGTATGAGTTGTAAGCTTTGGATATGAGACTTGCAAAAGTTAGAACCTAAACCCTGATGAATTAAAAGATCCAATACTGATTGATAGAGACTAATGTACATGAGCGCTCAGGGTCCAATGAATTGAGAATGGATGAGGCTACTTCGGCAGGTGGTGGGATACACTATTTGAAGGTTGAACTTATTCATCTTGACAACTCAAGCCTGATCACTCAGTGTATTTCTTGTGGTGTCTTCACGTGCTTGGAGAAACACTTGCTATTGACTTCCAACACTACAGCCTTCCACTTCCTCTTAAGCAATCTCTCAACGGTCTACAGGACTCATTCCAAATATTAAACATCTCTCTTTCTTTCTCTCTCTCTCCCATTTCCAGTCAGAAAATCTTGATGCTTGCATACCCTCTCACGTATTCAGATATTCCTCAAAGAATCAAAATCAGCATTCAAATGACTTCTGACCACTTCCTGCAGTCAGAATACACCTGCCTGCCTCTGCAGACTGCCTTTAAATGGAGCTAGCCATTCGCAACACTGGCTCCCACCTGCTGACATCAACAGTTCAAGTATTGCTAGCAGCGCAGAGAAATCATGAAAATCAGCAGGCAGTACCAATTTAATGTGCTGCCTGCAGGGCAATGAGGAGGCTTGGATTAATCATGGAGCACAATCCCCATGCCTATTTTTGAGGGTTATCCAATTTAACCCCATATCTTTGAATTGACGCACCATGTGTTGAAGCACTGATTGCATATTTTTTAACTTGTCTCTGACATAATTTTATATTCACAGCTCATATTTTGCATTGACGAACTGAACAACTGATAAACTACAAAGACAATTCATTAATCAGTTTTCCTGTGGTTCTTGAAAACAGATATCAGAATTCTGAATAAGATGGAGTAATAATACCTTGAAAAAAAAGTTTAAGTTGCTTTAATCATCTGTAAATCCCTGCACTGCTTGGGAAAGTTCTATCTTTGTGTTTTTTTTTCCTCCTTACTTTAGCTACAGATCAATTTCCTCTGAAAGAAAGCTATTGAATGAGATTAAGTGTAATACTCAATATATATTGTCTCCACCAGCAGAAAACAGCAATCTGCATGAACAATTACCTGTGAATGTGTTGTGAGATCGAAAGATCAAACACAATCTTGGTTTCAGACTCAGATGCTATGAGACAGTTTCTCTAATTTGTTCTTTTTATTAAGATTCATTGCATTTCTCTGATTTCATTTTTCATTGTCAGCTTTAGTTATGTTGCGTGGCTCAGCCCCCAACTCCTATTTGACTTGGTATTGAGAGTTTGGAACTGGAGGGTTTGAGGCTGGATAGGCCGTTACCTCTTTATACTGGAGCATAGGAGGTTGAACCTTATAAATTGATGAAGGAGAGTCACTCCGAAAGCTAGTCCAATTAAATCTGTTGGACTATAACCTGGTGTTGTGTGATTTTGAACCTTATAAAGGTTGACAAAATCACGAGGGGCATAGGTAAAGTGAATATCAAAGGCTTCCGCTCCTTGTGATGCCCGGGCCTAGCTGCAGCGTTGGAGCCTCAACTCAGAGTGCAAGTCCAAGCCGTGGAGTTGGCTCATTCACCTGGCTGGAATAGAGCAATGCCTGGGTCAATTTGGTATTGCTGCCTCTGCCACCAGAGGCAAATGAGCCCCAGGCTCAGCCCTATACTCCACCGCCATCTTGAATAAAGGCATGAAAAAATATGGAACCTGTTATGGACCAGACTAGACCCCTCAAAACATGTCAAAAAAAATAGCCTGAAAACTAACTTTGCTAGTTGTTTTAAGCAGGTGTAAAGTAGATATTCCAGGAGTGATATGGTTGGCCAACCACTTAATTTTAAACAAAACTGAATTCATTTGCAACATTACCGAATGAAACACAAACAAAAGAGAACAGAATATAGAATAACTTTATCTATTCCGAAAACCCAACAGATTATCCCAACTTAATGATGTTTTTCTACATTCCTGCAAGAATCCCCTTAAACACTCCTTGACAAAAAAGGTAAAATCAAACACAGGATCTTACAGGAGGTATGTCAGAGAGAGAAATGGCTGAGAGATCAGTGAACACCTTCTTTTATGTAGATGTTCTTTTGACCAGAAGCCTCATACAAACTTGACTGCTTGCTCTGAACAGCCAGGCTGCTAAAACCTAAATTAAAACAAACCAGAGTTAGGTTGAGCTGGGAGAACTGGCTACTCCCTTTTCATTGTACAAGTGTTTTTTTTTAAACTTGAAAACTGTTTGCCTAAGGCTGTATCTATTAGCTGCAATCAAGTTGGCCCTAAAACCCACCCAACCCAGACCTCTTGGCAGCCCTGCCTCGTACAACATATTTGAAACAAAACCACGGCCAACATAATCTTATTAAAAGAGCAGCAGCATCACAGAACCAAAGATGATAAATGGAATTGAGATACAGATCAGCCATTATTTAAATAAATTATTAAAAAAAGGATTTGAGGGGTTCATGAATGTTCCTATGTTTTAAAATCCCTTTATGTGGAATGCTTACACTTTCAATGCACATGTAAGGCTATTAAGTAAGAATGAAGTAATAAGAATTCATCGAAAATATTGGAAATGGAAAATAATTGGCTGAAGGCTCACAAAAAATGTTTCTTGCTTGAGCTGCCTGTGGCGAGGGGTAACACTAAGCTGGTAGTCCAGTGTTAGTTATTGATATCCCTTATTCTTTCTATTTTACATTTGTGAATTATTCAGAAATCCAGTGCAGTTGGTCAAATTTTCAGATGGTATTAGACTAGAAGGAGTAATATATTCAGAAGAGGCAGATGAGAGATAATAATATGAATTTGACAAAATATGTAGGTGGGCAGTATAGGGAAGGTGGAACTTAAAGGAAATAAGTACCAGGCATATACGACATGCCTGGATTATGTTAAAAAAGCGAAGAATTATTTCGCAAGCGATTTCAAAATCTCATACTTCACACTCAGCATGCCAAACAATTCAGGGCATTATCCATTAACACCAATAGAAGGCAGTCTAGACAACCTACACATTTGAGTACAAACCTCTGAGTGGTTTTGATGTCTGAAAAATATAGAAAATGCAGATGAATGATGATGCTAATTTCTAATGTTAGAGTTATCAATATAAAGATTGGAGTAACTTGGCCTTTTAGCTTTCAGTGTTTGTTATTGTAGAGATCAATTTGTGAGATCATGTTTTAAGGAGAGCAGGAGGGAACAAAACCGTTGAATTCTTGAAGAAACAATTGAATGCTATAATGGGAGGAGTTTAAGTTTTTTCTAAATGAGGGACAAAAATGGAAGCACAACTTTACTGTTACCTGTAATTGTCCTGTAGATTTGATGTAATTTCAGTTGGGGTTGGGGTTTCTCACTCAAGATTCATCAGCCCTCACACTCTCTCTGAATGTAATACCTCATAAATATCTGAATTCAGGCATCTTCCAATCATGCTTGAAATAATTGGTTCCATACATTGACCCAACAGCTTTATTTCCCTTTGATAATAAATGCAGAAAATGCTGGAGAAACTCAGCATGTCTGGCATCTGTAGAAAGAGAAATAAAAGTTAAAGTTACGAATTCAATTACATCGCTTCCTTTACCTTAGCAAAATTACAGACTTCAGGAGGAGATATTATCAGTTGGAATTATAATAGTGACTAGTATGTGTGCCTCTTTGCAAAGAAATAGTTTTGCATGGAGCCTGAAGTTGTTATGTCTGGCTTCCTTTATGCTGAATCAATTTTCTAAAGTATGTGCAATCATTTATAAGTACTCGTGATGGACATGCATTTCTTACTGGTTTCCTCAGATCCTTTCAGTAAGTAAAGTCTCAGTCCAATTATAATACTTAAATAAGGTTGGCTAATGAAAAAGGTCTCATCTTGTCCCAAAATTAGGCAGCCTCATATCAATGATAACGGTATCATTGTCTGTCAGAGCACTCAGAGAGTCTTTCTATTTGTGTATGGCTAGCAATGCTAAGTGTGCAGTTTTGAGTGAGTTACAATATCTTTTTCTAGATGTTACATTGAATGAAAGGAAAATGAATTTCAGTTTAGTCACAAAACCATTTTTGCTCTTGAATCTTGCTTCACTACTATTTGACATCAAGTGAATAGAATATTTAGCTGCCCTTATGATTATAGATACATGGAAATGGTGAGACGAGACAAGAAAGGAAACCCATGCTTAAATATTTTGTGCTTAGGATCTTAATATGGCTTCATTTCTAATGAGATGTTAATTTGTCTCAGTTTGGTGAGATTCTGCATCAGTAGGTTATGGTTTGCAGTCCTATGACATACTTGAGCACCTAATCTATGTGCTTTAATGATACGTCAACAAACAGCTGCATTATTGCATTAGCATTGGTTCACTGGGAGCACGCTGACCTCAGAAATCAAACCATGCTCCAACAACTTGAGTATGAGATCCAGGCCAAAGGTCCAAATACACTGCTGAGAGAATGTTGCACAATTAAAGTTACTGTGTGTGGATGTCATGTCAAAGACCAGAGCAGCTCCAGGCAGAAAAGATTCCATGATACAAATTCAAATAGCAATGACATGCCCTGACAAATATTTGCCCCTCAACTAACATCATCTACCTGATTATCTGATTACCTACTTAACACATTTTGTGAAAACTTGCTGGGTCCTGTCATTGGCTTTATTTCCCTACCAAACATTTCACATGTATTACAATTACTGTGTAAAGTTCTGTGACACCCTGAGGTCTTGAAATATTTAATATGAATGCAAAAACGTTATCTGTGTTTTCTGGCAAGGCGATAAATTCAGTTATTACCAAATGGAAATAAGAGTTTATGTGGTACCATTCCAATGGTGGGGTGGCACAGTGGCTCACAATGCTAGGGATCTGGGTTCATTTCCAGCCTTGGGCAGCTGCTTGTGTACAGTTTGCACATTTTTTCTGTGCCTGCGTGTGTTTCTTCCAGGTACTCCAGTTTCTTTCCATAGTCCAAAGAAGCACAGGTGAGGTAGATTAGCCATGGGAAATGCAGGGTTCCAGGAATAAGATGAGAATGGTCTGTTTCCACACTGTAGGGATTCAATCATTTTGAAAATGGCAAAAAAAAGTCCTGTACAATCCTGGATAGCATTGCTCCCTCAGCCAACACAAGCCGAAACAGTTCATCTGGTCCATAATTGATCAGCTCTTTATGGGGCCTTACTGTGTACAAGTGAACTGCTGTGAGTGTCCATACTGGCAACTGTGCCACGTGCGTCATCCATGCATATGTGGAAATAGCATGCGAAGATTCTGTCAATGTGACAGAGCGGTGTGTTAGGGCCTGTACTTTCTTCCTTCACATCAAAAGCTGGTCAGGATTTTGATGGCTAGCCTTTGTTATTTTTCAATTAGTTAACAAATTATATCTTCAAGAGATTATGGTAGATTTTTAAAACAATATCTGGCAGCAAAATGTGAACATTGCTAAAACATCGCATTGAAACACATTTGAGTAGCAGGTTCTTAAACATCAGTGTTTGCCTACAGGGATCCCAATAGCTCACTGTGTTAATGATTCAGTGCCAAAGTAATGATCAGCAGCAGTACTTCAATCTGTATAGTTTCTTGCAAATGAAAACAGATGGAATTCACAAAAAAATCTTACAATAGCACTTACTAAAGCCTGATACTGAAAGTATATTTCCAATCTGCAGAAGTTGTATTGATTATGGATTCCTTTCAATTTTTTTGTAATAATTTCTAATTTCACTTGGAGGGAATCTATTGTTTTCAAATGCTGTTGTAACATGTGAGATAGCAGAAGTGAAAGGGAATATAAAATAAAAATAGAAACCTGGAAATGTAGAGTGAGTCAGTTAAGAACTGAAAGCCAGAAATTGTTTGTACTTTGAGTGGACTATTCAACAAACTACTGTCAACTCAGTTGCTGTCTTCTTTTCTTACTGATCTGTTGTTATAATCTTGGAAGTAAGACATTGACAGTATTATTTTGGGGATTTGCATTTACTAGATTTAGTTCTGAGATTGTGTGATTTGTTCAGAACATTTTAAAATTAACTATTCATTTATTATGATGCAATTACTGTCATTTTTAATTTTTCTTCTCGAATTGTGCCCCAGTGCTGGATTTTGTCAGGAAATAAGAAAAGAAGCCACTGGCTAGAAGGTTGATTTCCATCTCCAATTATTTTCAGTGGAGTGGGAAAGGAGATGGATAAGAAACTCCAACCCTATATTTGAAGTTCTTGTCACTATTCAGGAAGTTAATAATTCAGGACTTCTGCAATTTTCAGAAAGGCATTTTGGAAGACTTTGCAAGTCATAGTTGCCTGAATTAAGGTGTGGAACATGGATTGGACAAAAATGTTACCTTCTTTACTTGTACAATCCTGGACAGCATTGCTCCCTCAGCCAACACAAGCCAAAACAGTTCACCTGGTCAAGAATTGATCAATAGCTTCTTTATAAATCATTATGAAAATCTGTAGCTAGAGGTGTATCTGTATTTAAAGTATGTGATGACATTTTTGTGACTGGAAAACAAAGGTGACCATTAAATGAGAGGATTAACATTTTGTTAGTTTTGACAACTGGCAAACTGCCAAGTGAAGATTGTAATGGAAAGGTCTTAGATACATGAGAATATATTATCAATTGGGTAAAGTCCAAAGATGTGCAGGTCAAATGAATTGGCCATGCTAAATTGCCCATAGTGTTAGGTGGATTAGCCAGGGGTTAATGTAGGGGAATTGGTTTGGGTGGCTCTTCAGAGGGTCGGTGTGGATTTGTTGGGCCGAAGGGACTATTTCCACACTGTAGGGAATCTAATCTAAAAAAATGTTATTCTACATTGTTAGTATGGGAAGTCCAGTGCAAACATAATTAATTATTTAAACTCTTCACATTGCCTTCATTCATCCTTTCTTGAAAACCTCAGCTATCTGTTTGCCATCGGAAAGCCTTGATAAGTGTCTGAGCTTTTGGTTGTCTTCAAAGATACTAGTGGGTTTTACACTGCAGAGTTTGTAGATGCAGCTGTATGTGTGTATTTGATGGCTTGGTTGCCTTTCCAAGCACTGATGTTTATATTCTGAAAAAATACAGATTAATGGCCTTAACAAAAATTCTGAACTTCTGACAGGTTCCTAGTTACCAGGGGTGTCCTTCATGTGATGGTTGTTCATTCTTTTGCAGGTTTTTAGTAAATACTTTCAAACACATCCAAATGTTGTTCTTGAGCTTATGAGTTTTGTTCATAATGTGGACTAGGAGATTGAGAGCATTAAAGAGAGTGTAACAATGGAGTTAGGGGAGATGAAAGTGGTGGTTAAAGTAGAGGAATTTACACAAATCTGAAGAACTGGGTCCCCACATGTCTTTGGAAAAGAAAAACAAATTGGCATTAAACTGCCTCTATCTTCAGGCCATTTCACCCTCCAGGAGATTAAAAATCCCACCTGCTTCACTCCTGACACAGGGAGAGACCATAACATCAGGAAAGTTTCCAACTCTTGATTCCAACCTCCAGGGTATGAACCATCACTCAAACTGCTTGTAAAATGAGTAAAGATTTCTTTAAGCAAGGAAGATGTTTTAAACTTCAAGCAAGTAGTAAATAATAGACCACTTAATCAACATTCGTATTTATTTCGGGTCC
Source organism: Hemiscyllium ocellatum (assembly GCF_020745735.1). NCBI lineage: Eukaryota > Metazoa > Chordata > Chondrichthyes > Orectolobiformes > Hemiscylliidae > Hemiscyllium > Hemiscyllium ocellatum. Next base: position 24,805,644 of record NC_083436.1, on the reverse strand, counting down.
ATGTCCATCCTTGCTGCAGTGTATTAAGTGACTTCTTATTTACTCAAAGAGGGGTGAAAATATGAAATCAGTTGCCACAGGGAATAGTTGAACATGAATAGTACAGATGCATTTAATAGGAAGCCAGGCGAGCATATGAAGAAGAAAGAAATAGATGATGATGATTGAGTTAGATGGGGAAAGATTGATGGATTAAGTGGAGTATGAGTCTAACCTATATTATACATATGTAATCTCATGAAATACCAGATGTAACAAATTCATTGACAGTATATCTATTTTATTTTATATTTAGCCAAATTCCACATACTATTGTTATGGTCATGTTGTCATTTGTAATCCTAAAGGAACAAATGAAGGCAGCAATATTTGGCATATTCCTTCAGAGTTAAAATAGTCTCCACTGTCCAGAAGAAAGTCTCACAATTTCAGGCACAGATCCCCAACATTATTCTTGAACAATGGAAATGCCTGACATTTTTTTAATACAATGAATGATATCATGTTCATTACATAAGCCAAGGAATCTACCACATCCCATTGATTCCCATTCTGAGGAAGGCTCACTGGGCTCTAAAAGTTAACTTTGCTTTCTCTCCACAGATGCTAACAGAACTGCTGAGTTTCTCCAGCAATTTCAGTCTTTGTGTATTTCAAAGCTCCAGAATCTGCAGTTCTTTATTTCATTTTAAGTAGGTTTGATTAACTTATAGTTATTTGGATTTATTTCATCAGTCCTCATTAATCTTTGGAATAATTAACTAATCTAATCATCCAATACCATATCATGTAAACATCACTGTAATGTAATCCAGAATTGATTCTTATAATAAAATATTAATAGGCAATCGTTAAAAAGTTGTAGACTCACATTTAGTGCATCAAAACCCGACCTTCAAAATGAGTATTCTAGAATTCTTAAGTAAGGATTCTATGCACAGATATTGGTGGACTCAAGTGGGATGTTTCTGTTTTAATGTCCATGTGTAGATAAATGTTATCCTGAGATAAATGTCATGGACTGAAACACATAGGGAAGAAGACACTTCATTTTCAACACAGATCAATCAACAGTAATGGCAACTTCCCATACTGATTTGAAATCTCTTTTTTTGCGATTTTAGCTTTACAGTAAGTTCACCTGGATAAATGTACCTTGGCAGGATCTGAAGGTAGTAGAACCATTAACAGCAATGCTAATATCTGATCTGAAGACTGAGAGTGTGAGACTAAGTACTGGTGTTTGTTCATGATCAGAGACATGCCTCTTTCGGCCTCTTTGTGCCTGCTACAGTGCCTGACTAGCTTCTGAAAATTCTTCAGTGTTTAAAAGGAGAAAGCCGTGAGGGTAGGATGAAGTTGAGGAGGCTAGGCTTGGAACAAGAGGTGCATGCTTGCAGCATTTTCACCTTGCATTACCAGAGGACATGATGGCATGAGGAGGAAAATGTGGGGTGTAAGTGGGTGGATTAGGTAAAGACATATTGGCATTTTCTCAGGCCCACCATTAACCATGACTACAGCAATAACTACTGTAACTATGTCAACCCCTCCCCCCCCCCCCTTCAGGTGAGAACATCCTGCCCTCCATTGGTTAACTGCTACTGTTCCAATTGTATGCCATCTTATCTTGCAAGAAAGAGAAATATCAGCTAGTTGGTGGGCTGCAATATATTGTGATGATATAGCTGTTGCCAGCAAAACAAAAGAACTGATCATTCACTTCGGGAAGAAAGGAGAAGGACACACCCCTATCTACATCAATGGAGCTAAGATGGAGAGGGTCGAGAATGTCAAGTTTCTAGGAGTGACAATAATCAACAATTTGTCTTGGACTTCAAACGCAGATGTGATGGTCAAGTAGGCACAACAATGCCTCTTCTTCCTGGTGGACTGAGGAAATTCAACATGCCCATAAGGACCATCATCAACATGTACAGATGCACCCAGAAAGCATTATATGTGGGTGCATTACGGCTTGGTACGGCAACTGCTGTGTCCAGGATGAATGCAGCTCTAACAACACTCAAGAAGCTTGAAGCAGCCTGCCTGATTGGCACCACATCCACAAGAATCCACATCCTCCACCACCAACACTCAGTAGCAGCAGTGTGTACTATCTACAAGATGCATTGCAGAAATTCACCAAAGATCCTTGCACAGAACTTTTTAAACCCAGCACTACTTCTAGAAGGACAAGGGCAGCAGATACATCAAAAACCAGCTGCTGAAAATTCCCCTCCAAGCCAGTCACGATTCTGGCTTGGAATCTGGAATTCATTCCTTAAGTACGTTGTGGGTCAATATGCAGCACATGGATTCAAGAAGGCAACTCACCACCACCTTCTCAAGGGCAACTGGGGATAGGCAGTAAATGCTGGCCAGCCAGTGATGCCCACCTCCCATGAGTGATTAAAAAACAGCAATAGTAATGTTAGGAATTTGTTTTGTGCAGTAAATGGTTAGAATCTGCCTGCTTTAGTGGAAATAGATTCTGTGTGGTTCGAAATGAGAAATGGATCATATTGGAACATGAAAGGTATCATAGAGGTTATGAGGAAAAAGTGGGGAATTGGCTGTGTGAATTGCTCTTGTACAGACCTAGCTTGGACATGATAGGCTGAATGGTCTCTTGCTGTGTTGTAGTCATTCTATGACTGTCAAAGTTTTTACTCTTCCTGTAGGTAGATGACGCACTCTTTCATAATTAATTCCAGCATCTGCGACAGTTAGAAGGCATCTTGTCTTTAAGAGGTACAAGGATTTTAAGTATGCTAGACGCTCAAAAGGCCACCTACCGAGGTGTTAGACACTCATCCGTGTGCTTAGCATAGAGCTACACGCCACAATCATTCAACATTAGCAGGCAACATGCAATTCAAAGCTATTAATGTTTTAACCCTGTATGTGATTTGATGTCCTATTTCACGTAATTATTTCACAGCAGCTCAAAATTCTTTGTGGATAGCAACATATCAGCTGACTTGAAAATATTACTAGCACATATTGCAAACAAGACAATCTGCTACATTTTCTTCTGCATGCTTGTCCAAACACCTACAGTTTATTTTCTATATAACTGACCACTGAGACAATCATAATATATCTTCATCAGATAATGTTATAGGACCGGTGCACACGATTTCAAATCTTATTCAAAATGTTTCTTTTATTTTCCTTGTGTAAGATAATCAGCAGAACCACTGCATGCAATTCATATGATTTCAAGTGAGGACAAATAGGACAATAAAGACTGCAAACTACTCATAAAGTTCTTCATTTAAAAGGTTAACACGAATAGTTTAAAATAAAGCTTTGTCAAATATTCTATAAGTGGCTGCAAGGAGCTGCTGATTAAATTAATAATTAATCTGAATGAGAGTGGATGCTGGAATTTGATGTGAGCCAGCCCCAGCAGACTGGAAGTCCCAGTGCATCAGGCAATATGTCCTATTATTCTGATGAGTAAAATGAAAATCTTTTTGTGCAATGGCTCCACTTGCTTTTCATTTCCATTTTGTCTGAAATGGAAATGGTGTGCAGCAAGTGTTGCACATTATCAGTTCATGTTGTTCAAGCTAGATTCATAGGTATGGAATAAATTACATCCCATTTCATTTCATCATCCTGAAATGCTGTGATACAGCTTTGCTAACAGCTTGATTGCTTATAAATTCTGTGGTTCAAATGGTAATAAGTTTAAGACATGGTGATCACTGCACAGTAGGTTGTCTGTGTGAATTTTACATATTGATATTTTGTTAATTTAAAAGTGGCAGTTTGAAAAATACAGTTTGTCTGTAATGAGTCCTGTAAGAAAGACAATGACTTGAGATTTGTTTGAAGGGAGTTTTATTTATCCTGGTATTATTTCTTGCAGCTCAGAGGAGAAGGTTACTGTCATTTACTATTATAAAATTCTGAGAATAAAAATTTTACAAGTCAAAAAGGCTTCCACTTTAGCGAACAGTTCAGTCTCTCAAGACCCATTATTGCAAAGACTTATGCCACAAGATTTAAGCACATAAAAAGACAAAACATGAAAAGACAGTTTAATGTATCTGATGCCCCCTTTCTGTAGGTTGAATACAATGGTTTCTATCCTAGACTTTATTGTTAAAGCTCAATGATAACTCCCAAGAAAGCAAATCTCCAGGACATAAATGAACTGATAAAATGAAGGATACCATGTTAAAACAATGCTGATTACTTGCCAGACCACCTTTGGAGTCCTGCAGTCAGTATTGGATCTCCATCTGATGAATGCGATACTGAAACTGGGAGAGGTCCAAAGGAGGGAGTAACTAGAATAGTCTCTTTTCCGAAGAACCTTGGCTATACTGAGTGTTCAGTCATAATGCTGTGGCCACCATAATAATAGATGGGTGGATGAAGCAGGGGACAGGGTAGTCCTCTCCTATTGAGCTTTTCCTTCCAGTTTTGTATAATTGTACATGACTTTATTCAATGTTGGACAGTTGCATTTTGCACAATGTGTGCTGAACCTACTGGTTCACCAGTGGTCCTAAGACAGGACCTTCTAAACACAAGAACACTACCATCCAGAAGGACAAGGACAGAAGATACATGAGAACATCACCACCTGCAAACTCCCCTCCAAACCACTCAGCACACTGACTTGGAAATAAATCACTATTTTTTCAGTGTTGCTGGGTCAAAATCCAGGACTCCTTCCCTAAAAATCACAGCACCAATTTCTCATCCAACAAGTTTATTTAGAAGTACAAGCTTTCGGAGAGCTCTCCTTGATCGGATAGCTAGCTGTCCTGGTGAAGGAGCAGCAGTATGAAAGCTTGTATTTCCAAATAAACCTGTTGGATGAGAAACTGGTGTTGTGATTTTTAACTTTGTCCACCTCAGTCCAACACCAGCACCTCCAAATCTTGACAAATAAAGGCAAAAATCCATATGCCTTTTTAACAAACTTAGCTATCTTTCCCACTATTTTCAATGATCCATGGGCATGCATACTTTGATCCTTTGTAAGTCCTGGTGTCCTTGTATTTCTTAGGGTCATACCATTCAATGCATATTCCCTTGCATTCCTAATTCTCCCAAATTGCATCACCTCATACTTTGCACGACTAAGTTCCATTTGCCATTGTGTAGCCTAAATCTAACATCCTGTAGCCTAAGCCCTTCCTGCTCACTATTTACCACATCACCAATTTTTTGAGTGAACTTACTTGTGTCGGTGTTGGCTTTTCGCTGACCATCTGACTGCTCACAAAAAAATGTGCAACAAATAGATTCCTGTTTTTTTGACATTTCCAAAACAGGAAATGGCATTCCAATATACATTCAGATGTACAGAAGCAGGTCAAGAAGGCAGCTTACTGCCATCTCCTCAAGGGCAATTAGGGATGGGCAATAAATGGTGAGTCAGCCAAGGATGTCTACATCTTGTGAATGAATTAAAAACAAGCATTCACCATGTGACTCTATTGAATATAATTTGGAATTATAAAGATGATCTACATCTCCAGGTGTAAAGTAGTTATGGTTGATTTTAACTTGGTCAAAACCATATTAATGATGAACTAATGATCTCAAGATGATGTTATAGACTTATTATCCTGTTAATGTTGACACTGTTCTTTCAAGGTCCCAGCAATGCACAAACCATTGTATTTCATATTCACTTGATTACCCATGCCTATTCAGATTAGTGTCTCCTTCAGTCTTAACTGCTTTAGTTATTGGGATTCAATTCCACATTTATTCTATTTGTATGGTAAGAGGTTCCAGCATTAGTCCTGGCTTCGAATTTTCATTTTTAAAAAAATCTTTTAAGATCATGCTAATTAAAATATCTTATTTCCACCTACATTAGCAATTACTGTCACCGTTTTAAAAAGGTGCCTCACAAAAGTTTTGTAAGTCTTTCTTAATAACTAGGGAGGTAAATATCATTTTATTTTCTTGAGCACCTTTTGATACATTCTTCTATTGAAGGTATATTTCTGACAAGTTCATGCAGTATCCAAAAGGCCATGTTATTCATGTGTTGCGTAGTATTAAAATAATCTATTTGAATTTTAATTAGGCTCCTTTGAAGTGTATCCAAATACATGTTTAATATTGTAGCTTCGTATTGACTGAAAAATTTCAATAAGCAAGCTGTAATTAGATAGAAAGCTTATTCTTCTTTTCAACTTTCGTAATTAATATCTATTCACTAGGTTTCATTTTCACACTCTTTGTTTCAATTGCATTGTCATCACCTGTAATGGTTTACATTGAAAACTGTCATCCATTTCTTAACTTGTCCACTGAATTGGTTCATATCTCTTTCAGAATTATCAACCTCTTTATACCTGGCTGCAATATTTAGTGTTTTGGAAATATCAAAAAAACAGGAATCTATTTGTTGCACATTTTTTTGTGAGCAGTCAGATGGTCAGCGAAAAGCCAACACCGACACAAGTAAGTTCACTCAAAAAATTGGTGATGTGGTAAATAGTGAGGACGAAGGGCTTAGACTACAGGATGTTAGATTTAGGCTACACAATGGCAAATGGAACTTAGTCGTGCAAAGTATGAGGTGATGCAATTTGGGAGAATTAGGAATGCAAGGGAATATGCATTGAATGGTATGACCCTAAGAAATACAAGGACACCAGGACTCACAAAGGATCAAAGTATGCATGCCCATGGATCATTGAAAATAGTGGGAAAGATAGCTAAGTTTGTTAAAAAGGCATATGGATTTTTGCCTTTATTTGTCAAGATTTGGAGGTGCTGGTGTTGGACTGAGGTGGACAAAGTTAAAAATCACAACACCAGTTTCTCATCCAACAGGTTTATTTGGAAATACAAGCTTTCATACTGCTGCTCCTTCGCCAGGCAGCTAGCTATCCGATCAAGGAGAGCTCTCCGAAAGCTTGCACTTCTAAGTAAATTTGTTGGATGAGAACCTCAAGCTGTGTGTTGTTTTAACTTTATTTGTCAAGGCATTGAATTCAAGAACAATGAGGTTCAATAGAGCTGAACATAACACCACATTACAGATGATTCCTCTAAAAAGGGTACAGAAAAAGAGATTAACTGGAAGGTTGCCTGGACTGAGTGGTTGAGCTGTGAAGACAGACTAGAAAGGTTGATGCTCTTTTCCTGAGAGCAAAGAAGTTGGAGGATTTGGGATCTGATTGAGGTGCACTAAGTTCTGAAGGTCCTAAACAGTGAAGTTAGGGAAAAACATTTCATCTCAGTAGAGGGAGCAATAACCACGGGGCATACTTTAAGATAAGTAGGGGAAGGTTTAAAGGGGATTTGAAGAAAAGTCTTTTCACCCAGGTGGTGATGGTTTTCTAGAACTCACTGCTTAGAAAATAGTAGAGCTGAGACCTCTTAAGACATTTAAGTAATTAGCTAGACACTTGAAATCCCATAGCATACAAGGCTACAGGCCAATGTTGAAAACTGGGATTGGATTGGAGGATGTTTGATGTCCAACACAGACATGATGGGCTGAAGAGCCACATTGAATGTTGTAAAAACTCAGTGACTCCAAGTACTGTATACCAGGTAGGCTAGTGGATATTGGCTGAAGGTTAAGTAACAGTAGAGCAGCTAACATGCAGCATTTTATGGGATCAGTAAAACCAAGCCTCAGATGCTGACTAACCAGCTGAATACAACACACAGACTCCAAGAACTGGAACAGGAATTTCCCACTTAGCATAAAGGAACATGATTATGGTTGTTGGAAGTCAATCATCTCAGTTCAGTCCCAGGACATCACTGAGGCGTTCCTGAAATAGTAGTCTAGATGCAACCATCTTCAAATCCCTGTTTCGTGACCTCCTCTCTATCTTAAATTCAAAAGTGTAGATGTTCCTGATGATTATCTGAACAGTTTTCAGTATCATTCACCACTCCTGAAATACTGAAGCAGTCTGTATCCATAAGCAACAAGATTGGGGCAACACTTAGCTTGGGTTGATAAGTAACGTTTGTACCAGTCAAACATGAGACAATGACCATCTCTAACTTGAGAGAATCTATCACCCCTTTGCATTCAATGGTATTATCATTGCTGAATCCACTGCTCTTTATAGTCCAGACATTGTCATTGCCCTGAAACTGAACTAAATCAGCCACATTGGGCAATGTAATAACAAGAGTCGAAAAGGGTGGCGCTGCTAAAGCACAACAGGTCAGGGCAGCATCCAAGGAGCAGGAGAGTCAATGCTTTAAGCATAAGCCCTTCATCAGGAATGGGGGTGGGGGGTGGGGAAAGGGGCTGAGAGCTAAATAGGGGGTGAGAGTGGGGCCAAGATAGGTGGGAAAGTGATAGGTGGATGCAGGTGGGGGGTAATTGCGATCGGTCGGTGGAGAGGGTGAAGAGGATAGGTGAGAAGGAAGATAGACAGGTAGGACAGGTCAAGAAGGCAGTACCGAGTTGGAGCAGTGGATCTGGGATGAGGTGGGGGAAGGAGGGAGATTTGGAAAGAAGTGAAATCAATGTTGATGCCATGTCATTGAAATGTCCCAAGACGGAAGATGAGGCTTTGTTCCTCCAGTCAGCAGGTCGCTTTGATTTGGCTGTGGAAGAGGCCCAGGACTTGTATGTCCCTGGGGGTATAGGAGGTGGAGTTGAAGTGGTCAACCACAGGGTGGTGGGGTTGTTTGGTGCGTGTTTCCTAGAGATTTCCCTGAAATGTTCTGTGAGTTGGTGATCAGGTCGAAGCCAAGTAACCCACCTCGTGACTCCCACAGCCTGTCCATCATCTACAAGGCACAGTCCGGAGTGTGAGGGAATGCTGTAAACCTGCTTGAATGAGTGCAGTTCCAACAACACCTAAGAAGTTCAACATTATCCAGGCCAAAGCAGTCTGCTTGATCTCCATCCATTAACTTAAACATTACTTTCTTCTGCCACTGAGGTACAGAGGAAGCAGTGCACATTATCTACAAAATGCACTCCAACAATTCACCAAGACTTTTTAAGACGTAAGAAATAAAAACAGGAGTAGGCCATTCGAGCTTCGCGTGTGCTCTGACATTCAATAGGATCCTGGCTGATTGAACATCCCTCACATTCCTTTTTCTGGCTTTCCCCATTGCCTCTCTGATCAAGAATCAACATTAAATATACACAAGTACTCTGGCCCCAAAGCTCTCTGTGGTGAGGAGTTCCAAAGATTCTCAACCCTCTGAGAAAAGAAATTAGTCCTCATCTTAGCATTAAATTGGTGTCCCTTTATTCTGAGATTGTGCACTGGTCCTACACTCTCCCACGACGGAAAACATCCTTTCAGCATTTACACTGTCAGGCCCCTTAAGAATCCTATATATTTCAATAAGATTACCCATCTCTCATTCTTCTAAAGTCCATTGAGTATAGTCTTAACCTGTTTAATCTTTGCTTATGAGAAAATCTCTCCAAAGCAGGGTTCAGTAAACCTTCTCCAGTGAATCCTTTCCAGCAATTTCTGTTTTGTCTCTGACATTCAGCATCCAGAGTTTTTCCAGATTTTTTGCAGTTAGACTTCCCTGCTCTTACACCCTAACCCTTTTGAAATAAGGGCCAATATTTCCATTAACTTTCCTGATTACTTCCTTCCCTGTGTGCTAACTTTCCATGTTTCATGCACAAGTACACCCCATGTGCTTTTGCGTTGCAGCTTTCTGCAGTTTTTCTCAATTTAATTAATATTCTGTTCTTTTGTTGTCCCGTCCAAAATGCCTTTTCCTATATTTTTGCCATATTTGCTTAATCTATCAATTTCTCTTTTCAACAGCACTTTCCAAAACTGTAACCTTGACAACTGTGAAGGTCAAACGCATGGGGACACCAGTACCTGCGATACCCGCCCTCGCTCCATACCATCCTGACTGGGAATTATATTGCTGTTCTTTCTCTGTCACTGGGTCAGATCCTTAGAAGTGCCCCCCTACTTGTAAGTACCCACACCAAATTTGAACAGTGGCTCACCACAACCTCGAGCAATTAGTATTGAGCAACAAGTACTAGCTTTTCCAGCAACACCCCCATCTTGAAAGGAGTGCTCTATATAGTTTCTCCCTCTAAGGAAAGAAAATATAATCAGTTTAGTATTCATTACAATTCTAATTGTTGCAGACTCTGCTTTGCTTCTTCCATTCTGTGGCTTTGACCATTTTTGGGTTTTGACCGACATCATTAGTTGCTTGAAAAAATAGTTTGTCACAACTGGAATTGCAATGGATTGTTAAGTACAGTATCCAAACTAAATATCGATTAACAGCTCAATCCAGTTTTTTTTAAAATCTCTAATGTCACCTAATAATATCTTACCCTACTCTCAACAATATTTAAATTAATCTTCACTTAGTGACCAGGATAAGAATGAATGCATCTCTTTCAGCAAAGCTAATTAGGTGAGTTTAAATGACATCAGTCTCTGATCCTTGAGTATTGGGCCGTTTGCACTGATAGGCAGGTTTCAAACACCTCTGCAGACCATCCCTGTCCTTGACTTTACATTAAGGAACTAATCTAACTAATGCACTTCAAGTGAGCAAGTATTGAATGAGAAAATCCTGGTTTGCCACTTAGTGCTTTCAAAACATGTTTTTTCTTTAAAAAAAAAGTGATGGTTCACATAGGAACCATTGGCAGGGTTGTGTGGTCCTTCTGCGATTGGAAAATCACACATTAGGAACACCCTGTAGATTTAATTTTCAGTTTGTTACCAATTCTCACTGTCTGCTATCCAGGAGCAGAACCCCACGAGTGCTCAAGGTCAGGGGTAGGATGTCTTTTTAAAAAAAAAACACGTCTGGATTGATTTTGATAAATTTTGTCTCAGTTCATTCTAATATCCTTCTTTAAACCGCTGTTAAGATCACACTCTGGGACTTGTTATTATGGTAAGCTTTTCCTGGAGCACAATATGGAATAGAAGATGTTCTTTGCAAGCCAGAAAAGAATCCTTTCGTTTGTGTACCTCTGGGGCAAACTGCTATTCCTCTCACTATCAAAATATTTTGCAGCAGCTATTGCAGAATTTTTAAACTGATTGTGGAGCCTGAGTTTCAGTCCCTTTGGGCTGGAGTTGATAACACATCTATCAGGACTTTCTAAAGGGCATTTTAAAACCTTAACTAATCAATTCTGCTGTAGTTCAATTAAATTTATCTTAATCTCTCCAAGTGTTCCTTCATTTCCTAATTATTAAAAATGCAAGACAAAGTAACAGTACAGTGCTGTGATCTCAATTAATAAATCAGAAAAGAGCAAAATAAGGGGAAAGACTTACAGGTGACCTAAAAAATCATAGAATTATTTGACATAGAAGGAGATCATTCAGCCCATCACGTTGGGGGTGAAAAATAGGCAGATTCAGACTCAAATTGCTGGGTTGTGTCGAGTCCTGGGGAAGTGTGAATGTGGTTGACAGGGAGCACGATGAGGAAGGAGATATTTACCTTTGGAGTTTCTTCATTTGCAGGGTCTGAGCCTAGAATTCACTGTTTGAGGACTGACTGCTGCAGCCTTCTAACACTCTGTAAATAATAATCGAGCAGTGGGGATTTTCCTGGCCGTGACCACATCCCAAGTGGGTGAGGTAATTGCTTCATTCTGTGTGGGAGGCGACTGCAAGTATGAGCAACGTGAAGCCCTACAAAGGGCAACATCATTACAGGGACATCTATATACTGAAGCTGAAACACACCAGAGACTCCTATCATCATTTGCAAATCTTCAACATTAGTCTCCTGTCTGCAATGCCATTCATGGCCTCAAGCATTCCTTACCATATCCTGCAAAAGAATGAATGAATCCCACTAAACAAAAAAAAAACAAAGAACTCTTCTGACTCAAAATGTTAACTCTGCTTTCTCTCCACAGCTGCCACCACACTGCTGAGTTTTTTTTCCAACAATTCTCTTTGTTGTTGAATGAATCCCATTCATGTCTGTGATGCAGTAGCTACATTTAGCTACCTGGAACCTACTGCTGAAGTAGCAATGGTCTGTGATTTACCTACTGCTTGCACATGGTACAGGTGCTGTTCCCTTCATACATTGGACCATCAAACATTGTGCAGCACAAGTAGGAGCTCAACTATCACTCAGGAATGTTGCAGCAAAACACAGACTCACTCACTCACTTAATGGTGAAAAGTGAACAAATATTTCTTTGGTGGAAACTTACTTATTTACATGGACTTGTTACTCATGCCAACCATTTGCTCTCAACAGATCTTCTTTCTTTCCCTCTCACCATACATTCCCAAGTTCTACAGGTCATTGGATGGAGCCTGTCCTGCAATGGAAGCTGTTGGCTTTGTACATTTGGGTCAGATGGCCCCACAGGCATTTTTGTCTTGAGGGCCCAGACATGCCGAGTGAAATGGTGACCAGGTGGTTAGCACAGCTGCTTCACGGTTCCGGGGCCCAGGGTTAGATTCCAGCCTTGGACAACTGTCTGGAAATTGCACGTTCTCCACGTGTCTGTGTGGGTTTCTTCCGGGTGCTCCAGTTTCCTCCCGCAATCCAATAATATGCAGAGAATTGACCATGCAAAATTGCCCATAGTGTTCAGGGTATGTAGGTTAAGTGCATTAGTTAGGGGAATAAGCTAAAGTGGGTTACTCTTCGGAGGGTCACTGTGGACTTGTTGGGCCAAATGGTTTGTTTCCACACTGTAGGGAATCTATGATGATGATGACGCCGAATGTATCTTCCTCAGAGAAGGTGCACTCTCCTTGCTTCCCTCAGAGCTGGGCCTTGGCAGGCAAGGAGGAGATGTATGGCCTTGCTACCTCTGTAATGCTTGTGAGGAATCTTATAGGGTGAGTCTGTGTATGGTTCCTCCTCTGGCTGGGTACCTACTGGCACAGTCCTGTCTTCGCGTGAGGAAGAGACACCAAGAGTGAGGTCATGGTTTCTCGTCCTGTATTGCCTTGCCATTGGTGCTGAGCAATAATGGTTACAGCAATGAAGTGCACATATCGAGCAGGACCTGGCTGTCCATGGCAGTAGCCAACGTGTCCATGGTGACAGACAGACAGACAATCGTATGCCGATGCCGATGGGGCCAGACCGCATTGCTGCAGTCATAGAGATATACAGCACGGAAACAGACCCTTTGCTCCAACTCATCCATGCTGACCAGATATCCTAAATTAATCTAGTCTCATTTGATCACACTTGTTCTATAATCCCTCTAAACCCTTCCTATTCATTTGGGCATACAGATGCCTTTTAAATGCTGTAATTGTACCAGCCTCCACCACTTCATCTGGCAGCTCATTCCATACACGCACCACCCTTTTCATGATAACGTTGCCACCTAAGTCTCTTTTAAATCTTTCCTTTCTCATGCTAAACCTATGCCCTCTCGTTCTGAGGACCCCAAATACAGGAAAAAGACTTTGTCTATTTACCTTATCCAGGCCCCTCATGATTTTATAAACCTCGATAAGATGGCACAAAAAGTTGTCGGAGGCTGGGGGGTGATTTAGAGGTTTATAAAGTCATAGGATAAATACACAAGGTCTTTTTCCCTGGGGTGGGGGAGTCCAGGACTAGAGATTCCAGACAAGGGGCCATAGGTTTTGTGTCAGATTTCCTAGTGTCTCCACCAAAACTGCCTGCTGCCTCCACAGCTGTTTGTGCATTTGAATGAAGCCCCAAATTGCCAACTCCATTTGGCACATCTTCTGTCCAGGATGAGCTGGAGCCTAGTCTCTGACAATCCTTGGAATATCAACAATCTGTGGTGTTCCTTCTGCCACCTGTGGAGACGTGCTATGATACCTGTGAGACTCCCATTCAGATAAAACACCCACCTGAGGTGGGATTGTCTGAGTTGCTGTGGATTGCAGGAGGTCACGTAGCTGGCAATTTCTCTGAGGTACTCGTGCTGTCTTCCTCAGAGGTGGAAAATGGGATATCTTGTGGAACATGATCATGGTCACCATGGACATCCTGTTGGTACTTGCAGGAGATGATAAAGAGAAAACATCACAATCAAAGGATAGAAGTTGTGGCTTGTTAACAATAAATTCACTGTGGGTGCAATGGGATTGTAGCATCAATGAACAATGTTTCTTGCCCTGTTACTAGTACATGGTGGCATCCATTTCTCCATAGGAGTGGTCTTCATCTTTGTCTTCCAGGGCCAAGAAGCTTTTCTCAATGGGGCCGCGGCGGGGTGGGGGGAGAGAAGACAAATGTCTGGCACACTACCATCTCATTCTGCTCAATGATGGGCCACATACTTCTGCAATCAGAGATAAAAGGAGGGATTGAGTGAGGTAAAAGTGGGTGACACAACAGTTAGTGGTGGTGCAAGTAGTGGTGAGGTGATCTGATTGGGTGAGCAGACTACACAGAGGGCATTGAGGATTAGTAGTGGTGTGGAATGGGGAGGGGTGGTCAGAGCAAGTGAAGGAAGACGTTGCATGCAATCACGAGAGTGGTAGAGCAGGAGTATTTGTGGGATGTGGGTGTGGCAGCAGGGAAAGGGTGATTGTGAGGTCAGAGAGAGCCCGCAGTAGCACTTAACATGACCGACTCAATAATTGCTGTTGTTTCTGAATTGGTAGGCACTTTGCTTGTTCCTTGAACTCAGCACTGACCTATCTGGTGACCTTGTAGCAGGTCTGGAGGGTCTGGTGTCATGGCATCCTTTGCCAGTCTTGGGGAAAAGGATGCCCCTGCTCTGCACCATCCCATCCACCAGGATCCCTCCAACTTTCTGATCACAAAGCTGGGTGCAAATTCCCAAATGCCTTCCAAATTGGAAAACGAGCAGGGCAGCTCAAACTAACAGAGTTTGACTGGGTGCATTATGACCTTTTAGATATGGTGTCTGTCCCAGGGACACCAATATGTTCCAGAATATCCGAACAGTGATTAATATTTCTGGCCATGACAAGTTGGAGAATCAAGTCAGCATTAAATAATAGGAGTGTAGGAGGAGGTCAATGAGGCGTGTTAGGGATGATCATGTGAGAAACCTCACTGGGGAGAGAAAATTCTCCATGAAACTATTGAAATAATATTTAGTATGGGATGTTACAGCACACAAGAACAATCCTGTCAGAGATAAATCGAAGCTCTCATCACTGATCATCCTCACTTTCCAACTGAGCACTTGTGTACAAGCAAATTTGCATTTCTTTTTATGGATGATGATTGGTGGAGTATCGTGAAATAAACAAAGAAAATTAATAGTGTGAAACTAACAGATGGAATAAATTGAAAGGAGATAAGAAAGTTCTATCCCATTTGAATGGGAATGAAATAAAGCAACAGACAATATGTCGCATCGGGAAGAGTAATAACCACAGAGTTGGACTGGAGTGTATAACGGAAGTAAAATCTCTTTAGATCACCAAAGCTGTTTTCTTTCTTTTTAACTGCAAGTTTGAAAATGGCCAAGGGTTTTTCTTTCCTGTTAAAGCACAGATTCGTGGAAGCCATTTTAATCCAATTGGCTGGGCCAAGCACCTAATGGATCAGATGGAACACAAGATTTCCTCACACACCCTTTCTTCGATATGAGATTTGATTAATTCCACACAAGATTGAGACCAAGAGGAGTAGAAAACTGGCATTGTTTCCAAATTGGTCACTCAGTGGGAGTGCTTGTCTTTAGATTAAAATTGATTCTATTTTTCTCTCATTGCAATTCAATATCATGTAGAAAAAATATTGGTAACACTCTTGACATTGAGCAAAGTTGACCAATGAGAGTCAACTAAGAGTAGGAAAATGCAAAATACCCAAATGCAAATTACACAGAAGGGTGTGTTATAAACAGATACAGCACAGCTAGATTTGGCTTGCTTACATCAGCAATACACTGCTGCCTGTTCCTGATATTGTTACCACACTTAATGTCCTGAAGGAGGAAGCAAAACAAGACAGATCCTTGCTGAGTTATTTTGGTCACCTTAAAGCAAACATCTTATATGGTTGTGTATGAGTAATGAGGCAACAGTTAGCCCATAATTGCTTCTTTTATTAACCTTATTAAATGTTGGATTCTATTTGCATGTAGTTTGTTCTTTGGTCAATTATGTCACTGGATGATAAAATTTGTTTTTTGCTGGGAGCTGGTGTGAAATTGGCATGGCTTTGAAAATGTACATCAAAAGACATCAGCAAGAGACATGTGCAAAATTGAAGCATGTGACTCTTTTTCAATATCTTTGGCAAGCAGCCAGTGCTGCTATCATTATTTACTGGCAGTCTGCTCATTTAGGGAGCTCTAAATTCATTTAAAGATAAAGGTTAAAATCAACTAGGGGAAAGTAAGAACTGCAGATGCTGGAGATCAGAGTCAAGATTAGAGTGGTGCTGGAAAAGCACAGCAGGTTGGCCAGCATCCGAGGAACAGGAAAATTGACATTTCGGGCAGGAGGCCTTCATCTCAAAGAGAGGAAGTCATTGGGGAACTGTCCTGACAAGGCTCCCCATTATTTTTCTGTCCTAGCCCATTCTACTCAACCTCTCTCCGCAGTGCTGGGAAAATTAAGCCACATATGCAGCTCACTACCACATTCTCCAGGGCAACAAATAATGGCCGAGCTAGCAACACTCACATCCTATGAATGAACAAAAAGAAATTACCATTACATTGCCTGTTATCACACACCACCTGCGTGCATGTAGAAGGAAAACACTCACTGTTCATGGTTATGTGAAAGTCTTCAAATCTTTAAGCACTCAGGTCAACTCTGTGTGGTTTATTTGTACCAAAAAGCCAAGAATTCATGTGAATCCCAGACCTTTTTCTTAGTGGCACATTCGAGAGAGCAGGTAATGAGTTTATTCCTTTGTTGAACAGTACATCCCTTTGAACAGCCTACCACAAGTGCCTAATATTATTGAGGCTATCTTTCATGGCATGGAATGACTCTGGAGCATAGAGATTGTGGGCTCTAGTTTGTTCTCAAATGTTGAGCTCTAGTTCCTCTGCAGCAGATATCACAGTGCAGTCACAGCCAGTCTGATGAAGGAAATTCAATATTCTGGTGCAAAAATGTTATGTTCTACGAAACATTTCACTCCCTTCTACTAGAACAGCAATATTCTCAAGTCTCTTCAGACATGTGTTTTACTGAAGTGCCAAGGAAAGCAGTGTTGAACACCTGCAACCCATTATCTCAATATCCCTCAAATTTTAGAGCAAATGAATTGAGTTTATCTGTTTATATTCCTTTATCAGTTTAATTGAACAAAGAACTGAGAACATAGAATTGTACAGCATGGGAATGGGCGCTGCGGCCCACTACGTTATGCCGAATATGATGCCAAATTAAACAAATCACTTCTGCCTGCCCTTGGTCCATGTCCTTTCATCGGTTGCATATTCATGTGTTTATCTAAAGGTCCCTTAAACACCCCTATTGTGCCTGCCTCCATCACAACCTCTGGCAGTGTGTTCCTGACTTCTATCACTCTGTGCAAAAAAACTTGCCCCTCACCTCTCCAATGAATTTTCTCCCTCTCACTTTAAATACATGCTCCCTTGTTTTAGACATTTCAACTCTGGGAAAAAGATTCCGACTCTCGACACTATCTATGTATCTCATAATTTTATAGACTTCTTTCAAGTCTCCCCTGAGCCTCTACTACTCCAGAGAAAACAACTCAAGTTTTTCTAGCCTTACCTTATAACTTACAACCTCTAATCCAGGCAGCATCCTGGTAAACTTCTTCTGCACCCTCTCTAAAGCCTCCACATCTTTCCTGTAATGTGGTGACCAGGATTGAGTACAATAGTCCAAGAGTGGCCTAACCAAAGTTTTAAAAAGCTGCAGCATGACGTCCTAACTCTTGTGCTCATTTCCCTGATCAGTAAAGGCAAGCGTGCCATACGCCTTCCTTACCACCCTACCTACATGCATGTTCACTTTCAGGGAGCTATGGACTTGAATTCCAACAGCCCAACAGCCAATAACAACATCATAAACTTCATCATTACTTTCATGAGTTGTCTATCAATATCAGCTATGCCAACAACATTATGTAGATGTAGACTAAACTAAGCATCCACCATTCCTCAGCATTGGGTTAACGTTGAATGTTTTGGCTCTGAATAACAGTTCATATAATTTATTTTCATAGGGCTGCCATTGCAACTTGTCAGCACTTGTCTCTTTTTCATTTGACATTGTATTAAATCATCATTTTCCGTGATGAAGGAGGTTTCAAAGTTGTTTGGTGAGTTGCAATAGATTTGGTGAGGTAAGTGCTCGAATCATGAAAACATACACTTTGACAGTGATTTGATTGACAAGTGATTGTGACATTAAAAGAAGGTCAAGATAGTTAATTATGATGAATTGCTAAACCCATTTGTTCCATTTAAGGAACAGTTTCCAATTGAAGAACAGATTGAAGTGGAATCATAAAAGTGATAGCAAAGCAAGAGGCTGCTCAACTTTTATTGAACAATGAATGTGAGGCTTTCTCAGGAGCTGATTGTACACCCTATACATTATTGCAGCATTTTGCCTGAACATGCATTATAAAGAGACAAAATGTTAATTGAAATTAAGCAATACCGCAGAATTGTTACTACTGGCTCTCTGAACGAGCATATTGACTTAATGTCATTCTCCTGACTTTTCTCCATAACCCAGGAAAGGTAAGGAGAGAATCTCATTGTGATCTGAGTGACATGGACTATGGTGAGGTTTGTAACAGAATTGAACAAGGTGTCCAGTGAAGCCCATCTCAACATCAGAAGCATCTTGCTCTACGCTTCATAAAATCATAGAATTTAACAGTCCAGAAGGAGACCATTCGATCCATCATGTCTGTACCAGCTCCTGAAAGAGTCCCACTCTCCAGCCCTATCTCCATTCTAATTTTATCACTTTCAAATATATATCACTGTGCTTCAGAGAAGGAAACTGGTATCCTTACCTAGTCTGGCATACAGTGACCCCAGACCCACAGCAATGTGGTTGACTCTGCCCTCTGGCAATTAATGATGGGCAATTAATGCTGCTTAAACAGCGAAGGCCTCACTCTGTGAACGAATAAAGAAATAAATTACATATTTGGAATCTGCCTCCAAGTTGCTCCCAGGCAGCACATTCCAAATCTGAACAACTCTGAATAAAAAATGTTTCTCCTCATCTCCCTCTTGCTGTCAATCATGAAATTGTGACTGCTGGTCACTGACAGACCAACTAGTGGAAACAGAATATCCTTCTTTACCCTGTCAACATTGTTGATAATTTTGAACACTTTAGTATGATCACCTGTTATCTTCTCTGCTCCAAGGAGAGTAAGCCCAATCTCTAAAATCTTTCCTGATATCTAAAATCCTTCATTCCTAGTATAATTCTAGTAAATCTCCTTTGAACTCTCTCCAGGGCTGTAACACCTTTCCTTAAACATGGTGTCTAGAATTGAACATTGTACTCCATGTATGGTCTGGCCAATGATTTGTATTCTTTTCACAAGTGACATGGTGCAGCGAGACTCTTGTCAATTGATGGTGATTAAAAAACTTCTAACCATCTTGTTGAAGGACCAACGCATCGCACTAAAACTCAGCTTTCGATCTTACCAAACTCATCTGACTATCCTGGCCCCAACTCCATTTCCTGGGGACGAGTCCAGGGGTGCTGGAAGCTGCAATGGTCCTGAGGGCTGCATGAATGGGAGAGCATTCTCTGTGTGTGAAGATCACTGCTGAACATTGACACAACTGGCTCCTTGCAGGAAGACCTGTGTGAGATCTCTCAGTCGTACACCAACAAATGCATCAAGACGGTAACTGATGCCATCCATACAGGCTGGCACAGATTAATTTTGTTCATCAATGACATATGAGTGCTGCATCCTTGGCTGTTGGATTCGATAACCTAGCTGGAGTTTCCCCTGGTGCAGGGTGCACATGTGGCACTGAGAGGACCTTACCACAACACTGTGGGTTCATCAACAGGAAGAGGTTCCATTCGATTTATGTTCAGGTGACTTGTGATCACAGTGAGCATTTCCTGGAGGGGTGGTTCTGCCAGCCTAGATGCTGCCACAACTCTCAAATTCTTCAGCCCTCTTGTGTCCCTGGTGCTTTTGTGGGTCCGGGTGTCTTACGAGACTGGTTACCACCCATTGGAGCCAGTGCAACCCCTGACAGGGGAACACAGGGTTAATACTGCTCATGCCTCAACCAGGGTCAGGGTGGAGCTGAGTAGAGGACAGTAGAAGGTGCAATTTCACTGCTTGGACTGATCGGGGCTCTCAATTATAGTCTGGACAGAATTGCTGTGTCACAATTAGAGCAGGTAATAAGGGGATGAGCTGGATACTGAGAAGCTGGCTAAACAGGAGCAGTCTTCATCGGAGAAGATTACTTACAGTGTGGAAACAGGCCCTTCAGCCCAACAAGTCCACACCAACCCGCCGAAGCGCAACCCACCCATACCCGTACATTTACTCCTTACCTAACACTACGGGCAATTTTGCATCGCCAATTCACCTGACCCGCACATCTTTGGACTGTGGAAGGAAACCGGAGCACCCGGAGGGAACCCACGCGGACATAGGGAGAACGTGCAAACTCCACACAGTCAGTCACCTCAGGCGTGAATTGAACCCGGGTCTCTGGCGCTGTGAGGCAGCAGTGCTAACCACTGTGCCACCGTGCTGCCCACCAGGAGGAGGAGGAGGTTGACAACATTTGGAAGATGGAACTGTTCTTGTCCATGACAGAGGTCAGCTATGTTGGACACTACAAGCCGGATGTAATCACATTGATGTCCACCTCTAATAGTTGACAGTTGGGTGCAACAGACCATTGTGCATAGTAAAATGTTTTGTCTTATGATACCTAAATCTGATTTGCATCATCGGAATGAACTTCAGCCTCTGTTGATTTTGTTTCCTTTTGCTGTCTGACATAAAGGCTCATGTTTATACTTGTCCAATTGGTTGCCTGTGTGTCATGTTCCCTGAATGAACAATGACAGACGTACATTGTGCATTGGGGAAAGGGTAGCATTCACTTGGAAGATGATTAGACAAGGTGTAACCATGGACAGGTAAAATAGATTGCGTTCTATTCAACTACAATTAGGGTGAGATTATATAAAAGAGTTTCAGCTATGTGCCAGGAACAACATGGCTTTGTGGCTGCTAGAAAATACCACTAGCAGCGAGGTGCAATGCCATATCCCTAACATTTGTCCAAGTGCATAGTATCCTTTCAAAGATAGTATAGGCTCAAGGGATGCAGATGTTATGATGGATATTCTCTGAGTGGCGAGTTGTTCTGTGACAGTGCATGGTCAGGTGAAACCAGAATTGGACGTGGGACATGCCACAGAGGATGGGGTAGGTAATTCATTGTCAAAATTGATAAGACACATGAGAGAATCCACTAGGGCTTGTGACAGAAAGGCCTCTGAAAAACATAATGCAACTCTAATTTTGCCTCAAAAGTGGCAACATACAGCCCCCAGTGTTCTAAAACTGACCTCTCAGGAGCTCATCCACAAAGCTTCCCCCAACCAGAAACATATTCCTGAACCATCATTCTATTTCATATCCATTGGTCAAATTTGTATCCATATTGTCCCTTTTATTACATGAATATAATGCTTCACAGAAGTCTATTGTGTGGCATAGTATCAACACACTTTGGAATTCAGGTACACCATAGTATTATCCTCATTGAATCACGACAAAACCTCTTCAAATAAGCAGCAACCAGTGAGTTAAAGGTGATCTTCTGAGGTTGATCTTACTGATTAATCCATATTTTTCAATGTAAATATTAATGCTGTCCCTGATGCAGCAGTGAACCTGCACAGTTACTGCCTTTGCTGTTGAATTCAAGTATCACAGGACATTGGAATGCATCTAGGAACATTAATAAACAGCGAAGTTCACAACTGATCTTGGAGAAACCTGTTTGGGAGAGGTCACAGCACAGAAACAGATCAGTAAATAGTTTTAAGTGTAGCCTTGCTGTAAATCTACAGTAGTGAGTAGAATGTGTTCTTTCTTAATTATATGATTTATTTGAGATATGTCTCTTGATTAAACTTAAAAATAGAAGTCATAAGTATTACGATAGCCTGGAGCAGTGTTTTGTAGAGGAGTAAGACGGTGCTATTTCCTGTGTTTGTAGATTGGAAGAAGCAAAAATGTCCCTTAGTAGAGTGATATGCTCTTCTTGTTTGATGTGGGATTTTAGAGAGAGTTTATATGTTACTGAGGATTACATCTGAAATAAATGCTGTTGGTTGTGAGTCCTATCAGATGGAGTGGATCTGTTGGAGAGACAGTTAAGGGCAATGAGGAATTTACAAGAGGATGGGAGTGTGATGAATGGCAGTTATAGGAAGTGAGAAAAATTGCAGATACAGCCACATTGGTGGGTTAACTCTAGGAAAGGTAAGACAGGTAGGCAGGTAGTGAAGGAGTCTTCTGTAGCTTTCCCCATTTCAAACAAGTATACTGTTTTGGAAAATGGAGGGAGTGATGAATTCTCAGGGGAATTAAGCATGAACAGCCAAGTTTCTGATATTGAGACTGGCTCTAATGCAATGAAGGGTATGTTGGGGTCCAACAGATCGATTGTGTTAGGGCATAGACAGACGTTCCTTTGGCTAGTAGCGATAAATCAGTTGGGTGTGTTGCTCACTGGAACAAGGATCAAAGATGTCTCAGAAAGGGTGCAGAATGTATTCAATGGGGAGAGGGCCCAGCAGGAGGCCATTGTACGCATTGGGACCAATTACATAGGAAGGGAAAAAGATGAGATTCTGAAAGGAGAATATAGAGAGCTAGGCAGGAATTTAAAAAGGAGGTCCTTGAGAGTAGTAATATCTGGATTACTCCTGCTGCTACAAGCTAGTGAGGGAAAGAATAGGACAATAGAGCAAATGAATACATAGCTGAGGAGCTGGTGAAGGATTCATTCTTTTGGATCATTGGAATCTCTTCTGGGGTAGAAGTGAGTTTTACAAGATGGACGGATTGCACCTGAATCAGAAGGGGACTTAATATACTGGCAGGGAAATTTGCTAGAGCTACTCGAGAAAACTTAAGCTGGTAAGGTGGGGTGGAGGTGGGATGCAGGGAGATGGTGGGAAAGGGATCAATCTGAGACGGGTACAGTTGAGAAGAGAAGGGAGTCAAACAGTCAGGGCAGGCAGGGACAAGGTAAGACTGATAAATTAAACTGCATTTATTTCAATGCAAGCGGCCTAATAGGGAAAGCAGATGAACTCAGGGCATAGTTCGGAACATGGGACTGGGATATCAAATCAATTACAGAAACATGGCTCAGGGATGGGCAGGACTGGCAGCTTAATGTTCAGGAGACAAATGCTACAGGAAGGAGAGAAAGGGAGGTAAGAGAGGAGGGGGAGTGGCATTTTTGATAAGGGATAGCATTACAGCTGTGCTGAGGGAGAATATTCCTGGAAATACATCCAGGGAAGTTATTTGATCTGAGAAATAAGAAAGGGATGATCATCACCTTATTGGGATTGTATTATAGACCCCCCAATAGTCAGAGGGAAATTGAGAAACAAACTTGTAAGGAGATCTCAGCTATCTGTAAGAATAATAGGGTAGTTATGGTAGGGGATTTTAACTTTCCAGCATAGATTGGGACTGCCATAGTGTTAAAGGTTTAGATAGAGAGGAATTTCTTAAGTGTGTACAAGACAATTTTCTGATTCAGAATGTGACCCACATGTGCATGCAAAATTTGACCCACTCTTGGGAAATAAGGCAGGGCAGGTGACTGAGGTGCCAGTGGGGAAGGACTTTGGGGTCAGCGATCATTATTCTATTCGTTGTTTTAAAAAGTGATGGTAAACAGTAGACCAGATCTAAAAGTTGAAGTTCTAAATTTGGAGGAAGGCTGATTTTGACAGTATTAGGCAAATCTTTCAAAAGCTGATTGGAGGCAGATGTTCTCAGGTAAAGAGACGGCTGGAAAATGGGAAGCCTTCAGAAATGAGATAAGATAGTCCAGAAGCAGTGTATTCCTGTCAGGGTGAAAGGAAAGGCTGGTAGGTATAGGGAATGCTGGATGACTAGACAAACTAAGGTTTGGTTAAAAAAAGAAGGAAGCATATGTCAGGTATAGACAGGATAGATTGAGTGAATCCTTAGAAGAGTATAAAGGCAGTAGAAGTATACTTAAGAGGGAAATCAGGAGGGCAAAAAGAAGACATGGGATAGCTTTAGCAAATAGAGAATCCAAAGAGTTTTTACAAATGCGTTAAGGACAAAATGGTAACTAGGGAGAGAACAGGGCCCCTCAACGATCAGAAAGGTGGTATTTGAGTGGATCCGCAGGAGATGGGGGAGATACTGTATTTACTGTGGAGAAGGACATGGAAGATAAAGAATGTAGGGAAATAAATGGTGACATCTTTAAAAATGTCCATATTAGAGAGGAGGAAGTGCTGAATGTCTTGAAATGCATAAAAGTGGATCAATCCTCAGGACTTGATCAGGTGTACCCTAGAACTCAGCAGAAAGCTAGGGAAGTGATTGCTAGGTCCCTTGCTGAGATATTTGTATCATTGATAGTCACAGGTGAGGTGCTGGAAGACTGGAGGTTAGCTAACGTGGTGCCACTATTTAAGAAAGGTGGTAAGGACAAGCCGGGGAACTTTTGGTCGGTGAGTCTAACGTTGGTGGTGGGCAAGTTGTTGGAGGGAATCCTGAGGGACAGGATTTACACATATTTGGAAGGGCAAGGACAGATTAGGGGTAGTCAACATGGTTTTATGCATGGGAAATCATGTCTCACAAACTTGATTGAGTTTTTTGAAGAAGTAATGAAGAGGATTGATGAGGGCAGAGCGGTAGATGTGATCTCTATGGACTTTAGTAAGGTGTTTGACAAAGTTCCCCATGGGAGATGGTTAGCAAGGTTAGATCTCACAGAAGACAGGGAGAACTAGCCATTTGCATACAGAACTGGCTGAAAGATAGAAGACAGAGAGTTGTGGTGGAGGGTTGTTTTTCAGACTGGAGGCCAGTGACCAGTGGAGTGCCACAGGATTGGCGCTGGGTCCACTATTTTTTGTCATTTATATAAATGATTTGAATGTGAGAATAAGAGGTATAGTTAGCACGTTGACAGATGACACCAAACTTGGTGGTGTAGTGGACAGCAAAAGAGATTACTTCAGATTACAATGGAATCTTGATCAGATGGGCCAATGGGCTGAGGTGTGGCAGATGGAGTTTAATTAAGATAAATGTGAGGTGCTGCATTTTGGGAAAGTAAATCTTACCAGGTCCCAGGGAGTGTTGCTGAACAAAGAGACCTTGGAGTGCAGGTTCATAGCTCCTTGAAAGTGGAGTTGCAGGTAAATAGGATAGTGAAGAAAGCATTTGGTATGCTTTCCTTTATTGGTTAATGTGTTGAGTACAGGAGTTGGGAGGTCATGTTGCGGCTGTACAGGACATTGGTTGGGCCACTTTTGGAATATTGTGTGCAATTCTGGTCTCCTTCCTAATGGAATGATGCTGTGAAACTTGAAAGGGTTCAGAAAAAAAATACAAAGATGTTGCCAGAGTTGGAGGATTTGAACTGTAGGGAGAGGCTGAATAGGCTGGGGCTGTTTTCTCTGAAGCGTCGGAGGCTGAGGGGTGACCTTACAGAGGTTTATAAAATCATGAGGGGCATTTTTAGGATAAATGGATAAAGTCTTTTCCCTTGGGTGGGAGAGTCCAGAACTGGAGGGCATAGTTTTAGGATGAGAGGGGACAGAAATAAAAAAGACCTAAACGTCAATGTTTTCATGCAGAGGGTGGTACTTGTATGGAAGGAGCTGCCAAAGGAAGTGATGGAGGCTGATACAGTTGCAGCATTTAAAAGGCACCTGGATGGGTTTATAAATAGGAAGGGTTTAGAGGGATAAGGGCCGGATGCTGGCAAGTGGGACTAGATTAGGTTGAGATATCTAGTCGGTATGGATGAGTTGGGCTGAAGGGTCAGTTTTTTTGTTGTGCTTCTCTCTGATTCTGTGACTCTATTTCAAGCATTTTCTCCAGTGACGCTAAGCTGACTGGACCATACTTGCTAGGCTTATTCTGACATGTTTTTTAAACAAACCATGGCGAATGCTGGAGAAACTCAACAGTTCTGGCAACATCTGTGGAGGGAGAAACAGAGTGAATGTTTTGCATCCAGTATGACTCTTCTTTTGGACATTTGCTGAACAAGGGTGTTACAGTTGTGATTCTTTCATCTACTACTCCCAGCCCTGAGTCCAGGGAAGAGTGAAAGATAGTGGCCCATGCCTCGGCAATTGTGATTCTCATATCCTTTAATATCTTTGAAAATATCTGATCTGGTCCTGCTGCCTTATCAACTTTAAGCCTTAACATCTATGTTCACTCAATTTTTTCTTGCTGCTCCAAGGACCTCTGTGGTCCCTGCATAACAGTGACTTTTGGAACTGGAATTCAAAATGTACCTTTCCACCTATCAGTGCGTGCAGATTCTCTTATGTGGCTGCATAGCTTGGAGGGAACATTAACAAAGAATCTAACCACTACCTCCTTATCAACTTTAAACCTTTCCATGACAGAGTTTATTCCATTGAAGCCATGGTCATGGCAATATCTCCTTCCTTCATAAAGACAGATGCAAATTATTTATCACCTTAGCCATGACCCTTTTCCCACATGTAAATCCCCTTTTTGGTCTCTGATTGGCCCTATTCCTCCTTTTACCATCCTTTGGTTGTGCGTCCATGAAGATTCCCCTTTTGTATGAGCTGTTAATATTTTTTCACAATTCTTCTTTGCTTCAGTTATTTGTTTTTCCATCTCCTTTCTGAATCTTCTCATTCTAAGTTGTATTTTCTACCTGTCAGCTATTACAAGCACAATTTTTCTTCTTTATCTTAATAGAAGGCACAGGAATGGGAAATAGGAGATGAGTTAAACATCACACTAAAGGAAATCTATTAATGCAATAAGTAGCAATAACACTGCACAATTTGAGCATACAAGACAAAATAACAAGACAATGAGAGCAATCAATCAATGTCATAAAGGGACTCCCAAACTAGTCTGCGTAATGGTGTATTATATTTATTACACACCCTGCATTTTTATTAAAGGCTACTCAAACAATCGTTAACATTTTGTGGAGTTTGTTATATAAGGTATTTATTTTGCTTCGTGATTTATCAGTCAGGTCCCTCATAAAATTCCAATCCCTTATCTACCTGGGTAAAGGTGAATTTTAATCATTTACTGAAATTAATTTGAAGTATAATCAGTTCCAAACAAACTGTCAGCAATCACTCCAAATATTGTAGGCTGACATACTGAGCAGTTAGGTAGTGATTGTACCAAGGTCAATCAGCTGGATCTCAGAATATGAGTTCCTGATTGGGGCTGTTAATCTGGTCCAATTAGGGAGCCCTGGCTGACAGATAAAAAGAGGAATGTCAGAGATTCTGACACTGGGTGTTGACTCTGATGAGGCTGTGCCAGAGTCAAGGATGTTCCATGTATCATTAAAGGGCGACTTGTTAATTGGATACTTCCATGTATGGAGCTATTGCACAGTGCCTCCGCTATGACTGAAAGCAGGACAAAACCTCTCAGGAGCCTGTGTCAGGACCTCGGGTGCCATTAGAGTGGCCATCCTAAATCCATGTCCCTCACCATGCTTCCATGCCTGATATCTAGAGCTGTCAATCCACAGGGCTGGCAATTCCTCCACCTCAGCAGTGCCACTCCTCTAGCTGCCAGATGAAGGGGATGTCGTATACAATAACGAGTCACTCTTGAACATTAAAAAAAACATTTTTAGGATTAGTCAGGCAGATGCTGACGATTGGGAGTAAAGGTGTTTTGATTTTGCACACACCATTAATACTGCTGTCCCCACTTCAGCAACCTTGAAGAATCACTGTGCCCTCACCCCCTCCTCTTTGAAACACACTGGAAGGCAAGTAGCATTTACCTTACCATCTTCCATTTGGAAGCAGCACCTCCCTGTGCCAGTAAACTGCTGATAGGGTGGAAAATGGCCCTTAATTGAGCATCGACCTGGCTCAAATGGCCATCCACACGATTGTCGCACCTCCAGTGGTAATATTCTGAGATTGTGAGAAGATCAGGTAAGACCTTGCTATTTTCACCGTCCCTG
This sequence comes from Hemiscyllium ocellatum, assembly GCF_020745735.1. Taxonomy (NCBI): domain Eukaryota; kingdom Metazoa; phylum Chordata; class Chondrichthyes; order Orectolobiformes; family Hemiscylliidae; genus Hemiscyllium; species Hemiscyllium ocellatum. Next base: position 24,777,509 of record NC_083436.1, on the reverse strand, counting down.
ACTGCTCCTAGTTTTTCTCTGGAGGGCTGGTAAAATCCAACTCAACAGATCTATGCTTAAATAATCACATCCAATTTATGTCACCAATATTTATATCACATATAAAGGGTGAGTCATGCTATTAAGTTGTAGATGTGAATTACGATGGGTACATTTTGTCTGAAGTTCAGGGATTAAAGGGGTTAAAATATTAGATTGTTAGACCCCACGTGGGTAGCTGGTAGATCTGCAATACGGTATGCAATAATTAAAGCTTGGAAATCTTTGTCATACAAGAGGCGATGTAATCAGCATAATCAAGCTGTAGGAAAGAATTTGTTCCTGCGTTGTGCATACGTCTTTGCTGTTTCATGCACGACTACCACTTTGAGAATCGATAGCTTGGAAATCAGATCATTGCACACTGTTGCAGCACATTATGTATTATTTATGACATCTGCAAGCACACAGTCATCAGTAAGGACAGGTATTATAATATGATCACAGGACCACAAAATCTCCTGTCAGCAGCATGGGGAAGCCATTTTCAGACTGCGAATAATGCAACAGTAGTGTGTTGAAAATAGAAAACTATGGTGGGTTGAAACATAAGTTTAAGACAACATCTTTAGAATGCAAGTTTAAATTCATCTCAAACTCATCGGACCTAAATATCTTTCTAAAGACAGACAATATTCCAGGACATATGGAATTGAACAATCTCACCCCAGTCAACATGGACTCTATTATTAAACTGCTTCTAAATCCAATGTTATTTGGAAATATCAGATAAAAGCTGTGAAAAAATACATTTTATAGCCCTAGATGAAAATATATCACTGTGATATAGCACTGGCCAGCTATATGTTTAGTATTCATGTGCAGCCTAAACATGTCAGGATTTTGAGGCCAAAAATATTTTGTAAGTGGAAATATGTTCCAACAGTAAGATGCAATGGAAATGCACATTTAATTGATCTTGTGCCATTTTCAATATGACCCACAGACTGAACTTTAATAATACAGTTAATATTTTGAAGAAACAGCTAGCTTAATCAAACAGACGTTGATCAACATGGCTAATCCTTGATGATAAAGGTGTCCATGTGTGACCACTTGGAACACTATTCTTGATGACTTCGCTGAACCAATTGTAGACTGTCACGTCCTGATCAAATTTTTATCTGGAGGGCGAGCATTAAAGAAATAGCAATTGATGTTCGTCATTAGAAAATAGAAGGGAGTAGTGAACATATGTAAAATAGGACATCAGTTTTCAAGGCTGGAACTGATAATTATATAAATATTGAGTTGCCTTAGGATGGAGAGTAAAGATAAAAAATTTTAAGAATAATTGATTATACAGTTTAAGCTTTCCTATCTTCAACATGTACTGCGTTCACCACCAATGTCCTGTGGCAGCAGTATGTACCATCTGTAAGATGCAATGCAGCAATTCACCAAGGACTCCTGGACAACACGTTCCAAAACTTTGAATTGTCATGACCATAAATCATAATCCAGACCACCTATGAACTTATCAAACTTTAATTCCAACATTTTTCTTAAAAAGAGGACAGATAAAGTCAAAATAACTCAAGAAAAATTCAGTGGCTATTTGGAGGGAGAGAGAGATCTTCGAGTATGACACTAGACAAGATAAAGTCATAGAGTCAGAGATTTATAGCATGGAAGTAGGCCTTATGGTTCAACTCACCTACGCTGACCAGATTTTCTGAATTAACCTAATCACATTTGCTGATATTTGGCCAATATCCCTCTCAATCCTTCCTATTCATGTACCCATCCACGTGCATTTAAATGTTATCGTTGTACCACCCTCTACCACTTCTTCTGGCAGCTCATTCCATGCATGCACCGAAAAAGGCAAACTTCCAAACACTTTCTTCACTATCCTGTCTACCTGAGTCTCCCCTTTCAAAGAGATGTGTACCTGCTCTCCAAGATCTCGTTCAGCAACACTCCCCAGGACCTTATCATTAAATATATAAGACCCGCCCTGATTTGTCTTCCCAAAATGCAGCACCTCACATTTGTCTAAATTAAACTCCTTCTGCCATTCCTTGGTCCATTGGCATATCTGATTAAGGTCCCAATGAACTCTAAGGTAATCTTCTTGATGGTGGTCCACTACACCAGCAACACTGGTGTCATCTGCAAACTTACTAACCATACCTCTTACATTCACATCCAAATCATTCATATAAATGATGAAAAGCTTGTCAAGGAACTTCTAATTCCAATAGAGAAGTGCACTTCAAACTGAATTGCAATCCCTTAGGAGAAATCTCACATTGTGAATGTGATGGGAATAAAGTCATAATTGAGGGCAAGAAAAGTTTAGAGTTCCCTTGTTGACAATATATGAGCATAAGAGGATAAAATAGATCAAACCTGATCTGTGGCTTTGTTGAATAAGATGATATAATGGAAAAAGGTGTGCTGGTGAACTCCGGTGTGCCAGTGGACTCAGGTACTTGTGTGTACCAGCCTCGTTTTGAGTACTATTGTGCTGTGAAGGTCACAATTGAAGAACTACTGACTAGTCACTCCTGTATTGCAGATAAATGTCTCTGATTCTGAGTGCTGTCATGTGTCACTTCCAAAAGGAAGCAGGATAGAGGAATTCTAACCAACTTGCAAAGCCAAGAATCTTGATGTCAACTCTTCAACAACCAACATAAATGCTCCTAGTGTAATCTATTACAATGGTTACAACCATCTATGATTCTTGAGTGTCTCAGAGACTGATCCATTCTCAACTTCTATTTTTTCTTGGACTCTCATCTCATTTTAATCTGGGTGTATGTGTATTGCATTATTAATTCCTCTCAATGTTTACAACTGCTTAACTCTCTTATGTAAGTTTAGAAAACCTGGTTGGATGGCTCCTTTTTAAAACATAGGTTCATTTAGTCTGACAGAAAGGTATTCACAAGGAAGGGGCTTCTTTGTAAATTAACTGTGCTGTAAACAATTGAAGCATTGGGTGATTAAAGAAGAGCTCTCAGTTCATCCTTCCTCACCATGGAGCTTGATAAATTGGAATATCCCACCTGGAATCATGATAACTTGGGAAACTTCGCCTGGAGGCTGGTCATAGTAGAACTTTACCACTTACAAGGATAAGGTCAACAGATATAAGGGAATTCCATGATATGCAAGTTCCCCTCCAAATCACATATTATCCTGACATGGAACTATAACAATGACCACAGAACTTCTATTTTATCAGGACCAGGGCTATAGCTGCATCTCAAAGACCAAAAAAGACCCAGGGAATATTGTCCCTTATACATTTCAACAGTGACCAAACTTCAAAACATGGCATTAGCTATTAAGTACTCTGGGTCTTCCCAAACTCAATCTTTTCTTAGCACTTTTTGAAAAAAATAACATAGTGCTGATCCCTAACATTAGTAAAGATAACATGTAAAAAAAAATGTCATTGGTATACATAATAAAAAATATAAAAGAACATAAGAATTTTCATCAGATATTGCTCCTGATTGTACAGAAATTCATTTTAATCAATGTAGGAAGTAGTGGCAAGGCCAAACACAGATTCTGGCTAATGTTCTGACTCCAGTTGAAAGATAGATCAGCCGCAATGTTGGGTGAAAGAAACAAATGATAATTGATTTCAGGCTGAATCGCAAGATGATATATAGCTGGTTAAGTTGCCAGCATTGTTTTAATTGTAGTTAAACTTTGACAGCCTCTGCTGTCAACTTTTATTTACTTTCAAAATCTCTGGCTTACTCTTGCAGCAACCTTTCTTTCAGGTTTAATAATTAATCATCTTATTGATACTTCACTGGTGTTTATTGACTACACGTTAATGTGTGCACTCTGCTTAATGAAATGCACATACATAAAAAAAACAGTACAACACTAGGAGATTTAGATGAAAGAAAAGCAATATTTTATGCTAGGGGGAGGTGGTGCACAGTAGCACTATAATTGGATGAGTAATCCAGAGCCCCAGGCTTATGTTTACCACAGAAGATGGTAACTGCAAATTCAATAAAAAGTAGCTGGAATTTATGGGCAATTGTGTAAAAACTGATATATTTTGTTTTTGTGCTTTTTAAAGCTGCGGTCTGAATTGAGAAAGAATTGTTTTGAAGACAGGTATTTACAAGGATGGCTGCATGCTTTGACATCAAATAATTTGATACCTTTTGCAAACACTCTCTGTGTCATTATGGTTTCCAGCAAATTGCTGATGAATTGGAGTTGAGGGATTGTTTACAAGTGAAGCTGATTTGTTTGCCTGTCAACAAAAATGTGATTTCTCACAGGTATCTGAACAGGTTGTGCTGTGAAATAAAGCAGAGGGATGCTTGTTAGGCCAGAAGCAAAAACAACAGGCCTTTAGCAGCCAAAAATCTCTGAGTAAGCCACTACAAACCTGAGAAATACAGCTTAACTGTCCTTCAGAAGATGCTGCAAGTTGTGACTTTGAATTGGATAAGTCATAAGTCACTTTTATAAGTGAAATGGCCACCCTGTGCCTCTTGCAAACCAGTGGAATATTTTGGAAAAAAGAAACGTTGAGAAGAACCCTTTGGATCAACGAGGACCAATCTAATTGATTGAGTAAATAAAGACTGTGAAACTGTTTTTTCCCGTTTTCTCGCTGCCCAAGCATTTACCCCGTTATTGTTTCTCTTTTTGTGTGTGCATCCGTGCGTTTAAGATGGCTTTATGAATGTTAATTTGTAGCATTTATCTAAGTTTATTTAATTGTTTACAGAAGCTAGAGTTCATAATAAATAGTGATTCTCATCAAATACAGAAAGTTGGCTCATTATTTCTTTGAACATGGTCTGAAAATCAGGTGGTTTGGGGCACTTGTGTCTTTTTCTTTTAAGAACTTTAACTTTTGTGATGACTTCAGGAATAGTGACCCTTGATTTCCAGTGAGTCATGACATATGAAACCATTGCCAAATGTCACTAAAACCAAACTGATTTGTTCACTAATGTCCTTTAGGGAAGGGATATTAGGACTAGGATGTCCAATCTTTCCTTATAAGACAGTTGAGAGAATGTGCAAACTCCACAAGGACAGTCATCCGAAGTCGGAATCAAACCTGGTCCCTGGCGCTGAGACAGCAGTGCCAACCACTGAGCCTCTTCCTTCCCCAGTGAACAAGTTCACATTTACCCACATTATTTTCCAAATGCCAATTCTTTTACAAATCTGTGTCCCTTTACAGACTCCTTATGTCCTCTTCACAACTTCGTGAAGGCACGACAGGATTGGAGTCTTATTGAGTAGTGCTCCTCAAGGTTAAAGAAAATCACCCTTGAAGACGTGCAATGTGGAGTTTCAAATGACGTTATGCACTGTATTCCAAAATATTCTCTGAAAGATGAAATACCTCCTCAGAGGCAGGTCACACTTTATTTACATGTGGAGAGCCCTTGACACTGATGCATCTCCCTCAGATCCAGTTCGTAGAGTGGACAAACCCTCTGATATGCCTGTTCTTATCTGTCAGCCAGGCAAAAGTGAGGACTGCAGATGCTGGAGATCAGAGTCTAGATTAGAATGGTGCTGGAAAAGCACTGCAGGTCAGGCAGCATCCGAGGAGCAGGAAAATCGATGTTTCGGGCAAAAGCCCTTCATCTGGAATGAGGGCAGCAAACCTCAGGGGTGGAGAGATAAATGGGAGGGGGTTGTGGCTGAGGGGGTGGGGCTGGGGAGAAGGTAGTCAAGAGTACAATAGGTGGATGGAGTGGGGATGAAGGTGATAGGGCAGAGAGGAGCGTGGAGTTGATAGGTGGGAAGGAAGATTGGCAGGTAGGACAGGTCATGAGGATAGTGCTGAGTTGGAAGTTTGGAACTGGGGTAAGGTGGGGTGATGGGAAATGAGGAAACTGGTGACGGATAAACTGAGACAGGTTGTTACAGTACACATCCTTTAGAGTTCTAAGAAACAGAAATCATGTAATCTCTCAAACTTCTCTTTTCCAGAGAGAACATGCCCAACTTATGTGATCACTTCTCTTAATCCAAACACTCCCTGGCCACAGACATTCTGAATGCCCTGTTCTGAACACAGTACTCGAAGTGCCATTGCACTAATGATTTATAAAGCAGCAGGAATGAATCATTTTAGTTCAATATTGACCTTATTATTCATTCTGATTAATTTGTTGAATTCACACTTATGTGATAGTCTCAATTTATTGTCAATCATAACACCCGAGTCACTACCATTTTCCACTTACATCATCTTTTTTTCCATATTAATATAACAGAAACGTTACCTCCACAAGCATTGCTGAAATGCAGCGGAAGTATTATTACATTAATGAAAATCAAAACTGAAATTTCCTTTCTAATAACAATTAAGTCATATCCCATTTTACAGCTTACCTCTGGAGGCTATTTATTGTTCATTTACAATGTACCAGTCATTTCTAATCGTTTTGTGCCTGATGTATTTCCATAAATTGTGAACACACTGCTCTAATTAAAATAGCCTCATGACATTGATCAATTTGTAAGTTGTCCCCGTTACCATTATCTGTGGCTTGCAGTAAACAAATGGTGGTTTCCAAACACCAAGTGATTCCAAAAGGAACTGCAAACTGCACCTCATGTATGCTACAAACTGTAATGTATATTAATGGGCTAATAGTTACCTGTAGCATTTTATACTGGGAACAATAGGAAGTATCCACCATGCTATTGTATATGCTTCAAGTATGGCCAATGTTACTGTTTGACTGCTGCATTCATACTACATCTCACGGTCTCTATGACAAGTAAGATATTTTTCAGTTATACATAGGCATAACAAATTATGATGATATTATTTTTGTTAAATTGAATCAGATACATGGGATTAACATAAACCAAGACAGGAAATTTTCTGCTGCAACAGGAGATGGGATTAATGGTAAGAATGATGGCTTAGTCAGATGAGAGTCGAGAAACCAAATTCTCACTATTGACATAAACTTCCGTCATTAGCTCCTCCCTCTTCGCAAGGCAAATTAAGCACGTTAGTACGCATGTATTTGCATCTCATTAATTGCAGAATTTGCTGAACTGAACTTCAGCTTCCCAATTAATTCTCCAGAATCACGATATTACATTCTTCAGAAATATGACTACATATAAAAAGGATGCATACACTAACTTGATCTTCTGCTAAGACACAGAACATCAGCCTCTGGTCAGCCTATGTCTGGAAATTACAACTTAGCGCAGTGGCAAGACAGTAAATTGTGGCTGTAGGGCCCAATCGAACTCAATGCGAAATGGTGGGTACGTGTGACTGTAGGGTACATTGCAGTTTCAGTGACAGAAGTGGTGGAGTATCTGTCTGCAGTGTAGCTGGTAAACAGACTGCTTGTGGAGAGAGGACATGGTGGTGAGTTAATGAAAGAGAAAAGACTCAGTTCATAGGACAAAAGTGGTCCTCTGTCAGACAGAGATTGCCATCAAAATAGGTCCAGGAACTGGGTCATTTGTAGGTCAGGGGTTTGGCCACAGTTAGTTCAATACAAATCTGGTGATTGACATGACTTAATTCTGGGGTTTTGGCCATGGTCAGTCATGGAAGTCAGGCAAAATCAGCCCAGGCTTTATTGGTAAGTCAATCAGGAATGTTCTACAAAGTCTGTCCAGGTTGGGTGATGGTTAATTGTTGGGGGTGCAGGTGGTGTGATGGGATGTGTTTTAAATATTGAAAGTAAACTGAGGGGTTAGTAGAATCTGTCCATTCTGTGGTGAAGTTTGCAAGAAGCTCAGGTCTGGGCTTGGCCTGTTGGTGTTTGCTATTTGAGGGAATGGTTACAATCATGGGATCAATTGAGAACAACATTGGATTGGTAGGATAGGAGAGTCATAAAAGGTAGGATGGCAAATCTGACTCTGGCCTTCACCTAGGGAGGGTACAGGGACAGGATGAGCATTGGTATTTTAGTTCTGAAGATCTCCATAAAAAACAGGCCATAGATCGTAACATAAATGAGCCCAATTGAAGGGTGTGTGTGTGTGTGTGTGTGTGTGTGTGTGTGATTGGTCACTGAGGAAACTGGGATCACAAAAAAGTGCAGCAGGCACAGAACAAGGTGGACAGAATGGGTCACAGGGAGATCCTTCAAGTCATTGCTGTAACCCAAGTTCTGCAGCTTGATCAGAAAATCAACAGCACAATATACTTCCTATTTCAGTTAGGCTGCATCCAAAGTCTGAGAAATCAGTAATGTATTTTCATAAAAGGGTTGAAATGTGTAGAAAACTGAAAGCTGCTATGGTAATGAGGAGCTCAGAATATCCTCTTCACAGCTTACTTTCTAACCTATCTTTATGTTGGAGCTTGAAGGTTTGTTTTCTTGAAAATGAACCTTCCAGTTCAGCGAGCAAACCTACATCCAGAACCTCAACCTGAGCTACAAATCTTCTCAAAACTTGCCATCTTTATGTTATCACTAATTTAATATCCATACCTCTGGTTCCTTCATTAAAGTCATTTATATACATCATAAAAATAAACTGAGGTCACAAATTGGTCCTTGTGGCACACCACTTGCCAATCAGAAAATCACCACTCTCGGCTTCCTTTTAGCTAGCCAATTTTTTAATGATTACAATTACCCTTTACACCATGAACTTTGCTCCACCTCAATATGCTTTATTATGGTATTGTATCCAATGCCTCTGGACAGGTAAATACAATATAGAGAGGAATTTCGATTTTGCAAACACCTCAGGCGGGGCATTATTTTGTTCAGATAATAGAATGTTTGGATAATCGAATGCCCGATAACACAGTTTAGCCAAGCATCAGGACCTTGCGATCTTGTCCGGATAATCCAATATTCAAATAATCGAATGACAGCTAATCAAGGTTCCTCTGTATTCTCCCTTACATCCACAGCTCATTACTTCCTTAAAGAACTCCAACAAATGGATTAAATGTATTTTCCTTTTCAAAACACCCATGTTGACTCTGCCTGATTTCTTTGAACTATAAAATTTTAATAATTACTGCTAACACTAATATCGGCACTATCACAGATGTCAATTGGCCTGTCATTTCTTGTTTTCTGTCTTTCTCCCTTTTTAAATGAAAGAGATACAGTTACTATTTCCCCATCTAATGGACCTTCATGGAAGCTTGGAATTTTGAAAAATTAAAACCAGCCCATCAACTATATTATATTAACTATGTTTTTAAGTACATCAAAATCTGGAGACTGTCAGCCTATAATACTTAGCTGAAAATGTGTTGCTGGTTAAAGCACAGCAGGTTAGGCAGCATCCAAGAAATAGGAAATTCGACGTTTCGGGCATAAGCCCTTCATCAGGAATGAATGGAATTTTTTTTCCTATTTCTTGGATGCTGCCTAACCTGCTGTGCTTTAACCAGCAACACATTTTCAGCTGTGATCTCCAGCATCTGCAGACCTCATTTTTTAGCCTATAATACTTAGTCCAGTGCCACCTTCTGGTAATTATAACTCTTTTGAGTATCTCCCTCTCTTTCTTTTGTTGATTTGCATCAATTTCTGGGCTGTTCTTTGTATTCTTGTGAATGAAGACTGGTGTAAAATACCTGTTCAATTCATCTGCTCTCTCTTTACTTTCCATCTTAATTCCCAGCCTTTCTATGGGACCAATGTTCTCCTTTTTAAAATCTTGTCATTTTTAAACTAAATATAGAAGCTCCTGCTATCTGTTTCTAGTTTTTGAGCAAGTTTTCTCTTACATTTTATTTTTTCTTCCTTATTCATTTTTTAAAAATTTTTTTTGCTGTTTTTGAAATAGCCAACTGGGCACAAATGAAACTTCTGCTTGATGTGCAGAATACTCCACAACATTCACTTCCAATAACTTTCTCAGTAACTACTAGTATACTAAAATGACATAGACATTAGAAAAGTGTAGGAAACCATATTTTTACAAAAGTAGACATTGATTGAATACCTGCATGCACTTAGAGGGCTTTTGTTTACCCTCTTCTACACTCTATGTCTCAGTGCAGGACCAACATCAACAGCTGGGGTTGAGCAATAGGGTTAGTGTTACAGTAGACCCTGCTAGACTCACTCTCCTTTACTTAGACATCTGCACTCTTTGGTATGACAGTCAGGGGGGAGTGTGCAGGACACCTCTGGGTTCCTTGAGAAGAAGCTGGTGGGATGCCTGTCTGTCAGTCTTCCTCCCTTTAAGTGCCTGCTGGTACCATGCTGTCTCCTTGATAAGAAAGGATCACCTGGAGTGAGTTTGAGGTGCCTTGCTTCCCTTTGGCCTTGCTATTGACGCTGAGCATTCTGAAAGAGTGGATTTCTATGCATTTAGTAAGGCATGGAATGAGTAGGGATATTCTGCATGGTTTTGTGTGAGGGAAATTGTGTCTCACCAACTTTGTGGTGTTATTTGAGGAAGTAACCATGCAATGTGATGAGGGCAGAGCGGAAAGCTCTGGGATTGGATTTTAGCAAAGCCTTGGGCAAGGTTCCGCATGGTTGACTAATTAGTAAAGTTAGATCACTTGGAATTCAGGGTGAGCTAGCCAAATGTGACAATGACGGGAGACAGGGGCAATGGTGGAGTGTTATTTTTCGGACTGGAAGCCTGTGATCAGTGGTGTCTCATAGGGATCAGTATGGAGTGCATTTTTGTTTGTCAGATATATAAATGATTTAGATGAAAATATAGAAGGCACGGTTATAAGCTTGTAGATGACACCAAATGTAGTGGACAGTGAAGAAGGTTATCTAAGATTCAAAAGAGATCTTGATTAAGTGGGTCAATGGGTGGAAGACTGGCAGGTGGAGTCTAATTTGGATAAATGTGAGGTATTGCATTTTGGTAAAACAAACAAGTGCAGGGCTTATACAATTGAAAGTCAGACCTTGGGTAGTGTTGTAGAACAGACAGACCTCAAGGTTCAGGTACATAATTCTTTGAATTCTTCTTTGCGTCACATATAAGACAGGGTGGTTAAGAAGGTGCTTAAAATGCTTGCCTTCATTGAGTATAGGAGTTGGGGTGTCATGTTGGATTGTACAGGATGTTGGATGAGGCCACGTCTGGAGTACAATGTCCAGTTCTGGTTGCCCTGTTATAGGAAGGGTGTTAATAAGCTGGGGAGGATTCAGAAGAGATTTACCAGGATTTTGCTGGGCATTGAGGGTTTGATTAAACTGAATAAGCTGGGACATTTGCACTGGTTCATTGAAGGTTGATGGGTGACTTTATAGAGGGTTATCAAACCATGGGGGGTATAGATTAGGTGAATTCAATCAGGAGAAATTGAGGATTGCAGATGCTGAAAAAGCACAGCAGGTCAGGCAGCATGCAAGGAGCAGGAGAATCCTGATGAAGGGCTTATTCCCAAAACGTTGATTCTCCTGCTCCTTGGATTCTGCCTGATCTGCTGTGCTTTTCCAGCACCACACTCTCTACATAGATAAGGTAAATGGCAGATATCCTTTTCCTGGGGTGGGGGTTTCAAGATAAGGGGGCATATTTTTAAGGTGGGAAAAGAAAAAAATTTAAAAAGACATGAGGGATAATTTTTTAAATACAGAAAGTGGTGTGTGAATGGAATGAAGTTCCAGTGAAACTGCTGGCTGTGTGTACAGTTGTAACATTCAAACAAATTTGCATAAATTCGTGAATAGGAAAGGTCTGGAGGGATATGAGCTAAGTATAGGCAAGTTGGTCTAATTTAGTTGGGGATTATGGGTCAGCATGGACAGGTTAGACCAAAGGGTCTGTTTCCATGCTGTATGATTCTATGAGCACCCATGCTGAGAGCATTCAAATGGAGGTCCTGAGTGTTCTGTTGAACCTGGATCTCCAAGGCAGCTCCAATCTTTCCATGGAGACAGCCAAATGCTGGCATGCCTGAGCCACCATGATAGAAAAAGCATGATAGCCTCCTTCATCTTTCACTCCAGTCTGTCAATGCTCTGTGGCATAGCTGCCTAAGTTGCTCCACCTTCCTCTGCAAGATAATCATGTCACTTATAACTAAGCATAGAGATATGTCTTCTGCACAGGCTGAGCATGTATTTGGCCTCCAAGAGTTTTCAGAGTGTGAAAGTTCTGGAGAGTTCCTTCCCCTACTGGCTGCAGACAAATGTCAAAAATGAGCTCACCTGTTTGTTTTCACATTCCACCTTTTTAATGACCCTTGACCTCAGGCAAGTTTTTGTGTCATCTAATCAACCTTACGGTATTTAGACAGCATGACCTTGTAGACAACCACACTTAGTCATACTGCACTGATTTTAAACCAGAATTTCAATCAAACACTATTCATGCAAATTCACTTCATCACTTGGTGAGTTACTGTAATTAATATAAACACAAATATCTCTTCAGAAAAAAATAAGGAATGGCCCAGTAATCTTCGAATGATTAGCTCACATCAAGGTGAGGGCCTAGGGCCAGGCTTCTGTAATTTGACTAAATTGTAGATGCTATGACTTGCTTTAAACTTTCAAGCAACTGAGGAATGTTTGTCAGCCATCTATAGGGTGCATATGGAAAGAGAGGGGCAAAAATTCATGGTAGTGGCCAAAGTGACAGTTTACCAACCTTCCATGGCTAGGGGCATTTCCCAGAAGGTGGTTGCCTATTGAGAATACTTAATGTCCTTCAAAGTTCTCATTTCAGAGGCTGACTTAACTTTTCCTGTCAACTCGCAGGTCCCCTGAATCATCCTTGACTGGGCCAGATATCTGGAGGTGGCCTTCAGGGAGCAGACTAGATGCCTGTACTGCAGGTGAGCTTCAGTCCTTCTGATCCACCCAATCTCAATTATGGTTACTGTGTGTTGTGGAAGGGCTCCTTCTCCACAATAACACCAGCGTCACTTAGGCCATTTTTTTTTTCATTTGGCAGTTTATAAACTTGAAGAGAAGGCATCTATTCTATTTTTTTAAACATCTCTTTCAAATCAATGTATTCAAAGAAGTTATTTCATACTGCTGGAGGGAGGTGGGACTTGAACCCCGATCTCTGGGTCCAGAGATAGGGACACTATCTTAAACAGCCCTTAAGGTATCTTTTCTATTTGTTACCTGGATTTCAGGCTTAATTTCTTGCCAAGTTGAGCAGCATTCTATTGGCCCTTTAGACTCAAGAGCTAATCTGCAACCCTTAATTGGATGACAAGTTTACCCTCTTGCCTCTAGTTTGTCATTTTGAGGAAAATTGCAAGCGGTGAGTGTTTCCCACAGAGTGCCAGACTCTGATTCCAGCCTCCCCTCTCACCCCAACCCACTCCAGCCTATTTGAACTGAATTCAAGGTCCCAACAAAAGAGGGAAAATCCTGTCTTTTGACTCTGCTGTTTAGTATGGAAAGCCAGTCTTTAGCTTAAATCCAGCTATTTCAAACCATACCAAAAATAGAACATAGAACATAGAACATAGAAAAATACAGCACAGTACAGGCCCTTCGGCCCTCAATGTTGCGCCGACCGAAGCCTACCTGACCTACAATAGCCCAATAACCTCCATATGCTTATCCAATGCCCGCTTAAATGACCATAAAGAGGGAGAGTCCACCACGGCTACTGGCAGGGCATTCCATGAACTCACAACCCGCTGAGTAAAGAATCTACCCCTAACATCTGTCCTATACCAACCTCCCCTTAATTTAAAGCTGTGTCCCCTAGTAACAGCTGACTCCATTAGCGGAAAAAGGTTCCCACTGTCAACCCTATCTAAACCCCTAACAATCTTGTACACCTCTATCAAATCTCCCCTAAACCTTCTTTTCTCCAATGAGAACAGCCCCAAGTGCCTCAGCCTTTCCTCATACGATCTTCCTACCATGCCAGGCAACATCCTGGTAAACCTCCTCTGCACCCGTTCCAATGCCTCCAATTCCTTCCTATAGTATGGCGACCAAAATTGCACACAATACTCCAGATGAGGCCGCACCAGAGTCCTATACAACTGCAACATGACCTCAGGACTCCGGAACTCAATTCCTCTACCAATAAAGCCCAGTATGCCATATGCCCTCTTCACAGCACTATTTGCCTGGGTGGCAACTTTCAGAGATCTGTGTACATGGACACCAAGATCCCTCTGCTCATCCACACTACCAAGTAGCCTACCATTAGCCCAGTAATCCATCTTCTTGTTACTCCTACCAAAGTGAATAACTTCACACTTAGCCACATTGAACTCCATTTGCCACCTTTCTGCCCAGCTCTGCAACTTATATATATCCTGCTGTAACCTGCCACATCCATCTTCACTGTCCACAACTCCACCGACTTTCGTATCATCCGCAAACTTGCTCACCCAGCCTTCAAGCCCCTCCACCAGGTCATTTATAAAAATGACAAACAGCAATGGTCCCGAAACAGATCCTTGTGGAACACCGCTAGTAACTGCACTCCAAGATGAACCTTTACCATCAACTACTACCCTCTGTCTCCTTCCAGCCACCCAATTCCTAATCCAAACCTCGAATACACCCTCAATGCCATACCTCCGTAATTTTTGCAGTAGACTACCATGGGGTACCTTATTGAACGCCTTGCTGAAATCCATATACACTACATCTACTGCTTTACCCTCGTCCACTTCCTTGGTCACCTTCTCAAAGGACTCAATAAGGTTTGTGAGGCACAACCTGCCCTTCACAAAACCATGCTGACTATCCTTGATCACATTATTCCTATCCAGATGTTCATAAATCCTATCCCTTACAAATGTTGTGTTGAATGTTCCTAAATCTTTACCATTATGGATCCCGAACACATTTTCTCGTTTATTCTTGAGATATGAAATTCCTAGCAAAGTCACATGTTTTGTTCGTCTCTAATTGCCCTTGTGCAGGCGATAGTGGGGGATCTACAATTTGATGGGCTGATGGGCTGATGGGCCATTGAAGAGGATGATAAGAAAGTCAACCACATCTTTTGTGATACGAGAAAAAAACAAATTGGTGCAGAAACCCAGGAGGTCTGGCAGCATCTGTGGAGAGAAAGCAGTTATCAGGTCCAGTGACCCTTACTCAGAACATCTTTTGTGATTCTGGAATCCTTCACAGGAACAGCTCAGGTAGCCACAGCAGATTTGATGTTGTGAACCAGGTCGAGTTTTAGAACGATACATTTGTTTCATGATCATTATTAATGTAGCTTGTATTTCATTCCAGATTTGTTAGTCAATTAACTGAATTTAAATTTAACCAATTGCCACTATGGGATTTGAACTCTTTTCTCTAGATTGTTAATCAGACCTCTGAACTTCCTTGCCCAGTAGCATTATCACTACTTTATCATCATTGTTAGACATTCCTTGAAGAAGGAACTTATTCTCTGATGTTTGGGATAGATTTGAGACGTGCTGGGTTCTGAGGAAGAGTTTTCAGACTTGAAACTTTGTTTTTCTCTCTCCAAAGATTTTGTGAGACATGCAGTATCTCTCCAGCATCTTTTGTTTATTTTATGATCCACTTGAGTTGGATTGAATGTTATCAGGATATTTTGTGGCTTATTCCAGGACTTTTCTTAGAACATGACCTATTCTGCTCCTGTAGTTTTGATAGAAGTAAAGGAGAAACCACTCGTAAAGCGATGTCAATAGAATAGGATCTGAACTGACAAAATGCCTGGCTTCAGGAATCTAAAGCAATGAGTATCTAAATGCGTTTTAATATAGGCCCTGCCATCTTCTGCATTAAGTAAAAGAATTTTCTAGTGGAGAAATTTATTGCACGTGTGCTATTTTCTGTAAATGATGTAAAGGAGTTGTTGACCACTTTAAAACAATAATTTTGTAATTCTGATCTTATTTTATAGTCAGGTGCAAGGATAAAACTTTAAATGCCCATAATTTATATCCATACATTCATTGGTTAAATCTTTAATAAAAGTTTACTCAATTGTTTGGAATGATTGTATATCTCCCTCAACAGCAATACCCTCAGTAAGTTTGTTTTTGTTTTAAAAATGTTTATTATGGATTAAGCTTGACTTTGTGTGTTGAGAATTGCATTTAAAATTGAGCCAAGGATCACTTTTCATTATTGGGATGATTTCCACTTTTTTGCTTTAAGTGCAAAATTACTATGCTTTGACTGTATTGGTTCTCAAAGGTTCCATGCAAACTTTTTAATAAGCTGAATAATCTTCCAGTTCAACAAGTACAGATGATGAAATTGTGCAAGAAAAGGCTGAATAACATTTGAAGTCAAAGTTACAGTTCAGAAGTAAAAGTTAATCAAATCTTCAAGAAAGACAGTGTTGTGTGTGGAAATACAGCTAAAAGCAACAAAAGAAGTAACTTGCATTTGTATGGAACTTTTCACATCTTCAGAGCATCCCATAACACTTCATAGCAAATTCATGGTTGTCAATATTGCAAGAAGCTACTGAGACCAGGAATGTCAATAGAATGATAGACCATATCCAAATCCATCTGATTTCTCATTTAGCCAGGAGAAAGTGAGGACTGCCGATGCCGGAGATCAGAGTTGAAGAGTGTGGCACTGGAAAAGTACAGCCAGTCAGGAGCAGGAGAATTGTTATTTTGGGCATAAGCCCTTCATCAGGAATGAGGCTTGTGGGCCAAGGGGGCTGACAGATAAATGGGAGGGAGATGGGATTGGGGGGAAGGTACCTGGGAGCAGCTTCTCCACCCACCTCTCCGACCTATCACTTTCACCCTTACCTTCATGTACCTATCACATTCTCAAATTTAGCCTCAAAACTTGACAACTCTACACTTACAATGAGATTTCACATTTTTCCCAAAACCTGCTCTTTTAATAGAGAAAAAATATTCACAGTCTCCAATGTCACTCTCAACCTCCTAGTTTTAAAAAAAAGTGACTCTTTCTTGTTTGTCTTCTAATTTTGCTCTCCATTATAACATTCCACTGCGTTTTTTTATGGATAATATTATGGTCAGTGATCTCCTTAATCTTCCTTCTTTCCCATCTCATCCTGTGCTCCTTACTCCCATTTGACCTGCCTCCAGTAGAGTATTTGCCCCTGATGTAACAATACTTGTGTTAACTTCTGTAACACAAGAATGAGATGAGGGTAACCTGGCACTGAAAGATTCCACAAATATTTATTGCAGGTTCTTACACACGCACACATATATACACACACCACACATACACACACACAAATATTCTATATTATCATCACAAGCACTTAAGCGTCTGGGTTGTATTACACTATTCAGTTTCAAACAGCAGCACACTTCCAAAAGTGTGTCATGCTTCAATTAGTCCCAGTTAAAGTAGAGTCTGAAACTTTAAACCTGCAGGTCATATGCTATGATACAATGATGATATCATGAGCATTGATCTTAAAGTTGTGTTGCATACTAACTGAGAAATAACAAAACACTGCCCAGATCATTGAAATAAAAGCTGTTATCACAATCATTTTCTTTCATTCTTTAATATGATATTAGAACCGTAGATCTATGATTTTCTGTCTTTCCTTCCCATTGTTCATCTGTTAATACGTTACTTAAATATCAACTTGACTTGTACCACCTCTCCTTTACAACATGAGTTGTTTGTGCTTTCATTAGTTTATAAAATAGCAAAACGAATATACTTTGATTTGTTTAAATACCTTGATGGCCAGTTGCAGTGTCAAGGTAGAATGCAAGGAAAACACTTCTATAAAATCTTATTTGTGCCAAAATGTTAATTATGTCTGATTCCCCGAAAGGCATATCCAATATTGTTTAATTGAAGCTCTCTCTCAGCAGAATGAAAGTACAGTCGACAGATCAAATCCATTTAAAGCATAAAATTACTTTGTATGAGCACATTCTGGCTACTGATCACTTGCTGTGGGGCCAACGTAATGTAGACCTGTAACTTAGACCAAAAGGAGTAGACCTTATGGTAGAGAAGGCTGCATGTCTTCAAGAAGAAATGAGGTTTTATTGACATTTGTACTTTCTGCTCTATTCAAAGAATCTATGTAATATGTAATCAATGTTCAACATCAATTTCTGATGGCTTAGCATCAAGGAAAATAAACTAAAATTTCATATGTATTTATAATCAAGGAGACTGAGAAAGTTTGTAATGTTTGTTTGACAGAAATCTTTGTAATTAGCAAAAATTCCTTTAGTGCACTAAAAGATAAGAATGGTTAATTACTCTAGGAAATGATAGAAGATTTTTTACAACCTCCTGAGGAACAAATAAGTCTTACATGATGAAGGCTGGAGCCCAAAAATAAATTTTCTGCCATTGATTTCTTTTTGAGAGGACAAGTTTAAAGGGAAAACTAATTTTGAATCTAGGGGAGCACATTCATCTCACCTAGGCGGCACGGTGGCACAGTGGTTAGCACTGCTGCCTCACAGCGCCAGGGACCTGGGTTCAATTCCCCCCTCAGGCAACTGACTGTGTGGAGTTTGCACGTTCTCCCCGTGTCTGCGTGAGTTTCCTCCGGGTGCTCCGGTTTCCTCCCACAGTCCAAAGATGTGCGGGTCAGGTGAATTGTCCATGCTAAATTGCCCGTAGTATTAGGTAAGGGGTATATGTAGGGGTATGGGTGGGTTGCGCTTCGGCGGGTCGGTGTGGACTTGTTGGGCCGAAGGGCCTGTTTCCACACTGTAAGTAATCTAATCTAATCTAATTGTGAAGCTGGGATAAAGTTAAGCCACAAAGCTGGAAAATGTATCCCTATTGTGTTAGTCTGGAGTTCATGAAAATGAAGAGATAAAAAGTGGACTCAGTTACTGCACTGCATATTTTCTGGGTGGGATTAAGGAATATAGGTGTCAAAGTGAATAAGATTTACAGCATTTGTTGTTTCAGTACAGTACTTCTGCCTTCCTGCAGTGAGAGATTTGGAACATTCTTACTTGTTAGTTTTGAAATGTTCAACTCCTATCTGAAGTTGTTAGCACTAATGTCACCAACATGCAGCTAAGAATGGAAAGTTCTAAAGGTTAGCAAATTTACTTAATCATACCATCAAAAGGTTAGCAATTGTACCTAATCATACCTGGGGTGGCATATTGGTTAGCACTGCTGCTGCACAGCACCAGGGTCCCAGGTTCAGTTCCACCTCCAGCGACCGTCTGTGTGGAATTTGTACATTCTCCCTGTGTCTGTGTGGGTTTCCTCCCACAATCCAAAGGTGTGAATTGGCCATGCTAAATTGTCCCATAATGTTAGGTGCATTAGTCAGGGGTAAATATAAGATGGGGGAATGTGTTTGGGTGGGTTGCTCTTGGGAGGATTGGTGTGGACTTGTTGGGCTGAAGGGCCTGTTTCCTGATTCCTGTAGGGAATCTAATCTTATCAAAATATAACTAAGCATAACACCTTCAAGACTATTGTGATTTGTAAATCTTGACCAATGTTCTTTCCTTGTTTTGAACCTGACTCAACCTAACTGGTCAATGATCAGGCCCATTGGCTGATTAGAATTAATAGAATAGGCAAAATCTCATTATGCTTTCAGCTTGCTTTTCCCCCATTAACAGATAGGATTTACTTACAGAGAATGTGGTATTGGCTGGATGACACATGTAACGTTATTTATAAACGCATATTCTTGCCAGGAATTCATCGATGTTTAGTTATTCTCAGAAGAAAGCTGTAATTGATTACTAAGTTTTCTGTTGCATCCTAAATTAACCAAGACCAAGATCTGTTTTAACTCACACAAGAAGAGTCAATGTTAATCCATGTCCAACTAGCTTCTGCTAGCACAGGCTATGATCAATGATTCCATATAGATAGTGTGTCATTTTTTTTTAGTGTTACACATACCAAACCACAATAAATTTACACAAAGAGATCAACTTGAGATATTTCAAATTTTAGAAAATACACAATTAATAAAGTAACAGAAGAATAATATCTCATTTTTCTGGAAATTCTGTTGCATTCAAGCATTCCAACATTGTTCAGAAAGAGTTATAAAGCAACGGTCAACATCAAGCCATTAATGGAAACATTAACCCAGATGACCAAAAACTGATTAAAGAGAAATTTTGTAAGTAGCGTCCTCCAGGAGGATAGAAGGGCAGAGAGGCAGAAAGGTTTAGTTATGCAGTTCTAGGCTTAGGTCCTTGTGGTGGAGTGATTTAAAATCAGGGATGCTCAAGCATCAAGATTAAGAGTGTACAGATGTCACTGAGAGCTGTGAAGTGGCAGAATGTTATAGAGAGAATCAAGGATGAAGCTATTGAAACACTTGAAAACAAGGATGTGTGTTGTAAAACAGATGCGTTGTTCGAGAGAAGCTAATGTAAGTCAGCAAGACCCAGGTGATGCTGATAAAAGAATGATGTGGCAATGTCAGCGTTGAGCTGGTGTGGACAAAGTCAGAAATCTCTCAATATCTGGTTTATTTAAAATCACAACCTTTTTGAGAACTGCCCCTTTGCCAGGTGAAGGGGAGCGAAGCACACATGCACTGAATATATAGGAGGAGAGATAATGGCAAGTTAATTCCAGGTAACTAAGAGTGCCAACAGAAAAGTACAAATAGTATGAGTGGAATGTCTACAGGCTGAATAGCAAGACTTTGCAGGTGACCAAAAGTGTCAAATGGTGTGAGGGAAGTATCAACAGCTGAATAATCAGTGAAAAGTTAACCTGAACCAATTAATTAAGGCAGAGAGATAATGACAAATAATCAAACATAAGATGGTTCCAAAGCCACCGAAACAGCTGGAATAACATGAACAGCTATCAAAGTTGCATGATGAGGGTCTAACTAAAGTAACTTAAAGTAACAAGCAATCAAAAAGTGTGCAAACTAATTAAGGCAGAGAGATCATAACAAATAATCAACAGTAAGGAAGATTTTACAAACACAGAGTAGTATGGTAGGGTTACATGTAGCACAACATAAACCCAAGATCACAGTTGAGGCCGTCCTTGAGGGTAAAACAAACTTGGCTATCAGTTTCTGCTCAGTGATTCGGCAATGTCGTGTTTCTCAAGTTCTGTGTTTGTAAAATCCTCCTTATTCTTCTGTTCTGGCACCAATACCTTGATTATTTTGCATTGTTTTTGTTTACCCTTTACTTTGGTTAGATCTTCATCATGTGATTCTGATACCTACTCATGTCATTCCAACCATTTTGGTTTGTCTCTAACACCATCTTATTTTTGATTTTGATTATTTTCATTATTTCTCTGCCTTAATTAATTGGTCTGTCGGTTAACCTTCACTTGTTATTCAGCCGTTGATACATTGCTCACACCATTTGACATTTTTGATCACCTCCAAAGTCTTGCTATTCAGCCTGTAGACACTCCATTTGCAGTCTTTGTCGTTATTTGTTGATAATCTTAGTTACCAAGAATTATCTTGCCATTATCTCCCCTGCTATATATTCTGTGCCTGTGCGCATTCCTCCACTTCACCTGTCAAAGGAACAGTTCTCTGAAAGCTTGTGATTTTAAATAAACTTGTTGGACTATAATCAGAGAGGAGAAAGTGAGGTCTGCAGATGCTGGAGATCAGAGCTGAAAATGTGTTGCTGGAAAAGCGCAGCAGGTCAGGCAGCATCCAAGGGACAGGAGATTCGACGTTTCAGGCATAAGCCCTTCTTCAGGAATGTCTGAAGATTCCTGCGCTTTTCCAGCAACACATTTTCAGGACTATAATCAGATGTTGTTAGACTTCTGATGGTAGAATGTGGGACCTGACCCAGAGTGTTGGTGAGTCAAAAAAAGTTGCCTATGAACTTTCTTATTCAGCATTTAATGATAGAAGTAAAGAGATGGACAAGTTTCTCTTCAAGGCAAACTCACTCAGTTATTTCCCATCCTTAAGTCTTTGAAAGATAACTATGGTTGTTATTGGTTAATTGTCATATTTCTATGATATCATTATAGGAGTTCCTCAAGGAAGTGTCCTTGATCTAGTCATCTTCCATAATAGAGTGAGGCAGAAAATTCCAAATATTAACTTGGTAACAATAAGACAGCACTAATAAATACCAAGTAGGACTTGGTGGTAATGGGGTTCCAATGGCATTGCTATTGTTGTCATCCTCATTTTGATTAGTTGCTGCAGTGCATGCTATAGATTCTATATTCAGTAGTCACTGGTATTAGATGGAATAGATTTTATAGTGGTAGGTGGGGCACTGATTAATTTAATTATTCTGGCTGGATATTTAAAAAAGTTGTTGCAGCTATACGTTATTACTTTGGTTCCTACATGACTTTTGTGAAACTTTAAAGAATGCTTTGAAACCACTGAATCATCCAATATTTCTCTGTAATTTCATGCTTTTTATCTACAATGCTGCCTCTCTTAGCATCATCTATGAACTTGGATATGTTGCTTTCCATCCTGTCACACTAAGCTGTCAATAACCTAGTGATCAGTGCATTCTCCTGAATGCAAGATGTTGAGCAAGGTTTAGCTGCACCTATTGAATGAATGGCACCAGCTGTTTGTCAGCTTGTGCAGTCTAAGTAGCTATAAGTGGGACAGGGAATGACATGGTGCCCTCTACAAAGTGCATAGAATCTGTAAGTACAAGTAACTCTGTATAGAGTTATAGAGTCATAGAGATGTACAACATGGAAACAGACCCTTCGGTCCAACCCATCCATGCCGACCCGATATCCTAACCCAAACTAGTCCCACCTGCCAGCACCCGGCCCATATCCCTCCAAACCGTTCCTATTCATATACCCATTCAAATGCCTCTTAAATGTTGCAATTGTACCAGCCTCCACCACATCCTCTGGCTGCTCATTCCATACATGTACCACCTTCTGCGTGAAAACATTGCCTCTTAGGTCTCTTTTATATCTTTCCCCTCTCACCCTAAACCAATGCCCTCTAGTTCTGGTCTCCTCGACCCCAGGGAAAAGACTTTGTCTATTTATCCTATCTATGCCCCTCATAATTTTGTAAACCTTTATAAGGTCACCCCTCAGCCTCTGTCGCTCCAGGGAAAACTGCCCCAGCCTGTTCAGCCTCTCCCTGTAGCTCAGATCCTCCAACTCTGGCAACATCCTTGTAAATCTTTTCTGAATCCGTTCAAGTTTCACAACATCTTTCCGATAAGAAGGAGACCAGAGTTGCACGCAATATTCCAACAGTGGCCTAACCAATGTCCTGTACAGCCGCAACATGACCTCCCAACTCCTGTACTCAATACTCTGACCAATAAAGGAAAGCATACCAAACACCTTCTTCACTTTCCTATCTACCTGCGACTCTACTTTCACAGAGCTATGAACCTGCACTCCAATGTCTCTTTGTTCAGCAACAATCCCTAGGAACTTACCATTAAGTGTATAAGTTTTGCTAAGATTTGCTTTCCTAAAATGCAGCACCTTGCATTTATCTGAATTAAACTCCATCTACTACTTTTCAGCCCATTGGCCCATCTAGTAAAGATCCTGTTGTAATCTGAGGTAATCCTCTTCGCTGTCCACTACACCTCCAATTTTGGTGTCATCTGCAAACTGACTAACTGTACCTTTATGCTTGCATCCAAATCATTTATGTAAATGACAAAAAGTAGAGGGCCCAGCATCGATTCATGTGGCACTCCACTGGTCACAGGCCTCCAGTCTGAAAAACAACCCTCCACCACCACCCTCTGTCTTCTACCTTTGAGCCAGTTCTGTATCCAAATGGCTAGTTCTCCCCGTATTCCGTGAGATCTAACCTTGCTTATCAGTCTCCCATGGGGAACTTGTCGAACGCCTTACTGAAGTCCATATACGTCACATCTACAGCTTTGCCCTCATCAATCTTCCTTGTTACTTCTTCAAAAAACTAAATCAAGTTTGTGAGACATGATTTCCCATGCACAAAGCCATGTTGATTATCCGTAATCAGTCCTTGCCTTTCCAAATACATGTACATCCTGTCCCTCAGGATTCCCTCCAACAACTGCCCACCACTGAGGTCAGGCTCACCGGTCTATAGCTCCCTGGCTTGTCTTTACCACCCTTCTTAAACAGTATCTCCTTCAGATGGAGAAATGCTGATGAATGGCATAAATTTTGAATCAGGAAGTCAATAAACAGCCGGAATTCATTCAATTTGTTCCTTACACTCGGTACCTGTAAGAATGAGTACTAAGATCATATACCTCAGAATATCTTTCCACACAACTTTTTTTTTTCACATTTCTTAAGAGTCCTCCTCATGGAATTGATTTCTATCTTGTATTTTAGAAGTACTGAGTGGATGATCCATCTCAGGCCCCTCCAGTGGTCCCCAATTTCGCAGAAGCAAGTCTTCAGCAAATTCAATCACTCCACATGATATCAAGAAATGGTTGAACACACAGCAAAAGCTATAGGCTCTGACAACTTCTGCCAATAGTGCTGAGGACTTGTGCTCCAGAACTTGTTTCTCCCCTAGTCAAGCTGATTCAGTATGGTTACAACACTGGCATCTACCTGACAATGTGGAAAATTTCCCAGGTATATCTTATACATAAAAAGCAGGGCACATCCATCCCACCAATTGCCATCCCATCTGTCTACTCATGTCATCAAAGTGCTATCAAGTAGCACCTGCTCAGTGATGCCTAGCTTGGGTTCTGCCTGCGCCACACAGCTCCTGACCTCATTACAACCTTCGTTCAAACATGAACAAAACAGCCAAATTCCAACTGTGAGGTGAGAGTGATAGCCCTTGACATTAACACTGCATTCAACCAAGTGTGACATCAAAGCTGAAGTCAGTACGAATCAGGGAGCAAACTCTCTTGTTGCTTGGAGTCATTCCTGGCTCATTGGAAGATAATGGTACTTGTTGGAGGTCAGTCAGCTCCAGGATATCTCTGCAAATGTTCCTCAGGCTAATGCCCTTAGGCCAAAGCATCTTCAGTTGTTTCATCAATTACCTTCCCTCTACCATAAGGCCAGGAGTAGCGATGTTTGTCAATGATTGCACAATGTTTAGCACCATTCATGATTCCTCCAATAATAAAGCAGTTCCATGTCTAAATGCTATAAGAGTTGTTCAGTATCCATGCTTGGGCTGACAAGTCACAATTAATATTCACACTAAATAAATGCCAGACTATGATCTTCTCCAATAAAAGACAATTTAACCACTGTCCCTTGACATTCAATGGCATTACTATTACTGAATACCCCACTATCAATGTTATTGGGGGGAGGTGGGGGAGGGGGGCAGACCATTAACTAGAAACCAAACTGGACTCACTGTATAAACACGGTGGCTACAAGAACAGGTCGGATGCTAGGAATACTGTGGCGAGTAACTCAACCCCTGACTCGCCAAAGCCTGTCCAGCATCCACAAGGCACAAGTGAGCAGTGTGATACTCACTGGATGAGTGTAGCTCAAATGACACTCTAGAAGCTTGATACCATCCAAGACAAAGCAGCCCACCTGATTGTCATGACATCCACAAATATTCACTCCCTTCACCGATGTTCAGTAGCAGCAAAATGAACTGCAGAAATTCACCAAACATCCTTTGACAGCACTTTCCGAGTCCACAACCACTTCCATCTTGGAGGACATTAACAGCAGATACCTGGGACCACCAGCTTCAAGTTCCCCTCCATGACATTTACCATTCCAACTTGAAAGTTTTTGTCACTGTCACTTTCCTGTCACTGGGTCAAAATTCTGGCATTCCTAAGGGCATTGTAGATCAAACTACGGCACATGAAGCTCACCACCACCTTCTCAAAACCATCTAGGGTGGGCAATAAATCAGTCAGTGATGTTCACGTCACACAGGTGAGTGGAAAAAGAAATCTCTCATGCCTGAAACACAATTCTTAACTTCTTTCATTGAGTGGATGGAGGTGTGAATGGCTCACCCTACACTGTCCCCATTCTTCCCACCCACAGAAGAAAAGTCATGGGTGAATCAACAGGCCAAGAGGAAGCTCACCCCATCACTATAGAGTGTCACTGATGAGTTAAATTGAAGAAGATTCTGGGTGAAGGGCTTTTGCCCGAAATGTCGATTTTCCGGCTCCTCTGAAGCTGCCTGACCTGCTGTGCTTTTCCAGCACTACTATAATCTTGACTCTACATTGAAAAGGGTCAGACCTCTGCCACCCATCACAGGGAGACCCTATGGATTCTCGTGTGAAATGGTCGAGGGAATTTGTGCAGAATAATTCTGGATGCATAAGAGAAGGGGGAAAGAGGGGTCACCTTACAGAAGGAAAGAGGGATAAGAGGATATGTATTGTAGTCGAGACAGATAGGAAGGAAAGGAGGGGTGCTATGTTCTAGGAATGTGCCTCACAAAGGTAAAGGAGCACCATCCAATAATAGTATCCCTTTTTCTTCATACCATTTTAACCAATTTATAAACTAAAATGGGATGTCCATCCCTGCCCTTTTGCCCACGCTAATCTTTTGCAAGCACTTTTAACAAATTTCAATGACATTTGTTTACATACATTGGGTGGGCTACCAATTCCAGTTGCTACCTACTCGCAGGACAATGAGGATAAGACTGGGGATGGGTGAGGAGATAATGTCTTAGCCAGTTGCCCTACATGTACACCTCACCTCCAAAAACACAATTCATGCAGACATATATGGGATATTAGATTAGAAAGGATCAAGATTAGTAAGGAACACCTGTTATCAATTCTAGAAGGAGTGAAAGTAGATAAGTCCCCTGGGTTGGGTGGGATTTATCCAAGGATTCTCTAGGAAGCTAGGGAGTAGATATTGGAGCCTTTGGCCTTGATCTTTGAGTCATCATGTCTACAGGTTTAGTCCCAGAGGTCTGGAGGATTGCAAGTTATACACCAGTGAGCCTTCCATTTGTTGTAAGAAAAGTTTTGGAAAGGATTGTAAGAGATAGGATTAATAATCGATAAACAATTTTATTACAGATAGTCAACCCGGTCAAGGGAAGATCATGTCTCACAAACCTCATTGAGTTTCTTTGAGAAGGTAACCAAGCATGTGGATGAGGGTAGGGCAGTTGATGTGGTATACATGGACTTCAGTAAAGCCTTTGATAAGGTTCCACATGGTAGGACATTGGAGAAAATTAAGAGTCTTAGGTTTGAGGGTGATTTAGCAGTTTGGATTAGAAACTGGCTTTCTGTAAGAAGGCAGCAAATGGTGGTTGATGGAAAATATTCAGCCTGGAGTTCAGTTACTAGTGGTGTGCCACAAGAATCTGTTTTAGGACCCCTGCTGTTTGTCATTTGTATAAATGACTTGGATGCAGGCATAGGTGGATGGAGTTGTAAATTTGCAGATGACACTAAAGTCGGTCAAGTAATGGACAGTGTGGAAGAATGTTACATGTTGCAGGCAGACTTGGACAGACTGCAGGATTGGGCTGAGAAGTGGCAAATGGAGTTCAATGTAAATACATGTGAGGTGATTCATTTTGGGAATCAGAGGATTAGATAGGGTGAACAATGACAGTCTTTTTCCTAGGATGATGAGTTCAGCTTGTTCGAGGGGACATAGCTACAAATTAAGGGGTGATAGGTTTAAGACAGATGTCAGAGGAAAGTTCTTTACTCAGAGTGGTAAGGGCGTGGAATGCCCTACCTGCCAATGTAGTTAACTCAGCCACATTAGGGGCATTTAAACAATCCTTGGATAAGCACATGGATGATGATAGGATAGTGTAGGGGGATGGGCTTAGATTAGTTCACAGGTTGGCGCAACATCGAGGGCCTGTTCTGCGCTGTATTGTTCTATGTAGTATCAAGCCTTAGGATATGAACCCAAAATCAAAGCTGATATTTCAATGGATGACTGAAGAATTTCTTCCATGTCATAGGTAGATGAGACATTTCAGTCATATGAGACATTTATTTTAATATGTTCTTCTGTCTCTGTAAATTCTCTGTTTCGAAGAAATGTTTGGGAGTTAGCCCTGGTGTCCAGTCCAATATTTATTCCTCAATTAAGCAGAGAGAAAAGAAAACGTCATCTGATTGTTACCACATTTATTTTCATTCCTTCCTCGGATGTGGACATCACTGGCGAGCTTCATTCTTGTACCATCATAGTGCATGTGATGTGGGTTGTCATGGTGACAGATTGAACCTCAAAATACGTTCAGACATATTGAGCTTTTGATGACAATGTGTGCTCTTCGAAATAAAGTAAAAACAGCAAAAAATATTACTGTGGATAAAAATTCAGCAACTGGCTGGAATGTGAAATGTTCAGGAGCAAAGGGAATTTCAAACAACAACCCTTCCAAAGGAGCTGAGTGAACTCAAAGCAAATTAGACTGATTTCTTGTGGCTACAGAGATAAAGGAGACTGAAAACTCCATGTCCTTCCTCAGCTGCTTCTTTGGAGAGGAAGTTACATTCCAATGAAACTGCTTTTAGATGTTTTTGGATAAAGTATGAAAGGTGCTATCTGCAAAGAAGCCTTATGTGCATAATGTGACTGTGATGAAGGGAGCGAATATTGAAGGTAATGAATGGAATGCCAATTATGTGGCTGTTTTGTCCTGGATATTGTCAAGTATTATTGGAGCTGCACTCATCCAGGCCAGTGGAGAGTATTTCATTGCTCTCCTGACTTGTGCCTTGCAGATGGTGGACAAGCTCTGGAGAATCTGCAGATGAGACATTTCTATCAGAATCTCAGCCTCTGATTTTCTAGCAATGTCTTTATGCTTGGTCTAATGCTTTTTTCTGCTCCGTCATGGCTCCTGGATGTTTATGGGGGGTGGTGGGTAGGTGGGAAGGGAGTTACAGCAATAGTGGTGCCATTGAATTCAAGGAGTAAAGGTTGGATTCTCTCTCTTTGTTGTGCACTGTCATTGTCTGACACTGTGTTGTGTAAATACAGTTTGAAGGAACTTTTTGTGCAGGTTTAACACTGTCTTTTATTGTAATGCAAAAAGTGAAAACACTTTAAAAATTACTTTACCAGTTATAAAATGCTTTGGAGAAGATGTGGTCATGAAAGACTTTATATAAGTTATTCAGAAGATGCTTTATATTTAAATATTGCTTAGAGAACTTTGAATTATGAAGGAATGTGGAAAAAGGAATTTATTTCATTTTTTGTCGATAAACCTGGAGTTCTTTTTTTTTAAATAAGTCACTAAAAGTTAGGTTGACAAGGCTTCTATACATACCATTATTAGTGGTAACTGTTTGCTTTAGTGTTGACCCTGCTGGGACTGTTTTGAACAATGACTGGCTATGAGAGATTCATTTGATGTGAGAACAGTTGGAGATCATCCTGCTAAGAACAAGCTGACTATTTCGGAAATGAAAACACATAACATCAGTTCAGGGTGACACCTATTCTTTTGAAAGAGTGCCTGAAAGAATATCTCAGAAATGTATTTCAAAAGCAAGCTGTGTCTGTAAAATATCAGAGAGAACTGTGGAGCACTTCACATTGGCTCTGATGAAAAGTCATCTAGACTAGGAATGTTAGCTTGCTCTCCATGAATGCTGCCTGACGCATTGTGATTCACGTCAATTTTTGTTTTCTGTGCATGATTAATAACTTGACCACACATGCCAGAACATCAGAACAACAGATTCCAGAACATTTCACATTTTATAATTTTGTACTTAAGAATAACCAATTGGCAAAGTGTATATTTTTACGGACAGGTAATCTCCACAGAGTTTATTTTCTCTTTTCCTGAACTATGTGAGTGCATGTGTGTTTGACATGTTTATAAGGATAAACTTCTTTCTTTCAGTATTACGGTGTATGTTAAACAATTATTTCACATTTATTTATTGAATAAGCTTTGTTTTATTTTGGTAATAGACTTGTGATGTGTTGATTTAGAACCAATGTTACTTACAACATGGCTGAAAATGTGTTGCTGGTTAAAGCACAGCAGGTTAAGCAGCATCCAAGGAACAGGAAATTCGACGTTTCGGGCATAAGCCCTTCATCAGGAATGATGAAGGGCTTATGCCCGAAATGTCAAATTTCCTGTTCCTTGGATGCTGCCTAACCAGCTGTGCTTTAACCAGCAACACATTTTCAGCTGTGATCTCCAGCATCTGCAGACCTCATTTTTTACTTACAACATGACGTAGATAAAGTTTTTAATTGATAATCTGGTAACTGGAAAAAAAATTCTTCAAGGCAACCCATGGAGTGGTGGAACTACAGTGACAGTGTACACCTTTACTCTTGGCTGTAACATAAAATATTTACTTTTTAATTGTTCAATTGATCTCTTTTTTTTAGTTGGTAACTATTATTTATACCATTGCTTATACCCAAGCTCTCCCCACTGGCAGTAACTCAAAGACCTCATGATTGCTATCTAGGTGCTCCTACCAGACCACAATCAGTTCAAGTGGGAACAATCCCAAAATATAAATCCAGTCTAAAGTATTGTTATATATAATTACACGGGGCCTCTCTCAGCAGACCCCAAAGGAATAAACTAGGAAACTGAAGATTCTGCAGGGTTATTTCCCTCTGCTTAGAAACTCCAAAAGTATCTATTCAAATTGGAAAATTCAGAGGGTTTTGCAGAAACTAAGTCAGTCATGACTCAGAAAAAATACCTAATATATCTCCTGAGTAACTAATCATAAAGGCATAAGTTGGCCTTAATGGGCAATAGAAAGTGTATAGGTACTGAAGAGTTTGAGGGATAAAGGTAGGATCGTTAGTTTTGCTTTACCTTTTTTTTCTCATTGCCTTGACACTTCTACATGAAGCAGGCCTTCTGTCTAGCCCACACCCATGTTTGGCAGATTCCATACTGTTTTCCAGTGAAGTCCTCCATTACGCCCATAGAGCTTAGAACAAAAATCTCAATACATGGATATCTTTACCTGGCACTGAGAATTGTCCCAAATCTGCGCTCCTGAAATGAGAAATAAAATGCAGGCTGTGATCTTTGATTACCAGATTACATGTGGGTATTCCTGATTATTGTTCTTTTTCTGACTGTCTAAATTACTAAGAGGATATAATATGCCAAGAACACTTCTTTCTCAAGGTCTTATTAAGGGATATCTGGCATGGGCTGTATGACATCAATCAACTTTTATTCCCAATTCTTGGCAGGTAACTCGCTCCAGCTGGTAGCTATTCACTGATTGGCTACATCTGGATAGAGCAGAACGTTTGGATGTATTGCTGGAATGTGATTAATTTGAGCACCTCTTACATTTAACAATTAAAATATTCCTATTTTCAATCTATGACTCACTTCAAAGTTGCCTTTTTAATGGGGAGAATAGTCTCTTCTGGGCAAATTAACTGCAGTTGAAAAGATAGATATACAACGTGTTCACAGGTCCTCTTCAATACTTCTTTATGACAGTGTCAGCCAGTGAAGGAAAGCACCCTAGTGATGGTTTCGCAATTGATTTACCGTCTACAGTCTCCAGGATGTCTCTGCAGACGAGCAATGGCGTGATCAAGAACTCGGTAGAGATCAATATTAGATCTGTGCCAAGCTGCCTTTGAATCATTTGAACATTATTCTGTCAAAGATGCGTTTCGATAGCCCCTACTTTTTCAGAATTTTCCCCACATGAACGAATGATCCGTACCATCTTTATCTAAAAAGCATCCATCAATGACATGGGCCCTAATATTTTTGTATCTTGCACTTTCCAGCTTACTCTACATGAGCTTTAGAAAGAATGAGAATCCAGACAAAGTGACCTAACTCAGGCAGGTTACATTCTGTGAGATATTCTTTTTCTGATCCCAGTCCAAAGACACTTGTTAGGAAATACGAAAATACATGTTGGTGTTTAGTTGAGGACCAGGTTAAACTGTACTAATGATATTTTCCATGACCAGGTAACTTGCCGATATCAAGTCTCAAGTGGATAAAAATATTGACCAGCATACTGAAGGGTATTCGACATTTACAAAATGATGCACCAGTAATGAGTCAGTGACTCAGAAGAGTGAAAAGCAAAATTGAGATGTTAAGTGAGATCCCAAAATTCTTTACTCAATAATAATATCCCTGGTTGAAAGAGCTATTGATTGTTTATTTCCGAGTGTTAATTGAGTGGATTACATACAATGGAGTAATTTTGATTTTGCATGACTGCCTAAAATAACCAGTCAGTCAACAGATCTTCATTGTTATTCTATTGTAGTCAATTAATATAGTGACTCGGATTTTCTGATGGCTGGATAATGCTTTCTGAAGTGTTAAAGTGTGTGGGATTCCTGTAGAATCCCTCTCACAGCAGACTTCAAAGGAATTAATCAGAAAATTGAAGATTCCGCTGGGTTATTTCCCTCTACTTAGAAACTCCAAAAGTATCTATTCAAGTTAGAAAATTCAGAGGGTTTTGCAGAAACTAAGTCAGTCGTGATTCAGAGAAAATACCTAATATAACGCGGTAGTAACCAATCAACTAAACCCCAATAACTCACCCCCCCACCTCCCCAAGAAACATGTCTACCAGACCTTTACACATCCAGACTCTGACCAGACAGTCCAAACCCCCTTCCCCAGATCCAGGCACAACACCCCCTCTGCCTCTTTGATACTGACATTATGCCCACCCTGGGACCTGAATAGCTTGTCCCCACCATTGGATCACACCCACTCCAAGACCCAATCTATTAACTTCCCTGCATGGAGTCTGTGCCTCCTTCACCCATCTCTGACTGAACCCTCCCTTTGTCCCACAATATCACTGACCTTACCCCACACTTCTCCCCAGTAGCCTCCCCTCCGCTCCAGGACTGTATTCACCCACTTCCACACGCCCTTTACCAACCCAATATCTCCACCTCTGGCCATCTAGCACCCTTTACCCCTACTCACTTGGCATATTACCCTCCTGGCATCCTAACCACATTCTTACACGAAATACTTGGCAACTTTGACAACTGCTTTCAAAACCTGTCTCTGAATCTGGACGTTTGCTGCTATGTATTAAAGAACTATGCTTTGCATTTTCCTGACACCACTGCATTACGAGACTCTTGTCAGAATTGGAAGTACAGCAGTGCATTTCTGAAGAAGCCCTGATTGGTAACTCCTATCAGAAGTGCAGTACTCCTTCCTGGCACAAAAAAAAAGGAGCAAGCCACTCCTTAGCAAACTGGCCCAGTATCTCCTTATTCTAACACATAAGGCAAGATCCATCAATATTTGTGGAAAAGAGAATTAGGCTGGTCAAGGGGTCTTTCAGTGGGAACAACCATTAAGCATGAATCAGCCACATTGGCAAACTTTGGATTAAAAATTGAATCAATGGCAGTGACTGCTGGAAATAAATGGCAAGTCAGCCAGCATCTGGAAGGAAAAGCTGTGTGCACACTTTAGATTGAAACAAAATGTCCAACACATTTAGATGATGACTCAACCTGCAGCACAGCTCTAGTATTTTTTTACATGAACTTAAGGAACGGCATAATTCTGCTCTCCACAGCTCTCACTTTCAGCTATATGTACAGATGAACTTGAGCAACCAAACCACCGAGGCCATTATGCTTGCCTGGTATTCATGACTGGAGCATTATGACTCAAATTATTAACTTCATCCATCCTCTTTATACTTGATACCCTACCAATACTTCATCACTGCCCCACTCTCTGACCCCTGTACCGTCACACCCAGGGAGGGGAGGAGAAAAATAAAATGACCAAACCAACAATAGTCTCAACAATTCATCTTTGATCACCTCAGATGATCAAAACCTGTTCATGAATAAAGTCTTATCGATAAAGTCACTTGCGTTCTCGATGATGCAATCTTTCCCACTTTGTGGCTGCTGCAAGGCTGCTTGCTCCTCTGTCCTTTTCAGCCTAAATGAGGTAATTTATTGTATTTATGACAATTTTATTTAGCCTCCGATCTTCAGAGCATGTCAGCTGTAAAAATATCAATATTCTGTTGAAAAATGCATTTCATTACCAAGGCCAAAAAGTGCTGATGGGCGATAATTGTTTCAGCTATTTAGTTCAGCTGTTAAGAAGCATGTTGTGAATGTACGAAACCACATTAGAGGAGGGTAATGATTCTTTATACCATCAAAAGGCCTCATTATTAGAGAATCCTTACCACCAAGTGATGACCCTGTATACACTTAAAATGCATCAAAGATTTTAACAGTAGAAGCCAAGGTTAACACTAGTGGGAAATTAGATTCCAAACTAATAACATTAGCTTTTAATGCAATTCTTTTTTGTAAATGTTAATGTTAAAGAATCAACTAGTGCCAGACATTTGGACATCTTTGTACCAAGAAAGCAATTTATTGTACCATTTAGGTAATAACGTTAACTTTTCTTCATTTGCTTCTTTGGATTGATATATTTTCAGTTTACAGAGAGACAAAGATCCAAAGGAGGATCAGGCCATTGCTTGAAGGTTTCGTATTCATGATGAAGGGCTTTTGCCCAAAACGTTGATTTTACTGCTCCTCCGATGCTGCCTGAACTGCTGTGCTTTTCCAGCACCACTCTAATCTAGACACTGTGAAGTCCTGCTAAAATTAAGTAAAACATATTTTCCAGTTACTATTGTGCTAAGTTTTTCCAATAAATAGGAATTCTATGAAAGAAATTTAAAAGGTAATACCTGATGTTGATATATCTGAATTACTCTTTGAGTAAATTGTGCTATTAATAGGAAATGCTCGTGCATGCATGATGTACTCATCATTAATGCTATTCTTAATGTTTCCGATTCTATGCAGTGGTAGTTCAAAAAACCAATGAGAAAGGAA
Source organism: Hemiscyllium ocellatum (assembly GCF_020745735.1). Lineage (NCBI taxonomy): Eukaryota > Metazoa > Chordata > Chondrichthyes > Orectolobiformes > Hemiscylliidae > Hemiscyllium > Hemiscyllium ocellatum. The sequence goes on along the minus strand of NC_083436.1, from coordinate 24,742,878 downwards.
CATTAAAAAAAGCTTTTAACTTACTAAATACATGAATGATGACTATATTACCTGAAGTTGGGCCAGCTTTTTGAGGTGTTTATAACTCATTCACATTCATCAAGTAAACATTGTGTAAAGAAGCAACATAGTCTATAGTGACAGCTGAATGTGTGAATAAAAGCTTCAGAAAACACATTACCCATTGATAACTTTTACTAGGTTAAGGTAATCTCTTTATTGTTATAGCCCAATAAATGTGTCAAACATCTGTACCCTTTAAAGTTTCAACACTGGAACTGAAATCTTTAAAATTTGTTTAAATCAACATTCTTTAATTTATAACAAAGGTCAAACAGCCAGACTTGTAAAATCAAGTAAAGGCTCAGATCTTTCAAGAAATTAACAAATGATTTTTGGTATCTTACACATCCTTCTTTATGTGGGACTTCTGGAGTATATACTTCATGCTTTCCTTGCTGTAATTTGTTCTCTGTGGTAGAATTTCACCATACTAGCTATATATGTACCAGTAATAAGAGTTTATCGTTCATGGAAATATAATCAAGAGTTGCATATCCAAATGGTGAGGTATAAGAGTTGCACAGAGCCTACTACATGTTGATGAAGTTTGTACAATAGCACAAACAAGAATTTTAATTACTTGCTTTCGACATGCAGGTAGCATCTCCTCACAATAATCAATGTGTACAACCATGGAGTTCCCAAATCTTTTCATTGCTTGGAAGTATAGTTAAGGTGGTATTCTTGAAGTTTGCAACAAAGCATTAATTGCAGCAATTTATACTCTCTCATAAAATATGCTCCGAACATGCCAGTAGTTCTGGTCACAGATTACTACTGTGTGCATTAATAGGTGCTACCATGTGCTGAGGGGAAGATTTCAGAAATATTTGATAATCCTTGATTTCTCCACATGTTGCATTGGTTCACTGTTGTGCTTGGAAAGAGAGCAGTGTTTGGTGCTTCATAATGTGAACAATTTGATTTCCATAACCCAATGCTTTAGTTAGACTCGACAAATGCCCAATTCCAAGCTATGCTTCATAATCGTGGTTGTGGTTATGTTCGCTGCAACAGAAGTTGATTTGTAAATGTTTTAACCCCAGTCTAGGTGACACCTTCAGTGCTTTGGAGCCTCCTCTGAAGCATTGCTGTATGGTGTCTTCAGGGATTTATTTGGTCCCATTTCATTGTAGTGGCTGGTATATTAGGTCCAGCTTAGCATGCTTGTTGATAGAGTCCATGAATGACTACCATGCTTCTGGGACTTCTCTGGCTGTCCTCTGTTCAGATTGTCCTAAGATACCAACACCTACCTACAGAGGGAGTTTGACTCCATGCCACAGCTAACCAATAGAATAAACAACACCCTACAGAACCTTAAAAAACACTGACTAATAACCAGGACTGATCTACAAAGGATGAAACCAGAAAGTAATAACACTCCAAGATTTTATGGATTACCCAAATTACACAAACCAGACGTACCACTCAGACCCATTGTGTTGGGAACACCATCTCATAAACTGGCAAAAAGACTCCAACAAAAACAAAAACACTGCATACAATCATCACAGAAATTCCTAGACAACATCAAAAACATAAACCGAGACAAGGACAAAGCGATGATATCATTTAACGTAATGGCACTGTTTACTTCAATGGACAACTCTCGCCAGAGAGATAATAACCAACCTCCTTGACAGGCAGAACAGACAACACAATGGAGAACCTATCAACAAGGACTGCATACTCAAACTACTAGACCTATGCTTGACAACACACTTGATGAACAGATCAATGGAACACCTACGGGCTCACCCATCTCAGGGCTCATAGCAGAAGCAGTGATACAAAGATTAGAACAAATAGCCCTACCACAAATCCAACCCAAACTCTGGATCAGATACAGAGAAGACACCTTTTTTATTATTAAGAACAGAAACGGAGAACACACACTGCATCATCAACACCAAGCTCACAGGGATCAGATTTATGGGAGAGAAGGAAACCAACAATCAACTCCCATTCCTGGCTGTGATAGTAGAAAGAACACAGAACAGTGATTGCATCACAAAAGTGTACAGGAAAGCCACACAACCCAACCAGGTCCTGCACTACAACAGCAATCACCTGAACACATACAAGGGAAGCTGCATTAGGACCCTGTTCAAAAGGGCAGCAACTCACTGCAGCACTCCCGACCTGCGAAGGGAAGAAGAACACGCCTACAGAGTCTTCACCAAGAACAGATATCCTCGTAATTTCATCCACAGATACCTCACAACACGACAAGAACATGATATGATCTAACTCACTAGCAATGCTACCTTATATAAAAAAATGTTTCAGAACTAACAGCTAGACTTCTCTGACCACTCAGATTCATGACAGCCCATAAACCAAAAGCCACACTCAGACAACAACTTACCAGGACAAAAGATTCAGTACACGTCATGTGCAAGACCAACCTAATTAACAAGATTCCATGCAAAGACTGTATGAAACTCTGTATAGGGCAAACAAGCAGACAACTAACAATCCACATCCATGAACATCAACTCGCCATTAAACACCACGACCATCTGTCCTTAGTAGCCATACATACAGAAGACAGGGACCACATATTCGACTGGGACAACACTACAATCATAGGACAAGCTAAATAGAGGACAGCCAGATAATTCCTCAAAGCATGATACTCATCTACAGACTCCATCAACAAGCACATTGACCGAGACCCAATATACTGGTCCCCACAACAAACAACCAGAACCGGCAACCAGAAGCAACAGAAACGGAACCAAATAAATTCCAGAAGACACAGTATAGCAGCGCTTCACAGGAGTTTCCAAAACACTGAAGATGTCACCTAGACAGGGGTCGAAACATCTGCAACTTCCCAGTTCAGCGAACAGACCCATAATCACAACAACCAGCATCTGAGCTACAATTCTTTACACAAACCTATATTTCATAATACCAATACCTGCTAGTTTCCTCACCAGTACTTACTGTCTCACTTCCTCAACAGAAGTGGTACCTGCCTGAAAGAGGAAGTGGCACCATTTACTTCTGATTTCTTTGCTCGGTGAAGAAATGGTTAAACTTATGGTTTACAGCCTTGATGCAGAGTCTCACCTCATGGGAACTTGCATCAACAATTATGTCAATGTAATCTTCAATTGAAGCAAAAATCACAATAGGCACGCAATCCAATTCTCATTATTAACTTCGGATGGACGAGGCTCTATGCTTGTTAAATTATCCATTGAATGTTTAAGGAGACTTATCCATTTCAGTACCACATCATGCACAAGTGAAATTACCTGTTAAGTGACAAATAGTGTGCGTGGACATGTCAATAGGATGTATTTTGTAAATTATAAATTGTTTGATTAAGGTAGTGCATACCTATAGTACTGCCAGTAATACACAGTCACAGCTCTTCCAAGCTTTTCTTAACTAAGCAAATGATCCATACATTATTCATCTGGTAGACATGCTTTAACATCTGAGCTTGTTCTAATATCAGTTTGATGCTATGGCTTCCAGTTTTGTCTTTGAAATTAAGAACAATCAGAATTAAAAGAGACTGATAAAACTCATGTAAATTCCTCTTCAAACTCTTTTTTCCTATTATGCCATGTGAAAGGTAGCTTGTTTAACTTTTATTTTCACTTCTAATACTGCCTTGCAACATTGTTGCACATACCTTAACATTTTCTGTGTCCGTTCAATGTTAACAACATTTATGTCATGCTTTTTAAAGATTGTTATGACTCACCAGTGGTACCACATTGTAAAGAGAGCCCTTTTATTCCTGAGATCGCACCAAATGTTAATATTTTTTAGAAAGTATGCACAGTAACCCGAGCTTACATGACTTTCAGACTAAGGTTGATAGAAAGCATGGACCAATTTTCTGTACTAAAAATGAATTATTAATAATTATAAGTAATTCGACACTAATTAAAAGTCCACCAATATGAACCAATGACATATTTGTGAAAATAAAAAGACTGGAAAGTAGTCTTTGCTTCCTGGTTCTGAAGCTGAGATGATTCTTAATCAGCTAACCAGGCCCTTGGTGCTGAGTTGTCTAACTCTGTGGTTTCCACTGGTTTGTAAGAATTACAGAGTAAATGATTCACTTGGAAAATGGTTCTGATAGATCAATTTAGCTCACAATAATTGCCGCAGGGAGAGGCTTTCCTCAAACTTACACAGTCTCTTTTTAATGCAGAAAACTGGTAAATCTGCTGGGGAGGACAAACATGACTCATTTTGGCATCTTTCCCTCTCGGTGTCTGTGCCTATGTAGCTTGTGTACAGTTCTGACCTGTTAAGTTAGCTGAGAACTGAACAACTCCTCAGCCCTTGATCATCTGCACATTGCAGGAACACATAGCCACAAAAGGTCTACAATAATTATCAACTTTCTTGCCGTGAAATTGTGCAGCCACACTAGTAAACCCTTGTTTTGTTTTCTTAAATATAGTCTGTTCTCCAGCTTTCAAATACACAAAAATAAAAATATATGATTCTTATTTTACCTACAATAAGGTATGAAATCTGTGTGTAGGAACAATGTCAGAGAAAATCTGACACAGAATCAGATAATATGTTACCAGGATTAGTGACTAGATGCTTATTCAAGGACTAAGCACTGGATTGTCGACATTCAGATGGACAACTCGATATGGGAAATTTCTAGACTCACAGACTTGTTTCCTTTAAAAGGGATTTAGTCTGCCATATTTTCATTCTAGTGAAATGGTGGGTCCACCACCTCTTCAGGCAGTATGAAGGCACTCATGGAGACAGTGAGTGGCAAAGTGGGCTGATTTATAAGTTGCACCTCAATTCTCCTGGGTTTTATTACAATTGTATAAAAGGTTCTTAAGCCCTCTGGTCCACACCTTCACATCCCCATCCACTTCCATGCTACTCCCATGACATCAAGCCATTGTCACGGTCCCCCAGCATCGTGCCTGCCCACTCACCTAGTACGCTCTAAAGATCTAATGAGACACATAATAACAAAAGTAAGTCTTGAAATGTACTTAAAACACTCAAACCTCAACAAAACAGGCATGGAATACATGCAGTTGAGGAAACCGTTCTCTTCAAATTAAATAAATAGTTCCAAGCTGTGAGAAGAAACGTCTTGGGGCTCACACAAAATATGACAAGCAGCATGAGGAATTGTATTTGTTGACCAACTACATTTACTAATGTAACCACAAAGCGGGTCAGAAGTTTACACTGGAATGTCCTATTCTCTGAATTAACATTGGCATCAGATCCAGCCACAATGTGGGTTCTATTTCTTTCTGTTTATCAGTTGTATGTCTGTTATTTTCTTCAATTTAAATTGATATTTCACTCCATGGCAGAGCTATGTACTGAATCAGATCAACTGTTACATTTTGGTTACAATTGCTGCTGCACAAGTATTTAGAATCTTGAAGTCATTTTTATGTGGTGCTGAAAGATGACTTGATGGAACTTATCCAGTATTCACACATTATTGGCAGACTCCTGCAGCTATGTATTTTTCTCCTTTCTATTGGCAGGTTTCCAATATTTATACTGTATGCCTTCAAGAATGGAACTTCATCAAGAAACACATGGAAGGAATGAACTATATTTCTACAGAGCAGAGAAATATTACTGTTTTACTTGATTCTAGCCTGACAGTCTCTGATTTAGAATTCCTCATGCTCTACTGAATTCTCAGGCCAAGACAGAGCAGTGTACAAACTTTGCAGATGCACAGAACTCTGTTCCCAGCTGATAAACAATGCACAGGAATGCCACGTTTATGAAAGAATCATGGAAAGTCTTTCTCAGATTCTGCAGCCATGCGTTGCTGTGATAATAGTTGTTAGTGTAAGTTAAGGCAGCCAGTGTTGCTTAGGGGTTGTCCTTGGGATACCATAATTTGATGGTAAGTGGCTTTAATAAGGAAGTCAAAATCTAGGATAGTATAAAATGCATTTTTAGTTCTTCTATTTCTTAGCCCTATGCTGTACTGGACCATACATAATTTTTAAAAAAATCATAACCTGAGATGATACGTAGAGTACAGATAACAACCCTACGGGTTAGTGTCACAATTAGTGAGCAGCTGGGATTCCCATCCTACCATATTTATCATGGAAAAATGGAATGAAAGGAAATTCGGAGCCGTAAATTTAGATTATACTAGATTCCCTACAGTGTGGAAACAGGTCTTTTGGCCCCACACTGACCCTCTGAAGAGCAACCCACCCAGACCCATTCCCCTACATTCACCCCTGACTAATGCACCTAACGCTACAGGCAATTTAGCATGGCCAATTTACCTAACCTGCACATCTTTGGACTGTAGGTGGAAACCGGAGCACCCGGAGGAAACCCAAGCAGACACAAGGAGAATGTGCAAATTCCACACAGACAGTTGCCCGGGGCAGGAATTGAAGCAGGGTCCCTGGCGCTGTGAGGCAGTGGTGCTAACTACTGAGATACCGTGTCACCCCAATGTTTCAACAGTAGAGGTAGGGGAACCCTGCAAACATTTCAAGAGGTGTGCATGACATTTGTTTTCAAACTAGCTCACAATCATACTCTGCTTTGCCATGAATCAGATGCTGTGGTGCAGCCGATATTGCACTATTGCAGACTCCAGTCAAAGTCCAACACCATAGTTTGTTGTCATATTTTGCAAAAAAGATTTGTAGTGTTACAAAGTTGACAAAATGATGTCACTGTCAAACTGTGACAACCTCTAATGGTATAACTTTACAAGCACAGCGAGCTATCAATGCATTATTAATTGAGCAATGCGACATATCTGTTTTCTTTCCCAGGTGTCTGGAGAAGACTAGTCTAATGTTTTGCTTCCGTTATATCTCTGTATAATAAACTCACATGTTTACAGTATACTAACAATAATTTTGGAAAGAAAGGTCTTGAGGTGGGTTTACGAGGAGTCATATGAAAACAATCAAATAATGCAATCAGGTTAAAATATTCTAAAAGAATACCTTCCATTAGCAAATGTTCAATTGGTTTTCAAAATTGTTGAGAACCAATTGAACATTTGCTAATGGAAGGTATTCTTTTAGTTTCAAAATTGTTGAGAAACCACACAGATGGCTGCTCAGTTATTCTTTATTTCAATGAATATCAATGGGAATATCCAATAACATAAAGTTCAATATTGACTAAGGTCACTGTTGTACCCAGCTGACATCTAAGGCTATAATAAATGACAATCTGGTTGAGTCTTTATGCAACCCTTCACTGCTGGGAGTTTTTATCTGTCAAATTTCTGACCTTTACTTGTTACTTGAAGAGTTCAAGGAGGTAGTTTAAAAATTAATTATTTCTAAAAAGAAACTATTTGTAGCTGTATCATTAGTGGTACAGTTCAATAAGGTTAAAAAAATTAAAAATGGAGATATATAATGTCAAGTACTGTTCAGTTAGGGTTACACATTTTGTTCAGAACTTCTTTTTAATAGTTATACATACCGTTCCCTAAATTCTCAAAACATTTCTTCACAACTGTAGATTTTCATTCCTTGTAGTAGCCGATATTTCACTTTTAGCTTTGCTCAGTGGGATATTTTGCTGCTGAATATTGATATTTCTGTGCTATCATTGACGAGGAACACTTTGTCTGCAATCGCAACTGAGCATTCTTTCAAATTATATGGTGTTTTTTCCCATCTGTGATGCTGTGCAAATGCCACATTTTCACTCTTGGGACTTGATTCTGCCACATGTTGAATTGATGAAACTCTCCTCTTCAACGTTTATAAATGATAGCACTTTAAGCACGAATCATTATTTTTTTCATTCCACTTGGACAAAATGTTGTTTCAGTCCATAGTTTGGGCACATTTTGCAGGGCACCTCATGGTTCTGGGGTTATCTTTAATGAGATTTCTCTATGCATAAGCTTTGCACTTCAGCAGATTGAACAGGCTGTATCTGAGAACCTGGCTCTGAGGATACTTTACACTCAGCATTTCTGAAGATTCAATTTGGGCTGCCAAATCTGTGGTTCTTTTTACCAAGATTAAACCATAATTCTCCATACGCAGATTTCTCATAAGTTGTGATATTGAAATTATTTCATTTAGTTGGCGACAAATTAGTTGATTAGTTACTGAACCACATTTTCAATCCCAAGAGTGAAAATGTGGCCTTTGCACAGCATCACAGATGGAAAAAACACCATATAATGTTAAAGCATACTCAGTTGCGATTGCAGACAAAGTGTTCCTCGTCAATGTCAGCACAGAAACATCAACATTTGGGAACTAAGTGCAAAAATATGATCAGATATTCTTTTGGGGTTCTCACCATGTCCCTTACAGTCCTGATGGAATGCATATCATCCAAGCATCACACTTTGCCTAAAATATTTTTCAAGAATTCTTACCTTCAAAATAAATGTAAATATGTCCACTGTGAGCTGCTTGAATACTCGTTGGCCTACAGCTATGGGGAATTATATTAGTACTGCTTTCTTGCAGCTCATGGCTACTTTTAAGCTTTCCACACCTATTGTAACCAAGTAGATTTAGCATCTGAAAATCATTGATCCTATAGCACGGGTGGATGCCTAATGAAAAAATCAAAGGGTGCTAGAGCTAATAACTTCATTACCACATGTTGCATTTTATGCAGGGATGATACACACTTGGCTGTATGAGTGAGATTTATTACAAATGGCTTTAAACTGTCTCCAACCCAAAAGCTTACAACAGTTCATTTTAGCCACACCCAGAAGCTTCAATCACATACAGCAGTTACAGATGCTTACAATTTTCATGAAAGTTTACAAAATATTAATATTTCAGGCTTGGATTTGACAGTAGAAGTAAATGGGATTTTTTTTTGTTCTGTGAAGATGACTTTCTTCAAGGATTAGAAACTACTTTTTTGTTAGCAATAGGTCAAAATAGCATTTCCACAAAATCATGTGATTAAGTTGAACTGACTAGACAAGCTACCTGGTAAGATAATTGCTGAAGCGTTTACGAAATTGAGCTTTTATGACCTGCAGAAAGAGAGGCCATAGGCGAGAAGCAGCTTTGGTTTAGATCAAACGATTCATATCAGCAGCTTAGGTTCAGCAATTTCCAGGCCATCAGAGCTGGAAAGATATCTTAAGCTGTTTTAGCAGTCCACGTCAAAAGGGCAGGAAACATTCCTGAGCCTCATGCAGACTTCAGTGAGAACATTCAGTGAATTACTCTGCCTGTCTATGGAGGAGAGATGGAAAGCATCACGTCTGGTGAATATTTAGAAAGTCATTGAAAGAAAATGCTTGCAAATCACTTTGGTCAAATAAGAAATAAAGAGTGAAAGTAGGAGTGATACTTCAATGGTCTTCAATGTCTATAAAGATACTGTTGAGAAAACAGGTTTGATCTTTCTTTTTGATAATGATTATGATAATGTAGTTGCAAATTATCACATTGTATATAGTTATATTTTTTCTTATAAATATATTCAGTAACTGATCATTGCAGCAAGCTAATTGCAAAGATGAAATTTATGGTCTATCAAGTCAGCTTTCACTCTGGAATCTGACTTGTCCAGTACTACCATTAGTTGAAATCACATCACAATTAAACACCAAAGAATTGAACACAACAGAACAGACTAAATACAGACTGACTGACGAAAGGGCAATCTGAAAATAAATGAGGGGAAAGAAAAACGTGATATTGTTGTCTTACATGTGGTTATTGATTGAATAAAGGTAATGAGAGAAATACGTAACAAATCCATTTTGGCAAAAAATACAAAGGCATCAGCACTTCAATTAACCTTTGTATTCTGACATCCTGGATACTGTGCTGGCTTCCAGTTGTTTTATCCTCTGACATATTAACATAATTTCTACAGCTAAAGAAAGAACAAGAGGCATTGTTTTCAAAAGTTTCGACTTGAGTTATACAGGGCACATGTCGAGTGCTATACACAATATTGGTTAGTATTGAATAAATATCATTAATTATTTGGAAACAGTGCAGAAAAGTTTTACCAAGCTAATGCCTGGACTGAATAATGTTCTTATGAAGAACAGGTTGAACAGGCTATGCATATATCTGCTGAAATTTAGAAGGAATAGGACCAATTTGATTAAAGTATACAATAAGATAAATAGACAAAGTCTTTTTCCTTGGGGTGAGGGAGTCCAGAAGTAGAGGGCATAGGTTTAGGGCGAGAGAGTAAAAATATAAAAAAGACCTAAGAGGCAACTTTTTCACTCAGAGGGTGGTAAGTGTATGGAATGAGCTGCCAGAGGAAGTGGTGGAGGCTAGTACATTTGCAACATTTAAAAGGCATCTGGATGGGTCTATGAATAGGAAGGGTTTGGAGGGATGTGGGCCAGGTGCTGGCAGGTGGGACTAGATTGCGTTGGGATATCTGGTCAACATGGACGAGTTGGACCGAAGGGTCTGTTTCCGTGCTGTACATCTCTTTGACTCTATGACTCTAAGATCCTGAAAGGTCTTGACAGGGTGGATGAGGAGAAGATGTTTGTAGCTCTTCACCTGAAATGTTGTTCTTGAATATTTTTTCAGGTCAAGGTGAATGGGTTCTTGTTAAGAAAGGGAGTGAAAGGTTATCAGGAGAAGGAAGGAATGTGGATTTAACATTATAGTCAGATCAGCCATGACCTTATTGCACTGAGGGCCAGTTTAGATGGCCTTTAATGACCGACTGAAGAGCTAGGGAGAGCTGCATGACTGGGAATAGGAGTCTCATGGCCTGCCCTCTGGAAGTAATGTCCATGTCTTGCTCCATGAAAACTTGTCATCAGTGGGCCTTGGGAAAGGGTATGTAAATCTTGAAGCATCCTCTCTCTTACTTAGCTTTCATTGCAGTCTGCCATTCTTTTTAATTTGGGAGGCCATTGAGAACACATTTTAAAAAGGAAGATGACAGAAAGTAAGAAACATTCAGAGAGTTCATATAAACCTGCTATTGAGGGAGTCCAGCAAAGGTGCACCAGCCTGATTCCTGGGAGGGGACATTTGTGGAAAGATTGGATTGACAGGGCTTGTAATCACTGGAGTTTAGAAGTGTGAGGAAAAATCCCATAGAAACATAAAATCCAGATAGGATTGATCAGGCTAAATGCAGGAAAAATGTTCCCAAATTTGGGGAAGTCCAGAACTGGAGGGTCACAGGCTAATAATAAGGGGTAAGCCATTCAGGATTGAGATGAGTAAGAATTTATTTACACAGACAGTTGTGAACCTGTGGAATTCTCTCCCACAGGAAGCTGTTGGGGCCAGTTCATTGGATATATTCAAGAGGGAGTTGAACATGGCCTTTGTGGCTAAAGGGGTCAAGGGATATGGAGAGAAAGTGGGAGTGTACACTGAGATTGTATGACCAACCATGATTGTATTGAATGGTGGTGCAGGCTCAAAGGGCCTATGGCCTACTCCTGTACATATTTTCTATGTTTCGATGTAACATCCCTTATTTGGGAAGTAGTAGCAATACTTTTAGACTGCATACTGAAATCAGGCGTGATCAATATAGTTTTGTAAAACAGGAATTGGATTGTCAAATTTATGAGAATCAGCAGGGTAGGAAAAGGAAAAGCTATTTTGATTTCCAAAGTTATTGATAGAATACCACATGAGAGTTACCACACAAGGTGACAGCTCATAATATTACAAACAGAAATCAAATCCAACTGAGAGCTCATGCTTATGGAGCAATGGATGAGCCTGAATTCAGTGTTCACTAATGAACAGGAAATAACGAGGCAGGATAAATGTGTTATTTTCAGGTTAGCAATTGTAATTAGTGGAGTGCCATAGGGATTAGTACTAGCACTTCAATATTTTATGATCCATGTTAATGACTCTGTGAAAAGATCAAGACCAAATTGGTTTGAGAGTCTTGGTAAGAAAACAAGTTGTAAGGTAGACAATTTAATGTGCTCCTCTGTGCTGAGTTTAGTGATGGAGGGTATTTAATCAGACAAGAGGGTCACAATCCCACCTCTATCATAACTATTTCTCTGGTATGGGGGCTGATCAACAGCTGTCATAGCCCATTGGCATTTAAAGCCCACTTTAGGGATTCACCTCACTGCTCCTAGAATTAATACAGCAGCTGAAGGGGGTCTTACCATCTGAAGTACAACAAGCAACTATGCATGAGGTTAATTCTGTGTTCCTTTGTTGAAGGTTGTGGGAATCTTTCAATCGAAGGCACTCTATGCCTGATCAAGGGACTCTACATCAGGAAAATGTAGCCCACTCTAAGTTACAGTACCACCCTTACTGCTGAACCCGATCCTTCTGCCATCATTCTCATGGGCCCTGGGATCCTGCAGTGTTGCGGAGACTGAGAAGTGTATAGCATTGACAGCATTGCTTCCTCGGTGGTGTTGCTACTCAATAGAGATGGTTAGTGGATCTCAGTGAGCAAGACTTCTCCCTCCGGATCCTTGATCCTGGGGATATCTCACCATTTGGTCAAGCAGCATCCAAGGAACAGGAGATTCGACGTTTCGGGCATAAGCCCTTCTTCAGGATCAACAGCTTATGCCCGAAACGTTGAATCTCCTGTTCCTTGGATGCTGCCTGACCTGCTGCGCTTTTCCAGCAACACATTTTAAGCTCTGATCTCCAGCATTTGCAGACCTCACTTTCTCCTCGAAGATATCTCACCATTGTCCAATTAAGATAGGTTACGTTAGTGAGGAGGAATATTTACAGGGTATAAAGGGGCAAATGTGAGGTAACCCTCTTCATTTGGGAGAGAAGAACAAGGAGATAGGTTGTATATGGTGAGATCTTGTAGCCCTTAAACATGTTAGCTTAAAAGTCCAGCAAATAATTAGGAAGGTGGATGGAATTTTAGTTCTTCTTGCACAAACGAAGAAGTATAAAGTTCAGAAGGTCTTGCTACAACATTGGTGAGACCTCACCTATAGTACTACATCCTGTTTAGGTCTCCGAAGGAGAGATATACTTTGGAGGTTATTCAGGGAATACTTTCAAAGTCGATTGCTGGAATTAAAGGCTTGACCTTTGAGGAAAGGTTAAGTGGGTGGGTCAATGCTCATTGGGGTTGAGAAGAATGAGTGTTCGCCCTATTGATATGTATAGGATTATGAGGGGGCACAACAGATTAGCTGCTGACAGGATGTTTCTGCTCCTGGGAGAATTTAGAACGAGGGTTTTTTTTTAAATAAAGGACTGTCCCATTTAACAAGACAATAAAGGAGGAACTTCTTCCTCCCAAAGAGTAATAATCTTTGGAATTCCCTAACATAGACAACAGTGAAACTTGGGTGATGGAGTATAGCTTGTGCTGAGTTAGACAGATTTTTGCACAGAAATTAGGGAACATAGAAAATAGGAGCAGAGATAAGCCATTCAGCCCTTTGAGCCTGCTCTGCCCTTCATGATGATCATCCAACTCAGTTCCCCTTTTCTCACTTATCCCCATCCACTTGATCCCTTTAGCTCTAAGGACTTTATCTAATATGCAGGGACAGCAGGTTATGATTTACAAGGGAATCAAAGGTTATGGGGAATAAGGAAGGAAGTAGAATTAAGACCAAAATTAGATTGTTCATGATCTGATTGAATAGCAATCCAATCAAAAGGTCCAAATGACCTGCTCCATCTCCTATTTATTAAGTTTGCATGGTTTTCAGTTGGCTTCCATTAATCTGCAAATTAACTGGGCAAAACGCATGAAAACAACATTGACAGACTTTGCTAACGGTGTATTCAAGAGTACACACCTCTGCTCACAAAGGGAAATCATGTTCAACAACTGAGAATTCATAGCTCTCTGGGTAGTGTATTCCAAAGATTTTCATCTTTGAAAGATGGATTACCTCCTCATCTAAGTCCTATGTGGCTGACTCTTGATTCTGAGACTATGACATCGTTCTCGATGCCCTGGCCAGATGTAACATCCTCTTCCTCAAAATATCAAATGTTTCAAACAGGACCTCTCATTTTCCTAAATGTTAGGGAACATTGGCACACACCATTCAATCTTCCCTCAAAGGACAATTTTTCTCATTCCAGGAATCAATGCATTGAAACTTCATTAAAGTCAGATATTCCTATCAGGTTTAAAATTGCTCACTGTATGAGTCATCATTATTATCCTCAAATAAAGATTCCCACACAAGATAGTATAGAGGCAGCCTTCCACCTTGTGGGGCAACGGCTTGTGGAATGGTGCTCAACTTGTTAAGTATCATCTAGTGTAGCTCAGGAGATCCACTTTGGCCTGGCATTCTCTGTCATACAGGCTGCAGAGGAAAACACGGTGCTAGAGAGATGCAGCATTTGCTGGTTTCTATTTCTTCTCAATTAGCCTGAACTTTTTGTTTCTGTTTGCCTCTTTTAATGCCCTTGCAACAGTCAGTCTTCAGAGATCATCACCATCATCTGTTCTCTTTAAGTTATCAGTGTCAATATCTGTGATCTTCATATCTCAATTATAGGCATCTCTGCGTCAGAGAATTGAATGTCCTAGATGTCGTGACCCCTTCACTGTACGAGATGTCTTTGGGTGACATATATCTGATTAACTTGATGAACCAGTGCAGTTGTCACTGGCTTTGCATTGAATGTGTAGTCATGGAATTAACATGGTCAAAGGGAGATTTTAAAAAATCCTTGGATAAGCATATGGATGATGATGGGTTGGTGTAGGGGGATGGACTTAGGTTAGCTCACAGGTCGGCGCAACATTCAGGGCCGAAGGACCTGTTCTACACTGTATTGTTCTATGTTCTGTGAGTTAATAGGCTTGGAAAAACAGAGCAGGCCAGGCAGCATCCTAGGAGCAGGAGAATCAACATTTTGGGCATAAGCCCTTCATCAGGAATGAGGCTGGTGTGCCAGGCGGGCTGAGATAAAAGGTAGGGGGGAGGGGATTTGGGGGAGGGGTGCTGGGAATACAATAGGTGGAAGGAGTGAGAGTGAGGGTGATAGGCCGGAGAGGGGGTGGGGGCGAAGAGGTCGGGAAGAAGATTGCAGGTCTAGAGGGCAGTGCTGAGTCCAGGGGTTGGGACTGAGACAAGGTGGGGGGAGGGGAAATGAGGAAGCTGGAGAAATCTACATTCATCCCGTGTGGTTGGAGGGTTCCTAGGCGGAAGATGAGGCGCTCTTCCTCCAGGTGTCATGTGGTCAGGGTCTGGTGATGGAGGAGGCCAAGGACTACATGTCCTTGGTGGAATGGGAGGGGGAGTTAAAGTGTTCAGCCACAGGATGGTTGGGTTGGTTAGTGCGGGTGTCCCAGAGGTGTTCCCTGAAATGTTCCTCAATTAGGCGGCTTGTCTCCCCAGTGTAGAGGAGAACACCTCGGGTGCAGCGGATACAGTAAATGATGTGTGTGGAGGTGCAGGTGAATTTGCAATGGATATGGAAGGATCCATTGGGGCCTTGGAGGGAGGTGAGGGGGAAGGTGTGGGCGCAAGTTTTGCACTTCTTCCGGTTGCAGGGGAAGGTGCCGGGAGTGGAGGTTGGGTTGGTGGGAGGTGTGGACCTGACGAGGGATTGCGGAGGGAGTGGTCTCTCCAGAACATTGATAGGGGTGGGGAGGGGAATATATCCCTGGTGGTGGGGTCTGTTCGGAGGTGGCGGAAATGACAGAGGATGATACGATGTATCCGAAGGTTGGTGGGGTGGAAGGTGAGGACCAGTGGGGTTCTGTCCTGGTGGCGACTGGAGGGCCGGGGTTCAAGGGCGGAGGTCCGGGAAGTGGAGGAGATGTGGTGGAGAGCATCGTCGACCACGTCGGAGGGGAAATTGCGGTCTTTGAGGAAGGAGGCCATTTGGGTTGTTTGGTATTGGAATTGGTCCTCCTAGGAGCAGATGCGGCAGAGGCGAAGGAATTTGGAACATGGGATGGCGTTTTTACAGGGGACAGGGTGGGAGGAGGTGTAATCTAGGTAGCTGTGGGAGTTGGTCGGTTTGTAGTTTGATGGAGGCCCTTGGCCTCCTCCATCGCCAGACCCTGACCACACGACGCCTGGAGGAAGAGCGCTTCATCTTCCGCCTAGGAACCTTCCAACCACACGGGATGAGTATAGATTTCTCCAGCTTCCTCATTTCCCTTCCCCCCACCTTATCTCAGTCCCAACCCCCGGACTCAGCACCGCCCTCTTGACCTGCAATCTTATTTCCGACCTTTCCGCCCCCACCCCCTCTCTGGCCTATCACCCTCACTCTCACCTCCTACCACCTATCTTATTCCCAGCATCCCTCCTCCAAATCCCCTCCCCCCTACCTTTTATCTCAGCCCGCCTGGCACACCAGCCTCATTCCTGATGAAGGGCTTATGCCCGAAACGTCGATTCTCCTGTTCCTCGGATGCTGCCTGGCCTGCTGTGTTTTTCCAGCATCACATTTTTCAACTCTGGTCTCTAGCATCTGCAGTCCTCACTTTCTCCCTGTTAATAACCTTGTCCAGCCAACAGATGCTGAGCACATGCTTTAGATAGTAAAGAGGGATACTGTTCAGTATTGTCTCCAACCTATCATATGGTTTCCAGACTGCAATATTGTAGAGGATTGCATTGAGGACAGAGGCTTAGAAAACTAGCAGTTTGCTGTTGTCAGTTAGACTATGCTTGTTGCACACCCTCTTACTCAGTTTGGACATAAGTGGTAGCTTTTGTCAAAAGTATATTGATTTCAACATCAAATGATAGATTGCTAGTGATTGGGAAACCTAGATATATGAAGCAATCAAAAAATTCCAGCACCACTTTGTCAATGCCTATGCAGCATGTTCTGGCACTCCTGAGGCTCATGGGATTAACTGCAAAACCTGCAGTAAAGAGCAGGAATTTTAAAGCGTCATTAAAGTGGCATGACTATTGTGGTCACTTCTCACAATTGACCATAGGAGACACTTGTCTTCCTGATGCTGATGGCCAAGGACAGCACTAACGCTTTTTATAGTCAGGCAAGAGTTGTCCATTCTCTTTTGAAGATGTTCCTCGGTATGAATGCTCACGTGGCCAGGGATTAGTGCTTTGGCTTGACTGTCGGGTGGACAAGGCTGAGCAGCTTTCCTTCAGTCCTGGTATGCTAAGCAGATACCAGCTGCGGATGACCTTAAGGCACATGACAGCAGCAAAGAGAAGATGCTACCATAGAATATCTGCACCAGTAAAGACTCTTCTTTATTCTATCTTCCCCATATGACCTTTCATGATGCTTTATGGCCCTCGGGGACAGTTGTGTTGAGTGAATTTAGATTGTAACATTTAAACAGAGAAAAATAAGGAGCCAACATCAATTAATGAATTTTATGTAACTTAGATGGTAGTGTCTGCAGGAATCTATAAACAACAATTAGTTCTATCTAAACATTCCAGAAATGTCTTGAAATTGGCAGAGTTCTCAAGACAGGGAGCTGATGTACAAAGATAATGCAAAGGGCAAAACAATGCCAGGCTAAATGATCCTTGATATGTGAAAGAACAAATAATAATGACATTTTGTGTGTCCTAGAATGGACATAATTTTCCATGATTTTGTGAAGCATGACTGGAATTTGGACAATTAGATGCCCATGTTGCCAACTTTTGTGTAAAGTTACTATCTTTCCCTGTATTCCTCAGTTTTAATATTTAGCCCTAGGATGTATTGTCCCTGTGCACACTCAGATAAATGATCAAAAACCTGTACTGAGGTGGTTGATTACCAAAGGTTGGACCACTTTAAGAACACTAAAATTCCTGGTGGTTACTGAAGGTCCTCCAGTGAATCCCATGAACCTCCAAAACATCAAGATTTTGGAAGTATAGCTATGGAAATATAAATCCTCTGAAAAAAATGTTACTTTGGTAGGTTTGAATATGGGAAACAGCAAATTAATCATATTGAAGAAGATGAACAGATTTTGTAAAATTCAATTGAATTCATGTTTGCTGTTGGAAAATTCAATTGAATTGAATTCTGGTTACGCAGACTAATGATTTCCTTCACTGCATTTATATTAAAACTCTTTTTAAGACAATTTAACGTCGAGGAATGTCAGGAAACAGTGGAAACATAAATTATTAATAATCTTTACTTTAAATTGTAAAGAACAACTCTAGTAAAATAATTGGCATCAATCTAATCAGGATGTAACACCCCACTGGTGGAAAGAGTAATGAT
The DNA here is from genome assembly GCF_020745735.1 of Hemiscyllium ocellatum. NCBI lineage: Eukaryota > Metazoa > Chordata > Chondrichthyes > Orectolobiformes > Hemiscylliidae > Hemiscyllium > Hemiscyllium ocellatum. The sequence continues at coordinate 24,724,693 of NC_083436.1, read as the reverse complement.
GACTTCAGGAAGGCAGCTTCTCAGAGGGGACCGGGATTTTATAACTTAAGAGGACTCTTGTAATGCAATGTATTGGCAAATCTTCCAGCATAATTCCTGTACACATCTTTGAAACTGCATTTGTGTGAAGTACATTATGGTCCAATTTATCATATTGCAAAATGTTTTTGGGACACCGTAATTGGAGGACTCATTAACGTACAGGAAGGAGGTTTCTGCTATGTATGAAGGCTGTGTTGGCCAGAGTTCCAAGTGTCCGTTTCTTGGGTAATGATGTATTTTCTCTTCCTTGTCACTTGAAAACACATTCTTGTGGAGACGCGAAAGCCCTTGACTATAAGTAAAAGTCAGGATAGTTGCTTGAATGGCAAATCTTGCTTCATCTCTCCCTTCCAAATGTGCGTACAGTCCCAAAGCACCAACAGATTTTGACAAGACTGCTCTAATGTGCTGGTTTCTCTGTAGACACAGGACTCCAAACACATAAATCTCTTGTCACATTTTGGCAAGGTTGTGAGCAAGGAGGAAGGTCTGTTTTTTTAATGAAGCTAAATGAACCGTGTCGTTTTACCTTGAGCATAATTTTTATGCAGAGGAGCACAGCCAGAGCTACACAAATAATAGTACAAACAGACCAGAATGATAATAGCCAGGGCATTGCTAACAAAGCAACAGTGAGTCTAATAGATCTCGCCAATACTAAAGTATAAGTGCCACAGCATTTTTAGGTGAGGGCAGAAGCATGGCTAAATACAAAAGTTGAGACGATATTTTTAGACATGCCCCTTTTTGCTTTTAGCTTCTTGAAAAACGAATTCCAATGCCTGGCACAGCATTGATATGATGACATATGATATATTGTCCAACCAGATCCTGCCAGGGTTAAACACTACTTGAGTCTCATTTCATCCTTCTACATTTAAATCAATCATCATAGCGCTCCAAATCTCTCTCTCTGATACTCTGGTCCAGCTTTCCAGCAAAAACATGGAACTAATCATTTAGTTTGATATTCTCTCTTGGCTTTGGGTAAAGAAGTTTCTCTTAGATTGTTTGCTGACTTCTTATATTGATTAAGTAATGTTATGCTCATCTAGAAGCAGAAACATTCTCTATGAAAATGTTTAATAATTTTAAATACCTCTATAAATTTCACTGAGTTTGTTTTTAAGAGAAAAAAAGTGAATCATTTGCTGAAATATGAAAGAAATTCTTGAATTGGTGTAAAGTTCCTGTGCTTGCACTGTAGAGTCGAAAAGTGTGGTGCTGGAAAAACGTAGCCATTCAGGCAGCTCTCCTGCTCCTCGGATGCTGCCTGACCAGCTGTGCTTTCCCAGCATCACACTCTTTGACTCTGATCTCCAGCATCTGCAGTCCTCACTTTCCCCTTGCACTGTAGATCCATATTAGGGTATCCTTTTACATTGGAGTATTCTTAACTATATGATGGGCTAATTATTGCAATTTAATACATTTTCCAATGAAAATTAATGATTACAAGTCTGGCATCTCATTCTTTCAAGCTTCGTTAGATTTCCTTAAATTACAATGTTCATTTTTATTTTTACTTCTTTCTTTGTTTATTTTTCTGATCATAATTTATTTATTGTCCTTCTCTTGAAAGGTGGACCTATCATTGAATTAAGGTGGAAAGCTCTGCTTCATGAGAAGTCAAACCCACTTCCAACCTAGTTGTTTCCAGCCTTAGCTGAAGTTGGAACTGTGGTAGGGAACCAACCTGACTCAGATTCACTTCAAATATGATAACAAGGTTTCGGTCACATTATCATTGTTTGACTATTAATTTTATGCTTTTTAAAGAAGTAGAAGCAGGAGTAGGTCTATTGGCCTCTCAACCCTGCTCCGCCATTCAATAAAATCATGGCTGATCCAACATTCCTCACATTCAGTTTCAAGCATTGCTCCAATAATCCTTGATTCTCTTACTGATCAAGGATCTATCTATCTATCTATCCATCTATCTCAACCTTAAATTCACACAAGGACTCTTGCTCACACAGCAGTCTGTGGCAAGGAGTCCCAAAGATTTACAATCCTCTGAGGGAAGTAATTCTTCCTCATCTGAGATTGAGTCAGATGTCACACGGCAACAGGTCATAGTCCAACAGGTTTATTTGAAATCATAAGCTATTGTCACCTGATGAAGAAGCAGCGCTCTGAGAGAGTCATAGAGTTGTACAGCCCTTTAACAGTCCCTTCAATCCAATACGTCCATGCCGACCAGATATATTAAATTAATCTAGTCCCATTTGCCAGCAATGGGCCCATATTCCTCTCAACCTTCCTTATCCATATACCAATCCTGATGCTATTTAAATGTTGTAATTGTACCAGCCTCCACCACTTCCTCTGGCAGCTCATTCCATACACACATCACCCTCTGTATGAAAACGTTGCCCCTTACATCCCTTTTAAATCTTTCGCCCTCACCTTAAACCTAAGCTATCTCCTTCTGGACTCCCTCATCCCAAAGAAAAGATCTTGTCTATTTACCCTATTCATGACCCTCATGGTTTTATAAACCTCTGTAAGGTTGCCCCTCAGCCTCCAATGCTCCAGAGAAAACAGTCCCAGTCTATTCAGCATCTCCAATAGCTCAAACCCTCCAACCCAAGCAACATCCTTGTAAATCATTGCTGAACCCTTTCAAGTTTCACAACATCCTTCCTATATGGGGGAGACCAGAATTGCACATAATATTCCAAACAATGTCCTGTACAGCCACAACATGACTTTCCAACTGCTATACTCAGTGCTCTGCCTCCTTTAATATCCTATCTACCTGTGACTCCACTTTCAGCGAACTATGAACTCCAGGATCTCTTTGTTCAGCAACCCTCTGTAGGACCTTATCATTAAGTGTATAAGTCCTGCCCTGAATTGCCTTTCGAAAATGCAACACCTCACATTTATCTACATTAAACTCCAGCTACCACTCCTTGGCCCATTGGCCCATCTGATCGAGGTCCCATTGCATTCTAAGGTAACCTCCTTCGCTGTCCACTACACCTCCAATTTTGGTGTCATCTGCAAATGTACTAATTATATCTTCTATGTTCAAATACAAATCAGTTATATAAATGATGAAAAGCATTGGACCCAGCATTGATCCTTGAGGCACACTACTGGTCACAGGCCTCCAGTCTGAAAAGCAACCCACCTGACCTTTTAGCCAGTTCTATATTTAAATAGCTAGGTCTTCCTGAATTCCATTTGATATAACTTGCTAAACAGTCTATCATAAAGAACCTTGTTGAACACCTTACTGGAGTCCATATGGCTCATGTCCACTGCTCTGCCCTCTTCAACCCTCTTCGTTACTTCTTCCTAAACCTCAATCAAGTTTGTGAGACATGATTTCCCACATATAAAACCATGTTGACTATCCCTAATCAGCCCTTGCCTTTCCAAATACATGTAAATCCTGTCCCTCAGGATTCCCTCCAAGGATGCGCCCACCAACGACATCGGGCTCACCGGTCTACGGTTCCCTGGCTTTTCCTTACCACCTTTCTTAAATAGTGGCACCATGTTAGCCAACCTCCAGTCTTGCAGCACCTCAGCTGTGATTATCGATTTACAATTATTTCAGCAAGAGTCCCAGCAATCACTTACATAGCTTCCCCCAGAATTCCAGAGTACACGTGATCAGTTCCTGGGGATTTATCCAGCTTTATACATTTTTCATGATGTCACCATCTATTTCTCCACATTCTGTGTCTTCCACATCCTTCTCCACAGTAAAAAATGATGCAAAATGCTTGTTTTGTATTTTCTCCATCTCCTGCAATTCCACACAAAGGCTGCCTTGCTGATCTTTGAGGGGTCCTATTCTGTCCCTCATTACCCTTTTGTCCTTAATGTATTTATAAAAACTGTTTGGACTCTCCTTAACCCTATTTGCCAAAGCTATCTCATATCCCTTTTTTGACCTCCTGATTTCCCTCTTAAGTTTACTCCTATTGCCTTTATATTCTTCTGAGGATTCACTCAATTTCCCTTGTCTATACTTGACATATGCTTCCTTCTTTTTGTTAATCAAAACCTCAATTTCTTTAGTCATCCAGCATTCCCCACGTCTACCAGCCTTTCCTTTTACCCTGACAGGAATATACTGTCTCTGGGCTCTCATTATCTCATTTCTGAAGGCTGCCCAATTTCCAGACACCCCTTTACCTGCAAACATCTGCCCCCAATCAGCTTTTGAAAGCTCTTGTTTAATACTGTCAAAATTAGCCTTCCTCCAATTTAGAACTTCAACTTTTCAATCTGGTCTATCCTTTGCCATCACTATTCTAAAGCTAATAGAATTATGGTTGTTGGCCCCAAAGTGCTCCCCCACTGACACCTCATTTGCCCTGCCTTATTTCCTAAGAGTAAGTCAAGTTTTGCACTTTCTCTAATAGGTACATCCACATACTGACTCAGAATATTTTCTCGTACACACTTCACAAATTCATCTCCAGCTGAACCCTAAACACTATGGTAGTCCCAGTCTATGTTTGGAAAGTTAAAATCCCCTACCATAACCACCCTATTATTTTCACAGATAAGCGAGGTCACCTTCCAAATTTGTTTCTCAATTTCCTGCTCACTACTGAGGAGTCTATATTGCAATCCCAATAATGGGATCATCGCTTCTTTATTTCTCAGTTCCACCCAAATAACTTCCCTGGACCTATTCCCAGGCATATCCTCCGTATGTACAACTGTAATGTTATCCTTTGTCATAAACATCACTTCTCCTCCTCCTCTCTTACCCCCCTTTCTATCCTTCCTACAGCATTTGTATCCTGGAACATTAAGCTGCCATCCCTGAGTCACATCTCTGTAATTGCCATGATAGTCCAGTCCCAGGTTCATAACCATGCCTTGAGTTCATCTGCCTTCCTTGCTAAGCCTCTTGCATTGACGTAATTACTGGTTGATTCATCAGTCCTGCCTCATCCTCTGTTTAGTTTCTGCCTGCCCTAACAGTTTGATTTGCTCTTTTTCCCAACTCTACCAATCTCAGACTGATCTACCTCCCTGGGTTCCACCCCATCCACCTTACTAGTTTAAATTCTCCTGAACAGATCTGGAAAATCTCACTGCCAATATGTTCATCCCCTTCTAATTCAGGCTCAATCCGTCCTTCTAATAGAGGTCACTTCTACCCCAGAAGAGATTCCAATGATCCAAAAATGTGAACCCTTCTCCTGTGCACCAGCTCCTCAGCCACACATTCATCTGTTCTATCCTCCTATTCCTACCCTCACTAGCCCATTGCACCAGGAGTAATCCAGATAATCCTACCCTCAAGGACCTCATTTTTAAATTCCTGCCTAATTTTCTATATTCTCCATTCAGAATCACATGTTTTTCCTTCTTATGTCCGTAGTTCAATTACCTGATCTCACTACCCTTTGAGAATATTCTACACTCTCTGTCAGATATCTTTGACCCTAGCACCAGGGAGGCAACACACCATTCTGATTTCTCACTGTAAGCCACAGAAATGTCTGTCCATGTCTCTGACAGGGGATCACAATCAACTGCTTGGACCCTGACATACCCCTTGCAATATTAGAGTCAGTCTCAGTACCCAAAACCTGGCTGCCGGTGCTACATTCTCCCTGGAGTCCATCACTCCCGATATTTTCCAAAACAGCATACTTGTTTGAGGTGGCAATAGCCACAGCAGACTCCTGCATTACCTGCCTCTCTCTCCTACCTTTCCTGGAGGTAAACCACCTATCCGACTGTACCTGTGTTTTTTTTTCCTACTTATAACTGCCATGCATCACACCCCCTAACTCCTGTAAGTTTTTCATTGCCTCTAACTCTCACTCCAACCGATCTGATAGGACTCACAACCAAACAAACTTACTGCAGACATAATCATCGGAAACATGGAAAATCTCCATAATCTCCCACACGCACAGGAAGAGCACATCACTCTACTAAAGGCCATCTTTGGACTTTAACAAGTTACAGACCCAGAAATTGGCATTGTCTTGCCATTCTAAAAAACACTGCTCCAGGCTAATTTAGTACCTATGTTTTATATTTTTAAATTTTAATCAAGAGACAGATCTCAATAAAACATATAACCAAAAAGAACACACTCGACTCACTATTTAAAAAAGACAGCAAAGTTACACTTAAAATCCGTACACTTATCACCCCCTGTGCTGTGAACTCTCCCACACAGGTTTCTCCAAGGTCACTTGTGAATTTCATTGTTTGGTCATTTTTCTTAGACACGCTCCAATGTCCAGAAATACTTGAATGCAAACAGCAAAGGCACGAGCTGTGCAGATTGACTGCTGTGTCAGACAGCAGTGTAGCTTCCTTTCTCTGACCATGTGGTCATTTATTTCGCCTGTCTTCCTCCTTTTAAAAGTGCCATGATTTTGATCTTTTCTCCCCCAAAGTTCCAAGATAATGCAACAACTTATGAAGTAGTAATTACTGCTCCTGGAATTCAGTGAAATCAACTCCAACACTTAAAAATCCTCATAAAAGGAACAGCTCTTAGAGCCACAATTTTTTACAGCCTCCACCTTGGATTACCCAGAATCCCTGTGGGGCTTGTGGTTTCAGTGTTGACAGGACCTAGAGTTCAGAGCACCAGCAGCAAGATCTATCCTGTACAAACATATGTATGTCGCTAAACTGTGGGATTTTTCTTCTGATGGTCTTGAAATTAAACATCCAGCCAGTAGCTTACTTCTGTTTAGGTTGAAGGGAGGTTCCATTTGCTCAAAAATAGTGGAGGAATCGACTACAAAGTTGGAACTCTTGACTGTAAAGTAATTGCATTCATGTTGTTAAAGTCATAAATGTACACTTATCTGATGACAGGTAAATAAGTTCTTTGACATTACTGGTACGGTTTGGACATTAGTGTCAAATATGTTTCAAGACCCTGACCTCATTAGCCATGGTTATCATGGTTCTCATTGTAGCCTTTTTTAAAAGGTGTTGAAAAAGATGACCATCATACCAGTGTGTTGAGTTGCCACTAAATCATTGAAGTGGCAGTTGAACATAAAATTGCTTACGAATCAAGGTATTATAATATGCTGGGGAGGTGAAACAATCTAACTCTTCTGTTAAAAATGTATTTCTGCATATTGCTTATAGCATAGGTACTCATTATCATGTCTATTCTAAAAGTTATGTGCAATCTTTTTCATCATAACTATGTAGGAATTCTGCTAATATACGCAACATGTGAGTGAATTTTCAAGCTGGTGTTAACTTCACTGTCGGCAGGATTCAGGCATACAAGGAGCAAGATATTGGACAGTTATGGTTTCTTGTCATTACCTCACTGTTTGTTGTTTTCCATTGGGCCTATATGCCTGCATTAATCAATTAAGCTTGTATTGAACAGTAAGCTTCTTAAGTACATGTGCAGCACAGTAATGCATTTGAGGTTACCCTCAACAAATCACTTGCTGTCTGTGCAGGAGTAGTGGCGAGCTCCAATTCTACCTATTCACACCAGATACTAAAGGAAAGAGGCATTAACTTCTCTGGGAATTTTCTCTTAGGAATTTGCGTAGAGATGATGGGCATAGCCATTTCTCCAGCTTGTTGCCACCATTACAGTGGGAGAGGAAGTTTGCTGCAAAAATTGCAATCTATGTTACTTCCTTTGGTTAAACTAAAGGATCACGCTTTTTTTTGTAACAATTCAGTAAATTATTTCCTTTTGTTTCATGGGCCTTGACAAAAGAACACAGAGAAAATGTCTCTGTTAAAAAATATGCAGATGAGTATTTGTATCCATGACAAAGAAATCAACTTTCAATAAAACAAAAAATATTCAGGATAGCATATATTTCTTTCAAAAGACAGGATCAAACAAATACCTTCCACTATATCAGAAGTGAATCTTCTTTAAAAAAATGTAATGGTTCTGAGAGGAATAATGTTAGAGATTGCATTCGGGTCCACCCAATTTTATGATGCCATTGGCTGCATATGAGGGGTTTAGCTCATAATCCAAGGGTAAGATGTTTCACCCAGACTCATAATAGTTTTAGTAATTAGATCTAACTAGCTAATAAAGCCTGCATCTGTTCCTGTCGCGCACACTAAACTACAACTTGCTAAGATAAGTGCTTCTCCTTATAAGACTCACAAGTGAGACTATCTCTGTTAAACAGACCTCATAGAAGAAGGAAGGATTGATGGCAGCAGTTGTCGGAGTCTTTAGGACCTCAGACGCTTTACCCGATCTGTTTTACATGAATTTTTCAATAGAGTCATATAACACGGAAACAGATCCTTCAGTCCATGCCAAACATAATCCCAAACTAAACTTATTCCACCTGCCTGCTCCTGGCCCATATCTTTCCAAACCTTTTCTATTCATGTGTTTATCTAAGTGTCCTTTAAACATCGTAATTGTGCCCGCATCCACCGTATGAACTCAGGAAGTTCATTCCATTGGCTGTGTAAAAGATTTGCTCCTTGTGTCATTTTTAATCTCTCTCCTCTCACCTTAAAAATATGCCCCCTTGTCTTGAAACCCCATCCTAGTGGGAAGGCACCTGCCGTAAGCCTTATCTATACTCCTCATGATTTCATAATTCTTGAGAAGGTCACCTCTCAACCTCCTACACTCCGGTGAAAAAAGTCCCATCCTATTCAACCCTTCTTTATAACTCAAAACTTCCATACTCAGCAAAATCTAGTTAATCTCTTCTGAACCCTCTCTAACTCAATAATCTCCTTCCTATATCAGGACAGCTAGAACTGGACACAATACTCCAAAAGACGCCTCTTCTAGAGGGTCATGTGTCTTTAGAACATGAAGGTGCTGACGGCCATATTTGCTTATCATCTGAGCATCCCCAGCACAGACTCTGATTTTTTTTTTAAAATGCAAGGTGGTTTTGTGGCTCTACCACCATTTCGGATGTGATTTCCAGACCTCCAATGTGTCTAGACGAAATAATTCCTGTCCAGCTCAGCTTTAATTTTCAGCCAGTCATTTTAAGTCTACATTGCCTGGTTATTGGCCTCTCTGTTAATGTAAGTTGGTACTACCCATCTACACTTCTCATAATTTTATACATTGAATTTATTCTCAATCTCCTCTGTTCCAAAGACGATAAATATAACTAATCCAATCTTTACTCCTAGGTAAAATTCTCCATTTCTGGCAACATCTTCATAAATTTCATCTATATACTTTTTAGTTCAGTATCCTTCTTGCAATGTAGTGACCATAACAGCACGCAACAGTGGCCTGAGAAGTGCTTTATACAGTTCTAGCATATCCTCCTTGCTCTTGGATTCAATGCATTAATCAAAAAAGCAAAGTATCCTGAGGCATTTCTTAAGCACCTTATCTACCTGTCCTGCTGCCTTCAGGACTCTGTGAAATATGCACTCTAATATCTCCATCCTCTGCACATCTCATGATTTATTATGTGATTACTGGCCTTTTTCAACATCCCCAAATGAATCACCTCACTCTTTTGCAGATTGAATTCCATTAACCTGTTTACTGCCTACTTGACCAGTGCATTGATATTCTCATAAGTTCCACAATGTTCTTCCTCACTATCAGGTATATGATCAATCTACAGGCTTATTAAGCATACTTGTGGTTAATCATGGACACATCAGAAATGATCTGGAAACACCTTTTCAATCTTAAAAACAGCTGATCATTACTCTTCGCTTCCTGCTATTGACTCAAATTTACATTCAATTAAACAATAGACAATAGGTGCAGGAGTAGGCCATTCTGCCCTTCGAGCCTGCACCACCATTCAATATGATCATGACTGATCATCCTTAATCAGTATCCTGTTCCTGCTTTATCTCCATAACCCTTGATTCCACTATCCTTGAGAGCTCTATCCAATTCTTTCTTAATTGAATCCAGAGACTGGGCTCCACTGCCCTCTGGGGCAGAGCATTCCACATAGCCACCACTCTCTGGGTGAAGAAAATTCTTCTCATTTCTGTCCTAAATGGTCTACCCTGTATTTTTAAACTGTGTCCTCTGGTTCGGCACTCATCCATCAGCGGAAACATGTTTCATGCCTCCAGAGTGCCCAATCCTTTAATAATCTTACATGTCTCAATCAGATCCCCTCTCAGTCTTTCAAACTCAAGGCCATACAAGCTCAGTCGCTCCAGTCTTTTAGTGTAAGGTAATCCCGCCATTCCAGGAATTGACCGCATGAACCTACGCTGCACTCCCTCAATAGCCAGAATGTCTTTCCTCAAATTTGGAGATCAGAACTGCACACAGTACTCCAAGTGTGGTCTCACCAGGGCCCTGTATAGCTGCAGAAGAACCTCTTTGCTTCTATACTCACAGGTGGGCGGCACGGTGGCACAGTGGTTAGCACTGCTGCCTCACAGCGGCTGAGACCCGGGTTCAATTCCCGACTCAGGCGACTGACTGTGTGGAGTTTGCATGTTCTCCCTGTGTCTGCGTGGGTTTCCTCCGGGTGCTCCGGTTTCCTCCCACAGTCCAAAGATGTGCGGGTCAGGTGAATTGGTCATACTAAATTGCCCGTAGTGTTAGGTAAGGGGTAAATGTAGGGGTATGGGTGGGTTGCGCTTCGGTGGGTCGGTGTGGACTTGTTGGGCCGAAGGGCTTGTTTCCACACTGTAAGTAATCTATTCTAATCTAATCAATCCCTCTTGTTATAAAGGTCAGCATGCTATTAGCCTTCTTCACTACCTGCTGTACCTGCATGTTTACCTTCATTGACTGGTGTACAAGAACACCCAGATCTCTTTGTACTGCTCCTTTACCTAAATTGATTCCATTTAGGGAGTAATCTGCCTTTCTGTTCTTGCCACCAAAGTGGATAACCATACATTTATCCACATTAAACTGCATCTACCATGCATCTGACCACTCACCAAAATTGTCCAGGTCACTCTGTAATCTCCTAACATCCTCATCACATTTTACCCTGCCACCCAACTTAGTATCATCAGCAAATTTGCTAATGTTATTACTAATGCCATCTTCTATATCATTAACATATATTATAAAAAGCTGCAGTCCCAGCACTGATCCCTGCGGTACCCCACTGGTCACTGCCTGCCATTCTGAAATGGAGCCGTTTATCACTACTCTTTGTTTTCTATCAGCCAACCAACTTTCAGTCCAAGTTAGTACTTTGCCCCCTAATTTTGCTCACTAACCTCCTATGTGGGACGTTATCATAAGCTTTCTGAAAGTTCAGATACACTACATCTACTGGATCTCCCTTGTCTATCTTCAGAGTTACATCCTCAAAAAATTCCAGAAGATTAGTCAAGTATGATTTCCCCTTCATAAACCTATGCTGCCTCTGACCTATCCTGTTATTACTATCCAGATGTGTTGTAATTTCATCCTTTATAATAGACTCCAGCATCTTTTCCACCATTGAGGTCAGACTAACTGGTCTATAATTTCCTGCTTTCTCTTTCCCACCTTTCTTAAAAAGTGGTACAACATTAGCCACCCTCCAATCCGCAGGAACTGATCCCGAATCTATTGAACTCTGGAAAATAATCACCAACGCATCCAAGATTTCTCGAGCCACCTCCTTCAGTACCCTGGGATGTAGACCATCAGGCTCTGGGGACTTATCAACCTTCAGACCTAACAGTCTCTCCAACACCAATTCCTGGCAAATATAAATTCCCTTAAGTTCAGGTCCTTCAGCCAGTGTTACCTCAGGGAGATTGCTTTGTCTTCACCAATGAACACAGATCTGAAGTAACAATTCAATTCTTCTGCCATTCTTTTGTTCCCCGTAATATATTCCCCTGTTTCTGTCTTCAAGGCCCCAATTTTAGTCTCAACCATTTTTTTACCTTTCACATACCTAAAAAAAACTTTTACTATCCTCCTTTATATTATTGGCCAGTTTACCTTAGTACCTCATTTTTTCTCTGCATATTTCCTTCTTAGTAATCCCTTGTTGTTCTTTAAAAGCTTCCCAGGCGTCCCACTTATCTTTTCATTGTTATACTTTTTCTCTTTTAACTTTATCTTTTCTTAACTTCCCTCATCAGCCATGGCCTCCCATGCCTCCTCCTAGGATCTTTCTTCCTTTTTGGAATGAATTGATCCTGCAACTTTTGCATTATACACAGAAATATCTGCCATTTTTCCTCCACGGTCATCCCTGCTAAGGTATTGCACCATTGAACTTTGGCCAGCTCCTCCCTCATAGCTCCATAGTTCCCTTTATTCAACAGAAATATTGTCACTTCCAATTGTACCCTCTCCCTCTCAAATTGCAGATTGAAGCTTATTGTATTATGGTCACTACTTCCCAATGACTCTTTCATTTCGAGGTCCCTGACCAATTCTGGTTTGTTGCATAATACCAGATCCAGAATTGCCTTCTCCCTGGTAGGCTCCAGCACCAGCTGTTCTAAGAATCCATCTCTGAGGCACTCTACAAAGTCTCTTCCTTGAGGTTCAATACCATCCTGATTCTCCCAGTCTACCTGCATGTTGAAATCCCCCATAACAACAGTATTATCATCTTTGCGACAGGCTAATTTCAGCTCCTGATTTAACTTACATCTGACATCCAGACTACTGTTTGGGAGCCTATAGATAACTCCCAAGAGGGTCTTTTTACCCTCAGTATTTCTCAGCTCTATCCACACTGACTCTACATCCCCTGATTCTAGGTCCCCCCGCGCAAGGGACTGAATATCATCCTTTACCAACATGGCTACCACACCCCCTCTGCCCATTAGTCTGTCCTTACGATAGCACGTGTAGCCTTGAATATTCATTTCCCAGGCCCTGTCCACTTGAAGCCACGTCTCAGTTATCCCCACAATATCGTATCTGCCAATTTCCAAAAGAGCCTCAAGCTCATCCATCTTATTTCTAAAGCTTCGTGCATTCATATATAGTATTTTTACTTTGTTACTGCCCTCACCCTTCCCATCAACTCCTATTTCACTCAACCTTACAGCATGATCCTTTTCTGAGTTTTCTGCCTCATTGATACAGTTGTCTTTCTTGACTTCCCTTGTCCTAACTTTCCCTCCAAATTCCTTCTTTAACATCCAGGTTGTCCCCCCCCCCGCAACTTCATTTAAATATAACTGTGTTGCAGTAGCAAACCTGCCTGCCAGAATGCTGGTCCCTAACCTATTAAGGTGCAAACCGTCTCTCTTGTATAATTTATGCTTACCACAAAACATACCCCAGTGATCCAAGAATTTTAATCCTTGCTTCCTGAACCAGTTCCCCAGCCACACATTCAAGTCAACTTTCTCCCTGTTTCTGGCCTCACCAGCCTGAGGAACTGGAAGCAAATAGGAGATAACCATCCTGGATGTCCTGCTTTTCAGCCTTCTTCCTAGTTCTCTGAAGTCCCGCTGTAGTACGTTCCTCCTCTTCTTCTTGACATTATTTGTGCCGACATGTACCACCACCTCTGGCTCTTCACCTTCGTCCTTGAGGATTTCCTGCACTCTGTCTGTGATGTCTTTAACCCTGGCACCAGGAAGGCAACACATCATTCTTAAGTCTCGCGTGCTGCCAGAAAAACCCCAGTCAGTTCCTCTCACTATGGAGTCCCCTATTACCACGGCTCTGTGCGATGTCTGACTCTTCCACTCTGTCTCCATGCCAACCTTTGATTGACAGACCTGGCCGCTTCACGGAACAGTAGTGTCATCTGTCTCTACTGTTTCCAAAAGATTCAACTTGTACTTCTGACATTCAACTGACAGGTACTTCCCCCGGGGTCTTTTGCACCTGTCTCCTCTCTGCCACTCAAATAACAATCAATTACCTTCCTGACTGGCTTTGCGCTCTGCCTTCACTTCCGCCCAGCTCCCGCCGCTCTCTGATGCGAAAATTGACCATTTTTCCTTGAATTCTATGATGCATTACTTTGCTGACCTATCTGTCACATCATTCGATTCCTGTCCGGTCTAGGTCTTTCATATGATACTTCGCAGGCAGAACAGAATAACTGTGGAATTAAGTCCCAGGAACTTATGTGATGAGATTTATGCAGATATGCAGCAGGTAGTACTGGGTTTTGTGATGTGTGCATGCATGTTGCAGCAAGATTTGGGTAAAAAGAGTTCTGATCCAAACCTTTGAAGAAGATGGATGTGGAAATAATTACACTGGAGCTCCTGTTACAGAATCAGATATTAGGTCAGAGGCTTGTCAGATCAGGGGGAGTTGGGGTGGGTATAAGAAGGGTATCGGATTCTGCAGGTATTTTAGCCCAGTCAAGTCAGGGTTGTGGGGTAGGGCCAGGGCCAGGGGATGTCACCAGATATTTGTATCTGGTCAGATTTGAGCAGAGCGTTTGAGGGGAATTCAGAGTGTCAAGAGGAATGGAGTCACGAAGCCTAGTCTGATTGAGTAGGTGAATTCACATTGTTAGGGAGGAAGTTGGGGAATGTCATATGGGTTTGTCATGAGGTTACTCAGGTATTAGACGTAGCTTTAAATGTCTTGTGTTTCCTGGCTAACTATGGAGGTAGGTTGGGAACTGTCCAAACACACCAACTGTTTAACACAGAGTTAGGTTCTGGGAGCAGGGGAAATGTCCTTTGGAAGTTGAAACTTCAGAGGCAACTCTTACAGAGACAGTGTGTTGCAATTTCTGAAAGTTTCTGACACATTTCTGATTGCATGTGCAGTACCTGACTACCAAGAGACCAGAAAATCTCGGGCTAAACCTCAGCAGTCTGGCCAAGTGTTCCACCAGAAGCTCCCAATGTGAGTATTTTAGGAGCTTGCCATCGGTGCTGAAACAGGATTGCTCCTGGGTCATTACTCCTCCATTCAGGCAGCCAACAAAAAAGTATTGCTGTTCTCTTGTCAGATTCTGCAGAAAATTCACCCAACTGTGTTTGAAATGGCTCGTCAGTTTACTTCTAACATAATTTGTCTCCAAAATCTCTTGTTATGTTTTTGCCTTTGCTCTGCACATGTTCAAATGTTGTTTTGTGACTTTAAGGGCGGGTCATTTTCCTTTTAAGTGGATCACCGTTGTTCAACTTCAACATGTTCAAGGACACAAATCAAATTCCCTGTTCTGCCAATTCTTGGTAAGCGATGGCTGAAACAGCAAATTAACGTGACTAAAAATACCAAAGTAGAAGTGCTTATTTGTCCCCTCCTCTTACTTTATTTTGCTTCAACTTTATTCGTTCTTAGTGTAGCTTTGTTCTCAGCAGTGGCGAAGATAAATAACGCTGCTCCATAGTCATGCAAGTCTAAGCATGTTTTGTCAGTTATACGCTGAAGCTGAAAGAAATCACTGCTCAAAGTCAACTTATCCCTACATATCTGAGAGATAGGTAAATGGGATTCAGTGAAGTTTAATTATGTGTGGCTTGGGAGAGGAGTGAGTTTTAATTTACATTCAGAAGGAATCACTAACTACATACACCGAGTGCATTCAACCTGAATAGAAACTTAATTAAGTCCTAATCTAAAAACTCTGAATTAACAAGGTTGTTGTTTTATGTGGTCTGGGATTTCAAGAGGCTCCCTAGAAATTGAAGTCTTATGAAAATAAATATCACAGTTCCCAGCAAAATTAGAATTACAAGGTCATGTAATTAAGGATAAAAAGAGGATTACGAAAGGGGTTTTTAAAAGGGCTTTTAAGAACTGTTTTAGTTAAGCAAATAGCTAATGATAATTGTGCTAAATTGCTTTTAACTTTTTTCAAATTCTGTACATTAATGAGAATGCAATATTTGATGTACATGAAGATGTGGGTTTTTTTTGAAAAAGCACGGGTAAGCACATTGACTTTTGTACAGGAAAGCATCACAAATTTATTCAGCGAATGCATTCTTGAATTATTTATAAATTAGTTCATGTGTAAGGTCAGGAAATAATTTTACCAATGCCTGCTTGTATAAGTTTCAAAATCCGTTGTGGGCTCTCACAAGCGTAAAGCCTTTTGCAAACATTACACCGCCTTTCCCTCAAAGGTATGACAATGTAGCTGGAAGCTCTCAAGAGCATTAAAATATCTGCTGAGATTCATTGTATTTTGACTGACAATGCAACTTCAAAGTAGCAGATTTGCATCAATCAGTTTGCGGTGCAATTTGGTAATGGGGGGTGGATCTCCAAGTCTTATTCATAATCCACCAAAGTCTCTCCCCTTGTAAATTGTCAGGGCTGTGGAGAATCTAACTTTGGCAGATTGAAATAAAGGGTTTCGTTTACTGTGAAACAACAAGAGGGCTACAATAAATCAGGATTATCTGTACAGAGCTGGCCTTGCACGTGATGGCCTAGGGCTGGTGCTGAAAGTATACTTAACTTTTTTCCCAGTGTGTAGCTTTACCAATCTGTCTTGCTTGTTTTGCTAAGTGTGAATCCACAGCAGGCTTGCAACACTGTCAACAAGAAGATAAAGAAAGGAAGAGAAAGTACTCTTCAAACATCAATTTTTAATAGTTGTGACAATGTTCTACTTTGTAATTATATAAGGTTGATACAGAACTGGGTGCCAATGCTGTCCATTGGAACCTAGGGGATTCATTAAATTCTATTGGCGGCACTATGGGGAACAGAGTGGCAGTTATAGATTAGCCATTTTCAGTGGCAGAGACTTTTTTATATGTGGTTCTTTGATGGAAGTTTGCAGCCATGAAGATGAGAAATGTCAATGTCAAGAAATAGATCTTTGATGAATACACACAATCTTTGTATCAAATATTCTCCGAATAACAAAGGCAAATGAAATGTGCAAAGAAAAATTCCTTTCTCGTCTGCTCTGACAGCCTCCCTCACTATGCTTTTGTGATATCTTACTTACCACATCAGGCATTACTGGAGCCATTCTGATCTGAAATCACCAGATTAATGCCGACGTGTGTGAGCTTTCCTGGTTATTAAAGATTGGGTCATAGCTGAATCTTATGTTACGTATAGAGGAAAAGGGCTTCCATCTGGTTCATTGAAATTGAATTTGTGCCGAGGCCCTTTGGATTTAGACCTTTGTTCTATGAAAATATGTCAGCATGACTGAAGCAATTCTTCGGGCTGAGGTGTTAGGTGTCAGCCCTGTGTTTGAGGTTTAATGATGTTACGTTCTTTGTGCTCCCAATGTATTTCACGTCAGCATTTGCATTCAATTATATATGCATGAAACTTCAAAATTTGTTCCACAAAAGGCTCTGCTATACCCTTTGAAATCAATCCTGAGAATCACAGAACCATACAGTGCAAAAGAGGCCTTCTGCCCATTGAGTCTGTATTGCCAAAATTACAGTACAACTTACACCAATCCCAAGTTCCCACAGTAAGTCCATAGCCCTGAATGTTCGGACACTTTGAATGTTTATCCATGTACTTCTTAAAGGCTGTGAGATTACCCACCTCGACCAACCTATCAGGCAATGCTTTCCTGACACTCACTACACACTGGGTGAAAGGAAGATTTTCCTCAAATCTCCTCTAAATCTTCTGCCTGTCTCTTTAAGCATGTGTTCCTACACTCTTCACCCTTCAGCTAAGGGGAATAGCTGCTTTCTATCCACTGTGTCCATCCCCCCCTTAAACTTATACACGTCTCTCAGGCTCCCCTCAACCTTCTCTGCTTCAAAAAAAAACTGAAAATTATTCAGCCTCTCTTCATCTCTGACATGCTTTATTTCAGACGACATCTTGATGAATCTCCTCTGCACTTCCACCAGTGCGATCACACCCTTTCTTATATTGTGGTGAACAGAACTATATACAGTACTCCCAGCTGTGGCCTAACTAAAGTACTCTATGGCTCCAGCATAATCTCCCTTCTCTTATAACCTATTTCTCTAATGATAAAGCCAAGTGTTCTTTATGCCTTACTTACTATCCTAAGCTATCTTCGGGGATATGTTAGATTTAAGATCTCTTTGTTCCTCATGAGCTTCCTGGTGTACCGCCATTCCCTTATCTTATTGTTTTTTTCTACCTTGAGATTATTGATCCATATCCTAATGTCTCTATGTATCTTGGTGTCAACACTTTGCTTGTTAACGCTCACATGAAGACCCTTGTGAACTTGTGTGATGGCATGGTTGTTTTGTTAATGCACATTGTTGTTGTTGTAATGATGACATGTTTTATTCCTCAGGCCTATGGCCTCACTCTGCTAGGTTTACGCCATTATATAAAAGGTGGTAAAATGTTCCTGCCCTTGGGCTTGCTCCATGAGTTGGAAAGTCTCATTTGGGGTGAAAAGCTTAAAAAAGTTCCTTGGTCAATGAGGACCATCATTGCCTGTTTTGTGTCTTCAATCAAATTGCTTGAAAAATGGCCACTGTCATGATTATAAGGAAACAAATTAGAAGTATGAATTGCTATCCAAATATCTGGCTTTTGATCATGATCAGCAATGGTTTCATTCATCATCTCTCCACAGACAACAATTAGCAGATCGTCCACTATAACTTTCATTCCTGGACAATAACTATCTCATGTTGTCTGTGTTGATATTAGTCTGGAGTGATGGAACAGCTAAACTCCATGTGCAACCATCACTATTACTTGAATGGCATCCAGAACATAGTTAGAAAACTGTTGCTTTCAATCAGCTTTACTTGCCAGTAACTACCCTTGGCAGCAAAGGTAGTAAATAATTTTGCCTTGGCAAAGTAAGGTAAAAACCCTTCAATGGTTGGCACAGGCTAAGTTTATTTATTCATTCCTGGGATGTAAGCATCACTGCCTTGGCCAGCATTTATTGAGCATCACTAATGGCCCTGGAGGAGGCTGCCTTCTTGAACTGCTGCAGTCCTTGGGGCATAAGTGCACCTGCAATGCAGTTATGAAGAGAACTCCAGGGTTTTGAACCAGAGAGAGTAAAGGAACTGTGATTACAGCTGTGAATCAGGATAATGTGTGACATGGAACAGAACTTACAGATGATGGGGTTCCCATGTATTTGCTGCTGTTGTCCATCCAGACAATAGAGGATTTGAAAAGTGCTGTTGGATGAGCCTTTGTGAGTTATTCAGTAGCTCTTGTATATAGTACGCACATTGCTGCTCCTGCAAAGGAAGGAGTAGAAGGTAAAGGTTGTGGTTGGGGTGTCATTAAAGCAGGCTGCTTTAACTTGAATGGTTTCTTCAGTATAGTTGGAACTGTGCTGATCTAGGCCTATGATTTGTACATGGTGGACCAGCATTGGGGAGACATGAAGGCAGTTAGTCATTCCAGATTTCCTAGCCTCTGACCTGTACATGTAATTAAATTATTTATGTGGTTGGTCCTGCTCAGTTTCTGGTCAACAGCAATCCTCAGGATGTTGATAGGAGCAGGTTCTGTGGTGGTAATGCCTTTAAATAGTTTTAAGTCATGAGATCTGTCTCATTTTGCACAGGGATAATGCTATACAACTGTCCATGATGGCCAGTATCTTCGATGTAAAGATGGAACTTCATCACCATAACGAATGTGTGGTAGATCCTCTGGCTGATATTGTCATGAATGAACACATCTGCAACAGAAAGATTGGTTAGGGTAAGGTCTGGTAATATTCTTCCCTCAACACCTGCTATAGACCCTATTTATCAATTATACCCTTTAGGACTTAGCCAATTTAGTCCCTAGTAGGGCTACTGAACCACCCTTGGTGTTGGAAATTGAAGTTGCCTGACCAGGGATTTATTTTAATCATCTGGGTCTATACACACACTCCGCTATCCAAGTTGTTCCACTGATACCATGCTGTTAATTCGTTCTGTTTAAATTGTCACCCCCTTGTCCACTCTCTTCTTTTCAAACTTTGATCTTGTTTCTCAGATGGGCCTTGAGAGCAGCTGTCATTGTCTATTTCTCGGATTTGTTTAGCAGTCAATGTAAAAGTTTACTGCAAAATGTTGAAAAGCTCTTTTGGCATTGTGAGGGTTACCAGCAATGTTTCTTCTAAATGTTTCTTCTTCTTGCGTGGACCTCCATGGTCCATTCACAGCAGTAGTTTCTGGAAGTAGAAGTCATACAGTGATATGATAATTAGCATATGCAGGGTTTGTCAGCAGCTTAGAAGGATATTTGTTTATCAGTCCAGACTGTAGACCAGGCCTAAGTGAGATGAGTAGCTTTTGCTTGCTGTCTGTGAGCTAGAACTCCGAACTTCAGGCCAGCCATTGTATTGGGTTTTCAGACTAATTTAACATCTCAGCACAGATATGGTGTGGTCATATAATATCATACTTTCTTTCAAAGCCTTCACTTGAATCACAGTGTTAAGCCTATTCAACAACTCTGTGAAGTTCATCATGTTGCATGACAAACTAAGTCTATCTGACACTCTATGTTCAATGGTTGCTGCCCTTCTGCAATCATCATTCCAACATTCACAGACCACAAACCACCTCTTGAGCTAACTGAGACAACCTCTGAAATGTTGTAGAGGGATCTTTTACTGATATCTCTCCAGTATCCACTTGGATCAATTTGTCATGCTTCCTTCAATCCAAACACTTGTGTGTAAAATGATTTGGCTTCCTGCAGTGAGAGCACTGATTTCTCCAATGTTAGACATGCTGTCCTTTCCTTTATATAATGTCCTCCACAGTATTTGCATCCTGCCCTTTGTTTGTGGTATCCTGCTCTTTTGTATGTCAGTTTGCTCGCTGAGCTGGGAAGTTCATTTTCAGACATTTCATCACCATACTAGGTAACATCATCAGTGAGTCTCCAGATGAAGCTTCACTCGAAGCTTACTGATGATGTTATCTAATATGAAAATGAACTTTCCACCTCAGCAAGCAAAACATTCAGAACCTCAACCTGAGCTACAAATCTTCTTAAAATTCCACTCTTGTGGTTTGGCATATCTATAAAGAATAATGTAAAACCTGATCTACTCTGAAATGATTACACTGTGGCTGTTGATTTGCAACCTCAGTACTTCTTCATGTGTGTCCTGAGAGTTTTTCCTCTCTCTCAGTGGTCATTAACTTATTACAGAGTTAACTCACTCAAATGCCTAAACCAGTCTAATGATTCATAAAATCATATTGAGTTGTCATAATGGACAGGATTCTGCAACTGTGTTAATACAGTTACATAGGGTCATAGGCATAGAATTATACAGCATGGAAACAAACCCTGTGGTCCAACCAGTGCATACTGAACTCTCTTTCACACTGAAACCGAAGATTGAATGCTTATTGCTCATAAGTTAGTTCACTTGGCATTCAAAGCACACCTTCAAGGCTTTTAAACTTTCTGTAGTCATTTTTTTTCTCCTCTTCAGAAAGATTTAGAGTGAAATACATTTTATAGCAGTCTCTCCCCAACAGTAATTCAAGTGTAGCTAGTGGTAGTTTCTCTGCCCTGTTAATTAAATCTTTCACAATCTCATATTTTTATCATTGTAAGTGGAGAAACTGTCGGTTCTGCTGAATATTGCCTTTTATTTTGACTGGAGCCAGGAAAAATAAATTTACAGCCATTTTATGACTCACCCAGTGATTCAGCTGCAGCTTGCACCTTTGTTTATGTTTCATTTTCAATGGCCACCAGTGGTTTTCATTTGCCTTCAAAAAGTCAGAATATTTATGTGCTCTTTTTTTAAGTAGCTCTTCAAAACTCAAACTTTGCTGTCTATACTATCAGTCATATGCTCAGTGAGTAAAATGCTTACTTGTACTGTGTCTGTTAAACAGTGTGTAAAATGGCTGCTTCCAGTGGCAGAGGTCTTGTGACAATGGCAAGCCAGAAAACACGTTAATACAGTGTCGCATCTTCTAAAAAAAACCACACATAAATACTGCAGTTTTATGCAATATCTCCAATGTTCTAATGTATCCAGCTGGCAACAGGTTTCCTCCTTGATTATAAAAGCTGCAGAATCTCAAACTAGGGGCCACAGTCTCAGGATAAGGATTTAACTGATTGGAGTGACATTTTGTCAGTCAGAGAATTGTTAATCTTTATAATTCTCTACCTTCAGAGATCTATGGATACTCAGCCAAGGAGAATTTTCAAGACTGACATCAATAAATCTTTACACACTCAGGGAAACAAGGGATAATGTGGGATGGTGGAGTTAATATGGCAGTTAATCCAGGAATGTATTAATTAGCAGAAGTGGCTCAAGGTCTGAATAACTTAATTTTGTTCTTATACTTCATTCTGAGGAATTTGGACTATTGTATAAGGAATTAGTTCTGAATGAGTTAATATTGGAAACTGCATAAAGCTCCACCTTATCTGATAATATCATAAGGACTTGGTTGGGGAAATCAGGACTCTTGTAGGGTAAAGTCTTCGAGGAGAAAGTGAGGACTGCAGATGCTGGAGATCAGAACTGAAAAATGTGTTGCTGGAAAAGCGCAGCAGGTCAGGCAGCATCCAAGGAGCAGGAGAATCGACGTTTCGGGCATGAGCCCTTCTTCAGGAAAGAGGAAAGTATGTCCAGCAGGCTAAGGTAAAAGGTAGGGAGGAGGGACTTGGGGAAGGCGCGTTGGAAATGTGATAGGTGGAATGAGGTCAAGGTGAGGGTGATAGGACGGAGTGGGGATGGGGGCAGAGAGGTCAGGAAGAAGATTGCAGGTTAAGAAGGCGGTGCTGAGTTCGAGGGATTTGATTGAGACAAGGTGGGGGGAGGGGAAATGAGGAAACTGGAGTAATCTAAATTCATCCCTTGTGGTTGGAGGGTTCCTAGGCGGAAGATGAGGTGCTCTTCCTCCAGCCGTCGTGTTGCTATGGCCTGGAGATGGAGGAGTCCAAAGACTTGTGTGTCCTTGGTGGAGTGGGAGGAGGATTGAAGTGTTGAGCCACGGGGTGGTTGGGTTGGTTGGTCCGTGTGTCCCAGAGGCGTTCTCTGAAACATTTCGCAAGTAGGCGGCCTGTCTCCCCAATATAGAGGAGGCCACATCAGGTGCAGCGGATGCAGAAAATGATGTGTGTGGAGGTGCAGGTGAATTTGTGGTGGATATGGAAGGATCCCTTGGGGCCTTGGAGGGAAGTAAGGGGGGAGGTGTGGGTGCAAGTTTTGCATTTTCCCTCGTCAGGTCCACACACCCCCACCAACCCAATCTCCACTCTCGGCAGCTTCCCCTGCAACCGCAATAAATGCAAAACTTGGAGAATTGAGCATGCCTAAGGAAGGGGTTAGAAAATGATGAGATGAAGTGAGGGAGACAGAATTGTGAACTGATGAGGCTGATATTTTTATTCAGCAGTGAATTTAATATAAAACTGGGAGGTGTATTCATGCAACTCTTGTTCCCTCAATCAAATAGGTATTTTAGTTTAAAACTGGTCTCTTATGGAGATGTTTACAGTGACTGTCTTTTAAAAACATTGCTGGTGATATTTCATGTGGACTCCTAGAAGCAGATAAACCAATAGATGCAACAGCCTAATATTTATTTCAGACAAGGGCACTTGCATTCCTATTTTAATGCCTAAACTCATAGCTAAAGGTACACTTCTAGCTCAGAACCTGCATATTGGATACCTTAGTGTCTATTTTATGTCAGTACAGTGGGCATCATAACATTGAATTTATAGATCCTTGATGTATCAAACTACTCTTAATACTGGAACTTAACTGCTGGAGCTCAATAAGACAATACAGTGTCTATTAGAATCATGGACAATGTGCTTCCTAAGGTTATGTATTGAACATTTGTTTGAACCTAATAGCAGGTTCTTACTTTTTCTTTGCAGACTTCCACAAGAAAGATGGACAAATTGAATTCTGGTCAGTAGGTGGGATTTCAGGTAAGTGGGAGCTTATGGAATGATCCCCAGCAGTTAGTAAAGGCTGAAAGGTCTATAATATAATCAACGTTTATGGGGGAAAGGAGTAAACCATAGACTGATTCTTCAGCATTAGTACCTTCCACTTTAGACTTTCAGTCAGGAAGTATGACGCTTAACCTTGCTGATAGGATTTCTGGTGTCATAGAGTTATACAGCATGGAAACAGACCCTGCAGTCTGACTTATCCATGCTGACCAGATATTCTACATTAATTTAATCCAATTTGCCAGCATTTGGCCCATATCCCTCTAAACCCTTCTGATATATATACCCTTCATATTATATAAGCTTGCTTAGTAACAGCAAACTTGAGAGAGAGATGACTGTGATTGGAAAAACAGTAGGCAGTTAGTAAAATTGTAGTCAGCATTGAGGAAGTTACTGGGCAGGGTCTTTGTCAGGGGCTAGGAGCATGGGGTTGGTGGCCAAACTGCAGAACCAGGAGGCTCAGAGATGAGACCCAAGGTATGGGTCCAGGAGAAGAGGAATGGGAAGAGGATGCTGCAAGAATAGTGGGGGCTGGGAAATAAGGAAACTGCAAGTGGCGTGCGAAGGGGTTTACAAGAGGAGATGAGGGAGAATGAAGACACAAGTATGTGTGAGGGGAGAAAAATGTTACATGTAGGGAGAGAGGACGGCTGCAAAGGAACAATTTTAAACCTGTAAATTAAGAAATACTCAATTAACAGTGATCCAAGAAAACTTTAAGTCACTGAGGTAATGAGTCCCTTGCAAATTAATGTGGAATCTCTAGTTTAAGGGTTGCATAATTTTACAAACTGCTGTGCTTGTAAAGGTAGAATATATCTTATTGCAATGAACACTGTAAATGGATGAATTTAAATCTGAGATTGAGATCTAAGATGTAGTAAATAGGGTCACAACTGCCTGACTAAAATGTTCTTGATTTGTGATTGTGTGATGGAGAAGCATTAGCTATGACCTCAGTGATCTGTAAAAATTGTGACTAAGATTATGGCTTCTCATATGTAGAAACATGCATTAATCATTTGAAGCAAAACATTTGTTAACTAACACCAACTGTCTTATGCCAATTTGTACCCTTCAGTCTTCTCTGCTATAAGGAAAACAACTCCAGTGTTTAGCCCATCTGACTAGTCCCCATCTATGTCATCCCGTAGACCAAGGCTTTCTTTCTTGCTATTTACTACAACACCAATTTTCATATCATCTTCAAACTTACCAATCATATCTCCTATGGTGATGTCTGCATCATTAATGTATACAGCAAACAGCAAGAGACTCCATACAGAATCCTATGGTTCATCACTTGTCAGGCCCAAAGCATCCTTTGACTCTCATGGCAAACTGGTACAAAAGGTAAAGATACATGGTATCAGGGGTGAGCTGGCAAGATGGATACAAAACTGGCTTACTCATAGAAGACAGAGGGTAGTGGTGCAAGAATGTTTTTCAGAGTGGAGGGTTATGTTTAATGGTGTCCCACAGGGATCAGTGTTGGGGCCTCTACTGTTCATGACTACATAAATGGTTTGGAGGCAAATGTGGCTTGTCTAATTAGTAAGTTTGCAGATGATGTAAAGATTGGTGGAGTTGCAGATAGTGAGGAGGATTGTCAGAGAATACAGCAGGATATAGATCTGTTGGAGACACAGGCAGAAAAGCAGCAGATGAAGTTTAATCCGCACAAATGTGAGGCGATGCATTTGGAAAGTCAAGAACAGGTGGAAATCATACAGTGAATGACAGAACCATGAGGAGTATTGATAGGCAGAGGGATCTGGGTGTGCAGGTCCACAGATCGTTGAAGGTGGAGCGCAGGTTGATAAGGTAGTTAAAAAGGCCTTATGGCATGCTTGCCTTCATTGGAAGGGGCATTGAGTATAAGGATAGGCCTATTATGCTGCAGCTTTATAGGACTTTAGTTAGGCCACATTTGGAATATTGTGTATGGTTCTGGTTGCCACATTACCAGACAGATATGGATGCTTTGAAGAGGGTACAGAAAAGGTTTACCAGAATGTTGCCTGGTATGCGAGATTTTAGCTATGAAGAAAGGTTGGATAGACTGGATTTGTTTTTAATGGAACGCAGCAGGTTGATGGACAATTTTATAAGATTGTGAATGTATGGATAGTGGAAAGTATGAGGCTTTTTTCCCAGGTTGGAGGAGTCAATTACTAAGGGAAACAGGTTCAATGTGCAGGGGTGGATGGAAGACTTTAAAAGAGATGTGTAAGACATGTTTTTTTCTCTCAAGGAATGGTATGTGCCTCGAATGAACTGCCGGGGGTGGGGGGTGGGGTTTGGGGGTTGGGGGGGGGGGTGGAGGGGGGAGGGGATGTGGATGCTGGAAGCAGATGCAATAGTAACTTCAAGAAACACCTGGATGAACGCATGAATAGAAAGGGAATCGAGGGATACAGATCCTGTAAATGAAGACCGTTTTAGGAAAAATGTGTCAGCGCAGTCTTAAAGAGTGAAGGTCCTGTTCCTTTGTTGCATTATTCTTCATTCTTTGTTCTATCACTTTCTGTTTTGTGCCACTGAACAAATTTTGGAATTAATTTGACAACTTTCCCTGGATCACGGGGGCTCTTAGTTTCTTATCTTGCCTGCCATGTGCAACCTTGTCAAAAGCATAACCAAAATCCATGTAAACAACATCAACTACCTTCATCAACACATCTACTCACCTCCATGAAAAGGTTAATCAAAGTTTAGACATGATCTTTCCCTTTACAAAATTGCGCTGACTATTCTTGATTGACCCTTGCTTCTCTAATTGGAGATTAATTCTATCCCTCAGATATTTTTCCATTAGTTTCCGTACCACAGATATTAGACTGAGGCTTGTAGTTTCTTTGTTTATCACTACTACTACTCTTGACTGATGGTACCATGTTAGCTGTTGCACAGTTTTCTGGCACCTCTCCTGTGTCCAAGAGAAAATTAATGTCAGAGCCTTTGCAATCTACCCCTTTGTTTCCTACAGCAGTGTTGGATACCTCTCACCCAAGTCTGAGGTTTATTCACATTCAAGTTTTGTTAAACCCTGAATGTCACCCCTTCTCCATGTTAAATTTGCTCAGGTATATCACAATCCCTCTCCTGATTTCAAAACTACATTGTCCTTCTCCATTGTGACCACAGACAGAAATAACTCATTTAAAATATCAGCTATGTTTTCTGGCTTCACACACAGATTGTCAGCTTGGTATTTAATGGGCTCTACTCTTTTTTCTAATACTTCAGTAAACTGGCTACACACATCACTTCATGGTATAATTCCAATGCATGTGTTTGCACTGCCACCACAGACGTTTCTTTATTCTGCCCATCTAGACCAAGCTGAAACATAATGCAACAAGCTGACAGAGCTTGTTAAGAGCATGTACTTTTCTCGAGCAATGTGGTTTCCGGATGTGCAAGTCACGATGATTGATATTGCAGCAGTACGGAGCAGATGATGGGATCAACTACCAGAGATGTGCCTGTCAAGAAAACGTGGACAGCCAGTGAGTGTGATGGTCAGAGATTCTACTGATTAATCAATCAGTCATGATCTATGTGCTGGAGATCATGGCAATAATGGATATACCACTGGACAGTATCTACAGAAGACACACTTTTCTTGGATAACAAGGATGTTTAATGCATGATGGCAATAAATACAATGACATTTAGTCAGACCTAATTACTAGGAACTTACAGAACTTGTACAGATACCCTTGTTCCTTCTGGAAACTTGAGTAAAATGCTTGCAACAGATTGTTCCACACAGATTGTGTGTAACCTCAGTAGAATGGGTGAAGTCAATTTAACACGATCATTAACGCCTTCAGAACTGTTACCGATTTAGCAGTGGCAGGAGGGTAGGTTTAAAATGCAAGAAAATGTCTTGATAAAACAGCTACAAAATGCGTATATGGTTTGCATGAACCTGGTATCTGTGTAGAATGAATTAATATGAGACTCTTAAAGCTATTACAGAGATCTTTTCCAGAATCAAAACAGTTTTAAGACTTAATTATCTTTGCCATACATTTCCTAAGGTTTCTTTACATCTCATGCCATCTGGATTGTTTGGATAAGGGCACTATCTACTGGACAATACAGATAGGTGGAAACTTCCCTTTGCCTCCCTGAACTGTTCCACTCTATGTCCCTGATGAAGTTATGCGCACTCTCTACTTAAAGAGATGTAGCACTGAAAAACAACAGAAAAATTATGTGTAAGGGCACGGTGGCTCAGTGGTTAGCACTACTGCCTCACAGCACCAGGGACCTGGGTTCAATTCCAACCTCGTGTGACTGTCTGTGTGGAGTTTGCACATTCTCCCCATGTCTGCGTGGGTTTCCTCTGGGTGCTCCAGATTCCTGCCACACTCAAAAGATGTGCAGGTTAGGTGAATTGGTCATGTTAAATTGCCCATAGAGTTAGGTGTATTAGTCAGGGGAATGGTTCTGGGTGGGTGCTCTTCAGAGGGTCGGTGTGGACTGGTTGGGCTGAATGGCCTGTTTCCACACTGTAGGGAATCAAAGATGTTCAAGAAGAAGGCACGTGTGATTCAATAAGCTCAAATTGTCTTGGACCTGCTGCCACTTCATGACTTTTCATTGGTCCAACTATTGCAACAAACACAGAAAATCACTTCAAAACAGTTGCCTGCTCATTTCTGATAACATCATGCAGGTACAAGAGTCACTCTCAGGAAATATGACAATAAATAATAACAAAATGCCTCACCATATTACCAATGGAGATATAATAGTAGTGTTCTATACTCTGAAGACAAATAAAATGTTTATTAATTACTGAACCTGGGTAAATCAGTTTTATAGAATCATAGGATCTTACATTATTTTTAACTAACATTGTAAGGCTGATCTCAAAGTGCAGTGCAACAGATTATTGCTAACACAGACAACAGATATATTCATATTACAGGTCCGTGACAAACATACTAAAGAGAAATCAGCTATAATGTTTTACAGTACATTGTCTGTAAGATACAGTAGTAAATTTCAAGTATTTTCTCAAATGTATGTTTTTGACCTATTGATTAAAGCAAAGCATTTAAACACAAGCAGCAATACTCTAAATCAACACTTGCTTATTGACAAATTGACACTCAAGAAGCTCAACATCATCCAGGGTGGAAGCAGCCTGCTTGAATGGCACCTCAGCCACCACCTTAGATATTGACTCAGTCTACCATGATATGAAGAGGGAGCAGTGTGTACTATCTACAAGATTTGTATTCAGCAAAATTGTCTAAACCTTAAACCTCTACCAACTAGAAGAAACAGGGCAGCAAATGCATGGGAAGAAAAATACCTACAACTCAAAGTTACATGTCCCTTGACTTGGAACATAATGTCACCCCTTCACTGTCAAAATCTTGATGGCTTTCTACCATCTTTCCAAGAGCTTTTAGGAATGAACAATAATTGCTTGCCAGTGATGCCCATGTCGTGTGAATAAATGAATTTTTAAAAATCCTTCAAATGTTTCCATTCTTCAGTAATCTGCAAATTATTGCAATCAAGTAGTCTTCTGCTCTGTGAAGTGTCATCGGTTATTTTATTCTGTTAAAGACATTATGTAAATTGTTGATTTTTCACTTTGTTGACCTATTACTGGTTGAATTTATTGTACTTTGCACGGTTTTAGAGCTGGATCTGATTTAGATTCTATGTTGTTTGTCCATGACCTTGAGTTGAGTTTCTGTCCAGGTATTTACTCTGTCAAAGGCCCACATATTTTCACAACTATAACATCACGCATCTTCACCCCTGGTGCGGTATCCCCTATCCATTTCTTTGTTATCTCGGGTTATCCCAATATTTCCTGCTGCGATCCCCCATTTTTCATCAGGGAAGTGACAGGAGATGTCATCAACAGTGCTAACAAGCAGCACCTACTCAGCAATAATCTGTTCACCGACACCCAGTTTCAGTTCTACCAGGACCACTCAGCTCCTGATCTCATTACAGCTTTGGTTCCAACATGGACAAAAAAGGCTAAGTTCTAGATGTGAGATGATTGTGACAGCCCTTGATGTCGAGGCCACATTAAAAGAATGTAGCATCAAGGGCCCAAGCAAAACTGTAAACAATGGGAAAACTCTCTCCTGATTGGAGTCATATCTGCCATGTAGGAAGATGGTGTAGTTGTGAGAACTCAGTCAGGATATGTCAGCAGGAATTCCTCAGGGTATGGTCCTGGGCCCAAACATCTGCACATGTTTAATTACTGATTGCCCTCCATCAAAAGGTCAGAGGTAGGCATGTTCTTTGATGACTGCACAATGCTCAGGATTGTTTCTGATTCCTCAAATGCTGAATGAACCCTTGTTCAAATGTGGGGAGAAAGTGGCAACTGCAAATGCTGGAGATTAGAGTCAAGAGTGTGGTGCTGGAAAAGCACAGCCGGTCAGGTAGCATCTGAGGAGCAGCAAAATTCCTGAGGAAGATCTTATGCTCGAAACATCGATTCTCCTGCTCCTCGGATACTACCTGACCAGCTGTGCTTTTCCAGCACCACAGTTTCGACCTTGTTCAAATGCAACAAGACCTGGACAGTAGCCAGGCATAGCCTAACAAGGGACAGTTAATATTCACACCAGATAAATGCTAGGCAATGTTTGTCTCTAATCAGAGACAATCTAACCTTCACCTCTTGACTTTCAAAGGCATTTACCATCACTGAATTTGTCACTATCAATATCCTGGGGTTTCTCTTGACCAGAAACTGAACTGGACTAGCCAAGTAAATATAGTAGCAACTACAGCAGGTCAGAGGCTAGGAGTTGTGTTGTGAGTAACTCATCTACTGACTCCCCAGATCTGTCCACCATCAGCAAGGCACAAATCAGGAGTGTGACGAAATACTCCCCGCTTGCCTGGACGAGTGCAGCTCCAAAAAATTCGGGAAGTTTGGCACTATCCGAGATAAAGCAACCTGCTGGATTGTCATGTCATCCACAAACATCTTCTCCCTCCACCACTGATGTTCAGTGACAGCAGTGTATGCCATCCATCAAGACGCACTGCAGAAATTCACCAAAGGTCCTTTGACACACCTGCCAAAGCCACCTCTGCTACCATGTGTCTGATGTATGAGAACACCAACACCTGTAAATTGTCCTCACTACGCACCATCCTGACTTGGTACGATATCATCATTTCTTCAGTGTCAGCTGGTCAAAATCCTGGAATTCCCTCCCTAATGGCATTGTGTGTCAAACTACTGCACAAGGACTGGAGTCGTTCAAGAAGGCATTCACCACCATCTTCTCAAGAGCAACTGAATATATGCAATAAATGCTGGCACAGCCAGTGACACCCACATTCCACAAGCAAATAAAAGAACTCCAAAATGCTGACATGATCCAAAACTATCCCAAAGGTTAAAGTAAAACTTAACAACTTTATTTTTAAAAAAAGGTCTAACAACTATGAGCTAATGAGCTAACAACTATTTACAACTTCTTTCTCTAACTTATCTTTTACTTTCCCTTCTATAATACTGGTCTGATAAAACACTCAATTGGGATGTACAAAAATATTGAAATTTCAAAACCAGCAGCTGTCAAACCCTCTCTTTGTATCTTCTTCTGTCTTCTTCTTCTTCTTTGGCTTCTGTTTCACAGGTCATTGATATGTACATGTACCTTTAAGAGAGATATTCTGCAGGCAGTCGGGATATGTTGGTGACTTGGCAGTTCTCCCCCAACTGTTCAATTTGTTTAATATTTATACCCCCAAAACATTGGATCATTTCATTGGTTTTAATATTAATAAAATACCAAATTAAAACTTGTTTGGTCGAATTTGATTTTTTTTTGTCTCGTGTTAACCCAGATACTGCTAGCTGCTAGACCAAATGTTGCATTGTAAATTCTCCAGTAATCCATGTGCCTGTTTAAGTCCTTGCTAGCTTTCAACTCTCTTAAAGGTACAGTACCCCTTACACCTTCATAAAGGTGAGTGAGTTTTTCTTTTCTTTAGTTCAGTGAAATTTAGGCAAAAGCTCAATAATTAATGAGTTGACTGGACTAAACCAGTTCCATAGAAATAGACAAGCTAGGGATAAATTAGAGAGTTTTAGTGCAAATGTGGACAGCTGAAGATCATGTGCAAATCTCTGGAACCAAAACGGAAATTGCTCAAAAAGCTCAGCAGGTCAGGCAGCATCTGTGGAGAGAAATCACAGTTAATGTTTTTGGTCCAGTGGCCCTTCCTCAGAACTTCAAATCTCTAGAGTTTGGTGAGTGGGGAAGAACCCATTTATTTTCATTTACTTTTGCCTTTCCACCCAAGTTGCCCTGTAGGAATTGATTGTTGCTCTGCCAGAGAGAAAGGAGCTTGGGGATAAACCACAGCTTTCCTGCAATATTGGGTGAACATTTCACTGTGACACAATGAGTAAGTGATTTTTCATTGAGTATTTTCATCTCCTTTCTGTTCTGACTTATTTTCTGACTAATACAAACTGGAGATATCCCATCAGTGCACATTATTCTTGATGTAAACAAAATTCAAAATAGCTGTCTCAACATGTGCTAATATATAGGGATGCACTCAGACTACTGGCAGTGATGTTTTACCCGAAATAACCACATCAGTTCATGTTTGGACTCAAGCTGTAATGAGGCCAGGAACTCAGTGGCTCTACCGGAACACAAGCTGTGTGTCAGTGACCAAGTTATTGCTGAGCAAGTGATGCCAGATGGCACTGTCGATGACCATTTCTATGTCTATGCTGATGATTGAGAGCAGATTGATGGGGTGATAATTGCGCCAGGTTGGATTAGTCCTGTTTTATTTGCATAAAATATACCTGGGCAATTTTCCACATTGCTGGGTTGCTATTCTAGCTGTATAGGAACAGCTTGGCTTCCAAGTAGGATGGAAGAGATGAAAATAATAAGCTGTGAGAGCATGATCTCTAGAACCTAGAGTCAGTATCCCAAGAGATTCAATATCATAAGAAAGGAAATTTACTGAAATGTCAAGTACCAAAGGGTTAGTGTTTTCTTACAGCTACAGGACTTCTTAGTTCCTGATAATTTCATCCCTATAACAAACCTTTCTATCTATTAAGATCAAAAACTACAGAGAATCTGTGATAATAAAAATCTTCGCATTTTACTTGAATGCCTTGAGAGTTACAGGAATCTCTTTACAGGGAAGATAAATGGATTGCAGCTGAAGTAGCATTGAGAAACACCTTCAAGGCATAGTATTTTTTTTTCCCATTATGTGTAATGTGATGGACTTGATAAAAGATCAAAATGGATGGAAGGGTGAGTCCATACAAATATTGGCCAGCTGTATCTCCACTGGTTTATTGAAGGTCTCACCTCCAATCCTTTCCATTCATGATATTTCTGAAAGCCATGCTTATGTCAGTCAAGCAGGGGCCAAACAGAATGTATCAGATGTGGTTTTTTTAGCACATAAAAAAATATTAATGCAAATGGCCTATGAAGTGCAGTTTCAAGCATTTTCCACACCTCTCATTTCAGGTTAAGAGGAATCTTATTTTATTTAACCTAAGTGTGATAGACTACCGTTTCAATGACTCTGAAGCAAATCCAAGAAGGTTAAATAATTCAAAATAGATCGATAAACATATCTTGTATCGTATAAAAAATTAACGCTTAGTGAAACACCTGTAAATAATTAATAAACCTTTAAATAAAAAAGGCCCAAATGCTGTGCAGTGAATAGCTGATTTATTTTTCTCCTTGCTCAGTGAGAGGACTGAAAAAAACTGAGGCCAAATGTTGAAAGCGGGCATGAAATGAGTGCAGCATTAATATGACATGCTTTTTTCAGATTCTTAATTTATTGCACAATTCTGATACGAGTTACCGATTATGATCATTTGAACTTGGAGATAATAAAGTTGAATTCAGGAAGTGTTGATCAGATGTAATTTTCACACAGTAGAATGTTTGGATAATATGGTTTACCAAAGGTTTAGTGGAAAAAGTTGTGTCATGGCATAAGTTGCAGACCAGACCTGGAGTACAGATTCAACGAAGATGCATGACATAATAACATGTGATGTTCCAATATAAATGCAGCTACATTGCTTTTGGCCCTGCCTCTGTGCCATAGAGCCAGTGTAGTGTCTTCAGTCAATCAGCTATGTGATGTGATGTATAGTGACATTCCAAAAGCACAGAACCTAGATTGCATGCAATTCCATGATATTGCAGCCATGTTAGTAGTTAGCATTGTTCAGATACATCAAGACATTTGTCTCAACAAGAACCTGACTCTTTAGATTAGATTACTTCCAGTGTGGAAATAGGCCCTTCGGCCCAACAAGTCCACACCGACCCTCCAAAGAGCAACCCACCAAGACCCATTCCCCTACATTTACCCCTTCACCTAACACAATGGGCAATTTAGCATGGCCAATTCAACTAACCTGCACATTTTTGGACGGTGGGAAGAAACTGGAACACCTGGAGGAAACCCATGCATCCATGGGGAGAATGTGCAAACTCCACACAGACAGTTACCTGAGGCGGGAAATGAACCTGGGTTTCTGGCGCTGTGAAGCAGCAGTGCTAACCACTGTGCCATCATGCCGCCCATAGAACCTCCTTGGTTCAGATAGTTTGGATAGAGCAGCTTTTGTCAGGTATGTCCAGGCCGGATTCCTGCCTTAATATGTAGATAGGCCAACTGGAGGTGATGCCATATTGAACGATCCAAGCCAGTTGTCAGATCTCTCGATGGGAGAGAATTTCTTTGATAGTGGTCACAACTCCCTGACCTTTACCATAGTCATGGAGAAAGATAGGAGCAGACAGTATGGGAAAGTATTTAATGGGGATTTACAATGCTATTAGGCAGGAACTGGAGTGCCTAAATTAGCAGCAGATGTTCTCAGGAAAATGTACAATAGAAAATTGGAAGTTGTTTAGGGAGCACTTGCTGATAGTGCTGGATAAGTTTGTCCCATTGAGGTATAGTGAAGGAACTTTGGGTGACAAGGTTTGTGGAACACCGAATCAAGGGAAAGAAGGAAACTTACTTAAGGTTGAAGAGGCAAGGTGAGACAGGGCTCTAAAGGATTACAACATAGCCAGGAAGGAACTGAAGAATGGACTTAGGATACGTAGAGGGGGCATGAAAAAGCTTTAGCAGGCAGAATTAAGGAAAAGTCTAAGGTATTCTACACTTAGGCGAGAAACAAGAGAATGGTCAGAGTGAGGGTAGGGCCAATCATGGATAGTGGAGGGAACTAGTGGAGTTGGAGGAAGTAGGCGAGGTCCTTAATGAATACTTTGCTTCAGTATTCACTACTGAGAGGGACCTTGTCATTTGTAAGGACAGCATGAAACAGACTGATATGCTTAAACATTTTGATGTTAAGAAGGAGAATGTGCTGAAAAGTATGAAAAACATAAGGATAGATAAGTTCCCTGGACCAGACGGGATACACCCAAGGTTTCCACCGGAAGCAAGGGAAGGGATTTTGACACCTTTAATGGTGATCTTTGTGTCCTCACTGTCCACAGGAGTAGTGTCATATGACTGGAGGGTAGCAAATGTTATTCCCTTGTTCAAGAAAGGCAATACATATAACCCTGGGAATTATAGACCAGTCAGTCTTATGTCTGTGGTGGGAAAATTATTGAAGAGGATTCTGATAGACAGGATTTATGATTACTTGGAAAGCTATAGTTTGATTAGAAATAGTCAACATGGCTTTGTGGGGGGCAAGTCATGCCCAACAAACCTTATTGAATTCTTTGAGGATGTGACAACATATATTGATGAAGGTAGAGCAGTGGATGTGGTGCACATGGACTTTAGCAAGACATTTGATAAGGTTCCCCATAGTAAGGTCATTCAGAAAGTAAGGAGGCATGGGATACAGGGAAATTTGGCTGTCTGGATACAGAATTGGCTGATGCATAGAAGACAAAGGGTGGCATTAGATGTAAAATATTCAGCCTGGTGCTCGATGAGCAGTGGAATTCTGTAGGAATCTGTTCTGGGACCTCTGCTCTTCCTGATGTTTATAAATGAAGTGGAAGGCTGGTTAATACGTTTGCCAATGACACAAAGGTTGATGGAGTGGTGGAGAGTGTGGAGCGCTGTTGTAGGTTGCAAACAGAACATTGTCAAGATGTAGAACTGGGTTGATGAGTAGCAGATGGAGTTCAACCTGAAAAGTGTGAAAAAAATTGTTTTGGAAGGTCGAATCTGAATGCAGAATATAAGGTTAAATGCAGGATTGTTGGCAGTGTGGATGAACAGAGGGATCTTGGGGTCTATGTACATGGATCCCTCAATATTACCATCCAAGTTGATAAGGTTGCAGAGAAGGCGTATGGTGCGTTGGCTATCATTAGCATAGGATTGAGTTTAAGTGCCACGAGGTTATGCTGTAGCTCTATACAGCCCTGGTTAGACCAGACTTGGAATATTGTGTCCAGTTCTGGTCAACACATTATTGGAAAGATGTGGAAGCTTTAAAGAGGGCATAGAGGAAATTTACCAGAATGCTGCCTAGACTCGAGGGCATGTCTTAGGAAGAAAGGTTGAGGGAGCTAAAGCTTTTCTCATTGGAGTGAAGAAGGATGAGAGGTGACTTGATAGAGGTGTGTAAGATGATGGGAGGTATAGATAGAATTAATAGTCAGAGACTTTTTTCAAGGGCAGAAATGGCTATCATGAGGGAGCTTAATTTTAAGATGATTGGTAGAAAGTTTGGGGGGGGATGTCAGAGATGGGTTCATTGTACAGAGAGTAGTGGGTGTGTCGAAAGAACTGCCAGCTGTTGTATAGAGTCAGATATATTAGAGTCATTTAAGCGACTCTTGGATAGGCACATGAATGATAGTACAGTGAAGGTTATGTAGGCTAGTCTAATATTAGAGTAGGATAAAAGGTCAGCACAACATTGAGGGTCAAAGGGTTTGTACTTTGCTGTACTATGTTCTGTGTTCTATGTTCTATGTTGTATATGTTATGGGGATTAAAGTAGAGAAAACAACAAAGTGCATTATGATCGCTCTAAGTGAGCAGTAAAAGCTACACATGATGGCTAGTTAGTGGCAACAAGTGGACAGTCAAGGCTAAAAACATGAAATCAGTGATGTATTGAGAAAAGTCTTTTTTCCTATCAGCCATCAATCAGTCTGTCAGAGTTCAGATCTGAAGTTGCAACTACAACCAAGTCTTAAGTGTTACAAACAAATCTAGAGACTAACAACCTACTTTGTAATACAGTGGGCACCATAACTGTCTTTCAAAGAAAAACAAACACGAGAAGCTACTGTGGATACAATCTTTGAAAAATAGCAGTTTGAATAGTGCTAAAGACACAGATCCAACATGGTTGAGAGAGGGACAACACTCCAGGGTTTCTTTGTTTTAGACAAGATAGAGAGGAAGGTAAAAGAGGTAAGGAGTCACATTACTAATCAGGGATAATGTTACATCTGCACTCAGGGAGAAATACATGGGTACAATCATTCCGACAGGATTATTTTATAGGTCCCCCAACAGCTATCAAGACATTGAGGAACAAACATATGGGCAGATTATGGAAAGATGCAATGACAACAAGGTTGTCATCATGAGAGACTTTAACTTCCCCAATGTTGACTGGGACTCCCTTACAACAAGAGGACAGAATTTATTAAGTGCATCCAAGAGGGTGTCTTGAAACAGTATGTGGATAGTTCAGCTAGAGGAGGGGTCATATTGGACCTTGAATTGGCTAATGATCCTGGCCAGATGACTGACATTTCAGTAGGAGAGCATTTTGAGGACAGTGATCACAACTCCTTAAGTTTTAATACAGTCTTGAATAAGGGTAAATCAGATTTCTGGGGCCTTGAACAAGATCTCTGTATCCTCACTAGCCATTGGAGAGGTGCCAGAAGATTGGCAAGGAGCTAATGTTGTTCCTCTGTTCAAGAAGGGAAATAAGGATAATCTAAGAAAGTTTACACTAGTGAGTCTCACATCAATGGTTGGGGAGCTATTGGAGAGAATTCTTAAGAATAGGATTTATCACACTTGGAAAAGCATGACCTAATTAGGACAGTCAGTGTGGCTTTGTGCAGAACAAGTCATGTTTCATTAACTTGACTGAAGTTTTAGAGGAGGTGATGAAGGAAGAGCAATAGCTGTTGTTTATACGGATTTTAGTAAGGCTTTTGATAAGGTCCCTCATGGCAGACTCAACCAGAAGATTAAGATGCATGGGATCAACAGTGGCTTGTCTGTGTGGATTCAGAATTGGCTTGCCCATAATATGCAAAGGGTTGTAGTGGAAGGCAT
This sequence comes from Hemiscyllium ocellatum, assembly GCF_020745735.1. Lineage (NCBI taxonomy): Eukaryota > Metazoa > Chordata > Chondrichthyes > Orectolobiformes > Hemiscylliidae > Hemiscyllium > Hemiscyllium ocellatum. The sequence continues at coordinate 24,686,613 of NC_083436.1, read as the reverse complement.
TTTTTTCTGTTGGAGGTCTGTGACTAGTGGTGTTCTGCAGGGATCCATACTGGACCTCTACTGTTTGTAATATATATTAAATGACTTGAATGCAAATGTAGATGGGTGGGTTATTAAGTTTGCAGACAAAACAAAGATCAATTGAGTTGTGGATAGTGTAGAAGACTATCAAAAGATTCAGCGGGATATGGATCAGTTGTTGATATGTGTGGAGAAATGGCAAATGGAGTTTAATCATGGTAAGTGTGAGGTGCTGCACTTTGGGAGATCAAATGTTTAGGAAAAATATACAGCAACCTAAATAGCATTGATGTGCAAGGGGATCTTGGGGTTCAAGTCCCTGAAAGTGGTCACACAAGTTGATAGGGTGGTAAAGAAGGCATATGACATGCTTGTCTTTATTAGTTGAGGAATTGAGTACAAGAGTCAGGATGTTATGTTGCAGCTGAATATACTTTGGTTAGGCCACACTTATATTGTATTCAATTCTGTTTGTCACATTACAGGAAGGATGTGGAGGCTTTGGAGAGGATGCAGAAGAGGTTTACAACGATGCTGCCTGGATTAGAGTGTATGAGCTGGAAGAGGAGACTAGTAAAACTTCGATTGTTTTCTTTGGAATGGTGGTGATTTGATAGAGATCTATAAAATTACGAAAAGTATAGATAAGGTTGCCAGTCAGAATCCTTTTCCCAGATTTGAAATATCTAATACTAAAGAGCATGCATTTATGGTCAGAGGGGAAATTTCAAAGGAGATGTGAAGGACAAGTATTTTATGTAGAGTGGTAGGAATGTAGAATACACTGCCAGTGATGGTGGTGGAGAGAGATACAAACACAGCTTTTAAGGGACTTTTAGATGAGCACATGAATATTCAACAAATGGAGGGATATGGACCAAGGGCAGACAGAATGGATTTGTTTAATTTGGCATCATGTTTGGCACAACACTGTGGGCTGAAGGACCTGTACCTGTGCTGCTGTGTGCTATGTTCTATATAAACATGCTCCTAAGGTACAAATAAAAACACTAAACAAAATTGATTTCTAAACTAAAGAGGCCTTATCTGTCTCCAGATGTTTGTCAGTTGTACCACTTTCCTTGCTGAAATGTTGAGAATTAGGAAAAATATGCCTGTGACATCATCACCACTTCCTTTTGGGTATGAATACCAATTACATATAAAAACCTGCAAATCCTGATGAAGCAACAACAGAAAAGAAGACAGAAACCAAATCAAATTTTTAAAACCACAAAATGTGTTACATTATACAATTGAATTGGATTGTATTTTTAAGTGAATGAGATCTAAACTCGAGGCCCACCCACCTCCTCTAACCTTATTAAGAGTCTGTAAACTTGGTAAGTTCTTTAGGTTTTTTTTTCTTCTTTCTTGTTTAGTCCTGTGTGGGCTTTCACATTAGCAGGGTATGGTTGATAGCGCAGTTGCATGTTCCTCTGGCCACATCTACAGGAAGTGCACCCAACTCCAGCTCCTGGAAAATCGAGTTAGGGAACTGGAGCTGGAGCTGGATGAACTGCGGATCATCCGAGAGGCTGAGGGGGAAATTGAGAGGATGCACAGGGAGGTAGTCACTCCTAGACTCAGGATAAGGACAGCTGGGTTACAGTCAGGGGAGGAAAGTGAACCGATAGACAGAGCAGGGATCCCCTGTGGACGTTTCCCTCTGCAATAAGTATCCCGTTTGGATACTGCTGATGGGGATGGCCTACCAGGGGAAAGCCATAGTTGTCAGGTCTCTGGCACTGATGCTCAGAAGGGCAGTGGTCGGGGTGGGGGGGTGAATAGAAAATCACTAGTGGTTAGGGATTCAATACTTAGATGGATTGACAGGAGATTTTGTGGTCAGGAACAGGACTTTCTGAAGGTATGTTTCATCCCCGGTGCCAGGGCCCAGGATGTCGCTGATCGGCTTTACAGGATTCTGAAGGGGGAGGGTGAGCAGCCAGAAATTGTGGTACATATTGGCACCAATGATGTAGCCAGGAAAGGGATTGAGGATATGAAAAGTGACTACAGAGAGCTAGGTTGAAAGCTGAAGAGCAGGATGAGTAGAGTAGTGTTCTCAGGTTTGCTATCGGTGTCACGAGATAGTAAGGTGAGGAACAAACAGCAAGAATAGCTTAACACGTGGCCGTGAGGCTGCTGCAGGAGGGAGGACTTCAGATACTTAGACCACTGAGATGCCTTTTGAGGAAGGTTGGACCTGTACTGATGGACAGCTAACACCTGAAGTGAAGGGGCACAGATGTCCTGGGTGGGAGATTTGCTCATGTGGTTAGGGAGGGTTTAAACTAATTTGGCAGGGGGGGCGCGAATCAGAGCTACACATCTGAGAGAGAGTTAGTTGCAGGTGGGGCAGTGACAGGTTGTAGTGAATCTATCGGGACGGTTTTTCATTTGATGAAAAAAGAGATTGGTTAAAATGTGTCTGCTTTAACGTAAGGCATGTCAGAAATAAGAGTGATTAACTTTGAGCATGGATCAGTACTTGGGACTATGATGTTGTGGTCATAACCCTGGGTTTCACAGGGGCAGGATTGGTTGCTAGATGTTCTAGGGTTTAGAATATTTAAGAAGAACAGGGACAGGAGGAAATTAGGAGGGGGTTTAACATTGCTAATCAGAGAGTGCATCACAGCTATAGAAATGAAGGTTGCCAAGGAAGTTTGTTGACTGAGTCAGTATGGATGGAAGTTAGGAATCACAAGAGAGCAGCCACCTCATTGGGTGTTTCTACAGACCCCCTAATAGCTGTAGGGAGATTGAAGAACTCAAAGGCCGGTAGATTTTGGAAAAATGTAGATATAGTAAGGTTGTTGTTATGGGTGATTTCAAATTTCCAAATATTGACTGGAACCTCCTTAGTGCAGATGGTGTGGATGGAGCCATTTTTTAGCAGGTTACGTTCAGGAGGGTTTCCTTACTCAGTATGTAGACAGGCTAACAAGGGGGGAGGTCATTTTGGATTTAGTGCTCGGCAATGAACCAGGACAGGTGTCAGATCTCGTGGTGGGAGAACACTTTGGTGACACTGACCACAACTGCCTCACATTTACCACAGCTATGGAGAAGAAAAGGATCAGTTCCAATGGTAAGATATTTAATTGGGGAAAAGGAAATTATGACCCGATCAGATAGGAGTTGAGAAGTACAGATTGAGAGCAAGTGTCCCATAGCAAGGGCATAACAGAAATGTGGAAACTGTTTAAGGAGCAGTTGTTGCAGGTGATGCATAAATTTGTTCCTTTGAGACAGGCAAGAAGGGGTAAGACTAAAGACCCTTGGATGATGAAAACAGAGGAGCTTCTCATCAAAAGGAAGAAGCCAGCATAAGTAAGATTGAGGAAGGAAGGATCTAACACAGCTTTAGAGGATTACAAGCTTACTAGACAGGAGCTCAGAAATGGGATGAGGAGAGCCAGGAGGGGAATGAAAAAGGCTTGGAAAGAAGGATTAGGGAGAACCCAAAGGCATTTTACTCATATGTGAGGAATAAGAGAATGATCAATAAGAAAGTAGGGTGTGGAATCTGAGCAGATAGGAGAAGGCCTAACTTAGTTTTTTGCTTTGGTTTTCACTCAGGTAAGGGACCTTGTTGTGAATGAGAATTTTGAGTAGCCGGGAAACGGGCTTGAACAGGTCACGATTGATGAAGTTGATGTGCTGGAAATTTTGGCAGGCATTAAAATTGATAAATCCCCCTGGCCAGACCAGATTTATCCTAGGTTGCTCTAGGAAGTGAGAAAGGAGGTTGCTGAGCCACTGGTGAAAATCTTTGCTTCCTCACTCTCTATGGCAATCATACCAGAAGATTGGAGGGAGGTAAATGTTGTTCCTCTTTTCAAGAAGGGTAAGAGGAAAATTCTTAGTAATTACAGACCGGTCAGTCTTACATCTGTGGTTAGCAAGGTTTTGGAAAGAATTCTGAGGCATAGGATTTATGACTATTTAGAAAAGCATACCATGATTAAAAGCAGTCAGCATGGCTTTGTGACGGGCAGGTCATGCCTCACAAATCTTATTGAGTTCTTTGAGGAGGTGACGAGACAGGTTGGGTAGTGGATGTGGTGTGTATGGATTTCAGCAAGGCATTTGATAAGGTTCCCCATGGTAGGCTCATTCATAAAGTCAGGGGGTATGGGATACAGGGAGATTTGGCTGTTTGTAAAAAACAAATTTCCTGAAAATGTATTCCAAAATATATTACCCTAAATAACTGATATTACATTGAGAGTTTCCAATGATTTCTTGTTGATTTGCCCCTTCACTTAACACACCTTAGTGTCAAATCATTATAGTGGCTAAAAGGCAACGTAACAAGTTACATTAATGTCAATTTGACAAGTGTGCAAAAGCTTTTATTCACAACCCTTGAAAATTTCTGCTCTTCACTTTTCAGCTCCAACATCATGTTGATTTTTGTTTTTATTCAAAGTCTTAACTGTTATGGCACGCTAGATTGAAACCCTCTGTTAATTAAACCAAACACCCAGAAAAGCTCGCCATGTCTTGTAATCTGTTAAAATATGAGTGACAGAGAACTCCACTATTTAAAGAAAAAAATAACTATTCATTTTCTTAACTCTAATAGTGAACAATAGTGATTCACAAATCCATGCCCCCCTTTGTCTGAACTACTTACTTTCTGACCTCAATTCTACAAAACATATGCTGTTCTAATAATACACTTAGTAAAATTACATCATGTAATCTCAAAACTACACCATCTTTGTCTTCTTCTGTGTCTTCACTCTTCTGGCTGCTGACCTCACTGATCTTTCTTTTCACTTCTTTTTACTGCAAGTATGTTTCTCCTGAAAAGGTACCTTTGATGGAGAGTGTTTTCTAATTTCTTTGAGAGCAAGATGTCAGATTGGCAGTTAGTTCTCTGGCTCCATGGTGGTTGATTTCCCTATGGCAGTTGCTCTCTGACCAATTTTCAAAATGTACACATTCTTATATCCCTGCAAAATCAATTATCTCATTGGTTCGATTTTGGCAAAACAATAAATTCAAACTTAACTGGGTTTTAGTATCCTAGGGCATGATCTAAACTGATTGGTTAAATTAAAATTGTTGTCAAAACAGTAACCAAAACTCAGGTATCCATTTCACAGTGAAATGTTACATATTTTCAATTTTACAGTACATTCTGGGACTCTCATCTAGTCATATATATTGGTGCTTGTAATCTCTCAGTTCAGAAAAGCATACTGTCTCTTAATGGTACAGTATATGCCTTCAACTTCATAACATTCAAAAAGATTTAAAAACTACATCATCAAGGCTTCAAAAAGAAATCCTTAGGTTCAGTTGATCTTTCTTCAAAAGTTGAAACCAATAAAACTGTGGATTCTGTAAATCAGAAACAAAAACAGAAGTTGTTGGAAAAGCTCAATGGGTCTGGCAGCAGATGTGAAGAGAATTCAGAGTTAACGTTTTGGGTCCAGTGACCCTTCCGAAAAACCAGACCCAAAATGTCAACTCTGATTTCTCTTCACAAAGGCTGCCAGACCTGATGAGCTTTTCCAGCAGCTTCTGGGTTTTTCACTGAGATTTACTGTGGGTAAATCATGTTCATATCAAGCCGCTCATTATAAATAGTGGGGATTATGTTCACAAAAATAATGAGTTATCATTCTTTGTAAAATTGCATTGTGTTTGCAGTGGGATAGCAGTACTAAACACAGTGTTGGTTTGGCAATGATGGAGTTAATACCCATGTGTTTGTTGCTACTGACCTGGTTTCATGAAAGGCAGAGAGCCCATTGTTGGCAGGTAGTCTGACACATGAGAAGAACATGATTGATGTCATGTCCATAAGGAAACAAAAGCACAGCAATGCAATAGAGAGAAGAGTATCTGGGCCATATAGATTCATCCCTTTAGATCACTTCTCCCAGTTAAGTTTTCCTGCCAGCTTTGTGTATTCTTCTCACATCCTAATCTGGGACTTGGTAACTTTGAAAGATCATTTTAGAACAATGAAACTGCTGTCATAACTGGAACCTGAAAACCAGCACATAGCGCAGGCAAAATGATAATGAGATGTGAGGTTAGAGTCTTGTTAGACTGTTCAATTTCCAAAGTATGGATTCATAAAATATGACATGATTTTACTGTAGATACATTCTATTTTGCTCAAAAAATGCACAATCTGCCCACGGTCAATGCAAGCATTGCATATAATCTTTTATAAATGCCTACTTTGGAAACAGAACCAGTCTGAATCAAGTTTGGGATAGAGACAGACTCTAAATCAAGGCCCAGATCCAGTGTGGTGCTGTATGATCATCCAGAGTTAAGTTAAAGCACAAGATAGTTGATTAGATTTATAATGATTTTTAACTTTGACCACCACAGTCCAACAGCAGCACCTTCGCATCATCGCTGGGCAGGGAATTCCACACATTCACATCCCTCTGGGTAAAGAGGTTCCTCTTCAGCTCAGTCCTAAATTTATTCCCCCTTATTTTGAGGCTATGATGCCTAATTCTTGTTTCACTTGCCAGTGGAAACGACCTTCCTGCTTCTATCTTATTGATTCCCTTCATAATTTTATATGTTTCCATAAGAACCCCCCCTCATTCTTCTAAAGTCCAATGAGTAGAATCCCAGTCTGCTCAATATCTCCTCATAAGCCAACTGTCTGAACTCAGGAATCAACTGAGTCAACCTCCTATGCACCTTCACATGTTTAGAAAGTGAGATAGCATCTCACAATGCTTTATTTAATCCGGAAACAGAAGAGTAAAACCTGTTATAAAGAATTTAAGACAGAAAACTGGATACGTTAGGGTAGCATATATCAGACCTCAATTTTCCCTTCATTAATGGTGATGAGATCAATACAATAGATCTATCAATAGGTATCACACTAAATGTGACAGTTTTAAATGCAACAGCAGAGCTGCAGTACCACTTGGGTTTCTACATGATGAAAGGCTTTTGCCCAAAACATTGATTTTCTTGCTCCTCAGATGCTGCCTGACCTGCTGTGCTTTTCCAGCACCACTCTGATCCTTTCTACATGATGTTGTCAGCTTTAGTGGGAGAAATCTGGCCAAGTAGACGAGCCCTCAGTACTGCTTATCTTGTGCCTCAACAGCCACTTAACTAATCAAGTAATAATAAGCTACACTGTTCCATCAGCAAGCAGGAACTGTCAGAAATGAATCGAAGCAGTCATTTTCCAAATCTCCATTCAATGGTGCGGTCATTTCCAGATTCAATGGGTGTGTCGATTGGGACGTATCGGATTTAAAATGTTTTCTTTTGTATCTTAATTTTGAAATCTGAAATAAAAGATTTAAAAATTCTGGGCTTAATCTGCTCATGTGGATGTAATTGAGAAGTACATTTAAATGAATTACTTGATTGGTTGTAATTGTCTTTCTGCTTGTGATTCATTTGGACTCAAACCTTAGGATTTAGGGTTTCCTTTGAAGGAATAATAAAACATTTAGTTGAATAGTTCATCTGACTTCTCAGCAATTCATTTGTACATTAAGTACACAGTGCTAAGCAGCAGTCAGGTGATTCATGTCTACATAAACTCAGCTACCTGATTAGAAGCTGGATGGTAATTAGTTCAGTGGTTGCTCTTAGCTTCAATGAAGCCCGTCCTTTCTAATTTTTGATGGTTCTTAATCAATTAATTTAGCAACTGTAAGGATCTCTGCAATGTGGTTCAACACTTACAAGCTTTTGTGGTGCAGTGGTAATGTCCTGGCTACTGGGCTAGGAGGTGGGTGTTCAGGTTCCACTGATACACTGCAACATGTCTGAGCAGGTTGATTAAAAAGTATCTATCCACCCACATTAAATGGACAGAAGAATTTAACAATTCTATACTTAAACTGAATAGGTAAGGCATTTTCTCCTTTCCCTTTTTATCACACCATTCTCAAAAAGAACTTAAAATTGTAAGCGGCAATGACAGAATTTTTGAAATGTCATGCAATTCAAGCACTCTTTTCAGATAGAAAAATGGAGTATTGCAGCAAAAAGAAATTTGCTTATTTATTTGTCTGTGCTAATAAACAACGGGCAGTTCATTTTTGCAAAATGCTTACAGGTAGGCTGTGAAGATATTGGAGGCAAGTTCAGTAAACAATTTACCCTGGAAATATTGCTCAGTCTTATTTGTTTCTCTCTCAGGCAAAGTGACCATGTTCTCTATATGGGTTATATGGCAAAGTTTCGGCAGCTAATTGTTAAAGCTGAATGCACTCAGAAGGATTGATTATAATAAGTACGGGAAACAACGAGTGGTTGAGTTTTAAATGAGTTGCTGTCTCAGGATTTCCTCCCTTTGTGTTTTTTTGCTCCCTTTGGCATGTGCTTGCTTTTGAAGAAGGTTACTTTGTTCTGTTAGTTATTTACACCAGGTGAAGCTTTATTTTCCCTTTGACACAATGAGAGTTCAGGGCAGACTTGACCTCTCCATCGAACATTTACTTTGATCAGTGAGTATCAGGACAGTGACAGTAAAGTAACTAAATAGAGTGACAAGTTTGATACTTTGTAGTGCTTGTATTCAGAAGATGTTCCTTTAAATCCAAATTGAAATAGAAGCAGCTTCTGCAAAGGGAGTAACTAACTTCTTTTCTTCTGTAACATCAATTCTGAGATGTTAAATTCAGAATGAGGCTGCTATGGGAAAGAAAGTTTTTTTTAAAAAAAGTTAATTAAAACTAATAGAGGTGGTGTTCTATTGCACTGCAGCAGGACAAGCTAAAATGCAGAATTCATGTGAGGAGAAGCAAAAATGCTCTTGACAAAAGATTTTATTTTCTTTTGTTCAAAAAAAATGAAAACAACAGCCCGGTAGTTCCTTGGGAAATGATGATTTAGAAAGCTAAAATGGACTGAACCTGACAGCAGTCTGAATAACTCAAAAATGACTAAGAGTTAAGATTTCTTGCAAAAGGCCAGATTGTCAACCAGGCATTTGGAAGTTCATAGAATCCCTAGTGTGAAAGCAGGCCATTCAGCCCATTGAATCCATACCAACCCTCTGAAGAGCATCCCCGTAACACTGTATTCCCCATAGCTAATCCACCTAGCCTATATACATGTCCCTAGTGCTGGGAGGCAGCAGTGCTATCCACTGATCCACAATGCCACCCTGTCATTTGTAAAAGAATTTGGGGAAATTATGGCATCAGGACAGACATGACCTGAGGTGGAGGTTACATAGATTTGTTTTTGTTGTGTATTATCTTTAAGCAGGAGACTGGGTGGAATATGGCTCCCAGTGAAAATGATTTGAGATCTAAATTAACTGATGCATAAAGTGAAAGTTCCTACAAACCAGAGAGTGCATTAAAGAATTTTGGAACAATATATAAAGCAATATGTGCATAGGGAGTCATCAGTGCTTCTAGTTTTGTGTGGCATATCTTTAACATATTGATTATTTAAAGTACCATAAGATCATAAGACATAACAGCAGAAACAGGCCAATTCGTGAAATCATGGCCGATCTGATCATTCTCAACTCCACTTTGATGGGCAGGATGGCCTAATTTCTGCTCCTTTGTTTTACAGTCTTATTATCAAAAGGATTAAGGGTTATGGGGAGAAAGTGGGAGAATAGTGTTGAGAAGCTTATCAGAAATGATTGAATGGTGGAGCAGACACATTGGGCTGAATGACCTAATTTTTTGCTTCTATGTCTTATGGTCTCACGTTCCTGCCTTTTCCTCATAACCATCGATTCGCTTGCTGATCAAAAATCTGTCCATTTTAGCTTTGAAAATAATTAATGATGCAGCCTCATAAAGCAGCATAAAGAGAATGTAGAATTCCAGGCGAGTGACCCACATGCCTCATCAAACACCACCTGCCCCATCTGTTGTGGAGTCAGCATGGGACTATTTAATCACCACAGAATCTGGAGTGGAAGCAAGCCATCCTCATCCATGAGGGACTGCCAAAGCAGCAGTGGTAATTGCTAAAATTGCAGTGGTAAGACACACAGGAGGAAATTAAAATGGAGGAAGACAACCTTGGAAATGAGAAATTTTGAAATGGGAGAAAAAGACTTGAATTAGAGAAAAGGAATAAGGAAAAACACAGAACTAGGATGGAACATGCATAACTCATAGTCCACACCTTGGGAAGGAAAGGTGAGGATGATCCAGGACATTACCCCTGATTACTGATGCGGTGAGGTTTATTCACTTGGCACCTAAATTTCACAAGGAAGGAATGGAAATGTCCTCCTTTACCTTTTGAGAAAGATGCCACACAGTGTTGTAAAGAAGATTGGATTGTGCTCCTGCATTGGGTTTTCAGAGGGAAAGCTTTCAAAACCCATTTCAGAAAGAAATCAGATGAATATGATAACGTAAAGATTGCTACAAATTGGTATCTGAGACCTCATGACAGAAATATAGAAATGTTACAAGAAATGAGAATCTGGCATTTGTGGAATTTGCTACAGAGAAGGAAATGCTGTTTTGTGGTGTAGATCCATGGAGCTTGAATGAGATTTTGCAAGGGTCATGAGTCTGCTAGAAGAATTTAAAAACAATAATCAGATCCCACTTGGACAACTGGAAAAATTATGAATTAAGAGATGTGACAGAAATAGCCGATGGTTACAAAGTGTACATTAGTAACAAGCAACTGTTGGGAAGCCTACAGAGAAACTTAAGAGTTAAAGGGCTTCTTGATGAAAATGAAACAGGTTCATTCTCATGAGGCAGATGGCCCAGTTTGGAAAAAAAAACAAGTATAGGAAAACAGACAGGCACTTCTCAGGTTAGTGAAAGAAACGAAAAAGATAATGACCAGATAATCAATTTTTGGGGTGTTTTAGACTTACAGCTTTATTTATTTTAAATCTAGCACAAGCTGTTTCGTTAATTTGTATATTTAAAAATGACAACTCAGTTTCCCACAGGTCAGAAAGTGTGTTTTAATGCTGGCATTGTAGGGGGAAGCTGGAAATCGATGTTGGTTGCAGCTCATACAGCATTAGGCCATTTTGAAGAAATACAAAGGAATATTGGTAAGTCCATAAAGGTTAATAAACCTTAACCTGAATGGATGTAAGTAATTATGTATTGTTTTTGTCAATTAATCAGAGTATTGCACTGACAGCACAAGCTGACCTCTTTCTGTGAGCAAAGAAACTGACAGATGAAAGTGCTGATTGTGCATCTGATCTACTCGGCATTCAACACAATGACAAATTTGGAGTGGAGCAAAAGATCAGTTTGAATGACAAGATCAATTATGCTTTTGTGGCTCTGGGGGTCATATGTGAAATGAGTTTGGACATTTTCAACTTTTTTTTTCAAGTTGGCCTTACCATGAGACTAACCATTCATCATAATGGAAGCTAAAAATCCATACAAGGCTTGGAGAGAGATTTAGAGAATGGGGACAAGCTGAGTTGTACATGCAGATGGCCAAATATCCCCAGCCTGGATGACATTGGCTGAGGTGAAAAAGTTGTGGAAATTGTGGGAGGTGGCCAGCAAGGAGCCCCTGGAAGTTGAGACCCATTTTTCAACCAAGTGTTAAACAGTGAGGTAAGATTCTCATGCATAAATAGAGAGAGGCTTACTTCCATGCATTAGCATTCACTACTTGCTGGGTAGAATCTAAATGTCAATAATTCTCAACATGAAAATATGAGCATTTACTTGGCAACTCCAGCCCACCACATGCACCTCCAGACCTCCATTATGAGCATCAGTATCAACAGCTCAGGCCATGCCCCATAGGCTGTGCTTGTATGCACTCCCTGCATCACTCACATACCAGATTGTTACTGCGTATTTCCAAAACACTTACAGTAAAGATGAAGCCACCTCAGTCCTAGTGGACTACAAACATTGCTCTCTTATTAAGAGAGACAACTGGAAGTGTTATAACTTAAGCATCACTGCATCCCAAGTGAGGGGAGAGATTGAGAAGGAAAATACTTCATGGTGACTTCTGTCAGTGCAGGAATTGAATCCACATTTTTGGTGTTAGTCTATTGCATGACAGGCATCCAGCCAACTGAGCTAATGATCCACTTACAGTATACGCCAACTTAATGCTACCCCGCCCCTCACCTCCCACCTTAAATTTTAAGGCATGGCCATTTCTTACAGCACGTAAGACCATAAAACCATAAGACATAGGAGTGGAAGTAAGACCTTTCAGCCCATCAAGTCCACTCTGCCATTCAATCATAGCTGATGGGAATTTCAATGTCACTTACCCGCACTCTCCCTGTAGCCCTTAATTCCTTTGCCACAAATGCAGCCAGCACGTGGTGCAGGTGTGAGATGGATACAGCAAGATGTCTGCCCCATTTACTCTGGACTGTGGACCTACAAGGCAAACAGCCTAGCTCTGTGACTGCACTAAAAGGCATGGCATGGCACAGTAGGCAAGGCAAGGTAAATTAGGAGTGTTGTGAGCTTTTAGGTAAGCATAAAGTGAGTGAACATTAAGAGAGCAAGTGAGCAGGCCTGAGATGCAGTTTGTGAGCTGAATGCCTGATCCTGCCTCAAAGTGCAGGAGGGTCCTTCAAATGAATCAGAGATGTGCCATGAAGGTTCTGGGAGGCAGGCAATTGTCAACATGTCTGATGCCAGTATTCTTCAGTGTAGAGCGAGTGCAGCTGCCCAGGACCCGTGCCCTGGGACATTGTTTCTGAGTGTCTGAGATGATGGTCCAGCAGTGAGCGGAAGTCACCAGGCACCTGCCTCTGACTTTCACGTCGAGAATTGCCGACGTCTACTTTGCTTGCAGCAGGTGGCAGAATAGGAAGCTGCATATTCATGAAATGAGATTTGTTGTCAATGAGGCTGCTAGTAAGTGTAAGACAATGAAACAAGAATTTTATTTCACCATGTTGTCTATCAGAGCTACACCTCCGGATATGGGGCTGCCATTGCCCGAAGAGATTGTATTCAGTAGGCACATGAAACTGACATTGCCATGCTACCAACCTTCCAAATTCCTGGAAATGCAGGATACATTTCTTTGTAAACAAGGGAAGATTAAGATGGTGCATGTTTGGCATGAAGGTGCAGAACTACTTTAACTACAAGTAGGAGAAAAGGTCAGAGTCACACACTAATGGAAACACGGTGACCTGCAGGACATTTCAATGTTTATAGTGAACCCAGATATAATGAAGTTAACAGCTTAATGAAGCAACACTGAAGAGAAATCGAATCCAACCGGGGAACTATAAAATACACTCATTTTGCACAATAAAAACAAAAGTGCGTATCAAGATGACAATAGTGTGATCAGAGACTAGAAAAATAACCAGTTTACCATTGATACATCTGCAGACCAACAACACCCAATGTCCATGCAATTTAACTTGCAACATGTAAGAATTATCTTAGAGAAAAAAGATGTTGTGTTGTCACTGTTGGAATGATGTCCTTTTAACAGATCAAAATGCAAATGAGCCAAGTACCCAAATGTTGTCACGTGACCGCAGGCCAAAGTCTCTGTACTTGAGGTACAGGCTGTGTCTGGAGGTCACTGCACTTGATTATCAGCATTTGATGATCCAAATATCGGATTGTCTGGCAAGGTCACAAGGTACCGATGTTCAGCTAAACTGTTATCCAGCATTTGATTATGCAGAATTTGATTATCCAAACGAAATACTGCCTGCCTGTGTCTTTTGGAAATTGAGGTTCCTCTGTATTACTTTAATTGTAAATAAAGTGACCAATGTTCTTTCATTAAATGTAATCAAAGTATCTCAGTGGTGTTACAGTGGAATATTATTACAATAACTATACTGCGGATGACTCAATTAAGGCTAGTGGCTAAAATAGCTTTCACCTCACCCAGAACTTTGAGAATTTGCCATGCTGAATACAATAGGAATTAAAATGGGGAATTCACAATGAGGTAACATCACCATTAATAATTGAAGTAGAATCTCATGGAACAAGTTGGGGAAAAGTCTTAGCATTGCAATGTTCAATAGTCTTGTCCAACGCGTAAAATGTATTCTCCAGTTGTCATAGAGGAGCATATCCTAAATCATATGACTTAATTTCCCTGATGTTTGTGATAGTGCAAGAACATGGCAATATTCCAAATTGCTTAGTAAATTGCAAATCATTTAGGATTGCCTTTTTTCACAATACTTAAATGCTTAGTGCCAATATTCCCTAATGAACAATTTTCTCCATATATCCTCATTCCTATTTCTAACCTGATAATAGTTAGGATTTTTATTGTCAGTCTAAGCTGATTGGCGCTTACATCAATAAAATGTTCATGCAGTTACATAACCTTCATCGTTCTTTTGTCATCACATGCAAAACGGAGTCTTTTTGCTTGCATTTTAAACTGCAACGTAATCAAAACTCACAGCCAAACGGAAGAGGCTGTCAATGCAAAATAAGTGTTTTGTATTACACAGGTTTTACTGCAAAAATAATCTATCCTGAATATTTCTCTCAGGTGGTGACATCCAATTGGATTGCTGTCACTTCACACTGATTATCATGGTGTTTGTTTGGAAAAAATTGAATTGACAATAATGGAAATTCTATTTGTTCAACTCATGGCTTTCCGAAGAAAGCAATATTGAGTAATGATGGTTCATTGCCTCAAGGCGTTAGATTGCCACTATACTTCCTTTGTAAATGGTCGCTGCAAAAAAAGACTGTACATGAATTGACAAGAAAATGGAACATTAATCAGCCACAAGTTGTTTTGCACTCCTTAACTATGTTTATGCTATGATTTGACTCATTTGAATACTGATTGCCATTAATCCTGCTTAGCTAAATGCTTGATCAAATAAATGCAGCAGCTCATCTGAGGCACTGTTCATGCTGAGTCAGAGGATATGCTGAGCTGTGGCATCTGATGATTAAAATATGCCAGTGATTTGCTGTGGTGTTCACAGAAGATAACAGATCATCCAGGTGATTGTGTTAAAATGAGGACGTTTATGTCACATCGGACATAATACCAGGACACTGACTTGGAATGACTAGTTTCATTGAATAGAAATCTGCATGTGGTACTGCTACTTTGAAGATTAAACTCAACAGATGCCAAACAAAGAAAAGGAAGATTCAAATACAATTAAATGGCAAGATTCAGTCAATACATTTAGCATGAATTAAGGGATAAAATTTAAAGAATCTTGCCTGAAGATGAACCCTCAGGTGATGGTGAGAGAGAACACACAGTATGCAAATAATTTGATTAGGTTAAGCCAGTGAAAAGGGTCTAAAGGCTGGGACTTGAGAGTTTGAGATTTAAAAGGGACTGCAAAGACTGGGACTTTTTCCAACTAGAGCTTAGGAGGTTGAGGGATGACCTTAACTGAGGTTTAAATAATTATGAGGAAAATAGATAAAGTGAATGACAAGGATATTTTCGCTAGGGTGAGGGGGTTCAAATAGAGGGGCATATGTTTAAGGTGAAAACAGAAAAATTTTAAAAAGACATGTGAGGCAACTTTTTCACATCGAGAGTGGCTACTGTGTGGAATAAACTGCCAGAGAATGTGATGGATTCAGACATAGCTGCAATTTTCAAGAGACATTTGGATAAATTCATGAATAGGAAGGTTTGGAGAGATTTAGGCCAAGCACAGGCATGTGGGACAGGTTTACTTTGGAACATGGTTGGAGTGGACTGATTTGGCTGAAAGGTCTGTTCCCATACTGTACGACCCAATTACTCTCTAACTGTATACAGAATGTACTGAAGAGGTCTGTCCCATTCCTATGAGAGTTGATTCTGTGGTTTGTGGAACTATTAATGTAATGGCAGGAAATTCTAATAGCAGCTCACCAAGAGATGTGTCAAGATAGAATTGGCATCGACAACAATAACATTCCTCCATTCTGAGGAAGGTTCACTGGAACTGAAACCTTAATTCTGATTTGTCACCAACAGTTGCTATCAGACCTGCAATTTCCAGCAATTTCTGATGGACAGCATCTGCAGTTCTTTCAGTTTTTGTTTAGAATTGACATCATTCAGCACCAAATAATATTGTTAACAGGCACATTTTTAAAAAAAACAGCCTCTTGCACATTACTAACATAAGGCATACATCTCATCATTGATGGTGGTTGCTTTGGATAATTGACTTCACCTTAAAAATTGATCATTCTGTCATAGCCTGTAGTTCCCTTGACAAATTTGCCACAACATAAAGTCAGATGTTTCAGGCTGGGTTGATAGCAGATTGGCTTCTCAGTTACAAGATTTTGGATTCAGCTCCAAGGCTCGAGTATAGAAGTTCTACTGACACCCAAGTGTAGAACTGAGGAAAATCTGGGAAATCCTGTCAATCATGTTAAATTTCAAATCTCATCCATGCAATCTCATTGTACCATTCAATTGAGTAATCTGCACATTTGAAACAGGCTGCCTGAACTCTATTCCATGTACATTAAAACTCTCAATTGGCCAAAGGGCCTCTTCCATACTGTATGACTGTTATGACTCCATAGAAGATGTTGCATGCGAGATGGGTTAGCGTCGGGCCTGAGATTTCTTCTCTATTTTTACATCCCCTTCAATTCAAGCCTAACCATTGTTCGGGGCTAAAATTGCATCCCAGCCCCACCAGCAAGCATTCACATTAAAATTAAGACTTTTGTGTCAATTTAGAAGACATTGAACTGTTTTAATTTTAATAACTGTGGTCCTGGCAGATATTTTGCATTAATGTTGTTTCAATATACTATTTAATAATATTTAATTTCAACGTCCTTTCAATGAAAGATAAAATTATCAAATATCTTAATATAATAACTTAAGTTAGGAATATTACTTTATCTGTTTTAATTTATGTTTGCTCTGATTCCTTGTTTATCAAACTTCTGGTATTATTTGGAAACCTTTCCATAATTTCCAATTGGTTGCATTCATTCCATTCCATTTTCTTTGTGGTCTAGAATTACAATTTCAATAATATTCCATTGTAAAGAATGCATTTTTCATTTCTCTGTATTTTGATTGTGACTGGAAATGTGAAAACAACAGTTTTTTTTTAAAAAAATATGGAAAACATGCTAAATAATCAAGGGTAAAAGGAGGAAAGGAATTAAATACAATGACTACCACTAGAGAAAATATTCTAGCCAAGCTAATGAAGTTAAGGATAGATAAGTTCCCTGGATGTGATGAGTGGTATCAGCGGATACTAAAGAATTAACTATAGTGATAGTTTATGCACTGGTAGCAATTTTCCCGAATCATCAGATTAGGAAAAGCAGGTCAATTTCTGAGTGGGCTATCACAGAGATGAGTGCTTGATTCCTAGCTTGATTCACAGAGGATTGTAAAACTTCCAATGAAACACCTTTACTGAAAAAGAGAATGTGGCAACAAACAAGTAACCATTGGCCAGTTGGCTTAATGTCTGTTATTAGCAAATTGTTCAAGTGAATGGTTAAGAAGAAGCATTGAAATGTAAAACCCAGGAACATGAATTGGCCAGTAGGTACTCAGAGCCTGCTCCACCATTCAACATAATCATGTTTGATCATCCTACTCAGTATCCTGTTCCCACTTTTGTACAAATATGTTTGATCTGTTTTGCACTAAGAACTATATGTCTCTCCTTCATAGCCCGAATTGCTTTTTATGGAAGAGAATGTCACCACTTTCGAGGTGAAAATCTTTCTCCTTATCTCTGTTCTAAAGGTCTGCCTTATGACCTCAAACTATAAACTTTGTTTCTGGACTTCCCAGTTTTCGGGAACATCTTCCATGTTTTTACCCTGTCTAGTTCCATTAGGATTTTTTAGGTTTTTCTGAGATATCCTCTCACACATCTAATACCCCCATGTATTTGCCCACTTTCACTCAACTTGTCACCTTTTCATCCTCCTTGCAGTTGACCCTTCCTGCCACCTTTGCGGATGCAAACTTTGAAAATTTATACTTAGTTCCTCATCTAGATCATAAATTTACATTGTGAATAGCTAGGAATCAAGCACTCATCCCTGTGATAGCCCACTCAGAAATTGACCTGCTTTTCCTAATCTGTGTTTCCTATTGGCCAGCTAGTTCGCTATCCATGTCAGTAGACTGCCCTCAATCTCATGTGTTTTAATTTTACATGATAATCTATTATTTACGACCTCATCAAATGACTATTGAAAGTCCAAGTAAACCACATCCACTGGTTGCCCCGTATCAAATGTACAAGTTACATCTTAGAGTCATAGAGTCCCACAGCACAGAGACAGGCCCTTTGTCCCAAACTAGTCCTTGCTGACCAAAATGTCCATTGATCCTAACCCTATTTCCTGCACTTGGCCCATATCCTTCAAATCCTTTCCTATCCATGTATTTGTCCAAATGCCTTTAAATGTTATTAATGTACCCCCGTCTCAACCACTTCTACCGGCAACTCATGCCATATGCATACCACTCTCTGCATAAAAACGTTGCCCCTCAGGTTCCCTTGTATTCTTTCCCCTCCAATTTAAACTGATGCCTTCTAGTCCTCGATTACCCAAGCTTGGGAAAAAGACAGAGTGCATTCAACCTATCCATGCCCCTCTCAACCTCTGTTAGGTCCCCCTTTAAACTCCTATGCTCTAAAGAAGAAAAGTCCTGCCTTGTCCAATCTCTTCCTATGACTCAGACCATTGAGTCCAGGCAACATCCTTGTTCAAAAATAAAATTCTAACAGATTTATAAGTAATGATTTCCCTTTGCAAATCCATGCTGACTTTGTCTGATCCTGTCAAAAGGGTGAGCAAATGAAATGTTGGCCAGGAATAAAACCCAAAATAGCAAGGTTTTGCTAAATCTCTCCAAGGCACAAATCAGATCATAGCTGGAAGACTGTGAATAGCTTTGAGTCCCTTACCAAAGGAAGCTATGCTGGCACTGGAGGCAGTCCAGAGGAGTTCACTTAGCTGATACCATATATGGAGTGTCTGTTTTATGAGGAGAGGTTGAGTAGTTTGAGCCTGTACTCATTGGAATATAGAAGAAAGAGAGATGCCATTATTAAAACATTTGTGATTCTTAGAGGACTTGACAGCGGTGATGTGCAAAAGGTTGTTTCCATCATGGGAGAGTCTAGGACCAGTTGGCATAATTATAGAATAAGGGTTGCATAATTAAAACAGACATGAGAAGTAAGTTCTTCTTTCAGGGTGTGGAATTCCTTATTGCAAAGAGCAGTCAAGGCTGAGTCATTAATTATTTTCAAGGTTGTAATGCACAGACTTTTAATCAGTAAGGTTATCAAGGGTTAAGGAGGAAATGGGAGGGAAGTAGAGATAAGGATTGTTAAAAGTTCCATGATCTCATTGAATGTTGGAGCAGACCCTACTTCTGTCTCTACAACTTATGTCACAAAGTCATAGATTCATAGAATCATACAGCACAGGCAAACCGACCCTTTGTTCCAACTCGTCCATGCCATCCAAGTTTCCCAATCCAAAGTGGCCCCACTTGCCTACATTTGATTTATATCCCTCTAATCCTTTCCTATTCATGTGATTGTCCAAATGTCTATTAACTATTGTAACTTTCCCAGTATCTACGCCTTCCTCTAACATTTCATTCCATATACAAAACACGCTCCATGTGAAAAGGTTGCTCCTCATGTCCCTTCTAAATCTTTCTCCTCTCTCCTTAAAAAATATGTCACCGAGTTTTGAACTCTCCCATCCAGGGAAAAGAACTTCGCTATTCACCATATCTCTGCCTGCCATACTTTTATAAACCTTGATAAGATCATCCCTTAATCTCCTACACTCCAGTGAAAAAAGTCCCAGCCTATCCAACCTCTCCTTATTACCCAAACAATCAACAAAAGCCCTCCATGCTATCCACACCAACCTTCATGTCATCGACAAACTTACTCACCCACCCACCCTTCCACTTGCTCATCCCAAGTCATTTATATAAATCACAAAGGGTAGAGGTCCCCAACCAGATTTCTGCAGAACACCACTGGTCACTGAACTCCAGGCCAAATATTTTCCAAATATTTACTAGCACCCTCTGTCTTCTATGGGCCAGCCAATTCTGTACCCAGACAGTCAAATTTCCCTGGATCCCATGCTTCCTTACTTTCTGAATAAGCCTACCATGAGGAACCTCATCAAACGCCTTGCTAACATCTATGTACACCACATCCACTGCTCTACCTTCATCACCGTGTTTTGTCACATTCTCAAAGAATTCAGTAAGGCTAAGGCTGCACTTAGAAAGCCATGCTGACTATCTCTAATCAAACTATGATTTTCCAAGTAAGCATAAATCCTGTCTCTAAGAATCCTCTTCTATAATTTGCTCACCACGGCTGTAAGACTGACCTCTCTGTAATTCCCAGGGTTATCTGTATTCCTTTTCTTGAAGAAGGGAATAACATTTGCCATTGTCCAATCATCTGATACTATCCAGTGGACTGTGAGGACACAAAGATCATCACCAAAGGTACAGCAATCTCTTCTCTCGCTTTTTGTATATATCCCATCTGGACCAGGCGACTTATCTATCCTCATGATTTTCAAAGTTCCAGCACATTCTCCTTCTTAACATCAACTTTTTTGAGCTTTCCAGCTTGTTTCATGCTGCCCTTACAAATGACAAGGTCCCTTTTACTGGTGAATACTGAAGCAAAGTATTCATTAAGGACCTCCCCTACCTCCTTCGACGCCAGGCACAAATTCCCTCCACTAATCGCTGATTATCCCTATCAGCACTCTGACCATCCTTTTGTTCCTTATCTTAGATAACCACTAATTTTGATGTCATCTGCAAACTTTCTAACCATTTCTCCTAAATTCACATCTAACTTTGTTTCTATAAATGATAAACACCAGTGGACCCAACAACTGTCCTTGAGGAACACTGCTGGTCACAGCCCTCCAGTCTGAAAAACAATCCTCCACCACCACCCTCTGTCTCCTATTTTGTATCCAGTTGACAAGCTCTCCCTGAATTACATGTGATTTAACTTTTCAATTCAGTCCACCATGTGGAACCTTGTCAAAGGCTTTACTAAAGTCCATGTAGTAGAGTCTACCACTTTGCCCTCTCCAATCCTTTTGGTTACTTCTCAAAAAACTCAGTAAAGTTTGTGATGCATAATTTCCCATGCACACTGCCATGCTGACTCTGCCCAATCAGACCTTGTCTCTCCAAATGCATGTTAATCCAATCTTTCCTTCAACAACCTACTCAGCATACTGATATCAGACTCACCACTCCATAGTTCCTAAGTTTTTCCTTACAGCCTTCAATCATGGTTGAAGGATTTTTGTATATTTTCAAAGCAAATAAACTGATGCTCATTCTAAGTACTATTTACCCAGCTATATATTCAAGCGGTAATGGAAGTCCAATTTGCAGACATGCTGGTGCCAAGAGTGTGTACAAATGGAGTTTTGGCTTGTAATGGATTGCTAATTGGTCTTTGAAATAGTTAGTAGGTATTAATGACAAAGGCCTTCTGCTTGCCAATTAATAAGTGATTATCTTCCAAGTTGCTCAACAATGTGGGGGTGTGCAAGTTTTGGCAGAAGCCATCATATCTGTACAAAGGCAGAAATGGTCTCTTTTCCATGCAGTAAAAAGGTATCTCAAGCCTGAACAATAGCTAATTTATTTCCCCTTTCAAGTTGTTGCAAACTTTAACTTTTAATTGATAAGAACTTTAGAAATTAGAACCGGTCATTCTGTGCTTCCTGAAAACAGGTGAACACATTTGGAGAAAGTGGATGCATCAACAGCACCCTGATCAGCACGAGAATCTTCTTCTCAAACCCATTGGGCCAGTACAACAGAGCTACCTTCTTCCCTCACATAACACCCGTTTTCTTTTCCTGTTTATATCTGTCTGTATGTATGTGCATAATTTAAAAGGTTGTTAAAGTTGTAGCTGTTTGATTTGTATGCCAGTGGTTCATAGTTGTTTATCAGTAGCTATACTATTTATTAGTAATAAATAAATAGTCAATCTTGTCATGTACAGGAACATGGTCCATGTTTTGTATCAATCTAGATCTCAACTGAAGTATTCAAAAGGGCATTGGATGGTAATTTGGACAGAAATAATGTGCAAGGGCACGGTGACAAAGCAGGAGATTGTCATTATGTGATGTTGCTTGTTTGAGGAGCTGCTGAATGTATGATGGGCTAAATGATCTCCTTCTGAGCCATAACATTCCTGTGAAGACTGGTAAATTGCAGGATTTTGCTCATTTTTAATCATCTTTAACTTTCCCGACGACTCCTGGAATAGTAGGGCTGGATTTACTGTGCATTAATTCAAGTTACACTTGCAACCTGGTCAAGCAACATATCCTCCAACTTCCTGTAAAAAACATAAGAGCAGATGACATAGAATTGCAAAGAAGATACAGCACAGAAACTGACCTATCAACCTAACTGTACACAGTGCAGCCTAGCCCCAATATAGCCTGACCCATTCAGCATGTATAGGTTGGTACAGTTTGTGTAAATGTTCCAAAAAATGTGTATATGCTCCATGTGAACCTGCTGCCACTGGTCTTGCTTACATTTAGTATAGCTATCTATTCTGTTCTTCCCCCAAATGCTTTTACAATAATCTCTTCTACAGTAGTCGCAAGTTATACTGTAGTGCAAAAGCTGTATAGAATCCCGAGTGTGGAAGTAGGCCATTTGGCCCGTTAATTCTACACTGACCCTCTGCAGAGCATTCCACTCAGACCCACACAGCTATCCCTGTAACCCTGTATTTCCCATGGCTGATCCACTTAACCTACAGATCTTTGGACTATGGGAGGAAACTCAAACAGACACAGGGGGAGAATGTGCAAAACTCAACACCAATAGTTGCCCAAGGGTGGAATTGAGCCCAGGTCTCTGGTGTTGTGAGCAGCAGTGCTAACCACTAAGACACCATATTGCTCAAAGTGTAGCTGGTGATATCTTTAATGTATAGATCTTTATTCATTCAACCACCAGGATAACACTCAAGCTGTGAAGTTGAAATTGATGTGTTTCAGGATTAGAATCTGTAATGAGGAGAATTTAGTAAGGTAAGCCCATGTCCTGTGATTCTCTGAAAGAATGCATTACAAGATCAACACATTGTGCCTTGATGCAACAATGAAAATTCTTGATGCACAATTTTTTTTTATTTTCCCGTCTGGATTAAGCATTAACAGGTTTGTGTTCCCAATTACATCAAGGCTAATGGATACTTCTTGATGATTTACAAGGCAGTAATCTCATTCAAGGGAATTAGATGTCATAAGGCAGGAGATCAAAGCTTTCAGTTTGTCAGCTGAACCTCTTGACTGGATTACTGCTTTACATTCAATGAGAGGTGCCTACTATTAAGAATGTCTGCTGACGGATTTTTTTTAAACATTGAAAATTCTTTTTTTAAAAAGCGCAGGTAATCTCTTAGAAGTGTCCTTCAGAAGTTGTTGCTAAAATACTTACTTTTGGTTGGACATTTTATAACTATCCACAAAGTCAACTTTTAGAATTTCAGTATTTCAA
Organism: Hemiscyllium ocellatum; assembly: GCF_020745735.1. Taxonomy (NCBI): domain Eukaryota; kingdom Metazoa; phylum Chordata; class Chondrichthyes; order Orectolobiformes; family Hemiscylliidae; genus Hemiscyllium; species Hemiscyllium ocellatum. The sequence continues at coordinate 24,663,099 of NC_083436.1, read as the reverse complement.
CACACTGAATGGCACCATGCCCAGCAAGGATCAAGTGCTGACTCCTGTTTAGCTCAGTCTTAACATAATTTCCAATATTAGAAACAGATGCCTTTAACACCAATCTGAATGCATCAACTTTCCATTCAAACCAACCTTAATTTGTCCCCTGACAAAACTGGCAATTTAGGGACAAAATTTCATTTTTGTATTAGTGGGCTGACTTTAAATCAGAATGGCAGTTGGTTAGACCATAAACCAGCAATAGGGGCCTCAGAGGGTTCAAATCCATGGGGTCTCATTTTCATATATGTGAGCACATTGTGAGCAACAGAAGTGAAATAGTCCTTACTTGGGGGAAGTTAAAGGAAGCAGACTGCACGGAGGTACAGATTGAGAGATGGAAAGATGGGTATACAGGGACATGAAGAGAGATAAACTTTCTATTGGCAGCCTAGAGAAGTACTTAAGTTCTTTTGGATCCAGAGTCAATTAAAGTGTACTGATTTACCTTTAATTGTGTATGTTGCCTCTCTGCTACCCACTCTGCTTTTTCTTGGCAAGTGTAAATAACATGAGTGAGTCATATTTGCTTGTAGTTTTGATGTTTGCCTTTTCTCAGTGCAGAACACATTGAAACCACTTGTAGCAGCCCTTAGCACTAGTTTGCCTAGATAGGAAACCACAGCAATGTTTTCACTACCCAGTCATTTAATTAAAATAATCAACAGCTATGCCTCAATGAGATTGTTGGAGTTGACATGTCCCTTTTAAAGATGCCTCCTAAAGGCCATTGATCCTTCCTCCTCTTCAGAGGAGCAAACTAAAACCAACTTAGAGATCCAATTTGTTACCTTGATGAATGAAGGCAAGGATTATTGTAACTGCATTCTCACTTCCCCAAGCAAAGAAAAATAAAGATTTAAGAAAAATCCTGCTCATTGCAAGCAAACAATATGAAATTCAATGTAGTTTTGTATTAATATCCATACTCACTCACTCTTGGGTTGAATACTAAGCTCATTTTCTGAACAATGGGGGTAACTAACTATAGATAACATCTAAAATCCTCACTCTCAAGTGTCCCCTGCATGAACATTCTGACTGGCATTGCTGTAATGTATTAATGTAGCAACTGAAAATTCTTGGTCTAACTAGTGAAATGATAAGATGACATTAGACATTTTCTCACTTTTAAGCCATTAATGACATCAAACATTGCTAAAAGGAGGCATGATGCTGAGGTTTTTCATCTTGCACTCATCAGAATAAAAGGCAAGAAACAGGTTTGAACAAGGGGAAACCAATTATATAGTATGAGAAGAGGGGACTGATTGTTTGGTTCATCATTGACCAATTGCTACTTCATCCCCATGGCAACTTCCTGACCAATTCAAATCTACCTTTTGGCCTGAGAATTAAAATTGACAAGTAACTGCTCTTGCATCTTTCTTCTGAGTACAAGTCAAAAACAATTCAAATTCTTGTCACCTTTTAGCAATGTTTAAGTTCAATTAAGTTATTAATTCAAGATATTCTTTTGGTACATTCAGGTGAGGAGTGGATATCAGCTCCCTTTTTTAATACCTCTTGAAAAAGAAATTTTAAACATTTCTTTATTGCACTTAACTGTCAAACTTCAGTCAAAATGTAGTTTGTGAGAAAAAATGAAGGATCAAATTATCAGTGACTTCTTGACTGATAAAAGAGGAATTTTATTACTTTGTAACTCCAAGAAAAAAAACAAAATATGACATCAAACACAGGTAAGAAACTTAAAGTAGAGAGTGTTTGGTGCATGCAAAATAAAGGTTATATAATTTAAGAGTTCTTTGACTCCTTGAGATAGTACACTCTAAGATGAGATTGCAATTTAATGATTGATTTGTATCCTCAGCAGTATCAGAATTTATGTGTGTTTGAGTTCTCAGTGAATAGTTATTCTTCCAATTTGATTCTCCACTGGTTATGATTATTTGTGATGATGAGACAAACAAGCAAAGGGAGAAAGTTACAAATTCATTTCGCTTCTGTCTGTTCTGCCATTTAAAAGCAACTGTTGAGATATAGTTCAATGTGTATTCTAGAATCTTGCTCCATGGGGTGTCCATGACTAGTTATCTGACAAGTAAGCTTTTCATCTTCCATTATGTGCAATTATCATACACCTGTGAGTAAAACAGGAGATGAGAACTCCTTGACACTGACTCAGTTGCCGTGGTGTTGGCACAGACAGTTCAATTTATTCCACCTGGGTCTCTCAAAGTTTGCCTCAATCTGTGGTCAGGTGATTATGGCAGCCATTTTAGATTCAGCTTTCTTCTTTTGTGAAAGTAACTTTACTTCATGACAGCTCTCACATTTTACAAATGGTTGGTGGAAATTAAAAGTCAATAGTCCACATTTACCACTATTAATGGAAGAAGGTTCCTGGAATATTTCTTGGTTATTGATATGAAATGATAGTTGTTTGAAGGGGAAAATAAGTTAAAGAAGAAAGGTTTATTTCAGCAAAAATTTCTCCAGTGTGGAATTGTATCTGTGTTACTGCTGAGCAGTTAACACAGTTAAAATGTAACACAATGAGCACTAGCTATGTTATAAGGTGTAATAACAATATTGCACTATTACAGATTTTATTTGATCATGAATTATGAAAACAAAAAATCCACATGTGTTCAAATGTTTTTTTTTGGAATAATGCTCTTTTATAAAGAAATGCTATCAGTAAGATTTTATGACATACTATTGTATTAAAGGAATAATGAAACACCACAATTGCACAGAATTGAATAGCATTTTGTGAATCACTTCCAGAGAGTTGGTTGAAGAATCGCTGAAATCTCGGAGAGATGTTGCAACACACAATGTAGGACTTGGGCATTGTAAATGGTGATGAACATTGCGTCCCAGCAGAAACTTATTTTCTCCCTGTTAAAGGAGACTAAGTATTTGTCACACTGCCAGCTATCACCAACAAGGAAGCATTCCTGCTTTCACTTAAGTGACTGTATCATTTGCTTAGATTGGATTTCATAGCAGCTAAATTTAGCTAGTATGTATTGACAGGACTGTGTAACACAGATACCTGGTGGCATTCTCAAGGAGATTGATCTCACTGAGCACTGATTAGGGGATTGGTGCCAGTAATTTAAAAATACACTGTCAAGGACCAGCCGAAAGCATAAAGCAAGTTGCAGGATTGATCTGTCTCAGGATCATATTCCAGTATTTTCACACAAGACTAGTCCAGAAAAGAAGTGTTGAAGATCACCAAGTCTCCCCAAATGCCTAGCAAATCTGAGGTTCAAATGTGTTCCAAGTGTATCAGCAATGTATTATTTATACTACTGAGGCTGATTGTATTCACTGCACGAAGGAATTTATGCTTGCAATATCTTGACTTTACCATTAAAGGCAACTGCTTGACAATAAGACAAATCTTATTAATAGTAATGTGGAATACTCTGGAGAGGTGAGTACAATTTTCAAGTGAAACAGGTTATTACTGTAATGGAAACTGATGGTATATTGTGAAGGAGGTTGAAGCTTTCACATGCTTTATCTTGCAAATTTTACATGAAGCAATCTTTGTGTTTTGCAATAGTCTTTAGCAGTATCTCACAGTAAATAATAAATCATTTAAATAACTGAGTGTCAGCACTACCTAAAAATCTTGACTAATTTTTAAAATGGTAAGCTACTTCTGGATGACTGAAGTACAAACTAATTACATTTGAACTAATGAAACAAATACAACAGTACCCTGGAGCCTGAAACATCCCATTGGAATATACTGCTGGTGTAAAATGCACTGTGTACAGTTATTAGTCATGTCGCTGTACATAACTGTTTTGACAGCACTGTACATTCTTAACTGCTATCGATAATGAGACTGCTGGTGTGTGTTGTATTTGATCAGGTGGCATGCATTCAGGTTTTTAATGCACTTTTGACTCAATTAGATAATCTTGAGATGGGACTCTATCTGAGCTAGTATTCTGGGCTCAGCCTCAAGTTTTCCAGTGTGTGGAAGCCAAGCAATCTTACATTGCAGTCTTTAAACATTTCATCTTTGTTCTGTGAGGCCGAAATGACATTTCATCATCCTGGAGTGTTTGGTAGGGTTTTGGTTGCTGACTGCACGTCAAAGATCTTTCTTACAAATAAGAACAGGATACATTCAATGCATCTGAGTTTTGTGAAGTTGCTGGCTCTCGTTGCTTTTAGGCTTTACTCCAGTATGTACTTACTTTTGAAGGAGGACAAAACATTTTATTTGGCTGTGCCAGGTTAAAAAAAAAACCCTGAAGTAAGCTTCTCCCAGAGCTCAAAGGCAATATCAAAGATGAAGCTTTCAAAGTTATTATTGTGCTTCCTTTGACCACCAGACTCAAGCTTTTCATAGCAGATTCATTTTGATAAATGAGTAGCAGGCATTCAGGCAACATGACCAGTACAACACAGTCCTTAATATGTCTTAACATGGTCTGGTTACCTGACATGACAGCTTGTGTAAGCAGAACAGTAATTTGTCCTGTTGTCTTATCTTCAGGAGCTTCCAAAAGCTTGTCAACTGAAATTGATTGAGTTTCTAGATGTCACATGGGTGGACAGACCACTGGCCACATGCACAATGCAAAATCAGCAGGATTGCTGCTCTACAGGCATTAGTTTGGTAGGCAGACTATTCCATCCAAGGCTGATAATTGGAGTTACCCAAAATCTACATATGCTATTGTCAGGTCATGCAAGAGTTTTGCCAAAAATATAGTCAGACCAAGAGAAAGCTCATTCCTGAAGAAGGGCTTATGCCTGAAACATTGATTCTCCTGCTCCTTGGATGCTGCCTGGCCGGCTATGTTTTTCCAGCACCACATTCTTTCAGCCCAAGAGAATGTGAAACTAAGATAAGTGAATTTATCCACCTCTGACAGGTTGTGACCATGGACTGAAATGCAGGATTTAAGCTAGATCTTTCTGATGGAGAGCCAATATGTTCCATTTTACTTCCTTGTGTCAAGGTTGAAGTATCCACCTGCTTAGAGAAAGAAGTCCATATCATTGTCTATCCAGTTCTGAACCAGCTGCTGGAGGATAGATATTGGCTAAATGGAAATTGTAAAATTCATTTGAGACTTTGAGCAAGTTGTCTGCAATATTTGATTCTGATGCCAGGATTGTCATCATGGAAGGCATTGGAGAGCATGGCAAACAAAAGTATGGTGAAATGAATGGCTGTGAGCCCACAGCTCTGTTTAACTCCATCAGTGCTTGGAAATAAGTCAGAATATTCATTATCCACACATGTATGAAAATATAGTCATGGAATTATATTGAATTTCTCAGGGCAGCTTCATTTTTCCATAATCTTCCAAAAGCCCTCACGGCTGATTATATGTCAATGGTCTTAGTCAGGTCAACAAGGTCCATGTTCCATACTTGGCATCTCTCCTGGAGTTTTCTAACTGCAAATACCACCCCACTGGTTCTCTGTTCCCTGTTCCCTTTTTGAATCTGCACAGACCTTGTGGCAGTATGTCCCAGTCAAGATTAGCACTAAATTGTTGAGAAGAATCATTATCAATATGGTACTGGTAATGGACAGGAATGATATTCCTGTACAGCTGAATTGGAATATGTTCCCAATGTTTGTCAACTAGGTGTAGTTATTCTTCTTATGGTCTTACCAGTGAACAGATTTCAAATGTTAAAACCAAATTGTTTTTAAACAGACATAGAACTGTTCAACAAAGGCTACAAGCAAGGTCATACAGTCATAGAGTCATAGAGAGGTACAGCACAGAAACAGACTCTTTGGTCCAACTCGTCCATGCCAAACAGATATCCTAATCTAACTTAGTCCCATTTGCCAGCACTTAGCCCATATTCCTCTAAACCCTTCCTTTTCATATACCCATCCAGATGCCTTTTAAATGTTGTAATTGTACCAACCTCCACCACTTTCTCTGGCAGTTCATTCCATATATGTACCACCCTCTATGTGAAAGGTTGCCCTTAAGACCCTTTTATGTCTCTCCCCTCTCACCCTAAACCTATGCCCTCCAGTGCTGGATTCCACCACTCCAGAGAAAGGACCTTGTCTGTTTATCCAGTTCATACACTCCATGATTTTAGAAACCTCTATAACATCACCCCTCAGTCTCCGACACTCCAGGGAAAACAGTGCTAGCCAATTCAATATCTCCATATAGCTCAAATCCTCCAACCCAACCAACATCCTTTTAAATGTTTTTTGAACCCTTTCAAGTTTCACAACATTCTTCCGATAGGAAGGAGACCAGAATTCTATGCAATATTCCAACAGTGGCCTAATAAATGTCCTGTACAGCTGTAACATGGCCTCCTAACTCCTGTACTCAATACTCTGACCAATAAAGAAAAGCATACCAAACATCTTCTTCACTCTATCTACCTGTCACTCCATTTTCAAGGAACTATGAACCTGCACTCCACGGTTTTTATGTTCAGCAACATTCCTCAAGACCCTATCATTAAGTCCTGCTCTGATTTACTTTTCCAAAATGCAGCACCTCGCATTTATCTAAATTAAACTCCTAGGCCCATTAGCCTATCTGATCAAGATTCCATTGTACTCTGAGGTAACCTCCTTTGCTGTCTACTACAGCTCCAATTTTGGTGTAATCTACAAACTTACTGACTATACTTCCTATGCTCACATTCAAATCATTTACATAAATGATGAAAAGTAATGGACCCGGCACTAAACCTTGTGGCACACCAGTGGTCAGAGGCCTCCAATCTGAAAAACAACCCTCATCCACCATTCTCTGTCTTCTACCATCGAGGCAGCTCTGTATCCAAATGGCTAGTTCTCCCTGTATTCCATGAGATCTAACCTTGCTAACCAGTCTCCCATTAGGAACCTTGTTGAATGCCTTACTGAAGTCCAGATAGAACACGTCTAGCCTAATCAATCCTCTTCAAAAAATTCAATCAAGTTCATGAGACATGGTTTCCCATGCACAAAGCCATGCTGACTATCCCTACTCAGTCTTTGCATTTCTAAATATATGTAAATCCTGTCCATCAGGATTGCTTCCAACAACATGCCCACCACCAAAGTCAGGCTCACCAGTCTATAGTTCTCCAGTTTTTCCTTACCACCTTTCTCAGCCAACCTCCAGTCTTCTGGTACCTCACCTGTGACTATTCATGATACAAATATCTCATCAAGAGGCCCAGCAATCACCTCTCTAGCTTCCCGCAGAATTCTAGGGTACACCTGATCAGGTCTGGGGATTTACCCACTTTTATGCATTTCAAGACATCCAGTACTTCCTCCTCTAGAATATGGACAGTTTTCAAGATGTCACCATCGATTTCTCCACATTCTATATTTTCCATGTCCTTCTCCACAGTAGACACTGATGCAAAATACTTGTTTAGTATCTGCCCCATCTCCTGCGGCTCCACACAAGGGCTGCCTTGCTGATCCTTGAGGGGCTCTATTCTCTCCCTAGTTAACCTTCTGTCCTTAATGCATTTATAAAATATCTTTGGATTCTCCTTCACCCTATTTGCCAACAATATCTCATGTCCCCTTTTTGCCCTTCCTGATTTCCCTCTCAAGTATTTTCCTACTGCCTTTAAACTCTTCTAAGGATTCACTTGATCTATCCTGTCTATACCTGACATATGCTTCTTTCTTTTTATTAACCAAAACTTCTATTGCTCTCGTCATCCAGCATTTCTGACACCTACCGCTCTTTCTTTTCACCCGAACAAGAATATACTGTCTCTGGACTTTCGTTATCTCATTTTTGAAGGCTTCCCATTTTCCAGCTGTCCCTTTAACTGCGGCCATCTATGCCCAATCAGCTTTTGAAAGTTCTTACTGAATACCATCAAAATTAGCCTTCCTCCAATTTAGAACTTCAAATTTTAGATATGAACTTTGCTTTTCCATCACATTTCAGAAACAAATAAAATCATGGTCGCTGGCCCCAAAGTACTTCCCCACTGACACCTCGGTCACCTGCCCTGTCTTATTTCACAAGAGTAGGCCACATTTTGCACCTTGTCTAGTAGATGCATCCATTTACTGACTCAGAAAACTTTCTTGTACACATTTAACAAATTCCTCTCCAACTAAACCCTTAATACTGTGGCAGACCTAATCGATGTTTGGAAAGTTAAAATTCCCTACCACAACTACACTATTATTGTTACAGATAACTGAAATCTCCTTACAAATTTGTTTCTCAATTTCCCTCTGGCTGTTAGGGGTTTTATAATGCAATCTCAATAAAGTGATCATCCCTTTCTTACTTCTCAGTTCCACTCAAGTAGGTTCCCTGAATGTATTTCCAGGAATATCCTCCCTAAGTACAGCAGTAATGCTATCCCTTGTCAAAAACACTGCTCCTGCTCCTTTCTTGCTTCTGTTTCTATCTTTCCTTTCACATTTGTAACCTGAAACATTAAGCTGCAAATTCTGTCCCTCCAAAAGACAGATTTCTGTAATTGTTTTGATATCACAGTCCCATTTTCCTAACCATTCCTTGAATTCATCTGCCTTCCCTGTTAAGCCTCTTAGGTGGATAATTATCACCTGCTAAAGGAGCAGCACTCCAAAAGCTAGTGCTTCCAAATAAACTTGTTGGACTGTAGCCTGATGTTGTGTGATTTTAAACTTCATAAAGCAAAGGCAGTAACTGTATAGATTCATTGCTATGACAGTTAACAGTATAGTTTTCTTTTTTTCTCTCACTGACCATGTGGTCGCTGACTTTTGTCTGTCTTCCTCCTTTTAAAAGTGCTGTTGTTTTGATCTTATTCCCCAAAGTTCCAAAACAATGCAACAGCTTATAAAACTGCAATTGCTGCTCCTCGAATTTGAGGAAATTGCCTCCAACACCTAAAAAAGCTCAAAAAAAGGAGCTACTCTTTCAGCCATAACTTTTCAACTTAAATGTAAGTTATCTATCTTATGGAAAGTTTCAAATTAAATTATAATGGATGATGCCTTGAATGGATGTGTGAAACTAATACTGTTCTATGGAACTTCACACCTAACGTATTTGAAGTTTACTCTAAAACACAAATGTTGGACTCTGTCTCCAATTTTACATTGTAACAAATGATAGCTTTTTGAGATCAGCTATCCACAAGTTTGAAAGGTTCACCATTTACCTTGTGTCAATGTCCTGTGACCATGTGACCTAAACTAGTTCTCTACCACTGATTGAAAATGGTTCCTTTCTGTTTGTTCAGAAAACGCGGAAGACATAAGGCAGTCTAAAGAATAACATCAGTAAGACTGCAAATGCAGAGAAAGACTGTACCACATTTGCTTAAAAGTCTTTTGTAAGCCTCTAGCTTTTTCTCCAGGGTTCCACATACATCTACAAAAAAGTTGAGCCTCTGGATACATTTGCCATGAATAAATGTCTATATGATCTGATGAGCAGTCCTTTTGCTTAAGCGACTTTACAGTTGAATCCAGTTTTGACCACGACAATGTGAATTTACCTGAACTGCAATTTCAGAGTGGAAAAAGGCCTCCTCCTTCACTTGACACTAAAAGACATGAATTTAGAAGGTTTTCAATTGAACGTAAAAGTTCCCTGAATTTTAAGGCTTGTAGAAGAATACTATTTTTTTTAATTGTATTTGTTTTGAGTGTGTAACATATCACTGTTAAAAATCACACAACACCAGGTTATAGTCCAACAGGTTTAATTGCTCTGAAAGCTAGTGTGCTTCCAATTAAACCTGTTGGACTATAACCTGGTGTTGTGTGATTTTTAACTTTGTACACCCCAGTCCAACACCAGCATCTCCAAATCATAACATATCACTGTAATTTTTAAGGAGTGTGCAAAGTTTATGATTAATAACTTTTAAACTAATGAGACACGAGCTGAGGTTTAGGAACATGCACAGTTTTTTGCAATAAGAAACCACACTGATGTTGACAGAAGAGAATTGAGGGTTTCAGTTAATCTCCCTCCTCTGTCACAACAGTATACACCTTGCCTGTCACAGCCTAGCAATCGTTACAAATTATTTGGTAACATTCAGATGGGTGGAAAAGATTACACTCTAGCTTGTTCATTGTAGACATATACTGCAGCTAGAATGGAGTTGATGTCTAATCATGACAACCAATCTCTCTACCTATTTGTCAACAAAACTTAGTCACGAGGGTAGGAATTCACATACGGCTTTGGGCAGCATTGGTTGAATTCAGCTGTTTCTCTCAAATGTGTACATATCATATTTCATTTCTCAAATTATTCATTTCTATTCATTAGAAGATATTTCTCCTGCTTTGAGCTTTATTTTTATTACCAACCTTTCCTGAAGAACTCAGTCTTTGCAGGAATACAAGAAGAAAAATCTAGGGTGGCATGGTGGCTCAGTGGTTAGCCCTGCTGCCTCACAGCACGAGAGTCCCAGGTTTGATTCCAGCCTCAGGTCACTGTCTGTGTGGAGCTTGTACATTCTCCCTGTGTCTGCACCAGTTTCTTCCCACAGTCCAAAGATGTGCGGGTCAGACGAATTGGCCATGCTAAATTGCCCATCGTGTTTAGGTGCATTTGTCAGAGGGAGATGGGTCTGGGTGGGTTACTCCTCGGAGGGTTGGTGTGGACTGGTTGGGCCGAAGGGCCTGTTTCTGCACTGTAGGGAATCTAATCTAATTTAAAACTTCCATACTCTTGGGATTCCTTTCTCAAATCCATATAGAAACCAATGGATTGGATGGATGAGATCTATAATACCTAGCAGTTGCGATTTTATTTCTGCTTTAAATTAAGTAACGATCTCCATAATTTAGCCTACATGGATACAATATTCCCTGGATTGTAGATTACTTGGCCACATTTGCTATCTTTATGTTAAGGAAAAGTAATAGTAACAATATCCCTTTACCGGTCTCCAGGCAGCTATCCAGCGGTCAATGACTTTGGAAGATTTGTGCAAGCATTTCTGCAATTTCCTCTCTCGGTTTCTCCATCTTATCCAATGCATCTTCGCCAACCCCTGAGATTTACTCGGGGCAAAAATAACACATGTCTAACCTATTCTCTCTGCAGCAATTATGACAACCTCTCATTATAACTATAATACTCCAAGTAATATTTGTGTCTATTGCTGCTGTCTCTTGACATGAAGGTGAAAGATATTAGAACTACTGAAATAAATAGATTTATACACTTCAGGTACTCACAGCTGTTTGGCAACAAAACTGTTAGTAATGTGAATAGTGTCACAGCTTAACTCTTCAACATTCTCTAGTTTCTTTCACAGATCATGTAAGTTTTTGTCTCCTTCTTTGGTAAGAGTTGAGAGGAGGGAACAAGAAAATTGGCTTGTTAGTATCCGTTTTCACATCAATTCCCTTTGGTGACCAGAGTCCAACCATTTCTTAAAATGTTTATTTTAATATAATTAAAATTTATTTTATTACTTACCTTCATCTTAATTTACCATATTCAAATCAAACATTGTCATTGCTATCCTAACGTCATTTTAAAAAAATGGTAGCACATTTTGATGTATGCAATGTCTTAATTCTATAATATTTTCTGTTATGGTCTAAAATGCCCTGGATTCTTTTTTATTTTGAGCTGTTGTCCAATTTTCAGAATTCCTGAAGAATCTCCCTGGAATTCAGATTGAAGCAATACATTGGAATGGTGTTCTTTCACTTGAAGGCAGCAGACTGATTGGATTGAAAGTCTTATCTGACTGATTCATAGGCATACCTTATGTGAACTGAATCTGAGTGTTTTTTTTTCACAAAGTACCAAAGTTCATAGCAAATTCTGCCTCCTATTTGACCCACGTTGCTGTCGGCAAGGGAATAACAGGTGCTTGTTGTCAAAATGAAAGTTCACACCGCTACAGTAGATAACGGCAGTTGTGAGGAAGGGTTATTGGACCCGAAACATTTACTCTGATTTCTTTCCACAGATGCTGAGCTTTTCCACCAATTTCTGTCCTTGTTTCGGATTTCCAACATCCACAGTTCTTTTGGTTTTTACTGGATATCGGATGTTCGCATTAAGGTACAATTGGGAAAGAAAGGAAAGGATGTTGTGGCAAATTCTGTACCGGATCTATGAATGCCTGATGCTACAATGCACAATAGAGATGTGGAAATTTATTTCTTTTTTTCCCAGTTTCATCTTCTCTTCCCCTGACACCAAGAAAGAGTCAACACTAAACAACTTGGAGTATTTCAGGTTGGATAAGGGATTGTCTTCATTACTGGGGAGAGAATAACTGAGGCATTGTCTTCGCCTTGATAAATGCACACACAATGAGGAGGTGACATCTTGCCTGGCTTGGCAACATGTTTAATATTAACACACCATCCTTTTGTAACTGAGAAACAAAAAAAAAGTTAGCAAAATGTTTGGCATACATTCGTTTAACTTAAATGTAAACATTGTCAGGCATTCCTAATATGATGTTCACCACGCAATCTGTGTTAGTCCATAAAAGGTCACCCACAATAAATGGCATAAAAGTGATCCTAGTTTTAAGTAATTGAAATATTATGAAAATGCTGGAAAAACATGAAGAATGGCATTTTGAGTCTTTAGGCCTGATCATTTTGAATATCTGGGAACCAAAAGGCATAACAGGAATTATGATGAGTTGCAATTAAAGGGGTCAAGCAGAAAAGAGGAAAAATAACTTGAAAAGGTGAGGGACAGAGCAAAAAGGGTCTGAGGGAATCCATGAGAAATGAGGAAGTGGAGAGGGATGAGTAGGGTATAAAGTGAGCAATTCATGAAATGGGCTATACCATGTAGTGCCAGCCAAAATGTACATGTGGATTTTGAGTGCGAGCAGCAGCAGAGGTAAGACGAACCTGGAACACTGCAGCTAAGGTAAGGCAGTTTTTAAAAAAAATTACTTACCGGTAGCGGACAGCGGTGTTTTCCCTTTCACAGAAGGAGCGGGAGCAGCGGGAGAAATGACGAGGACTAGACGGGCAGCCGGGAAGGAAAGCAGTGAGTATAAATACTCGCCTTTTGACGCCAACGGCCATTTTGAGTGCGAGCAGCAGCGGAGATAAGATGAACCCGAAAGACTGCAGCTAAGGTAGGACAGTTTTTTAAAAAATTACTTACTGGTAGTGGACAGCAGTGTTTTCCCTTTCACAGAAGGAGCGGGAGCAGCGGGGGAAGTGACAAGGACCAGACAGGCAGCCGGGAAGGAAAGCAGTGACCATATATATCAGCAAGGCGGCTAAACCCGAGACTCTACAACTGTAGTGTCTCCCACCCGCCCTCCTCCTCTAACCTAGTTAATTCGGTAAGGTTCATTCTAAACTTCCTCTATTGAATATAAATTTGTCATTGATTTTATAGCAACTTGAACTAAGCTTTCTACTTTAGTTCTGAGTGGGTGTTCAGATAAGTCGGGTATGGATGCTAGGGCAGTTGCTTGCTCCTCCTGCAGAATGTGGCAGGTGGAAGACATGGCACACGTCTCCGCTGGCTACATCTGTGGGAAGTGCACCCAACTCCAGCTCCTCGAAAACCATGTTAGGGAATTGGAGCTGGAGCTGGATGAACTAAGGATCATTCGGGAGTTGGTCACTCCTAAGGCTCAGGACAAGGATAGATGGGTTACAGTTAGGGGGAGGAAAGGGGACAGTCAGACAGTGCAGAGATCCCCTGTGGACATTCCCCTCAACAATAAGTATACCGTTTTGGATATTGCTGGGGGGGTGACCTACCAGAGGAAAGCCATAGCAGTCAGTTCTCTGGCACTGAGCCTGACACTGTGACAAAGAAGGGAAGGGGACAGAATAGAAAAGTACTCTTGGTAGGGGACTCGATAGTTAGGGGAATCGATAGGAGATTTTGTGATTAGGATCAGGATTCCCGGAAGGTATGTTGCCTCCCTGGTGCCAGGGTCCGGGATGTCTCCGATCGGGTGTATAAGGTTCTAAAAGGGGAGGGCAAAGAGCCAGAAATCGTGTTACATATTGGCACTAATGATATTGCCAGGAAAAGGATTGAAGATATTAAAAGTGATTTCAGGGAGTTAAGATGGAAGCTGCAAAGCAGGACGAACAGAGTAGTGTTCTCTAGTTTACTACTGGTGCCACGAGATAGCGAGGCGAGGTACAGGGAGCGGGCGCAGCTTAATACTTGGCTGCGCAGCTGGTGTAGGAGGAAGGGCTTCAGATATGTAGATAATTGGGATGCCTTCTGGGGAAGGTGGGACCTGTACAGGAAGGACAGGTTGCATCTGAACTGGAAGGGGACCAATGTCCTGGGAGGTAGGTTTGCTCAAATAGTTCAAGAGAGTTTAAACTAGTATGGCGGGGGGTGGGAACCTGAGCTGTATACCGGAGGTGAGAGTTGATGCAAATGAGGCAATAGCAAGAGGTAGACCAGCTAGTGGGAAGGATTTTCCTGGCAAGGAACCAAGGGATCAGTTAAAGTGTGTTTGCTTTAACGCAAAGAGTATCAGGAATAAAAGTGATGAACTTAGAGCATGGATCAGTACCTGATGCTATGATGTTGCGGCCATAACAGAGACATGGGCTTCTCAGGGGCAGGAATGGTTGCTGGATGTTCCAGGGTTTAGAGCATTTAAAAAGAATTGGGAGGGGGGAAAAAGAGGAGGGGGTGTAACATTACTAATCAGAGAGGGTATCACAGCTACAGAAGCTTCCATTGTCGAGGGAGATCTGCCTACCGAGTCAGTATGGGTGGAAATTAGGAACAGCAAGGGAGCAGTCACCTCTTTAGGGGTTTACTACAGGCCCCCCCAATAGCAGCAGGGAGATGGAAGAAAACATAGGTCGGCCGATTTTGGAAAAGTGTGGACATAGTAGGGTTGTTGTAATGGGTGACTTTAACTTTCCCAATATTGATTGGAACCTCCTTTGAGCAGAAGATTTGAATGGAGCTGTTTTTGTAAGGTGTGTTCAGGAGGGTTTCCTAACTCAGTGCATTGACAGGCCGACGAGGGGAGAGGCCATTCTAGACTTGGTGCTTGGAAACGAGCCGGGGCAGGTATCAGATCTTATGGTGGGAGAGCATTTTGATGATAGTGACCACAACTGCCTCACATTCTCCACTGCTATGGAGAAGGAGAGGATTAGGCAAAATGGGAGGATATTTAAATGGAGAAGAGGAAACAATGATGCGATTAGACATGAGTTAGGAAGCATGGATTGAGAGCAATTGTTCCATGGTAAAGGTACTATAAACATGTGGAGACTGTTTAAGGGACAGTTGTTGCAAGTGATGAATAAATATGTCCCTCTGAGACAGGCAAGAAGTGGTAAGATAAAGGAACCTTGGATGACGAGAGCGGTGGAGCTTCTTGTCAAAAGGAAAAAGGTAGCTTACATAAGGTGGAGGAAGCTAGGGTCAAGCTCAGCTCTACAGGAAAACAGGCAGGCAAGGAAGGAGCTCAAGAATGGACTGAGGAGAGCCAGGAGGGGAGCGCGAGAAAGGCTTGGCAGAATGGATTAGGGAGAACACAAAGGCATTTTACACTTATGTGAGGAATAAGAGAATGGTCAAAGATAGAGTAGGGCCGATCAGGGATAGCATAGCGAATTTGTGTGTGCAGTCTGAGCAGGTAGGGGAAGCCCTAAATGAGTTTTTTGCTTCTGTCTTTACGAAAGAAACAAACTTTGTAGTGAATGAAACCTTTGAAGAGCAGGTATGCATGTTGAAATGGATAAAGATAGAGGAAGCTGATGTGCTGAAAATTTTGTCAAACATTAAGATTGACAAGTCGCTAGGCCTGGACCAGATTTGTCCTTGGCTGCTTTGGGAAACGGGAAATGCAATTGCTTCGCCACGTGCGAAGATCTTTTCATCCTCGCTCTCCACTGGAGTCATACCTGAGGACTGGAGAGAGGCAAATGTAATTTCTCTCTTCAAGAAAGGAAATAGGGAAATCCCCGGCAATTACAGACCAGTAAGTCTCACGTCTGTCGTCTGCAAGGTGTTAGAAACGATTCTAAGGGATAGGATTTATGTCCATCTGGAAACGCATGGCTTGATTAAATGCAGTCAACACGGCTTTATGAGGGGCAGGTCATGCCTCACAAACCTTATCGAGTTCTTTGAGGACGTGACTGGAAAAGTTGATGAGGGTTGAGCTGTGGATGTGGTGTATATGGACTTCAGCAAGGCATTTGATAAGGTTCCCCATGGTAAGTTCATTCAGAAGGTCAGGAGGAATGGGATTCAGGGGAACATAGCTGTCTGGATACAGAATTGGCTGGCCAACAGAAGACAGTGAGTGGTAATAGAAGGAAAATATTCTGCCTGGAAGTCTGTGGTGAGTGGTGTTCCACAGGGGTCTGTCCTTAGGCCTCTATTGTTTGTAATTTTTATTAATGACTTGGATGAGGGGATTGAAGATGGGTCAACAAGTTTGCAGATGACACAAATGTTGGAGGTGTCGTTGACAGTCTAGTGGGCTGTTGTAGGCTGCAGCGGGACATTGACAGGATGCAGAGATGGACTGAGAGGTGGCAGATGGAGTTCAACCTGGATAAGTGCGAGGTGATGCATTTTGGAAGGTCGAATTTGAAAGCTGAGTACAGGATTAAGGATAGGATTCTTGGCAGTGTGGAGGCACAGAGGGATCTTGGTGTGCAGGTACATAGATCCCTTAAAATGGCCACCCAAGTGGACAGGGTTGTTAAGAAAGCATATGGTGTTTTGGCTTTCGTTAACTGGGGTATTGAGTTTAAGAGTCATGAGATCTTGTTGCAGCTCTATAAAATTTTGGTTAGACAGCATTTAGAATACTGCATCCAGTTCTGGTCGCCCTAGTATAAGAAAGATGTGGATGCTTTGGAGAGGGTTCAGAGGAGGTTTACCAGGATGCTGCCTGGACTGAAGGGTTTATCTTATGAGGAGAGGTTGACTGAGCTTGGACTTTTTTCATTGGAGAAAAGGAGGAGAAGAGGGGATCTAATTGAGGTATACAAGATAATGAGAGACATAGACAGAGTCGATAGCCAGAGACTATTTCCCAGGGCAGAAATGACTAACACGAGCGGTCATAGTTTTAAGCTGGTTGGAGGAAAGTATAGAGGGGATGTCAGAGGTGGGTTCTTATACAGAGAGTTGTGAGAGCATGGAATGCGTTGCCAGCAGCAGTTATGGAGGCAGGGTCATTGGCGACATTTAAGAGACTCCTGGACATGTATATGGTCACAGAAATTTGAGGGTGCATACATGAGGATCAGTGGTCGGCGCAACATCATGGGCTGAAGGGCCTGTTCTGTGCTGTCTGTTACATGAATGGAGACAGAGAGAGAGAGAGAGAGACAATTGGAATCACTTGCATATAGTAACAATTAGAGAACTGGTATCTTGCTAGGTTCTTACTAGATGAATCAAGAATTAGTAAGCTTAGGATTTTCATGTTGTCGCAAACGTGGCAGTAAAATGTTGTAATGTCTAATTAACCAACTGTCAGCCCAGTGGTGCCAAACATTTTTGGATCAGGAAGCCTGTGAAACATGAAAATTCTCCTCAAATCAAGTTTCACAACTTCAATCAAAGTTGCTAGTAATCTTATCTGAGGGTCCAGCTGTCACTTATACAATGTTTAAGCCTGGTTCTCACAGAACATGTTCCTTTGTTGACAAGTGTCTTGTGATCGTTCACAGTTGTCCATCACTCTTTCTTTATAAAATTATTAACCACTATTGGTGTCAGATAGCTCAATGTAGATTATTCATGTTTTGCAAATATTTTTCACCAACCTGTTACTGACCATTGACTTTCATCCTACAATCAACATTTTTGAGGTTAGTGCCAGCTACTCCATCTTTCTGTCACAAAAACACTTGTGGAAAAAAAACAGGTTGGATTATTCAGTAGAGAACAAGAATATCATGTCTACACAATATAGAATCCCCACAGTGTGGACGTAAGCCATCCAGCGCATCGATTCCACACCAACTCTCCAAAGAGCATCCCATCCAGACTCACCTATCCTTGCATTTCCCATCGCTAACCCATGCACCCCTAGTCACTATGGACAATTTAGCATTGCCAATCCACCTAACCTGAACAGTGGGAGGAAACCGGAACACCTGGAGGACCCATACAGACATGGGGAGAATGTGCAAAATCATTACAGGCAGTCAGTCAGTCAACACAAACAGGCAGAATTGAACCTGGGTCCCTGGCAGCAATGAGACAACAGTGCCAACCATTGAGCCACCATGCCACCCTTTCCTGTATAAGTAATGGAATGATGAGCATTCATGCAACTTTATGTATAATACCTCTTCTGAAATTTTCAATGTAACTGCAGGTCATAGGCCACATCTCATGATTGAGTTGTCAACTTCTTTGGAACATCAAATATGGACCATACTTTTTTGAGATGCATCAACATTTCATAAAGGTCATTTTGGTAATTGTTAATCCAACTTGCTATCACCCTATATTTTGATTGCATATAGCATCTACAATTAAATTTAACATAACCTTTTCACGTTCTCATGAATCACTACAGAAGATAGTCTTCCACTTTGCTTCACTATATTTCATGTTTTTCGACTGTGTAAAAGTTTTTTAAGTAGATGTCTGATGCTGATTACACAACAATTGCAATTTATTGTGCTGTTAAAACAATAGAAAAATGAAGATAAACCCTACCATCAGATGAAATAACTAATATACAGTGAGCTGAAATCAGTTTTTAAAATAAATCTTCAAGGATGGATAACTCCAAACATCTAATTTCAAGCCAGTTAATACTTCTGAATACATCTCATTAGATATTGTGAGATTGAAGGAAAGCCACTGTGTTCCTTGCAGACTTTGAATAGAATGCTGTACATGTACATGAGAATATCAATTCAACAATGATTGAAGAAAGGGCCTGTAAAGCCTTGAATTGTTCGCCTCAGCAGAAGCAGATGAATGATTCAGTGTTCGTGCAGATGCAGGGAGAGATATACAGTGCCATGACAGACTGTTAGAATTCAGAGCTGCAGGTTTTAAATGAATGGTTTCACTCTGGCATGACTTGGCGTAGCTCCAGAAAACTTCAGGACCACAAATGAGAAACCACACAGATCATCAATGACAAGGTCCAACTGATTTCAATTCTTGAGAAAAAAACCCTGCTGTCATAGCCACCTGCCTATAAGCGCTTATTTCCAAGCATAAATGAAGCCAGGTATCGTACAGATCAGCATAGTGCCAGGTTTAATTTGTGATCTGTGATGAATACCTAATTTATGTTACACCAGCAGTGTCCTGGGTACTGGTTGGAAATTTCAAGTCTGTTCTATATATTCTGTTGAATTCCACATCGCTGGATATACTAGTAATCATTACCTCCACATTTTTTGTGAGACAATTTAAAACACAATTGTAAACTGTTTTGTTTTGTATGGAATATATTCTGAGATGAGCAGAATTTTCATTTTTTTTAAAGACAAAGAGAACTTGTACTTTTGTAGCACTTTCTGTGGGCACAAAACACCCCAAAAGAGTTTTGCAGTAAGTGAAGCTGTTCTAAGTGAAGTCACGATTACACCACGTGCAATCTCGCAAATTGCAGCATTTGTTTTTGTCCTTTCATAGGATAAGAACGTCGCTGGTAATACTAGCATTTGTTGCCAATCCCTAATTGTCCTTGAGAAGGTGGTGTACTTAACTGCTGGAGTCCATATGGTGTAGGTACTCCCACAGAGCTGGAAGACTGTTCCAGATTTTGACAACAACAATGAAGGTTCAGCAATACAACTTCAAGTCAGGCACAATAGCAAACAAGATTTTCCTGCCTCACCTTAACCATTTCACTGTCTAAATATTCAGTGGTACAAATGCTGATGTATGAATGCGTTCTTTTTTTTAAAAGAAAAACTCCTGTATATTAATAGTTGATTCACTGAACAGAAAATAAAATCACCAGGCAAGTACAAGAATGTTTCGTCTGTTTGGTGGGGAAGCTATGTCAACTACGTTTTGGGAATATTTATTTTTCTGGAATAGCATTCCAGTAGGATAGAGCCTTTACCTGCCCCCATAAGCACCTAAGACATGACCCACCTTTGAGGTGGATACATGCACAGTGGCTTTTGGAAAGATTCCTCTGGATAATCCTGGTGATGCTCCACCAGAGACACTGAATGGAATCTTCCCAGTCCCTGAACAATATGGACAATAGCGAGAAAATTGAATGAGATGGCTAGAAAAAGGTTTCTCAACATCAAGAGTAAACAGTGAGATAAGATTGTTAGTGGTAAGATTCAACTCATGACAACAATGCCCATTGAAGTGGCAGGGAATCAAAAATAAAGCGCCTCAGTGAAAAGGGAGACTTACAGTGAAGGTCTCAGCTGGATACTAAGGCCATTTGGTACTAAGCCTCTGAGATGAAATGGAAGTAGTAGATCCTGAAATAACATCTTGTTTCTCCATCAGGAGAACTTTGAGTTGCTACCACTGATTTTCAAACCTTTAAGTCACCTTCCATTTGGCTGACTCGGAAAATGGTAATTTTCAGAAAGAAAATCTCCCAGGGACAAGGGATCCAACTTCTCAGCGACAAGTTGCATGTGATGGGTGGAGAAGGCTTGCCCAATATTAGCCCTTGATGCTAACAGAGGAATTCATGTTGGACACTGAGACAGCAGTGGAGCATTTTAGCATTAAAAATGCAAACAAATTGCGTCAAAACTGTTTGGATATGTGAGAATTGAGAAAGGATATAGGAAAGAATATGCAACTTTGGTCTGTTTTCTCTAGAACTTAGAAGATTAAAGGGTGATCATGAAAGTCTTCAAGGTGATAACAGGGAAAGGTAGGGTAGATGGAGAGAGCTTATTCCACTGATTGAAAATTATAAAGCTAGAGGAGAAAGTCTAACAATTAGGGCCACACTGATAAGGAGAACCATTAGGAAGCAGTCTACGCCTACAAGGTGGTAGGGGTTTGGAACTTTCTTTCACAAAAGGCAGTTGATGCTAGATCTGTTATTAATATTATATCTGATATTGATAATTTTTTGTTAACCAAAGGTATTAAGGGATACGGGTCAAAGGCAGTATATGATGTTAGACTACAGATCAGTTATGATCTCATTGAATGGCAGAACAGACTCAAGGGGCTACTCCTGTTCCTATAAGACACTCTGTTTATTACTATTCCACCTATTTATTATTCCCCTAATTATTCCACAACATTCCAGACATGAGATTCTGGAAGGTGACTCTTTGTGAATCAAATCTAATGTTATGGCAACATTATAATATAAATGAGTCCTGTAAAAAGTTCGCGGGCTGAGACTTAACTTTCAGTGAGAGTGCAAAATGGGTGTTAGAAATTCACCAGAACTGGCTTTCCAGTTAGTCTCCCCTATACACATTACACAGGCATACGGACACAATTTCATTTTAACTGAGAACCATTGCTGATGAGTTCTGAGACCTCTCCTCTGGAAGCTATTTAGATGTTCAAAGCTTACAAGTTCATCAGTGATCTGATGCCTATCTATTTGGGTTGATCCTCTGTTTCGCTATTCAAATTACTGATTTTCTCACAGTAGATCCCTGATTGAATGTTACCTGGAATGTACAAGCTAAGAGACAAATTACATCCTAATTTTTGTTTTCTAATTTTCTATTCAAGGCCATTGGAAAATGTCTAGGATTCTAGAACATGTGCTGTGTTTGCCTTCCCTTCTGGTCATTAGGAGCAGGTGAACCTTCAGCCAATCGAAACGTTATCCATTTATGATCAAACAAACTGGGACTT
Source organism: Hemiscyllium ocellatum (assembly GCF_020745735.1). Classification (NCBI taxonomy): domain Eukaryota; kingdom Metazoa; phylum Chordata; class Chondrichthyes; order Orectolobiformes; family Hemiscylliidae; genus Hemiscyllium; species Hemiscyllium ocellatum. Next base: position 24,641,344 of record NC_083436.1, on the reverse strand, counting down.
TTAAAAAAAACACTCCTAAGGGAAAATGACTAACAGATGCATTTCAGTAAAGTACAGTAATGTTTAAAATTTGCATTATTATATTTTATGAACACCTTTTCAATGTTTTTCAGGCACAAAATAATTTCTGCATGTGTTAAATAATTCTTCATCATAGAAAGTAATTTGAAAAAACAGTCAGTTGTCTGAGATTATGTTAACCAATTACACTTTCCATTCAGGCATTCTGTTAAGATGCTTAGTCAGCATTGTTTGGTTTTTACGGGATCATTTACTTTATTTTAAAGCAAGCTGCTGACAAATGCAATGCTAAACCAACAAGATTCTAGCCACAGCCTCCTTGCAGAAATTGAGACTAATTAACAATGAAGAACTGCAGGTCTAGATGCAACAACTTGACAATAAATCAGCGAGGATCATGATGTTAACCAATTGGCTTGAGGCCATTTGGATTGTATTAAAAAATAACTTTTTTTTTACAGGCGATGTGTAGTGCTTTCTAATTAATTTGAATCCAACAATTTTTGGCATGAAGAACCAATGATGATGCCTTCAATTTTGGAAACAATAACAGTGGAATATAGTGGGAGAAGTTTTATCATTTGTTTATCAGAATGAAGTAAACACTCCTACAATAAATGTAGAAAAATCCATCACCATCAGGGAATGAGTTGAAAGGTAATATGGATTGTATGTTCAAATTTGATACTACCTACTGTGTTGGACTGATGTGTTCTCAATCAAAATTACAAGTTCTCTTATTTCATTAGCGTTTTTAATTTGTTCTTTTCAAATCTTCCCATTTCCCACATTCAATCCTATTCCTCTTCTTTTCCAGATTATTGCTTCCATTTGAACTTGATTCTGTCATGAAATGTGAAATAATAGAGCTAATTTTAAGCCCCATTAACCAAAGGAGTTGTGTGAAATGATTCAGGCTGGCCAATGCTAATTAGTAGCTGTGGGCCATTCACTTCCCGACCATTTGTCTATTTGCTTCAACAACTTCAAATTTGGCCAAATCTCCTGTTGCAGTTCATCATCCATTTTTAAAATGGAAAATTCATGAGTGGGTGACTTCACCAGTGCCACAATGGGATTTCTTGTATAGATTTGAGGGGACACCCATCATATCGAACCTATCCATCATATGAACATAATAGGTGCAGCAGAGGGCTCAGAAGAAACTAGGTTAGGTAAGTTATCTTAAATACTAAAAACAGGCAATGCCGGAGAAACCCGACATTGCTGAAAGATTCTGTGCAGAGAGAAGGGCTACTCTTCACACTCCCAATTCTTGCCCAAATTGGCATCTTGTTGAGTACTGTTCATCCCTGAAATAAAGATTCTAGCTCTTACCAAACACTCCTACCACCCCCACCACCCTACCCAACAAAATTGGAAGCAGTGCTGAACATAGCATTCAATCATAGCAAAACTATTCTGGTTTCACTTGGTCCAAATTGAGATATAATCTTGATCCTGAAGCGTCGCAATGTCTTGCTTGTTCAATGTGTTCAAGACTAACCACAATCTGCTTACAAATCCTTATATTTTTTGCTGGCATCTAGATACTGATAATGATAATTTTAGCAAGAAACTGGACTGAGTCCTATTCATTAAGACTCAGCACTTAAAGGACAGTCTTTTGTTTCCTCAAAATTCCAAAATGAGGACCATCAAATAATGTTAAAAGAGCATTGGATCTTGACACTGTTAACACTGTCGAAAAATTGAAGAAATACTTCATATTTCTCACATAACAAACCTTATTTTATGTTTCAAAGTGAAGTAACATTGACACACCTTAAATTGAGTGTCCTCTTGCAAATGCCCTTCAGATGGCATTCACTTGACACAAAATGGAATGGATTCATTAACAGAAAAAATACTATCTTTATTGGATGTTACAGTGGTACTGAATGGACATGATGATGTTGCCCAAGTTGCTCCCATCATTCTGGAGTAACAACAATAACAAAACTAGGCACTCACAGTGACCAACGCTGTAACTTTTCTTTGCCATCAGTTACCATTTTAATTATCATTGCAATTATGGAAACATCACTTCGTCAACTGTTTGTATTCCACTTCCACGTTGACCACTTATTAATCCCTTGCAGGCAGCCCTGATGAAACTTGTGGAATCTTTGCCATTTGATGTCTCATCATTGTGCAACTGGCTTTGGTTCTTCTGCCATTAGTTTAGTTCCCAAGAAAAATATCTTGAATCCTGATGAAATATTTCAACAAAATAACAGTCGGGCAAAGGCCATTGCCTGAACTTGAGCAATCACTCATGAATTATCACAAATTAAAATGTAAGAATGAACTGTAAGTTTAGGGGTAGGAAAACTCTTCATGGACAAAGATGTTGGAACACCTGAATACTTTGGAACGGCACATGTTTAAGGCAATGACCAATGTTACATTTAAGGGAAAAATGAATACATCTTTGAGAGCGAGTGGGCAGTCAGGTTAAAGTCTCATTCAAAAGACAATTCCTCTGACAGTGTAGCATTCCCTCAACACTGCACTGGAATGTGATTTCCTCCACAGCAGCTAATTCATGGCCAGAGGCGTTGCTGACTAATCAATCAGGTAGCAGCAGAGTGAATTAGAATGTAAACTGGTGGAGGAGGATGATGTTGGGGGGCAGTGCCCTCTCTCCAAATCATGGCTGAGTTTTGAATAAAGCTCCATTTTCTCATTGATGTCTGCACCCATTCATCCGAAAGATCTATTGATCACTTCCTTGTTAATTTGAACACAAGAAACTGGGAGCAATGCTCAAAGGGGAGGATTTGCAATTTGTGGGATAAAAAAATTCAGTAGTGTGAAGCCAATAATTCCTTCAAAGAGCTGTAATTGGGGGCAGTGAGCTAAATTGCTTCCTTCTATGACAAAGAATAAGCAAGTGCAGATTTTATCCGTTTGAGCCACATGATAAGGAAATCAAAATCAAAGCAATAATCTCACATTTTGTCTCACCCATGACCATTTTACCACCTCTGATATAATAGGTAGCTGTCGCAACCATCTTAATAAGCCTGAAGCTCATGAATATACCCAAAACAAAGGCCCACTCACAGGTAGGAGACCAAAGCCAATTTTCTGAGCAACCAGGTAGACCATCACTGGGGAGAAGCTGTTGGTGTAAAAGGAGAGGCCCTGAAAAGAAAATGAATAAGTTATTTTAACACTAGCAACTTTATTCTCTGATCTTCATGTTGGCCCCCACACACTCAAAGAGTCCCCATGGTGCCAGAGTGATCACAATGAGTTTTGAGACTAAAGCATTAGCCATTTTTATCTCTCATTTACTTTGCAGTTGATCTGGATTAGATCCTTAGACATTTGATGTCAGTTTGTGAATATCAGAACACCTATAAAAAATACTGATGATGAACTACACATGCTCTAGTACACAAATTGAAATATGATTGTTAAAATATGTGCCAGGAGGATAAATGATTTTTTTTCATAAATTTGAAATAGATGCCATTAAGTAAATAAAAGAAAGTTCTGCCCCCTCTCGTCTGGTGACCTATTCATCAATATGACATTTGCTGAGCCAATAGATTCAATAATTTGAATAGATAATGTAATATTTGCACTTCCTTATGTTACTGAATAAGTAGCTTTAACCAGACTTTGCAATTATTCTAGAATTGACACTGTCAGATTGTATGGTCTTAACTAAACAGGCAAAGATGTAATCAAGTGTTCAATATCAGGCAGCAAGAAAATATTGATTTTGTTTTTCAAATAGATGTGCTCATATGGATAATTAACCATCATAATGTGTCGGCTGTGCTAAATTTAAAGCTGCCATGCCCTTCCAACATTTGTTCTTGATGGTGTATTTTCTTGCCCTGTTTCTTTATACAGAAGAGGGTGAACAAAGCAACCATTCACCAGGGATGAGATTAGAATTCTGCCATGGGGAGCAGGTTCAAAATCAGGAAGCTTTTTTTTAAATACAGGGAGTTTTTTTCCCCAAGGCTGATGACATGTGCTTTTGTTCTAAGTGGCAGTCTTTGTCATGAGCAGATCTGACACAAGTGTAAACATCTCCCTCTTCGAAATTAGACCATGTTACACCAAGTAATTTCTCTATGTATTAGCAATAATTATATTTCCATAAAGCCTGGATACTAGCAGGTGTGGGCGGAGTGGTTGTTTGGAGGAGGGAGGAATTGAACAGGGTGGAGATTTTCAGATGAGAAATGCATCTTATGGCATTTGAATATCACAGATTGTGTTATTTCTCCTTTAGGGATCCATACTGAGACTTCAGATTTACTGTTAAGCTTGGCCGTTATTCAAGCAATGAGGCATCTCGCATAGGCCAAAGGAGCAAATAGATCCAATCTATTTTTACTTGGAGTGCCACATCCATGACCTTGAGGAAAAATGCATTATAAAAATTGGTGTTATATTTGGAAATTAATACTTTTGGTGTGCTGGCTCTCTATGTTGAAGTATTCAAGATGAGATAGAATCCTTACTGTGTGGAAGTAGGCCACTTAGCCCATCAAGACCATGCCAATCCTCTGAACAGCATCCCACCCAGACCTTCCCCATCTCTGCAATCCTACATTTCCCATGGCTAATTCACCTAGCCTGCACATCCCTAGACACAATGGTGCAATTTAGAACGTAGATTCCCTGCAGTGTGGAAACAGGCCCTTTGGCACAGCAAGTCCACACCGACCCTCTGAGAGTATTCCACCCAGACCCATTCCCCTATTACTCTATGTTAGGGCAATTTAACATCGCTAATTCACCTAACCTGCACATGTTTGGACTGTGGGAGGAAACCAGAGCACCTGGAGGAAACCCACGCAGACACTGGGAGATTGTGCAAACTCCACACACACAGTTGCCCATACTGAAGTCTCAGCTTGGATCCCTGTCAAGGAGAAACAATACAATCTGTGGTATTCAAATGCCACAAGATATATTTCTCAATCTGAAAATCTCCACATTCGACTGTTCAGTCCCTCCTCCCTCCAAACAACTCCCACTCCGCCCATACCTGCTAGTACCCAGGCCTTATGAATATTGAACCTGGGTCCTTGGCACTGTGAGCCAGCAGTGCTAACCACTGAGCCACCGTGCCGCCCCATAGCATGGCTAATCCATCTAACCTGCACATCTTTGGACTGTGGGAGGAAACACACACACATTCAGGGAGAATGTGCAAATCCACACAGTGGCCGAGGGTGGAATTGAACCCAGGACTCGGGTACTTTGAGGCTGTAGTGCTAGCCACTGAACCAACGTACCATCCTTTAATAGACCAGCATGTGTCATACACAGGTTTAACTGGCATTTCCTTATGAAAATTTGGTGGATATGAAATTCTGACCCCAGGAGGGTTCCAATTGCCAGTTCTTTTGATCTTTTAAGAGAGTGTTCAAATGAAGATGGGGAAGAAACACTGTCTTGTTGGAGAAAGCGCTTCTGTTTCTGTCTCTCAAGAAGTGCTGTAAATGCTCTTCTCTTTTTCCTGAAAGTATTCCAACTTTCCTCCATCCACCAGGTTTCTGAAAGCTTGAAATCCAGCCAACCACAGTTAAACCTGAAAAACACATTAAAACAGAGTCTGAGTAACTTGTTAAATTACTAACCTGCCTCCTTTTTTGAACCACAGGAAATAATGCAACAATTTGATAATTACTGTTATTATATGTTTTCCTTATACTATAATATTAAATGATAGTGGAATACCAATCATACGGTTACCAGCTGTGGAATGCTAAATTGAAAAGCAAATTATTTGAGTAACAGATATGTCGGATCCTAGTCTCTGCAGAAAACTGCTTAAATTCCTGATTTTTTTCAACTTGATCCATTCTTTAAACCCATCAATTTGACGAAACTGCGAGTCATCAAATTTAATTCCCCTTGTTTTAGTGCAACATCTAGATTGCAACCTCTCATAGTTCTGCAAACTTAGTAAAATGAGTTGTTTTTTCTGTGCTGAATGTTTAGTGTAAATGCAATTTATTGACAGTAAGTTCTTCAATAAAAACCAATTCTCTTGACACTGACTATGAAGACACTCTTCCCAGACTACATCAAGGCATTGCTGATGGCAAGGACTCTCTTTCCATATTCTCCATATCAGATTCACAATGGCTGTTTTGTACGAAGCATCAGCTTTATTGGGCCTTTAAGGGGAGGCTAGACTGCTAATCTGGAGACCCGAATAATGTTCTGGGGACTAGGTTTGAATCCCGCCATGACGGATGGTGGAATCCGATTTCAGTAAAAGTCTGGAATTAAGATTTTAACAATGACCATGAATCCATTGTCAATTGTCAGAAAAACCCATCTGGTTCACTGATGTCCTTTAAGAAAGGAAACTGCTAACCTTACCTGGTCTGAATTACACGTGACCTCAGATCCAAAACAACATGGCTGACTTTTAACTGACCTCTGGGCAATTAGGAATGGGCAATAAATGCTGCTTTGCCAGTGATGCTCTCATCCCATGAATAAATAAAACAAAAGTTACTATGACAGTGTAGTCCATTATTCTTTAATTTCTAAGGTTTGATGTAAACAAACATATACATTGCTTCAATGTAACATAAATATTTTAAAAACCCTTGATCTTCCTACATGGGTCTTCAAGTTTCACATGTTTTTTTTTCCTTCTCACTTCATTCTAATTTCATTTCATTTGGCAAACTCAGCAATTCCTTTCTTGAAATGTATAATCTGTGATGAAGAGGTGTTTGAGCTGGATTCTAGAAGTGGAGGTATGTTTCTAAGTTAGCTTGTTTGGCTGGGAGGTGGTATATCTATTCTTCTTGGATCTCACACGGTGCTGTAAAAGCACTTACCTGATGGATCCAACCAATCCCATTTTTTTATTCACCGGCCAGGTCAAGGGAAGCTGGCTAATATGTGTTAAAGTTGGAAAACATGTAAAAATTAGAGCCTGAAAGCCATTTTTAAATATTCCAATAATCAGCCTGCCTCTTGAAACCCCCAAATCATGTCTCCTTTCCCATTTTCCTTTAAAAGTGGAATCTGGTGAATTTGATTTGGGTAGAATTCCCATTTCAAATTTTAACATTTACTGCCTGATCCAAAACCACACATTTTTGGAAGTTGAAATTACCCTTGTGAGATGCTATATACTTTATATCTCAATTCCATGCAAAGGTGATCCTTGCTTTTATGTGTTTGACAGGGTATATACTTAATGCTTTAAAATGTCTCCTCCATGCTTAGCTTCCAGTGCTTTTCACAGCTTTGTTTCCTTTTCTGTGTCCAACATACTGGCTCATAACCACATCGGTCCCAGTTTGCTTTGTTATAGAGAGACTGACATAATCAAACAATGGGGAATTCAACGTTACACATGCCTCCAAGATTAATTAATCTGATTGGTCGAGGAGACTGTTGATTCCATTGATCATGTAGGTAAACAACCCAATAGAGAGATCCACACTAGTTTAGATGTCAAAGCATTACAGGTTCTATTGAAAAAAAAAGTCCTTTAGAATGTTTCTGGGCAAATGTATTTATAATGAATGGCTGACAGTCATTCATTGACTGCAAATTCTGAGCTAATGAAATAAAATCTGTTCTAGAGTAAAGTACTGCAGGATCTGAATATTCCACATTTCCCAGTACTCACAATGCAAAATGAAGGGCAAACATATCAAAATGATGTCTCCCTGTGTCCGCATTCTATGTGAATTATTTATATAGTGTGACACAATGAGATTTGATCAGGTGGAGGAAAATAGGAGAAGAAATTACATTAGAATGAGAAGTGATCTTTACACATTCACAATTGAAATGAAGGTGTGGAGCTGTGTTTCACCAAGCACAGAGTAAGTACTATTGTTGTCGAACATCATTTTAGCAATAATGGATGCAGATGAGATCTGTCTTGCCAAATTTAGGACACCTTGATGATGAAAGGAACAGATAGGGACTTGGGTCTGTTAATCTTCCTGTCTACTCTCAATTTTACAAGAACAGAGACAGATATATTTATTTCAGAAAGTTCATATACTACAATGAAAACAATAGTCATTTTTGCAAGTTAGAGCTGTGGGAGTAGGACAGGAAAATAAGTTCTTCAGTTATCAAAAACCAAGGACTAGTTGGGGGTTTGTTTTGGCAAACAGTGCTGGGACAGCTTAAAGAAGAGAGTTCACTATCAGTTCTGGGAGTTGCAGCATGGATAGCCAATGTTTACAGCTGGGATGTAATTGGGTCTGTTCTGAGATTCAGGTTCACTTTGTTACTGTTTATACTTCTCTCTTTTATGGTAACAACCTTAGTCACGATGCTTGGTGGACTACCGACCTCTGTTGCCACTTCATTCATTCTCTGCTATAGCGTGGCTGAACAGTACCTGGGATGACCTACTTGCTTATTTTCCATTCTCTCTTTCCTTCCACAAGCAGGCTGGCTAAGATCAATAGTTTGTACTGTGGGGATAGAGAAACCTGTGCAAATTAATGATATACATTCACAATGAAAACAAACTGTCTTGGGATCTCTTGGTTTGATTTTACTTTGGCTGAATGCTCACATTTAGGATAGTTGCCTAATGCCTAATCAATAGCAAGTTTTAAAATTATTCCAAAAAAACTCATTAGAAATATTTAGTTATTTTAAATGTCAGTCACGGCTCCCCTTCAAGCCACACACCAACCTGACTTGGAACTATATTGTCATTCTTTAATTGTTGCCGGATCATGATAATGGAAGTCCCTTTCTAATCGAATTGTGGTTGTATCTACACCATATGCAGCAACTCAAAACGGTGCCTTACGAATTTCTTAGGGCCATTTGTGACTGGCAATAAATTCTGACTTTACCAGTGACATCCACGCTGCATGAAAGTATAAATAATTTATGAAGAAGAACTGCACACTTCTCTGAATCAAAAACATTGTGGCTTCAAGTTCCATTCCAGGGTTGAACTCAAAGATCAAACTTTACACTCCAGTTCTGTACTAATAGAGTAAAGATAAAGTTACTGTAGTTCCTGAGCACCATTGGGCAGCACTGTCTTTAGAGAGAGATGACTGGTGGAGGTTTAAATGAGAATCACCACGTCTCAGGTGAGAAGTTAAGGATGTGAGTCCTTCATGGCAACCTCAGCTATGGTAGGCATAGTAACCCATGCTGTTGTCATCTCAAACTAGCTGTCCACTCAATTGAGCTAACCAACTCCCACAAATAGAGTGCTGCACAATCAGAGGTACCACCTTTTGATGAGATTTAACATTGAGATCATGTGGAAAATCCAATAGTGCTCTTTTGAAGAAGAGCAAGGAAGCAATACCCCAGTGTCCTGACTAATATTTATCACTCAATCTACTTCATAAAAGGAAGAGTTTATCTGCTCATTATCAGACTGATTTTGTAGGAGTTTGCATTGCACACTATGTTTCCTATATTAGCACTTTAAAAAAATACATTTTAAAAAAAGTAATTCATTGGATGTAAATAGCATTGGAGTGTCTGGTGGCCATGAAATGTCAGCCACAAATGCAAATCTTCCTTCTTCTTTCATATATTTATCTATTCATTTTCACGTAATTAGGTCCATCAGAATGGGATTTTTTTTTCACGCCAATGTCTGTGTGATATATATTCCTCTGCTTTTTCCTCTCTGTGGCCATTCTATTTACATGAAGTGTTCCATCTTATGTTCCCTACTAAAAGTTGTTAATGTTCCAAGAATTTTTCATTGAAGAAGAGAAGAAGGCATAAATCAGGCCCTAGCACAGAATATCACCAGAAGAAATTTCCTCAGGGATTCTCCTGCTTTGCTGCTATCTGGCAGAAGATTGTCTTGTTATACTATTATCCAGTGATTCTGCTGATCATGCATTGATGTCATGGTGGTTGATTGGGAGAATCTCTAAGGAACCTCTAACCTGCTGTTAGAGACACTAAGCATCGGCTGAGTAGAAACCAAACTAATATGATCATGATCCATCTCCTACGGATTATCATAAAGTTGGGTTCCCCTCCCACTAAAATCCAGATGCAGAAATTTGTTTTGATTAGATTCTCTAATGACACAGCCCTGACTCTCTATCTTAGTTCCGATCTCTTATGACTTCCTCACAATCACACCAGACCCACTCTGTAGCCAGTCAAACCTATGATTACTGATCTGCTCCAGATCTCTCACCACTTCTCTACAGCCACTTGAACCTCCAAGACTCGCTCAGTTCAGTGCTGGTAATTATTTAGTTGAGGAGCTGAGTGTCTCTGTAATACAGTGCGACTGTATGTATTGTGAGGTAGATTCTCTTCGGCCCAACCAGTCCACGCCAACTCTCTGAGGAATAACCCACCCAGACCCATTTCCCTCGGACTAATGCACCTAACACGATGGGCAATTTAGCATGGCCAATTCACCTGACCGGTACATCTTTGGACCGATGGGAGGAAACCCACCCAGACACAGGGAGAATGTGCAAACTCTACACAGACAGTCCCCCAAGGCTGGAATTGAACCTGGGATCCTGGGTGCTATGAATTTGCAGTGCTAACCACTGTGCCACCCCAATTTTGTTGCACATGTTTCAATGGTTTTGGTGAAAATAGTTTCTGAGTTATTTATTTTCATTACAATGAAGGTGAATTGTTGATACTTGCAAAACTCCTCATCTAAATTTATTTAATGTATTCTGTCTCAATTGCTGCCAAGTATTTGTGATCAGAGTACTCGACTGACAGAAATATCTTATGGGAATACATAAAACTATTCCAATTGTGATTAATTATAACAGGGGAAGTACAAAGACAAATTGGCCCGGAACTTGCAGCACCGAATGATCAGCTCCAGCTGTTCACTATGCTTACACTTACCCACAGATATTCTGTGTGCTTTTACACTGCAGTTATTCCAGAGCCAAAAGAGCGTGGTGCCCTCTACTGGGGAACTGTACGACAGAGCAAGTGACGGTGTGTCTCCTTAAAACAATCAGTGTCTGTACTGGGTTACACAAGGGAGAAGTCAAACCCTCTGAACTGGGAGGCTTGAGTTATCAGGGATGCCAGAATGTACAATTCTCAAGACTGAAATTAAGTCGCTTTGAAATTGAAGTCTTATAGCTTTAATGGAGATGGATGAGGCCACATACGTGGCCAACACACTGTCCTGCTGACAGTGTGATCACTTTGCAGAGCACCTCCACTGCAAGCATGATTTCGACTTTCTTACCATTTTTTTTTTACTTTGATATCTCACTTCCTTCATATTTCTGTACTGGTCTGCTGCAGTCAAACCCAACATCAGTTGGAGCAACATTACTTCATTCGCAGATTAGGCTCTTTATAGTCATAGTCATGGAGCCTCGACTCAAAATTGATGGACTCCTGATTTAAACATTTCAATAAAGCTGCAGAGCTCAGATTTGCTGTTATCTTTGATCTTAAATCTGACTGTAAGATTTGCAAACAGTTTACGAGAGACAATGGTTGCAACATGGAGATTTAAGTGCTTTTTCAGCCCTGCGTGAAGAGCAGAAGAAATAGGAGTGCCACTTTAACCTCTGAAGTAAACCTTTTTCCCCTTTCATACAAGTGAGTAGTTGCTATGTGATCACTAACCTTCTCATCTGTGATGTAAACCTATCCTCTGTGATCATTGATGCCACCCCACCTGTCCCCAGCAACCAATGACACAGCCCTGACCCTCTATGTTAGTTCCGATCTCTTATGACTCCCTCACAATCACACCAGACCCACTCTATAGCCAGTCAAACCTATGATTACTGATCTGCTCCAGATCTCTCACCACTTCTCTACAACCACTTGAACCTCCAAGACTCGCTCAGTTCAGTGCTGGTAATTGTTTAGCTGAGGAGCTGAGTGTCTCTGTAATACAGTGCGACTGAATGTATTGTGAGCTGAAAATGTGTTGCTGGAAAAGCGCAGCAGGTCAGGCAACATCCAAGGAGCAGGAGAATCGACATTTCGGGCATGAGCCCTTCTTCAGGAACGAGGAAAATGTGCCAAGCAGGCTAAGATAAAAGTAGAGAGAAGGGACTTGGGGAAGGGGCTTTGGAAATGCGATAGTTGGAAGGAGGATAAGGTGAGGGTGATAGGCCGGAGTGGGGGTGGGGGCGGAGAGGTCAGGAAGAAGATTGCAGGTTAGGAAGGTGGTGCTGAGTTAACCTTCTCGGAAATGCTTCAAACACATTAATATCCATCCATAAAGTGCAGAGAACAGAACTGTACACATTATGCCAGATGTGGTCTCAACAATGCCCTGTACAGCTGAAGTATAACTTCCCTTCTCTTGTATTCAATTTCCCTTGCAGTAAAACATAATGTTCTATTAGCTGTAACAAAAAAAAAGAAACAGTTAGAGAAAAGACAGCAGGTCAGTCAAGATGGAAACAGAGTTAACATATTGAGTTTAGTAATACATTGGCAGAACTTCAGAATATTCACTGGACTCAAAACATTAATTCTGTTTCTGTCTTGCAGATGCTGCCAGGCTTACTGAGCTTCTCTGGCACTTTTTGTTTTTGTTTCAGATTGCAAGCATGTACAGTTGGCTGTTTTCTTAGCTTTCCGGATGACTTGCTGACCATTTTACCTGACCTAACTGTCTCTTGAAGTGCTGTGTTTTCTCTGATGTAAGCAGTACCTGGATTTAAATACTGTTCTGTCTTAGATTTTTGACAAGACTTCACATAAATGATTGATATTATCATTGATTAACAGATAGTGCAGTGAGATGAGATCTCCTATAGGAATAGCACTAGATTGTAAGTAATGTTGGATAGAATCTTTTGATAGCATAGGCTTCTATGTCATGCTATCCCCCACATGCAGAGCCCCATTGCAAAGAATTAATTATCTGCTTAAGGACTTTACCCTAACTGGTAGTTGCAGTGGCAGGATCAAGTGGAAATGCATTCTTTGGGAATTATTTCGGGGGAATGAATTCTTTGTTTCATAGTTTCAATTGGTGATAGGATGAACTGAGAAGAATTTTATCTCAGAGTACAATGGGACTTTGGTCAGACGGGCCAATGGGCCAAGGAGTGGCAGAGGAAGGTTAATTTAGCTAAATGTGAGGTGTTCCATTTTGGAAAGGCAAATCAGGGTAGGACTTGTGTACTTAATGATAAAGTACTAGGGAGTGTTGCTGAACCTTAGATTGCAGTTTCATAGCTCCTTGAAAGTGGGGTATCTGGTCAACAAGATGGTGAAGGAAGTGTTTGGTACATGAGCCTTTATTGGTTTGTGCATTGAGTGCAGAAGTTGTGAAGTTGTGTTGCAGCTGTACAGGACATTATTTAGGCTGCTTTTGGAACACTGTGCTCAATTTTGGTCTTCCTGATGTAGGAAGGATGTTGTGAACTTGAAAGGGTTCAGAAAAAACTTACAAGGATGTTGCCAGAGTTGGAGGGTTTGAGCTGTAGCGAGAGAGTGAATAGTCTGGGGACTTTTTTCCCTGGAGGATTGGAGGCTGAGGTATAGAGGTTTATAAAATTATGAGAGGTAGTGAATAGCCAAAGTCTTTTCCCAGAATAAGGCAGTCCACGATTAAAGAGCATGGGTTTAAAGTGAGGGGCAAATATTAAAAGACACCTAATGGGTAACATTTTCACAAAGAGAGTGGTGCATGTATGGAATGAACTGTCAGAGGGAGTAGTAGAGGCTGATATAAATACAACAATTGAAAGTCATCTTGATGGGTACATTCATGAATGGGAAAGTTTAGAGAGATATGGACCAAATATTGGCAAATGGGTCTAGATTAATGTAGAATATCTGATTAGCATGGATGAATTGGACCAAAGGGTTTCTTTCTGCGCTGTACATCTCTCTGACTCTATGACTGTATAGATGTGAGGAAGAAGCTGCAGGGGCCTTCCAACCACAGACATAATTAGATTTGGCGTGGGAAGATGAGGTGGTTTTCATCAATTATCCTCGTCCCTTATTAAGTGGCTCCCTGCCTTCAATCCTGATGGGGGCTATGGATTGTGGTATAGTCGAGAGTGTGGTGCTGGAAGGGCTTTTGTCCAAAATGTCGATTTTCCTGCTCCTCGGATGCTGCCTGACCTGCTTTGCTTTTCCAGTGCCACACTCTTGACTCTAATCTCCAGCATCTGCAGTCCTTACTTTTGCTTGGATTATGATACAGTCTGCTCTGTGGTTTGCCTATTTCTTACAATGAGCCAGAAGAATGGGCAATAGTCTCCCATCATCCTTTACACAGACAAGTACAGACCAACACCAAAAGTAAAAATAAAACAGTAAGCGCCATAAATCTGTGCTACGTCCAGAACAACAGTACAGAAGCATGCTGAGAACATATTTTGCTAAATTATTAACCACGTTAAAGGACAACAAACCATCGATAAAACCCTGCCAAAACCAGAATAGGTTCATGAAACAGGTTAAAATCTACCTGTCACAATAGTTTGTTAACACCATGAATAATATTCCTTTCTTTTTATATCATGAAATGTAGTGAATGTTGCATTTATTTATCTGTGATTTTTTAAAAAAAACTTCTTCTCCATTCCTCAGCTCAATAGGAACCATTTAACATTGGCTGTTCCATCTGACTATTTATTTATTTCTGGATTTAATGCTGAGAAAATAAAGACAAACAAAACAAATTCTCCTATTTTTTTGTCTCATCAACATAGCACAGACTATGCAGTGGAAAGAGCAGAACTGTCACCATTAGGTGCTCACCAAATTGTACTCCTACACCTTCTGAGCTGAACCCTCTCACCGGCGTATCACTATTTGGGTTGGTGGAGATTGCAGGAGGCAGCATTACTAATGCATTCTCTGAGGCCTCAGTCCTCCTGTCCTCAGGAGGTATCTTCTATGGGAGCCAGGAGTTTTACCAAGGAGGTAATAGAGGTGCTATTTGTACCTGCAGTGTGTGTGTGTGTGTGTGTGTGTGTGTGTGTGTGTGTGTGTGAGAAGGAATTGCAGGTAAGAGTTAGGTGTGTCCTAGTGCTCTGGTGCAGTGCTAATCCAATTGTTGCAACACAGTTGGCAAGGTGATGCTGGCTTTCAATAGAGAGATTATGTATCACATTGCAGCATGATTTTGTACACATCTGAACAGTAGACTACAATGGCTTCTTAAGCTTCATCTGCTATTCAATACAGTCATGGTTGATTTTGTGATTCAACCCCATTTTCCACCATTGCAACCTAAGGAAACCAGTCTTGATTCTTTAATTATTGCACTAAAATTTCCTTATGGGTTCCGATCCCTTTTCTTCTTTTCGAGAGCTGCCCCAGAATATTCCATTCTTCTGCATCTGGACTCTTGTGTGTCTCTATTCTCAATGCCCCAGTGTTGGTTACCATGTCATCAGTTCCCTGGTTGCCACACTTGCTTCCTAAGACCCTCCACCATTCTGTTTCACACTTCACATTTAACAACCTGTTTATAATCTACCTCCCTGTCCAGATTGTTCAGCATTCTGCCAAATGACTGGAATTTTACTGATGGAGCAGGAGCTCTAAGGATAACCCTGAAAACCCTGCTTCAACAGTTTCAGAGGCTCTGACTGTAATTTAGAGGCTTTTGGTAGGAATTGGTTGCTATCAGTGCTTCAGTACTTTTAAAGGATGGTTGCCCATTCATAGGAACAATGTAAAGGGGAGGCAAAACTACGAGCGCTGTATGTAAGTAGCCAGATGTTTTTGGTAGGTGAGTGATGGAGGTGTGGTACAGTGAGCAGTGTGTGACGGTGATAAAAATGCATTGGCTGACCATGACCAGTCATGTAAGGTCATTGAAATTCGTCCAGCACTGTATCCAAAGGCTCCTTGTTGTACTGCTAACATTCATTTGAATGTCCATCTGTTCCCTTTGCATTGACAGAATTTGTGCAAATGATTAGATTACTTACAGTGTGGAAACAGGCCCTTCGGCCCAACAAGTCCACACCGACCCGTCGAAGCGCAACCCACCCATACCCCCTACATTTACCCCTTACCTAACACTACGGGCAATTTAGCATGGCCAATTCACCTGACCCGCACATCTTTGGATTGTGGGTGGAAACCGGAGCACCCAGAGGAAACCCACGCAGACACGGGGAGAATGTGCAAACTCCACACAGTCAGTTGCCTGAGTCGGGAATTGAACCCGGGTCTCAGGCGCTGTGAGACAGCAGTGCTAACCACTGTGCCACCATGCCGCCCCTATCTTGTACCCATTTGTGGACAGAGAGTTTTTGCTCCTGTCCATCTTGTAATGCAATCCTCCAGTGTTTGCTGGGATTTGCCAAAGTTGCATAAGCCTTTAGGAAGAGTAGATTGTCTTTATGTGACACCCCCGAGATTGTACTTCTGCTGGCTTCTTGGCAATTTGCATCTGTTGCTCAGGAGTCCACACTGAAATCATTTGGATTAACAGAAAGCATAAAGTTTGTGTGTTGCCACCATCAGAAGCAGTGAGCAAAGGTTGATCATGCATTGTGATTCCTTTTCCCACTTTTTCAAAAGCTGTTGGGTTTGCCTCTAAGATTGTGACAGGGCAAAGTAGTCAGTTTTCTCGAAGTGGCAAAAATTGGTCAAAGATACCTTTCTATAGGAGGTTCAAAGCAAAAGGACATAGGGTGATCTGCCTCTGTGAAGTCAAAATGAGAAATGAATGCTGTGATTTGTGTGTTGGAGCAGAGTATCCCAATCAGTCACTAAAACTCACAAGAATTTTCTCAAATTTTCTCTCTTTAAAAACATGATTCATTATAAAGGTTAATATACTCATTGAAAGTTCATGCTCATCAGGTTTCCATGCAGACTTACCATTTAAGAAATGTGTGGGAGATAGTTATTGACTTATACACAATATCTTCCTTGAGACTTCCTTTATTACAAACAAGCAAGACAGGAATCATCCTTCAACCATAGCAATCCTATGATGTTTTGCTTATGCAACAGGTATTAATGTTATAATCTCCATTTGGTTTTGATGTCTTCTGCATATGCAAATTTGACAATTATTTAGCAAAGCTTTCTTGACTCAAATGGAAAACATCAGAGTTTGTTCATTTTAATGGTAATTACTTGAATTAATGGTCCACCAATTAAGAATAGTTAGCATATATCAGTATGTTCTTGTGATGTTCGTTACAGGTTAACAAGTTTCTAGAAATTTAAGTATATGGGAGAAGCTTATTGATGTATTGAAAGCAGCCCAATTTGAAAATCGTTTCAAATTTCACATTGCATTAATATGTTTCAGCTTAAAAGACACACCCTTTTCATTTTGTATAGATGACAGTCTGAAATCTGATTTTTATTTGTGTGGAGTAAATGCACAGTTGAGGTAGTAGGATTTCAAACCAATCAGACAGCACTCAGCGAGTTAGCTTTAGAAGGACAAATTGTGATCAGGAGCAGCACTTCATGTATTCTGTGGCAGAAATTTGTGTATGTGTGTAGTGGGTGTTTCTGAACCACCTTGGGGATCTCATTAACATAGCTCCATTTGGCCTAAATGTGTCATGATCTTCAGAAATGTGGGCTCCACACGAAAGGATTGATTAAATTCTGGATCTGTGCGTGCCAGTGGCTGGACAAAAACTGAATCCAATTTTCTCTCAATTATTATCTCATATTACTTCATACCTGCAAGTTTGACCCAAAGTCATTGAATTAGTTGAACTGAGCATTTTCTTTTTTATTATAATATGATATGAGAAATAGTTGAAAATGATCATTTGATCACAACCTTTGTTTAAAGTTGAATATTTTAAGGGAAATTCTCTGCATTTTGAATGTAACGTCCCATGGAATAATTGCCTAACTCTTTACATTGTTTGTCATGTCAAGCACAATTATTCATATACAATCTGATTGGGACATAGTGTAAAATTTCTTCTGCTCTGTCACAAATATACACCTCTCTTGATTTCAAACTGGGAAGAATATTTCTTACTGCTCCGTTTGACGTTCCCACTCCCTTCATCAAATGAAGTAGTCTTTGATCCCTTCAGCCTGAATTGTATTTGACTCCTGGTCCAAGTGGTGAAATGACATTTGGTTTTCATTGGTGTCATTAACCTGATCTTTATTGTGACACCATTTTATTTTCTATTTATCAAATGCTTACCTGTGGCTGTTTGTCTAGTGAGGGAGCATTGCTTCTTGTGCTGATGTATGTGCTGTAATATAGCAGGAGCAGAAACAGAACAAGTTAGGCAGCAGCTGCACATGTCATCCTGGGATGTCTGCCAGAGACAATAAGTAAATGTAAAAAGAAGGCCATTTATAATTGTTTATTTACTAAATAGAGTAATTCTGAGTAGGTTGATTTAGTAGGTGTTGGCACCTAAACAGAACTAATTATGTGAAAGAGGTTTGAAGATTGAAAATCACTATACTTCCCCTTCTTTGAAATAAATGGAGAATTTTCTTAACTTTCACATTAAGTTTTGTATTTTATTGTTGATTTTTTTAAAAATCCATTTTAATCAAAACATTGACTATTAATGCCACTATTAGGTGAATGGATTTAAGGTAACTTTGGTTTGTCAATGAGGAAGGATGAATTGATTTTGAGATGGAACCTGGGATGGTGAGGTTTAACTTTACAGGTTAAATTTTACAAGGCACCACTCACTAATGGGAGTGGGAATTAGAAAATCAAGGTCTACGTGCTTGAAGCACAGTACTTCCAATCATCTGGTAATGAATCTATATTATCAACAATCAGATGTGTGATCTTTTGGGTGTGCTGAATTCTGTGAGTAATTCTTCCAATCTCTACATTTATTAAGCAAGGCTCCAAGCTGGCAGCAGTGAATCATACAACATACCCTTATCCATGCATTCTGTTTACCCATCACTCTCAGTCCACTTCTTCTTTGGAAAAGATTAACCCCTCGAATCCTTCAATACACTTGCTGCTTTTCTTTCCTCTTCTGGTCCATTGTTTTCCCTCTGTAACTTACTGATGTTTGGTTCCAATGAGTATTTTGGTATCATAAATATATGATAATGTGATTAATCTTCACTGTAAAATTGCCTTTGTGTCTTTCAATATCTTCACCCCATTCATGTTAAAATTTCTTCCATTGGATGTGTAAAGCAGATGGTGCTTGATAGAAATCCAAAACCCCACGCTAATATTTTGGAGACATGGATAAAGGGCCAAACAAAGACAGAAGTGGGAAGTTGAGTGTGTATCCTGTGGAGATTGGAGAGGTGCTAAATGAACATTTCTCATCAGTCTTCACTCAGGAAAAGGAAAATATTGTGGAGGAGAAGAATGAGGTACAAGGTATTAGACTAGAAAGGATCGAGGTTAGTTACAAAGAGATGTTATCAATTCTAGAAGGAGTGAAAGTAGACAAATCCCCTAGGCTGGATGGGATTTATCCAAGGATTCTCTGGGAAGTGAGGAAGGAGATAGCAGAGCCTTTGGCTTTGATATTTGAGTCAGGATTGTCTACAGGTTTGGTGCCAGAAGACTGGAGGATTGCAAATGTTGTGTCCCTGTTCAAGAAGGGCAGTAGAGATGTCCCAGGTAATTACAGATCAGTGAGCCTTACTGCTGTTGTAGGAAAGGTTTCGAAAGGATTATAAGAGATAAGATTTATAATCATCTAGCAAGCAACAATTTGATTTCAAATACTCAACATGGTTTCGTCAAGGGTAGGTCATGTCTCACAAACTTCATTGAGCTTTTTGAGAAGGTGACCAAGCATGTAGATGAAGGTAGGGCAGTTGATGTGGTGTACATGGACTTCAGTAAAGCCTTTGATAAGGTTCCACATGGTAGGCTGTTGGAGAAAATGCGGACGCATGGAATTGAAGGTGATTTAGCAGTCTGGATTAGAAACTGGCTTTCTGAAAGAAGGCAACAAGTGGTGGTTGATGGAAAATATTCAGCCTGGAGTCCAGTTACTAGTGGTGTGCCACAAGGATCTGTTTTGGGACCATTGCTGTTTGGATGGATTAATAAATTTACAGACGACACTAAAGTCGGTGGAGTAGTGGACAGTGTGGAAGAATGTTACGCGTTGCAGAGGGACATGAATAAACTGCAGAATTGGGCTGAGAGGTGGCAAATGGAGTTCAATGCAGCTAAATGTGAGGTGATACACTTTGGGAAGAATAACAGGAAGGCAGAGTACTGGGTCAATGGAAAGATTCTTGGTAGTGTGGATGTGCAGAGGGATCTTGGAGTCCATGTACATAGATCCCTGAAAGTTGCCATCCAGGTCGATAGTGCTGTTAAGAAGGCATACTGTGTGTTAGGTTTCATTGGTAGAGGGATTGAGCTCTGGAGCCGCAATATCATGCTGCAACTATAAAAAACGCTGGAGCTGCCACTCTTGAAATATTGTGTACGGTTCTGGTTCCCATATTTCGGGAAGGAAGTGGAAGCATTGGAAAAGGTGCAGAGGAGATTTACCAGGATGTTGCCTGATCTGGAGGGAAGGTCTTATGAGGAATGGCTGAGAGACTTGGGTCTGTTCTCATTGGCAAGAAGAAGACTAAGAGGGGATTTGATAGAGACAAACGAGATGATCAGAGGATTAGATAGGGTAGACAGTTTAAGTCTTTTTCCTAGGATGATGATGTCAGCGTGTACGAGGGGGCATAACTACAAATTGAGGGATGATAGATTTAAGACAGATGTCAGAGGCAGGTTCTTTATGCAGAGAGTGGTAAGGGCGTGGAATGCACTACTTGCCAATGTAGTCAACTCAGCCACGTTAGGGAGATTTAAACAATCCTTAGATAAGCACATGGGTGATTTTGGGATAGTGGGGGGGTGAGCTGAGAATAGTTCACAGGTCAGCGCAACATCGAGGACCAAAGGGCCTGTTCTGCGCTGTATTGTTCCATGTTCTACCATGACAGATGGTGAAATTGGCATTCTAGAGTTGGCCCAATGGGGACCTGTAACCATTCATTTGAGGTAGTAAAAACCCATCTGGTTCACTAATCTCCAGTGAGGAAGAAAATCTACTGTCATTTCTCAGGCCCACAGCAACGTGATTGATTCGTAACGATGTGTGTGCCCTCTGGGGCAATTATAGATGAGCAACCCAGTCAATACCAGCACTTGTTATCCATAACTGACACAACTGAGAGATTGCTAGATAGAAGGTAATTAAGAATCAATCACATTGCTGTGAATTTGGGATGTCTAATGAGAGATAACCATGGGGATTTTAACTTGATGCACTTTGGGACAATGGTTGCAGATTTATTTGGCCTTAAAATGAACAGAGCACATCATTGTTTTGACAGCCTCCATTATGGTGATGGTGCCCAGTAGCAAATGGAATTGCTGAGCTTACTTGGTAACCAGTTCTATTTTATTAACTCAAGTCTGTTTGTTTGAGAACATTTGACTTGCTATTTAAAAGTCATTGCGACATTAACCATCAAAGTTGTCACCTGCACATTGTGGACCCTCCTCAGAACAGCACCCATTCACAGGAAGAGAGCTACGATGATTTCAATGCAAGTGTTAAGTCAACAAGCCAGTGGCGGGAGTCAAAAGTGACATATGTTTCTTGACAGCCTCAGCTCACAATGGACTTAAGTCCAAAGCACAATATTTTCAGTGTTGTAGAGCTGACTTGTGAAGAAAGGGCATTTTGGCAATAAAAATGTCACCAAGCATACAAGCAAGTGCTGCTCTACGATTCACTGAACTAGCTCTGGCAGGTGTCCAGTGAAAAGTCTCAGTTGTTAGATTCTCAGTGCTGTCAACCAGTATAGCATTGTAAATGTCATAGGCTTTGCATCTCTAACAAGGCTAAAGCATCTACTTTTTTACTGTCTTTATTGATGTTTATGTTATCAGCTTCAATGCATGATAGACCAGCTGAACTTTTTAAATAGATTGGTATTATCCATTTTCCCTTTCTTATTACAGAAATCCACCTTGATCTTTTTCATTTCACATAAGTATCTTCTGCCTGGTGTTTTAATCTGCAATTCACTTGGAATGCTATACAGCCATAAAATAATTGCACTGAGCATTTCCATAAATTAAAGCATAAGCCTGTGCTTTTATGAGGATGAGCCTGAATACTAAAAGAGTTGGGGTTAGTAACATTATGAAAATTGCTCCCGGGAATTTCTCAAGGATTAGATAAGATTACTTGATTGGCTGCTTAGCATGCTATTTGAGGGTTTGTTAGATTCACTTGGGGCAAAATGCCGATAGGTTCCAAAATCATTAATAGTTCGCACAGTGGGTCAGCAGTTTACTTAATTAGTGTTGGAACAAAGTTATGATATATCTAAAATTGTCAGGTCCTGTAAATATCATCTAAAAATAACACAATTACAAGAATATTCTGCACTTTCGAATTCAACATGAAATGAGTAATTTACAATGGGAAGCTAAAAGTTTAAAATTGATGCAAGAATATGCAATATCTGTTTAGTGGCTTGAAACCACCTTAAATGATACTTGTCAAGTATCTCCACATCTTACAGCTTTTCCCCTATCAGCCTGCTGTGCAATAAACTGAACTGACCTAATAGAGGTCTTCAAAATTACTGTATCAATTGTTTTTATGAAGCCAATAGGGAGTGTGAGGCAGAGCAGAAAGTAAAGGCGATCAAGACATTTACCAAGAAATCAAATCTGGAATTAATTCAGAAGTGTCATTGTGCAGGGAGTGGTAAAAATGTGCGACTCCCTACACAAATGCTTGAGGCAAAAACTATGGAAACATTAGGGGGAAGCTGAAAGCACTTTTAGAATTACACAGCAGGAAAACAGACTCCTCAGTCCAACTTATCCATGCTGATCAGATATCCTAAATTAGTCTAGCCCCATTTGCCAGCTTTTGGCCCATATTCCTCTAAACCCTTCCTATTCATATACCCATTCAGATGCCTTTTAAATGCTGTAATTGTACCAGCCTCCACCACTTCCTCTGGCATATCATTCCATACACATACCACCCTCTGTGTGAAAAGGGTTGCTCCTTAGGCCCCCTTTAAATCTTTCTCCTCTTACCTTAAACCTATGCCCTCTAAATTTTGGACTCCCCTACCCTGACTATTCTCTCTATCCATGCTCTATATGATTTTACGAACCTTTATAAGTTCACCCCTCAGTCTCTGATATTCTATGGAAAAAAAAGCCCCAGCCTATTCAACTTCTCTCTATAGCTCAAACCCTCTAGTCCTGGTAATATCCTTGTAACTTTTCATGAACCTTTTCAAGTTTCACAACATCTTTCCCATATCAGGGAGACTAAAATTGAATGCAGTACCCTAAAAGTGGACTAACCAAAGTCCTGTACAGCCACAACATGACATCTATACTCCTATGCTCAATGCACTGACCAATAATACACTGATAGAGTTAGATAAGGGAGATTACACACTGCACGGCAACAACTCAGTAAAGCTGTTCAACAGCATGCCTCAAGTCTGAGACTGCTATCTACTGGAATGATAAGGATTCCTCTACAAGCCACAGCCAATGTGACTTGGAAATATATTACCATTCCTTACTATTGTAAAGTTAAAATCCTGAAACTCCCTTCTGAGCAACATTCCAGGCACCCCTACATTATATGGACTGCTACAATTCAAGAAGGTTTTTTTCTCAAGGGCAATCAGGGTGGGCGATAAATGTTGGTCTAACCAATGACACCAACATCATATAAATAAAATCAACAAAAAAGGAAACTCAACTGGGACATAAGTTCCAGCAAGACATTAGAGGGCTGAATAGTCTGTTTATGTACAATGCAATCTATATAATGTGTCTAATGTAAAATGCTTGATTTCTATTTATATGCTGAGAAGACCATTTCCTTTATTTTAGTACCTCTATGTGGAAGTTTACAACAAGACTCAGTAATCAATAAAATATTACTTTGTTTGATTTTGCCTCTATATTGCTTCCATTCTTGCTATAATTGTTTGATTGCCATCTTGAAAATGTCATCCTGAGATGGTAGTGATCTCATTTATAGATAGCAGATTAATATGCCATTTATTTTTAAATTACTTAGCTGTACACATCACTGGAAAATGATATATGCACATTTCAGATATTTGAAAGCAGTGGAACCACTCAGTGGGAGTGCAGAGATGGACATGGTGGGGAGCTGGTTATCTTGGTTGAATAGACAATGAGCATGCGGATCAGACTCTGTCAGCCGCATGGGGTTCCTGGACCTCGTTTGGCTGGGAAGGATTCGTGACCTTCCTCCTCATCCTACCTGTTGTAAAAATCATGGCAATTGGCTGTGAATCAATTGGCTGCCTTTCAGTGGAGAACTGAATAGGAAAGACTGCTTCGAATGCCTCGATATAAGCATTTGAAATGTTTTGTGAAGCTCCTTTCTTATTTCATAGAAGTTACATATTATTTTTAAAAATAAATTACCCACCCACAAGCTTTCATTCTCAGTATTGAAAAGCTTCTAACAATATTTTATTTTCGAGGTCTGTGCTGAGGTGAGAAATCTGAGCCTTAAATTCCTGCATTTGGCAGATCTATCAGACTCAGATGAAAAGGCTTACTGGGTCGTAGACTAAAGCTCTCAACTGGTATTTGTTCCTACAACTTGCAGAAATTATTTTTTTGATTGACAAGACTAAACATTCACACAGCAAGCTAGGACTTACTATTTGTAAGCCTTAACCTGCTCTTTCACTCCTTCATATTGATGGGAAATCACTACAGGTGAAAATCCCCAGGGAAGTCTTTAGAGTAGCTAGTGTCATTTGAATGTCTTTTTTTCAAGACATATAAAAGCCAAAAATCTACAACTTTTCCTGAGGCAACTTTTGAAAGGAAAAATGGTGTATGCAACATACTAACTGTCCTCCCCCAGTAGAAGATGGATAAGTACAATCAGAAAGCGCAGATACAGCTGGTGAACAAGGATTGACTCAGGCAAGAATGACTGAAAGGAGGTCTTTATATTTGTGAAGAATTTCACATCAAATGGGAAGGGAATAGAGAAGAAAGTAGGCAGGCAGATTTTAGATAGATGTAAAAACAATAGAACAGTGATTACAGTGTGTGTGTCAGTTATCCTAATATAGATTTTACATATTTCTAAGATGTAGAAATTTTAAAAAATGCCAAGGAGAGGGAAGAATTCCTGAAATGATTGCAGGAGAACTTTCTTGATTAACATGATTCCAGCACAATGAGGATGAAAGCATTGCTGTATCTCATTCTGTGAAATGAAATTGAGCTAGTGGAGAAAGTTTCAGTGGGAGAACATTTAGGAAATGCTGAACACAATATCATCACAATCAAAAAAGATCAAAGAGCAATCAACAAGGTATAAATACTCAACTGGATGAAAGCAAATTTGATCAAATTGAGAAGCAATCTGGCTCAGGTAGACTGGAAATTAAAACTGACCAATAAAGCAGAAAGGATATAGGCCATGCTGGTGGGCTACGAGGGACATCCAAAGCCTATCATTTTGATGGGATCAAGGGGCAGACTCATAACAAAGCATGAGGGAAAGCAAGAATCATTGATTATGGTGCTCAGTTCAAACCAATGCCATTTCACTGGAGAAAATGCTTATTCTGAGTGGATGAGTTATGAACTTTTAGAACATGTTCAGGAATCATGCATAAGTTCTGGAGAATTATCAAGATAGCAGATTATTTCAAGATTAATCTTTTAAGTCATTAAAAATGGAAGAAATAGCAGTTGTTTTTGGAGAAATCTGTGCTCTAAGTTTCAATGTTTAATTTGTTGACATCGCCCCAAATGTTAACATTGTTTCATTATTCCTGTTTCCTATGCCCTATTGTTATCAGGAGAGGATAAATTCGTAGCTTGGTTCACAGTTCAAACTAATTTCTAAATAACTCACTGCCTTTGATAAGCTGTTTGGAAGAGAAATATTCTTAAACATTGCTTGAAAGAGACAAGAATTTGAAGCTTTTAAATTCCCATTCATTATAACTAGGATGTAAGGGACAGACTTGAGAAAAGGGAAACCAATTTATACAGCTTGAGAAGAGCGTGCTGATTTGTGGGCCATTGTTGGAAATGCAACAGGAACGGTTAACTGTCAATCTTGGAAACTCAGACTAGCTAAGTAAACTCTGACCAGTCAGGATGTTGCAATGGCAATGCATCAGAGATTAGCCATCTCCCTGACCCCCTTTTTCCTCAATTTGAAATGTGCAACAAATGCACAAATGTTGTCTGTTTACAACAATATTCTGTGTGTTTACCTATGTAGCTTCTAACCCATGCAAGGTCTGTAAGGAGAGGTTGAATAGGCTGGGACTCCTCCTCCTGGAACACAGGTGACTGAGGGGGTGACCTTATACAGGTCGATAAAGTCATGAGAAGCATAGATAATGTAGATAGCCAACAGCTTTTCCCCATGATAAGGGAATCCATTTAAATTGTGAAAACTGAGCAACATGGGCATGTTCGGCTTAAGGGTCTATTTCCAAGGTGTAGACCTCTATGACTCTATAATAATTGCATCCCACTGTAAGCCTGAGTGATAATCTTAAAGAGATTTTCAGTGTAATTCTTAACACAAATGAATTATTTAATCAAAGTTGCAAGTATGATTTTATTTGTAAACTTGATCTGGAATATTTAAATGCAGAGAAATTCAAAAGTATAGAAGTGAACATTTGGAAGGAAGGCTGAAGACATTGAATGAAAATTACATGATACAATTTTAAAGTGGTTGCAGCGACAAAGTATCCTGAAGTTGAAATATGCAAATCTTAGAAAGTGGCGGCAAGATGGCTCAGTGGTTAGCACTGCTGCCTCACAACGCCAGGGATACAGATTCAGTTCCAGCCTCGAGTGACTGTCCGTGTGGAGTTTGCACATTCTCTCAGTGTCTGCCTTGGTTTTCTCTGGGTGCTCCAATTTCTTCCCACGAAGGTACGCAGGTTAGGTGAACTGGCCATGCTAAATTGCCCATAGTATTCAGGGATGTATAGGTTAGGTGCATTAGTTAGGAGATATGTAGAGTAATAGAGTAAGGGAATGGATCTGGGTGGGATATTCCCTGGAGGGTCACTGTGGGCCAAATGGCCAGCTTCCACACTGTGGGGATTCTATGGTGTACTCAGTTGTCCCAGCTATTAAACAAGAAGACATCTTTCTAAATAGAGGTAAAGACTACAAAAGCAAAGAAATTGTGTTAAACCCATGTGATTTACTGGTTAGGCTTCAGTACAGTATCCTGTGTTGGGCATTACATTTTAGGAATTACATCAAGGTCTTGAGGGGTGGATTCACTCCACGTGTTCGTGGTAATAAGATATTTCAGTTCTGAGAGGAGGTTAGAGAGAAGCTTTGATTGCTTTCTTTATTTTGATGCCAGAGAAGATTTTCAAAATTAAAAGGGCAATTTTTATGAAGTAATTCAGAAGAAACTGCTTCCACTGGGAGTAATCAGGGAACATGAAATGAAGCTGATTGGCAAAGGATGTAGAAGACTGAGGAAAAATTGCTAACACAGAGAGTAATTATGACATGGACTGAATTATCTCAAAGGATGGTGCAGGCTGAGTTAATACTAATTTTCATAAGGGAATTAACATCAACTTAAAGGGGAAGAATGACTTGGTTATGGGAACAAAAAAGAGGCCTAATTGGATAATTCTTTCTAACAGCCAATGCAGTCACAAAAGACTGATTAGTGTCTTTCTGTGTCTATGTGATTGGAAGATCTACTATTTAAAGCAACTATGTAACAACATACAGCATGAAAGGAAGTAATTTGGTCTAACATTCCTGTATTACTTTTTTTTTTAAAGCTTTCCACTTCCCAAAATCTGAAAATGTTTGATATACTTCTTCACCATAAATCTGAAATTCCTAATATCAACTGTGGAGACAATTATGTATTAATAATGAAAGTCAAACAACATTCCTGAACTCCTCTACCAGCAAATATCCTTGGGACCAAGGAAGGTGATTGGGTTGGTTGGGCCGCCCGAACCAACCAACCCAATCACCCCGTGGCTCAACACTTTAACTCCCCCTCCCACTCCACCGAGGACATGCAGGTCCTTGGACTCCTCCACCGGCAGAACACAACTACACGACGGCTGGAGGAGGAGCGCCTCATCTTCCGCCTGGGAACCCTCCAACCACAAGGTATGAATTCAGATTTCTCCAGCTTCCTCATTTCCCCTCCCCCCACCTTGTCTCAGTCGGTTCCCTCAACTCAGCACCGCCCTCCTAACCTGCAATCCTCTTCCTGACCTCTCCGCCCCCACCCCACTCCGGCCTATCACCCTCACCTTGACCTCCTTCCACCTATCCCACCTCCATCGCCCCTCCCCCTAGTCCCTCCTCCCTACCTTTTATCTCAGCCTGCTTGGCTCTCTCTCTCTTATTCCTGATGAAGGGCTTATGCTCGAAACGTCGAATTCTCTATTCCTGAGATGCTGCCTAACCTGCTGTGCTTTGACCAGCAACACATTTGCAGCTGTGATCTCCAGCATCTGCAGACCTCATTTTTTACTTTGTATCTCACGCCTACTTCCATACTGCAGTAATCCTTCCCACCAACTCCTTTGGGCTGTTTTAATACCATGACTCCATTGGGCTTACGTAAACATGGAGGTGTGACAGCAACTTTTGTGCTCAGAAAAGTTAAAGTAAGATCTTCTTTAGAAAATAAATTAAGTTGAGAACTTACTCTTTCATTTTCCCATTTGAAATCTCCCTCTAACTTTTAATCATTCATGGCCTCAGTCACTCCTGCTAATTCTGATTAGATAGATTATCTACACTATAGAAACAGGCCCTTCAGCCCAACAAATCCACCTAAACTTATTTCCTTAACTTACTCCTGACTAATGTACCTAACACTGTGGGCAACTTAGCATGGCCAATTCACCTAATCTGCACATCTTTGGACTGTGGGAGGAAACCCACACAGACACAAGGAGAGTGTGTAAACTCCACACAGGCGGTTGCCTGAGACTGGAATTGAACCTGGGGTCCCTGGTGCTATGAAGCGGCAGTGCTAACCATTGAGCCACCACGTGGCCTCAATGTTTAAGCAACTGCTAGACAGCACTTGTATTTGCTTTTACTCTGTTCTTTGTTCCTTCCCTGTGTAGGTTGATTGGTTCAATCAAGCTATTCAGGGATGTTTGTCACACTTTTGGAGCAGGTAGGACTTAAACTCCAGCCTTCTGGCCCAGAGATATAAATACTGGATTCCCATAAGATATAAATAGTAACATACTGCTACAAGAGGCCTGCCTTGCTTCAGTTCAAAGGCCTCAGGGGCATGACTGAGATCAAGAATTTATCATGCAGATTGCTTATCAAGCAGGAGCAGCACAGAGGGTCAGTGGTTAGCAATGCTGCCTCGCAGCACCAGGGTCCCAGGTTTGATTCCAGCCTCGGGTGACTGTCTGTGTGGAGTGTGCACAATCTCCCCTCCTCTGCGTGGGTTTCGTTTGGGTGCTGCAGTTTCCTCCCACAATCCAAAGATGTGCAGGTCAGGTGAATTGGCCTTACTAAATAGCCCCTAGTGTTAGGTGCATTAGTGAGAGAGGGATGGGTTACTCTTCGGAGGATAGGTGTGGACTGGTTGAGCCAAAGGGCCTGTTTCCACACTGTAGGAAATCTAATCTAAATAAATCTTAAAGTACAGCAGGTTACAAGTCCAACAATGCTGTATCATCATGTTGCCCGACACCAAAAGAAAGGATTTGCTTTAAACTTATTAACATGATTTAATTGTTAAAAGAAAACATTCAGTTCTCATTTATCTTGTGAGAAAGCAACTTTGACTTTAGCCCAAACATGCAAAACCTTTCTCCTTAACAACTGCTCACTACTGAAATTAAATTCATGCTGGTGCAAACGACTTCTTGGTAGTATCAGAGATGAGCACAGCATTAAAGACCTCAAGGCTCCTCTGATGTTACTATTGGAGGAGAGATTTGCAGGAATAGATTCAATCCTGGCAATTCTGTGAGAATGAGATGGTGGGAGAGGGTGGATTGCACTCCACCAAACCCGCTACTCATATAAAATGCAATTCTTTGTTCTCTGGTTAAAAATGTAGTCTCAGCAACTTGACTTTACAAGTATATATGGTACACTGTGAATATTTATTAGGTACTATTTCATTGTACGACAGAGGAAACTAAATTTTATCGTGTGTTAACCATGCAATTTTGTCATCAGTGACATGAATATAATATTCTACAATTGCTCACTAAGTGGCTCTTTATAAAGATAATTAGAACAAAACATTGTCAGCAGAGAAATACATCTGCAGGAAATTTATTTCATATAGTTAAGCGGATTTCAAATGGAGTTTGTAGCATATCTATACGTTCTGTGTGATGACCTCCAAAGTGTGGTTACCAAGCATCATTCTAACATTAAAGTTCAGTTTAATAGGACATTTGATTTTAAATAACGAGTGAACTGAACATTACCTTCATGGGGTATTTTTATATTTTAATTTGCTTAGCAAATAGCAAATAAGCTATTTTTTGAGTAACATGGCTTCAGACTTTTTGACAGGTACTATTAAAACTGCTAGAGAATAAAGGCAAAGATTCATTTAAGTTTTCCTGAGCTATTGTCTTGTGGCAATTGTACTGCGTTCAAGTGAGTAATCTTTATTAGGCACTGTTCATTTCAACTATATTATTGTAAGGCAATAATGATTGATTTTGATAGAGTTTTTAAGCTACCAGCCTATGTTCCCATATATATGGAGATCCAAAGATCCCATTACCATCTCCAGAATGCCTGGCTGACATTCATTGGAAGAAATTCCAGAATTACCTGCAGTTAAGCATTGGAATCTGAAAGTCATCACTTTTGAAATATGATGCTTTCAAAAAATTGTTTCCTTTCTTTCATACTATTGCTTTCTCTGGCCAATCAAGGTACATCCCATCTCTCAGTTCTGCTTCAATATATCAGATTCCATGGTCAGTATCCCTAAAGAACATTGCTTATCTCTGCCTTACCATGTAGGCCTGAAACTATTATCCAGAAACTACAGGCTCAACGTGTTTAATGCCCACTTGTCAGTTTATTAACTTTCGTCTTCCTTAAATTGGCAATCATATGAATTTCTCTCTTTGATTCTAAATATAGAAGTAAGTCTCACTCTGCCATTACATCAATTCTTGATCACCTGATCTATTCCTGATGACTAAGGAAGAGAAATGAAAATTCCTGTCTTTCTTTAGATGCCCCTTCACACTTAATTCATTGTCTCCTGATAGTGGTATCTGGTTGGATAGGGAATTGGATGCATACTTGAAAAGGGATGAATGTGGAGGGCCATTAGGAAAGAATAGTGGTGTGGGAGTAATAAGACAACACTTCAAAGAGGTTATGGTTTTGTGTTTTATAATACTAATGATCCTTAGTTCTTAACCATACTCCTTTATTAAACTGATATATGAGTACCATAACAATAAGCATGGTTTGTTTTTGATGAAATGATTTAATGTTTAGGAGTAGGTCTGGATTTTATGGCACACTGACATGTCTGTTTTTGAACAGGGCATGCACCACCCCAACAGGTGCCTTACCCCATGTCTTCAACCTGCCATCTCCAACCTAGGGATCAGTAGGTGTGTGGTGGGCGGGTGTGGAAATGGGAAGGTCACCTGCCAATTTTAAAATGTTATTAATGCATAATTGTGCATGTGAACAAGTCAAGTGATACGAACAATATACTATCCACGCCATAATACGTCTGGTTCTTGAGGATGCAACGTCCTCCCACTAAGAGCAAATTTCTATTCCAATTCAGCTGAAGACAACTCAGAGTGTATTATTGGTGTGGACTAGCCACTGGCAAACATTAGTTGGTGCAGCACCAACTTTCCTTCCAAGGTCGGTCAGTGAGAACTAAGCCCCGCTGCTCATGGGAGAATTTGGCCACTGAAGTTGTGATTCTAATCCCTTGTATATTCCCCATCCACATACCACCTTGCAAAGAACCTACACTGTGTTAGTGCATCCAATAACTGACCTATTGAGACAGCAATGATTTATCAATGTGCACAACTAGAAGACTTGGTTGGCCAGCATGTTTTACTTCTTGCGCTTGCTGATGATTGCAAGAGGTCTGGGAATAGTATCCCAGGAAATGTTAACAGTTTGGAGTTTAATTTTTTTCTCTCATTGAAACAATATTCTGACCATATGCTAAGTCAGTCAGAGATTTTGGATACAACAAAACATATGGAAGTGCCATTTCTCACTTAAACTCATGATTTTTAAAATTTTCAGTCAGATTTTCACAATACAAGCACACTGCTTGAGATGCACAGCAGTAAGATGTGACAGGGCAGTGAACTTACCATCTTTTTAGGTGGATGTTAGAATTAATCATTAAAGAGATCCTAGCTGTATGCACAGGAAGATCCAAAGAGTCAGCAAGATTTCACCAAATCAATATCATGGCTAATCAACTTATTGGAATTCTTTGATGGAGTAACATGTACTGTGGATAAGGAGCCTGTGAATGCACTGTATTTGGATTTCCAGAAGACTTTTGGTAAGGTTTACTGCAGATAATAAAGCCTCATTGTGTAAGGAGTAACATGGCTTGAAGATAGACTGGATGGCATAAAATAAAGGGAATGTATACATGGATCAATGTCTTACAATTTACGTCAATGTCCTTACTGAAAGCAAGGTTGCTAAATTTATAGATGTTACTAAAAAAGGTAGGAAGGTATACTATGGAGAAGGTATAAGGAAGTTGTGTATATACATGGGTAGGTTGAGTGAATGGACAAAAACCTGGCAGATCGAGTATAATGTGAGAATATTTGAAATTATTCACTTTGGAAGGAAAAATGAACATGTACTGTAATACTTAATCAAAGAACAATTGTGGAATTCCAAGGTACAGCGGGATTTAGATATTCTAGAGCACATCAGAAAACATTAGCATGCAAGTGCAACCTGTAAACTAGAAGGCTAATGGGATGTTCTACTATATTACAAGAGGAAATGAGGAATCAAACATAAAAGTAGGGATATTATGCATCAGTTATACAGGAGACCACATCTCAAATATTGTGTTCAGATTTGGTTCCTTCTTTACGGAAAGATGTGAATTTGTTGAAGGCTGGTGTAAGGGTGCACAGTGGCTCAGTGGTTAGCATGGCTGCTTCACAGCACCAGGGACCCGGGTGGATTCCAGCCTTGGATGACTGCCTGTGTGGAGTTTGCACATTCTCCTCGTGTATGCATGGGTTTCCTCCGGGTGGTCTGGTTTCCTCCCACAATCCAGAGATGTGCAGGTCAGGTGAATTGGCTATGCTAAATTGACAATAGTGTTAGATGCATTATCCAGGGCTAAATATAGGGTGGGGGAATGAGTTTGGGTGGGTTACTCTTCGGAGGGTCAGTGTGGACTTGTTGGGCTGAAGGGCATGTTTCCATAATCTAATCAAAGGAGGTTTATTTGACTGACACCTAGAATAGTACGGTGTATTATAACGATACATTGGACTGACTCGTCTTATTTCAGCTGGAGTTTAGAGTGAGTGGTGACTTGATTGATGTGTAAGAGGTCCTCAATGACCTTGACAAGATGGATGTGGAATAGATGCTTCCTCTTGTGGATCAGGCCAAAACTAGGACAATTGTTTTAAAATTAAATGTCATCTTTTCAGAATAGAGGTGAAGAAGAAAAGAAATTCTCTCAGAAGGTTATGCTACATGGGTACTCACTGTCTCAGAAAGTGGTGGAAGCAAAGTCATTACATATTTTTAAGAATGAGGTGGATAGATGCTTGTTCGGCAACATAATCAAAAGTTAACATGGTAGATGGGGATGTGGAATTCAAAACACAAACAGATGATCCTATCGAATGTGGAGGAGGCTTATATTGTATGTTTATATGTAAATACATAAACACAATTTAGAGTATCACTTATCTAATTTGCCAACTAATTACATAGACTGTATATAAGCTGCAATAAAAATGACTGAGATGGCAAATTTTCCTACAATTCCTTTCAAAAATAGCTGGTTGAATTTATACATTATAGGTTCAATATTCTTTCATCTTTTGTGTCATAAAATCAATGGTGCTTATGTTCTTACATCATAAAGGTTCTTACAGTGACAAGGGAATGCAGCAGTGCTGAATGTGACAATTAATACTGGCCAAATTGCAAAATATACGATAAAATGATTGCAAATACATGTTCAGAAGCGCAGGCAATAATCCAGTCAAGGAGATCAGATGACGAGAATAAATATTTAATTTTAAGCTACAGCCCATAAATTCAGAAAAGGGAAGTCAGATAATCGCTTATAAAATAGGCGTGCTAAGGAATGTGGGGAATGATTCGGATGTTAGTTTGATTAAATATAAGTTCAGCACACCTCCAATTCTAATCTCTTGAGTATTTCTAATTTCTAAGTTCCATCATTACAGATGTGTCTTTAGCTGCCCAGGTTTGAATTCTGGCTTTATTCTTTATCCTTCTTTTAATCACTTGTCCTAACATCACCTGGTGTGTATCAGTGACAGATTTTATTTAACAATGTTTCTGTGAAGTACTTTGGTATCTTTTACCAAAGATTTGCTACAAGCAGGTCGATAAGTCACATCCTGATCCATTCCCTCTCCACGCCTCTGATGTTTATGATCATTCTGTATAGATTTTTTTTTAATGAAGTATTTCATTTTCTGTGCACTCTTATAATCCCTGGCAGTATAGGTGGGAAGTTGAAATTTGCATCCCGGAGCAAATGGGGCCTCCATCATTTAAACAACTTGGCTTTTGCAAGCTGCTTAAGTGGAAATGCAACACTACACTAATGTCCTTTCTGGCTTGCCATTGTCACATAATGTCTGTCATGAAGTACTTACTGAATTGAGCCATCTTACATGTAGGTTGAAGAAATAGTACAAGTAAAATTATACGCTGTGACCACATAACAAAGTGTGAAGTCAAGTTCATACTCTTCAGCAATAACTGTCCATGGATTAGAGGGGGACAGGCAGGTTGGCAGTTATTATGGACCAGACCAAACTCCCTCAAAATATTCAGAAGATAGTCTCGACCCTAATTTTTCCTTATTTTAAAGGTAGATGTGAGGTGTTGTGTTCCAGATGCAATTGGATTGGTCAAACTACCGGATTTAAAGTATAACACAATTCATTCATCCACTGTAGTTAAAATACAATAAAAGAAAGAAGGATTTGGAATAACGTAACTCTATTGGAAAACTTAACAGAATAATAGATGCAGTAACTATTATGAATTAATTATTCCGATATAATTACATCCCATAAACACATCCCTTGGCAAAAAGGTAAATTTAGAAAACAGATTGTCTTACATGCATCTTCTGTAGGCAGAGAACCTACAGCTTATGGCTATAATCAAGAGAGGGGAAAAAAAAGCTTCCACTTCTTCAAGACCCCACCAGCAACTGCTGAAATCTAAAGATCCTGGTTCTGTGGGAGTTTGACCACATCCATTTGAGCTGCTTCTATTGTTCTAACTTTTAAAAATAACAAGGCCTCACCGAATGTTTACTTTAGCGGCCTGGTAGCCTGCTCATCGCAGTTGCATTAAAACTTCTCTTCAAAAAAATGT
Source organism: Hemiscyllium ocellatum (assembly GCF_020745735.1). Taxonomy (NCBI): domain Eukaryota; kingdom Metazoa; phylum Chordata; class Chondrichthyes; order Orectolobiformes; family Hemiscylliidae; genus Hemiscyllium; species Hemiscyllium ocellatum. Next base: position 24,605,757 of record NC_083436.1, on the reverse strand, counting down.
ACAAAATAAACACTTAAAGACATAGCATCATCATAAGATGGAGGCGCCTCTGGAATGCCCTAAGTGGAGATTTCTGAGTAATTCCTTCTTGGACAAGGGACCTCCAGACACAGCTCAGTCTCCTTGAGAAGAAAGGGCACCTGAGTGTTCCTTAGACAGGATTTGAGCAAGATGAGAGTGCGAAGAATGACTGTTATTCCTGGTGCAGGTGGATGAGATGTGGTGAGGTGTCCAAAGGAAGTGAGGAGGAAATGCAGAGGGCATACAGCTTTAATGTTGTAAAAATTTGGGTGGTGAGAGTGGATGAGGGTAAATGCTGCTTGCCACAGTGAGTGTGGCAGAGCAGTGAGCAGTGTATACCGCGTCAGCGATTGAGTATGAGATGGCAAAGAGGAGTGCAACATTTACCCTAGCACAGTGGAGAAGGTCATTGAGCTTTTTATGGCACTGCTAATCTTTCTTCCAGACCAAGCTGTTTTCTAAATTTGCCTTTTTGCAGCAGAAGCTGGGCAGAAGTGAAGTCGGTGCGCAAAGCCGGTCGGGAAGGTAAGTGATTGTTATTTAAGAGATTAGCTCGACACCAATGGTCTTTTTGCAGCAGAGAGCGGCGGGAGCTGGGTGGAAGTGAAGTCGGAGCGCAAAGCCAGTCAGGAAGGTAAGTGATTGTTATCTGAGTTGGTGTGTTCTAGACCCCAGGTCCTACTAAGTAGGGCCTCCCTCCCACCCTCCTCCTCTAACCTAAATTAAAAGCCCACAGACTTGCACCAAAAAGAGGGCCCAAGGAGGTTCCTGTGGATTGAAGAGTGAGGCTTTAGCTCAGGAGCCTTTGACAAGGAGGTTGAATGAAGTGATTACGCCACAGTTGAAGAGGGTGAAGACATGACTGCCCAGCTGGTTCAGTGTGTTACGTCCTTGATGTGGGAGGTCAATGACTCTGGTGTGTCTGGCCATTATAAATGTGGAAAGTGTGTGCACGTTCAGCTACTGACCGAGCGTATTGCAACACTGATTTAAAGAACTCGAGGACCTTAGGCTCATCCGAGAGAATGAGATCTTTCTGGACAAGACCTTCAGTGAGGTTATTACACCGACCATAGCAGAAGAGAGCAGACGATGTGGAAGGCAGAGAGGAGACAGGTGCAAGAGACCCCAGGGGAAATACCTGTCAGGAACAAGTTGAATCTTTTGGAAACAGTAGAGACAGATGACACTGCCAATCCGCGAGGTGGCCAGGTCTGTCAATCGAAAGTTGGCGTGGAGGCAGAGCGTAAGAGTTGGACATCGCACAGAGCTGTGGTAATAGGGGACTCCATAGTGAGAGCAACTCGCTGGGGGTTTTTGTGGCAGCAGGCGGGACTTAAGGATGGTGTGTTGCCTTCCTGATGCCAGGGTTAAAGACATCACAGAAAGGAAATCCTCAAGGACGAGGGTGAAGAGCCAGAGGTGGTGGTACATGTCGGCACAAATGATGTCGGGAAGAAGAGGAGGAACATACTACAGTGGGACTTTGGAGAATGAGGAAGAAGGTTGATAAGCAGGACGTCCGGGATGGTTATCTCTGGCATGCTTCCAGTTCCTCAGGCTGGTGAGGCCAGAAACAGGGAGATAATGGACTTGAACGTGTGGCTGGGGAACTGGTGCACGGAGCAAGGATTTAAATTCTTGGATCACTGGGGTATGTTTTGTGGTAAGCATAAATTATACAAGAGACGGTTTGCACCTTAATAGGTTAGGGACAAGCATTCTGGCAGGCAGGTTTGCTACTGCAACACAGCTACGTTTCAACTAAGTAGCTGGTTGGCGGGGGGTGGGGGGGGTGGAGGGAGGGGTCAAACTGGATGTTTAAGAAGGAAATTGAAGGGAAAGTTACAACAAGGGAAGTCAACAAAGACAACTGTATCAATGAGGCAGAAAACTCAAAAAGGGGTCATGCTGTAAGGTTGAGTGAAATAGGAGTTGATGGGAAGGGTTGGGGCAGTAGCAAATTAAAAATACTATACATGAATGCACGGAGCATTAGAAATAAGATGGATGAGCTTGAAGCTCTTTTGGAAATTGGCAGATACGATATTGTGGGGATAACTGAGACGTGGCTTCAAGTGGACAGGGCCTGGGAAATGAATATTCAAGGCTACATGTGCTATTGTAAGAACAGACTGACGGGCAGAGGGGTGGGGTGGCCATGTTGGTAAGGGATGATATTCAGTCCCTTGCGCGGGGAACCTAGAATCAGGGGATGTAGAGTCAGTATGGATAGAACTGAGAAACTCTAAGGGTGAAAAGACCCTCTTGGGAGTTACCTACAGGCCCCCAAACAGTAGTCTGGATGTCGGATGTAAGTTGAATCAAGAGCTGAAATTGGCCTGTCGTAAAGATGTTACTACAGTTGTTATGGGGGATTTCAACATGCAGGTAGACTGGGAGAATCAGGATGGTATTGAACCTCAAGAAAGAGACATTGTGGAGTGCCTCAGAGATGGATTCTTAGAACAGCTGGTGCTGGAGCCAACCAGGGAGAAGGCAATTCTGGATCTGGTATTGTGCAACGAACCAGAATAGATCAGGGACCTCGAAGTAAAGGAGCCATTAGGAGGTAGTGACCATAATACAATAAGCTTCAATCTGCAATTTGAAAGGGAGAGGGTACAATCGGAAGTGACAATATTTCAGTTGAATGAAGGGAACTATGGAGCTATGAGGGAGGAGCTGGCCAAAGTTCAATAGTGCAATACCTTAGCAGGGATGACAGTGGAGGAACAATGGCAGATATTTCTGTGTATAATGCAGAAGTTGCAGGATCAGTTCATTCCAAAAAGGAGGGGGTATGGGTGGCCGTGGCTGACAAGGGAAGTTAAGAAACATATAAAGTTAAAAGAGAAAAAGTATAACAATGCAAAGATAAGTGGGAAAATGGAGGACTGGGAAGCGTTTAAAGAACAACAGAGGATTACTAAGAAGGAAATACGCAGAGAAAAAATTAGGTACGAAGGTAAACTGGCCAAAAATATAAAGGAGGATAGTAAAAGCTTTTTTCGATATATGAAATGCAAAAAAATAGTTAAGACTAAAATTGGGCTCTTGAAGACAGAAACAGGGGAATATATTACGGGGAACAAAGAAATGGCAGAAAAATTGAATTGTTACTTCAGATCTGTGTTCACTGGAGAAGACACAAGCAATCTCCCTGAGGCAACAGTGGCTGAAGGACCTGAACTTAAGGGAATTTATATTTGCCAGGAATTAGTGCTGGAGAGACTGTTAGGTCTGAAGGTTGATAAGGCCCCAGGGCCTGAGGCTCTACATCCCAGGGTACTGAAGGAGGTGGCTCGAGAAATCATGGATGCGTTGGTGACCATTTTCCAGAGTTCGATAGATTCGGGATCAGTTCCTGCAGATTGGAGGGTGGCTAATATTGGACCACTTTTTAAGAAAGGTGGGAGAGAGAAGGCAGGAAATTGTAGACCAGTTAGTCTGATCTCAGTGGTGGGAAAGATGCTGGAGTCTATTATAAAGGATGAAATTACAACACATCTGGATAGTAGTAACAGGATAGGTCAGAGTCAGCATGGATTTATGAAGGGGAAATCATGCTTGACTAATCTTCTGGAAAATTTTGAAGATGTAACTCTGAAATGGACGAGGGAGATCCAATAGATGTAGTGTATCTGGACTTTCAGAAAGCTTTTGATAAAGTCCCACATAGGAGGTTAGTGAGCAAAATTAGGGGGCAAAGTACTAACTTGGATTGAAAGTTGGTTGGCTGGTAGGAAACAAAGAGTAGTGATAAACGGCTCCATTTCAGAATGGGAGGCAGTGACCAGTGGGGTACCGCAGGGATCAGTGCTGGGACTGCAGCTTTTTACAATATATGTTAATGATATAGAAGATGGTATTAGTAATAACATTAGCAAATTTGCTGATGATACTAAGTTGGGTGGCAGGGTGGAATGTGAGGAGGATGATTACAGTGTGACCTGGACAGATTAGGTGAGTGGTCAGATGCATGGCAGATGCAGTTTAATGTGGATAAATGTATGGTTATCCACTTTGGTGGCAAGAACAGGAAGGCAGATTACTACCTAAATGGAATCAAGTTAGGTAAAGGGGCAGTACAAAGAGATCTGGATGTTCTTGTACACCAGTCAATGAAGGTAAGCATGCAGGTACAGCAGGTAGTGAAGAAGGTTAATAGCATGCTGGCCTTCATAACAAGAGGGATTGAATATAGAAGCAAAGAGGTTCTGCTGCAGCTGTACAGGCCCCTGGTGAGACCACACCTAGAGTACTGTGTGTAGTTCTGGTCTCCAAATTTGAGGAAAGACATTCTGGTTATTGAGGGAGTGCAGCGTAGTTCATGAGGTCAATTCCTGGAATGGCGGGACTACCTTACGCTGAAAGACAGGAGCAACTGGGCTTGTATACCCTTGAGTTTAGAAGACTGAAAGGGGATCTGATTGAGACATATAAGATTATTAAAGGATTGGACACTCTGGAGGCAGGAAACATGTTTCCGCTGATGGGTGAGTGCCAAACCAGAGGACACAGCTTAAAAATATGGGGTAGACCATTTAGGACAGAGATGAGGAGAGTGATGGCTGTGTGGAATGCTCTGCCTCAGAGGGCAGTGGAGGCCCAGTCTCTGGATTCATTTAAGAAAGAATTGGATAGAGCTCTCAAGGATAGTGGAATCAAGGGTTATGGAGATAAGGCAGGAACAGGATACTGATTAAGGATGATCAGCCCTGATCATATTGAATGGTGGTGCAGGCTTGAAGGGCAGAATGGCCTACTCCTGCACCTATTGTCTATTGTCTATTGGATATTTTTATTGGAAGCTATTGTAATGGAACAATTAATTTGTAATAGACACTGACCCAGATGAAGATCTCAGATAAAGCTGGCAGAACTGGTGACATTGCAACAGGAGAACCACTGACTTCTTTTGTACTATCTCCTCAACCAGCAGCCTCCAGGATCCAATTGGAGAATCATAATGCCAGTTTCCACTTTTCTGACATCTCCCAGAAATGTCCTTCAGCGTAGGTCGTTATAGAGGCAAGTTTGATAAGATATGGTGAGAGGGTGTACTAATCCTCAAGACATGACAGGCAGAATGTATTAATGATGTGAAGCCACTCTCTGATTCATTTGTCAGGGCAATGCTTTGACTAATCAGCGTCCATCTATCCGATTTAAATTTAAACAAATCTTGCACATTAACTATCAGTCATCACCTAACTTTGTAAATTCCATGCCAAAAGCTCAAACACTCAGATTCCACTTGCCAACAGGTCAACGCTTGTTACTGAAGCATTCATATTGGTTCTGCACATTAAGAACATGAAACAGCTGCTTCCACTTATTTTGGGATACTTTACACTTCTAAAGTAATGTGAGGCAGATTGCATCCTGAGAAGTGCACAAAGTGATAACCATAGCCCATTTATGTGTTTGTGCAGTATCCGCTGAAAAATGATCTGACCTGGGTAGTCATTATCCTGCAGGATGGCTTTGATGAGCCCTTCAGTCTTTACAGCATTCTAGACATTGTGATGAGCGACAATGGCTTTCTGTTTATGAGTGAAGAATTCAGCTTCTTCATAAAGGATTGGCAGATTCAACACTGCAAATCATCTGCACACTGTCCTAGTCAAATGAAAAGCCTGAGGTGGCAGTGAAAATTGTGAAAAGGAATCACAATAAATTGAGCAATTCCAGCTGTATACAAGGCAATCCTTGAATGGAGGAATACATCTAATAAAGGTATGAAAAGTAATCTTATGCAAAGATTAATGTCACGCTTCAGCCAAACTACCCTTTTAACAGTGAAACAGTGAATGAAGGTAGAAGTAGTAACAGATGAGAGTGACAAATCCAGGTGAAAGGGCAGCAAGTTAAATTTCAAATTGACAAAACTGCCAAACCATTGTTTGAGTGGAGTATTGAATGGTGGACATGAATGACTGGGTATAGAGTTGCAACTATACATATATATGTGTACAACTAATCAAGGTGTTCTTTCACTGCAGCCAGTGAAAGAAAGATGGGAACTCCCAACTTGTATAGGCTGCGGATCAATGATTGTTATCTGATATCAACAGTTCTTCATCAATGGAAATGGTACAAGACCAGTTACCACAGCAAAGACAAATGACACAGGATTGACAGTCCCATGTAAAATCAATGTGATAACTTCTCTATGCAGGTTTCAAACTATCACTTGGTTCACTCCTATCGAGAGTGTTGAAGATTTTTACCCTGACTGACTCTCCAATACTCAATTCTGGCAATAGTTTCGCAGTTTTGTTAAACTGAAAGTTAACTTTCTGTTGTTTGGATTTGAAATTTCACTCACGTCTGTTATTATGTCTGGCTTCAGCACCTGTTTCTCTGTTAGAAGACTATCTTGCTGGAGAGTGATATTATCTTAGCATTGGCTTACTTTCCATACCTTCAACAGATGTATTTCTGCATTTGAGGATTGCCTTGTGTCCAGCTGGACTGGACTTGCTCATTTTTTTTATGATTCCTTTTGATGATTTTCACTGTTGCTTCTGACTTTGCAATTGACTCTGATAGTGCTGAGATGATGTACAGTTTTGAAGTTGCTGATCCTTTATGAAGCATCTGAATTTCTCACTTGTGAACTGAGGGAAATTGCAAATAGGAGCACCATCCAGACTAGCAATCAAGCAGCCAAAGACAATCTGCACTCAAAACATGAAGAGACCAATACAATGTGAAGGCTATGTGTATGCACTGAGACTGACTAGAATAATGAGCTGCTAATTAGATTAGACTACTTACAGTGTGGAAACAGGCCTAACAAGTCCACACCGACCTGCCGAAGCGCAAACCACCCATACCCCTACATTTACCCCTTACCTAACACTAGGGGCAATTTAGCATGGCCAATTCACCTAACCCGCACATCTTTGGACTGTGGGAGGAAACCGGAGCACCCAAAGGAAACCCACGCAGACACGGGGAGAATGTGCAAACTCCACACAGCCAGTCACCTGAGGCGGGAATTGAACCCGGGTCTCTGGCGCTGTGAGGCAGCAGTGCTAACCACTGTGCCACCGTGCCGCCCACAATCCATAAGACTAGTGGCATAATAGTGGGCCACCTAGGAAAATTGAAGTGCACATGGTTGTGTGTGCAAATAATTTGATTTATGTGTTTATTTTTATTCTATGGGGATGATTTGACAGAAATTCAAGACTGTACTAATGTGCCTCCTAGCTTTTAGCAGTCACAAGACTTCTAGCACAACACACTCACTCAAGGCTTACACTACAACCAACATTGGAAATGTACATGTAACAGAAACATCGAGGGCTACTAGCCAAAGCAGTACTTGGCACAAACGGTGGAGGGCAGGAGATTGCCTCCAAATGAATTATAGATTGGGAGCAGATGAACCAGTTCAAACTCCATCATGAATGCAACAGTGTATTGTGTGAATTTAGCACTGTTCCTAAGTCATCAACTAAGGGTTGAAAAATGTTGTGCTGGAAAAACACAGCAGGCCAAGCAGCATCCGAGGAGCAGGAGAATCGACGTTTCGGGCATAAGCCCTTCTTCAGGAATCTAAGGGCAGCAACAACAATATTGGGCCCAGAAGAGGTTCATTAATTCAAAATAAGTAGTACTCCTTTTGGGTTAAATGGACAAAGAGGATTCCTGCAATTCCAATAGAAAACCTACACTTTTGTCTTTGTTTATTAGGTTACCTTCCTGATTTGTCCAGAATTATCACAGTCTCCGTCGCATTAATAACTATGTAAGGAATCATCTCCTTGAAATCTCTGATTGTGATTCGGGCCATGTGATGTCACTCTATTCATCACGTCTTCTACATTGGCTTCAGGTGTGAGTCAGCAAAGATACATTCAGACAAGGCTGAAAGAAGTCTGGGTATCACACTGGGCTCTCCTCACATGTTCCAGTGCCTATATAACACCTAGGTTAAAATTGAGAGAATAGTTTGTGGAAAATTCTGCCACTTTCTCCTTTTGAGTTGGATAATAGGTGGGATGGGAGAGCAGGGTAGTACTGCTGTGTCTATTAATGTCTGAATGTCAAAGGTCACCAGTCTTCTGTCAGTTGAAACGTATGAATTATTTTCTGGACTGAAACACTTCAATTGGAAACTTTTCCCATGTGTCTATTCAGAAAAATGAAGGCATTAAATGCAATTTTAATAGGTTTGTTACGCATATTGAACCATGCATCAATGTCGTAAAATGCCATTAGTGGTACTTCATGATGAATCACAATACATCAGTAAGGTTTAAACATTTGTTTTACATTGCAAATTTTGTCATAAGTTAAAAAAGGATATTAAACATGTTTACTTAACTCTGATTTCAGTCAGGAAACTTAATCATATTGCAGGGTGTGTTGCTAATGATGTGAAGAGTGCAAAGTATTGGAATACTCAAGGAAGTCATTTGAAATGAGAATGAGTCAAAATTGGTGTTTGGGGAGGTGAGGTGAGGAAATGGTGCACATAAGCCCTGAAGCGTGGGTGAACTCAAATTAATTAGCGGGTCAAAACTTGGATATTTTTAGCCATCAGACCTCAGTTCCATAAATTTTCTGCTCGTTCTGTCCACTGCTTTGCTGGAGGGTGGAAGTGGGAATTTGGTAACAGAGGACCACCGTCAGATCTTGTGGGAACAGTTCCTAACATTTTGCAAGTACCGAGGCTCGAGTTGAGCAGCATTAGATGTCATTGGAAGGAGTAGAAGGTCCGTTATAGGGAAGACTCCGAATGAAACTCAGGGCACACTTGTACCAATCCTGTTCCCCAGGAATACTAAATACAGTACTTAAATTCTTGCCTGCTCCTCTTCTGTCCCAGTATTCCTCCCTCAACTGCTCTTTAGCTTGGGTTTGGTAATGGGCTTCCCAGCAAAGGTTAAGCTTGAACTGAGTAGCTTACATGGTCCATTTCAGAGGGCATATCAGAGTTGACCATATTGCAATTGTGAGTCTGAAATCACGTGTTTGTTAGATTTTCTTCCTTTAATGATATTGCTGAACCATATAAATTTTTATGATAGTCGATAACTTCAAGTTCTCCAATATAAACCACACGTTTTTTGTTTCTGAATTTTTTTTTTTGGTTGTCATTCGATCCCACATTTCCACAGCTTTAGTTAGAATTGCTGAATTACATTTGACTGATACACTACAACTGTGCCATTGTCTTCTCTTGGGTAATGGGGAGGTGAGGTTTATGAAGGAAAACAGTTGTAGGAATAACAGATTGTTGATTCAGAAATAGGTTCCTGATGAAGGGCTTTTGACCAGAATGTCGATTTTCCTGCTCCTTGGATGCTGCCTGTGGTTTTCCAGCACCACTCTAATCTTGACTCTAATCTCCAGCATCTGCAGTACCCACCTCCGCCTTGTATGAAGTTAACCCATCTTGCAATGATTTAGCCCATTCCATTCAGATTACACTGATATTGGCACTAGAGACACTAGGAGGCAAAGGAATTTCTATACTGCAGAACTAGCAGAGCTGGGGTTATGTGAGTTAACATAGGCATCCCTTCCAGCACCCTTCCCATCTAACAAATGACACATGCATTGAGTAAAAATCATGTTTTATCCTTGCTTTCCTAATCTAGACCCTGGTTCATGGTATATTAAAAATTCTATATTAGCAAATTTTCATTTATTGATCTAACAGTTAATAGAAATATAGGGCTGAACCTATTTCTTTTTTGGTTAAGTCCATGTTGCTTCACATTTTTTAATGTGCTTATCACCATGATGCTTAGCAAGGTTTCTTGTCCTTACTTACTGAACTTGTCTCATGAATAAGTACCATACCCTATAGTATCCATCATTTCCGATTCTAGCCCCATCTTACCATGCACCATTCGCACAACAACCTGTCATTCAGAGGCTCTCTGCTGAAACAGGCCCCCACCCCCACCCCAGTACCATCCTTAAAAAGGCCTCTGTGTACCAGAATGAGTACTGACATTCGAAAATTGTCCAGAATGGTCAGATGTCAGTGAAGGGGAAGATAGCACATTGGTTCTCTGGATGTCCTGTTTGATGGGATGTGGTGAAACATGACGATGACATCCTCCTGGAGGACTGCTAGATGATGCAGACCTTGCCTGCATAGTCTGGTGTCACCATTTGGGTTTGTGCCATCTTCAGGTCGCAGAAGAATGACCAACAAAGCAGAAAGAAGATAAGTGACATTCCCTGCTCAGCCAGGATAAGTGTCACTGCACACACATCCCACCAATGCTCATGCACTGCTACTCTCCCTCAGTCTCCCAAACCACTAACCTTGCATGCTATCTGTGCTGCCTCTTCAGTCCTTCAATACATTTCATAACATTTCAGCTAAATGCACCAATGGTGACAGCCATGCCACCCATTGTCATCTCTGTCTTCCCCCATTGTCATTACACCCTATAACAGGACAGAGGGAGGCTGTATGGATGGGTATTGCCTCATATCCATCTCCACATTCCTCTATGGGGAGATAACCATGTTCTTCATAAGAGAAGACTGAGACCACTCCTGTAAGGATGTTGAAGACATCCATATCCTACAAAATGAGTGTCACACTCTGTGCAATAGTCACTGTTCTGTTAACTTCACTGTCATTCTCAACCATTGCTTACAACTTCTAACTATTGGCAGTGACCCCTTCTCTCTCCCCCTCCATTTCCCTCACCATCAGCTCAGATATTGGTAATGACACCTCAAGGGCTTGTGATGGGGTAACGAAGGGATAGAGACCCAGTCTGGTCAGCCCCTCACAGCTTGCTCCAGAGCTCCCCGAAGGTGAAACGGTCTGGTCAGGTGTAACTCTGAGGACCAGGCACCTGTGTTAGACACTGTGGTATCAACAACCAGGGACATCATCCACACATCCAGAGTAGTGCAGCAATAGCAAACAGATTATATGGAATGCAATGCCTCTCATTGTCCAGAAACTGCAGCAAATCATACAACTGTCTGTCTGCCTCTATCAACGGCTTAATGGCTGGCATTGAGAACCAGGATCAGTACCAGGATCGGGGGCCGCTAGAGATGTGCATCTACCTACCCTCCATTGTCCAAGCTACTGGTCCTCAGCACTGGGGAACATAGAATCTTGATCTCAGGCCAGGTGTCCCCATCTTTCAAGGATTTATGGACGTAGCCAGCCAGCAATAGAATTACATCGAGGTCCCTCGACAGTTTCCAGTCTGAGCATTTCACAGGTTGCCAGGCCTTGTATCTCCACTCTGCCTGCACCTCTCTGACCCATGGAACTTAAAGCTGAGGAGAATCAATATGTCCAAGAAAGATGTCCCTTGCCATCTCTGTTCAGTTAAGATACAAGTGTCCCTGTGATTGCCCCACTGATCCTCCAGGACCAATAAGCTCCACTGCACAGCAGACTGCTTCCATCCCAGAGGAGGAGCCAGAGAATACAGTGGGAAAGAAGGACAAATAATCTATTGAGGACACTTTAAAGAAGACTTTAAAAAAAATACGTATCAGTTTTTCAAGAAAAGTTCATGGCATTAACCTTCATGCATGTCATTGTTAAAGTCTGGTTGAAGATTTGTAGCTCGGGTGTCCGTTGTTGTGGTTCTGTTCGCTGAGCTGGAAGTTTTTGCTGCAAACGTTTCGTTCCCTGGCTAGGGAACATCATCAGTGCTATTGGAGCCTCCTGTGAAGCGCTGCTTTGATGTTTCTTCCAGTATTTATAGTGGTTTGTTCTTGCCGCTTCCGGGTGTCAGTTTCAGCTGTAGTGGTTTGTTTATGGGGTCCAGGTCCATGTGTCTGTTAATGGAGTTTGTGGATGAATGCCATGCCTCTAGGAATTCCCTGGCTGTTCTCTGTCTGGCTTGTCCTATGATGGTAGTGTTTTCCCAGTCAAATTCATGTTCCTGGTTGTCTGAGTGTATGGCTACTAGGGATAGCTGGTCGTGTCGTTTTGTGGCTAGCTGATGTTCATGGATGCGGATTGTTAGCTGTCTTCCTGTTTGTCCTATATAGTGTTTTGTGCAGTCCTTGCATGGTATTTTGTAAACTACGTTAGTTTGGCTCGTGCTGGCTATTGGGTCCTTTGTTCTAGTGAGTTGTTGTCTGAGTGTGGAAGTTGGCTTGTGTGCTGTTATGAGTCCTAAGGGTCGCAGTAGACTGGCTGTCAGTTCTGAGACGATCCTGACGTATGGTAGTGTGGCTAGTCCTTTTGGTTGTGGCATGTCCTCGTTCCGTGGTCTATCTCTTAGGCATCTGGTGATAAAGTTGCGTGGGTATCCGTTTTTGGCGAATACCTTGTATAGGTGTTCCTCTTCCTCTTTTCGCAGTTCTGGTGTACTGCAGTGTGTTGTGGCTCTTTTGAATAGTGTCCTGATGCAGCTTCGTTTGTGTGTGACAACCAGGAACATGAATTTGACTGGGAAAACACTACCATCATAGGACAAGCCAGACAGAGAACAGCCAGGGAATTCCTAGAGGCATGGCATTCATCCACAAACTCCATTAACAGACACATGGACCTGGACCCCATAAACAAACCACTACAGCTGAAACTGACACCCGGAAGCGGCAAGAACAAACCACTATAAATACTGGAAGAAACATCAAAGCAGCGCTTCACAGGAGGCTCCAATAGCACTGATGATGTTCCCTAGCCAGGGAACGAAACGTTTGCAGCAAAAACTTCCAGCTTGGCGAACAGAACCACAACAATGTCATTGTTAGTTTCTCGCTCTCACCCTATCTCTCTCTGTAGTTGCTGAACACTCCTGTCTGGCAGCACTTCATGGCCACACCTGAGGCTCAATGGATGGAGAGCTGCACTGAAAGTCTACTGCATGGCCTACAAGGGGGGCTTAATGCTTTCAAATGGCACTGAATCATGGTCAAACTATTGTCTTTCTATGTTCATCATTCCTAGTATTTGGCGCCCTCTGTGCACAAAAGTTTACTTTTCAAAGAGTTGTCCAGCAGGGGCTCTGCCAGGGTGGAACACACAAAGACGGTCAATGCTGGACCTGGAGAAGGGTCTTGTGTGCTTGTATTCTCTCCCTTTCACGGGCCGTCCTACACTCTCCATTGAACCATGGTTGATTCCCTCAGGCTGAAGGTAATAATTGAGTGAATGATCCATCTCAACTTCCTCCTGGTGGTCCCCAGCATCACAGATACCAGTCTCAATTTGATTCACTCCAGGTGATATCAAGAAATGGTTGGAGGCTTGGGATACTGCAAAGTCTATGGCCCCTGATAACATTCCAGCAATAATATTGAAGGCATGGGCTCCACAACTTATCGCTCCCCTAGTCAAGCTGTTCCAGTCCAGTTATAACACTGGCATCTACCTGACAATGTTGAAAATTGCCAAGGTGAGTCCTGTACACAAAAAAAGCAGGACAGACACAACCCAACCAATTACTGCCTCATCAGTCTACTCTCAATCATCAGTAAGGTGACAGAGGGTGTCATCAACAGTGCTATTCAGCAGCACTTGCTCAGCAATAACCTGCTCAGTGCACCCACTTTGGAATCTGCGAGGGCCACTCAGCTCCTGATCTCATTACAACCTTGGTTCAAACATGAACAAAAGAGCTGAACTCCAAAGGTGAGCGGAGAGTGACAGTCTTTAACGTCAAAGCTGCATTCAACTGGGCTCTAGCAAAACTGGAATCAATATGTTTTTTGAGGACAAACTCTTTGTTGGCTAGAGTCATATCTGACACAGAGGAAGATAATTCTGCATGACTTCCTCAGTGTAGTGTCCTAGGATGCACAATCTTCAGCTGCTTCATCAATGACATAGAAACATTCTGGCAAGATTCTCACCTCCCGACTCCTCAAAGCTTGTCCACCATCTCCAAAGCACAAGTCAGAACGGTGATGGAATGCTCCCCACTTACCTGAATGGGTGCAGCTCCAACAATATTCAAGAAACTTGACATCATCCAGGACAAAGCAATCTTCTGATTGGCACAACATGCACAAACATTCACTCGCACCATCATCAACATTTTCACAAAATTGCTGTAATATGTGTGGAATTAGTCAACCATTACGAAATGTTGGGAAATTTTAAATGTGCAAGTTGCACTGAAAGTAAGCCTTTACATTGGTTCAACACTCAATTCGTCTGGATCAGTTCTTGTCCACAAGACTAGCCAGATCTCTAAGTCAGCACTGTTCATTGCCAGCAGCCCTCCTTCTTTGTAAGATGGCAAATATTCTCATTAGGGAAAGGGTAGCTTCATGCTTCTGTAGTTGGATGAAGATACCAATCAATACACTATTCTTCTGCTGTACTGTTTTAGAGAAGAATTTCTGTTCTCAGGCAATGGTAGGCATGCTTTTAAACGATTTTCAAGTCAAAACATGTTTGATTTCTAAGGAAACTAGCTAGTGTACACCAAAGAACTACTAAATGGTTCAATACGATTTCCCAAAGATACTTTTCATGTTTAAAACTGAAGTTAAGTTCCATTGAGTCATAGAATCATAACAGGGCTGTAGCACAAAATTAGAATTAGAATTAGTTTTATTGTCACATGTATTCAAATATAAAGTGCAGGAGTACAGTGAAAAATGTACAATATTGCCACACATGGCTCCATCTTCGGTACAAAATACTTAGGTACAAAACTTAAAAACCAAAATCGATTAGGTACAAATATAGAGAAATAAAGAAAAGCTAAAAAGCTAAATCTATATTACAGTTCTTCATAGTATAAATTAGTAAGATAAACAAATTAAGTTAAAAGATAAACCTCACAATCCTTCTGTAGCCTGCAGTCTCCATGCTGTGAGCTTTCCATATGTGGTCTTACTCTCCCTGCACAGCCAGACTTGAGGCCATTTACTCATTGTGTCTGTGCTGAGAATCTAAAGCAACAATTTAACAAATACTGTTCTCCTGCCTTCTCTTCTTTGTTCTGTATATTCACCTATTTCAGGTAGACAGAAGGACAGAGAGTCTAGTGAGCATCTTAAATACAGCCTTCTGCTCCACCCTGCAGTATTATCAGCATTGGATCAGAAGTCAGCAGGGAAAGGTCTAGCCTCTTGACATATTTACAGGCCTGTAAAATCCTCCTCTTGATATTTTATCATGTAGATCCAATCATGCTGATTTACAAAGCTTTTAACTTTGTTATTATGTAAACAAATGTTAGTACTGACTTGAGCTGTAACTGAACAAGCCCAAATTTCAAATGTGCTTTGAGCACAATTTTCTGAATGCATCTACAGAAGAAACCTGACCACTCCACTCTTTCTGAAGAACAGACTGAGGTTGACTAGTATTTCTTATAACTGACTTTGCATCTCTCCAAAGCAGGTTTCTCAGTATTGCAGTGTTTTGCTGCACTGTGTGTTTTCTTAATTATTCGAGCATATTAACTCCTGTTTTGAACTTAAATTTAAAAGAAGTGTGCACAATAATACTTTTCAACATATTCTTGACGTCCTGTTTTCTCCCATATGAGAGCTCCATAGATGTAGCATGATACCTTTCAATGAAAAAGCAATTCTGAATAATGCCTTGTAATTTCCAATGGCAAATTGTAAGCATCAGAACTTTGCTTTTATAATGCCTCTATTTGTTTAATAGTGATCACACATGACTGCATAAGATATTGGAGAAAAAAGCAAGTCAAAGTTAATTATTTATTTCATCCAGGATGTTCCAATCTATTACCATAATACTTTCATCCTTTGTCATTTATTGCTTACACGACGAAACAGAAACTGTACAAATATCATGAATATGCATTAGATTGTTTGAGACACACTTTATCTCAAAAGAATGGCTGAACTTCTGTGTGTGTGTGTGTGTGTGTGTGTGTGTGTGTGTGTGTGTGTGTGTGTGTGTGTGTGTGTGTGTGTGTGTGTGTGTGTGTGTGTGTGTGTGTGTGTGTGTGTGTGTGTGTGATTTTAATTGTAGTTTCAAAATTCATGCCAATCAATTTCTGTTGTAGTAACATCACTCAGTGCGTGCATGAAGAGTCCATTCATTCCATCATTTCTGTGTCAGCATTTTGAAAGAAATAGCTAATAAATCCTATTCTCTAATTATTTTCTCACAGCTCTACAAATGATTCCTATTCAAGTTTAAATTCAATTCCTTTATGAAATTTCTGATTGACTGTTCTTCCAACACCCATTTGGGCAGTGCATTCCGGATCATAAAAAGCTGACTAATTGAAGCAGACAGCTCCTTATTTCTCCGAGTGGGCCACACAATCCCACATTTCCAGTTTTTTTCTTCTGACTGGGGCGTCTCACAACAAGCAGGATAAGTCAGAATGTCATTTTTATAATGCACTATTTGAGCTGAGAGTAATCACCCAATGGAGTGGACATTTCTCCTGCATGTGTCAAGTAGAGCATATCCAACCATCAGTTTCTTCATTCACTACCAAACTGAGAATAAGCACTGAGTTTTTGATGCAGTCCATGAATGTAACATATAGGTTGTAGACTAAAAGCTCTACAACCTGTCCAGATTGAAAGCAAAGACAAAATATATGACATGTAAGGACCTCAAGTATGCTGATGATGCTGTGCTAGTTGTTCATACAGGAACTCAGCTACAGGACTCATGCGCTCTTGTCTATCGTAAGATAGACATCCAGAAAACCATAACTGTGTAACCAGTGTCACATATCTCCCTTGATTACTCTAAGCAACAACTGCTGGTAACAGTTCGCAAGTTGTGCTACCTTAGGTTTGCAATGATTGACAATTTGTCTCTCGATTTAGAATGCAATGCTTGCGTATAAAAATAGCCAACACCTTTAGCAGACTCACACAATGTGCACAGAATAACATGTAGCTATCTTGGCTTGATTGGATTTGTTGCATTAAATAGACTCTTGGGGCACGATGCAGGTTTATGAAGCATGCACCTTGTAGCATGGCTGTGAAATGTAGACAACTTGCAGCCATCAAGAGAGGAAGTTCTGACAATTTTCATCTTTGTTGTTTCCTGTCGTTTCTGGGCAGCTGATGGTCAGGCAAAACAATAAATGAGTCATCTCAAAGTCAAACATCATAAGTATAATAGCACTCATCAAACAGAGATAGGTTTTGTGTCGGCACATCAAAAGGAAACAGCATTAATTATCTGATATTGAGACTTCACTCTTTGGCTGTAAAGGAAATCCTATCTTTCAGACTTGCCAGCTCTACTGTCGCAGCAGCAGATGTCTGAGTGGTGGTCTCTGCTGGGTATATAGGCAATTCCCAAACAAGAGAAGGATATCAATGTAAGTATGTAGTATCAGTAGGGCCTGTCTGGCTGAACCCATGGGGAGAGATGGGCTGCTGATGGTTGGGTAGGAGGCTTGGATGATGAAAGAGGGTATGACCATTGGGATGAGGAGGCATGATGCCTCCTAAAGGAGATCCACTCTTGCCTGACAATATCCTGTGCAGTGAGAATTGCCGGGATACCAACCTGGCATGGGCCATCCACTGCCATGGGTCAAATAATGCTGGAGGCAGAATGGGGCATTTCAGGCCAAGAATTGGCCTTGTAATGACCTTAATAGACCCCAGGGAAAATAGCTTGCCTGATGTGTACTGTCTAATGGGGGACAGATCATCAGAGTGCAGAAAACCACTGGGAAGATTATGTAAAATAAGACAAAGAACTGCAGATGCGAGAGATCAGAAACAAACAACAGGAATTGTTGGTAAAAATCAGCAGGTCTGGCAGCATTTGTGATAAGGAAGCAGTTAATGTTTTGAGGCTGGTGACTCTTCATCAGAAGGCCGCATGTTACATTTTATGACCAGCCTGCCTTCATGGGCAAGGAGTTGTAAGATCCAGCTTTTCAAGTCTACAATGACTATAATCTAAAGCCCTTGAGTTAGCAAAAGAGGGGAAAATGTTTAAATACAGAGACAGACTTGTCCTGTCTTTGTTCCCAAGAAACCTCAAATCAAATCCACAGAATGTTAGCAAAATTCACCTAACAATAAATGGTAAAATTGTTGCAGTTATTGATGGTCAATCACCTGTGCAGGAGCTCCTCAGAGTAGTGTCTCAGCCTAACTATCTTCAGTTATTTCTTCAGTGATCTTCCATCGAGAAATTGAAATAGTTGCCATTGACTGCAAGTTTTGTAACACCATTTACAACTCTTCAGACACTGAAGCAGACCACATCTATCTTTAGCAAGTTCTGTACAACATTGATTTTAAGCAGACAAATAGTAATTAATATTCATAATATGCCTAACCAATGACCATGTCCAACAATAGAGACTCTAACCATCTTCCTTAATATTCAATGGTATTATCCCATCCAATCAACCTTCTATGGGTTACCATTAACCACAAACTGATTTTTATGGACCAGCCATATAAGTGCAATGGTAGCACTATGGGACAGAGGCTAGAAATGCTGTGACGAATACCTTACTAGTGATGATGCTGCTCCTTTAACAAAGTTACGTTGTCCTTGGTTTTTTCAAAAGTCAGACATTTTTGTAAAAGGCAGAGATTCTGATTTGTCTGGGTTTAGGGACTTTGCTAATGGTTAACAGATACTGCCTAAGGCAACAATCAGGGAAAAGAGCTTTTAGTTTTTTTTAAACACTTGTACATTGAATGGGGAGTGGCCAGTTCTACCAGTTCAGGCAATTTTCTAGGTTAGTTTAGTTTTAGCTGGGGACCCCAAGAAGCTGCTGGGAAAAAAATAGTGTTTCCACGTTTCAGCCAATGATCCCTGGCTGATCCCCTCTGCAATCTCTCTCTCCTGCAAGGACATGGGTTTGAAGTTACCTTTTTGCCAAGGGGTGTGTTTATGGGATACTATAGCTAATCAGAATGGCTCTTTGTTAAGTTGCGGGGGATATCGGTCAGGTCTTGATATAGTTGTTATTCTAAATTCTATTCTCATTTGCTTGTGTTCATTCAGTAGTCTGTAAACAAATTCTGTTTTGTTTAAAACTGATGGTTTGACCAGCTGCATCATTCCTGGAATATCCACCTCGATAAAATAACTCGAGAAGCTAGGGTCTGGGCTGCCTTCTTGAAATGTTTTGAGGGGATCTGACCTGGACCCCAAACACCTGTCCATCTTCTCTAAGGCATAAGTTAGGAATGTGATGAAGTACTTGTTATTTACCTGGGATGAGTGCAGCTCCAACAATACTAAAGAAGCTTTACACCATCCTAGACAAGGCAGCCCATGTGAATGGTATATGTCCGCTACCTTCAATAATCAATCTCTTCACTGCAGAAGTTCAGTAACAGTAGTGTGTACGATTGATAAGATATGCTGCAGCAACGCACCACAGTTCCTTGAACAGCACCTTCGAAACCTACAACCTCTATTATCTGGAAGGATAAGGGCTGCGGACAAAAAAGAGCACTATGGTCAACGAGTTCCCTTCTAAACTACACAAAACCCTGACTTGGAACTACATCACCATTCGTTGGATTGGCCCAAACCCTGGAGTTATGTGTATACCTACACCTCAAAGCCTGCAACAGTTCTCCAGTGACAAGGCAATCAGGGATGGGCAATACATGCTGACCTGGTCAGTAACATCTACGTCTCCATGAACAAATAAATAAAAAAAAACATGTCCACTCCAACACTGATCAGTATGCAACATAAGCATTGTGACAACGGGTGTGTAGAACACCGAGCAAGTAATATTCCCCCTAAGTGCTGAATTGATCTGCCCACCTCTGTTCTGTGCTCTGGAAACAATCTCTAGATAATAAATCTTCTGAATTCAAAAATGTTGGGGCTGTAGCTGACATCAATTTCAGTAACAGTGTTGGATGGTGCACTGGGAAACTCATGATATTTTGAACAGGACTATTTCAAATAGATAGTTTCTAGTCTCATGCTAACAACAGGAATACTCCTAGGGCAAGTAATTTGGTTGATTCGACATGCAGTGGCAAATCCTGTACAATTTTATGTTTATCATGTATGGAGCACACTTTACTGCTCAGGTAATACAATTCTGCTGCGATGCACCTGGAGGCGAAGAAAATGTTGATTTTGGAAAGGATCTAAATTATATCAAATCACTTCTTGTTATTTCCGTATGGAGTAGGAAATTCAACACAGCATGGATCCTTTGGATATTAGAATTTAAATGGGTTCTTACCAACTTCCGTTGATTTATTCTTAAACTGAGAGTGGAAAGGCTCAGATTAGTTTGCCACTTTCATTTCCCTATTCTGGTGAAAGGCACACAAACAAGACAGTTTAGAATGGACTCATGATGTAAACCATCTGATCCCATTGCCATCTTGTTGTGTCTGATGTTAATTTGCTCTTTTGGGCAGCTGCTAGGGCTGCCAGAAGATGACAGGATATTTCAAAAGTATATCATGGGGGAACCCACTGCAATTTCAGCCAGAAGACTAATTGGGGTTTCGGGGATGGATATCAGTGATGGTGTCCTATTTTTCTGGAAATTGCTGGGATGCTGATAACCTGCAAGACAAGGATCATGTAGTTTTTTAGTTTACTTTTAGGTCCTCTTCTGGACTCAGTAAGATCAGGCATAGTTCTCCAGACCCTACGAGAAAACCTACTGCAAATTCTTGTATCGCCTCTCCATCCACCCCACCCCATCCCAATCAACCTTTCTTATCAGTTTTTTTTAAATATATAATGAAACCGTCCACTAAATTAACCAATCATCCAGTAGGTGAATTACAAATGCTGCCCGCTGGTAGTAATGCATAAATTGTACAAAATATCAAAATGGGGGGGGGTAATCTAAATACTAATAGTGTTGCTGGAAGTGGGGAGGGTGGGGAGATAAAGCAATCTGGCATCCTGCAAGCCTACCAATTGATCACAAGCATGACCACCAGTTGCAGAAAAAAAACAGTTCTGCCCATTGTTAAGGGGTAATTCTGTTGGATTTGCGTTGGTCAACAAGAAAATTAATGGAACAAATTCTTATCTCCTCTCTGGTTCTTTTTCCAATTACGTTAAATCTGTGCTGCCTGGTTACTGAGCCTCCCACTTGTAGAAACAGTCTGTCCCTATATATCCTGTCAAAACCCTTCATATTCCAGGATTTGACTGATAATGTATCCTGGAGCTGGTGTTTAGCTGCATCACATAGAAAGCAGAGAGCATTTGCGTAAAGAATATTTGAAAAAAATATGTTTCTTAAAAAGGGACTCTAAGTGACTGAATATACACAAAATGTCTGGCATACATCAGATTTCTTACAATTTCAACTAAGTGTACCAAAACAAAAGAAATTAAGGTAAGCATGCTGAAGAAGAGCTTTAGCAAAGTTTTATGAGAATCCAAGTTATCGAATAACTGTTTAATTGCTCAAGAAGTGATTCAGCAGCTTTATTTCAAGTGTGTTTTCATTGAGTTCTCACTGAGCCAAACTTAGCATCCAATAACATCAGGAGGCCCTTAACAGTTCCCTTCCTTCTGTGGTCACAGTTCCAGATTATATGTTTCAGACAGTAAATCAGGGTTACAAGAGACAATTGATGCATCTTTAGCAGTCGTTCGCCATGATGTTAGTGATTTTGAACTCAAGAGGTCATTTCCCAAAGAGAATGCATTCTGTCCAGTTTGAGAGATTGGTAGAATTCCAATCCCAACAGTACAAAGTGGCAGCTGAATGAGCAATATAAAGTATAATACTGATCAGATTCGCTATCCAGAATAATCTCAGAGAATTGCAAAATAGCAGACCATTAGTAGCTATTGATATCCTTAAGGTAATGTATTATTTGTGAATGCTTCCACTAGTCAGGGATATAACTGTGCCACAAATGCAGTTCTTATACTTGACATATACATGCATGCTCTTGATATATTCAAGAAATATGTTATTTTATATGAATGTCGATGGATATTCCTTAACACAGATAGCAATAAGAGTGCACTCAGGAGTAAATGGCATTATGCAATAATGTAAAATGGATGGTAATGTAAAATGGAAGAATAACTAGCTACTTTAGATTACTTCTGAGTTTTACTTACCTTGACTTCAAATCTATCCAGATTTTAGAGAATTCAGCATTAATATGGAGTTATTTGTATAGTTTGTCAAACTCGTTTAGGGATATTGAGAAGTTGGCATTATAGTAAGGTTATACCAGGATAAAATTCCAGTCCTTGGACAGGTCAATTGGAAACATACTGTCAGATATAAAATTAATGTCATGAAAGCAGAGATTTGATAGCGGGGGTGTGAGTAAACTTCTCTCATTAATATCCAAGTGGGAAAGTCAAATACGTACACCAAACTCCTCAATCACTGCAGCGATGATTGGAGAAACAGTTTTGGCCAGTTCAGGCAACTTGATACACAAGGCTATCCTGAAAAGGATTATTTGGTCAGAGTCTGCCAGGCATGGTGTCTACTGAGCTAAGCATTCCAAGCATTAAATCTCAATCTGTGAATGTGCCAAAAGCTTGATGAAAGAACAAAATGAGTTCAATACCTGGAAAACCTCAATAAGATATCACATCCAGATTTCCATTGTATTTGCACTACTGATAGCTGCCATCCATTTTGAAATTGAAAGATAAAGTTTCGTTTATTAGTCTCGCTCATGAATTATTATGTGAAGAGGAAACTCACTTTAAAAGATTGTGTTTGCAGATGATCTTGTGGGAGCATAATTTAAGGAAAGGAAAGGGGTGGATGCATTTTCTGTTAAAGAATTGATGGTGTATCCAATGAGTTTACAGAACAGGAGGCCTGGCAAATCAAAATGGCAGGGTGTCATAACAATGGCCTGACAAGGCCAGCGTAACAAATTTCCCTTGAACAGACTGGTTTGGTCAGTAGTTCAGAGGGCAATTAAAAACCAACTGCACTCAGGATTTTTCAGATGGCAACTTTTCCTACCTTACCCAGACCATTAGGCTTGGTAGTGTCATTGTAGGTAATGTCAACTGACATTCCCACAGCATGATCAATTTTCCCTAAGTCCCCAGAGTCAATAGATCCATTACCTGGTCAGGCAAGAACCTGGGGCCTATAGGAACATGCCCTGCATATGAGGTGAGCTCTGCCAAGCGCGAAGGGTTAGAGATTTCCAAGTGGAGTGGCAGAAGGAGATCCAATTATTTCCTCCTTCTTCACTGAATAATGAAATATTATACTTCCCTTAGCCTCTTCTGGTCACTTCATTGCACTCTACTAGCATCACTTGTCAGAGTCAACACGAGAGCAGCGTACATCAACTCTTTGTAAAAATCAAGTCACAAATTGCTGAGCCTAATAACGTATTGGGATTGACATTTACCTTGAAATGAGGCACTCATTTGCTTGTCATAGGAACATTGTTAGACGTTAAATACAAAAAAAAGTATTCCTGGGTTGGAATTGTGTGAGCTCAGGTCAATACATGGATTCAGTCTGCTCTTATTCCTGCCCACACATCATTATCAATGGTGGGTGTGGAGGCGTAAAAATTGGCTGTGCAGTGATATTTGGCAAAACAGATCACAAGAAAATCATGGAAAATGTATAATATCCATGGAGCTATTAAATGGGCTCAAGTACAGTTAGTGCAAAGTTACCACTGCACTTAAGCAGAATTTAACTACATGTTGCGGCACTTCAGCTGATTTTTCTGATTTTAAATCGTGACTTCAGCTTATTTACAATTATAATGTAGGTTAGGTTTTGATTTCATTTCAGATATTAAAATGAAATAGACCCTGAAAGAAAAGAAACCTAATAAAATTCTGTCATATACAGCGGAGAATGATATATTAATATCTAGAACAATTCCGACATTAACTCAGTACATGGACTCAATGGAGGAAAATCAGATAAACAGACATAAGGGGTGGTCAGCATAATTTGACTGACTAATTGGGACTCAAATACATTTAACACACTTCTGCTACCAATTTATTCTCTTTCTGAAGTAGTGCTTTGCTGTATTTTAACTGAATGTTACTGGAAGTTGTGTTAATGAGTGACACCGAGATTGGGCTAGTCTGTAAAATATGAAGACATGTGGGAGGAAGGGGTAGAATGCATAGAAAATAATGATGACTGATGGGCAATTGTCTAAGTATTGATCAACAAGAAGTGATTTATTTTCCCCAGACTTTCACTATCCATATACTTTGAATAATCCATATGTTGTATAATTAATATCCTGGAGCAATAGAGTTTCAATATGTAGAACAGGTTTTAATTACAATGCTTTCAAATGTCTTCTTTATGCTTCAACTCTGGATTCCATTTAAATTCCCTGCAGTTTTATCATCATCACTCTCCTCTTCATTTTCTGCTTCAAACATCTAGTTTATAATCGCCAGTTCTTGGATATCTGTAAGGAGAAGGACACAAGAGAATGGTGACTGTGCTGAGAGGCCAGAGGATACAAGACCGGTATGCTAACTGCGTATTTTGGGAATCACGTATTACACAATTATGGGGAAGTGGGATAAGAGAGGGAGGATATCGTCACACGTAATTAATTTAGAATTATTCTTGGTCACGATTTTAGTCAAGGCACTCACACAATGGCAAACACTGTCCATTCCAAATTAATAAAGACATGCAGCTCATATCTCTCCCTGCTGCTTAGTGGCTGCTGCCTTCAGTTATGCATTATCTTATCCTGCAAGAAAGAGAAAGGTGTTTCAACAAGTGTGGTGCAATGTATTTGAGTAATGTGACTTGTCAGCTTTGAAGTGCGTGTGTGTATGAGAGAGAGAGAGAGTGCAAGAGTGTGTGTTGCAGCAGTGTTAAGTGAGTGAGGGTGAAGCTTTGGATAGGTGTATAATGGCATCTGGTGCTTTAAGTAGTTTGTGATAATTGTGGTGCACTTGGTGGGATATCACATTTTGAAAATGCTTTCTGTGACCCTATTTGTGTGAGATCTTTGAATTTTTTTCGGGTTTTGGGGCTACATGAGTCCCATTGTGCAACATGGCAATCTGCTCCAATTGCTTTCTGTACCTCCAGGACCCTTGTTTTCTATTTGTCTTATGTATTAAGACTCCTAACATGAGATCAAAGGAACCTGGAGGTTGTCTCCATCCTGTTGTGTCATTGCAATCTTTTCTTGGTCATAATCATTAATACTGAATATGTGAATTGTTGCAACAGTCAAAATGCACACTAACCCCTTTATGAGTTAAAGACTTGCTTGTAGTAACATTAAAATATTCAGCCACAAAGCAGCATGCTTAGTACTAACATTAAAATCATTGCTAAGAATAAACGGTGTGAATTTCACATGTTGCCTTCATCAGCTGAGTAAGCACAAATTACTGACCATGTGCATATTTTAAAACCTTCCTGACTTTCCTCCCAAAAGGCTCTATCTTATGGTCACCTTTCCTACAACAAACACAGTTCTAATGAAGAAAGAATATGTGGTAAAGAGAGGAATGCTTTCAAAAATATTCTATCTAATACTTTTAAGCTGAATGCATAAAGTCTGCAACTCATGGGAGACTTCATTATGAGATGATAGCCCTTGAAACCACTTTTATTCTTTGTTACTTGAGGGCACAAAATGCAAATACAACAATCAAGCTGCTTCTCAGTGAAAGGAAATCACCAATAATCATTGTTGATTCCAGTTGTGACTGCTGTATCTTAACAATAAGTCAACACCTAGAGAAAACATTTTGTTGAAAGCAAATTACAAAGGGATCCTCATAAATTGACACCAATAATTTATGAATGCCTCTACACACTCCTGTCCAGCAATAGTGTCTTTGCTGCATATATATTGAAATGAGGAAAATATCAAAGCTTTGCATTAAATTGGTAATCCTTCCAGTGCCGTTGACAATTTTACTTTCTGATTGAAATGGCAAGTCTGAGTGACTGGCGTGGAAAAATGCTGCCTCAGTAGTAGATTGCAAGCTCAAACGTCAAATCTGTTCATTTCTTGATTTCAGTAGAAGCAAAAGTGTCACTTAGAAGCCAAATGGCTTCTGTTCATCATTCAGAATTTTACCTTCTTGTTAATACAGTACTTCTGACTGCTGGAAGGTTGCTGCTACGTTATTGTTCTGACACTTGTCAATTAAATTGTATCCTAAGAGGGATGCAATGATTCTGCTCTGTGGATAAGGAATCCTCAGTTCATTCATAAACATTCAAATCTAATAATCCCCATTGCATGTGTTAATCTTGCCCCTAATGAATGGATGCACAATGACATTAGCCCTACTTTATGCAATTAAATCCATAAAATGTTATAGAAGCCTGATTCCCGTTCAATCATTTGAGGTCGGTGTGATTCTGGATTTATATGCATTTCTTTTTAACAATCATCTGAGGCATATGTATGATGAAGGGAAATCAGCATGAGTTAGTCATATTTTGGAGAAAGACTTTATGTGTTGTTGGAGGGGTGTTAGAGCAGTGTAGCATCTTCCAGGGTAGGGATGGTCAAAGTATTATGGGCCTAAATGAGGGATTTGTGTTGCCGTCAGTACTGGAGTTGAATTAAGGTGACTGATTTAGGAAAGGTACATGACCATGGCTTCTATTTCCAAATCCACCACTCTAGTGTTAACGCATACGCCTGCATCAACATGAAATGCTCTTCGCAGTGATCCTCCATGAGGCAGCAGAAGCGGGGGACTCCTGGTTGTGGGCCGAGTGTAGGTTCAGCACAGGACCATCGGCATTGACACTGGCATATGCAAGGTGGGAAGTGTGGCATCTAAAGAGTGGTGACTCCTGTGTTGCTGGGTCTGGCAAAGGTGGTGGCAAGGCTGTGGAGGAGGAGGCAAAGTGCAGGTGTCATTGGTGACCCATCTTAGGGTCAGAACTCATGGCAGAGGTAACAGAACACAGATAGACACTCTCTCAGGTTTTTTTTGTTCTTCAACAAAATAGTGCCGGATTGTCTTGACAGTTCAAGCTTTTCAATGTAACTTACTGCAAAATACCAGTGACAATACATCATCAATTCATGAGTGGCATCCTGTAGCAATGCCAAGTATAGGGCTACCCTCTGTGCAAAAATGCTCAAGATCTGAAGGAAGATCTCAAAGAATATTTTGAGCAGATTACTTGCAAGTTGTTCACAGATTACCATAGGCACACTGGATCATGGCTAAAAATCAATCCAGCTCTTGTGTTAGCTCTTACGCTGTTAAAGAGTAATCATTATGGATGGACCAGGACGAGACAGAACATTAGCTGGAATTGAACAACAGGCTGCAGCTGAACATTAAGTGAAGCAGCATAGACTGGCAGCCAAGGGCATGTGCATCATTGAGTATTGGCTCACAATTGAATAGATAACATTTATTTACAAATGCCATAGAGGCCATGTTAGAAGCAGTTAAGGATACTCCAGGAAGATATCCTGGCTTCAATTCATACTCTTAGGCAACCGTCCACATCTGTCTGGGTTTCCTCTGAGTGCTCCAGTTTCCTTCCACAGTCCAAAGATGTGCAGGTTAGGTGGATTGGTTATGAGAAATGCAGGGTTACAGTGATAGGCTAGAGGGTGGGTATGGGTGGGGTGGTCTTTGGAAGGTTGGTGTGTACTCAATGGGGTTGAATGACCTGCTTCCAAACTGCAGGGATTCTACGATTCTATGTGCCACTGGCATTTGGAAGCCATACAATGGTGGTGGTGCAGAAAGTTACCACTTCCTCACTACTGGCTCTTTTAGCACTCCACTATGGACATGTCTAGCCTGTTGTAGTGTGCCATTTACAAATGGGGATGTTATCAATGACACTCAGAAGAATGAATTAATTTCATTGATTGCTGACGCATCAGAGAGGCAGTTTTTAAGAGCTGTGGGATTTTCTGAGATCATTGGATTTCCACAGGTACAAGGATAAATTGAATGTGCACATGTGGCACTGAGAGCTCCCTTGGATTGGCCAGTAATACATAAAACAAAAGGTTTTCCATTCTCTGAATGTATCGCTGGTCTGTGATCATTGGAGACCAATCCTTCAGGTGTGTGGACATTACTCTTGTATCTGTCATAATTTTAACAGCCTCACAATCTCACACGTACTCCAAGGGTTTGTTTCACCTCAACAATTGCTGGGTTGACTCCATGGTGACATGAAATGCAAAAACAAACTCACCATAGTCTTAGTGAAAGACAAGCTCTCGTAGACAGAGACGACTGATGATGGTTTAACCTGAACGTTAAACCTGAACCCAGGCAAGGGGAGAAGTTGAGAATAAGGGCTGTCATGGTAAGCTCAACCTTTAGGAATCAAATCCACGTTATTGACACTACTTTGCATTGCAAGCCAGATATCCAGCCAACTGAGCCAACTGAGCCCTTTAGCAATAATAATGCAACTAATTGACAATGGTGATAGGCATTTGAGTTCCCCAGCCACAGCACATCCTCATATCTGTTATATTATATGGTCTTATATTACAGAGTGTAATATATGTGTGTGATTGATGTTTTGATTATGGTATTTGTTACTTTTGGGTAATATCTAGACTTTCTAACCTTTAAAACTGCAATTGAAGATCCTCCAGACAGAGAAAGGAGAATCCCCTTGTGTGGCAGTTTAATCCTTTCTGACTTTGTAACAATCTCCTCCCTCAAACAATTTTCCTCTTCAAATGCTAGAAGGATCCTGGGGCGTGAAATTGGTCTTGCGAGATAACAAAAAATATATAGGTGAATCACAATTCAATCTTACATCTTATCCAACTTTTCGTTGAAGCCAATAAAAAAGAAATTATACCCAAGTATAAAGTGTGTTTCAAACTTGCTAATGCTGGTTTTGCAAAACTTGCAATTTCCAAAGTTTTGGAATTTTTATCCTTGTATTGTGTTCCCCATTGTTGCAGCAAATTCTTACGTGAATGCCTTTTATACAATAGTAAACTTGGAAATCTTGTGTTTCTGCGATACTCAATGTAAAAAAATCTAGTTGTTCTCCACTGTGACCTTTGTGTCAAGTTGCTCCCATAACCACTCTGACCTGCAACTGTGTTTACTGCTTAGCATAAATTGCCAGGCCACTTAGAAACCCTGCAGATGCAATCCCAGATACCCTGGAACTCACAGCTCATTATCTTACAAGCAGTATTTGTAGCTCTACAATTTTGCCATTGGCATTTAATGGTCAAGACATGTCATTTAGATCTTTGATATACAAGTATAATTGTGTGGTCTGATGACCTCTGTCATCATTTGACTCATATATCCAAGAAGTAACTTTGATGTATTTTTGCTTCAGTTCAAGGTTTATTTTAATTGTAACTTTAGTTCCAAAGTCCCACAGAACACTGGCAAGAAAATATGGTTAATCATCGCAAATTGTCCATTAACAATAGTCTTTTCCTTTGCAATGTAGTCTCTTGAGATTTAGATATTGACTTCTTTTAAGTTGAATTCATTCTTAGTAAAGGCCAGGCCATAGCATGACAAATGGGCACTTGCATTAGATCCAGAAAGCTGCTCACAAAACTGGGCAGGGCAAAGGAAATGGGAAGGAAATGTGAAGAGAACAGAAAAAAAAATTGAACAGTCTATATAACTGCTGTACCATAAGTGACCTCTGGATCATGAAATGGTTTCCTGTATAAAGAATACATCTATAAAAACGTAGATATAATTTCTCCAAAACATTGTTCTACTTAAAACAACACCACCAAGATTTTAGTAAATAAATTACAGCTGAGTACTGTGTGTTGGAAAACCAACATAGTGCTTTAATTTAGATCTGTTTGACCTTTCAAACAAGTGAAACTGAATGATGATAGATAAGTGTTCAATGGATATTTTATGGGTGCAGAGTGCAGGTTTATGGCTGCTGCTTTATAATTAATGTCTGTATTGCTGGAAAAATGAGGCTTTGATATCATTATCACACACTAAAAGCAAATTATTTAACCTCACGTGGGGTTTCAGCTTCAAAACAGCTTTGAGTCACCATTTAATTGTAAACTTTTCCCTCTTCCCAGATGACTCATTGGAAACTCTAGTATATGTACAATACATGTAGTTATTTTTAATTAAAAAAAAGACTTACAATGTTGAACAACAATTGCTGATAGTCTGACACACAATAAGAATTTGTTTTAGGTATCAGTGCTCGCATTGTGCACCTTTTGATTTCTTCTCAACTTTTAGAATATTAGTATTAATTAATTCTGATGGTTCAGTGTTTGGATTATTGACATGAGTGATATTTTGAGCATTAACAATGTGGGGCAAATCAGACAGCACCTTCCAGAGTATGCAGTATGATGTTAGACATATTATTTATGTAACTGTTAACATAATTTTCTTATAATTTAGACTTTTGAATTTGAACAGGTAACATATGGAAATTTTGTGTCTGAGGGTCTTTAATAAATAACTTGCAAGTATTTCTGAAGCTATGGTGATGTAATTTTTTTAAAAGTGTCTGAGAATGAAAGCTTTGAATGCACCTTGAAGTTTGTTCACATTGGAGGGGCTTATGAATGAACAAAATAAATAGTATAATGAAGTTAGATATGGAATATAAAATTCTGGAATGATATTTGGGCTTAGTGAAAATATCCTTTGCTTGGAAAAAGCTTTTAAGTTTCAGTTGGTAATTTCTGCAGGGTTTTTTTTTAATGAATGGGTCTATAAAGCAAGTGTTCCTGAGACAAAAAGTTAATTTAGATTGTTACAAACAGCATGAGAAGTTTGTTTAAAAAGTTCTAGACCAGAAGTGTTTAGTTACTAACTAACTTGGAAGGGTTATTGAAGCTGCAAAAGTTGATGCTTAGTTATGTAATAATCTAAGAAAAAGTTGTCAGATTCTCATGAGACAGAATTGAAACTCCAGCTCATGAAAAATGTATGTGAGATACAGCAGGCTGTCATGATTGATTAATGTAATAGAATGTTGCTGGGATTAATATAATGCTATTTTTATTGTGTGCTTTAAGTCTTTAAACACATGTTATCTACAAGTAGTTTGATGTATTCTATTGTATTTTCATTTTATTTGCGTAATTAACTTTTGTTTTATTGTTAAACATAATCTACAGCATTGCATATTTAGATTTCTGTGAAATACCACTTTGGTAAAACCAAATAAGCAAAATATGATCTATCAAGCAGGATTCCAGTCTGGAATTGGACTTGCTTAATAGTAACATCAGCTGGGAATAACATCAGTAGACTTGGAATTCTGGAAGTTGAGGTTATCATAGGGTGTGGCATAGTAGGACTTCAGTGGTAGACTTGGCATTGAAAAATGTACAACAATGTAAAGTTAAATGTTATGAACAATATACAGCTGAAGTCCCCACTCTATTACTATTCTTTATGGAACACTCCGAATCATTAAGCCAGTGTGTATAGAGGGAGAAATTAGTCCCACCTTTCTATTCACCAGCTCCCTCAGTTGTTGCAACAAGTTTAAATTAAAATGGATCCCTTCCCTTGTAGTTATGTTTTTCCAAGATGAAATTAGTTTATATTTTAAAGGAAAAGAAATTAAGCAGGATTTCTTGCATTAACAAAAAAGTTTATTTGTTATGAAATGAGAGGAGAAATAATGATGCAACACAACTACAGATAGACTAGGAACCAAAAAAGTGAGTTAAAATGTTAAAAATAATATTGATCAGTCTTTGAGTTGTTTCTGAAGAATAGATAGTAGAATGTTGGGGACAATGCATTGGATGGTATTGGTTTATATTGATAGTTGATCAATCAATTTCAAGATTTTTGATTTTTCAGATTGATTGAAAGCATTTGGTTTTGGGTCTTTTTGTTAATAGCTGAGTGGCAGCACTCTGACCTTTTGAAGTTATTACTCCTTGTACCTGCAATGCAGGGGTGTTTAATGGCTCTGCTAAAGCTGTGAGATTAACAGCACATTTATCAACAGACTGGACCGTAAACACATAACACACACAATTGCATTCATTTCTAAACATTATTTTTGAACACCCATGGAAGGGTAAAACATGAATAAGTCTTCAGGAGTTAGTTTCCTGCTAAGAAAAATTGTGGATAAATTACCTTTTCCTATTTAGTTTCTCTGTTTAAAGTTTCTCAGATTCTTTACAAATGTAACATTCTGTAGTTCCATATATGACTCTATTGTCCAATCAATATGCATACATATGTGGCCATCCTTTAACAGTAATAGTCCATTTTTTAAAATGCATCATAGAATTAAATACTCAACATGTTTATATGCATTTTGCTGTTCTGATGTGTTGTTGTCACATTGAATCATGGAATTCCTACCGTGTGGAAACAAGTCCTTCAGCCTAACAAGTCCACACTGACTTTCTGAAGAGGATCCCACCTAAACCCATTCCCCATCACTCCACATTTACCCTTGATCAATGCACCCAACCTACACATCCCTGAATACTATGAGCAATCCAGCACAGCCAATCCACCGAAACCTGCACATCTTTGGATTATGGGAGGGAACTGAAGCACCCGGAGGAAACCCATGCAGACACGGGGGGAATGTACAAACCCCACACAGTAACCTGAGGTGGGAATTCAACCCAGGTCCCTGACACTGTGAGGCAGCAGTGTTAACCATTGAGCTACCATGTTATACTGAGGTACTTTCCCAGCAATTAAATATTAAGAATGCCAAAAAATCTAGAGCTAGAGCATTCAGGAGAAAGTGAATATTCACTGGTCAAATATTGGCAAATAACCCCAATGATATTGAAAACTTCAATTCTACAATCTGAATCTGAGTGATTAAAGAGGTCTCTGTTGCTTGCATGTTCAAAAGGTGAGTGGTGTCTTGTAAATGACACTTATATCTGATGACAGCAAGTTTCAGCCTGTAAATCCATGAACATTTACAATCAGCTGTCAAAAGAAATGAATAGTCGATGTTGTTTTGATCATCACTGATCTTAGATGTCAGACTAATATATTTAATTCTCTTCATAAAAATGAAACCCAGCAACATGGCTTTCCAGATGTGCAACAACTTCCACACAGTTCTTTTTGGCATTTTTAACAAAATAAGTTCTGAGCTCTTTCAATATCAATAAATGGAGTTTACTGCTATCATGTGGGCTTAAAATAAGCAAAGAACATTTAAGTGGAGAAACACTTCCTTCCCTTTCCACGTCATCTCTTGGTAATTTGTGATGATTGCCATAGACATTAGATCAGTGCTTCACAAGTCACAATTGCCAGTAGAACTTACCATAAGTTTTGAAGCAGTGTTTGCCTTTCTGCACAAAATCCAGTGATGTCATATCAGCAATCATGATTCCTAAATGGTAGATTTCTTGGAATGAGGTCCTATTGAGAATGATGCAGGTACTTATAAACAAGGCTGGTATAAATTGTTCAATTGTATAAGAGTCTAGTCAATATATGATGACTTGACAATAATCGCTAATTCTTTGATTACAACTGCACACCCCGATTCCTAACACAAACAGAATTTACTCTTATTTCTTGCCTCTGTTAAAAGGAAACACAAGGCATATGGTTGCCATCAGGACTAGGAAGTAAGTAACAGACTTTAAAGTATGGAACCAATTCATACAACATGAGAAGATGCCACTGATTAGTTGGGATAACAGTGACATGAAGATACAACAATACTTTTTCCAGTCTGTTTTCTTGCATCCTAGTCCAGATGAATACAAAGAAAAAGCTTCAACTTTATGTCTTCTTTTAACAACGTTTATTTCTAATCTTGAGTAAGTCATTCATTAAAATAAATACTGAGCTCTTTCAATATCTGAGCCCTGCTTAAGCTCGAAGAACAAAAGCTTGGAAGGGGCCCAGTCCTGCCTTTATTGTATAATAGTGGGCTAAATGAAGAAAGTTGAACATGGCATAACCAGAAAGGAATTGTTGAATCATTTATCATCAAGGACAACGTTCATTGTGACTAAAACTACAGCCTGAGGGTTAACTTTTGACAATTAATTCCAGTGAGATTGACCAAACTATTTGGAACCAAATATTAAAAAAACTAAATTGGAGTATAAGACTGAGAGAGACTTGATGTCTGGGCCTTGACATCTTCAGCACATGCCAGATTCTCGTGCTGCTTGACCAGTCGAGTATTTCCCTTTTTATTGTTCTCTTTAATCAGTAAAACCCATGAGCAAAGTATACTTCTTTCATCACATTGATGTGTGTTGGCTCAAAGCTGAAACCCTTTCATGTAAGCAAACACCAAATGGTATTGGATTTTTTTTAAAAAAACAGCAGATGAAATCTGGAAGACAGATTTGTTTCAACACTTTACAGCAATAGATTTTTGTTTGTTAGTGATTTTTGATGAAGTTCTCATATGTCAAGGCACAAAAGATGGATATAATGCATGGCAAACAGTTTTACCTCAAATTTAATCCATTAGCAAGTGATAATTTGACAACGATTTGGACAACTTTTATATTTTCACATGTTCTGGATACATTTATTCCACAGTTGTTGCAAGGTTGGAATGAAAATCTTATTGAAAGGAGTATTATTTTTGGTCTTTGGTCAAATCATCAGAATGCTACTTATTGTTTCAAAAGAGAAAACTCAATATTAACATATTGAGACTAAAGTACTGACACATTTGAATATTGCTGGTCTGTTCCACAGATCCAATAAGCGACTTTTTCAGTTGTCTCAAGTACAAATATTTGCCCAATTTATAATTTTTCATTATGTAAAGTCCTTCCATTAAATCCACAAGCTAACGAACATTTCACTGCCCAAGACTATTTTAAGTTCATAAATATTTTTGAACTCTGTTGTAAAATCCTTTTTATTTTACAGACTTTATATTAATAGTAGTGAAGTTTCAGCTTCCAGAATAACGTCATTAAAATGTTTGCTCTGAATGAATAAGTAATTCCTCTGATACTCATGAGTTTTTATTTAATAAATGTCAGGGCAACCTTATCTTGTTGAGGATAGTTGAAACCAAATTTCTGTCAATTAATTTTGAATACATTGAACAGCAGGCAGTCAGTCCCTTTCCAAATCACAGGCTTTTTGCATCGTCTGTCATGGACATATGCAGTATTTGAAATGTTATCTACCATGCTAACATTTGAAGTGGAAGATACCAGTTTTTTTTCCTGAAAACTTTTTTTCCTGAAGTCTGTCAAAAGTCATCTTTAGTAAATCAACAACTTTACCCCACTATGACATACCAGCTAAATGATATTTGAGTATTATCGATGCCAGTAAGCTTAGAAATGATAGCTGACATTTCATGAATGCTGTTGTTGGTTTTGGAATTTGATAGACATTTTGGTCATATTAAAAAGAAAAGCTCAGAGTTGAAATTCTCAGATGGATATTATGATTTAGATGTGATTTGCTCCCTCATCAAACATTCTTATTTAATGCCATGATGTGTATTGTGCCGGAGTGAGCTGGGGTGGACAAAGTCAGAAGTCACACAATACCAGGTTATAGTCCAATCGGATTATTTGAAATCAGAAGCTCCTTTGTCAGGTGAAATCACTGCGCTCTGAACGCTTGTGTTTTCAAATAAACAGGTTGGACTCTGACCTGGTGTTGTGCGACTTCTGATATTCTTGTTCAAAGGTTAAAATAAATTCAACTAGATATCATTCCAATGGCTTAGGAACCATTTCAACATTTCAACCAAGTGTTAATTCTTCATGTATGACTGTATACAATGTGTTCTCGCATAACACTCAGCAACCAATCTCATTTGTGCCATGAGTATGCAAAAGTCCTGGATGGGGTCTACCTCAGCTTTGGTTTTTAGTTTTAGTGGGTTTGGAAAAGCAACCATACAGGTTTAAACTGGAACCAAAATTTGTGATCCGGATGATTAAATCACCTATCATTGAGTGTTTATGTGGTAGTGCACTCAGAAATCAATATTTATTTCAATGAAGCACAATTTGATTGGAAGATCCTATGGAAAACCCTGAGCATAGCTACATGTATGGGTTTTAGCCAGTTATTTCACTGAAGTTAGGCTTGGTATATTATAGTAATAAAAAAAAGTTCAATAGAGTTCTTGCTGTTGAGTTCATATTCTTTGGTTTTGTATATAAACAATGTTTTGAGAGGTCTTTTAGAGAAAAAAAATCTTTTTCCAAGGAAGTTTGATATCCATCTTGCATAGAACAGTCAGTATGGTAAGAAATTCATGAAGACTAACTGAAAGAACCTTTTAGACTTTCAGTGTGACAATTATCCAGTAATTTGAGTTGTTAAGTGAGAGATATAATCAGAAGGTCTTTGCTTTCAGACAAATTGTTACACTGACTTCATCTCATTGATGTCAACATTTTCATCTGATAAACTGTAACTGAGCCCATTTCTTTGATTTATTTTCATCTTGATTCTTACTGAATAATGTGAAAAATAACAGTGGATTTATTTATCACTAGAGGTACTAAAACACCACTGGAATCCAAGGCATACATGCCCAACTCTTAGCAAAGGCAAATTTCTTTCTGGATAGAATATGAGACTATTTACAAATGTTAAGATGTTTGTTGCTCCTTAGGACTGTGGAGTTTTCTATCATACTCTCTCCTGGACAATAACAAGCTCCTTTATATCAACTGCATCTTTACTGTCAGTCTCATTTACAACTGGAAAGTTTATGCATTAAAATATACTGTTAACAGGATAAGATGAATGTGGTTCATTATGATATAATGGGTGCTATGCTTGCAAATAAGTTGCATTGAGCATGTACCTTCTGGATTGAGTGTTGAGACCAATCACAGAAATCATCTAAAGCTCTCATTCCCATATGTTAAAAACAAATTGTGTTTATATAATGTCAATTCAGGATATTCATGATTTCCAAATTAAGTTACTTTTCAAAGATGTTCTATATATATTGTAGGACGCTATTGTGAAAATAGCCAGTGCTGAAGAGTAACTTGTCTCACAATAAATTCTCTCCACAACTACATGAACTAGTAGACAGCATAATTTCACTTCAACAATGCAATTTAAGAATAAGGCCTGGAAACTGTACATTACAGTCACAGTTTTTTTTCCTGAAATAATGTGATCTCAGTGTAGTAGCCATTACTTGCACATGGAACCAAGGCTTCAGTAAGATTGCCAGTACCAACCTTTAATATTAATGCCACCATATCTCTCCAGGCTGTAGCATATCAAACCGATCACATTGATCAGCTTGTTGTATTACTGAGGAAATTGAGGCTGTCTGCACCAAAATGTTTACCGAACAACCTCGATTATCCGAGCGACACTGGCGGGAAATATTTTGTTCGGATAACTGATACTTTGGCAGTTTTTACAGGACACTGAGATCTTGTTCAAATAATCCAAAATTTGGATAATTGATGCTCGGATATAGACAATAGACAATAGGTGCAGGAGTAGGCCATTCTGCTGTTTGAGCCTGCACTACCATTCAATATGATCATGGCTGATCATCCTTAATCAGTATCCTGTTCCTGCCTTATCTCCATAACCCTTGATTCCACTATCCTTGAGAGCTCTATCCAACTCTTTCTTAAATGAATCCAGAGACTGGGCCTCCACTGCCCTCTGGGGCAGAGCATTCCACACAGCCACCACTCTCTGGGTGAAGAAGTTTCTCCTCATCACTGTCCTAAATGGTCTACCCCGTATTTTTAAGCTGTGTCCTCTGGTTCGGGACTCGCCCATCAGCGGAAACAGGTTTCCTGCCTCCAGAGTGTCCAACCCTTTAATAATCTTATATGTCTCAATCAGATCCCCTCTCAGTCTTCTAAACTCAAGGGTATACAAGCCCAGTTGCTCCAGTCTTTCAGCATAAGGTAGTTCCACCATTCCAGGAATTGACCTCGTGAACCTACGCTGCACTCCCTCAATAGCCAGAATGTCTTTCCTCAAATTTGGAGACCAGAACTGCACACAGTACTCCAGGTGTGGTCTCACCAGGGCCCTGTACAGCTGCAGAAGAACCTCTTTGTTTCTATACTCAATCCCTCTTGTTATGAAGGCCAGCATACTATTAGCCTTCTTCACTACCTGCTGTACCTGCATGTTTACCTTCATTGACTGGTGTACAAGAACACCCAGATCTCTTTGTACTGCCCCTTTATCTAAATTGATTCCATTTTGGTAGTAATCTGCCTTCCTGTTCTTGCCACCAAAGTGGATAACCATACACTTATCCACATTAAACTGCATCTGCCATGCATCTGACCACTCACCTAACCTGTCCAGGTCACCCTGTAATCTCCTAACATCCTCCTCACATTTCACCCTGCCACCCAACTTAGTATCATCAGCAAATTTGCTAATGTTATTACTAATACCATCTTCTAGATCATTAACATATATTGTAAAAAGCTGCGGTCCCAGCACTGATCCCTGCGGTACCCCACTGGTCACTGCCTGCCGTTCTGAAATGGAGCCGTTTATCACTACTCTTTGTTTCCTATCAGCTAACCAACTTTCAATCCAAGTTAGTACTTTGCCCCCAATACCATGTGTCCTAATTTTGTTCACTAACCTCCTGTGTGGGACTTTATCAAAAGCTTTCTGAAAGTCAGGTACATGACATCTACTGGATCACCCTCGTCCATCTTCAGAGTTACATCCTCAAAAAATTCCAGAAGATTAGTCAAGCATGATTCCCCCTTCATAAATCCATGCTGACTCTGACCTATCCTGTTATTACTATCCAGATGTATTGTAATTTCATCCTTTATAATAGACTCCAGCATCTTTCCCACCACTGAGGTCAGACTAACTGGTCTACAATTTCCTGCTTTCTCTCTCCCACCTTTCTTAAAAAGTGGTACAACATTAGCCACCCTCCAATCCGCAGGAACTGATCCCGAATCTATCGAACTCTGGAAAATAATCACCAACGCATCCACGATTTCCCGAGCCACCTCCTTCAGTACCCTGGGATGTAGACCATCAGGCCCCGGGGATTTATCAACCTTCAGACCTAACAGTCTCTCCAACACCAATTCCTGGCAAATATAAATTCCCTTAAGTTCAGGTCCTTCAGCCACTGTTACTTCAGGGAGATTGCTTGTGTCTTTCCCAGTGAACACAGATCTGAAGTAACAATTCAATTCTTCTGCCATTTCTTTGTTCCCCGTAATATATTCCCCTGTTTCTGTCTGCAAGGGCCCAAGGTTGTTCTGTAGTTGCATTTGAGATCATACAACATGCATCATGCATATCTGTGACTGGTTTCTTGACAGAAATCATGATTCATTCATCTTGTTCTCATCAATATATGTGCCATTTCAGACTCAGCAGCGACTTTAGACTGGCAGGAGGTAGTCATGGTTGGGAGGAAGCCTGCTCAACACTTGGGCAAGCAAGTTAGGAAGAGGGAGTGGCTTGCTTATAGACTCTCAAAGGTGAAGTGGTGCTTTTCTGACCATTTTTCCTCCCAAACCCCAGCCACATCATTTGAAAACTGGTCTTATCCCCCTCAGGACCCTTGTCCCATAACCTCTTCTTCCATCCTCACTCAGATTCTCCATGATGTACTGGCTCTCTGGGCTCCCAGCACTCTGTGTTCTGTGGGTCTCCATGTAGTTCCAGATTTCGTCACCATTCCTGATGGTGCTAGTGGAACCAGTGAGCTATCAACTGCTCTTGAGATGGAACCTTCTCTCCAGATAAGAGCACAACGCCCATCTCCAGCCTATTAACACTTCACAGAGTGTCAAGCAGTTGTGAGGCAGCCATTGGGAGCTAAGGTGCTCTCTATACCACCTGAGAAATTCTGTCCCAAGTCCCTGTTTCCCTAATAGAGAAGAAATTACCTCTAGCACCTCCAAAGGCATTGTGAAACGATGGCTTGGAATAGCATCTTGAGTTTGCTTATTGCAACCATCTGAATCACTCTTCTATAATAGCTTAGCAGCCCTACAGACATTAGAGATTCACATTGTGGCAACATCTGGACAGTTCAACAAATACAGAAGGCAATGTATGGGAGTGATTCTTGATTATTCCTGTCAAATATCAAACAGAGATGGAAGTGAGTTTCTAGTTTGTGAATGGTTTTCTCCTTGATTTGATCTCGGTATTAATTTGGCAGTGAAGTGAGGAAAGAACAGTAATGTTTCACTAAGAGAAGGCAATTGGATGGCAGTAGTAATGTTGTGGGGTTGATTAGCTTGGTTGGCTGGATAGCTGGTTTGCAATGCACAGTGATACCCACAATATGGGTTAATTTCCCATGCTGGCTATGATTACCATGAGGGTCCCACTTTCTCAACCTTGCATCTTGCTTGAGATATGGTGATCCATGTATAAAATCGCCACCATATGTCTCTCTATATTGAAAGAGTAGCCTATGGTCTGCTGAAACTATGGTGACTTTAACTTCAGTAAGGTTGGTGATGATGAAGACCATAGGACTTGATAAACCATACAATATTGTATTACAGGACATTATTCATGTTTCTGCATTGCTCCTACACATCCTCCCCTTCTTACTGCTCATCTCCCTACACATCTTGTTGCTCAAATCAGTCATAATGATTAATCCTTGATCATGGAACTGTTATACAATATTCAGTAGATTGATACAAATCTGGATATCTAATAGGTGTACATATGAAAGCTCCTTCAGAATGTATTGTCAGGGAAAACATTGCTTCAGCAAGCAGATTGTCATTTGATTCATCTTGTGGCACATTGGTATTTGCTTCAGCAGTGCATGGGTTCCTGACATAAGTTATGGAAACATGACTGAAAAGGATAGTTTTTGTCAGCCTCTCTGTTGCTTCAATAATAATGAACACTCAATCCTCACGTTACACCTCTCTAGTGTTGTCTAATCTAATGAAACTGTGAACACTTAGTAGCGAACTAATCTGTCAGATTCTAGCTAAAGATCACCACCATTGCTTGCTTTTCCCTAATTTGTACAGTTATCTGTGGTGTCCCTATTGTTGTGAAAATGCTTCACTATTGTGTTATTTTGAGACTTCATGCTGAAAGGATTGCAACAGTAATTTATTTGGAGATAAATGCTGAAGAGATACCTGGACATTGTCTTTGAAGTGGTCATTAAAAGGACACTAAGGCAATTTTTAAAAAAGATATTTCTTGTTAGTCACATGGCTTAAGTGAATTGCTTTAACTTATTTGCTAGAAATCAGAGGCCTGGGTTTAGGACTTTGTTTTAGATATTATTTAGATTTCATCTGAGGTACAGTATGTTGAGAGAGATACATTACCGCGCTAATCTTCTGTCTTTCTGAGAAAATCATTTTGGAGAATACAGCATGTGACCCGAAAAATGCTAATATAACTGTTTTCCTGAAAAGCCTCTGGAATCTTGAAATCTCCTGAATGAACTGTGTTTAAAGCTCCCAGCAACAACTATCAGTGTTTAGTGATACCCATCCACATGTGTCTGGACCCTAACTGCTGTTTTGAACAAATCAGACTTATCTTCTGTCATTCAGAAATTAACAATAATGACTCAAATGATTGTTTTTCAAAATTAATCTCCACAGAGAAAGTTTTTTAAAAATGTAATCATTGTGTGTGTTTACGCATGGGATGGAATGGAGTAAGGTGGTTAGTGGTGGAGGTTAGACATAAGGGTAGCTACATATATTTTCCTATTTTAAATTGTTAATCAACTTTACATATATTTTTGAAATAAGACTTGAATTCACAATAATTCAATAATTTTGTTGCTGATTAGTTCAAACTGGTTTATTTATTTTATTCTAAACCTAACATAAATAAAACAGATAATTGGCCATATTGGCAACTAGGTAAAGAGTTTAAATTAAAATTGTAGTTAGTGGAGTAATGGAACTAATGGGAGTGCATTGGTTAAAATGCTACCTTTAATTGAATCCTATTTATATGCTGCGCCTCAATTGACATGAACAGGAAACACAGTATTAGTTTCCACATGTCGACGAGTGACTCTCAGCTGTAGCTCAACAATACTTTTCTCGATCATCCTACAATCTCTAAGATGTTAAATCAACTGCATGACATCCAGTATTCGATAAGCAGAAATTTCTTCCAATTGAAAAAGACTGAACTGATTGTTTTTGAACTCTGTCACAAACTCTGTCCCCTTCCTGCCAATTTCATTTATCTTGTTAGTAACTATTTGAGGTGTAGCTAACCAGTTTGAAAGCTGAATGATATATTTAGTGCAATAGTGAGCTTTCCTGCACGTGCCTCTGCCACCACTAAAACTGCCTGTTCCACTCTATTCATGGCCCGTTCTCACGTCTTCCTTAGCTTCTCTGCTGTTGAAACCTTTTCCCATACCTTCACAATTTCCAGACCTAACTATTTTAACACATTCCTAATCAGCCTACCATATTCTACCATTTTAAACTTGAAGCCACAGGAACTCTGCTGTGCAAATCCTACTCACACAAAATACAATTCATTCATCACTCCTGTGCTCACTAACTTGATTGGCTCACAGTTCAGTAACACATTAAGTTTAAAATTTGCATTCTTGTTTTCAAATCTCTCCATGGCTTGTTCTAACCTATCATGTTAATCTTAGCCTGCTGGACACACTTTCCTCATTCCTGATGAAGGGCTTATGCCCGAAATGTCAAATTTCCTGTTCCTCGGATGCTGCCTGACCTGCTGCACTTTAACCAGCAACACATTTTTAGCACTACATGTTAATCTTCTGCAATCTCACAGCTCTTGGAGTTTTCTCTTCTCTTCTAATTCTGACCTTTTGAGCAATCTAGTTTTAATTACTCCATCATTAGTTGCCATATATTTAACTGCTGTGGCTGGGTTAACCCTCACTGTACAGCTTTCCCTCTTGAAGTCACTCTTTAAAAGTTCCCCATGCGACCAAGCTTCTGGTCATCTGCCCTAATATTTCCTAAATACCTCGGTGTCATATTCAATCAGATGTGCACTGGATATATAAATGAGAAGTGTTATGCATAAGGGTAAACACTTGCATTTTCCTATTTCAAATTGAGTTAATCAGTTCTGGATGTAGGTTTGCTCACTGAGCTGGAGGGTTCATTTTCAGACATTTCGTCACCATACTAGGTAACATCATCAGTGAGCCTCCGGGGAAGCACTTACGTTATAACCCACTTTCTATTTATATGATTTGGTTTCCTTGGTTTGGTGATGTCATTTCCTGTCGTGATGTCACTTCCTGGTCTTTTTCTCAGTTAATCAGTATGACGTCTTTGATAACTCAGTCCTGTTTTCATAATAAATCAATAACTTGGACATACCCCTCCCTGAAGAAGGGGTTAAAGGTAGTGAGAAAACAAAGTGACAGAGGGCGTTGACCCTGCAAAGAAACTCACTTGCTTGTTGGCATGTCACTAATTAAGATCTGACTGAGGACGTCCAAGGGTGACTTACCCAACTGCCACCAATTAAGGGCATTAAGTTGTCAATTAATAGTCATTGAGGGCCTCAACTCACCACATACCTGATTACCTGCCTCTCTCATTTTGATTTTGATTTTTTTGTACATGTAGTCAGGTACAAAAGTATAGGACTACAGTGAAAACTGTATGATGTCACTACACAAGGCAGTATCTTAGGTATAGAATCTTAAGAACAAGATAGAAATAAAGAACCAACATCGATGACAGATGTGATGAATTTCCCAACTGGGATCAGGGGGACCTGCATACTTGGTTGACTGGTTTGGGCCATTTGATTATCAAAGTCAGGACTAATGGGAGGTACTGACTGGGAACAAAGGGATCGCCTCTGAAAACCACTCCCCTCTCCCTTCCTCTGATTTTCCCCAACAACCTCTGCTAAGATCGCCTTCTGGCAATGTAAGTTTGAAAATCACTGATGCTGGAATCCCCCAAGGAGTAGGCTGTAAACTTTAAAAACCAGTCACGATCATCCTCTGATTGTAACTCTTGGTAATTCAGGTTTCAATTGATGAGGGCTGTGACAGACCAAGAATCTCATAAAAGGTTGACAGTCAGGACTTATTTGCAACTATGTCTCATTTTTTTTGTATGTAATATACTTTTAACAACATGGTCATGATGCCATCACTGCATAATGACATGTGACTTGATGGCTAAAGGTCTCAG
Organism: Hemiscyllium ocellatum; assembly: GCF_020745735.1. Classification (NCBI taxonomy): domain Eukaryota; kingdom Metazoa; phylum Chordata; class Chondrichthyes; order Orectolobiformes; family Hemiscylliidae; genus Hemiscyllium; species Hemiscyllium ocellatum. Next base: position 24,561,786 of record NC_083436.1, on the reverse strand, counting down.
TCTCCATCTTACTGAGTCCTCTAGTACCATGATACACCAAGGGAAATGTTCTACAACGTACATGCAAATTGCTTCAGCCTCGGCACACAAGTACCTGTGATTGTAATATATGGAGATACCTGGAGTTACATCAAAAGTCCACTGAATGCTGAATCTAAAATAAAAATCTCTGCAGCTATAGGAGACCATGAGGGCAGAACAGATTAAGTTAACAAAAGTGGCCATTTACAAACAAAACAACTCCCAGTTTGTCTCTGAATTTTTCAGCCACCTACCATGTTTGCCCCTCATCCCACACTTGAATTAAAGAATACTGCCCTTGTTATTTGGCAACAGAATAGGGTTATTTTGGACATTTCCTCTATTGAACAGGTTGTGGCATGTTGCCCAAACACGGTCTACAAACCGATGCTGTTAGTGCAGTAATTGGAAACCTGGAAGCTGAAATTACCCAAGCAATTTACAAGAGTCTTCTTGACTCACAACTTCAAATACTTGGATTTTTATGAGGTTTAAATTTACTACCCCATACACATGTATATTTATTAGCTCTCCACTGGGCATTAGCTTTCTCTGTTGATGAAGTGGTTTCATTGTGGTTATGCTGCAGGTAGCCATTTCATTGTAAATGGTTGACAGTTCCTTTCGTGCAGGACTGCCTGGGATTATTGCCAATGGTTACAGATTTTGAATAAAACCTATACAATTCTTTAGTATACCGCAATCTGGCATCAGTTTTAACCTTTAATCTTATTAGTTAAGGGGTTTTGGAGGGGCGGTGAGGTGGAAGGCAGGAAATTTCTCCCTTATGAGCAATAATTGCTTTAATTACATCTGTTTACATTATTTTTTCCTCTTTGTTCTCAGTTTCATCTAATTGTTTATTCAAGTAATTTGGATTGTCGAAGGCAACTTTCTTCGTATGTCGCAATAGGTTTGTAGCTGCGCTTTTGTTAGTGATGAAGAAGAATCCTTACTTTGCCAATTGGTTTTATCTGCCACAAATGATACAACCCTTAGTTGATCAGTCCTCATGGCTGCCTTGAGGTATTGGGGCTCTCTTCTGCACAGCTGAGGGACTGCTCCCTGTCTTTACGCTTAGTGTACTGCCTCAAAATCTCTGCATTACCTAAGATTTACAATTGTCTTACTCTCGGGTGTTCCGTCAAACTCTTTTATTCACTTGATATTATACCGATCTCTGTAATTTAACTCTCTAGGAGAGGTCATTCTACATTGTTGTCAGAGTTTCAATAACATGTAGTTGCTGATGTCACATTGTAACGTAATACGCATCATTAACATAGGTATCTTCACAATGTATCTTCACATTTATTTCTGCTTCCAGTTGAATATATATTATTGAGAGTTCATTCCAGATTGTGGAATATTCTAAATCATACTGAAATACTGAAATGCTTCATTTATCTCTCATATTGTTGTGCCACAGCAGCTCCAGCAGCAGATGGCAGTTGTGAAGACAGGCACTTCAAGCAGAAGTACAGGGACCTCCAGCTGCAGATGGTGACAGTGAGGTAGGGCATTGAATAAGAGTCTAAAAGTGTGGCGCTGGAAAAGCTCAGCAGGTCAGGCAGTATCCGAGGAGCAGGAAAGTTGATGTTTCGGTCATAAGCTCTTCCTGAAGAAGGGTTATGCCTACCTCTCCTGCTCCTCGGATGCTGCCTGACTTGCTGTGCTTCACCAGTGCCACCCTTTGCAACTCTGACTTCTCCAGTATCTGAAGTCCTCACTTTCCCTGAGGCATTGAACAAGACAACTGGAGCAATCAACTAGATTCTGCCTGGAGGAACCTCTGCTTCACGATCATTGGGCCGTTCATGTGTTCGAATCTCTCATGTTACATTTCTGGTCTAGGTAAAATCCCAACGCTCAGGCATCAAGATGTGACAGGCGGTGTAGACAGATCCCTGGCGAAGATGGAGTGGATGGTGAAGGAGTTGAAATTGACAATTACCATAAATGTGACAAAGTTGAGCCGGTATCATTGGAGGCTTAGGCATCAAAAGAGGAGATTGAATATTTAAGCCAATCACAGGCAGGTGGTCACCATGTCTGTTCCTTTAATGCTATTAAGGCAGTAATTACTACTTCTGGCTAATTATTCTGATTTATGGTGAGTAGGAAGCTGGACAGATTCTGGACAAGACCAGAAACTTTTGATGTTCCAACAATTAAAGTTTAAATTTTAAAAAAGTGCAGCTGGCTATAACATCCATTGGCCTCAGCAGGTGTGAGCAGGTGCATTCATGATGGAATATTTGTGTGGGAAAGCCCATCCAGAAATACTGCAAAGAGGTACAGATGTTCAAATCATCCTGCAGAAGATATTTGATGTATTGACAAGATTTTTCAGGAACAGCATTAGCCAGAGAAAGCTACACCAGAGGTTTTATAAGTATAAGCAAGCTGAAGGGGAGAACTTAGTCTTTGCATCCTTGGTAGATTGTTCAACCACCTTCTCATCCTACATTCACTGTTCACCTCAAATAGGGACAGCCAGCCTAAGGACTGTCTTGCGGAAGTAACAGGCAAGTAATGGGAACCTTGCAGTTGAGGAGACTTATGAGCAATCAAAATGACTTGGTCTTTCTTTGATATGGAGGATTACATCAGTTGATCATAGCTAAAGATTAGATTGTAAGACCAGCCAAGAGGCTACCATCAACGAGGTACCTGGATGTAGAGAAGTGGCCCCAACCTAAGAAGAGGAGGGGACTGTGTGAATTCCTTGGTAAAGCGGTTTACTCGAGGAGATTTGTGCATGAACCATTGGCCACTTCACTCTATGACTTACTGAGGAAATCAGTGAATACTGAAAGCGTGGTTGGGAAAAAAATATACAAGGCCTAATGCTTCAGAGAGAACCAGACCTCAGTGTGTCACTCCTTTTATACTCTCGAGCAGTAGTTGTTTTCATCACTATCCTTGTTTACAAAAATTTCTAAAATAAAAAAAGATAGGAAGTGTAGGCGAAACTAAGCAGGTCTTGGGGACAATGGGGAGAGAAACAGAATTAAGTTTTGAGTCCTGTATGACCCTTCTACAGAACTGATCTGTACAGAGCAGGCAAAAAGTAATGCAAATGAGAGACTAATCATGGGAAAAAAAACCCACCCTTGCGTGGTTGGAGGTGATTGTAACTGGTGAAATTCCCATTCCCCAAGTCAAAAGAAACATTCAGATCACAATTTCCTGAGATATTTGAGGTAAGGTTCAGTGTAGTGTCACTGATCCACTAATGAGTGTGATCCAAACCAGGTCCAGACAGGTAAAGCCAGATGAGGTTGCACCTTTGCCAACATTCTTCAAAGAGGATCTCTGACAGCCTCAACTGATAGATGCATCCATCAGAAGGCTGCACTATTACTGGAAGGCCCAGCATTCACTAACCTGGCATCAGCTAATGAGGGAATCCACGCTGGCATGAAAACTTGTTGCTGGAAAAGCGCAGCAGGTCAGGCAGCATCAAAGGAGAAGGAGAATCGACATTTCAGGCATAAGCCCTTCTTCAGGAAATTCCTGAAGAAGGGCTTATGCCTGAAATGTCGATTCTCCTTCTCCTTTGATGCTGCCTGACCTGCTGCACTTTTCCAGCAACGCATTTTTAAGCTCTGATCCACAGCATCTGCAGTCCTCACTTTCTCCTGGCATGAAAACTACTGAGGAAGAAGAAAAGGACCAGGAATAGGTGGAGATAAAAGGGGGTTGGTTTATGACAACAGAGAGAAGTGAAGTAATTCATTCTTCCCAACAGCTGTGATTGACTATGAATTACTACCAATACTTGTCAAGAAGGACATCAAGTGATGGAAAAGATGACTCTCCTGACGAGAGGGCAGTAAAGCTGTCCTGTGATGGCTGCTGACATGAATGATTGCTGTCAAAGTTGTGAGAGATATACTTTGTTCAAAACAGAGAAGGGACCACCCAAGCAGGAAATCACTGGTAACCAAGGGATGATGGATGTCCTTGCAATGAATACTATGCTCCTTGACCCCAGGACTAAGCATATTCCCTTACTCACAAATACCTTTACCAAGTTCACATATGACCGAAAGGCCTCATCTATAGCTAGAATGATTAGTTTGTCCATTTCAATGGTCCACATAAAATAGACAGTGAACAGGGGTGAAACTTGGAGAGTACAATCCTACAGGAACTTTGCAAGATCTATGATATTGCCAAGAGCTGAGCTACCCCTTTCATCCCAAGGGTAATAGACAGTGAAAAGTATTCTACTATACCCTGCATGACTGTCTCTGCACCTTGCCTCCTGAGAATAAACACAACTGGCCTATGTACCCTCTAGAGCTGGTTTATGCTTATAACCTTATCCTACACTCATCTACAGACAATTCTTCACACTGTCACTTCTTTGGATGAAACCCAGTCCTCCCGGGAGTCACCCCATACATTCTGATGAAACAGGCCATGTCAATGATTGGATAACTGATCATCACACAAGGCTTAGCCAGGTGTCTGACATGGTGGCCAAGACCACTTAGTGAGAAAAGCTGAGAAGCAAAATGTTAAACATTAATAGGACTGACCTCCAATTGGTGCAAGAGTATTCCTCCTAAATCAAAATATCAGGAATCAAAATAAGATCCAGGGTATCTGGAGCTTAAGTTCCACAAAGACATGAAGTTGAGTGGACAAAGATGACTGCACTGATGTCATTGATAGCTAGAGTCAGAACATGGGTTTGCATTGGGGAGTTGCTTGAGACCAGTGATCTGGTGGCTGGCATACAGGCAAAAGGCTCTGCTCAACAGAATTATAGAACCTCTATTTACGGTGTGAGATAGCTTGAGTGAACTGAAGCAAGATAACAATAAGGAATCCTGGAGTGATCCATGTTTGCTGAATCCAGAGGCTGCATGCAGTGAGGAGGGACCTACTCTCACCCTGGAAAATAACACCGGGATGAACTGCTGGGAGGCAAAAACTGAAGCAACATGTGCTCTCAGTAGTCTGACTCCTACAGACTTGACTGACCTAGACCCTAAGGTGTGATCTGTTGCAGCAGCCTGGATACCTTGAGAATTACCTGTACAGATACATGGCTGAAAAGATCCTTTTGAGCAAATAGTATTGCAATCAAACTTGCTGCTGATAACACAACTACTTAACTGAATGCAATGTGTGATAGCTAAGGTAATCCATCTTAAGCATTGAATTTTGGATTGAATCTCTGGTGATAGTGAGGGAGGGCACCAAACAAGGCAGCTGGAGCAGTCAGATAGACACTTTCTGAAGGAAAAAGGGTATTTAGAGAGAAGGATCTGGTAAACAAAGGATTTCCTTGAGCACACATAAACCATACGTAATTTTATACAAATACTGTGCCTTCCATTTTTAATCTTAATTTCATTTCATGTTGCAATGACCTGTTGCCAGTGGAATACAAAATCCCTGCTTCAACATCTTTGGGCTATCTATGTGTCCAAATCTCATGTTACAGTTGCCTTGTTTCTAGCAATACTTCTTGTGCTCATACTGACCACACAACAGTAATCGGGCTGCAGTGTAATACAGCACTCAATTCGTTACTGAAGAATTGTACAGAGAAACAGTCTGTGGCAACACTTGTGTGTGTGGAGGAAGTATCATTTTGTCTCAGGAAACACACCATCCAAGTTTAAGTACATTTTGTCCTTTAGAATATGTTTTTTCTTTCCCCAAAAGCTTATTATTATGCACTTGGCAAGCACGAGAAGGATCTCAAGAATGCAAAATTAACACACTTAATCCTACATTGGGCATTTTACTGCCACTTTCTTCACAAATGATGCTTATTAATTTAATGAAGAGAATATTAGCTACAGTCTAGAATAGCATTGTATTCTAGCTTGGAACACATACTTCAGTCAAAAGTGTGATGAGTTTCATTAATTCCTCGACTGGCTGCCCAGCATTTCACCTCCAGAGCTCAGCGGAGAGAGAGAAAATTTTAAAAATACATTGTTTGCAGCAATAGTATCTTCTGCATAAGGACTGAGCAGCGAGTGCTGGATGAATCAGTGACCTATGTATCCATCTGAGAAGCCAAATGCAGGGGTGAAGGGAAGCCAGTAGCTTCTGAACATTATAATTAAAACATAATCCAGTGAAGTCAACTTTCTCATGGCACTATCGCTGCATTAAAGACCATCTTTTCTTCCAAATAGCTTTTTGCTTTACTTTTATGTTCAATCTCTTTTTGCTCTTTCATCACTGGACTTAATATCAAACAGTTGAATTATTAGAGAATAGTTGACCGAAGTGAAAAACAACATGTTTTGGGGGCGGGGGAGGGGGAGAAAGAAAAAGTTAAACTTTATTCACAGCAAGTGAAATGTCATGAGTGTCATAAGTCAGACAGGTGCTCGATATTCACTGCTGTCTGCATTTGTGGTCTTTTCATCCTAGTGATTTAGAATACTGCAGCACAGCAGCATCTCAGGGATTTTTGTTTAAATGTCAGTTTTGAGATGCTGATCTTGGGTATTAGGAGCATATTATTATTTTAGATGGGGAATATCATCTTCAGTTGGCTTGACTTTTTAAAAAATATCTTACATGAGTGTGCTAAACCGCTATTGAGACAGACCTGTGAAAATGGCAAGTCATTAATTAGGCACCTTTCATTTTGTACACCCATGGGCTCAAGTACATTATAGGCTTCAGCCTTAAATGTACAATCATTCTTTGAATATGTCAGCTGTCTTTCATGGAATCATTGATCTAAATTGATATGTTAGAATGGAGAGACCTGTTGAAGACTGAAAGCTGAAGAAAACCAGTAGGCATGTAATCTGAGATAAAGGAAGCCTTGGGAATGGAGAAAATGATACAGGATGGGAGTGGTAGGCAATCAATGCCTCCTTTTTCTGTTCAGCTCTTCATATTCCACTAATTAGTGCATGATACCATCATGCTGCAAACATAAAATAAATTAAATGGTGAGAACACATAAAATATAGTGACTATTCCACTCTCTTGAATCTGAAGTAAGCAGTCTTTTGGAAATATATATATAACATCTATTACAACCTGAAGATATCCCTAAGTGTTGTACAGTGAATGAAGTAATTCTTATATGTGGTCACTCCTAATGCATTGTATCTGCATACAAATGCATAAAAAAGCTATCTAAATATCACTATGAATAGCTACAATACATTTTCTATCTCTTCCTTCATTGATATTATTCATTTTCAATTGTGTTCTTACTTGTGGGAGAATTATTTTTAATTTTGATTCTGTATAACAGCCATACTGATATAAAGAATGTCAATTAATACTGAAATACACTTGGAGAATGACCTTTTCTGACATGAGTAGACCTGCCATACTTGTCTTCATTGTTCTTGATTTCTGCAAGACCGAGGTCTGCAGAGATGAGCCCCACAGAATCAGGAACAGAAACAGATTGGGAACTTCATCAGGGTTGGATTTAATGCCAGTAGCGGTGGCTCTGACAGTAGGTTTGAAAGTCAGGAAAACCTCTCTGCATCTGTTTGTGGGAATCCTGATGTAATTGTGCGCCCCATCAACATATAAGAACTGGATGTTTTCCTTTCCTTTTGGATAAGACTTTAAGCTTTTCTTTTGTTTCAGCTCCATTTCTTTTATTTTTCTGTCCTGCAATTTTTAAAAAATTCTAGTTTTGTGTTCTATATTTTAGAATGGTGCCAGAGAATGGTGACTTTGTACAATTTTTACTGTTCCCCTGTATTCCTGTACTTGAGTACACATGACAATAAAACCGAATTTTAATATACACAAACATATAAATTAGAAGCAGAACCTAGCTATTCAAAGATTGTGTTTCAATCACCTTTCAAAAAGAACAATTCCAATCACTCATGATCGTGCGTGAGAAAGTATTTCTCAATCTGCCTTATTTTGAAACGGTGACCACCTAACAAGAGCCGACAGGATCTTACATGTTTCAATCAAGTCACCTGTTACTCTTCTAAATTTCAAGGGATAAAAAATATAGTCTGCCCAATCTTTTTTCATAAGGTAACTGCCCATTCCAAGCAAAGCTTTGTTGAACAGTGTCCAATACATTTATATCCTTCCTTAAATACAGGGAGCAATGCTTCAACCAAATTCAGATGTAGTCTCGCCAATGCTCTTTATAGCTGACGTATGACCTCCCTACTTTGAATTCAATCCTCTTTGCAAGAACCATGGTATAAATATGTTCAATGACATAGCCTCAGAGAGACTGTCTCACAATGTATAACAGTTCACCAATTCTGTGCACTGGCAGAATCATACTACAGTGCCAATACACAAGTTCATCGTGGTTTCCCAGAATTTTCTACCTTGTTTCAGTAGTTGAAGGATTGCCAATATGCACACATAATCATAATCATAGTTCATGTAATTCACCCACACCCAACATGGCAAAATGCAATACATTTGATGCAATCAAATCAGTTAATGATTTCAAACAACAGACAGATTTGACACAGTTGGAATTTTAAGGTTAAAGCAGTATTAAAGTTTACTAATAATGCAACCTATTTCGTGGTCCTCCAATGGAGTGAAGTATGCACTTTCAGCAGAACTTAGGAAGATACAGTAAAATGGTTCCTCACAATGAGCACTACATAGATTTGTGTAGCTCCATCATAGTTTTGTTGAATAGAAAGTTGGCACCATAAGAATATGCATAAATTCAAGATGCCTTAAACTTTCACTTAAGAGGTATTCACACAAAATCCCAATGTTGGATTCTTTTCCAAGCTATATGTGAAGCATGGATATTGGTCTGTCCATTTGCAGAAGCATCCCAAGAGTTTAAACATTAAAGATGCCATCCTGTGAGGACCTTTTCAGATGGTTACTGTTTTGGCTATCAGTAGGCCAAGATTATTCCATGGATGGCACTATTGTGAATGTTTTTGGCTGAGTTTGTATTACTGGCGATATTGCAGTTATAAGTAAAACAAAAGCAGATCATAACCACAACCTGCTCGTGATGATGATAGTACTGCGATGACAAGGTTTAAAGCATGAAGTGACACATCAGTGTTAATAGGATTAACATCTATGGGTCCCTGTGGTGTGCATTCCAATCCACATAAGATGAAGGATATTAAATAAATGTTGGCCCCATAAGACAAGAGTATCTGTGATGTTGCCTCAATTTTTAAAAGTTTGTCTTTCCATGCATTCCAACCTTTTTGGATAAGACAAGTCCACTGAAAGATTGGCTCAGGAAGGATGCCCTCAATATTTCCTAGGAAGACCACCAATATATTTTTGAATCTCTCAAGCCAGTTCTGTCAGCAATTTGTTGTCTACTGCAATGTTATAACTGCAGGAAAGGTACAATTCTTGAGGTGGATACATCACAGAAGGCCAATGCAATAATATTTTGCAAGACTAAAAATACTTATTGCTTTCAGTTTGAAAGCCCTGCTACTGCCTAAGACATTTATTCCAATATGAAGTTTGAGACACCAGCTCTAATATTTCTCATTATTTCGTTTCACACATAATCATTTGGCAAGGAATTGACCATTGAAATAGATTATAAGGCATCAGAAATTATTTGCAACAAAAGCTACGAATGCATCACCATGTTTGCAGTATCTACTTGTCAAGGTAAATATATCAGTGAAATATAAAACAGGTACCAAGATAATTAAATCACTAAGCAAATTACTCAACACGTACAAAGACCACAACATTCTCTTTGATTTGATCATTGATGCTCCAGACTGTAAAGTTGAAGACATTCTCAAGGTTACTCTGCTGCCCTTTGGCCAGAGCTGACTGGAGATTTTTCAACTACAAACATTGCAAAATATTATTTTCCTGACACACCTAAATTAATATTTCAGAAGATTTATTCCTTTTGGCCTTTTAGATATGTGTTTAGTACAACCCAACAAGTAACTTGCAAAGGCAAATGAGTCCTAATACCAAACGCATTATGTCAAGACATCAAATTCCTATTACACAAGGGACACAGGACTATTGGACACACAGGATGGCTGACACATGAATCTGTACTGGCCATGGATATATCAGGATATTCAAAGATTCATATGAAACATGCCATTGTATAACTAGAAATACTACAGAAGATAACCTTGAAGGAGACTCTTATGTCCATATGATTTTCCATGCACTCCTTGGATTCAGACATATTTATGGTAAATGCAAAGGATTACATACATGTGACTGATTGCTCCTCTAAATATTACCTTGTTCAATGACTTAGCAACACAACAACAATGATTGTTGCTGACATGAAACAGGATGAGTGCTACTTTCAGTTTCATTCTGTAACTTGAAACAGACAGAATTTACAATGGACTGTATACACCAGCAGACCATTCCAAGGTATGTGTACTAAATGGGAATTGACCCAAGTCACAATACAATATGCTCAAAATGTCTAGCAGAATATATGTTCTATAGAAAAGCAAGAGATGCTGTGTCTTGCAGTTAATCTGACAGCAAAACTTTAAGAAAAGTGCCCATGATGTCAAAGCATGTGACATAAGAGTATTTGATTGTATTAAGGACTCATACTCCATCTTAGCACAGATCACTTAGAGCATGACATTCTATTGTAAGTATGCTGTTCTGTTGTAGCCAAATAGCTTGATGTTAGCTCAGAAATATATGGGCCCTGCGAATATAGTTTTTGTACATTATAGTTTGCTCTGATAAAGGTCTGTTGGGCTCTTTGATGCTATGATATTCATGTCCAGCATTTTAAGTTGCAGGAGGTAACATAAGCATTGCCACATGAGATAAAACACACTGCTGAGGTGATCTCACATTATTATGTTCATTTGCAATAAAGTTGATGGTTTAAAAGGGTAAATTCAATGAATTAAAATTGATTGCAGTTGTAAAATGGTCAGGAAATAATTGCAGAGAGCAATACCTAGATTTCCATAGTTAACTGCACAAATGTGGACTTCAGAAGTTGCCATTAGTTTCAGAGGACCAATGACGGAGCATATTAATGGTTTTGCCATCATTGCTACGAAAGTTTGGGCTATAATGCTTTTCACTTGAAATATGAATAATTTATTCAAATATATATTTAAAATATATTTAACTTATACATATATCAAATGCACACTGCAAATTCAGTGAAGTGAAATATTGCTATAATTTGCAATGGCGAAGAACATATAAATGGTAACTTTTAAACAAAACACAATGGATAAATTGAAAATCAGAGTTCTTATGGAAAATGTTAATCCAAGCATACAACAAACAAAGGAAGAACAGAAGTAGAACTTTCAGCCTCTTTGAGTATGTACAGGTAGTTCTTCGATAATGTGATGTTTGCATTCATGTGCAACCCCGCATTTTGGAAAAAAAATCACACTTTAGAAACAGCACTTAAAGTGTTGGCGATGGAATCGCTTTATCGTCAACACACGTTCTAAAAATGTGTACTTTAGAAACATTGCCCCCAATCTGTCAATCGCATTACAGCGAATTCACATTAATAAAACATGTATTAAAGTCTGGATTAAGAAACAAGAGAAAATATTATTTCTGTCTCCATCTTGCTATGGCCATTCAAGATCTCATACACTTCTATTCAAATCACTCCTTACTCTCCTGAATTGTCTGTCCTCGTAAGACAGTCCTCCTCTGAACCATCTCCAACACATTTACAGCTTTCCCTAAATACAGAGACCAGAACTGCACACAGTATTTAAGACTTCCCTATACAATTGAAGCATAATATATGTATGTGATGTTCAGTTCTTGTAATAAATGATAGCCTCCTTGAGATCTTCTGATTACATTCATTACCCGCATCCTGATTTTTGGTGCTATAGTCGGATACAGCGATCCTTTCAGAGTAATGCAAAGGAGCAATGTAATCTATAAATTAGTTTAATTAAATGATAATTTACACTTCACCACAACCATTTCAATTAAAAGTCCTGAAAGATGTGATTTTAATAATGCAGAATATCAGGTTTCTTACTTATCTACTGCAGATGTTGACTTTGTTGAGACCTCTTTATCACCAGAGGTGAGTCTCATTGCTTTGGGGTATTGATTCACTATCAGCCTGTAGAAATTAAATAGTGACTTCTTGCTCAGATTCACCCATTGTTCATTACATAAATTATAACGGAAGACCGAATTTCTCAGTCATTGATTGTGGATTATTTCTCAATAAACCTTCAGTAACAATGTCAGAGTCATTAATCATTTTGTTTCATGGAAACTTAAAGAGGATCAAGAAGTTCATGCAGATAACCCAACAGGGAATTGGGATGTTGGTGTAACACAGTAAAACTGCAATTTAAAGTAGATTTGGATGGGGAGATAGGATACGAGTTAGGTGATTATGGCTTGTCTGATTGATTATTGGGGTAAATGTGATACTGTAATTTGAAATCTGTTGCACAGATCAAGAAGACCTCAGGTTCAGCTAACAGTTAATGCTGAATTACTGAATCAATTATAATGATGGAGTGCTAAAGAATGGGAAAAAAAAAGTCAATATTCCCAATCATATTTGCCTAGAGATATATGAAGGGCAATGAACATGTGGGGATGTCAGATGAATGCAGAATTGGTTTGTGCCTTCCTGTGAATAAGCTGGCTAGTACTCGCTGTGTTGGGCATGGAGGCATGATGGCATGGTGGCTCAGTGGTTAGCACTGCTGCCTTACACTACCAGGGATTCAGGTTCAATCTTAGCCTCAGGTGACTGTCTAGGTGGGTTTCCTCCCACAATCCAAGGATGTGCAGGTTAGATGGATTGTCTGTGTTAAATTGCCTATTGTGTTCAGGGCTCAGTTAGGCCATGAGTCAGTACAAATGTAAAGTGATAGGGTACGGGAATGGGACTGGGTGGGAAATGCTTTGGAGGGTCAGAGTGGATTTGTTGGGTCAAAATGGCCTGTTTCCATACTGCAGGGATTCTATGTGGTAGTAAGTTCCACTTTCATATTAAGGGGCGGCACGGTAGCTCAGTGGTTAGCACTGCTGCCTCACAGCACTAGGGTCCCACGTTCAATTCCAGCATCGGGTGACTGTCTGTGTGGAGTTTGCACATTCCCTTCATGTCTGTGTGGGTTTCCCCCCGGTGCTCCAGTTTCCTTCCACAGTCCAAAGATGTGCAGGTCAGGTGAATTGGCCATACTAAATACCCATAGTGTTAGGTACATTTGTCAGAGGGAAATGGGTCTGGGCGGGTTACTCTTCAGAGGGTTGGTGTGGACTGGTTGGGCCGAAGGACCTGTTTCCACAGAGTAAGGAATCTATATCTAATCAATCTACTAAAGGCATAGTTGGGACCTGCCAGATTGGAGAGGTCTGGAATCTTGGTGGATTTTTTTGGCTTTTATTTTGTATCTAGGTCTAGTGATTATAAACATTCTCACTATTAATCATACCTAACAAGAACAAAAATCAGCAAAGTCACTCGACAAAAAAAGTAAAACAGCAGATGTAGAGGCCGAATAGCAGTCCTTTCAAAAGTATGTTTTTAAAAATAATGGGAAATCTGCAGCACCAAAGAAAACTGAAAGAAAAGCTACAATAATTTAATAATAGATGACACAATATATTAATGTATAAATGTTTGGTCAGCATTTTCTGATAGCAGCTACTATTGGGATTCAAAAGTCTATTATGTTACATTAAAATAATGAACTTATCATATTTTATCAATGTTACAGATTCAAAAGTGTGCTAGAAGCAAGTGCCATTACTTCATATGGGGTCTCACTCATCAGTTAGATAACTAACGAGATCCTTGTTTTCCTTCTGATAGGATGTCCAGTGTTATTCTGATATCTCAAAGTTCACGGTCCACACAAAGCTGGGTGTGAGAGTGGACTGTGAGGAGGATGGAAAGATATTTCAGTATGATTTGGACAAGTTGAGTGAGTTGGCAAGTAGATCATAAATGAAGTATAATGCAGATAACTGTCAGTTTATCCACGTTGGAATCAGTAACAGGAAGGCAAATTTCCTGTTCTTCTTCAGGAAGGGCTTATGCCCGAAACATCGAATTTCCTGTTCCTTGGATGCTGCCTGACCTGCTGCACTTTTCCAGCAACACATTTTCAGCTCTGATCTCCAGCATCTGCAGACCTCACTTTCTCCTCAAAGGAAAAGATGCAACAAGACTTGAATATCCTTGTACAAGAGTCACTGAAAGTGAGCCTGCAAATGTAGCAGACAGTGAAAAAGGGAAATGATGGTTTGTCTTTCATAGCGAGTGGATTTGAATACCGGAGCAGGGATGTCTTGCTGCAATTGTGCAAGGGCCTTGGTGAGACCATACCTGATTACTGTGTGCAGATGAGGAAGAATACTTTAGATATGGAGATGATGCCACAAAAGGTTGCCAGATGGATTCCTGGAATCTGTACTGAGATCTGAAGAGAGATTGGTTCAATTATGACTATGTTCACTGGAGTTTAAAAGAATTAGGGGATGGGGAGTGGATTCTTACCGAAACGTTCAGAATTTTAACAGGACTAGGCAGAAAGGATGTTCCCAACGATAGAGCCAGAACCTGGGATGTTACTTGTCAGTTCTACAATGAAGACCAATACAAAACAGTTATCTAAAGAAGTTAAACATCATTAACATTTTAAGTTAGCTATACATGGTTGGTCCTCCTATTGGATTTTTCTCTCTCTTGTAAGAGTATGTGTATTCTGTGTTTTCTGAAATATCCCATTAAATGTCTGTGACTGCACCTTCATCAAACCATCCTTTAACCTAATTTGCTTGGTCATGTCAGCCAGCTCTGCCATTATGCCTTACATTTGCTATGATTCCTGATTAAGGACTTTTGCCCGAAACATTGATTTTCCTGCTCTTTGGATGCTGCTTGACTTGCTGTACTTTTCCAGCACTACACTCTTGACTCTATATCCCCAGCATCTGCAGTACTCACATTCACCTTACATTTGCCCTTGTTTAAATTTAAAATACTAGACTTGGTCCTTTCAGTTCTATTTCCTTTTAGTCATTTCTGTACTGTTATGTTAGTGCTTAGCATCTTTCTGAGCCTTTTCAGAGGCCATTTAGAATCAACTTCATTGCTGTGGCTCTGGAGTCTCTTGTAGTCCAGATCATTACAAGGATTGAAAATTTCCTTCCCTAAAGGGCATTAATGAATCAGATGGATTTCAATAACATCATTACTGATATTAACATTCAATACCAAATTGTCATTCTTTTAGTCAGTTTTGAGCCCATGTTTCTTTGGGATTAATCTGGGTTTCTGGATTACCAGTTCAACAACATGATCTTAAGTATTTTCTTCCAATTATCAACATAATGTAATCTAAGTAGAATTTGTCCTAATATTTCAATCATATTTGGAAAACCCTGTTTGACTTTGAAGGAACAATACACGTTCCAAGTGTAATGAGCTATTAGGAAAGTTGAGTGAAACTGAAAGGAGAAATCTAAGGAGCACCACTTATGTAAAATGCTGTCACTTTTTTTTAAAAAATGAGAACATTTAAAAGGACATCTAAAATTTATCTGAGCCTGATTTTGTATTAGAGAAAAGACATTCTGCAGGTCAGTCAGTTTTCCAATTCATTGAATTTGACAGGGAACTGCTTTGACTAGCTCCATGTATACATGGTGAATGCGACTAACAGCTCAGTCTGACAGGATCCAAGTCCCCAGAAACACTGGTCAAGTCACAAGGTTTACCTTTCCATCATGGAGCATTGTTTCCTGCAGTTGGGGAGCTCTGGTGCAGCCCTGAGGCAAGTTATAAGTCATGCCCCAATACTGCTAACATATGTACCATTGAAGAATATTCCCCATAATTGATGTCAGCAGTATGGCCTAAGGAAAAGACCTACTTATTGATTTCCACATTAGAAGGAACACTTCAGGCAGGTTTATAAAAAGTGCCCGTGTTTTCCCTTAATCTGTACACTCTCTGAATACAGCTAAGACACAAACACATCACACAACAAATAGTATTAAGTAATCCCAAAATTTAGGACCAAAAGTAGGTCATAATTGGAAATAAGTAATTCCAGGAATTCCATTCTTTGTTCAAGAATGTTTAAGATCATAGAATAAACAACAACTACATTGCACTCTGGATGAGAGAATGGATCTCACCAATATTGGATGCATCAGGTTTTTACAGACATCTGACATTTTTTAGTCTTCTGCTATTTTGTTTTGTGATAACTTACTGAGATAGTGTGATAGAAATCGAGCCCCATCGTTTTTGGAGTTGTCATAAAAATTAAAAATTTTATAAAATGCACTAAGTTTTCCAATTTACCTGACTTTCAGACCCACAATGATGGAAAACACAGACCAGGTTTCTGTACCAAACAAGATTCACTATTTAGTACAAGGTATTACACTCTAATTACATGTAAGCAGTTATAAGTTATTTCCAATTAAACCTCTCATCAACTTATAAACTCCTCCTTACATACACAAAGATTGACAATAGACAAGGTAAAATAGGTTCTGGACAGATGGTAAAATAGGAAAGACAATCAGTAGGCTTTGATCCCAGGTTCTGTTGCTGGGATGATCTTTGCGACTCCTCTGCTATCAAGCATGTTGCTTTAATCATCTTTCTCTGAACGCTTCCATTTATTGGTAAGAGACCCAAGAAGGCTGATTCACTTCTAAAAAGGCCTCTGACTTATCAGTCAAAAGGCACAGCTTACAACAGCTGTCATTGGAAAGATAAACTGGTTTACTTTAGGTTAAAAGTTAGTTTTGACTGCAGAGAACAGGGAGACTGCTCATGAGCTGGGGAAGAACTAAAAACTTTTCTCTCTCAGTAATTTATACTCAGCCTCAAGTTGCTAAATGACCTGAGAATGAATTACTCAATTGTTTGCAGGTAAAAAGGCCTCTGTCATTGATAATTGGTCAATAATCCATAGACCAGTTAATTTTATTGTTGCCAGCCAATGCTTCTTCTATGTACCCCCGCAAATCTAAATTGTCTGCAACTCAAGCATCGATTACAATTCACTCAAAGAATTGTCTACATGGCATGCTGCAATAGATGTCAGCTTATTTGCTTTCAAGCATATAAGCCCCCTTTTCAAATGTTTGTTTTAAAAGAGCTTTCTCAATTCAGTGAACAGGTTTACAAAAGACCCTGCAGTTTGAATAAGCCCATAAAACCATATGATACAGGAACAGGAATAGACTGTTCAGCTCCATGAGCCTGTTCCACCATTCAATAGGATCATGGCTGATCTGATTTTTCCTATGACCACGTTCCTGTCCTTTTCCCATATCTGTTGATTCCCTGATCAAGAATTTATATATCTCAGCTTTAAATATACACAAGGATTCTGCCCCACATTTCTCTATGGCGAGGAATTCCAAAGACTCTTAATCCTCTGATAAAAGAAATGCCTGCTTATCTCTGTTTTTCATTGATGTCCCTTTATTCTGAAACTACTGCCTCTGGTCCGAGATTCTCCCATGAGGGGAAACATCCTCTCAGCATTTACCCTGTTGAGCCCCTTAAGAAACCTATATGTTTCAATGAGATAATCTCTCATTCTTCTCAACTTCTATGAATTTAGAACCAACCTGTTTAATCTTTCCTCATAACACAACCCCTCCAAACCAGGGATCTTCCTGAGTGAAACTTTTCTGAACTGCTTCAAAAAGAATGATAGCTTTCCTTAGACAAGGGGATCAAAACTGCCCATAGTGCTCCAGATGTGATTGCACCAGTACCTCGTACAGTTGCAATAAGAGTTTCCTATATTTATACTTCAATCCTCTTGAAATAAGGGCCAACATTTCATTAGGTTTTCTGATTATCTTCTGCTAACTTGCCATGTTTTGTGCACCAATACACCCAATTCCTTTGTGTTGCAATTTTCTACAGTTTCTCTCCATTTAAATGATGTACTGTTCTTTTGTTTTTACATCCAAAAAGAACAACTTCATATTTTCCCACACTACACTCAATTTGCTAATGTTTTGTCTGCTTATTTAACCAATCAATATATCTCTGTGAACTGCTTGTATCCCTCTCACAACCTGCCTTCCCTTCTGTTTTAGGGTAAACTGCAAATTTGGCTACAGTACATTTACTTTCTTCCAGGTCATTGACATATTGCAAACAGTTGCAGTTCAGCTTTGATCCCTCTGGAACCCTATTGGTCACAAGGCACCAACCTGAAAAAGAAGCCTTGGCTCCACTTGCTGTTTCCATGCCAATATATTACCTCCATCATTGTAGGCTGTCATCTGAAGTAATTTTTTCAGTCTGACAATATGGCTGGAGTTTAATCCAGTTCATCATGGCAAAAAAAAACATGGCAGCTAGGCCTTCTTAATCACAAGAGAAACCAGACATCATTTTCACAGTCATGGGGAAACCTGCCCCAAACATGGTGGATTTGGGAAGGGGCCATTATGAGCAACTCACTCATTGTGATGGGATGTCAATTAGACCAATTAATGGCCAACGGAATCATTTATCGCTGAGCCGATGGCAACTTAATGCTGATTCAGGGATTCAATGAGAGACACTTATCCCTTCCTGCCCGCCAGAGAGTGGCTAGCAATATAGGGTTTGCCAGCAGCTTCCTTGAGGGGTAAGGGATACTGTGGAGAAAGTTCCCTCATTATCAGTCCTTTTTCTTTGGTCATGGGAGGTGTGTACCACTCCCTAAGCCTGCATTTATTGGTCATTCCTAATTGTCCGCAAGAAAGTTGTGCTGAGTTGCATTCTTGCATGTTGGATTAGTGGTTAGCACTGCTGCCTCACAGTGACATGTTGGATTAGTGGTTAGCACTGCTGCCTCACAGTGCCAGGAACGGGGGTTCCATTCCATCTTCGGGTGACTGTCTGTGTGCAGTTTGTGCGTTATCGCTGTGTCTATGTGGATTTCCTCCAGGTGCTCTGGTCATTTCCCAAAGTCTGAAGATGTACAATTTAGGGGGATTGGCCATGGGCAATGTAGGTTCAGAGGGGGAAGGATGCTGTTTGGAGGGTTGCTGTGGACTCAATGGGCTGAATGCCTTGCTTCCACACTGTAAGGATTCTATGATTCTTGAACGACTGCAGGTGCACCTACAGTGCTGGTGGGAAGGGAGCTCCAAGTTTTTGATCTTGCAATAACAGGAAGAAAAACTAATATATTTCCTTGGCAGGATGGCTGTGTGCCTTGGAGGGGGACACGTGGTGTTCACATGCATCTACTGCCCTTGTCCTTTTAGGTGGTAGAGACTGTGCTTTTGGCAAATGCAGTCAAAGAAGGCTTAGTGAACTATTGTAGCACATCTGTTCCCAACTGAACACTCACAGGACCTTTCACAACCACCATCAAGTCCCCTGCTCTCCTCCCTCTTCAGCTGACCCCTTTCACAATTTTTGAAGAAGTAACAAAGAGGATTGATGAGGGCAGAGTGGTAGATATGATCTATATGGACTTCAGTAAGGTGTTCAACAAGGTTCCCCAAGGGAGACTGATTAGCAAGGTTAGATCTCATGGAATACAGGGAGAACTAGCCATTTGGATACAGAACTGGCTCAAAGGTAGAAGACAGAGGGTGGTGGTGGAGGGATGTTTTTCAGACTGGAGGCCTGTGACCAGTGTAGTGCCACAAGTATCGGTGCTGGGTCCTCTACTTTTTGTCATTTACATAAATGATTTAGATGTGGACATAGAAGGTACAGTTAGTAAGTTTGCAGATGACACTAAAATTGGAAGTGTAGTGGACAGCGAAGAAGGTTAGCACAGATTACAACGGGATCTTGATCAGGTGGGCCAATGAGCTGAGAAGTGGCAGATGGAGTTTAATTCAGATAAATGCAAGGTGCTGCATTTTGGGAAAGCAAATCTTAGCAGGACTTATACACTTAATGGTAAGGTCCTAGGGAATGTTACTGAACAAAGACACTTTGGAGTGCAGGTTCATAGCCCCTTGTAAGTGGAGTCACAGGTAGGTAGGATAGTGAAGGAGGTGTTTGGTATGTTTTCATTTATTGGTCAGAGTATTGAGTGCAGGAGTTGGGAGGTCATGTTGCAGCTGTATAGGACATTGGTTGGACGACTGTTGGAATATTGCATGCAATTCTGATCTCCTTCCTATTGGAAAGATGTTGTGAAACTTGAAAGGGTTCAGAAAAGATTTACAAGAATGTTGCCAGGGTTGGAGAATTTGAGCTATAGGGAGAGGCTGAACAGGCTGGAGCTGTTTTCCCTGGAGGGTCGGAGGCTGAGGGGTGACCTTATAGAGATTTACAAAATGATGAGGGACATGGATAGGATAAATAGACAAAGTATTTTCCCTGGGGTGAGGGAGTCCAGAACTAGAGGGCATAGGTTTAGGGTGAGAGAGGAAAGATATAAAAGAGACCTAAGGAGCAATCTTTTCACGCAGAGGGTGGTACGTGTATGGAATGAGCTGCCAGAGGAAGTGGTGAAGACTGGTACAATTGCAACATTTAAGAGGCATTTGGATGGGTATATGAATAGGAAGGGTTTGGAGGGATATGGGCCGATTGTTGGCAGGTGGGACTAGATTGGGTTGGGATATCTGGTTGGCGTGGACCGGTTGGACTGAAGGGTCTGTTTCCGTACTGTTCATCTCTATGACTCTATAATCCTGCTCACAATTCTTGGCGTATAGGTTTTTATTCCTGGGGTCCTAATTCCTAGGGAAGGAATATTGTATTATAATTCCACAATCTAGGATGGAATATGTTGTCAACATAGCACATGGAAGTCACCAGAGAATTGTCAAAGCCAAATAACTCATGAGGGGGAAGCTATCTTGTCCAGGAATTGACTACATAGTCAAGGATAAATTCAAAGTGTTTGCTGTATCAAACAAACACAATGTTAAATTTTCATGATTCTAATTGCCTAAACTACCTCCAGGATCAACACTGAAGTTAATTTTGCGGATTCCCCACATTGTCTGGTTAAATAACTAATGTGCTGACAGTCCAGGCTAGTTAATTTCTTTTGGATTCCCAGATGAAAGTGACAAACAGTTGGATTTTGTTGTCTTTATCTACTGTTTTATTTGAAAAGCTTTTCAACATGAATTGTCCTTGGAAGAACTGACAACATTTCAATTCATAATGTTGCTCAATAGCTTTACAGGAAAAAGACACAATGTAATCTCCTATTTTGTATGGAGCAACATACCTGAAACTCTGAAAAACATTGTAATGTCAGGAATTTATGGTGATTAACATGAGGTGTTTAAGGAGCACAATTCCGAAGAAAACATTAATATTATGATTTTACAGGCATGTTCCCCTAGCTTGCAATCTACTATGGAGTTGTAGATACACAATCATGCAACATTGAAATCATTAGGAATCAAATGTCATTTGTGGAAACTACTGTCCATTAAGTTTATGAGACTCAAAGATAATGCTTCATGTGTCTTGGAGACAATTTAATGTATATGCTATGAACTTTTGTGAGGAAATATTACAGTTAAAATGTATTTTGGAAACTGAGATACAAAAGCCTTGATAGGTTTATCAAATTAGTTAATGATTACTGAAATGTCGCAACTGGAAACGACAATATTATCAAAGGTTTCACTCAATGACTTAGAGATGGAAATCACTTCAGAAATTCCTTTGTTCTCCAAAAAAGTCATTAAAATTTCTTGATCGCCGTTTATGTTCAACTCACCAGGTGCTAAGTGGTTAACTTTTAAATAAGTGATTTTCTAAGATATGGTTCCATTTACAGAAAAGGGAAAATATTCTGCCAATGTATGTGTGTATGTGTGAGTGGAAGTTACAAACCTTTTACAGCTATTGTTGACTGTTATTATATTTTTGCCAGTTTTCTCTTATGCTTAATTACACCCTCCAAAGTTAAATCATAAACATTGATTAGATTATTTTATTGTTTAATTTTTGCTCTACTAAGTTACTTTATTATGAATAAAGTGTTAACTTTTTGAGCTATAAATCTAATGTCTGAAACCTATTATTTGAAAAGTCTGGTTAAGAAAAAGTGTGCGATTTTGAGGGTCATTGATTGTTTTATTTGCAAATCCAGGGTTAGGATTTGGATTGGCTTCTGTCATGAACATTTATAAAAACTTGAACTCTCTGTTTTTATATTTTTGCCAGTTTTCTCTTCTGCTCAATTTCACCCAGATGAGTAAGCCTCCTAGAGTTGCTATATCCCCTTTCTATACTGTTCAACCCCCAAAAGCCCATTCATCCATCCTCCAGACATGGATACCCACTGTATCATCATGCAGCTCTCACTGTCTCCCCTGCTTCCTAAGCCTCAACTTTACAGTTTAATGATGCCCATCCTGCTTCTCTGTGCTCCCTTTGCGAAAGCCATTACTGTGGTCACTGCAAATAACCCTCTCCCATCCCTTAGTCTGCCATGCCCACTGATACTGTTTGCATTCCCCTCCCATACAACCTCTTTTCCCCCCAATGCCACTGGCTTCCTTTCCATCTCCATCAAGCCTCTGCTTTCCTCACTAGCCTTGATTACACCCCTTTCGACAGTGACCTCCTCACCTCAGCAGCTCTTGCATCCTCTTTAATGGCTGATGAAAAAACTCCAAGACGGTATTTGCCTCAGACCTTTGGTCACCTACAATGAGCAGTAATAGAGTCATAGAACTGTGCAACGTGGAAACAAACCCTTTGATCCATGCTGACCAGATATTCTAAATTAATCTAGTCATATTTGCCAGCATTTCTTGGACATGACTGACCACTGTCTTTGCAGATCCATGACTAATGGTACTCGATTCTTTGTTTGCTGCTGGCCCTACAGGAAAGGTAACTCACTGCCTGAACTGCAGTCAGACAGATCCCCTGACAATGAACATCCCAAGCTGACAACTGACCATGATCAAGTGTGAACTGTGCATCTTATTGATAATACTGAGACCACCCCTGACCAACAACGGGGCATCTCTGGAACATATTCATACCTAGGAGAATGTGAGGACTGCAGATGCTGGAGAGTCAGAATTGAAAAGTGTGGCATTGGAAAAGCCCAGCAGGTCAGGCAGCATCCGAGGAGCAGGAGAGTCGATGTCTCATGCATAAGCCCTTCATCCAGCACAACCCTTTTCAACTCTATATTCGTATCTAACTTGCACCTATTTTCTGACATGGCCATATGGTTGGACGAACATGCAGTGTGTGTTTGACATTGAGGCAACTGGCAGATGCAATTGGTGTTAAATTGATGTCCCAGTGTGCTGTACAACAAAATGTTATCCCTGTCACAGACATAACAGACATAAGTAAAGCAGTCAGCCTATTTGAGTCTCTGCACAATAGAGCAATACCATAGTACTGATAACCTGTGGCTTTGGCTGAAGCCATTCACTTGCTAATAAGAATGGCAAAGGAAGGCATGGATCATGTCACCATATGATTAGGCGCTAAGTGAGCGAGCACAAGCAGAGTAGATGAGGAATTTTACTATGCAGCCTAGTCCGCTCTATGAGCTGGCAGTGCCTGTGTGCAGGAAGTTCAATAATCTCTTTCAGCTGCTGCTCCAACGTCCTGCACATGACGATTGGCATCACCAGGCAGTTCATGTCATTAGCTTCTGGTTCCAGAAGTTGCTGCCACACTCGAGAGTAGGAGGCCCATACAGCCAGAAAGTAATTAAGAGGGAATACTGCATGTGTCCCTGCTGCAGGCAATTAACGCTTGGTTCCACTGTGCCCTACAATGCAAATCTGCACTTCCAAAACAGCCTACAAATGGATTGGAGAGTTGCAATGATGGTGAAGAGGGAGTGCCAAATATCAGACAACAATGGCTGTGGATGAGGCGTGCATGCATGTTGAGCCCAGGGATTATATGGGACATATCTTTAAGGTAAGAGGAGATTTAAAAATCAGAAGCTAATGACATGAACTGCCTGGTGATGCCAATCGTCATGTGCAGGACGTTGGAGCAGCAGCTGAAAGAGATTATTGAACTTCCTGCACACAGGCACTGCCAGCTCATAGATCGGACTAGGCTGCATAGTAAAACTCCTCATCTACTCTGCTTGTGCTCGCTCACTTAGCGCCTAATCATATGAGGGGTGACTTTTTTTACACAGGACTATCAGGGAAATGTGGTGGATGCAGGTACAGTTGCAACATTTAGAAAATATTTGGATAAATATATGAATGGTTTGAAGAGCTCTCACCTTAAAGATATGTCCCTATGATACCCGGACTCAACTTGCATGCACCCCTCATCCACAGCCATTGTTGTCTGATATTTGGCACCTCCTCTTCACCCTCATTGCAACTCTCCAATCCATTTGTAGGCCGTTTCGGTCGTGCAGATTTGCATTGTAGGGCACAGTGGAACCAAGCATTAATAGTCTGCAGCAGGATAAGGTGGGACTAGTTTAATTTAGGAACATGGTCGATACAGAGTAGTTGGACCAAAAGGTCTATATCCATACTGTCTGACTCAATGACTTTATTTTGCTGAGCAACATGGAGGATATAGCAGTACACTGAAGTTGCCAGGGTGCCCCCTTTGACTCTCACGTTGCAATTTCTCAATGTCTAGCTTTTTTCAGCTTGTCTGGTATGATTGGAAACTGAATACTAATGAGGCAAGCTATGGTATTAATAAGGTACTTAGCAAGCAATGATCCCCCTTAATGGGCAACTCATCGCTGTTTGTAAGCAATTCATCTGCCCATGTAATAACAGCCTAAAAGATGCAACAAAATGTTCTTGACATTGAGATAGACCTCCCTGACTTTTCATTCAACTCTTATCATAGCCAACATTACGCTGTCCCATTATAAGATTCTGCCCAATGTAATTTCCTGCATTGTGAATGGCACAAATTTCTGAAACTCTTAAGCTTGTTGAGATAACAGCAAGTTATGGTTATTAAAATGTATTTAAAGACCACAATTATGATTGAAACATTGAAGTTACAATTTTATAGGCATGCTGCCTGAGCTTGCAATCTGCTGTGCAATGGGAGACACACAACAATGTAGTACATTCTTAATTGAAATCATTAGGAAACATCGGCATTGCTTTGAAACCACTTTTCATTAAGTTTCCTGCATGTCAAAGATGATGCTTCATGTGACTTAGAGACAATTAGAGAAGATAGTTTAAGAGCTGTTATGAGAGAGAAAAGAAACATAATTGAAATGTATTTTAGCTGTTAAGGAACAAAGACTTTGATGTATTTATCAAATTAATGAAAACTTCTAGATGATTGCAGAGCAACAATTCTATTAAGTGCCTCAACCAATGATTAAAGAATATGAAAATAGCCTACAGGATGGAAAACTGTAGGATATCCATTATCTTATTATGGTATTTCAGCAATTTCATTCTGTTTTAGCTATTTTTTTGTGAGAACAATCTCTTCTAGCAAATCATGACCGTCAGTGTATATGGTTACAATCCATTTGCAAGGTGAATGAGTACGTATGTTAGTGCGGACAGATTGGAGATAGCCAGCATGGATATGTAAAAGATAAATCAAATTTAATTTTTCTTGTTAACATTTTGTTTTGTTTTGAGGAGGTCTCTGACAAGGTGGATAAGGAAGATCAATTTATGTTATTTAAATGAAGTACCAGAAGCCATTGAATAAATAGATGCAAGTTTGCTCATTGAGCTGGAAGGTTTGTTTTCAGACGTTCGTCACCATACTAGGTAACATCTAGGTGAGCCTCTGGTGAAGCACGGGTGGTATAGCCTGCTTTCTATTTATGTGTTTAACTTTCCTTGGGTTGGTGAAGTCTTTTCCTGTGGCGATACCATCTCCTGTGGTGATGTCATTTCCTGTTCTTTTTCTCGTGGGTGGTAAATGGAAAAAACAGGTAGAAAACTAGCCACCAGGACACATGAACATCAACTAGCCACAAAAAGACATGATCCACTCTCACTGGTATCTTTACTTACAGATGAGGAAGCACGTAACTTCAGCTGGGACAACACATCAATCCTAGAACAAGCCAAAAGAGACATGTGTGAGAATTCCTAGAAGCATGACACTCCAATCAGAACACTATCAACAAGCACATTGACTTGCATCCCATTTACCACCCTCTGAGAAAAACAACAGGAAATGACATCACCACAGGAAATGACATCACCAACCCAAGGAAACCTAAACACATGAATAAAAAGTGGACCATACCACCAGTGCTTCACTAGAGTCTCATTGAAGACATTACCCAGTATAGTGATGAAACATCTGAAACCGAATCTGCCAGATCAGTGAGCAAACTTTCATCCAGAACCTCAACCTGAGCTACAAATCTTATCAAAACACTTTAACATTGAATAAATTTCTGCACACTGGAAGTGTAAGGAATTGCAATATTTGACATGGCTTTGGAATGTATTGGGGGTAACAGAGAGAAGGAAGTATTTTTGGCTGGAAAATTCCACTTGCAAAGATCCATGCAACTTCTCTGGCATGTTCCCATCTCTGGGCCATATTAAATGTGGATGGTTAGGTTTGCCCTTTTACTGGCATTGGGGAGAAATTGTCCACTGGGAACTGGGCTTTCTATAGCAGCTATATAGAAATACATAACATTATGAAAAGGATAGATAAAATAGAGGCAAGCAAGTTGTTTCTGCTGGTGGATGTGACTGGGACTAGGGGACATGGCCTCAAGATTAGGGGGAGTAGATTTAGGACAGAGATGAGGAGAAACTGCTTTTCCCCGAGAGTAGTGAATCTATGGAATTCTTTCCCAAGGAAGCAATAAAGGCAGCTTTATTAAATACGTAGAAGACACAGTTGGATGGGTTTCTGCATGGTAGGGGAATTAAGGGTTATGGGGATAATGCAGGTAGGAGGAGCTGAAACGTTGAATAGATCAGCCATGACCTTAATGAATGGCTGAACAGGCTCGACAGGCCAAATGGACCACTCCTACTTCGATCACTATGAAAAGGTGATTACCACACCACAAGGACAACCTTGCAGTTGTGGCCATCCTAAATTCTCTTCAGAGAAGTTTGTTCATTCTTTTTCTCTCTCAAATGTAATGTCAGATTCTGTCTGGGCTGCTGGAGCTGCCCAAGTGTCTTTACTGGAGAGATTGCTGTTGTCCCTGTCTGGCCTTGGAAATCTGATAGCCATGTTTAATTGGTCTTTTCTCAGGTCATACTATCTGTGAAAATGCATATCAATCACTGATGCCAACATGACATGGCATCTACAGCCAGAACTATACCCAGTTTCAAAATCAAAAATATAACAGGAATGACGTATATGTTCCAATTTCAGGATGTGACTTCAGAGGTCTGTATTAGGAATTCAACCTTTGACTGTGTTTATACATAGATGAAGCAATAAAGAACTGCATATCTAGGTTCACTGATAACAATGATTATTGGGCACAGTAAGAAGTATAGATGTGAACAGGAGGTTGCAAACAGACATTGATTGATTCAATGAGTGGAAAAAATATTGTAACAGATGAGATTCAGTGCGAGGAAGAGTGAGTCATTCACTTTGTATCAAAGAAAGGGATTGATCATAGTTTTCTAGATGGAAAAATAAGTTATGGAGAGGGGGCGTTTAGAGGATCATGTACTGAAGTCACTGAAAACTATAGGACAAGTACAAAAGAAAATTGAAAGGTTAATTGAATTCAGCATTTAATTTTAAAGGCCAACAGCTCAGAGGGGCACTATGTGTGGTCATTCTATAAAACTCTTGTAAAACTGTTTCAGGAATAGTACTGCACTCAATTCTTGCCACCACCCTTAGAATGTTTGTGTTAACAATTGCCATCTGGCATACATGTGACTCCAGACCCACAGCTCTGTGGTTGAATTTTAAACTGCTCTCAGGGAATTTAGGAATTGGCAATAAATATTGGCTGAGCCAGTGATGCCCTCATCCCAAGAATGCATTAAAAAAACACTTTTGCACTATCATATGCTCATAGGGATAGATGTTGTCATCGATGCCAGTATGTTACATGATTTTTATTGCAGTTCTACATTTCAAGCACCTGTAATTTGTTGCCAACCACAGATAGCCTTTCACAGAACACATAGTGGGAAGGAAAAGAAAAAAGTAAAACTTTTGAAATCATTGGATCTAGAATTTCTTATTTATAAAGGTTTTGCCACTTTACATCATTGCCAAGTTGATTGACTGTCATTGTAACTGCAATTACAAGAACAAAGCTACACTGGCTCCCCATCCTTAGTGCCATACTAACTTAGAACTTGTTTAAGACAGTGCTATTCTTTCTCTCATGGCATGACATCTGATCATTGTTCAGGACTGATTGTGGCCCATGTTATTGACCAACTTGGAAGGACAGTACCAACAGATGAGTGACAGTCTCCTACTGATCTGTGCACCTCCCTGAATAACTTACCACAAATCTACTCTATGATTGCACTGAATCTTCAGGACTGATTATGGTCCACTGCCCAAATCATTATGATATTGAATTCCTGACCCTGAATTCCCCAAATCCCTGACTGATCATGTTCAAGCCTGTGGATTGATTTTGGACATTGCCCTTTGCTTCATGTTCCAGTACTTTCTAACTCATGACTGTTCTACTTGACTTGTCTGAAGATTATTCCCCTTTGACTTTCAGACACGATCATTTGGTCAGACAATAAGACCATCAGTCAGAGAAGAAATAGGCCATTCAGTCCATTGAGTCTGTTTCCCCTTCAATGAGATCATAGCTGATCTGATAATCCTCAGCTCCATTTGCCTGTCTTTCTTCCACAATCATTGATTTCCTTCCTGATTTAAAAAAAATCTGTCCATATCTGCCTCAATGACTTTAAAGCACATGGAATGTATTTACCAGTTATATTACTAGCACATCGCGTAGGTGGAGAATGTTGATGCAGCATGGTGCCATACATGAACATGTCCAACCACCTTCACTAATCATTATTGGCAATCATGATAAGCTGCCTGCCTTTGCATCTTTGCTAAAATAGGAGGCAAGAGAGCATTATGGTAAGCCTCCAAGTTATAAATGAGGTTGCAGTCTGCAAAAAGGTAATGTTAAAAATCACACAACACCAGGTCATAGGCCAACAGGTTTATTTGGAAGCACTAGCTTTTGGAGTGTTGCTCTGGAGATTTGTGGTCAGTCGGAGATCTGTGGTTAAATCAGTCATGGAGATGCACAGATCGGTCAGGAAACTAGTCCAAAAAAGGTAGTGTACTATAAAGCATAGGTGCTGTGAATGTCTAAGCAGGTGCAATGTCAGTGAGTGCTAAAAGAAAAAGCTTAGAGACTTGAAATGTACTCTGCCCCAACCCACAACCTGTTGTTGCATGCAAGTAGCCTTTCAGCGGCATTACAATTCAAGACTATCGTAGATTCCAAAGTATAATATTTCATTGAAGACTTTATTCTAAATGAATCAAAGGAGTACAATGATGTGTAGAGACTGGTGCATGTCTGATGCCATCTTTTGTGGACAGAGGGTGCAAGGCGTTGCTGCTTTAGGAGCATGCCCTAAGATGTTGGGGACTGCTGGCCAAGATAGAGGCCTGGTGGAATTGACAGTGAGCTGGAGGCACTAGGTGCCAACCACACTTCCATATTGGGAATTGTCACTGTCTGGTTTCTCCTCATTGCATGAGAGAACAGCAAAGCTGCATACAAATGAAGCAAGAAACGGAGATCTTAATGACTTCAATTGTGCCTCTTGCCACTCGCTACTGAGATTCTCATTTCACCACTGAAACTTTGGGTCCAAAATCAGACTTTTCTTTCTCGAGTTCAAGGGTCTAATTCTTTCTGATCTCACTATATTTTTCATTCAGGGGCAAAGTAAATTAACCCAATGTCTCAACACAATAGAAAATTAAAATGAATAAGAGTTAAAAGTCACTCCTCAGATTGGCAAATTCTGCACCCACTGCAGTTCACTAAAGGATGCGGATTCAGAAGATAGAAGTATAATTTCAAAATTAAGACAGCTATATTTTAAAAATTCCTCTTTTAGTTTCAGCTCTTTGCTGGGTGTGTGCAAAAGTGGTTGGTTCAATAATGGGTGCTTGCATTACGTCCTCAGTGTAGGACGCAACGCCACTGCAGCCTTCTTTCTTTCTTCAAGAAAAGATTCCCAACAAGTTTAGCTTTTCCTAACCTCACCGTTCTGGCATTGTTCATGTAAATCATTCAGTACAATTGCCAATGCCCTTGTATCCATTTCAAAAAATGGAGATCAGAACTGCACATAGTACTCCAAATGTATTTCTCAACAATTTTCCATCAGACCATAAGATACAGGGCAGAATAAGGGCATTTGGCCCATTGAGACTGCTCTGCTATTTGATCATGGTTGACATGTTCCTCAACCCCATTCTCCTGCCTTCTCCCTGCAATCTTTGATTTCATTAAAATCAAGAGCCTATCGACCTCCATCTTAAATACACTCAGGCCTTCACAGCCTTCTGTAGTAATATGTTCCACAGACTCACCACCCTCTGGCTGAAGAAATTCTTTCTCATCTCAGTTCTGATTGTTTGCCCCTTTTTTTTCTGAATCTGTGGCCTTGGGTCCTGGTCTGCCCTCCTAGTGGAAACATCTTCTCCATGTCCACTCTATCCAGGCTTCCCAATATTCTGGAAGTTTCAATCAGACCACAAGTCTTCTTTCTAAACTCCATTGAGTACTGACCCAGAGTCCTCAACCACTCCTCATATGACAAGCTCTTCAATCTTGGGATGAGTCTTGTAAACCATCTCTGGATTGCCTCCTATGCCAGTAAATGCTTCCTTAAATATGGGGCCCAACACTGCCCGGAGTATTCCAAATGTGGTCTGACCACAGTCTATACAGCTTCAGCAGTAAGTCCTTCTCTTTTCCTGTTCAATCTCAAAATAAAGCATAGACTTTAGTTTTTATTTTTTTATGGCCTTATTTGCCTTTGTCCTTTCAGTGATTTGTGTTATCTGTACGCCTACTTCCCTTCAATCCTTTAGCCAGGCCATGTCTGCTTTGTCTCGCTAGTATATATTGATGCAAAGTAATTATTTTAAATTTCTGCCAATTTAACATCATTACTTGATATCTTGACTCATGCATCCCTAATCGTCCTGATCTTATCCTGATGTTTCTGACATCCTTTATATAATTTTTTTCTTTTCAACTAAATTTTGCAGTTCCACTTTGCTTTCCTTTATTTATTGTTTTACTTGCAAGGACAGAACTTAAATATTGCTGGAAGGAGACACTAAGCCAAATCCTTTTATTTTGTACTCGTTGGGACTCTGATGCAATAAATAGACTTGAGTAACTTTAACTTTTGTCTCCTCCGAGCATTTGTTTTTACTTTTTCAACCTCAGCATATTCTGCTGCACCATCTCTCTCATTGTCTTTGTAATTAGAATCAGCACTTTTCTTCATGTTCATGCTGCATTTGACTCTTTATTCCTCCATAGAGTTTACTATTGGTCAGTTTTTTCTTGTTTCTTTCAGAGAAATATTTTGGTGAAGAAATTTTCCAGACTCAGACCTTGAGCATTGACAAATTTTATTGCATGATGTCATGGGGATCACACCTTTCCTATTCCCAGTGCAGTGCTACTCCAAAGCGCTCCTGATTGCCGCAGATTTATATTTTTGGATATGGGCCGGGTGCTGGCGGGTGGGATTAGATTGGGTTGGGATATCAGGTTGGCATGGACGATTTGGACCGAAGTCTCTGTTTCCATGCTGTACATCACCATGACTCTATGGCCAACAGATGCTGAGCTGATAGCTTCTCAGGACAGCACATAACTAGCTATTGTTTTCAGACCTTGAGTTAATACATTCTCCAGATACTATATTCACCCATTGATAACATCTGGCTGGGTTGTGGTTTTGCTCAACAGGTGTCTGCAGATGAACAATTCAGGAATTATGTGGGAAAAGCAGAAGTTACGTGATTGTTACAGAATGGTCTAGCAGGCTAGGGGCCACCTGGGGCAAGAGGCCAAGCCAGGTGAGAGCAATGACTGAGTAAAATCGCTGCAAACAGCAAGAACAGCTTTCACAATATTTCTCCTGAACTCTAATGATTGCTACTTTAAACATATACCGTTACTGTTTTATCTCTTTGGCAACATTTATTTTTCCAATTTATCTTCTTTAATTCCACATGCACTTCCTCAAAAGGAATACTGAATATCGAAACTATTACTGGATATTTTTAACCTTTTCAGAGATGTTGTTACACGGTTCTGGAGCAGAGGTAATGATATTACCACTGTACCACAAAAGCCCATTACAACTTAATCCTATGTCATTATCTGCCATCCTTCTAATGATTGGAATGAGGGTAGCCAGGTGAACATCAGAGAATATGAGCTCCCTGGCTGGGACTGTTGATCTGTTAATCTAACATAGAATTGATTGGTTTATTGTATTGGCAACTGCATAAGTCAATAGGACAAAGGTCAGATCATTTCATTTCACATGCAGTAATCATGTCTGCTTGCTGTTAGCTCCCTTTAAAGTCCACATGAACTTTTGATAATCTACAAATAACCCTGAGGGAGAACTTCAACTTGGTATGTTCTGCAACAACTCAAAGAATTGCCCAGTCAGCACTTATATTGAGGGTAATAATGTGTCTTTTGAACGCTTTTACAATGTTGCTCAAGAAACGTGCATGATCTCACAAGATGAGACATCCAAAGAAATTCTTCACACCCTTGTTTCCATATTTAATTTACAATGGAATCCCATCTGCCTTTCTGTTATATATCAGCTTTAATATGTACTAGAAGAGAGCACATCTAACAAACATCAAATGCAAATTTTGGATCCAGCTTGCTGCCAGAGATAGTGTTATAAAAGGCAATCAGCCCCATTGTGTTATGTAGACCATTATATTAAGACAGACACTGGCATGGCAGTCCTTACAGCAATGATACCTCTTATCAGCTCTGTTACTGTGTATTAGACTGTTGGCAGGCCAACAATGCACATAGCAATTTGATGTGCACGTCCATCAGCATTCTCCTGTGTCTTCTTTCACAGAACTCACCTGCCATGTCATGCTTTAGACAGCTGACTCATAAACAATACTTTCCTTTACCTGTCTACTTGTGTTCTAATATGTATTATGGTCAGATCCTCTCTCAGTACAATTTTCTAAGGTATGTGCAGCACTATTATCTGTTAGTGTCAGATCAAGTGATAGAGAGTCCTGTGGTGTTGTTCCTTTGTGCTTCCTGGGGTTGCTGTGACTGAGCAGGTGAACATTCTTGGGATATTTGAGAGCAGTCAGGGAGAAATGGAAAGGTAGGATTATGGAAGAGGGGTTCAATTGCAAAACAAAAAGTTCATGATCACACAAGCAGTAGCATGCTCACCCTTCTAATTGCAGGATGATGGTACATTGTGGGAATTGAGAAGGGCACAAGGTCACAACATCTGATCAGCCTGAATGTTTTCAAGGATGCAGGATATCACAGAATGTATCATGGTGCAAAGTCAATCTTTCCTTGGAGATCAGGAGTTGCAGGCCATGCTTGTCCCTCGCCAATTCTGCTCCACTCCTTTCCACTCTGTGCTGTGTTGCCATGCATAAAGGAAGAAAGTCAGTGATTGTACTGTACTGTAACATGTCAGATGCTAGGTTTATGACCTCCTGTCTGCCCTTTCCCAATTGCTTCTAAGGTAGCTGATGGCAGTCTATGCCACTTCCCTGCTTCCCTCAAACCCACTGTTGTGGAATGATGGCCTCTCTGCTCCTGTCCACCTCCATCACTAAGGCTACCAGCCCAACATCCGTGATTCTGAATCCCCTTTCTCTGCCCTGGTGTTCTGTTGTCCTGGTTTAGAATAGCAGCAAGCGTATTCCGCTCCTCTCTACAAGAGACAGGCTGTCTTTAAAAGAAAAAATGTGACTCCAACGAGTAAGAAAGTTAGGGCTTGGTCTCGTGTTGACACAGACACAGCTAGCCGTATTGTCAATGCACAGCCTGGTCTTCCACTAAAATGATAGAAATCCAACAGAATTGCTATTGAGAGACCATAGATCACAGATTCCAGATTTTAGCCCACAGAATGCTGAAATTAAAAGATAAATGTAAAAATAATGACTGTCTTTATTGTTTAGATTGGTTTATGCTGTCATATGTTGGCCTGGGTCAGTCATCAATTTGCAGATTTGAGAACACTTATGTATATAACTAAGTCCATGATTATCAGAAATACGGAAAGAACAAAGTTTGGGAGAAGATTTGTAGCTCGGGTGCTCGTTGTTGTGGTTCTGTTTGCCGAGCTGGGAATTTGTGTTGCAGATGTTTTGTCCCCTGTCCAGGTGACATCCTCAGTGCTTGGGAGCCTCCTGTGAAGCGCTTCTGTTTCCTCCGGCATTTATAGTGATTTGTAGCTGCCGCTTCCGGTTGTCAGTTCCAACTGTCTGCTGCAGTGGCCGGTATATTGGGTCCAGGTCGATTGATTGAATCTGTGGATGAGTGCCATGCCTCTAGGAATTGCCTGGCTGTTCTCTGTTTGGCTTGTCCTATAATAGTAGTGTTGTCCCAGTCAAGAACAGTTCATAATGGGTAAGATTTTCCTTCAGGTGTTTCCGGAAATTGTATTAAATTCGATGCATTGCCAGTGACAAGAGAGGCCTTAGTTCCAGGATTTACTTATGATTGGGCTCACTCACCAGAATCAACAGGCTTCCATTTATATCTTCAGAATAATGCTTCTGTGCAAATTTGAAGTGAATTCATCTGTTTCTTTTCAATCTAACTGTGATCTGAATTTAAATAATCCCACTGAGTCTTGGTGAAAACAAGTTGTCAGGCCAATACCAATTAAAATGGATCAATCCAGATTTTTTGATTGTTTTGATGGATGAATTTCATACCTTTGACTCATGGAGTATTAAGGTTGCAAAGGGAGAGCTCAACTTTGCAAAATTGCTTGATGTCCCAACAGAAACAAAATAAGTTTAAACATCAAATCAGCTTTCAACCATGCTTCAATCAGAAAGGGGAAACAAATTAGGGCTCATGCCCGAAGGAAGAAGGGCTCATGCCTGAAACATCGACTCTCCTGCTCCTTGGATGCTGCCTGACCTGCTGCGCTTTTCCAGCAACACATTTTCAGCAGGAATCAAATTAATGATTTGCACACTGTACTTTCATTCAATGACTTTTCATTTCTTCTTTCCTTCCAATCTCCGAGAACAATATCCATTGTGCCCTTTTATTGCACCTTTTCCACCTTTCCAACTTCTTAAAATTGTATTTTATATAACGACCTGTTATCTCTTTATCTTTCTCCAAACGCATTTGGAGTCATAAAGTCATAGAGATGTACAGCGTGGAAACAGACCCTTCGGTCCAACATGTCCACGCCGACCAGATACCCTAACCAAATCCAGTCCCATTTGCCAGCACCCGGCCCATATCCCTCTAAGGCAAAGGTGAGGACTGCAAATGCTGGAAACCAGAATCTAGATTAGAGTGGAGCTGGAAAAGTACAGCAGGTCAGGCAGCATCCGAGGAGCAAGAAAATCCATATCCCTCTAAACCCTTCCTATTCATATAATTATCCAGATACCTTTATATGTTGTAGTCGTACCAGCCTCCACCAGTTCCTGTGGCAGCTCATTCCAT
Source organism: Hemiscyllium ocellatum (assembly GCF_020745735.1). Lineage (NCBI taxonomy): Eukaryota > Metazoa > Chordata > Chondrichthyes > Orectolobiformes > Hemiscylliidae > Hemiscyllium > Hemiscyllium ocellatum. Next base: position 24,526,192 of record NC_083436.1, on the reverse strand, counting down.
ATATGCACCACCCTCTGTATGAAAAAGTTGCCCCTTAGATCCTTTTTATATCTTTCCCTTCTCACCCTAAACCTATGCCCTCTAGTTCTGAATACCCCCACTCCAGGGAAAAGACGTGGTCTATTCACCCTATCCATGCCACTCATGATTTGATAAACTTCTATAAGGTCACCCCTCAGCCTTTGATGCTCCAGGGAAAACAGCCCAGCCTGTTCTGCCTCTCCTTATAGATCAAATCCTCCAACCCTGGCAACATTCTTGTAAATTTTTTCTGAACCCTTTCAAGTTTCACAATATCCTTCCAATAGGAAGAAGATCAGATTTGCATGCAATATTCCAAAAATGACCTGACCAATGTCCTGTACAGCTGCAACATGACCTCCCAGCACCTTTACTCAAAGCTCTGACCAACAAAGGAAAGCTTACCAAACACTTTCTTCACTATCCTATCTACCTGTGACTCTACTTTCAAGCAACTATGAACCTGCACTCCAAGGTCTCTTTGTTCAGCAACACTCCCTAGGACCTTACCATTAAGTGTATAAGTCCTGCTAAGATTTGCCTTTCCAAAATGCAGCACCTAACAGCTATCTAAATTAAATTCCACCTGCCACTCCTCAGCCCATTGGCCCATCTGATCAAGATCCCATTGGACTCCGATGTAACCTTCTTCTCTGTCCACTGCTCCTCCAATTTTGGTGTCATCTACAAACTTACTAACTGTACCTCCTATCTTCACATACATATCATATATATAAATGACAAAAAACAGTAGACCCAGCACAGATCCTTGTTGCACACTACTGGCCACAGGCCTCCAGTTGAAAAGCTTGTCCTATAATAGTAGTGTTGTCCCAGTCAAGAACAACCACACCACCTTGTGTCTTCTAACTTTGAGCCAGTTCCATATCCAACTATCTAATTTTCCTTGCATTCCATGAGATCTAACCTTGCAAACCTGTTTCCCATGAGGAACCTTGTGAAATGCCGTACTGAAGACAATTTGATCACGTCTACTGCTCTGTCCTCATCAATTCTCTTTGTTACTTCTTCAAAAAACTCAAGCTCGAGAGACATAATTCCCCACGCACAAAGCCAAGCTGACTATCCCTAATCAGTCCTTTCCTTTCCAAATACATGTGAATCCTGTCAGTCAGGATCCCCTCGAACAACTTGCCCACCACCAATGTCAGGCTTGCATTTCTATACATTCCTGGCTTTTCCTTACCACCTTTCATAAATAGTGGCACTACGTTAGCCAACCTCCAGTCTTCCGACGCCTCACCTCTGACTATTGATGATACAAGTTTCTCAGCAAGGGTCCCATCAACCACTTCCCTAGCTTCCCACAGAGTTCTAGAGTATACCTGATCAGGATTTATCTACTTTTAAGTGTTTAAAGAAATCCAACAATTCCTCCTCTGTAATGTGAACATTTTTCAAGATGTCACTCTCTACTTCCCCACATTCTATACCTTTCATGTCCTTCTCCACAGTAAACACTGATGGAAAATACTTATTTAGTATCTCCCCACCTCCTGCAGCTCCACACAAAGGCTGCCTTGCTGATCTTTGAAGGACCCTATTCCCTCCCAAGTTATCCTTTTGTCCTTAATGTATTTATAAAATCTCTTTGGATTCTCCTTAACCCTATTTGTCAAAGCTATTTCATTACCGCTTTTTGCCCTCTTGATTTCCTTCTTGAGTACGCTTCTACTGCATTTAAATCTTATAAGGATTCATTTTATCTCTCCTGTTTTTATCTGGCATATGCTTCCTTCATTTTCTTAACCAAAACCTCAATTTCTCTAGTCATCCAGCTTTCCCTACACCCACCAACCTTACTTTTCACTCTAACAGGAATATTTTGTCTCTGGACTCTATTTATTTCATTTTTTAAGGCTTCCCATTTTCCAACCACCCCTTTACCTGCAAACATCTGTGCCAATCAGCTTTTGAAAGTTCATGCCTCCTATCATCAAAATTAGCCTTCTTCTAACTTTGAACTTCAACTTTTAGATCTGGTCTATCCTTTTCCATCACTGTTTTAAAACTCATAGAATTCTGAGGGTTGGGCTATTGACTTCCTTTGGATTGGTCTATGTTTATGTGGAAAGTCCTGCAGTGGTTTAATTTACCATTTCCTTCTGCAGGCTGACTGACCAGGAAACTCTCCGACTCTTACTGACTACCATCAGGTGTGTTGGGAGAATTTGCAACCAGATAATGAATGTCTTTGACCATGTACATGTGCACATGTCATGGCAACATGTTCAGCTGTGGAGCATCTAGCCCTAACGTGGAGATGCTACCACTGTCCCAAAATCTCCTGAGTAGTCTGCTAGTTTACATCAAGGTGGATAGTGTTGCGTCTGGAACATTTGACCTATATTGGAAAGGGCTGCTCAGTTTGGTGCCAAATACATCATCTGAGGCCCCCAAATAATATAAGTTGTCTCTGTTTAGATTTGAATGAACTCTCTTCATTTGAAATTTGGTTTTAGGTTTGGAAGTAAAAAAAGAACACTGGTTTTACTGAGCAATGTCCTTCAACTTTGTTAAGTGAAAGAAATCAAGTGTTAACCAGTGTGAATGGAAATGTAGAAACACAGCGAGAATAGCTCTGACTTTATTGAATTATGGAGCAGGCTTGAAGAGATTGAATGAGCTCCTTCTGCTTTTAGTTTTCTTTTTCAATATTCCTACTTCTATCTCTCCAAAGAGCACAAACACCTTAGCAAGTTTTGAGAAGGTTTGTAACTCAGGTTGAGGTTTTGGATATAGGTTTGTTCACTGAGCTGAAAGGTTCATTTCCAGACATTTTGTTACCTTACTAGGTCACATCTTCAGTGGTAGGCAGAAAACTAGCCACAAAAAGACATGACCCTCTCTTACTAGTATCCTCACATATGGATGAGGAAGGACACCACTTCGACTGGGACAATACATCCATCCTAGGACAAGCCAAACATAGACACACACAAGAATTCTTAGAAGCATGGCATTCCAACCGGAACTCTATCAACAAACACATTGAGTTAGACCCCATCTACCACCCCCTGAGAAAAGGAACAACAAGTGACTTCACTACGGGAAATATCATCACCACAGGAAATGACAACACCAACACAAATAGAAAGCAGGAATTTTCAGCAGTGCTTCTCATGAGGTCCACTAAAGATGTTATCTAGTAAGGTAACGAAATGAACCTTTCAGCTCAGCAAACAAATCTACAACCACAAACACCTTGCTAGATTATGAGTTAATGGATCCAGGTTTCTGCCAGGTGCTTTTCCCAAGTCATCATGTATACATGGCTGTGGATTGTTGGCTGGCATTTTGACTGGGCAGTTCCCAATTTGAGCTTCATCTTTTCCTCATCATGTGTATGAAATCAGCAGTAGTCAGCCGCAGTCCTCGCACTTAGTACGATCTTACACTCATTCACATCCGTGCTTATTAGCAGGTCTTACTCAATATCAAACAGAAGCATGATGTCTGACTGATTCTCTCTTTCCTAATTCATATAATATTAATACTACAGAGAAATCTGGTTAAAAATCACACAACACCAGGTTATAGTCCAACAGGTTTAATTGGAAGCACACTAGCTTTCGGAGCGACGCTCCTTCATCAGGCAACAATCACCTGATGAAGGAGCGTCGCTCCGAAAGCTAATGTGCTTCCAATTAAACCTGTTGGACTATAACTTGGTGTTGTGTGATTTTTAACTTTATCCACCTCAGTACAACACCGGCATCTCAAATCAAGAAATCTGGTGATTATTTTGATCCATGCAGTTGTGTTACACGTAGCATAAACATACTGTATTAAAGGGGAAGAAATGAGTTTTTTTCACTAAATAATATTTGCAGCACAGTTTTAAATAATGCTTAGCTCAGTAATAGTAGTTTACCACTGAATTAGATATTGATGGTTTCCAAGACCTACTTCAGAAATGTCAATACGTAATCTAAGGTGACATTTCAGTGTAATATTGAGGGAGTGTTGAACTATCAAAGATGTGACCTTACCAGGTAAACATAAAAGCACCATATTTTGCATGTTGGAAAAAAAAGTGGCATTCATTGTTTGACTTCCAAGAAAGTTTTACAAAACAATCCAGCAGGCCCTCTGTTTGAAGTATCCCCTTTCCTGACACCAGTTTGACTTTAGAACCAAATGAAAGAGATTTCAGAACGTGACATAGCAGGGAAAGCAACCAGTCTCACGGAAGTATTTTCACAGACAGCAAACCATGTACTAAAAGTGAATCATTTCACTTGTCATTTGTTATGACATGGGGTAAACCCTCCTGTTTAGTTTAAAACTAGAAAAGATTTATCCCAAGCAGTAATCAGTAAAAATTCCAGTGGCCAAGGACTATTTAAAATAAAAATGACCAACTTTATTTCTTAAAGTATAACAGAGAATAATTAACTAACCATTACTTACAATTTCTTCCTCTAACCTATCTTTTACCTTCCCTTCTATAATGCTAGTCCGATAAAACTCCCAATTAAGATTTACAAAACCTCCCTTCTTGTTTCAAAACCAGGTAGCTTTTGTTCTTCTATCCTGATCTTCCTGTCTCTTGTTTTCTTCTTACAAATTTCTGTGTCACATTTTACTGATTGAACATGTACTTTTAAGGGAGCTATTTTTCAGGCAGCCCTGTTTACATGCTGGGCTTGGCAGTTCTCCTCTCAACTATTCAATTTTCCCCGGTCTTATACACCCAAAGCATCGGATTGTGTCATTGGCTTTTAAGATTGTCAATATACTCAAGTCAAATTGGGTTGGAGTTTGATATGTTGCGGGGTATAATTTAAACTGATTGGCCAAATTCAAATTGTGTTTTTTTCTCTCATAGCAACTCAATGAGTGCTGTTTGTTTTCAATCAAATGTTGCTTAATAAATATTCCAGCACTTGATGTATTTGCCAAGTCCTTCACTCTCTTTAAGGTACACCCACATCTTCATAACACATAATACCTTTTGCAAATAGTAAAATTGGGATTGTCACATGCATAAGCAGAAGCTAGCCTATTATATCTAACCTTTTTCTTTAAATGGAATTTCTTACAAAATGGAGAAATTTTACTTGCAACAAATGTAAGCTTACTTTCTCATGGCCATTTTGACTTATTAACAGTAAACAGCATTGCCCAGTCCTTGTGAAGATAAAGTCCTGCCTCCATACTGAGGATAACCTCCATTCACTTAATAGAATATACTCTGACCAGATATAATTCAAACAGAATGGAGATTGGGCATCACAAGGTGGTGTGGGTCATCCTCAAACACAAGCTGTAACCTCATGGCTTGATGTTCTTGTCACTTTCTACCATTTCCACCAAGCCAGAGCATCAACCTTGATTCAATGAAAATACAGAATGCCATACTGGAGCAGCACCAGCCACACCTCAGAAAATGTCAGGTGTTAATCTGGTGAAGCTACAACTCAGGACAATTTGCATCCCAAGCAGCTTAAACCAGCATTTAATAGAGAGGGCTAACTGATCCTAACTGATCTAAGCACTGCAGTCCTGGCAAATCTAGTTGTGAATAGTAGTCAACAGCTAAACAATTCACTGGAGAAGGAATCTTCACAAGTATCTCCTCTCTCCATGATAGAAGAACCTAATACATCAAAGCAGTGGTCAGACTGAAACATTGCAGCATCTTCAGGTAGAAATGTTGAGTGGGCGATCCATCTCAGCCTCCTCCTCAGGCCTGCAGTATTATAGAAACACGCCAAGAGTCAATTCAGTTCAATCTGCATGATATTAAGAAACAGTTGATTGAACTGGACATTGAAAAGTAAATGGGCTGTGACAACTGGACTGAAAACCTATGCTCCAGAACTAGCTGTGCTTTGAACCAGGCTATTCCAAAACAGCTATAACACTGGCATCTACTCAGCAATGTAGAAAATTCCCCAGGGATGTGCTGCAAACAGAAAACAAGACATATCCAATCCCAGTCAATTACCACCCAATTAATTTGCTTTCGATCATCAGCAAAATGTTAGAAGGTGTTGACAATAGTGCTATTGAGTGACACTTACTCAACAATGATCTACCCTCTGACACTCAATTTGGGATCCCCAGAGCCACTCAGTTCTGACCTCATTACAGCCTTTGTCCAAATATGGACAAAAGAGCTGAATACAAGAGAGGTAGTGAGGATGGCTGTTCTTGACATCAAGGTCAAAATTGACTGTGGCATAAAAGAGCCCTATCAAAGCTGGAGACAATGGGAATTGGGAGCTAGAGGCAAACCCAACTCAAAGGAAGATAGTTTGCTGTCAGTCTTCACAGTCATTTACAATAAGCACTTCAACAACGTGTTAGGATCCAGCTGGTACTATTAGACCAGATCCCAGAATGAAACCTGGCTTAATTTACTGTTACTGTTGGTTACCATTGTCGTTAGGAATTAAACATATTCACTTTAAACAGCTGATATTCTTTTAAGAAGACATGTTTGTTATATAACAAAACAAGTATTGTGTAGGCAATTTGAAAAGAGCTTAAAATAAACAACAACAACTTGTTCCCAGCAAAGCAATCTCAGATTTCAATCCTAGATGTAGCAGTCTGTCTTTACACATTACATGTAGCTTGTAAAGTTTTTGCTTAATTGACTCTTTCCAGTTTTCCTCCTTGGATCTGCAGTGCCAGTTCAAAATAATGATATTGTTCCAAATCAGGAAGTTGTGAGAACTAGAGGGAAAATTGCAGTTGGTGCCTTTGTGCTTTCATGTGCTGCCCTTGTCCTTATTGATGGTCGAGAGTATGGATTTGCCAGGAGCAGTCTGGTGAGGCTTGGTCACAGCAGTTCACTGCTTCTGTTGTTTGTTGGTGCCAAAGGGAGTAGATGTACAATGTAGTGGATAGGATACCAATTAAATGGTCAAGTTTTATTGACTGTCCCTTGAGGTGTAATCAGCCAGGCAAATAGACAGCATTCCATCGCATTCCTGACTTGTGTCTTGTAAATAGTGTGTACTTTTATGTTCAATCTTGGTCGGAAATGAACACAGAACAGAACAATCTTAAGCAAGTGTGGTATGCAATAATGCCACCTGTTATACAATATCCCTGCCACTTTATCCAATGCATTACTTTTCCTTGCCTTGTTCTTAAAAATAACTTGCAGTGACTACATTAATATCACAGGAAGAAAGGCTACAGATCTATAAGAAAACGCACCCCTTTAAGAACCAATTTCATATTCTTGGCTATCGTGACGGGAAGATTGAATATGTCCATCAGCCATTTGTTCAGAACTTTATATTTGAAGACAGAGAACAATGACTTCAAAATGACTCTCTGATTTCAATTAGAGTGTGATTATGTCCTACGTTTGCTTGAAACAATGTTCGAATGAATAAAATGTAGGATCTTTGCATCAGAATGGATGATGGTTGATTTTTAACAATTTCCCTATGCCTTTCATCTCATCCTCATCCATTTTTCTGTTAATTCACCACAGTGAGATTCCTGCTGCAGGCAGTTGTGGGCATATATTGAATCTAAAGATTGCAACCCAGTGAATCAGTGCTGTAACATGTTTTACCTTCAGCATTTGGACAGCTACTATGAAACCATCTTTGACAGATGAAATACTGGAGCTGCAGTGTGACTCAAGATGTCTGAGTTAAGTTAATTATGTAGATTAATTCTGAGCCAGGAGGACCAGGTGAACCCCTGGATATTATCAGATGCCCGAAGACCTCCATTGCCTCACCTTGCCTCTTTCACTACCTGTCTGTCACCAGCTCAGTAACAGATCTAAAAGGCTTCAATAAACTCTGAGGAGGTCTTGTGCTCTTCATGACTGCCCAGTGCGACATATACATCAAGCCCTGAACATATCCTGAGTTAAAACTCTAATAATTTCACCTGTAAGAAATTCTAATATTGATCAGGGTTTCCTCATGCATGAAACACAGAAGGTTGAGATGCTAGGGGAGACCACACTGGATCTGGTACTCGGTAACAAAACAGGCCAGTGTTTGATTTAGTAATAGGTGAGCACTTTGGAGAGAGTGACCTTAATCCAGTTACGTTTAGTTTAACGATCAAAAGGGTGAGGTATATGCCACAGGGCAAGAGTTATAGATGGGGGAAGGGCAATTATAATGTGATTAGGCAAGATTTAGGAGGCATAGAATGGATCAGCAGAATGCAGAGGAACATGGAGCTGGTTTAATGAACAGATATTGCGTGTCTTTGATGGGTATGTAACTGTCGGGCAAGTACAAAGTGATAAGATAAGGCAACCTTGGTTTATTAAAGAAATTGTCTCTCTCGTTCAGTGAAAGAGGGAGGCTTATGTGAGATTGAGGCGGGATGGTTCAGATGAGGCAATGGAGAGTTACACATTAGCTAGGAGGGATTTAAAGAGAGAGTAAAGAAGAGCAATAAGGGGACATGAGCAGTCTTTAGCAGGTAGAATAAAGGGGAACCCCAAAGATTTCTATAGGAACATGAGGAATAAAAGGATAACTAGTGTCGGAATAGGGCCAGTCAAAGACAGAAGTGGCAAGTTGTGTTTGCACCCTGTGGAGAAAGGAGTGGTGCTAAATGAATATTTCTCATCTGTTTTTACTCAGAAAAAGGAGAATATTGTACAGGAGAAGACTGAGATATCAGCTATTAAAGGATTGGATACTCTGGAGGCAGAAAGCATGTTTCTGCTGATGGGTGAGACCGGAATCAGAGGACACAGTTTAAAAATAAGGGTTAGGCCATTTAGAACAGAGTTGAGGAGAAACTTCTTCACCCAGAGAGTGGTGAGTGTGTGGAATGCTCTGCTCCATAGGGCAGTGGAGGCCAAATTTCTGGATACTTTCAAGAAAGAATTGGATAGAGCTCTTAAGGATAGTGGAATCAAGGGTTATGGGGATAAGGCAAGAACAGGATACTGATTGAGGATGATCAGCCATGATCATATTGAATGGTGGTGCTGGCTCGATGGGCAGAATTGCCTACTCCGGCACCTATTGTCTATTAGACTTGAAAGGATTGAAGATAGTAAAGAGGAGGTATTATCAATTCTATAAGGCGTGAAAGTAGATAAGTCCCCTGGACCGGATGGGATTTTTCTGAAGATTCTCTGGGAAGCCAGAAATGAGATGGCCGAGCCGTTGGCCTTGATCTTTGAGTTATCATTGAGGTTTAGTACCAAAGGACTGGAGGATTGCAAATGTTTTGCCCTTGTTCAAGAAGGGCAGTAGAGATAACCCAGGTAATTATAGACCAATGAGCCTTACTTCTGTTGTAGGAAAAGTTTTGGAAAGGATTATGAGAGATAGATTCATAATCGCTGCTGAAAATGTGTTGCTGGAAAAGCGCAGCAGGTCAGGCAGAATCCAAGATTCATAATCATCTAGTGAGCAACAATTTGATTGGAAATAGTCAACATGGATTCGTCAAGGACAGGTCGTGTCTCACAAATCTCATTGAGTTTTTTTGAAAAGATGACCAAGTATGTGGATGAGGGTAGGGTAGTTGACATGGTATACATGGACTTCAGCAAAGCCTTTGATAAGGTTCCATATGGTAGGCTACTGGAGAAAATGTGGAGGCATGGGATTGAAGGTGATTTAGCAGTTTGGATTAGAAACTAGCTTTTTGTTTGAAGGCAGCAAGTGGTAGTTGATGGAAAATATTCAGCCTGGAGTATGGTTATTAGTGGTGTGCCACAAGGATCTGTTTTGGGACCATTTCTGTTTATCATTTCTATAAACGACTTAGATGCAGGCATAGGTGGATGGGTTAGGAAGTTTGCAGATGACACTAAAGTCAATGGAGTGATGGACAGTATGGAAGAATGTTGCAGGGGGACTTGAATAAACTGCAGAATTGGGCTGAGAGGTCGCAAATGGAGTTCAATGCAGATAAATGTGATTTGATTCACTTTGGGAAGAATAACAGGAAGGCAGAATACTGGGTCAATGGAAAGATTCTTGGCAATGTGGATGTGCAGAGGGATCTCGGTGTCCATGTTCATAGATTTCTGAAAGTTGCCACCCAGGTTGATAGCGCTGTTAAGAAGGCATATGGTGTGTTAGATTTTATTGGTCGAGGGATTGAGTTCCAGAGCCACAATATCATGCTGCAACTATACAAAATGCTAGTGCTGCCGGACTTGGAATATTGTGTACAGTTCTGGTTGCCTCATTACAGGAAGGATGTGGAAGCATTGGAAAAGGTGCAAAAGAGATTTATCAAGATGTTGCCTGATCTGGAGGTAAAGTCTTTATGAGGAAAGACTGCGGGATTTGGGTCTGTTCTCATTGGAAAGAAGAAGGATAAGAGGGGATTTGATAGAAACACACAAGATGATTAGATTAGACAGGGTGGACAGTGAGAGTTTTTTTCCAAGGATGATGACATCTGATTGTAAGAGGGGGTAGAGCTGCAATTGAGGTGTGATAGATTTAAGACAGATGTTAAAGGCAGGTTCTTTACTCAGAGAGTGGTAAGGGTGTGGAATGCCCTGCTTGTCAATGTAATTAACTCAGCCACATTATGGGCATTTAAACAGTTCTTGGATAAGCATATGAATGATGATGGGATAGTGTAGGGTGATGGGTTTAGATTAGTTCACAGGTCATCACCACATTGAGGGCCTGTTCTGTGTTGTATTGTTCTATGTTCCATGAGGTCGCAGTGGGTGAGGCAGCATGCATGGAGAGAAAGCAAGCTAACGTTCTGAGTCTAGATGGCTCTTCACCAGAACTAATGTGAAGTGTGGAAGGGACAGCATTTAGGCAATAGTTAGGGGGGGGGAAGTGGGTGGCATTTGAGTGCTAGGACAGAAAAGGCGTTTATAGTACAGATTAAATGATTGGAACGTGAAAATGGCAGGTAAGTGTTGTGTCCAACTGCCAGACAAGAAAGGACAGACAGTTATACTGGGGGGAATAGAAGGGTGAGGGAGAGAGGACATGATGACAGGGAAAGTAACAAGTAAAGTTAAAAGAAAGTGTAGGAATGGGTCCACAATTTAAAGGTGTTGAACTCAATCTTGAGCTCAGAATGTTGTAAACTGCCCAGTCTGAAGATGGGATACTGTTCCACCAGTTTGCACTGTGATTCACTGGAGTATTGTAGCACACTGAGGACAGGTAAGTGGGCACATGAGCAGGCACTGTTTTAAAATGACCAGCTACAGGAAGGTCAGGGTCCTGTTTGCACACAGACTAGGGGTGTTCTGCAAAGTGGTCACCCAATCTGCATTTGGTTTCTCCAACGTAGAGTGGGCCATGTTGGGTGCAGCAAATATAATACATAAGATTGAAATGTTGCTTCACCTGGAAGAACTGTTTAGGTCCTTCGGTGGTGAGCAGGGAGGAGGTGAAGAGGGAGATGTTGCACCTTCTGCAGTTACATGGAAATATTTTATAGGAAGGGAGGATGGTGTTGGGTGGTCGAGGAATGGACTATGGTGTTTCAGAGGGAAAGATCTTTGTGAAAAGCAGACGGGGTAGTGAGGGGAAGATGTGTTTGGTGGTGATGTTCTGCTAGAGGTGTCTGAAATGGTAGAGAATAAACATTTCACGTCAGCTCTGATGAAGAGTCATCTAGATTCAAAAAATTAGCTTGCTTTCTCTCCATGGATGCTGCCTGACCTGCAATGATCACCGGCATTTGTTGCTTTCCGTATAGATTCCTGTATCAACAGTAATATCCTCAAACACTAGTATGTAAGTACAACAAGTAATTAGAATAGCTCATAGAATATTATCATTTATCATAAAGAGGATTAAATATAAATGTAAGGAGGTTGTGCTTGACTTATATAGGGCAGCTGTGAGACTACATCTGAAGTACTGTAATCAGTATTAGCCATCTCCTTTAAGGAAAGGTATAAATATATTGGAGGTAATTCATAGAAAGTTTAATAGACTAACACCTGGATTGAGGGTGTGAGAAGTTCTGTATTTTAAGGCAAATTTGAACAGATTAGGTTTGTATCTGCCGGAGTTTAAAAGATTAAGAGTTGTCTTGATTGAAATGTAAGATCCTGAGTTATTCTGACTGGTTACATGTGGACAAAGATATTTCTTCTTCTGGGAGAGTCTGAAACGAGGGGGTCACTGTTTAAGAATAAAAGCTCACCTATTTTAGTGTGGTGAAGTTTCTTTTTCTCAGAGGTTTGCATGATTTTGGAACTTCCTTCCTGAAATAGTGGTGGATGACAAGTCATTGAACATCTTAAGGCAGATTCTGGTTAACCGAGGGGGTGAGAGGTTTTCAGGGGTAGGTGGATTTGAAGTTCAAAGTAGTTCAACCATGATCTTATTGAATGACAAAGCAAACTCAAGAAACTGAAAATCCTGCTCCAGTCTCTCATTCATATCTTACTACTTACTTCTTTAGCCATTCATTCTGACTTTCCAATGTACTGCTTCCCTCTACCAGAACCTTTGTTATAGTTCAGATCCAGCAGTGTCCTCAAGGGACATTACATGATTGTCTGTCATTTAAGTGTGGATCAGGATAATGTTACATAGTATGATCGTGGGGGACAATAAAGCTGATCCTTGCCTTGTCCTTGCTTTGACAATTATGCAATCCCAACTGGTGTCAGTAGATGGCAATGAAAGGTGGAAGTGTTGACACTGACCATCCCATGAGTAGGGATCAACTAATTCAACATGGATCAAGGATTGAACCTCCAACCCTCCTTACCCTGTGAAGCTCAGCTGTCTTAATCAGATTTAGCGATGCTCTGTATTTATTTTATATGAGACAGAAATCACTGCCCAAGTCGACCAGACAAAAACTGAAATAGTCCCTTGTGTGCAAGGATCCGACGATCTTCAGTTTATTGCTCTTGCTTTTTTGCTGCGTTGATGCAATGGGAGCTTGGAGAGTTAATGTGCTATTATTCATTGCAATTATGCACACTTGGAACCAAACCAAACAGAAGATAGAGTTAATATCAACAGCATTCTGTCTCTAGCAATGCTGAAAGTCGATGGAATTTTTAAAAAAATAAAATCATTTATTGACAAAGATCAGTTCAAAATATTATTGTGTTGGACGATCAGTACAAAAGTTGGAGATATAACTTGTGATGACTATAATTTATATGTCTAATGTCCATGTTAGTTCCATGCAAAGTTTATAATTGGCAGCTCTATTACCTCATTCTCCCCATAAAATCTATAGGAAGAAATACTACACTTATCAAATGGGAGAAAAAGAAAGTACATGCACATTTCCCGGCTCTCTAATCCACTCATATGTGACCACAGAAAAAAATCTTGATTGTGGTGTTCTGCATGGTTAGAGGTAATTACCAGTCAATATACTGATATGAGATCAAGTCAAGGATAAGTGGCATCAATAGCCCTCACACCTAAATGGTACAAAGTCAATGCTAAAACCTCAAAAATGACCGAGACTGATTTTGTGACCTGCTTTTAGTGTCAAGTTTGACTTACATTAAGAACTTGTGCCTGCACAAAAAAACCTACTAATTCCATTCTATTTTTCTCTCTTTCAAGCCAAGCTTAAATGCATAAATGCTGATAAAAGATCTCACTCAATGGTTGCACATTTGGGAAAATTAGCTCTTGAAATGTCTGATTCTGAACAACAGGAATATTTTGAATGTTTTCAGTTTAGATATCATGGAATAGCTAACAATCTCCAAGAAAAGCATTGATGTGTCATCGGTTGAATTGTGCATTTCAGAGCAGGTCAGTCTACTGTCACTAATAAAGGTTAATTCCATGAATCCATATGATGGGAGATCCAATGACAGTCTACTCCCTGGAAAGTTTGATGTGAATGCCTGAGACATGCAATGTTCTCAGTTTGAGGCATCCAGCATGGGCATTGAGCCCAAAGGAGTCCACAAACATTAAAGAAGATGCATATTGAGATGATGAAAGGATGGACGAGTGTTTCAATGAAGAGGTTTGGTAAGAGCAGGCCAGGAGGTGATAGTGTTGCAGAGATGGCAGAAATCAACCTTACCAACTAGATGAATCTGAGAGTGAAAACAAGCAGCTTTCTTCAGATCAATGAACATTCCACAACTAGTTGAGCCAGATATAGGAGCTGGAGGGCTGATGGAGTCAGGTCAAATGAGATTTCAAAGTTATTTTTCATGTAAAAGGTTTGAGGGAATCTGGAATCCATTTGTGCAAGTTTCACACTGATGACTACAAAGAACTGTTGAGGAGAAAAAAAGATTTGACTGTTATTATACAGAGGTACACAAAGTAGTCAGGAAGGATTTCGAAGTATTGATCTTTTTGTCCAACAGTTGGGACACAAACGTGACAACATTTCAGAACAGTTGCACAAAGCATGGTCACATCCCACGTAGAGTGTTGATTCCAATTTTTGGCATGACATCTCACACTTAGATTATTAGATTAGATTACTTACAGTGTGGAAACAGGCCCTTCGGCCCAACAAGTCCACACTGACCCTCCGAAGAGCAAACCACCCAGACCCATTCCCCTACATTTACCCCTTCACCAACACTACGGGCAACTTAGCACGGCCAATTCACCTAACCTGTACATCTTTGGCCTGTAGGAGGAAACCGGAGCACCCGGCGGAAACCCACGCAGACACGGGGAGAATGTGCAAACTCCACACAAACAGTTGCCTGAGGTGGGAATTGACCCCGGGCGTCTGGCACTGTGAGGCAGCAGTGCTAACCACTGTGCCACTGTGCTGCACCTCATGATGAATATATTGACCTGAGGCAAGTATACAGAACAAATTAACCAGAAAATATTACAGAGTTTTAAAAGATTAAACTTCAAAGTCACGTTGCATAAATTTTGTGTATATTCTTGAATTTAGAAGGTTGAGTGATGATATAAGCAATGTTTTTAAAGCATAAAATGTTTGATAGCTAAACTCCTTACCTTTGTGAGTAGGAACATCAAAAACAATGGCATTTAATATTACAGTTGGAACTCAAAAATTTAAAAGTGAAATCTGGAGCTGCATTTCCACACAAATGTGACTAGAAATCCTGAACTGACTCATCCAAAAAGCTATCAATTGAGTCAAATTAAATACTGAGTTGATGGATTTTTGTTGCTAAAGTGTACAAATGGTTATAAAACAAATTGAGGAGTAGAGTTGAGATGCAGAACAGCCATAAACTTACTAAATGGAACACCCAGGCTTGAGGAGCTGAGCAGTACACTGCTATATCAATGTTTGTCAATAATAATATTGTTGAAGTAACTGTGAAATTAAAATGTTATTCATATGCACAGATACACCCACATGGATGGAAAAGTCAGAATAATATTGGACAAAAATTTCAACTTTTGGTTACCATGACACTTCCATCCAGAGTGCATATGCCCTGAAACCTCTGGCAAGAACATCAATTGAAAAGCTCAATAAAGAAACTCATATGGCACTATCTAATTGAAGTCTTATGAAAATAAGTAACATTTGTCAGATACATGAGATGGTTAGGCTGACAAAAAAAAACTTCAATCACGCAGAAAGCTTCTTTCAAATTTTCATAAGACAAAGCTGACACCGTTTATTTGACAAATCGCTCCGAGAGAGAAAAAAAATCCTTACTTGGCTGTTGAGACTGTCTGTTTTCACTGTCAGTGTTTTTGTCCTTCAAACTGCTGTGGAATGAAAATGAAGTGGGTGACTGCTAATTGTGCCAGAAAATAACTAATTTATGCATTGTGCGAAGAACAAGCTACCACTATCCACAAACAAGACTTTTAAACTAGAGTTGCAGCAAAGCTGTCCCAGCTATACAAATACATTATGAAAGAGATTCATGTTTTCTGAGATACAGGCATCTAATTCCCTGAAGCATTAGGCTAATGCAGTACAAGCGTATTTAAGTTTATTAAGAAGTGCTGCTCTAACCTTTGTTTATAAATTGATACGTTTGCTGTCCTGTCCAAACCATTTATAATATTTGTTTTATTAATCCTCTTAGTGATGAAAAATGCTGGATTTAGTTCAGTACTATCATAAATACAAAAACAACCTTTTTAAATTAATCAATACTCAAAACCATTTCACATATGAGAAGTGTTTTTGTGATAAACACAAGGGACAGAAATAAGCATTTACATTCTTATTAATTGGACCATTTGAGTCTCCAGTTAAAACTTTTCTTTTATTCTCTTGTGGGATGTGGGCCTCCTTAGCTGATCAGCATTTAATTGCCTGCCCCTGTTTGTCTTTGAGAAGGTGGTGGTGAGCTGCCTTCTTTAACAGTCCACTTGCTGTCGGTTGACCCTCAATGTTTTTAGGGAGGGAATCCAGGATTTTGACCCAGTGACAGTAAAGGATTGGTTATATTTCCAAGTCAGGATGGTGAGTGGCTTGGAGCGGAACTTGCAGGTGGTGATAACCCCGTGCATCTGCTGCTCTTGACCTTCTAGCTGGAAGTGATCATGCATTTGAAAGATGCTGTCTAAGGATGTTAGTTAAATTTCTGAAGTGTATCTTGCAGATAGTACACACTGCTGTTACTGAGTGTCAGTGGTGAAGGGAATGGATGCTCATGGATGTGGTGCCAATGAAGCAAGCTGCTTTATCTTGAATGATGTCAAGCTTCTTGAGTGTTGTTGGAGCTGCATCCATCCACCCAAGTAGGGAATATTCTATCACACTCCTGACTTGTGCTTTGTAGATATTGGATAGGCTTTAGGGAACCAGATAATGAGTTATTCATTGCAGTATTCCTAGCCTCTGACCTCTTCTTGTAGTCACCACACTCAAGTGATGAGTCTGGTTGACTTTCTGCTTAATAGAAACTCCCAGGATGTAGTGGGGGATTCAGTGACACAAAGGTCAAAGCCACTGAAGTGGCAACTCAATCTAATGGCCAAAAAACCTGTCAGACATGGAAAAGCCTCATATTTGTGATATATTTCACCAAGAACTAAAGGGTATAGGCTTAGGGTAAGAGGGGAATGATTTAAAAGGGATCTAAAGGGCAACATTTTCATGCAGATATTGGTGCATGTATGGAATGAGCTGCCAGAGGAAGTAGTGGGGCTGGTACAATTACAATATTTAAAAAGCATCTGAATGGGTATATGAAGAGAAAGGGATTGGCAGGTTATGGGCCAAGTATTGGCAAATGGGACTAGATTAGTTTAGGACATCTGATTGGCATGGATAAATTGGACTGAAGGATCTGCTTCCATGTTGTACATTTCTATGACTCTCTGACTCGAAGTGACATAAGATCAAATACACCTTTAACTCCATTATGTGTCAATAACCACAGTTAACACTGCCCTCTACTTCATGATCAAATCACTGCTGTTCAAGGGAAGACACAGCTCCGTACAAATGCATTCAGATTCAATAGCAGCTACACCTCAGCCACCAAATGGTAATTTTTTTAAAGGGAAACAAAGAGGGGTTAAGGAATTATACAAGAGGACCACCTGTGTTCTTAAAACATTTTTTTAATTATGTTCACGAGATGCGGACATTGCTGGCTAGGCCAGCAGATTTTGTCCATCACTATTTGCTGGAGAGAAGGTGAGGTGAGCTGCCTTCTTGAATGGAGGAGTGCCAGTGGTGTCAGGGCACCCAGTGATGTTAAGAAGGGAGTTTGAAGATTTTAACCCTGTGACAGTGAAGGAACGGAGTCAGAATTCACACAATGCCAGAGTTTAGTCCAAGAGGTTTATTTGAAATCACAAGCTTTTGGAGCACCACTCCTATATCAGGTGAAGGTATTAAGACTGGTGACATGTGACCTCTGACTTTGTTCCCCACCCCAGAGTCCAACACCGGCACTCCCCATCACAGTGAAGGAACAATGAGACAGATCCGTTCAGGATGGTGTGTGGCTTTGAGGGAATCCTGTAGGTGGTGGTGTTGTTTTACGTTACCTGCCCTTGCTTTTCTAAGTGATAGAGGTCAGGTGTGTGGAAGGTGCTATCAAAAGAAACTCAGTGAGTTGTTGCGGTGCATCTTGTACATGGTACACACTGCTGTCACTGTATACTGCAATGTATGCTACCATTCTCTGTCATGCAAAATGTGAAGTATAACTGAACAGTGGTGCTGGGTCAATTGATTAATTTTGAAACAATTAAATGAACTTCAGGCAGTTATTAGGGGTTAGGTCCCTCTTATTTGTTGCAAAACCAACATCAGAACACTGAAATTTGCTTGAGCCATGTTATTTGCCAGAATTCCATGATTTCTTTTCACAAGGGATGTGATCCAGTTATTTTTGATTCCTTTCAGGATCAATGAGGAATCTAGATATGAACTTGATCTGATCATTTCTGCCCAAATCAATATCTGCCAGGCATTGGATGGTACGAAACTGAGATGAAAACAGAAATTGCAGGAGAAACTCAGCAGGTCAGGCAGCATCTATCGAAAGAAGCAAATGTTAAAAATTCTTTTGGTTCACTGGTGTCCATTTGGGGGGGGAGAAATCTGCCCTTCTTACCTGGCCTGGCCTATTATGTGACTTTAGATCCACAGAGTCATGGCTGATTTAACTGCCCTCTGAAATGGACTAAACAAACCATTCTGTTCAAGGGCAATTAGGGTTTCTGGCTTTGCCATCCCACGAAAGAATTTTAGAAAACTGTTGTGTTTCACTTTAGCACCATTGCATGAAATGTGGGCCATCAACCTTAACCTAGTAAACTGCAGTACACCAGAATCAAATATATCCCAAGGACTTAACAACTGTGAGAAGAGAACCATCTCAATGCTTAGAAGCTCACTGTAGAAAACCATCTCATACACACCTGCTAAGCAGCTTCAGAGATAGAGCATTTTGTGAATGGCAACCAAATATTTTTGACTGATGCCAGTCTTTTAAGCTGCTGCACAACTTTAAAATCAAAAGGTGGCCTAACGTTTGCAATTGTTGTAACAGTGAAACTGTCAATATTTGTTGTCATTACTCTGTGAAAATGGCAGCAGTTTCTGACATATGCATGTGTGCAGTTAAAAACTGGCAATACTTGGCAGTAACTCCTGCTCTGCAAGCTGTAGATATCTCACAGGTGAAGATCATCTGTTCAACACCAAATTGAGGTGAACTTGAATTTTTTTATTCTTGTGAATGAATTCCCTAAAAAAAGTTCTGTATTGCTGAATGACATATAATTGGACTTCTAACTGTATGCTTAGTTATATTTACCTCTGAAGAACCCCTCTGACCTTAAAAATGTAAATTCATATTTGTGGAACATTTCAGGAACAATGTATGCATTTCTCTATTCCATTTTTTAAAAAGCCAAAGTGTTTTTTTTTTAAAACTGTAAATAATATTTCATTTTAAATTTATTTATGGTATTTCAGCTCTAAGATCTTTCTGCATGGTCTTCTTCAGGGCAAATAATGAGAACTATCTCTTTGCTTCTGACTACTAAATCCTGTCATTCCCCAACTACTAAATTTGCAATTAGTTGCAATTCACTCAATCTAGAAACTATGGGTGAGTTAACATCATGATGACCATGTAAATGATAGTCTGACCAAAATACCCTTTCTGTAATAATTGTAATATTGGGATAAATTCAGGCTCTGTCTAAAAAGGGGTATTTGGATTAATCCAAATAGACAAAATTGAGACTGGTGAATTGTTTTTGCAGCATTATTTGAGCAAAGTCTCTTCCACACAAGTACAGATGGCCACCTTAATATAGATATGAATGAGATCTAAATCTTTTAAGTGCAAAGAAGTAAGCTAGACAATGTGAAAGAGATCAAGTATAGATAGCAGAGTTTCAATTCTAATCATAGTTATCTTTTAGTCCGGCAATCTCATTAATTTCCAAAAGTGACTGATGTATCTCATTCATTTCTACTTAAGGCAGCTGAGCGATGATTAGATTTAAACCCACAACAAAAGAAAGGACCAGCTACAATGGGATTTTCTAATTGCTTTTTACGCTGCCACCACTGCAGAAGAATCCTACTTAGTATACGAATGGGAACAGTGGCAGTGGTGGGACAGGGCTATAATGTATGTTTGAGATAATAATTGTATGTTCATTAAATTGTATTGCACTATTGTTCAGCTGAGATAAGTCCCTTTGTAAAAACCTTTCAATCTGGTTGTACCAATATCTATATTAAATTCCACAAATGTCGTATTTGATGGATTATATAGAGTATAAAACCTGTCATTTGTTGACTCTGGAATGCTTTTGTTTGAAGTTATCCATTTACACAACATATTTGAGCACTGGCAGAAAGCCTATCATTAGTACTGATTGCAGTACATCTGATAAAGGAAGGCAACAAAATGGAAACTTTAATTATAATTTTCATTAAATCATTTTTGTCTTAAGGATATCAACCAGGCCTACATTACATGGATTGTTAAGTCTTTTAGTCTAATGAAAATAAACACCAGCTGATAAAATGCAGCAGGCAAGGAGATTCAGGTTAATTTTGACTTTCACATTTTCTCCAAAGTCAATGACGGCTACATCTTTAAAAATTCGTCATGTTACTGTATTTTTGTGCTAAGCATAGATAAAGTAAGCCTGACTTCAAGACATTTTGTCATTTTTATTTGGGTTCCATGGCAGCATTTCATCATTGATGTTATTACAGAGGCAATTCTCTTACCCCATACATTGGTGCTAGATGAATTAATTATCACCAGAATGTTATCATATGCTCGCTCTTCCCACTCCCTATGATTAGTCAAAGACATTATCACAACAGACTCCCTTCATTTTTGTCTCAAAATATTTGCCGTGAGCTCACAGAATAGAACGTTGTAGGGCAGCACCACTCGGGACAAAGACTTGCATTTCTTAAGCAGTTCAAAAGAGATGGTTCTCAAAATTACAGAACTGGCTGTACTGGGCCCTGTGACATTCAGCATCACTGTAAACATTGACAATAATGATATGTTGTTGCTCATATCCCTTCTCCTAACCAAATCTTATCTTGCCATCTGGTGTGCTGAGCCAGCTGCTCATTGACTTTAACCCTAGTTCACTTTCCTGACAAATCTGATTTTCTGCTTTTCGACACCCGGAACATTCTCCTGTTCATCTTCCAAAGAAGAAGAGAGAGAACAGCAGCACACCACTGAACATATCCCAGCGCATGAGCTGATGTATGCAGATGTTGTGTAAGAGCATTTGAACTCTGCAGCAACCTGACTGTGATGTCACAGAGCTGCACACTACTGGATAGACACAGTGTGGACAGAGTTAGAACAGTCTGCAGTGAGCACTGGGAGAAGGATGTTGGACATATGACCCTCTGGAAGACATCAGAGAGGACATGAATATGAACATGAAGAATGCAATAAACTTTGATGGGTCAGCAAGCAGACCAGCTCTGCTGGAGATTAAAACTGAGGTACTGACGGGCAGAAATCAGAGGTTCATCTTAACATTTCAGAAAAAAACACCCCCAGAGTACACTTCACAACATTAGAATTTCTTAAAAATGTATTTCCCTACAGTTTGGGTGCCTGTTCCTTTAAATAATGGTTATGCAGGTCCCATCTGCTCCAGAAGGCACGTGGTTTGCAAATGAAATGATGAAGACACTGTCTGAACCTATCTGTTTCAAATATGGTATTCTGTCAAGATGGTGTCATTTCAAATGCTTCTGATGCTTAGTGGGAGACAATCTTGCTTCTCCTTGTGAAATGTCTCATGGACATCTCAGGAACTAACTAGTAGATAGTGAGATTCCAACAACACCTTGCCTGGCCTCCATGGCGCCACCGATTATGGCACTTCATGAATTAATTTTTGGACTCATTACTCTGCCCTCCTTTCAAAACCTATCAAAATTTTGAATAAGACATTGACTTAGCATCGTCCCTACTAGATTAACAGGACCTAACTAACGTAGATAAGTCACTATAGTCCCAGAGGAGTATAGGGTTTATTTCCAATTAGTGGTTTAACCTGAGGGTCATCCTCAGATAAGAAGTGAGGGTGAGAAGGCACAACCTTCATGACGACCTCAACCAGTACAGGATTTGAACCCTTGTTGTCGGTGTCCCTCAGCATTAGAGACCAGCTGTCCAACCAACTGAACTGATGCATCAGCTAATTTTCAGCAGCACAGTTTCACAAAGAGCAATTGGACAAAACAGCAGAGAATCTCATTTAGCTGAGAGGTAACTGTTGGCGTGTACCCTGGTAGAACTCACTGCTCCTCAAGTTGCATTCTGGAATCATTTTTACACAGCCCACAGGGCCTTGCTGTTAGGTTTCATCGACAAGATAATGGCCAATAAATTAGTACGTACCCATTTGCGAGCACACCTTTTGGTATAGATTGCATGATTAGAGTAGAAAAGGAGAACAGGTTGCAAGGAAGAGGAGAAAAGAGTTGAAGGCTGTGGACAGAGGATAGGAGACTCGAGGTGAGAAGAGGAGCCTGGAGAGTGGAAATGGGAAGATTGGAGACCAAAGGACAAAATATTTGGCCAGGAATTCCCCTTAAAAAAACTTATACAATTCAAGGTAAGTCCTTGGGTAATGTTGTAGTACAAAGAAACATAGGGATTCAGTGCATAGTTCTTTGAAGTTTGCATGATATACAGACAGGGTGATTGTGATGTAACCCTGAGGTTGTACAGGACATTGGTGAGGCCTTTTCTAGAGTACTGAGTCAAATTCTGATCACTCTGTTGTGGGAAGGATATTATTAAGCTGGAGAAGGTTCAGAAGAGATTTACCAGGATGTTTCTGGGAATGGAGGAGTATAGATAAGGTTTATGGCAGGTGTCCTTTTACTAGGGTGTGGGATTTCAAGACTAGGGAACATATTTTTAAGGAGAGATGAAAAAGGTTTAAAAATAGATATGAGGGGTAACTTTTTAACGCAGGGAGTGGTTCGTGTGTGGAAAGAGTTTCCAGAGGAAGTGGTGGATGCAGGTACAGTCACAAGGTTTAAAAAGTGTTTAGCTAAGTATATGAATAAGAAATGCTTTGAGGGATATGGGCCAAGCTCTGCAGATTAATTTAGTTTGGCATGGATTGGTTGGATCATTGGGTCTGTTTCTGTGCTATATGACTCTATGACTCTATAAATGAATAGAAAGAAAGGATGCAGATAGCATTGATGTCAAAAGGTTACAGGACAGTCCTCATCTCCTATAAACTGCACAATAAAAACACCAATTTTCTGACCCATACTGTCTTTTAGCATGACTCCACTTCGGGACCAGAAAAGCAGAAACATGAGCCTAAGAGAAACTCTGCTGCATAGGGAAGATTTCATTCATAGTATCTATAGAATAGCAACTGCAAGAGGCACAGCAGTTTAAATGTTTGCCTTTGCTGCCTGGGCACTACTCATGTGCAATGGATCACCCACTTATTTGAAGCCACCTGACTGTTATTCCATTATATCAAATGCAGATGATAAGTTTTGCCAGGTAACATCCCAGGTAGAGAAACTAAAACCTTTTACATCTCCCTAAGAATGAGAATACATGAGCTAAAGGATCATGTATGACCCTCAGCTGTACATGTAGATTTTCTGAATACCATATGTACAGTACATCTGTTAACCATTTTGCACAAAAAAAGTTTGCTGAGGTTGACAGGAACAGCTTATTTTGATTACATTTGAGAATCCAATAGAGGTATAGAGATGCTACATTAAAAAAAGAATAATTTAAAAGACTTGTTTCAGGAAGCAGAAAAATGTATCAACCAGCTTTTAATTTCCAAAAAGTTAAAACTTTAAGGCAGTGGGCATAGGGTGAGACTTGTTCAAAGGTATCTTGTAGTGAAGACCATTGCTAGAATAATATAATGTACCATTCAGGAGCAGAACACGTTTACAGATGTTAATCTCCATTATGTGAGAGCTAAATGAAGAAATAAAGAGGAAGATAAATATGGAGACAGAAACATTCTCACCAAATGCCTAGAAATCAGCTTTAAAGTAGTTTGGGCTGATGATGTGAAGTATGTATGCCTGTCTTATTGAATTGTGAATGACATATAATGTGTGGGGATCTGAAAAAAAACTAACATATCAATATTTCTAAAATACGGGTTAAAAAAAAGAGATAAAATTATATTTCCCAGTGGGCATGTTGTCCCAGACCTAACTATGAAGACATATTCCTGGTTTTAGGGCCTGATTTTTATCTTACTTTAACTTATAGGTGGATGGTCTATTTCCAGGGCTGTCAAAAGTGAGGGTTAGGAATGAAGGTTGGGCCACAAGCTAAATTTTTGGTGTTTTGAAATTTGAAGTAGTCACAGTCAATCCCCTTTCTCTTGCTCTTTTGGGTCATTGGGTCATGGGGTCACAGAGGCATGGAGACAGAAATAAACCCTTTGGTCCAACTCATCTGCACCAACCAGACATTCCAATCTGATCTAGTCTCATTTGTCAGCATTCGGCCCATATCCCTCTAAACTTTCCTATTCATGTATCGATCCAGATGCATTGTAAATGTGTAATTGTGCCCACCTCTCTACTTCTTCTGGCAGCTTGTTCCATACACGTATCGCCCCCTGCATGAAAAAGTTACACTTCAGGTCCTTTTTAAATCTTTCCCATTCGCTTTCATCTTAAACCTATGCCCTCTAGTTCTGGACTACCCCACACTAGGAAAAAGACCTGGGTTATTCACCCTCTCCATGCCCCTCATGATTTTATAAGGTCTGTAAAGTCAACTCTCAACCTTCAATGCTCCAGTGAAAAAAGCCCCAGCTTATTCAGCCTCGCCCTATAACTCAAACCCTTCAGTTCCAGCAACATCCTTATAAACCTTCTCAAGTTTAACATTCTTCCATTAGAAGAGTGGCCAGAGTTGTATTCAGTATTCTAAAAGTGGTCTCATGAATATCATGTACAACTACAACATGATGTCTCAATTCTTGTACTCAATGTTCTGACCAATGAGAGTGATCATGCCAAATGCTTTCTTGATCACCCTCTTGAACTGCAACTCCACATTTAAGGAACTATGAACCTGCACCTCGGGGTCTTTTTGTTCAGCAACATTCCCAGGGCCTTACCATTAACTGTATAAGTCCTGCCCTGCCAAAATCAACACCTCATATTTATCTAAATTAAACTCCATCTGCCAATCTCATTGTGCTCAGAGATAATCCTCTTCACCATCCATTACACCAGCTATTTTGCTGTTAGCTCCAAACTTATTAACCATATCTCCTATATTTACAATCAAATCATTTAAATAAATGATGAAAAGCAGTGGACTCAGAATTGATCCATGCAGCAGACCTCCAATCTGACAAATAGCCCTACACATCCACCATCTGTTTCCCACTTTCAAGCCAATTTTTTATCCCAGTGGTTCGCTCCACCAGGATCTCATGTGATCTTACTTTCCTTACCAGTCTACCAGTGGAACCTGATCGAATGCTTTGCTGATATCCATTTGGACAACGTTTACTTCTCTGCCTTCATCAATCTTCTTTGTCACCTCTTCAAAAAAAAACAATCAAGTTAGAGAGACATGATTTCCCATGCAAAAGGCCATGTTGACTATCCTAATCAGTCCCTGCTGTTTCAAATACATGTAAATCCTGTCCCTCAGAATCCCCTCCAACAACCTACCCACCACTGACATCAGGCTCACCGATCGATAGTTCCCTGACGTTTCCTTGTAGTCTTTTTAAAATAATGGCACTAGACTAGCTAATCCCCAAACATCTGGCACCTCACCCATGGCTATCGGTAATATAAATATCTCAGCAAGGGGCCCAGCAACCTCTTCCTTAACTTCCCATAAAGTTCGGGGTAACACCTGATCAGGAGCCTGGGATTTATCCACCTTTATATGTTTTAAGACTTCCAGCACCATAATATGAACTGTTTTCAATTCATGACTATTCATTTCCCCAAGTTCCTTTGCTTCCATGTCCTTCTCTACAGTAAATACTGATGCCAAATAATCATTTAGTTTCTCACCCATATTCTGTGATTCTATTTATTGTTGAGTGTCAATCATAGGGGATGCAATGGCCTAATAATATTATCGTTGGACTGTTAATCCAGAGACCCAGGTCGTGTTCTGGGGACTGGGTTTCGAATCCTACCTAGATGGTGGATTTTGAATTCAATAAAACAGAAATCTGGAATTAAGAGTCTAATGATGACTGTGAATCCACTATTGATTGTCAGAAAAATCCATCTGGCTCAGTAATGTCTTTTAGAGAAGGGAACTGCCACCCATACCTGGTCTGGCCTACATGTGACTCCAGACCCACTACAATGCAGTTGACTCTTAACTGCCCTCTGGGCAATTAGGAATGGGCAATAAGTGCTGCCGAGCCGGCGATCTCCTCATCCCCTGCATGATTTTTTTAAAAATCATGGTCATGGATGTGTGCGGTAATTGGAGTGCATTACAAGAAGTAGCATTCACTAAAATCAAGCAACTGGTAATATCAATGCTAGTGCTCAAATACTACAAGATAAATTATGAATTCCTGCAGTGTGACATCAGTGAGACAAGGCTAGGAGCAACCTTAACACTGCAAAACTGACCAGTTATATTTGCATTAACATAAACAGAAAGATATTTTGCCTGGATCAAAAGAAAGTGTCTAGCCGTTGTCTTTGCTTGTGAACATTTTCATCAATGCTGACTTCGAATAGTCAAAGTGACAGGTGAGTCTGACCACAAGCTATTTCAAAGCATTTTCCTGAAGCATTTACAATATGTTGCAAAACATCTGCACGGCATTTCAATCTGGATGTGGCATACAAGCAAGGGAAGCAGATGCATAATACAGACATGCTATCAGGAACAGCTCTCCCAACGAAGATAGAGGAGTGTGAAAGCTTCTAGACCCAACATGAAGCAGCACCTCTTGAAGGCATCGACCCAACAGAGATATTCAATATTTGTTCAAACAAGCGCTTTTCTCAAATCAAGCAAACTACCCTCCAAAATGCTGATCTCCAACTGTTGTAAGATGTCATGATAAAAGGATGGAAGAAGAGTAGCAAGAGTGCACTTATGGCCAGAAGACCATCTTGGGCATAGAGAGATAAATTGCCAGTCCAAAATAGCCCATTGTTCAAAGAAGGAGAGTAATTATCCTGAAGGACTTGAGAAGTTAGATATTAAAGCCATCATGGGACAGAATCAAGTTTGAGGAAAGTAAGAGATGTATTCTACTGGTCAAACACGTACAAAAAAAATCAAGGACTATATAAGCCAGGGCAGTGTTTGCAGTGAGCACCAATCTAAGCAAGATAGAGAGCTGGTGATGACAAACAACATCCAGCCAGACTATGGATGAAGCTGGGAGTAGATCTCTTCACACTTGAATGAAACTGATTTACTTGTCACAGTAGATCACTATGCTGACTATCACTAAGATTGTCAAATGCTGGAAAGAACACTCAGCTTGTATGTCATTCTCAACATTGTCATGAATGACAATGCCCCTGAGTTCACATCAGACAAATTCTATCATTTCAGGAAAGCTTGGGAAATTTGTCAACGCACATTAGTGAATGTCTGGGGCTACAGTAAAAATCACCAAAGCTAACATAAAGAAATCAGGGAAATCCCACACAGATGTATACAATGCAATCCTTCGGTACAGAACTACACATATTGAAGGCACAGAAGGTAATCCACAACTGCCACACCACACCAATCCATGTAATAACAAAAACTACTGAAACCAGAATTAATAATGAGTGTAATTGAAAAACAATCAAGGCAAGATGAAAGAAAGCCAAATTTCATTTTGACAAGACAGTTAAACCAATGCCACAATTCAGTATCGGAGACACAAACAGAAATTGTTGGAAAAGCTCAGCATCTGTGGAGAGAAATCAGAGTTAACAACATTTCAGGTCCAATGACCCTTCTTCAGAACTATACTAGACTGCCAGTCACTTGACTTCTCCATGGAGCGCTTTGCAGGCAAATATTTCAAATTTCCAGCATCAGCAGTTCTTTCTTTTTTTGTTGTGTATTGGCGAGCCAGTCAAAGTCCAAACATTCAAAGATCTCAACAAAAGTCTGCCCAAGTAACAACTTGGGACCTGTGTGGAGTAGTTATCACCTCAAGCAAAAATGAGGGAAGTAAATGACTGATCTACCATTATGAACATTGGTACATACAATAAACTGCAGAAGCTGTTTTGCAACTGTAGGCAGCTGATCAGGAAGAACAAACCACTCACAAAAAACACATATCAACTAGCAGACCAAGAGGTCTGCAGTAACCCTAAAACAGAAACAGAACAACAATGGTTAATATCAACTAAATGAACAGCAAATGATTACACATATGTAACATTAAGAGGCCAGGAACAATTTAAAAACTATATGTACATTGGAAACTGTCCAGTGGGAATAATGAACTCCTAAGCAGTAAAATAATAGCGTACATGGTTAGTAACTTGGGAAAATAAAAATATACACGTTATGCATCCTATTTTTTCTTTTTTTCATAAAAGGTGAATATTTTGATTGAACTACTATCACATATAAATGTCCATTCTAGTCTGCCACAGTCATTTGACCTCACCATGGAGCACTATCCTCGTAGGCAAACATCTTAAGCTTCATATCGTTAAAGTCCTTTTGTTATGCATAGTGCTGTGTTGTACACTTGAGCCATTTGGAATTGTGGGTTGACTCATGGGAAGTTGGTAGAATAGCCGCCCCCTTTTATATCATGTCTCCCCTCACTAAAACACAGCCAGCAAAATCATGTAATTCCAGGCCCCGACTTATGATGACAATTTAAAAAGCAGCTAGTGGTTTGCAGATTGAACACAATACAAATATGAACATTTGTTGCTTTAAATTATAAAGGACGTCCTAAATTGATCCATATTCCTTTACTTTAATATCTACCCTCAACACTACCTTTCTCAGGCAGAGATATAAGAACATGGAAACATAGAAAATAAGGAGGAAGAGTAGGTCATTTGGCCCAACAAACTTGCTCTTCTATTCAACATAATTATGACTGATCCTTTATTTCAATGTCATACTCTCACACTTCTCCAATCCCCTTGTCACTTGTAGCATCTAAAAATCTATCTATCTCTTTCTGATCTATATTTAGTAACTTTACCACCACAGCATTCCGTGGTAGAGAATTCTATTGTTTCACGTCCCTCTGAGCGAATAACTTTCTCCATATCTCAGTCTATAATTACCTATCAAATATCCTGAGAGTGTGACCAGTCGTTCTGGATTTTGTGCCCATGGGAAACATCACACTATGTCCAATCTGTCCAGTATTGTTACGAAAAATTCTGTATCTTTCAATGAGTTGTGTTATTTCTCTAAACTCAGCGAATACAGGCCCAGTCAACCCAATCTCTCGGCACACATTAAAACTGCAGTCCCAGGGATCAGTTTGAGGAACTTTTGCTGCACTCCCTCTCTAGTATGCATATCTTTTCTTAGGTTCGGAACCCAAAACTGTACACAATACTCCAGGTTGGGTCTCACAAAGGTCAATGTCACAATTTAAGTAACAATGTATTTTTTTTTTCGAACAAAATGCACCACTTCAGATTTATCCAAGTTATGCCACAGCTGCCATTTATTGTCTGAATTATCTTGAAGCTTATTTACATTCTCCACATAAGTCCCATCTTAATTTTATGTCATCAACAAACTTGAAATATTCAAATCAATTCCTCCATCCAATTTGTTGATCTATATTGTGACTAGCTGAGGCCCAAACATTGATCCCTGTGGTGATCCACTTGTCACTGCATTCCACTCTGCAATTGGCTCATTTACTCCTCCTTTCTTGTTCCTGTCTGCTAACCAATGTCCGGTCCATGCCAATATATTAGCTTGAATCCCATATACTTTGATATTGGGCAAAAACCTCTCCTTATGTCAGATGTTATCAAAAACTAAATAAAGGATCAGTCATAATCATGTTGAATAGAAGAGCAAGTTTGTTGGGCCAAATGACCTACTCTTCCTCCTTATTTTCAATGTTTCCATGTTCTATATCTCTGTCTGAGAAAGGTAGTGTTGAGGGTAGATATTAAAGTAAAGGAATATGGATCAATTTAGGACGTCCTTTATAATTTAAAGCAACAAATGTTCATATTTGCATTGTGTTCAATCTGCAAACCACTATCTGCTTTTTAAATCGAAAATTAGCCCACAAGGCAGTCTTCTAATGCGCGTTCTTATGCATATTCCTTCATGAGAGAAGCCCTGAAAGTGTAGAGAGATGCATAATTTGTTAGGTTGAAGTGAAAATGAAATGGATTGGTCAGAACACAGCTGTGGGACATAATGGCAATGAGTCAGAAGTCACCTGTCTACAGGAGGATACCATTACTTCTAAGTCTGCCTGTTTCTCTTTGGATGCTTCTCTTATGACAATTCATTCAACACAAACCATATCGGATGATAAAGTCAAGAAGCAGCAGGGCCGATTATGGAATCCTTAGAAGATTGTTAAAGAACTTGATAGCTTCTGACATCTGTAACAAAGGAAATGAAATGTTATTTGCTTCAAATTACAAAACAAAATCTAACATGGCACTCCAAGCGACACCCTGAAGCAAAAAACATGTCTTTATATTGCTAACATGGCAGAAAGATCTTATCCAAACAAATTTTGACATCCAAATAGATAACACAATTATAATCGACATTGATTTTTTTTTATCATACTTGTTAGATGAACAAACAAGAAATCTGAATTCAGAAATATTCCAGTACTGGGTCAAACGTTCTTAATGGAGAAAAATATGGTAACTGTCAGTGTGTTTCAAACCAGACAAACATACAAAATTGATGGCAGGCAAAAGTAGCCTCATCCACGAAGCTTTCAGCAACATATTTGGTTCAGATCACGTTGTAAAACATTCAGTGAAGATGGGTGGTTCTTTTACTCATTTGAATGCTACGGAATCTTGTAACTCTTGCCAAAATATTGTATCTCCTGTCCTCACAAAGTTGGCACCTGTTAGATGCTTAGATACAAATATATTCCAAACAAATCTATCCCAAATAATTAAATTATAAAATTTGTAAGCAACATTCAGACCAAATTTATACTAAGCTGATGAGAAGAGGGTAATATTTAGTCTGAAATCTGGTTTGTTCTCAGTTAGTTCCCCTCAAGAGGAAAATTGTTTGGAGCATAGGCATTGGAGCACAAACAATTCCTAATGTTTATTCTAATCTCATTTCTTTGAAACTTTTTAAACCTAATACTAACCCTATCATCACATCTCAATGCTGTTCATAATCATCCACCATTCAGCATTATCTCAGGTGAACTCAGTGACAGCACCCATCGCTGATCACTATGTTGTATTGGGCAATAGCTACCAACAATTGGCAGTTAGTGATAAAGGTATTTATCTGCCACCAATCATTGCTTATGTACTGATTCAATACTAGAGCTATTAGTCCAGCAGGACGGAGGTCATATTTCAATGTAGAATGGAGTTAGATCTTCAAATTAACATTGCGGTGAAAATTCATGGCATTTTCCTGCCACTATTTGGGAATTTGGGTTCTGAATCCAATCCTGGGGGCAGTGGGGTTTGGACACTGTCAGCTACTTGGAGAGGTCAGGGTCAGGCAACAAAGGTGGGGGTTGGGGACTGTCTCAGTGCAGGCCAGAGTGTGGAAAATTACAGACGCAAAAGCAACAAGTCCAGATATTTGTGAGAAGTCAGTCGAGAAGTTGCACAAAAATCATTCAGAGATCTGGTCATTTATCATTTGGGGCTATCCTTCGAGTTGATCATAGGGGTACAACTTGGGTGTCAACCCAATGGAGTTATGTGAGGGTATCAAGGAACTGTCATTGCATGGTGCAGAAGTTAGTGAAGTCATTTCTGGCATTTAGACACAACTTGCCGGGATACAGTGGAGATGATTACTGTGAAGAGGGTACATGCAACATATAAGAGGAGGGGGTAATAGTGCATTGGAGAATCTGGGTTACTGTGGGAGGGTGGTTGACCATTCTGTCTTCAGCGGGAGTGACAATATGAAACAACGATTGGCATGACAAATATGTAGTGCTGTGGCTCTAGGGGTAATATTGGGAGATGGTCACAATTCAAAGACATGTGTGGGAATATGCAGTACATCAGTACCCATGGGCTCATGAGGGAATGTTTGGAAGAAAGGAACATGGAGGTTTGTGGGAGGAGAAAGATATCTTTTGATTGCCAGGAGAGGCCTGTTACTCACCGCGTCTAACTTAACCTGCATTGCTTTCCGTACTCATGTGAATCATAAATGTGCAAGCAAATGTAAAATGGCTGAGACCACACCCAGAGTCGGCTGAGTAAAGGTTTTGTCTTCTGCCTGAACATGAAAGATTCTCTTTCTATCCTATTGAAATTGAAGAAAATCTTTGTTACCTGAAGAGCAGTAAGAATTTTGGAATCAGTTTGACAAGGGTGGCTGAGACAAGCTGAGTAGAGACGTATTTAAGAAGGAACTCAATGAGTGGATATAAAGATGAAAAGAAAAACTTTGACTGAATCAAGGTTTCCATATTAAACAACAACCTCAGGAAACCACTATTAGCTGGAAGTGTTTTGATTTTGAAAGTCTATTATTAATTTTAAAAAGTTATTCGATAAATCAGGAATTTAAATTTCCAGGAAACATTACGGAAATTGGATGTCAAATCTTTGAAATATTATCCATTTATAGGAGTTGTTCAAATTGGTTCAGTCAAATTGTTCAACATTATAAAGATCTCACACTCCAGGAGATACGAGATTAGCAATCAGGAGTAAGAATGGGAGTTAGGTGGGGTTTGTTTAAACCAACAACATTCGGAGACAATTAGACAAATTTGTGGGAAAGTAAGGAAAAGACAGTTAGGTTTGGTTAAGTTTAGCAAGCATTGTCAGCAAAGATATAAATGGATTAAACATATCTGTGCACAGTCATTTCAGACATTATACAGATTATTGTAGTTTTGACACAGCAGACATGTTTGCCTGTGGGTTATCTAGACAGTAGGAAAAAATAAAAATCTCATTAAAAAAATCTCACATTAGACATTCAAAATGACTGATTGGAATGAACACCCTTGAATTGGCACGCATCGCAGATATAGCAGCATTAATTATTAGGCTAATTCAGACTAATCAGTTCCTATGGCTGTGCTCAGCAGCAAAACTGCATATCTGAATGTTCCCATGCATTGCACGTAATGTTAATGCGTTGTTAATTCTAACTCCACAAAGCATAAGATTGATTTAAATGAACCACAAAGCAGTCATGACGGAAACAACTTTTTGTATAAGAACATCAAAGTAGCAAATAAACTAGTAAAGCTCCTTACATTTCCAAAAGCAAACTGCAGTCGTAAAATGAAAAAAGAAAGTTATGATCTTCTGAAGTGAAGGATAATTACTCAATAACTACCATCTTACTGTTTGTCTGACCGCGAGCCATAACTTTGCCATAGCTCAAAGCTAATCCTGTTTGAATGCCAAACCGCCACAAAAATATGGTGGGCAGCTATTGAAGCAGAATCCCTGAGGAAAATTTACAGTTCAGATTACTTAAGAATCATAAAATAATACATTATATTCTTAAGCTTTTCAGGCCATGACATCAATAATTTAACGAGTAGAAATGCTTCTTGAGATGTCGAGTATGTAAAATCTATATACTCAGAGTCAGTCTTGTTTCAGAAATCTGCTTCTCTCATAATTATTTTCTGTCAGTGAAAAGAGCCCACAGGTAATATGATTTCAGATCTTTCTTTTCTTCGACACAGCAGAAGAAAAAATATGGAAAAATGGAGACACAGTTCTCACAGCACGTAGTCCCTGGTCGCCTTGCAACATTTGCAAGGTCTCGTGATCTCAACTTTTGAAAGAAAGAGATCAGTCATCCATGCGCAGAGTATCAACTGGATAGTTCAACTCAATGAATCCTGATGGAAGAATCTATTGATTATAAATTTTCTGTAGTAACCAATTAGTGAATTTCAATTTGCTTTGGGGATGCCCATCAATTACAGATGACGATCGCATCTAAGTGAGAGCAACTTAACAGTTTCCTAGATTGTAGTACCATTCAATTATAAGGGACTACATCTAATGTATGAATTGACAATGTGGTGCAAAGCAGGCCATTGTCAAATCAGTGTCATCGCAGGAAAAGGGATAAGGCAGAATAATGATCCAGGTCTTGCATAACTTCCTCTTTTTATCCAAACAAGTGTTGAGCATCCAATCAACTTGTGGAAAAAATAAAGCATAAAGCAAGTAAAATTGCAAAACAAATACTGAAATTTGTTATGAACAGGCACATTATCCTCACTGCCGATGTTTTCATTCTAAGCAGCTTATGCTTGGAGCAGAAGTAAGAAGAGGTTAGGGTGGGGAGGGTGAGAAGGAAGATTTTGATTAAAAAGACTTCTGCTTGATGGGACCTCTCATTTCCTCCTGTCCCTGTGTAGTAACTGGTAATGTTTTCCAACATTCATCAGCATCATGTATAGGGCCAGAATCTGTGGCAGTAGACTGCAAGTGAAACATACTTTTGCCACTGACCACAGCATCGTTGCCATGGAAAGGGCACCCTAGGTCACTTGAACTGCCTTTTCCAACTTGCTAGTTCAACTTGTTTTTTTTTCCATGGGGGAGGAGTTGTTTTAGGATCAGTTTCTGCCCCCTTCAATCAACAAAAAGAAAAACTAAATGCACCCTTTCAAAGGGCTGTGTCAAAATATTTTTTATTGGGATCCAGGCCACAATTTAGTCCTGAAGTGGCATCTATCTAACTGCTCCATTGCTGATCCACACTACTACCCTTATATTCCTAAAGAGCAGAAAGGATATCTCCCTTTCCGGAGGTCTCTCAAACTGGGAGACACCTTCTCAGAATAAGGGACAAGCTACTTCAGACTGAGATGAGGAGGAATTGCTTCACTCAAAGGTGAATGACCTTGGAATTCTCTTTCATAGGGGGCTACGGATTTACTTGTCATTATGTTCTAAATAGAAATCAATTGATTTCAAAACTCTAATGCCATCAAAATATTTAAGAATAGCAAAATTGGCAAAATGGAAAAATTGTGTTGAGATAAATAGCAGCCATAATTTAAAATGACAATTAGGGTCAAGAAGCTGAATGGTCTATTTCTTCTCTGCTTGTCCTACATTGAGTCCTACTTCGAGGTATGGGCACAGGAACATCTGATAGTCAGTGTTCCTGGCCCTTGCCTTCTCCAACGCTTTCCCACTCACTGCTGACCTTCTAAGAAACAGCAGTGACTTTATCTGAGGTAATCTCATCAAAACATTAGAATGTAACATTTTGAGATCAGGATCTATGTATTTCTAATAATGTTATATCTGGAGTGCACCACAGGGATCCCTTTATAATCTGTGGTGCTGACTCCTTTGAGAGTGTTCAAGGTTCTGTTACACTGGACAATAGGGAAAGGATTGATCAGTTCCTGTGGTAGAATCCAGGGGAAATAATACAAAAGGCCACTAATGCCGTTAGTCCTAGTGTTCTGTCGGTCTTGGTGATATGACACCTATCATATTGTGGAACACTAATGGAATCTCAGGATGGAGAATATCTGTACCAAGAAGCAAGTAAAAATCAATCAGTTTTGTTCAGTGTATAGGCACCCCAAATTACATGGACAATATTTTAATCAACCAGTTCTTTTGTGAAAAGCTTGAACTCTTACAAATGGCATTGAAATATTCTGTGGGTGATGAGAAATAAGAGTTTTTCTTTAATTCAGTCATGGAACATGGGCATGGCTGACTGGCCAAGATTTATTGCCAATTCCTTGAGAAAGTGGCAATGAGCCTTCTGTCTGAGATACAGTCCATGTGCTGTGGGTTGATACATAATGTCTTTAGGGTGGGAATTCCAGATTTTGACCGAGCAACAGTGAAGGAATGTCAATGTATTTCCTAGTCAGGATGGTGAGTAGCTTGGAGGGTATCTTGCATATGATGGTGTTCCCCTATATCTGTTGCCCTTGGTCTTCTAGATAGAAGTGATCATAGGTTTGGAATAAGCTGCCCAAGAACTTTTGGTGAATTTCTGCAGTGCATTTTGTAAATAATGCACACTAATGGTACTGAACATCATGATAGAGGACGTGGATGCTTGTGGATGTGGTCCCAATCAAGTGGACTGTTTTGTCTCAGATCGTATCAAGCTTCTTGAGTGTTGTTAGAGCTGCAGCCATCCAAGCAAGTGGGGATTATCCCATTACACTCCTAGATTGTGCCTTGTAGATAGTGGATACATTCTGGGGTGTCAGGAGTTGAGTTACTGCCTGCAGTATTCCTAGCCTCTGATCTGCTATTGCAGCCATTATGTTTATGTGGTGAGTTAAGTTGAATTTCTGGTCAATGGTAACCTCAACGATATTGAGAGAGGGGGATTCAGTGATGATAACACCATTGAATATCAAGAGGCAGTGGTTAGAATTTCTCCTTTTGGAGATGGTCATTGTTTGGCTTTTGTCTGAAACTAATGTTGCTTGCCACTTGCCAGTCTAAGCTTGGATATAAAAAGTGAGGTCTGCAGCTAAGCTTGGATATGTCCAAATCATGTTGCATTTGAACAGCTACAGTATCGGAGGAGCTGTAAATGTTGCTGAACATTGTGTAGTCATTGGTGAATGTCCCTAGTTCTGACCTTGTGATGGAGGGAAGGCCATTGATGAAGTAGATGAAGATGGTTAAGCTGAGGGCACTAACCTGAGGAACTCCTGCAGAGATGTCCTGGAGTTGAGATGACTGATGTCCAATAACTACAAACAGCTCCCTAGTTGCCAGGTATGACTCCAATGAGCTGAGCGTTTATCTCGATACCAGTTGATTTCACTTATGATAGGGTTCCTTAAGGGGACACTCAGTTTAATGTGGTGTTGATGTCAAGGGCTGTTACTCTCACCTCACCTCTGGAATTCAGCTCCTTAGTCCATGCTTCAACCATGGCTGTAATGAGGTCAGGAGTTCAGTGTACACAGTGAAATTCAAACTGGGCATCACTGAGCAGGTCATTGTTGAGCAGGTGTTGCTGAATAGTACTGTTGATGACACCTTCCATCACATTACTGATAATTGAAAGTAGACTGATGGCATGGTAATTAGTTGAGTTGGATTTGTTCTGCTTTTTGTATGCAGGACATATCTGGGCAATTTTCCTCTTTATTGGGCAGAATTGTAACTATGCTGGAACAGCATGGTTAGGGAAGTAGCAATTTCCAGAATATGTCTTCAGTAAAATTGTCGGAATGTTGTCAGGTCCCAAAGTCTTTTCAATATCTAGTGCCTCCAACCACTTCTTGATATTACGTGGAGTGAATGAAAATGGTTGAAGGATAGTATCTGTGATACTGGGGGGGACACTGGAGGAGACGGATCGTCCACTTGGCACCTCAGCTAAAGATTACTGTGAATGCTTCAGCCTTATCTTTTTCATTGACGTGTTGGGCTCTTTTGTCATTGAGATAGAGATATGTGTGGAACCTCTATCTCCAATAAGTTGTTTAGTGTTCTGTCACCATTTCCAAACTAGATGCAGCATCACTGCAGATCTTTGATCTGATCATTTAACTCTGCTTATCACTTGCAGCTTATTCTTTTTGATAACTTCACCAGGTTGATATCTCATTTTTCTGTTTGCCTAATGGTAATGGTGAGGTGGGGGATATGCTGGATCATGAGTTTACAGATTGTGCTGAACAGTTCTGCTGCTGTTGATGGCCCACAGTGTCTCATGGATGTCCAGTCTTGAGTAGCTAGATCTGTTCAAAGCCTGTCCCCTTTAGCACTGTCGTAGTGCCCTACAAAACAATGGATATTATTCTCGACGCGAAGGCAGGACTTTGTCTCCACAGGTCAGTCTTACCATTACTGTCATGGATAAAATGCGTCTGCAGCTGGCAGATTGGTAAGGCTGAGTTCAGGTATGTTTTTCTCTGTTATTGATTTCCTTACAATCTACTGCAGTCCCAGTACAGCAGCTATGTCCTTTGGGACCCAACCAGTTTGATCAGTAGAGCTGCTGCCTAGCCACGCACAGTACTGGACATTGAAAACCCCCACCCAATGTACATTTTTCACCCTTGTCACCCTTAGTGCTTCCTTCAAGTGTTGTCCAACATAGAGGACTACTGATTTATCAGCTGAAGGAGGATGGTACATGGTAATCAGCAGGAGATTTCCTTGCCCATGTTTAACGTGAAGTCACGAGATGTCATGGGGTCTGTAATCAATGCTGAGTACACACAGGCCAACTCCCTCCCAACTGTAAATGACTGTGCTATCACCTCTGTTGGTTCTGTCCTGCCAGTGGAACAGGACATATGCAGGGATACTGATGGCAGCATCTGAGACATTTCTGAAAGGTATGAGTCCGTGGGTATGACTATGTCAGGCTGTTACTTGATTAGTCTTTGAGACAGCTCTCCCAATTTTGGCACCCCAGACGTTAGTAAGGAGAACTTTACAGGATCAATAGTGTTGTTTTTGCTGTTATTGTTTCCGGTGCCTGCTCAATACCAGGTTGTCTGTTCAAATTTATTTCTTTGTTGAGACTTTGGCTTGCTAGACCATTTCAGAGGGCTGTTAAGAGTCATCCACATTGCTGTGGATCTGGTGACACATGTAGTCCAGACTAGCTGAGAATGGCAGATTTCCTTCTCTCAAGACGTTAGTGAACCAGATGGGTTTTTGAACTATTAGCAATGATTTCACAGACATCAGTAGATGCATAACTCCAGATTTCTTTTAATTGAATTCAAGTTCCCCCATCTGCCTTCTTCAATTTAAATACTGGAGTGCAGGGCATAATATCAAAATTTGCCGTTGTTAGCAAATTTGAAGATGTGGCGAATAGTGAGAATGGCAACAATCTACTCCAACAGGACATAGATTAGCTAGCAGAATGGACAAAAAAAAAGATACATTTTAATATAGAGAAATGTGAGGTGATGCATTTTGACTGAAGAATTAGGGAAAGGCAATCTCATTTTAGTGGCATTGCTCCAAAGTTTATGCAGGGACAAATGACTCTGGGGGTCATGTTCATAAAACTTTGAAGGCAACAATACATTGTGAGAATAGTGAACTGAGTGTATTGGATCTTGGATTTCATACAAAAAAAGTATTGAGAACAAAGGCAGGGGCATTATGCTGAATCTGTATAAAGCTCTGGTGAGGCCATAACTATCACATTGTTAGGAAGAACCTTGAGAAGGGTTACCAGAATGGTTCCAAAAATGGGAAATTTAGTTTCAAAATTATGTTGGGGAATCTGGACTTGTTCTCCTTGGAGTAAAGGAGCTTGAAGGGACATTTAATGGTGATATAGAATATTATTTCACAGTCAGATAAGGTAGATAAAGAAAAGCAGTTCCAATTGGTTGATGAGACATAGACCAGATTTCTATGTCTGGGCAGAAGTTATGGGAGGTTGTGTGAGAAAGAGATGGCAATTGGCAATGACCTCGCATTTATTGCTTACAAGGGTGGTGGAAATAGGAATGATCAATGAATTCAAAAGGGAATTATGTCGACACAGGTGGGGAAACAGCTTGCAGGACCATGGGTATAGAGGTGAGGAATGGGTCTGATTGAATTCTATTAAAGATAGTAGGAATGGAATCAATGGGAAGAATGATACTGGGATGGATTTGATGTTAGCAAAGCGGTGGAAATCCTGTTGTTGGGATAGCTTTTTAGGTGGCTGGCATTATTAGCAAGTAGGGGAGGAGAAAAATTAAGGATGGTGGGGATAGACCTTCCACATTGTGGGCCCAACTAGACAGCAGAGTGATCTGGAGCCTAGGAACGCTATTGAGAAGAGTGTGGCCACTCCTGAGACCACAAGGAGAACCTGACAGTTCTTCTACTTCTGAGGCACCCTTGGAAGGATGAGCATTAGATATATTTTTCATATGTGTCAAGGAAGCCAGAGATGTTTTCCCAGGGCAGGATTGACTGGTACGAGAAGTCATAGTTTGAAGATATTAGGAGCAAGGTATAAAGGAGAAGGTATAAAGCAGGTATAAAGGTAGGTTCTTTATGCAGAGAGTTGTGAATGCATGGAATGCATTGCCAGCTGTGGTGGTGGAAGCAGAGTCATTGGGGATATTTAAGCAACTACTGGACATGCACATGGATAGCAGTGAGTTCAGGGGTGCATGGGTTAAGTTACTATATTTTACATTAGGATTAAATCTCGGCACAACATTGTCGGCCAAAGGCCTGTACTGTGCTGTATTTCTCTATGTTCTATGTTCTATGAAACCGTCTGGAGGGAAACCTATGCATTGACAGCAGTGGAGTCACAGGGCTGTATATTACACCCATGGGCCTTCACACTCTCCCAATGTAGACCCAAACTTGAATGAATTTCCACAAAGCAACTGAGGAGGCCACATCCATTCAGCTGGCAACCTACTCATGTGGCAGGGACTTCTCTGCTATCAGCAGACTGAAAAAACATACCCCTAACTGGACTATTAATCACTCAAATTGGTTCCTGCTCCTCTTTGATGGGTATCGCATGCTGGTATCATTCATGCTATTGGAGATTTTCTCTGGCATTTGGACTGTGTGTGAGCATATGCTAACCTTAACCATAACCAGCATTATCCCTCCTGCCAACCCACATCTGTTTCTGCCTTCTGGAGACTAATAGAATGCCTTTAAAAATGCTATGAAAAGAAAAGCATGTGGATTCTTCAAAGGAAGTTGCAACTATCTAAAATAATGCAGAACACCACAACTGAAACAGAGCAGAAGGACAAGTAATTTAATGTAAAGTTCGTTAATTTGAATTACCCATAAATTAATTTTCTTTTGAGCAGAGAAAGGGTAAATGCTGCTTTAATTAAGTTCCTTAATTTAAGTTAAAGGATAATTTGATTATTTTTGTGCAAAAAAGACTAAATTATCAAGAGTAAGAATTAGATGAACTCTTTAATTAAAGTAAGGCATGCTTAGCTGCCAGCTACTTAGAAGGAATAACAAGTCCCTGACTATCATAACTATATTAGAAAGAGAACTAATTCTAAATCAGCACTAGTCAGAACCCTGGAGTTAAATTACATTATTCATTAGCCACCTGTGGGTAACACTGACAAGGCCACTGTTTAATATGCATTCCTAACCTCCCTTGAAGAGGTAATAGTGAACAGTCGTCTTAACTTGTGACAGTCCGTTCAGTGGAAACTTCCGGGATTTTGAATGGTGAAGGAACTATGTGTGGTGATTCCAAGTGATAATGTTGTGTGACTTGGAGTAAAACTGGAGGAGGTGGTGTTACCATGTATCTGATAACATTGTTCTTGTTGGTAATGGTTAGATGTTTGGAAGGTGCTGGTGAAAAAGTATTGGTGATTTGCCATAGTACACATCTAACTAGGTGGAACATTCTGCTGACATAGTGCATTGGTAGTGCAGTGTGTTAGTATTTTAGGTAGTGGTGGCTAACCTGACTTGGAATGTGTTGAGGTTCATGAGTGTTGTGGAGCTAACACATCACAGTCCAGTGGGGAATATTCCATCACACTACTATCTTGTGCCTGGCAGATGGTAAAAGTGCCTTTGGGAGTCATAAGGCAAGTTATTCACTTCAGAATACCCAGTGTCTGAATTGAACACAGGCTTTAGATGACAGGTTAAGTTAATTTTCTGGTTAATTGTGACTTATGGGATATTGTTCCTTCGGGGATTTAATGATTGTATTGCCATTGAATTACATGTGTGGGTACTAGGTTCTCTGCTGTTAGGGGTGCTCATTGTCTGGCAC
This sequence comes from Hemiscyllium ocellatum, assembly GCF_020745735.1. Lineage (NCBI taxonomy): Eukaryota > Metazoa > Chordata > Chondrichthyes > Orectolobiformes > Hemiscylliidae > Hemiscyllium > Hemiscyllium ocellatum. The sequence goes on along the minus strand of NC_083436.1, from coordinate 24,484,437 downwards.
TCCTGTAACATGAAATAATACTTGCTGCATAACTGCTCAAACCTGAAAGCTGCTCTGCATGTTCTGAGAAATTGCAAATGGAACTAAACACTGTGCAGTGAATATTTTTTCTTCTGACCTTATGATGGAAAGATCATTGATGAAGAAGTTCAAGATATTTGGCCCTTGGAACTCCTGTAATGTTTTGCTTTTGGATGTTTAACTTCCAACAACAATAATCCCCTTCAATAAATACTGGAAATACTTTGCAGCTCAGACATTTATGAAGACAAAAACAACATTAATGTTTCAGATCGATTTTTCTCCTCAGAACTGGAAATGTTAGAAATGCAGTACATATTAAGCTGATGAAAAAGGGGAGGGTGATGAAAAGAACAAAATTATTTGTCCGTAATAAGATGGAAGTGAAAAGATATTAAAATCAGTCCAGTGAAGATGAAAATAGCAGAATAATGAATAACTGCTGTCTGAAGGCAGAAACAAGAAAAAAAAGGTTAAATCCATAATCTGCAAAGAGAGAAACAATATAGAACAGATATTATGTCTAAAATTGTTGATCAAGCTGTAAGTTACCTATTTGAGTCTTACGTTGAGCTTCAATAGAACACTACAAGAGTGTAAGTCAGAACTGTAACAAGATGAAGAGTAAAGGTGGGAGGCAACACTACACTTAGTGTCCATGCTTGTGGACTGAATGGCAATGTCCTTAAAAGTAGTCACACAACTATTTGGTTTTGCAAATGCAGAGATGTCATTGTGATTAATAAATATTGGGAAGAATATTCCTACCTCTGAATGCTGTGTGCCATGGCTAGAAATTTGGAAAGGTCAGATAATCCCCAAACCAATGAGGAGCTCCTTGGCATGCTGTTTTTCCAACAGCAAGCTGAGATTTTCATTAGTGAGAGGTTAGAGACTTCACATTTTACGTCCTCTCATCTCACTTATATACAATTTCCCGTTCCTATATCCTCTAGGTAGAAACTAGATAGATACCAAGAATCCTTGGCATGAAAATCTGAGCAGACACCTGATGACTCCAGCTCACTACTTGCTTCTCCGCACCTCTATCTTGGACATCTGCTACCAACACCTCAGGACATACTCCATGGCTATTGACTACATGTATCCCATGTGCAAGGACATTGGCAAATATCACCACATCACGGTACATCACTGATTCACATACAATATGGGTCTGCACTTACATGTTGCACTTTAGGGCACTCTGGCACCATTTCTTGGAGTGTTGCTGTAAGGGCACTCATCTCATGGATTGGATTAGGCTGCATCTCAGGACTTCTCACTCGCTCACATGCAGTTTTGAAGCTTACAGCATCCATACCTTACCTTAGTTTGCCTTTTGGACCTGGCCCCCTGAGCTTTATCTTTAAAAGCTCACAATCATTCTGTCTTGTTGTGCTGCTTAATGTACACACAAAACCAGACAGCTTGTCAAGGTCGTCAACAGTGATCAATCAAGGGAGCAGACAAGGTTTACATGACAAAGCAATGTCAATCTCATATGTGCTGGCAGCTGACACAGCAAACACTCCATATGACTTTCAACCAAATGGGCACATCTCAAAGTCGAAAGGGAATACTCAAGGGAACAGGTGTTGCCATAGATTTTTGAGGTGATCCTTGATTACCAGGCTCAGCCTGTAACTCACTGAGCCAAGCATGACCTGCATTTCCTGCCTTATTCACTCAGCTCCAAAATGCGAACTACAAATGGGAAATGGCTGACCATCATTTGGACACATAAGAGCGTTAATGAGCCCAACAGTGATGAGTCACCAACACCTATCCAAGCACTGTTAATATTTCACTGAAGGTGGATGGACAATGGTACAATGCTGCCTCCCCACCCTCCCAACCATGCAGCCAGGATCATGACAACCCAAATCTTGCCACCTTTCAGGATGTTCCCGGCAGGATGGGTTTCTGTCGGGTGTTCTGAATTCTTCCCAGTCCAAAGATGTGCAGGTTAGGAGGATTGGTAATGCTAAATTCCCTGCAGTGTCCAGGGATATGTAGTTTAGGTAGGTTATCCATGGCAAATATGGGGTTACGAGGAATAGAATAGGGGTCTGAGCGGGATGCTCTTCAGAGGGACAGTACAGACCTGATTGGCTGAATAACCTCTTTCCACACTGTAGGGATTCTATGATTCTAGGGTGTAGAATTCCATACAATGAGTTGAAATTAAATAGAACATAGAACATAGAACATTACAACGCAGTACAAGCCCTTCGGCCCTTGATGTTGCACCGACCTGTGGAACCAATTTGAAGCCCATCTCACCTCCATTCTCATCCATATGCCTGTCCAATGACTATTTAAATGCCCTTAAAATTGGCAAGTCTACTACTGTTACACGCTGTGCGTTCCACCCTGTGATTAATCTCTGAGTAAAGAAACTACCTTGACATCTGTTCTATATCTATCATCCCACAGTTTAAAACTATGTCCCCTCATCCTAGCCATCACTATGTGAGGAAAAAGGCTTTCACTGTCCCATCCTATCTAACCCTCTGATTATCTTATATGTCTCATTAAGTCACCTCTCAACCTTCTTCTCTCTAATGAAAACAGCCTGAAGTCCTTCAGCCTTTCCTCGTAAGACCTTCCGTCCATACCAGGCAACATCCTAGAAAATCTCCTCTGCATCCTTTCCAAAGCTTCTACATCCTCCTAAAATTCTAAATTCTTTAAGGGAGATTTCTCTCTGTGTCAGTAATTTATTCTTTTTTGACTGATTTTATCTCCAGTTGATTCACTGTTAGATAACATCACTCACTAGTGATGATCAGTGTGTTTTTTTTTGTTAAAAATATGTCAGTGTGATTTTAATTAATGATTTGTGGTTATGTTTTGAACCACTAAAACTTCAGTCTTCTGGTCTACTTGTATATAACTTGGTCTCAAATTCTAATTCTGGTGTTGCCTTAAAGGTATTTTTAGATTATTATCCTACGTATAATTACTGAGACTGATTTAGTTGAGGTATGTTTCCACAGGACAAATATCATAAAAATTGTATAAAGGAGACCAACAATGAGCAGCTAAAATGCAGGCAGTTCCTGGGTTGCAAACAGATTCTGTTCTGCAGTCTGTTCACAAGATGATTTATTTGCAAATTGGTGCACAATGCAGGCCAATAGAAAGCAGCCATTCTTAAATACTGGAAATATTCATAGATCGGGTCTTTAAGATTAAAAAACCATGCATGGGGATTGCATTTGTAAGTACGAGCATTCGTAAATTGGGCACTTATAAATCAGGGACCCCCTGCATGACTTTGTTTCTAAGACAGCCTTATAATTAAGGTAGGCGAACGTGAGGACTGCAGATGCTGGAGATTAGAATCGAATGTGTGGTGCTGGAAAAGTACAGCAGATCAGGTAGCATCCGAGGAGCTGGAGAGTTCACATTTCGGGTAAAAGCCCTTCCTGATGAAAGGTTTTTATCCGAAACATCAACTCTCTCTGCTGCCTGATCTGCCGTGATTTTCTAGCACCACACTTATAAATATGATAGTCATTTCTCCAGCATTTGTGATCAGGGTGGTAAACAAGCATCAATCAGGATATGTCCTCGCTCAAAATTGGTTGGATCAGCTAAGGGATTTCTTCAGCACGTCTAAAGTACAGACAGAGAATACCATAAACAAGACAACAAATGGGAAATATCCTTTAACATGAAACAGATGGGAAAGATAGTAAAAGAAATTGCGTAGTAAAAAATAAATTTGTAACACTAATGAACATTTTTTTGTCGTGATCACAGTTTTCATGCTTCCTCTCCCAGCATAAGTGACCTTATAGTTACATGCATTAAAATCCATCTGCATTGCTGAGACCATCTGTTCATTAGGACCAAATCCATTTGACTGTTGTAGTACCAATCTCTCGAGTATTCTTTCAGTTTTGCCTTCAAGTCCAATTTGGCAACATCTACCTGAGGACTGTGACCGTTGCAATGTGTATCATAGTAGAAACAATACGTACTCTCCAACAAGGAATCAGATTTTTCACTATCCACTATGTACAGCTTTCCATTCCCATTTTGAATTGACCTTCCACTTTCCCTTGCCAACTCTGAAAATCCTGAATAATGCAGGTCTGACATGATATGCATGATTAATAAAGGTATCATATTTCTAATCAAGTTGTCCAGACATGAGGTGACAGACATCTGGAGCAGATGGGACTTGAACCCAGATATTCAAGGCCAGATGTGGGGATACTATCACCACACCATAAAAGTTTCGAGTAAAAAATGAGGTCTGCAGATGCTGGAGATCACAGCTGCAAATGTGTTGCTGGTCAAAGCACAGCAGGTTAGGCAGCATCTCAGGAATAGAGAATTCGACGTTTCGAGCATAAGCCCTTCATCAGGAATAAGAGAGAGAGAGCTGCAAATGTGTTGCTGGTCAAAGCACAGCAGGTTAGGCAGCATCTCAGGAATAGAGAATTCGACGTTTCGAGCACAAGCCCTTCATCAGGGCTTGTGCTCGAAACGTCGAATTCTCTATTCCTGAGATGCTGCCTAACCTGCTGTGCTTTGACCAGCAACACATTTGCAGCTGTGATCTCCAGCATCTGCAGACCTCATTTTTTACCATAAGAGAGAGAGAGCCAAGCCTGCTTGGCTCTCTCTCTCTTATTCCTGATGAAGGGCTTATGCTCGAAACGTCGAATTCTCTATTCCTGAGATGCTGCCTAACCTGCTGTGCTTTGACCAGCAACACATTTGCAGCCACACCATAAAAGCCCTCTTTCTGTTGAATATTACATGGGTTTGTGGATTATTAGCTCAGCCATAATGCCACTGCACAAAAGGGTCCCCTCGTCATATTTGTGTAACACAAAAGCAATTGATTTGCAAAGAGATGGTTGTAGCAATTGTAATGGTACAAGTGGACAGCACTGATTGTGGTATCAATACTCCCACTGATCTAATTAATGGTTCAGGAAGTTATTGTAACAATATAACTGAATTGATTATATAGCTAAATTGCTGCTGCAGCGTCACAACCACAGAGGAAATAGCCAGCTTCCTGATCACATAATTGTCAAACCTGTAAAAAAACAGGTAGCAATAGAAATAGTTTGTTGCTGTGGTTCCACTTGATAACACCAGTCACTCAGCCAACAGTTGCCATGACAGTGGGAAAATGTAGGATGATTTTGTCAAAATAGCACAAAAAGATCTACATACAGATTTAAAATTAATGAGTGAAAATTGAATACCTGCTGAATTCCTAGTTGGTGAAGGATACAGCCTTACTTTCACCTGATGTAAGTATATTTGTGATAAAAAAAACTATCAGAGCATTCTGTCCAGATCGTTGAACGATACAAGAACAGACCTGATGAGACCTGATTATAAATAGATGCTACTCATTGCAGAAGCTGAAAAGTTAAAATCAGGGTTAATATAGTGTGTTTTTTCTGATAAGGTAATGGTGCTGGAAGAGTTAATGTTGATATACGTTGAGCTCCACATAACCTGATGATGTCACAAAGTCTTTAGATGGAGAAACAGTTTGTCTTACATGAGGTCCTTATGGATCAGAAAGAACATACCTGGCTCCTGATAATTGTATTATAGAGTCATAGAGTTGTACAGGAAGGAAATAGACCCTTCAATCCAACTCGTCCATGCCGACCAGATATCCAAAATTAATCTAGTCACATTGCCAGCATTTGGTCTATATCTTTCTAAGCCCTTCCTATTCATGTATCCATTTAGATACCTTTTGAATGTTGTAATTGTATCAGCCTCCACCACTTCCTCCGGCAGCTCATTCAACCTCTGTACGAAAAGTTTGCCCCTTAGGTCCCTTTTATATCTTTCCCATCTCAGCTTAAACCTATGACCTCTAGTTTTGGATTCCCCTGCCCTGTGAAAAAGATCTTGGCTTTCACTCTATCCATGCCTGCCATGATTTTAAAAACCTCTATAAGAGCACCCCTCAGCCTCTGATGCTCCAGGGAAAATAGCCCCAGCCTATTCAGCCTCTCCCTACAGCTCAAACCGTCTAAACCTGAAAACAGTCTCGTAAATCTTTTCTGAACCTTTCAGGTGTGCCTAACTAGTTAATGTAAATTGTGAGTATTGCTATCATGCAATAAACAATACCTTGCTATGTAACCTCTTCCTGTTAAGATTCAACTGTGATCTATCCTCTATCACCAATAATCAGACAGACTTTTGACTCAACGTGGAAAGTAAGTTTAATCTGTTGCTTATTCCGGATCAATGCCTATATCGTTACAACAATCTACTTCTTTATTTATCAATCAGTCAGGTTAATACTACAGCAGGTTACAACACAAAGCAGCGTCAGACTCACTACTAAGACTCAGGTGTTACCCGCACTGGGGGATAACTGGTCAAGCTTCAGTCTTCACCTGGCTTTATCCTTCTCCTCTGAACTCCAAGCTGATGGATGTTCCTGAGTGACCACTTTCAAGGTCTTTAAAATGCCTTATTTTCTGTGTGTTTTCTTGATCGTCCAGGAAGTTTGACTCCTGCCAGGTACCTCATGACTCTGGGATCATCCATCCAAGGCTTGTGCAGACAAAATGCATCTGTTTCATTGTCCACCCTTCTGTCATTAATTTAGTAGCCTCTATAACCACAAAGCAGGCCTTATCACCAGATTCCTGTTTAAAAAGTAGTCCCTCACTCTTACTGATCAATAGGCCCTTATTCCTGTGATTTTGGCCACTTTTGAAGAGCCTCCATTGTTAACCATACTGGTGCAGTGTAAGAGTTAAGACGCAGCCATACAGCTACAGAATATTAGTGGATGCAAACTATCCGAGCCTAAAGCCACTTAGAGTCATTAGCCAGAAAATATGACGCACCACAACTTTAGTATAAAAGGAATGTGATTTTGTTATGGCTTTATTTTGTCCTTTATCTTAAGAGAGGCTGTAAGGTAGAAGTGCCAAGCAGTCTACCAAAATTGCTAGAATAAACAGCTTGTGAGGCCTTGATTTGTTTTTAAAGTTGGAACAATATAAGCAGCCTGGATGGGTGTGGCCAATCTCACAGACCAGGATATCTAGTTTTCAGGTTATTTTTTAGCTTTGACCTTCAGCGGTTACTGGTGTAGGCTTAAGAAGTAGAAGCTATCGTTTCCCTCTCTCCATTACAGCTCGAAGCTGGGGTTTCTCACTTTTATGGTCCTACCTGTGAGACAAATCTGTTTTTCTGAATTTGCTTTTTTGCCAAAGGGTGTGTTAATTGGATGTTACTATATTGCAACAATTACATAGTAATAGTTACTGTATCTATTATCCTGTTAATTTTTCCAATAGGGTAAATAGACAAGGTCTTTTCCCTGGGGTGGAGGAGTCCAGATCTAGAGGTCATAGGTTCAGGATAAGAGGGGAAATGCATAAAAGAGACCTAAAGGACAGCTTTTTCACAAGGTGGGTGGTGCATGTATGGAATGAGTTGCCAGAGGAAGTGGTGGAGGCTGGGACAATTACAACATTTAAGAGACATCTGGATGGGTATATGAATAGGAAGAGTTTAGGGGGATATAGGCCAAGTCCTGGCAAATATGAATAAATTCACTTTGGATATCTGGTTGGCATGGATGAATCGGACAGAAGAGCTTGTTTCAATGCGGTATAACTCTATGACTGTATGACTCAATAAGTTATTCTAAATTATTATTTCTTTTGTTGTATTTTACCTATTGTGTCAAGCAGTTTGACCAATTGAATTGCATCTGGAACATGGCACATTATCTTTGCCTTTAAAATAAGAAAAAATTAGGGTCTAGGCCAACTTCTTAAAATATTTTGAGGGGGCGTAGTCTGGTTCTATATCTACAGGTACAATGTCTCAAAGTTGGCTATCAAAAATCTGGCAACATCTGAAAGCTGTATATTTTTGTCTCAAGAGATCTGGGTGTCACACTCAGACAGAGTAAATATTCGAGTGAAGAGGTTATCCTTTGGCTGATCTCAGAAGATGGAATTAGCAAGAGTTCTGTGTACATAGGATTGAGACCATTGTAGCACCTTAATCTGCATTTGCTTTCCCTTGACCCTTCGTATCCTTGAGATACAAAGTCGTCTGTTCCAATAGCTGTATAGATTTATGCATTTGTTTCATGAATGTCTGCTGCCTGGGAAATTCATGGTTAGAGTCAAAGCGATGAAACTGCATTGTATGTCCTGTGACTACTTCTGGGTCCGTTAATCCATTCCAAATTTATCTGAATTTTCTTTCCTAAAACTCAGGGAACAGATCACAGGAGCAGAGGTGAGATGCTATTTAACAACAAACTGGCTCCAGGAAGATTATTTAATGAATTCCAGATCAGATCTCTGTACTGCACCTTGTGAACCAGAAAACATGGGGCTGCCCCTCGCATCTAATGGCAGCTAATCCCAAATCTGGGAATATCCAAAATCTGGTCTCAATCCCATGGCAGCCAGATTTCAGACATTGGAGCTGAAACATTAAACTAGGAAGAAATAACTAAAGAAAAACACAACATCTGACTGCATCATACCACAGGGCAACACAACAATGATACATCTATTTTGACATTTGAAGGAAAGAACTAGATAAATCAAACAACCTTTTTTTTCTTTCCATTAACTGAAGTATAGAAGAAATTAGAGAGCTGTGGAGGTCAGGCAGTGTTCTATTATGTTGAATTTCAGGCTAATGAAGTACAAGTTGATAGCTCTGATTCATACTGCTCTGAGATCCCACCCTCAGCTGAAGGCCTATCCCACTGTGTTTAAGCAACATGCCTCTCCAGTGGGAAGATGGAATCCTAAAGTGAGTCAACCAGGAAATGTAGATGAGCAGAGAGATAAACACATCCAAGTTATAAAATTATTTAAACTTTAGGAAATAAGTGAAACTTGAAAAGCTTCAGAAACGTTTACGAGGATGATGCCAGGGTTGTTGAGTTTGAACTATAGGGAGAGGCTGCATAGGCTGGGGCGATTTTCCTTGGAGCATTGGAGGCTGAGGGGTGACCTTATAAAAGTTTATAAAATCATGAAGGGCATAGATAGGGTTAATAGCCAAGGTCTTTTTCTCCAGAGTAAGGGAGTCCAAAACTAGTGGACATATGATTAAGGTGAAAGGGGAAAGATTTAATAGGGACCTAAGGGGTAACCTTTTCACACAGAGGGACATGCATGTATGGAGTGAGCTGCCAGAGGATGTGGTGGAGGCTGGTACAATTACAGCATTTAAAAAGCATCTGAATTGGGTACATGAATGGGAAGGCTTAGAGGGGTATGGACCAAGTGTTGGCAAATGGGACTTGGTTAATTTGGGATACCTGTTCGGCATAGACAAGTTGAAGCAAAGGGTCTGTGCTGCACAACTCTATAACTCTAAAATTCGGCAAATGGAATGTTGGCATTTCAAGAGAGCTGGAATACAAAGGGATGAAAGGTATTTTCCAGCAGCAAAGAATCCTATGGAGTAATACATTCAATTCTGGAGTCAACTCGTCAGGCGAGATATGGTAGTTTGTCAAGAGCATGCAGTGCACAAGAATGATGGTTGGGCTGAAAGTGATTAAATGCTGAAAGAAAGTTACAATGACTAGGCTTGTTTTTCTTGAAAACAGAAAATTAGGAAGCTATCGAATTGAGTTGCTTGCGATAATAAATGATTTGATGGGATGCTGGGAGAGAAACAGTTACCTTTGCTGACAAAAGCCAATATAACATTAAAATAAGAAATAGGTAATTTAGGGGATATGATAGAAAGCATTTCCTTCATGGAAATTTAAAACTATCAACCTCATCTTAGTAGCAAATGTAAGATTGTGTGGTACTGTCTAAATTAAGATAAGGTTATTTGAAGGTAATGAAGACAAAAAAGCACATAGTGTGGAGGAAGAAGATGATTCTTGATTAGAAAGCAGAAATTAATGAGCTCAATGAAGAATCATCACTAAAGACAGTTGTTAATCCAAGTTACCCAATAATCACAGAGGATTTGCAATAACATTGCAAAAATAGCGACAATTAGGTAAGAGAAGTCTAATAATACATCACTATATAAACCCCAATTAGTTTAATTTAACATTTTATACGGTGACCTTTTAAAATGTTTAAATTACTTGATTAGTTTCACAAATAAGCTTTCAACAGAAGAAAAATACGCTCTCTGTTGATTAGGTTTAATCTGAAGTATTAACAATTGCTTAAAACTAAGAATGGTTAAAACAAGTCTCAATTCCCACTTCATCAACTGTTGTTGGAAAAGATTCTGTTTTTTTCACTTTTTGTGTTTTTTTAATCTAAACCCAAGGTCACATCATTGTTAGAATTTTATATGAATATTGGTTCACCTGAACTAAGTACTGAACTTTCTTTCAGCAATGTTAAATGCAACATGATGAAGGTTTTCCACAGTGGAACAACTATCCTGCTTTAAGATACTGTTTGCAAAATGTTTCATATTCCATGTAAAAGGCCTGATATAAATCTTACTGTTATTAGTTAACATTTAAAATAGTCAATTAGCACTTTGTGTTATACATCATCATCTATATACAGTACCATGAAAGAGCCTGCAGGTGACAATAGCTAATGAGACCAGCCTTGTAATATCTTTCCACCATCATTTGATTGATAATGACATGAGGAGAGCACCTTTCATCAAGCAAGTGCACGGAGATTTTGGAAAGTAATTTTCATTTAGTTATTTCATGTCAAGGAAGTCAGCATATCAAGGATGAATAATGTAGGATGTAAGTTTATAGATCATAAGCATTTAAGCTGAGCTCTCTGAATGAGATCAACAGATTTCTGTCCTTCTTTCAAAAATATTCAACTATTCCATATGTTGTGGCTCATTAGGCCTTGGTTCCGAGAACTAACGAAACAACATGTTCTGTAACCCCGTTCACAAGCCACATGCTTTGCTCCTGCAAACACCCAGAGAGGCTGGTGGCTTTAAAGTTTTGTTACAGGTGAGTTGCAAGCAGTAACTATGACCCCAGAAGAAGCACAATGTTGGTAGGACGACACTAACTTGCTCAGATATTTCACCACAATGAATCTGTAAAGAGAGGGAGAAACAATCAAAAGAGGGGAAACCAAATGTTGGCAGTGGCCTGGACTTTTAATACAGGAGTCTCAGGTGACCAATCCTGCTGATTCAATCACACGTGAAGCTCGTATTCTTAAACATGTCAAAACGACGTCAGAGAAAATCAATTTGCACCCTGAAAGCTTGTCTGGACAATAGACACTTTTTTTTTGGATCCAAGTAGCCACATGTTTGCTTTAAGGTAGTTACCACAGTAACTCTACAGTTTCCAACGAAAATGTTAAACATGTTCCTAGTGTTGTTTGAGAGATTGATATCATAAATTGGAGCTCATGTCCCCCATTTTCTACCTGAAAACAATGAGACATTATAATTAACCCACCTTTGAATCCACAAGGGATACCTGATGATATCTCCATTTTTGCACTTCCTCCTTGGAAGATTGCAAGTATTTCAAGGAAGAGATTTGTGACAGTAGTAGCAGAAGGAATAAAAGTAAAAAATAAAGAAACTCTAGATCGTTCTTGAATGAGGATTTCCTGGAAGTGTGTCAATATTTCATTCCTCACATGATAAAGATTGGAAACTGCTGAATACATACTATGCAGTATTGGTTGTATTAAAACTGTTTTTTAGGAAATTTAATGGGTTGGGTCAAGTGTGCGAGTGATAAAATTAACGAAGATACATGATTGGTGAACATTCTGCATTTTATATTCTATTATGTCAAATAAATAAAATGAGTCAATTCAAATAGAATAAAATAGAAACGTATTGGCACATGTACTTTTATATGAAAAATACAGTGAAAACGTTTATAAGTTGGCTCACCACGATGCCTATGTGAATGACAGAAGTCATACATAATAATTTTTAAAAAGTAAAGTGAAGACAAAGTTCATCACAGTTCAGTTCACAGCTCCTGGATGCGGGGAAAGCCAATTAAGGGACAATGCAATACCCTGGAGACACAACCGAGATGAGACCACCATTCCAGGGCTCAGTTTATCTTCACTAATTTGCAAAGACAAAACATGCGGGGTTAAAATTTGCTGTAATAAGGCATCAAACAGCATTCGCTGTCAGTTAGATTCATCTCTACTGTTCAGTTCAAAACATCTTTGTTCACATAGTTACTGCAAGTGTCAGCTCACTACAGAGCAGCAAAGGCACCTGAGTGAACCAGACAAGTAATAATCTTTTTTTTTGTTCATTCATTCAGGGGATGTATGCTTCACTGGCTAGGACCACATTTATTACTTATCCCTAATTACCCTTGCGAAGGTGGTGGTGAACTGGTTTCTTGAACATTGCAGTTAGATAATCTCAAGTAGGTTTATTCAACAGATAAACTGAAAACTTGCAGCTACTGAGCAACTTACATCCTTAGTACAGCATGCATGCCTCATAAAGCCATAAGAAATAGAAACAGGCGTAAACCATTCAGCCCTTTGAACCTGTTCCACCAATCAAAAGGATCATGGTTTACATTCCTTGCATCCACTTTGCTGCCCTTTCCCTGTCGCCTACATCAAGAGACTGCTGGTCATGCCATGTCAGCCTGGCCCTTAGCTCATTAGGATACCCAGTTCTTAAAGCTGTAACATAGCATTCCTTTTTTTAACCAAGAAAAAAATTACATACACTAAGATCAAAAAAACATAAATATTGGGTAGTTTCAAAATTAGTCACACAGAGATAAAAAATTGCACAAAATTAACGGTTTAGGAAACTAAGAGTCAAACACTTGTTTGAGTAATTTGAACAAATGTTGATGGCCATCCTGCCATATAGAAATGGGATGTCATTCCTTAAGAATTCGTGTATTGAGGATGTTTCGTTGGAAAAGTTTGATTCGGATTTTTCTAGGAATTCGAAAAATCTGTGATATTGATGCAAGACTCCTTTGTTTTGGGGAGTCAGTACCCATTGTATATTTTTGACTTCTTCTAAGACAGGAGAATAGGTAGATTCAAAAATGTTGATCTGACATCCACTCACCTGAGAATTGCTTCTTCATAATGAATGGCTATTGCTTCTGGATTGTTCAATGTTTGTTTTATCCATCATTATGACATCATCAGCAATACAAACACATTCATAAATATTATCAGTAATTCTGTCCATACAGTACTGAAACAAAAACCTACTGACAGATAGACCAAAACATCGCCTATGGCAGCAATATCTTTCAAATGGTTCTGAAAGTAGTGATTTCCTGAGATTCTGTTGCTCAGTGAACTGACCAAAATCCATGCTTGCTTTGCGGTTTGAAAAAAATAATTTACTTCTTCTGAAGTTTGGGCTTAACTTTCTAATGTTGTAATTCTGTGTGGATATCTCTTTAGACAAAAATTTAAACATATTGGATAGAAATATCCCTGACAGTGACATTTTTCTTCAGCATAAATGGGAGTGAACTACATTAGCCTGTGTGCAGTTGAAAAATAATACCATTGCATTCCATGTCATTTAGCTTGTTCTAACGCTTCTTTTGCATGTAAAAACTCACTATCTAGAAGGGTTAATTGATAGAATTGCATCAGCTCCGAGGTACAATACAGCATCACCTTTTGAAGGTTGCCATGGTGTCAAATCTAACTAGGTAGATTTATTGTCAATCCTAGACCAACTTACTACAAGTAATCTTGATCTGTTCTGCTGCAATTGACATTTGCAAATTTTGTAAATGGTCACATCATTGAAGCGCCTAGTCCATTCATGTCTACTAGGTAGAATACTAATGGTTTCCTTTCAGAATTGGTATAGCTACATTACATTATCCATGCATAAATGCAACGGATGGATAATCCATTATATGCAGGTAAATTTGTAGGTTGTATCATTGACTTTTGGTGATTCAGCACATTAAATTCAGAATCCTGACTGATCAGATGATTCCACTTGCTCCTGGGTTGACTTTAGTTTTGAGAATATTTTGACAAATTTTCTTCAGATATGCAATCTTAATAGTTGCAAAATATTCCAATTCTTTGACTCTGCCTACACAATGTGAGTCACTCAATATATGGAAAACGTATTTTGGATTTGATTGAATGTTCTTCCACTCTGTTCTATCTTGCTATGAACCTTGTGTACATGCTAGTGCTTAATGCAAGTCCACGGTACGCTCTCTTGTTGTTGCTGTTAGCAAGCTGCACCTGCTTTTCATTTGATTGTGCCCTATTTTGCAACCTGATTTCTTGCATAGGTGAATCCTGTGTTCATTTGAATTGCGTGACTTGAAAATATCTTGGGAAATCGGACAGCTATGGTAAGGCTGCAACACATTGAAATTCCCAAACACTTACTTGCTGTTTGCATCCTGGCAACTGTGCCGGCTTTAGTAGTGCACTGAACGTTTGCAGATGTTGATCTCTGGCTACAATGGTTTCATACTTTCTGATATTTTTAAGCAGTGTATCAAAGTCACAATCTTTCTTTTTCTTCAGGAAGACCTTTGGAAAGCTTTGAAAGCTTTTGGAGTTATAACAGGTTCCATCATCTATTCAGACTGTTCAGATTCTGGGAAATTGCAGTCCTTACCCTTGACATGGCATCAAATAAACTGATCAATCAATTCATTTGTCTGTAAGGCATCAGTCTAGATCTTTACTTCTCCAGTTCATTTTTACATAAAGCTGAGACTCAGGTGCAGTGATTGTAATGGGGTGAGCCAGGTGGGCCTCACAGAATATGAATTCCCTGATCAGGGCTGTTAACCCGATCCAATTAGGGACCCCTGGGCTGACAGATATAAACATGAGGGTAAAGGTTCTGCACAGTCCAAGAGCTGGCTCTGAGGAAGCTCGACCAGTCTCAAGCATTCTGCACACGTAAATAAAGGGTAACTTGGTGACAGATTACCATGGTTATGTCATACCACACTTCTTATAATTGACCAGAATGGTTCTGGTTTTCCTGAGGCAGGTCTGAACTGTTGAGTTTGTAAAACTTTCAGTTCCAATGGATACCTTTACTTTCACAGCTTGCTTATCCAATTATCCAATGGCTAAACCTTAAAAGGCAAAGCTCCATTCCATGTTTAAAAAGTTTAAATTCAGATAGGACAACTTTTGTCTTCCAATATTGCTGAAGAATGACATGCTTTTCTTTTATACTTGTGGCAGATTTACAGAAGCAAGAATATATTTGTCTACTCTGTGTTGAGATTCAGCAATACAACTGCTGTGCAGCTTTTGGTTTATCTTTATTCCTCCCTGTACTTTTTAAGGCTGCAGCTCGAACCCTTTCTTATGTGTTTTGTTTTGCATGGGAATGATCCTCAAGGTTATCTCAATGGCTCTTCAGCTTCTATAGTCCAATTTGAAATTAACCCACCATTCACAAGGATAATCAATCCGGCCAGTTCACAAATCAAGTATAGTTCACCCAGCGATATTTGTGTCGTGATTTTTATCTGGCGTCTTGGTGTAAATTTAACTTCTCCACTGCTTTCAATTTAGTCTGACACTTTTTCCTGTTCAAGTCGCATCACTATGTTTTCACTTTTAGAAGAAGTCACTGCTAGTCACCAAGTTGTAATTCTTAAATTGTTTTCTTTGAAACAATATTACCACTCTCAGGCTGAATTGATAAGTGTTGTACATTAGATTTACTTGAAATATCTTAAAATTGTTTATTTAATAGGCAAACTGAACATGCAGTTACAGAGCAACTTATGTACACATCCTGAGTCCAACAGTTTGGACTCCTCATGACTGAAAATGTCATCTTGATATTTGGTTCAATAGTGTATTCAGCTCTTGAAGCAGGCAAACAACAATGACATGGGTTATCTTTTCATGGTGAAGTTAAAGAGAAATTAATAGACAAAAATAGCAAGATCCAAAAGAGAGGATAAAGGTGAGTTGTCATTCATCACTAACACCCTGGAGGTGGAACACCCTGAGGCCCTGTTTATTGTAACTGGCAACTTCAATCAGGCCAATCTAAGAAAGGTGTTGCTCAAGTACCACCAGAACATTACCTGCTCCATCAGGAGCCTGAATACTTTAGACCACTGCGACATCATTGTGAAAGATGTCTACTGCCCCATCCCCGCCCTCATTTTGGGGACTCCAACCACAATGCCGTGTTTCTTTGAACGGCAAATGCTCAAGCAGGAAACCCCCTCGCAGATACAGGTTCAGTGATGGTCGGAGGACGCAGAGGATCAACTCCGGTGCTGTCTGGAATCAGCTGATTGGACCGTGTTCAAACAGTCTGTAGGTACCTTGGACGAGTACGCCACCACCATCACAGACTTTATCAGCAAGTGTGTGGAGGACTGGAGAGCGAGGAAGTCAATTTGGGCGTTCCTGAACAGGAAACCCTGGATGAATCAGGACATACAGAATCTGCTAAAACAAGGCGTGAGACCTTCAGATCAGGAGACCCACTCAAAGATAAAGAATCCAAGTATGACCTTCGCAGAGCCACTAAGACAGCCAAGGACCAAAATCAATCCAAACTAGAGATCTAGGCAGATACCCGCGATTATGGCAAGGATTAAATGACATCACAGGTTCTAAAAAGAGACAGTGCAAGACAGCAGACGATAACACATCCCTCCAGATCGTCCCAACACCTTCTATGCCTGCTCTGAGCAGAATTTCAGTGGAGAGGCAACACCTATTACGGCAAGTCCTGATGAACCTATCCCAATAGTCACTGCATCAGAGGTCAGATCAGTTTTCCTTTGTGTGAATCCAAGGAAAGTGATGGGACCAGACGGAGTACCAGGCCGTGCACACAGAGCATGTGCAGATCAACTGGCAGAGGTCTTCTTGGACATTTTCAACCTCTCCCTGCAGCAGGCTACTGTTCCTGCCTGTTTCAAGAGGGCCAACATCACCCCTGTGTCTCAATGACTACTGTCCAGTGGCCCGAACTTCTGTGGTCATGAAGTGCTTTGTAAGGTTGGTCATGGCATTAATCAACTCCAGCCTCCCCACTACTCTTGAGCCACTCCAATTTGCCTATCAGACCAACAGATCCATGTCAGATGCCATATTACGTGCCCTTCACTCCTCCCTAGAACACCTTGACACCAAGAACAGCTACATAAGAATCCTATTCATTGACTACAGTACAGCCTTCAACACTATTATCCCCTCAAGACTGATTACTAAACTTAGTGGTCTCAGACTAAACTCCACTCCATGCAACTGGATCCTCAGTTTCTTGACCCACAGGCCACAATCAGTGAAAACTGGGGACAATACTTCATCCTCATTAACACTCAACACTGGAGCCCTCAGGGGTGCATACTTACCCCCTACTGTACTCACTGTATGCCCATGACTGCATCGCAAAATAGCAGACTAATGCAATTTACAAATTCGCTGATGACACCATCATAGTTGGTCAAATCTCAGATAATGACGAAACAGAATACAGACAGGAGATAGATGACCTGAAAAAATGGTGCACTGAGAACAACCTAGCTCTCAATAGCAGCCAAACCAAAGAACTGATTATTGACTTTTGGCAGGATGTTACTCATGCCACCCCCGCGTCCCCCAACACATTAACAGCACAGAGGTGAAATGAGTGGAGAGTGTCAAGGTCCTGGGAGTGGTCATCCACAACAAGCTTTTTTGGACTCCTCATGTGGACGCACTGGTTAGAAAGGTCCAACAACATCTCTTCTTCCTCAGGCAGCTGAGGAAATTTGGCACAACAGTGAATACCCTTACTAACTTTTATAGGTGCATCATCGAGAGTATTCTGTCTGGATCCACCACTACCTGGTATGGCAACTGTACCATTCAAGATCGGAGACAATTATAGAGAGTGGTGAACTCAGCCCAGTCAATCATTAAGGCCAACCTCCCATCTGTAGACTCCATCCACCAGGCCCACTTTCAAGGAAAGGCCACCAGCATTTTCAAAGATCCATCTCACCTTGGCAATGTTTTTCTATGACCTCGACATTCAGGGAGAAGGTACAGAAGCCTGAACACACGCACCAGCTGATTTTGAAACAGTTTCTACCCTACTGATGTTAGAATACGGAAAGGACTCACAAACTCTTAACATTCGCCTGTACCTGTGTTTTTGTTTTTGCTGCTGTTTACCTATTATTTATGTATCTATGCTACTTAACTCAGTGATCTGCCTGTACTGCTCACAAGACAAAGCTTTTCACTGTGCCCCGGTACACACGACAATAAATTCAATTCAATTCAATTCATTCTTGCAAACCTAATGATAGAATGGCACAACTGGAACATTTCACTGTTCATATGCTTCTTGCCTGATATTATGGTATAAGTTACCCATAAATAATGACAAATACCATTAGCCTTTCTGTTATTTTTGCAATAACTTTCAGTCATTCATCATGTTGAAGTGGATCACTTATGCATGTTTGTAGACGGAGCTAATCGGTTTTAGGCCATAATCACATTATAGTATTCAGACTGAAGTTAGAAACATTTGGATCATGGATTTCAAGGCTTGTTTAAAATCATGGCATGTGATCTTGTCTGGAAGTCTACAAAAGTTTGATTCCTAAGTTTCATATTCACTGACTATGGTATCCATATGGGTATAGTGACTTATGTGAGTGAGCATCGTCAAGATTATATTGATTGAAAATTTAATTTTTTGCAAACTGCTTAGTGTTTTGCCTCAGGCTAAATGGCCAATAAGGGCTGTATAAATGTCTGTTCATTTGTTCTCTTTCTGTCCTCATTTAGTGTTATTTTCACTGACGCAGATGATATGATAACAAATTTGGTTTACTGAAGAAGTTTTAAATTTCACAATGTTGCTGGATAAGGCTGTAATTTCTTTACACCTCTAAATTTGTTTTTTTTAAACCTGAAGATATGGACTCTTCCTGAATTACAGGATATTGGTCATTTTTCGCTCCCTTTCTCATTATTTAAAAATATGGATGATAGAATGTTATTGGATATTAATGAATATTTCAGTCAAGCCCAATTAAATCCACATTTGACATATACATTCCAGTCAGGAATCATTGAAGGCAGTCCTGTGTAATGTCCCCACCCTTGTTAAGAAGTACCGTGGTAAATTGCTACAGCCTCATGGCCATCATGGATGAGACCAAGAATTGATTCTGAGACCTTCTTGTTTGGCCCTTTGAGTTATGGACTGCTTTACAGCTAACTGTGTCATTAAAAAAAAGTGTTTAAAACTCAGTTTTGAAGTTGAGGGCAGATAAAAAAAAACAAACAGTGAAATCAAAAGGGTTATGTCATGAATTCATTTCAAAAGCGGGCATTGGATAAGCATATGGAGGTTATTGGGCTAGTGTAGATTAGGTAGGCTTTGGTCGGCGCAACATCGAGGGCCAAAGGGCCTGTACTGCGCTGTATTTTTCTATGTTCTATGTTCTATTATCCTGTTCTGGTTTGCCTGGCTTTCACCAGAATCAGGAAAATTAAGATGGGACTCCAGTCTGAGACTTTATGCTCACAGTTCAATAATAAGCTCTGAGGTTGTTAAGAATCCATTTGAATTCTAATATCTAAAAGCCCTGTGATGTGCTGAATAAAACTGTTCTACTCCATGTGGAAATAACATGGAGAGATTTGTTATAATCAGTTCCTCTCTAATATCAACATGTTCTTTGCCTCCAGGTCCTTTTCTACAGAACTGTATTGCCGAAACTAGTTTGTTACGTCCACGATAAATGTAAAATTGTGCAGGAGTTATCATTGTTTGTCAAATCGACCATATTGCTTGCCCTACAAGTGTTTGTATTGTTTAAATGAGACAAGGAATCATCTGTTTGAAATTACTCTGTTAAAGTAACAGATACCTCAAACAAATATATTTGTTCATCCACAAATATTGGTAGCAGTAATTGGTGTCAGCTGGGTCTCAGCAGGAACAGCCTTAACCATCAGTTAGATCTTTCAGACCTTATTCTTGAGATTTTAGAGCAAAATGCAGATATGAACTACTGGACAGTACAGAGGCAGTGCTGCACGGTCAGGGTTCTATCTTCTGGGTGACATAGAAACCTGCGATCCTTTCAAACTTCTTTATTGGACATAAATGATCCCATCATACTATTTTGGAGAAAAGATAGAAGCCACTCTTTCACCAACTTTATCTGCCGAAGCTTGCATTGTTATTTATGGGACCTTTTTGTGTAGCTTTGGTTGCCTCAATTCCCACTTTATAACAGATACATTTCCAAGGACTTTACGACCTCACACAAAGGGGAGGTGATAGCTTTGTGGCATTATCACTGGACTGTTAACCCCAGGTAATGTCCTGGGGACTCAGATTTCACCCTTATGCCTCGCAGATGGTGGAACTTGAATCAATAAAAATCTGGAATTAAGAGTCTCATGATGACCATGAAATGAATTGCCGAGGAGAAAAACTGTCTGGTTCACTGATATCCTTTTGGGAAGGAAACTGCTATCCTAACCTGATGTGACTTACATGTGATTAGACCCAAAGCAATGTGGTTGACCATTTTATGCCCTATGGAGCAATTAAAAATGGGCAAGATATGTTGGCCTAACCAATGACGTTCACATCTTGCAAATGGATAAGGACAAACAAAGTGTTTACAATGTGCTGAAGCATAAACAATGAGGTTTCAATTTTCCTTTTATTTCTAAGCCTTGATAATGAATATTTGTAGTAAAAGTTTTGACTTCAGCTGGAGTGTTTTGCCCAAGCCTGAGCACCACATTTTAGAAAGGGTGCAAAAGCATTGCAGAGAGTGGAGTAAAGATTGGTTCAGGATTGAGGAACTACAGTTAGGAAGATGAGCTGGAGAAGTGGTCATTTGGGTTGTCCTCATTGGAGAAGTGAGGGTTGAGATAAGAATTGATAGACATGATCAAAATCATCAGAGCGAGAGACAGAACAGATAGGGATGAACTATTCCCATTGTCGATTGAGGATCAGTAGACCCTGATTTAAGGTGATGGGTAACAGGAGAAAAGATAATCTGAGGAAAAACATTTTTTACCTGGCATGGTGTTCAGTTCTAGAATACTCAGCCTAAATCTGTGGACAGCTATCCACTCTATCAGAAACACAGGAGCTAGCTTGTTATTTGACTATAGGTAGTTGAGGATCTTGTGTGTTTAGCATATCCTGGAGTTATATCCATTCTATCAAAAATAGATAGTATTCAATTCAATAAAATGTATTCAGAAATACTAGATTTGCTTGAGATGCCTGTTCTGAGACCCACCATTCAATATTGAAACTTAGGACTGCCAGAGAGGAAGACGAGAAAAAATTAAAACGAGACTTGTTGAATGACATGTCAATGGAAGAACTATCTTTCTCCCTTTATTTAAACTGAGGAAAATTGGGCAAATTTCTTTCCAAGTAAGAATATTGAACTACCTAGTCCAATCTTTTAAACAATCTTGGGAGAAAGGGTGACTTTATAGAGGTTTCTAAAATCATGAGGGGTCCAGATAAGATGAATGGCAAATGTCTTCTCCCTAGCATGGGGCATTTCAAGACCAGGGGGCATATTTTTAATGTGACAGGAGAAAGATTTAATAAAAAACATTTGGGACAACTTTTTTACGCAAATAGTGGTCTGCGTGTGGACTGAACTTTCAGAGAAAGTGGTAGATGTGGATATAGTTACAATGTTTAAAAGACATTTGGATTAGTGCATGAACAAGAAATGTTTGGAGGGATATGGGCCAAGCACGGGCAAGTGGGATTAATTTAGTTTGGGATTATGGTCAGCATGGATTGGTTGGACTGAAAGGTCTGTTCCCGTGCTATATGACTCAATGACTCTCTCAACCCATGGAAATTACCCTTGAATGTATTTTTGGCTTGTTATTTCCCTTCATTATGTAACATGGTCATCATCTTTTGGGCTTATGTTTCTCTTTTTTGTCTCATATGCAAATGCGTAAATTATTATCCAAAAGGTTGAGTCACTGAAATATCAAATGGATTGTATTAAAATAGAACTACTATAATCACCCATTTTAATTGCTATTGTGAAAATGTAGAGTTCAAAGCGCAGAGAAGCTTCTACTGAAGAAACTGCTGCTGGCCACTCTAACAATTTTCAAGTGACATTTTCAAATCATTTGATATTAGATATCCCGTGGCATGATGGTTTATGCAAAAGCAATAGTTTGGAATCTATGCCAATTTGCTCTCCTGCTCATTCTGAAGATATTGTGATTGACAAAGTCAGCGTCAGCATGGAAGAAAATGAAGGGAGAGCAGCAGAACTTCTCAAAAACTAAAGCAGATTGTATCCATCCCTGCTCATTTAATATTGGAAGATGGGCAGATTGAGGCAGTAAAGAGGGCTAATGACATTAATATTGATATGGTTCCTTGGGAGGCTCTAAAGGAGTGTTAGCAGACAGCGAAATGGATCAACCAACTGCTGTGACATCATGGTACCTAAATTTGAACCATGCAGATCCAAATAATCGACTTGTACATCAATTGCAACCAGGAAGTGAGCAGCTGCAAAACAAACCTGAGTACACTGTGTTGCTTCAAGGGCCAGGCATCCACATTGCAACCTTTGAAGAACAGCATTTTGAATAACCTCTGCCATTGCAAGGTTCCTGTAAGTGTACCGAAGTGTTTTTGGCCGTTGTGCATCCCTTGAATTTATCAGGGTGTATTGCCACATGTCACAGGGACAGTGACAGAATAGGTTGCCAGTTCACACAAAGGCTGCAACAGTTGCCAAGGGAAGTCCAGACTCATTCTCGGTCCTTGATTTGGCAGGAAGCACTCTGGCAAGCCAAAAAAAACGCAGTCGGCATCCTGGTCTGCAAGTCCATCGGCACTCTCCTGCACAATATCTCATCAAGGTTCTCAACTGCAGGAGAATAACTTGGCGTGTCATAAGCCCACAAACAAAATAATATATATCATACCTTATTTTCACTGTGTCATTCCCACAGATCACTTGAGTCTGGATGGTTCTACACGTTGACCCAAGCTACCTGCTTGTTTCCAGAGCATGTGCAGTACCAATAATGTAACTAACAGCACATGTCAACCATGGGACCACTCCGTCATAGAATCACTACAGTGAGGAAAGAGGCCATTCAACTCATCAAGTCTGCACCAACCCTCTGAAGAGTATTCCAAGCAGACCCACAACCCTGAATTTATGACAGCTAAACCATCTAGCCTGCACACTATGAGACAATTTTGTGTGGACAATCCATTTAATCTGCACATCTTTGGAGTTTGGAAGGAAACTAGAGCACCAGAAGGAAACTCATGCAGACATGGGGAGAACATGCAAACTCCACACAGTCTCCTCAGGCTGGAATCGAATCCAATTCCCTGGCCACTGAGCCATTGGACCGCTCTCAGTGCTGTGCTGTACTACTGCTAGCACTTTGTCATTCTGCAGCTTGTTACAACATGGAGTAAACTCTCCTGCTTAATTTAAACCAGCAATACAGAAAAGATTTATCCCATGCAATAATCTATGAAAATTCGAGAGGTCAAGAACTATTTAAAGTAAAAATTAACAACTTTATTTCTTAAAGTATAACAGAGAATACTTGACTAACAACTATTTACAACTCCTTCCTCTAACCGATCTTTTACCTTCCCCTTCTACAACACTAGTCCGATAAAAACCCTGATTAAGATTTACCGAAATTCAAATTTTCAGAACCAGCCAGAAGTCAAATCTTCGATTTATATCTTCCTCTCTCATTGTTTCTTCTTCTTAGGGATTTCTGTTTCACAGTTTACTGATCGATAAAGTTACTTTTAAGATAGCTATTCTCTGGGCAGTCTGCTGAAGCTGGTGGCTCAGCAAATCTCTTTCCAACTGTTCAGTTTTCCCCTGTCTTATACCCACAAAGCACCAGATTGTATCAATGGCTTTTAAGATTGTCAATATAATAAACACAAACTTGATTGGAGTTTGGTATTTTTCGGGGTATAATTTAAACTGATTGGCCGAATTCAAATTTGTTTTGTCGTCTCCAGGCAACCAGCTAATCAAGTTGTTCGACGGAATTTTACATTATATCTTGTTCCAAACCCTTGGTACTGTGTTAGATAGTTCCACTAGCTATTAACTCTCTTAATGGTACAGTACACCCACACCTTCATATCAAACTTAAAGAAATGCAGTTAAAGAGGGAATGAGTGACTATCAGTCAGAGTAATAATGGTAGACAAGTAGTCAGGAAAGCCCCAGAGTACATCTCACTTGAAAACAGATTTTCTGTGTTGGAAAATGGCAGAGATGACTCTTTCTCTGTGGAGTGCAGCCAGAGTCCAGCTTCACTGGGGGAGAGGTGGGGGAAGCAAAAAAGGAGGAAGAACAATGATGGCAGGAGATTCAATGGGGAGCTGTACAGACTGACGTTTCTGCAGCTGCAGACATGACTCTGGGACTATGTGTTGTCTCCCTGAGGCCAGGTCAAAGATGTCATTGAATGGCTGCAGGGCATTCTGAAGGTGCAGGGTAAACAGTCAGAGATTGTGCTTCATGTTGGGATCAACAGCATAGGTAGAAAGAGAGGTAAAATCCTGAAATGAGAATTTAATGAGTTGGTAGCAGATTGAAAAGCAGGGCCTTAAAGGTTACAATCTCTGTATTAAGCCCTGTCTGGTTTGGGCCTGATCACATATAGGAAGCTCTCGTTACTGATCTATTAGTTCATGTTTCAACATATAGTCAACCTCTTCCCAAACCAAGATTGCTGTAAGTGATTTAAAAGAGGGCAATGGCTTAATGGTATTGCTACACCATTAATCTAGAAAGAAGAAAGTGAGGACTGCAGATGCTGGAGATCAGAGCTGAAAACTGCTCTCCCAAGTCCCTCCTCCCTAACTTTTATTTTAGCCTGCTGGACACACTTTCCTCATTCCTGAAGAAGGGCTCATGCCCGAAACGTCGACTCTCCTGCTCCTTGGATGCTGCCTGACCTGCTACACTTTCCCAGCAACACGTTTTCAGTATTAGTCTAGAAACTCAGCTAATGTTCAGGGGACTGGGTTCAAATTCTGCAATGGCAGATGATGGAATTTGAATTCAGTAAGGAATTTGGAATTAAGGGTCTAATGATGACCATGAATTGATTGCTGGAAATGCTTATTTGAATTTATTGATGTCCTCTAGGAAAGGAAATCTGTCATCCTCACTTGGAATGACTTACATGTGACTCCATACCCACAACAAGATGATTGACTCCTAACTGCCCTCTGGACCATTTGGGATGGGCAATAAATTCTGGCCGGATCAGAGACACCCATATCCTGTGAGTGAATAACTGAAGTGATTGATGATCATGTGGTGCATTCAGCAGTCCAAAAGATTGGTGCAGAGGTGAGTAGGATATTTTATGTGAAGATGAATACATTATCCCTGAGCATCTATTTGGACACTTTTTAAAAAAAATCTTTGTAGTATTGCTGCAATTCCTTCGGTCCAGACTCCATGCATTGATCTCTTTGGCCACTTGTTTCACTCTCTTCTGAGGGTTGTCCTTGATGACCTCTTGACTTACTGTGGGACCACAGTATCTGCCTTCTGGCTAACTTCACCAGTAATGACTTGAGCAACGTATCCATTACCCTGCTTGGATTTTCTTCTTCTTGCTTTGATCACATTATTCAGTGTCGTGTCCTCATATGAGGGACAGCCTGACTGTGAGGACAGAGTGTTGGGTTGAATATATTCTTGATGTAATGCAATCCTGTTACCAAATAAGCCTTGGACAGCCACCAGCGAGAAGATAATGCCAGCAGCAAGGAAGATATTTGGCTGCAATGCTGCAATCAGTGATGTGGGAGCTCCAAATTGATACGCCCCCTCCAATAGAATCAACATGGATAGGTTCCAAATCATGACCACTGCACCAAATAAAAAGTCAGATGGATTTTCAACTCATAGACCTGAATTCCAATGGTCTACAATTGAACTTAATGCAGTATCTAGAGCTAATCTCAAATTGCAATAAGTTAAAAACCATACGTAGAACACAGAACGGAGGACTTACTTTTACAATAAAATAGTGGTTTCAGTTCAAAATTATTTCACCGCTCACTCCTGACTGCTAAACAATCTTTGACAATACTGCCAACAAAAACCCATGTTATTATCCTCAGTCTGAGCATTTGTTGCCTTTCTTTGGAATAGGAGCCCAGCAATAAATCTGTGATGGGACTTCTCCTGAAGTTTATTGAAAGTGATTCAATTGGTTTTGTGAGAGAATGATTCTCTTTGCCTAGCACAATGAAATGTTCCAAGCCATCTACACAGAACAAAGCAGATAACTTTATCTCTCATGATTCAGTTCTTCACTTTCAAATAAATTAGAAAGTAGAATGGCAATACCTGACCTACATTAAAAAAAAGTGTTTAAATCCGATAGATGATGTTTTGGATTCAGGTTTTCTTTCTTTCATTTGAAGAACAAGATAGATTATATTGTTGGTACCGGAGACAAAAAAAAACGGAATTCAAGACTGGAATACAAGTACAAAATACAATGGTGTGCATCAGAAGCAGTAAAAGTCATTGTGGAAAGTTCGTCTCCAACCTATACAACCCAGAAAGGTTGATATCTTCCTTGTATTGAAGTAAATGCAATAGAATTTTCTGGCCTACAAGATCCATTACTTTTTATCAGAGAGCAGATGTTTTGTTTATATGTTCCCTGTCTAAAATGCTCAGAGGAATTTTAATTTTGCTTATTCCAGAGAAGTTTGAGAAGCAATGCCTTGAGCTCATCACCTTAAATATAGGCTCCATACTGATCCCAATAAAGCGACATTTTGTTCTGAATAATGCAAATCTCTGAGGTAAGATGCAACTGATAAGAGTCAAACATATGGAGATAATGAAGAGATTACTGCACTTTTTCCTTTCCCCTATTTATAGTCACAATTAATAAGTGGCGCAAATGATTCTTAAGGAGCCAGCACCTTTGATGAAACAGCAAGTGCCAACAATCAGCAGGACAGGCAGCATTTGGAAAAGTTGAAGCATCAGGATTAACAGCTAGGATTTTACCAGTCGGTTGGAGATGGGGATGCTGTAAAAATGACAATGGAAGTCTTCAGGAGTGATATCAGATGTCTTGCAGTCAACACAGTGTATTACCAGGAATGGAACTGACAAAATCTTGGCCAGTTAGTAAATGCACTTAATTCATCTTGGGTAAAGATGATGCCAGGTTTTTACCAGCAGTGGATCAGACCATGTTCTAGGGCAGGGTCCCTTGCATAAGCTGCAGGAGGATCTAACAATCCAATCACCAAGGTCTGCTTGTCTGACCCCAGCACATCAAAAAAAGATTTTACTGTCCTTTAACATAAGTGCAGTGAACATTCAATTTGTTCAGGTAAATACATATACTTTGACATTTGAATCTCTCATGGTGAAGTGAAACAAACTTTGATTTATGTCAATAAGTTTTTTTCACCATTTTGAATTCTGGAAAATATACACGTGACTGTTATGATGCATGCATAATTAATCAAAGGGAGATGTCAAATATTAGTTATCCTGTTACTGAATGGAAAATGTCTGACTAGCTCCAAAGCATGTTCATATTTTGAGTTTATAGGTTAAGTAAGGTGTTTTAAAACAATCTTAAACCTTGAAGTAAACATAGCAGATTGATGACTGCAATAAATAAAGGTATTTAATACTGAATGCATGTATAATCTTGACTCAAATCATGCAAGATTAAAATTTGTACATGTTTTAAAATAGTGAACTGTGGATGTAAGTTTGCTCGCTGAGATGGAAGGTTCATTTTCAGTTGTTTTGTCAGGAAAATGTCTGAAACGAACCTTCCAGCTCAGCGAGCAAACTTACAGTCAGAACCTCAACCTGAGCTCCAAGTCTTATCTAAATTCGATACTGAACCATTTTAAGGTGCTCCAAAAGAGAAGAGAAAATTTAGCTATTAAGTAAGAATGAACAGATATGTGACGATTATGTGACTTTAAGAGAGGCATTTTGTCCTTTTTATATGAAGAGATGTTGAGACAGAGGTTCTTTGTCTGCTTCAAGCCGATAAAATAAACAGCATGTGAGGTTTTGCTTCTTTTTAAAGTTGAAACAATGGAAGTCACCTGAATGAGTGAGGTCGAGCTCCAGCAGAACTAAGACTTTTTTTTGGTTAGTTTTCTGTAGCTGTTGGGGTTGTGAAAACTGCTGCAACTCTGTCTGTCTGTCTCTCTCTCTCTCTCTCTCTCTCTCTGTCTCTTTGCCAATCTATTTTAAGGACTGTACTTTTACCAAGGGTGTCCTTTTAGGATGTTACTATATTGGAACAGTTAATAAGTAGCTTCTTATTTAGTTAATATTTCAAGAGTTACAGCTAAGCCCATTCTTTTCTTTTGTTTTGTCTGGATTTAACTATAGTGTATGAATAAAGTGTGTTTTGTTTCAAGCCAGGTAGTTTGACCAATCAAGTTACCTCCAAAACACAGGGAGTCAATGGCCTAGTGGTATTAGTGCTGGACTGTTAATCTAGAGACGTGGGTAATGTTCTGGGGACCTGGGTTCAAATCGCCTCACAGCAACTGGTGGAATTTGATGAGTACCTGAAATTAAAAATCTAATGATGATTATGAATCCATTGCTGTTCGACTAGGGAAAACCCATCTGGTTCACTTGTGTCCCTTAAAGAAGGAAACTGCCATCCTTACCTGGTCTGACCTACACATAACTCTAGACCCACAGTAATGTGGTTGTCTTTTAAATTAGGGATGGGCAATAAATCTTGGCCTAGCCAGTGTTGCCCCATCCTGTGAATAGATTTTAAAAAACACAAAGTTTGGCATTTGCCGTCCAAATAAGAAAAAGTTAGGGTCTAGGCTATCTCTTTGATATGTTTTAGAGGGTTTGGTCTGGTCCAAAACAGAGGTGCCTGTGTTTGAAAGTAATTGAAAATGAGGAAGTATGTGGTAATGCAAGTTAATTTAAAACGGAGTACTGGAAAATAAGCATGTGGTGTTTGAAGACCATGTCTCTCTGGGGATAATGGCAGTGGACTAGATTTTGTCACCAACTGGGGTCAGGATAATGGCTTTGGTCCAAAAATGTCTTTGCTGCTTCTTCAGTGATCTTCATCATACGGTTAGAAATGGGAATGCTTGCTGATTATTACACAATGTTCAGCACCATTCACAACTCCTTAAGTATAGTAGCAGTCGATTTTCATATAGACCTAGCCAAAATTCCGTCATTCTGATGAAGGGATTATGCCCGAAATGTCAATTCCCCTGCTCCTCGGATGCTGCCTGATCTGCTATGCTTTTCCAGCACCATACTCTAGACTCTAGCCAACATTTAGTCATTCCTGATGAGGGGCTTGTGTGCAAAATGTTGATTCTCCTGCTCCTTAGATGCCGTGTGACCTGCTGTGTTTTTCCAATGCCGCACTTTTCGACTCTGACCTCCAGCATCTGCAGTCCTCACTTTCAGGTTAAGGCTGATATTTGGCAAAAAGCCTTTGTGCCATTCAAATTCCAGGCAGTGGCCATCTCCACCAAGACAGAATCTTATCATAACTCCTTGATGTACAATGGGATTATCTTTGCTGAATCCTCACAATCAACATCCTAGAGATTATCATTGATCAGAAACTGCACTGGACCACCATTAAATACTGTGGCGACAACAATAGGTCAGAGCCTAGGATGTCTGCAGCAAAACACTCACCTCCTGTCTCCCCACTGCTTGTCTTATTTGTACCAGACACAAATCAGGAGTATGTTGGAATATTTCTCACTTGCTTGGATAAGTACATCTCTGTAAACACCAGATGCTTGACACCATCCAGAAGACATCAGCCACTGGTTTGTCACTACAACCATGTGCACCCTTCCCCAATGATGCGCAGCAACAGGAGAGTGTACCATCTACAGCAAGCAGAGCAGAATTACCAAGGTTCTTTGGAAATCACTTTCAGGTCTATGACATCTATCAACTAGAAGGATGTGGGCAGCAGATATAAGGTCATATCGCCACCTGCAAGTTCCCCTCTAAGTCACGCATCAACATGACTTGGAATAGACTGCCATTCCTTCACTATTCTCGAGTCAAAATCCTGGACGTTCTTTCTTAACAGCTCTATGGGTATCCCAATACCACAGTGACTGCAGATTAAATAATTACCTTCTGAAGTGTAGTAAGGTTGGGCAAAAATATTTTGCCCTGCCAGAGGTTTCCAGGTCCAATGAAGGAATAAAAAAACATGTCTGTGTGTGGTGAGTGTTGGTAAGGAAAGCATTTGGAAACCAAAAGTGGCCTGGGAATACAAGTGAGGGTTCCAATCACATTAAAATGAATTTGAAACAGAAATAGAACGTAATGAAGCTGTGAAAAAATGTTATTTTTATTGGACAAGATATGAGCTCTTGAGCTCTGTTGACAGTTGAAAAGAATACTTAAATCTGAATACTTTCAAGCTGTTGTACCATTCAATTTGATCACATTTGTTATGCACCTCAACACTATTTATTTGTTTTTGACCCCATAAATTTATCTAAAATAATTCCATCTATCTCAATCTTGAAATCTCTGATTTTTATTCAGCATCCACCGCCTTTCAGAAACAAGTTCCAAATTTCTGTGATCCTGTTTGTAAAGTAATTTCTGTCCTGTACTGTTTTACTTTAAAAATGAAGGCGTAAAGTCCCATCACACAGAAACATACCCTTCAGTCCAACCAGCCCATGCCAAACATAATCCCAAACTAAACTAGTCCCACCTGCCTGTTCCTGGCCCATATCTCTCCAACCTTCCAATTCATGTACTTATCCAAATGTCTTTTAAACATTGCAACTATGCCCACATCCACCTCTTCCTCAGGAAGTTCATTCCACATGTGAACCATCCTCTGCTTAAACAAAATGTCCCTAATGTTTTCTTTAAATCTCTCTTCTCTCATTATAAAAATTTGCCCCTGGTCTTAAAATCCCTTATATTTACATAGTGTTGTTCATGACAACCAGGCGTTTCAAGGTATTTTACAGTCAATGAAGTTTTTCTATTGTACAGTCAATGTTGTAACGTATGGAGATGCAACAGCTAATTTGCACACAACAAAGTACCAAGAGAGAAAAAAAATTTGGTAATGATGAGATAATGTGTTTCAGTGATGTTGATTGAGGGATAAATATTAGCTAGGACATTGGAGACAACTATTTTTACATGTTTAAGATAATCTTCCTTAATATAATGCTGCAAGATGTGTTACATCTACCAAAGCAGACTGATGAGATTCAGTTTAACATCCTGATTGAGAGACTCCTCTGACAATACAGCCCTTTTTCACTTCCATTTTAAAAGTGCCACAACAGTCTTGACATCTCTCAGCAGAGAAAATAATATATCCGTACTTATCTTATCAATCCTTCTCATAATAGTAAATACCTTGAGCAGATAACTGCTCAACAATCTGCATTACTCTTATCCAACAGAAGTTATACAACCTGTTGTTATTTAAACTCCCACGTCCTGGTATGATTCTGAATGGAGTTCCTGAACAGAGTTAAGCAGTGGGCCTTGCATCCTTCCACTGATGCAAGTTCTGGGCTATTCCCAATAAAATGGACAGAGAATCTAACAGCAGTTTGTGCCTGAGCTCATGTCATTGGCATGTGGAAGCGGACAATGTGCTTAGATACATTATATATAAGGCATATTCTCCTTTTATATGACTGCAAAATGGATTCTATATTGCCTTCATTTCTTGACATACTGACTAGATCAATACCTCCTCATCCCAAAAGATGTTCCAAGTATAATTCCAGAATGTCTGGCCTAATTCCACATATATAATCTCACCTTTGCTGTCTGTACAAATAGCATTATTTCCTATCTCTCCCTTATTTCCATCCCAACATTGCAGAAGCCATCGTGTTCCTTGGAGTATTTGATTAACTTAGTCCATATCTGTTTGGCTGTCTTAATTTCAATTCCATACTGAATATTTATCCAGCTGTTTTATTGAATTAATTAATCAACTCAATTACCTTTGCTTTTGCTAGATGCCTATTTCAAATATTTATTGACACTCTCTTCTGTCATTTGAGGATTATGAATAAATCACTGTCCATTACATCTGTGTTCATATTCTAAAGATACCTTTCAGCACTTAAAATCCTCAAATATATCACATTCCAATCTTCTCTTGTGTATTGAAGTTCAGTTTTATGAATCTCTGTTCATAAATTGTCCTAAGCTCTGGAAACATCATTGTCACTATAATTCACACCCATCAGTGTACATTTCTGTTGCCCTAAATTACACTCGATTCCAAATTTGGCCCGATCAGTGGTATATATGGTGTAAGAATAATGCATTTTCACTTCCAGTCAAATGCCCTTGAGAGGTAACCTGACATTTTATTATCTTTATTGATAGCAGCTTTACAGTGAGTTATGGGCTTTACATTTACATTCGATCTGAGTTCCTTTCAACAAACCTGCCAAGTGCCACTCATTAGGAGTAGCAATCATTCATTTTGGTTTAAGATTGTGACCTGTTCTGATTATGTCAGATGTAAAAATAAACATGGCTCCATATGTTTATAGGAGTCGGTGCATTATGTCACACTCACTGATCATAAATGTCACACATAAAACTTTTCTGACACAGACAGCTGTGAATGCGATTGTAAAGGGAAATGTTCTGTCAAAGCAGTGAGGTTTGTGGAAATTTCTGCATGCCCATTGTCGATGTCAACCTGATAGATTTGAATTCGAAGGGTATACAGTTCAATCAAGATTGTCAGAAAGTAACCTCTTATGCTTTGCAGTGAAGGTACAAATGAACAATGAACAGAAAGAATTCCTGCGACATATTTAAATCTTACTTCTTTCACTTTCTTTTGCTCACCAAGTACAACACAGTACTCCCTCTTCAGATAGCACTCCAGAACATTCACTTACATACCATGGTGAGTTTCACTCTCTGAGTCACTGCTTTAGAAGTCATTGGATTCAGAACTTGGGCAAGATCGTTACTTGGTGTATGTCTGGCTTCTGTGGCTTTAAGTTAGAATCCTGTGTGGGCTCACTTTTAATGAAATTGTGAAACATGTCACAATGCTTGGGTGGGATGCTGTACGAAGGGTCAGAATGGGTTTGCTTCCACACTGTAGTGATTCTGTGAAAATCTCACTGGGGATTTTCCATGTAACTTAAATGTTACACTGGAGGTTTGAAAAACAATTTTGAAATACATTGGCGGATGTTCGGAGATATGTTATTGTCAAGATTCCATCAACATTTATTCAACGCTCTGTGAAGGCTCCAACCAAGAAAAGGAGTCAGCGTTCAGATATTACAATCAGTTTTGCTGATGGTGAAACTGAAGAGGCCCAGGAAAGGTAACTTTAATTTTTTTGTGGGGCTATGATGGTCAACTAAAACAAAATGGGCTATTACTGCTCTGGGATTTCTATTAAATCTGCTTCTGGATTACCTTTACCTGGGTTCTACCTAACATCCAGCAGATATGAACCAGGCAAAATACTACATTTGCATCCTTATTGGTGCAAATTCACATTGCCATGTAAATGGTGTCAAAATAGCTCTTCACCACTTAGCTCCAGAAATGGCTCCCTAAAATACCTGCCCAACCTCTTTAAGGCTTACGTGTAAATACACATGAGCGCAGTGATGCTTCTTGGGTAACAAACAATTCTCAACATTAATTGCACAAGAAAGCCACTTCAAAACAGTCTTCACTTTACTAGCTTAACTTTAGTTAATTACAGAATAGTGTCATAGAGGTGTACTGCACACAAAAAGGCCCTTGAGCCCATCAAGTCTGTCCTGGTCAGATCACAACTACCTAACTAATCTAATCCCATTTTCCACCACTTGGCCCATAACCTTGTATCCCTTTTTAAATGTTATAAGGATTTCTGCCTCTACCATTCTTACAGGCAGAGAGTTCCAAAATCCCATCACCCTCTGGGTGAAAATTCCTCACATCCATTCTTAAACCACCTGCCTCTAATCTTAAATCACGCTTCCCTGGTCATTGATCTCTCCACCAATGGGAAAAGCTCCTTCCTGTCTATCCTGTCTGTGCCTTTCATAATTTTATACATCTCAAATATGCCCTCCCAAACCTTCAGTCTCTTCCATTCCAAGGAAAACAAAATCCAGTCTGTCCAATCTCTCTTCAGAATGAAAATGCTCTAGCCAAGGCAACATCCTGGTAAATCTCCTCTGTCTCTCTCCACTGCTATCACTCTCGTCCTGTAATGAAGATTCAAGAATGGCACACAGTACTCTAGTTGTGGCCTGACCAACACTTTATACACTTCTAGTAGCACCTTTCTGCTCATTAACTCTATGCCTTAGCAAATAAAAGAATAAAAGCAAAATAAAATAAGAATCTGGCAGATGGTAATAAATCCATTCTAAGGCAAATACAAATGGAGTGGTGATGGTCTAGTGGCAATATCCCTGATCTAGTTTATTGCTAGATAGATATGTATTCAAATGCAACCATGGTAGATGGAGGAATTTAATAAATTTCGAGTTTAATTTTATAAAAAAAGTAGTCCAATGAAATTATCATAATATAACTTTGGTTCATTAATGGCCTTCAGGGAAGAAAGTCTGCCGTCTTTACCTAATCTGGTCAACATTTGAATCCACAGCAAGATGGCTGGCTCTCAACTGCTGTCTGAAATTGCCCAGAATGTAACTCATTTCAAACTCAATGAAGGATGGGCAACAAATTTTAGTCTTTCCAATCATGTTCATACCTCATGACATAATATGTTTCTTTAAAAAAAAACACACTAACTTTCATGAATCTATGATGACAAAAGATTTGTATTTATGTAGTCATGTAAGGTTACAGCATGTCGCAAAACATGTGAAGTCTAATCATGCTTTTAATATTGAAATTGTATGATGCATTTTGTCCACTTCAGGCTGTCATATACACATGGATCAGCAAATGAGTTTAGAAGGAACATACAAGAACTCATGCTTTGATAATACCTGCAACAGAACTTCTGTTCTTTACTCAATTTGAGAGTTACTTCCTAATACCTTCCTAAGAACACGGCTCATCACTACCTCAGAAAGTTGTGGAGGCCAGGCCATTGAGTATATCTAAGACAGAGGTAAATAGGTTCTTGATTATCAAGGAGATCAGGGAGAAAGTAGGAGAATAGGGTTGAGAAGCTGATCAGCCATGATTGAATGGTGAAGCAGATTCGATGGGCTGAATGGCCTATTTTTAAATAATTTTTAGAACTAGAATTAGAATGCCTACAGTGTGGAAACAGGCTCTATGGCCCAACAAATCTATACCACCACTCCGAAGAGTATCCCATCCAGACCTATTCCCCTACATTTCCCCTGACTAATGCATCTAACCTATACGTTCCTGAACACTATGGACAATTTAGCATGGTCAATCCACCCTATCCGGCACATCTTTGGATTCTGCTCCTATGTCTTGTAGTCTTTAACTTCCCAACAATGTGGTAAAACTGGGCAAAAATACGAAACATTGCTTTCTGGCATGCAAATATTTGAAAGGCGTTTGTCTATTTCCTGCCGGCAGATATTTTAATTGGGGATTTAGAGAACACATTGCAATATAAGGTACATCAGCATGGGCTTAGCAGCAGGAAGCTTGCACAGTATACACACGCACACTGATCTCGCAAAAGTAACTATCGAAACAAAGAGAAAATACATCTCAGATCATTTCAGAGAGATTTTCTTTCGAAGGCACACAATCTTGGATCCTTGATTATGTACTATTGTTGCATGGAGGATCATGATGGGCATTGCATACGTCCAATCTTCCACATTTGAGTGATTCCTGAGCTATCATCTGTTTCCTCATTGATAAAGGTGGCTGTGCTGTTTAGAAGGTGCAATGGGAGATTTAACAACTCTGTACTGTGGAAGTGAAAAATTGGAAGATATCTTTGATACACTTAAAACTCCACAAGCTAACAATGTCTATGACTTAACAAACGGTGCACTAACAATCTATTTCACACCCACAGAAAATACGATATCCAAAACAAATATCTTCCATCATACTAAGCAAGAAACATACAAGACAATTAATCAATAATGCACATGCTTGAGGTAACTAGCAATCAAATGTGACTTTGATGATGTTGAACTTATCGAATGAGAAATCAAAATGCAAATAGCCAAAGTAGTCAACAAAACATTTGCAAAAAAGAAAGTTGTCAGCATTGCTGGAGTTAACAAAATCATTATTGCTTTCAGTGTGGGAGGTACTGAGATAGATGCTGCTAACAATAACCAACATATTCCAAGTCAACATGGTGAACACTGCTCATCATTCATATGCCAGCAGCCATTACCACAGTCCCCGAGTAGAGCTATGACAATTGTCCAAATGATGTTTTCGCTATTGCTTTTCACACTGGACAGAATGTCCTGACAAACAGTGGTAAGTGTGTGGAAAATTCAACCATCTTGCTTAGAGTGATCGCTCATCAGTACATTCAATGGCAAATACCAATTACACTAGATGGATTCTACTTAACACAAACCAATGGAATGATGAGAGAATGTAGCCAATGTAGAGGCAATGATCCTGATTATATTTTTGTCCTCCCTGTTGATATGGCCAACAGTTACATGAGATAGTGACATGGTTAGAAATAGGTGTTTTTATAGATAAGGGAGTGTCTGTTGACACTATCATAGGGAAACTGTTCAACAAACTTCAGGAGTGCCCAATTCTCTGCATACCAGGAAACGTGAAACTGTTAATAAATACCGAAAGAATTGATGATGCTGTAAATCAGAAACAAAAATATAATTGCTGGAAAAGCTCAGTAGGCCTGGCAGCATCTGTAGAGAGAAATCTGACTTAATCTTTCAGGTTGAGTGACCCTTCCTCAAAACTGGGGAACATTAATGTTCTCCCAGTTCTGAAGAAGGGTCACTCAACCTGAAACATTAAGTCTAATTTCCCTCCACAGATGCTGCCAGACCTATTGAGCTTTTCCAGCAATTATATTTTTGTTTCTGAATGCAGAAGTATTATTTTACAGCAGTGACAATTCCATTGAAAGTTCTTGGGACTTTTGAAACACAAGTTTGATTTAACAACACTGGAACAGCTACTGTGTCATATCTGGAGAAGATGAGAGTTGATACACAGCAGCAGATTTGCACAAGCTTGCACATGTGATTCCTACGCTTACAAGCAACATTCTGGAATAACCTGTTGATCACTTCTCTGGTATTGACATTATTTCCAAGCTGCATGTTAACCCTAATGTACTCCCATTATGTGTTAACAGTGATGAATGTTGTTATATGTCAGAAAGCACATAGTGAGGTAATAGGTGGGCTGACTTGACTCTGACATTATTGAACATGTTGGAGATGAGCCTATCTTTTGAAAGTCACTCATACAAGTCAGCAAAATAACCCAAGAGAGAGAACTAGTTGAGAGTTTGTGCTAATATGGTGGTCACCAGAGCAAGCTGGACAGAAAGATCCTTGATACTGATAGTGGGTATTATCTTGTAGAAAGTGAATGGTGCTGAGCATTTTGCTACATATGACCTCAATGCTGGGTCCACCAAATCAAACTTCCAGAGATTTGAGGTATTTTATAGTGTTCTGTACAGTCATTAGTCATAAAACATAAAATGGTACAGCACAAGAACAGGACCATTGGCTCACCTTGTCTTTGCTGGTCACGATACTAAATTAATTCTATTTGCTTGCATGTCCCTCCATATCCCTCTTTTCACTGCCCGTTCATGTGTCTGTCTAAATGCTTCTTTAACATTGTTATCATATCTGCTCCCATGCAATAAAGACAGGATCCCTCTTGTCCTTACCTTCCACCCCACCAGTCTCCACATCCAAAATATCATCCTTCAACATATTCACCAACTCTAACTAGACCACATCACTAAGAATATCTTCTCCCACCCCCGCCCCCCCCCACCACCCATCCCTCTCCACCTTCCACTAGGAACGTTCCCTTCATCACCCCTTGGTTTGCACCAAGCTCACCGACCAATACCACCCCACCCACCCCACCCACCCCACCCCCTGGTACCTTCCCTTACAACTGAAAAAGGTACAAAACCTGCTAGCACATCACGCCACTCACCTTCATCCATGGCCCCAAACAAACCTTCCAGGTGAGACTGACATCCACCTGCCTCTTTTCCAACCCAGTTAACTGCATCAGGTGCTCGCAATATGGCCTTCCCTACATCAGTGAGACCAAATGTAAACTAAGGGTACATTTCGCCGAGTATCTCAGCTGGGCCCATAAAGGCCAGCCTGACCTCCCAGTCACCACCCATTTCAATTCCCCTTCCCATTCCCTTTTCAACTTGTTTGTCCTTGGCCTCCGCCATTGCCACAGCAAATCAGACTACAAACTTGAGCAACAACACCTCATCTTCTGCCTGGGCAGCCCACAGCCTGGAAGATTCAATATCGAGTTCTCCAATTTCAAATAACCTTCCTTTCCATCCCCCGATTCCCTTTCCAGAACCTTCCCCTCCCTTCCACACCACCAGCCGAGACTTCCTTCCAGCCATCGGCCGAATTCATTCCTCCCATTGACCAACCAGGTCATACCCTCTCCCTGTGTTCACCAATCACAAACTCAGTACTCTGACCTTTTCCCCACCCAAATCCCATCCCCCACC
This sequence comes from Hemiscyllium ocellatum, assembly GCF_020745735.1. NCBI lineage: Eukaryota > Metazoa > Chordata > Chondrichthyes > Orectolobiformes > Hemiscylliidae > Hemiscyllium > Hemiscyllium ocellatum. Next base: position 24,445,717 of record NC_083436.1, on the reverse strand, counting down.
TTCCTTTTATCTGCAGCTCTCCTACCCAACATCCATTCCTGAAGAAAATGTTGACCCTTCCACTTCCTGATGCTGGATGTCCAGAGTGTGCTGCTGGAAAAGCACAGCGGGTCAGGCAGTGCCCTGAAGGGAAGGACTGGTGAAGGGCTTATGCCTGAAATGTCAATTCTCCTGGTTCTCAGATGCTGCCTGACCTGCTGTGCTTTTCCAGCACCACACTCTTGACTCTGATCTCCAGCATCTGCAGTCCTCACTTTCTCCTCGTTCCTGAAGCTGCCTGGCTTGCTGTGTTCATCCAGACTCCTGCTTGTCTCCTTTGGATTTCAGCATCTGCAGTTTTTTTTTGTCTCATATCTGCTTTTACCACCTCCCCTGGCATCATGTAGCAGGTACTCACTATCTTCTGCGTCAAAAGTGTTCTTTGCATTTTTTTCTCTAATTCAACCTCAGACCAAATTCAGCAGTTGAGAGGTTTCAACATGCAAATCAGGCTACACTGGCGGAATTTGAAGGCATACCAAACATTAGTACTTTATTTGTGTTTGTATGGCAAATAATGAAAGCACAGTGACATGCATGGCTTCAACTTCTTGTGGAATATGAGCTAACATCGAACAAAGACAAGCTATTGGTTTGCAAAGGCAGAACTGAATCCTTCAGTCATTTGTGTAGCAGGGAAGATGAATTCAGTAAAGGTGAAGCTGCTGCAAATGCCATGGATCTAACAAATGTGCAGGATATCCAGGGTCTTCTAGGCTCATCACGTACTGTAGTCATTTCCCTTTTACCTTATCTGCCATCCCTAAAGGTGATCTGACAAAACGGACCATCGAGTGGGAGTGGACTAAATCTTACATACAGGCTGTGCACCAAATTACACAACAAGTGTCAGTGCGTTACAAAAATACCTGCTTTGATTCTGACATGGATTCAAGCCCAGTTGGCTTCGCTGAAGTTCTCATGAAGCACAAAGCCACAATCCATCAGTCATTACACTGACAAGTAGGTCACTAATCCCTGTACAGTATTTTCAAAACTGCGAAGAAAGTAATCTCAATCATCTGGGGTATCTTACACTTTCGTTTCAACGTCTATAGAAGCAGTTTTGAAGTGACAAATGATCATCAACCATCAATAGGTTTTTCAACAATTCACATAACCAACAACCTTCAAGAATACAGGCTCCATGCTGAATATCAGCAAGGCAAACTCATTCCGGTAATCTATCTTTCAAAATATCCTCGCCCAACTCTCTGTCCTACCGGTCATGAAGAAAAAGATCAGCCAGCATTATCTTAATTATGTAAGCCCAAAATCAGTGCCAAAGTCCTTAAAATTAGTTGACATCAAACAATGACAAAAAAAGATGAGGCAGTGGCATTATATTCGATAGCTATGGAATCATAAGACTGGAAGGACATGATCGAAAGATCATCTGCAAATGAAATCACTCACACACTACAAGGACTTCACAATGTTTGAACTAGACCACTGTTTCAAACACATCTAAGTTTTCATCATATGGCAGCGAAATTGTTATTCACAATGACTGGGGGAATGTGTTATAGTTATAGCAATTTTAAGGTGACCAGGGAATTGTCAAAACCAAACAAAAAAATAAATTCTTATGAGAAAGGTTTGGTTCCCAGAAATTGACCAGGTGTTAGTGCACAAAATGAAATAGATTCGAGCATCCACAACGTCAAGTCTTCATGATCCACGCAAGACATCTAAACTAAACTCCAGGACCAGGGATTGAACTTAGCACAGATTTCTCAGACTTACACATTGGCAAACGCCTGCATGTCATCAATGACATGGAAACTGTTACGTCCATTTCAACAAAAGCTCTCATTTCCAACCCTGACTGGATTTTCACTTTGTTTGGCAAATGGTGAAAAGTCACAAGCATTCAACAGGATGACTTCATTAAATTTACAAAATACTTGACCTTCATCATCAAACAAAATCACACCACATTGACTGATTGAGCAAATGAGATGATTTATGTGTACATTGAAAAAATGATACATACAACTCCAGTTGAAGGGATGCCATGGAAATATAAGTTGCATTGTTTTTATTGCAAACATAGACTTACTCCTCACTTGACGGCTTGGAAGTTTCCAGCTACACTCAACTTTTCAGATCCTTGTTATGCACTCAATTTTATGAGAGCTCTCCCACATTGCAAAGGATCAACATGGGAATGAACATGGTCTTTTAATGAAATTAAATGCTGATTGAAACATGAATTCAAAGCTACACTACAAAAACCAGGAGATAAAACATGGGTTAAACAGAATGATCATGTGACATCCAGCCATTTACTGTGGTAACCACAACAGGACCAATAATCACTTTAAGCACAAGTTGCAAATCACAGAAAATGCATCATTTTTCAAAGCAGTGAAAACATTGTAAGTGTAAACATTGAATCTGATTCTTACATCTCAGATGAAGCGCATGAGTTAATGAGGCCTGATGTCAGATAATATCCTACTTATGAGAAAACTAATCCTCCATATGTATGATTATATTATGTAAACTACTTAAGTAAACTATTTTCAGTCAGTGAATAAACCTTTACATGATCGAGTGCATTATCAAGTTATTAGAAATATTAGAATATATAATAATATTATTAGTGATGTTAAATGTTCATGTTATGCTTAGGTTTAGTATTCACACATTTGAAAACAACTGTTGAAACACGTTTTGCCTCTCTTACAAAGAAGGAGAGAGGTGGAGCAAATTTAAAATTGCATTGTGCAGTTTGTCCACAGAAGGCTACCATACACACATACTAGCAGAGGGAGTCAAGAAGGGGAATAAAGCAGAAAAATATAAAGGCAGAAGGTTTCAATGCCTGGAAGGAAAGTCACCAACAAACTCAAAATAAACTTTCACTGCAGATATAGCACATAGTGGATGGGCTAAATTAGTAGGCAATGAGATTTCCACCCTTCAGCTAGGCAAAACCCTACCTCTGGACCTTCCAGTTAATTTGATTAGCCGACACCAGTGCTGGGACTGCAACCAATCCCAGGATAAAGGACCCAGTGAATCACTTGAGTCAGATACATATGGGGTATTGGACAAGGAAAGTCTGCTGACCTTTGGGAAGGGGCTAAAGGGAGCAGAAGAGTAATTTTAAAATTCTAGTTGGGGAGGAAGGAAGGGGGAGTCCAATCTGCAGGGGTGGTCTCTGCGCAAAAAATACTCTCCAAAGAGTAACTGTGTTATGACATGAAAGAGTAACATTGAGGTCAATTTTAATTGAAGTTAATTATTTATTTGTGTGATGTACAATTATTCATTTGGCAGCCTGTACTCTCATTGTATCATAAGGGTAAGCTCGGGAATCAGTGGGAAGGTGGCCCTTCCACCTCTCGCTGAGATTACGACCATCAGCAGCATGGGCAGCAGTTTGGCTTCTTAATTAATCTATTATTTCTTCCCAAGAACTTAACGTGTAGCAGCAGCAAAAAAGTTGCGCACAGCAAGGGCAAACAAACAATAATGTTATCACGGTCAGAAAATTTGTTTTTGTAATGTTTATTGACAGGAAAATAATGCACAAGACAACAAAGATAATTCCCTTAATCTTATTTCATTTTCTTATTGCTTATTGTTTGACTCACATTGAGTAAGAACCAGCATGGATCGGTTGGGTTGAATGGCCTGTTCATATTCTGGATTAGTGGTGCGGGAAGAGCACAGCAGTTCAGGCAGCATCCGAGGAGCAGTAAAATCGATGTTTCGGACAAAACCCTTCATCAGGAATAAAGGCAGAGAGCCTGAAGGATGGAGAATGTAGCATAGAGGACAATAGGAGAATGGGGGAAGGGGATGAAGGTGATAGGTTGGGGGCGGGGGGAGGGTGGAGTGGATAGGTGGAAAAGAAGATAGGCAGGTAGGACAAGTCATGGGGACAGTGCTGAGCTGGAAGTTTGGAACTGGGGTGAGGTGGGGGAAGGGGAAATGACGAAACTGTTGAAGTCCACATTGATGCCCTGGGGTTGAAGTGTTCCGAGGCGGAAGATGAGGGGTTCCTCCTCCAGGTGTCTAGTGGTGAGGGAGCGGCAGTGAAGGAGGCCCAGGAACTCCATGTCCTCGGCGGAGTGGGAGGGGGAGTTGAAAGGTTGGGCCACAGGGCAGTGTGGTTGACTGGTGCGGGGGTCCTAGAGATGTTCCCTAAAGTGCTCTGCTAGGAGGCAGCCAGTCTCCCCAGTGTAGAGGAGACCGCATCAGGAGCAACGGATACAATAAATGATATTTGTGGATGTGCAGGTAAAACTTTGATGGATGTGGAGGGCTCCTTTAGGGCCTTGGATGGAGGTGAGGGAGGAGGTGTGGGCACAGGTTTTGCAGTTCCTGGTGAGCACCAGGGGCATTCTGTCCTTGTTATAGTTGGAGGGGTGGGGGCGGAGGTGCGGGATGTGGACGAGATGTGTTGGAGGGCATCTTTAATCACGTGGGAAGGGAAATTGCAGTCTCTAAAGAAGGCGGCCATCTAGTGTGTTCTGTGGTGGAACTGGTCCTCTTGGGAGCAGATACGGTGGAGGCGGAGGAATTGAAAATACGGGATGGCATTTTTGTAAGAGATAGGGTGGGAAGAGGTGAAATCCAAGTAGCTGTGGGAGTCGGTGTGTTTGTAAAAAATGTCAGTGTCAAGTCGGTCATCATTAATGTAGATGGAGAGGTCCAGGAAGGGGAGGGAGGTGTCAGAGATGGTCCAGGAAAACTTAAGGTCAGGGTGGAATGTGTTGGTCAAGTTGATGAATTGCTCAACATCCTCGCGGGAGCATGAGGTGGCGCCAATGCAGGATTTGAAGGGGAAATTGTGAGCAGAAAGCAGGTGAATGGCGTTGGTGGGGGCAGAAGTGCTGGCAAACATGGCAGTAGGGGTGGCCGATGTCACTGAGCATGTGCCGAGTTTTCACCATCCCTCCAGACCTTCCCCTCACTGAGGACGAACGATCATGGATATCCAATCCCTCTTCACCTCCATCTGCCATGACCAGGGCCTCAAGCCCTCAGTTTTTTCCTCTCCAGACATCCTCCAGGCAGAACACCCCTGGTGCTCACCTTCCACTCTACCAACCTTTGCATAAACCAAATCATCCGCTGACATTTCCACCACCTCCAAAAAGACTCCACCACCAGGGAAAGATTTCCCTCCCCACCCCTTTCTGCCTTCCACAAAGACCGTTCCCTCCGCGACCATCTGGTCAGGGCCACGCCCACCCCTACAACCCACTCTCCCATCCTGGCACCTTCCCCTGCCACCGCAGGAACGGCAAAACCTGCGCCCACACCTCCTCCCTCATCTCCATCCAAGGCCCTAAAGGAGCCTTCCACATCCATCAAAGTTTTACCTGCACATCCACTAATATCATTTATTGTATCCGTTGCTCCCGATGCAGTCTCCTCTACATTGGGGAGACTGGACACCTCCTAGCAGAGCACTTTAGGGAACATCTCTGGGACACCCGCACCAATCAACCACACCGCCCTGTGACCCAAAATTTCAACTCCCCCTCCCACTCTGCCGAGAACATGGAGGTCCTGGGCCTCCTTCACCGCCACTTCCTCACCACCAGAAGCCTGGAGGAGGAATGCCTCATCTTCCGCCTCAGAACACTTCAGCCCCAGGGCATCAATGTGGACTTCAACAGTTTCCTCATTTTCCCTCCCCCCACCTCACCCCAGTTCCAAACTTCCAGCTCAGCACTGAACCCATGACTTGTCCTACCTGCCTATCTTCTTTTCCACCTATCCACTCCACCCTCTGCCCGCCCCAGACCTATCACCTTCATCCCCTCCCCTACTCACCCATTGTACTCTCTGCTACTTTCTTCCCACCCCCACCCTCCTCTTGCTTATCTCTCCACGCTTCAGGCTCACTCCCTGTATTCCTGATGAAGGGCTTTTGCCTGAAACATCGATTTCGCTGCTCCTTGGATGCTGCCTGAACTGCTGTGCTCTTCCAGAACCACGAATCCAGAATCTGGTTTCCAGCATCTGCAGTCATTGTTTTTACCTTTGACCTGTTCATATGCCATGAATTCTAGCCTACTCTTTTAGTGCAATACGTTTGCATTAGGGTTGCGGCTTCCATTTCATAATCACTGGGAGCTCTACAAACGCCAGTAATTATAGTTTTAATATAATTATGACTGGCAGATTTAATGCAACTCATTAATTTTACATTTTTTTCTTCAGTATTCAAAGGCAGAGGTAACAGCACAGGAAGAATTTTCAGTAGCTCTGAAGAGAAAGAAAGCTGATTTTTTTTCTTTTCAAGGGAACAGATGCAGCCGATAGTAAAAATATGCTGCTGCAATGTGATGACATTTTCACGTTGGAAGATAAGGTAAGAGTGAGGCACAGACTGCAAGCTCGTTCCTATTTGAAGCAATCTTTATTTCATATCCTCAAAGTATAAACAGGTAAGAATACCTTATGGCAGTCTATCAATCAGATGGAGGAAAAAAGAAAGATAAAGAACAAATAGACTTATCCAATATTCTCATTGGATATGAATGCTCTACACGGCCAAATTCATAGGGTGACCTTTGCAGCCTAATTTCCCACAAACCTGAAGTTAAAAAAACAACATGCATAATATGTGTTTTGTTTATTTTTCTACTTTCTCTGCATCAGAATCAAAAGCACCACTTCAATACAGAAGGTGCTGGAAAATAACATTATGGCACCTTCTTTAGGCCTATTACTGGATAAAGGTAAAGTTGGTTTCGTCCTGTATAGCTACTCTCTCAACATTGTGGTTAAATTAGAAGGCCATCATAATTGAGGTGAGGGGAGAGATTGAGGAGGAGGATTTCTTCATGGTAACCTCAACTAGCATGGCAAATTGAATCCGTGCTGTTGGCATCACACTGCATTGTAAGTCATCCAACTAAGCTAACTGAGCCTCAACCCCTTACACACTCATTTCAGTGAGGAGGTCTGAGGCCTGAAGCAGCCCCCAGATTGGTCTTCAAGATCCTTTTGTTTCATCTGAGTGGATTGCCAGTGCTAGTCTTGTGCTCATAAAGACAGGTGGCCATTCTTTCGGATCTGAAGATTGGGGAGACTTAATTCAGCAGCCTGAAGGTCAATCCAGGGTCCTGGAGTGGCAGTGGCTGAACGCTAATTGCTCTGGATTCAGGGGAGCTGTCCTACTTCTCCTGCAGTGAAATTGTCTGCCTGAGTTTTTAGAAAAATAAATTACTATTTCATGACATCCAAAGAGATTATGGAAAAATTGTAAGGTAGAATGGACCCAGCAATGAGACAAATAGAAATACAAACTGCCAAACTGATCATATTGCTACTATTAGGGCACTGCAGTGGCTCAGTGGTTAGCACTGCTGCCTCACAGCACCCAGGACTGGGTTCAATTCCAGCCTCAGGCAACTGGCTGTGCTGAGTTTGCACATTCTGCCGTGTCTGTGTGGGTTCCCTCTGGGAGCTCCGGTTTCCTCCCACAATCCAAAGACATGCAAGTTGGGTAAATTGGTCATTCTAAATTGCCCACAGTGTTCAAGGATGGTTAGGTTAACCATAGGAAATGCAGGGTGGAATGGGTGGAATGCTCATCAGAAGGATGGTCTGGACTCACTGAGCTGAATTGCCTGTATTCACACTGTGGGGATTCTGTGATTATAAATAAGGACAGATTTGCTAAATTTTGTCCCCAAAAACCAAGAGATGGTAGCTTGGAAAATTGGCAAATTATGCAAGGAGATTGATTAACTGTGATACTAACATTATCACTTCACCGGACATAAATAATTAACAAGTCATTGCATATTTCTGATTATGATTAACTTTCAGTCACAACCAGTTAGAGTACTGTGAGGGTTAAATGCATTAAGTCACAAAATCTTCTGCATTGCAGGCCGCCTCTCTTGGGAAGCATCTGCAGCTGACTGACTAGATGTGGGGTCAAACAATGCAGCTTAATTTGGCATGTTTTGAGAACCATCCATTGCCAAACTCACAACATTCGCGTGCCAGGGGAAAGGTCAGAGGTGGTGCAGCGACAGAAGTTCAATCAAGCACTAAACATGAGAATGTGAAGTGCCAGCTTTGTGGGTCTACATGCCAACCTTACGTCAAGCTTTTCAGTCATGAGGGGCGCCATGGAATATGTTGAAGTTTGGATGTGCAGAAATCTACCAAAAAAGGAATGTGAAAACTAATATCACATGTCAAATTCTGTTTTCTGGCAGCAAATGTGCATCCCTGACACCTCCTCACATCCTGAGAAATATCAAAACCATTAAAATAGAATATTTGAAGTGCCAGGATATTTTTCAAAATGTCAAGCTCACTTTTTTTTTTATGAAAACAACATGCAGCTGTGGGAGTATATCTCACATGATTTGAAAATACTGGAGCAGGTTATACTTTAAAGCTGTTTGGTCCAGGTCTGTGAAGCATAGTGGTCTAAATATTTTTCAAATTATATCACCATAACTCTACCACAAAAGCATTTTTTTGGGGGGCCTAAATGCTGGGCTGAGAGCCGGTTTCATTTGATTTCTGCCTTGGTTATTGACATGTAGAAATTTTGGTCATGCTTGCAGACTCTATTTTTCCATCTACCCTTTCATTTAAATTTATTAAATCATCAGTTTGCTTGAGCTCATCTGAAATTCTTTGTTCTCCGCGATGAAAGAATTGTATCTGTTACCAATAGCAGCACATGCAAGTGGAATTGCTTTCTGTTTGTTGCCTAGAGTGGGGATGGGCAATTTATGGTTATATTTGGATTTAACCAACAGAACTTTATTTTCTTCAGGGATACAACAGGTTAGACTCTCATCTAACAGGTTGGGTGCTTGTTTGTTTCAACAAAAGCTTTGCTCATCCCATCCAATCCAAAGGGTGCCCATTGATTGACAAGGAGTTTTGGGTTTGCTTCCATTGAGGGCAGACAGAAAACAGTGAAGTAATATTGTGGAGGATGCACAAGGCATCACCAGCTGCTGTCCCTCCTGACATTACCCCACAACATTTCTGTAAGGCAATGCAGATTTTATAAATATCTTCGTGAGGCGCTCTGTGTGAGCCAAGTATGATTCATTAGGACAGTGTCAACTGGTACAAGATATGTAATAGAAAAGCTTATCTGTCACATTTATGATCAAATTCTGCCAGTGGTTGTCAAATTTACTGCTGTTCCTTTCAAGGAACACTATGAAGCATGAGCCACATTGTGAAAATTAAGAGGTTGAGCCCTATTCCACTTAGTCTGCTCACCACACAACAAGTAAATGGCTGATAGCTCTTAAATTCACTTGGCGAGAGGTGGACGCACTGCCTCAGAGATATGTTGGACAGTTGAAGGACTGGCTGTCCTCATGTCCTAGTAGCACCACTGTGAGACATAGCTACCACTAGGACTGCAGGAAGTCCCAATTGGACTGTGAGGAAAGTCTGATCTCTCACCAGAGCCAATCTGACAGGATGTAGTATCAGGATAAAAGGGTTGAGAAGCAAAATTGAAAAAAAAAATTCAATTGGGAAATACAAGGGGAAGGGGATGTTTGTATCTTGTTTTAGAAAGGGTGCTCCAATGATGCCTATCAAAGAAACATTGTACCCTTAGCCTGACACCAAAGCTCACTGGGCTTTACTGAATGTCCTGGTTATCAGCTGTGGAGCACTCATGTGTGCATAAGTCTGCAGCCCAGGTAGGAGTGGCATCAGTACTGCGAGAATGGCAGCCAATTTTCCATATTCTCACCTGCCATACCTGCTCTAAGGTAAGTAAGACAGTAAAACTGCAGCCAGTTGCTAACTAATCTGTAGCTCACGGAAGCAACCTGCAGGTACATCAGAGAACCACCATAGTTTGAAATACAGCAACAACATATCATCATCTTAATTATTACTTTTAATATGGATGTAAGTTAGCTCGCTGAGCTGGAAGGTTTGTTTTCAGACATTTCTTCACCATGACTGGGTAATATCATCAGTGAGAGCCTCTGGTGAAGTGCTGGTGGTATGCCCTGCCTCTCTATTTACAGATCTTGGTTTCTTAAGGTGGGTGATATCTATTCCGGTTCTTTTTTCCCAAGGGAAGGTGGATGGGGTCTAAATCAATGTGTTTATTGATGGAGTTCTGGTTAGAATGTCATGCCTTTAAGAATTCTTGTGCATGTCTTTGTTTGGCTTGTCCTAGGATGTGTGTGTTGTCCCAGTCAAAGTGGTGTCCTTCTTTGTCTGTATGTATGGAAATGAGTGAAAAAGGGTTGTGTCTTTTGGTTGCAAATGTGTTGCTGGTCAAAGCACAGCAGGCCAGGCAGCATCTCAGGAATAGAGAATTCGACGTTTCGAGCATAAGCCCTTCATCAGGAATGTCTGTGTCTACTTGTGTCTTTTGGTGACCAGTTGGTGTTCATGTATCCTGGAGGCAAGTTTCCTGCTTGTTTGTCCAATGTAGTGTTTTTTCACTGTTATTGTATGGCATTTTTGTAAATGACTTTAACTGTGGCAACACACATCTTAGGATACACAAAACAAAAACACACACAAGACTTCTTGCAGGCTTCACATTCTAACCAGAACTCCATCAATAAACACATTGATTTAAATCCCATCTACCTTCCCTTGAGAAAAAGAACCATAAATGATATTACCCACCTTAAGAAACCAAGGCACATAAACAGAGAAATGGAAGATATCACCAATGCTGCACCAGAGAGTCTCACTGATGATACTACCTAGTCATGGTGACAAAATGTCTGAAAACAAATCTTCCAGCTCAGCGAGCTAACTTGCATCCATATCATCAACCTGAGCTACAAATCTTCTCAAAAATCACCATTACCTTTAATTTCAGGGTATAGTAGAGGGCACTCAGTTGAGATTGCAAATGTCTACATTTAGCCATGCAACGTTCTAAACATAAAGGGATACCACTCACTTAATACTCATTCACTGTAAATTGTCTTTGAACAGCTCCACAGCTTTCTGTATGGTGAATTGTCCATTTGTAGACAGCTGTCATGGAAAATAGATGCCATGAAATTTCAGACACACTGATCTCAACAATGACAGTCAAGGGTGAAGTTCTGAAGAAGGGACACTGGATTCATAATGTTAACTCTGTTTTCTCCCACAGATGTTGCCAGACCTGCTGAATTTCCAGTTCCGTTTGCTACAGCCGGATGTAAAGAAGCTTCTGGGAAGTGATACTTGGCTTTCATTTTCATTGATCATGACCTTATGAGATGAGCAAGAACAGAAGTGGAAGAAGCTCTCCTAAGACATATTCATCAGCATGAGTGATCATTGAGAAAACAATGAGTAAACCCCATTTACCATGAGATATCATCTATGTGGGGGCAGCGGTAAGAAACAGGATTTGGGGGTGTTCCCAGATCTCAGCCCCTTCTCCCCACCCACAGGCTAGTCTGGTAAATAGTTTAGCAAATCCCCTTACATGACCTGAAATCAGGGCAGCAAGTGGGATCTTGATGTTACAGAGTAAAAAGCCTTGCAGATTTCGCAGCACACTAAGCTGTGGTAAAATGTAACTGAACGAATACTTAAAATGTGCCCTCTCAGCTATAAAGTTATAATTCACAATGAAGCCAGGACACTAGGGATTTCTGGTCAGAAGCTGAGAAATCTTTTGACAGGACAGCCTTAGGCTGTACTCCCAATGCACCACCCCTTCCACGGAGGCAAAGAGGGCTTGTAGAACTTCCAAGTGTGTTGATCAATGGCCTGTTGCTTGTGGTCCATCTCCAAGCAATACATATGACCCTGTCCCACCAGGAAACTGGTGGTTGACCTGAAAATCCCAGTTGACCTTCTTAATCTTTGCTTAACAAGTGTGTATCAGGCCCAATGCCCTGCCTGCCTTGAGGGTCATGTGGTCCTCCCAGACCCCAATGCCATACAAAGTAACATGGATAACTTTTTAAAGCAGGACCCAGAAGCCTATTCACTTGCCTGCCTCACAGTTTTTTCCCGCCATATCTGCTTCCAGTGATCTGCTGAGTATTCTCCAGCCTTGAAATTTCAGGACATGCCCCTATTTTCTTCCGAGCCTGTCTACTTCTGATAGTAGCTTACCATGATCTTGGCAACTTTATTTCTGAAAGAACTATAAATCAAATGGAGAATATGATCCCTGCTGAAGGACATAGAATACAGGTTTTTGATGAGTTTTGTTCTATTTTATCAGTATAAATCTGTGAGGATCCACCTTCAAGTTCAGGTCTGAGGCAACCTTCTCAATGGCTCTGAGTTCAACAGAAAGGTTTGCTTCAGGAATCAATCACAGATTTTTTTCAAAAATGTCCAGCAACTTGCAAATGCCATAACCAGAGAACAAGAAACCTCTCTCCCTCAGCATGCGTCCCGCTTATTGAGTCTACTTGTACAAAACAAATACAGCTGTTCAACTCCAGAAGCCATCACATCCGACTTCAAGGATTAACCTCGTCTCTTCAACATGAAAGAACCCCAGTAATAGGCCTCAATGGTATATCATAAAAACATGTTGGGATTTTTCATCTATCAGTATTATTTCTCTAAGCTGTGCTTGTTTAATCTTGGTATGTGCAGTCCTTTACTTAATAAATTTCCCACTCCATTCTCAAATTGACTTCTTTAATTAACTAATCTTTAACCTGATTAAGCAAATGTTTTATTGTTGGTCTACATTAACTTGAATCACATTAGTTCCAAAGGAGATTAAATGAGTTGTATTAACTTACGGTTCATTGGTCATGCTGCTAACATGCCCAGTGGTCGTCAGAGAGGCCAGAAGCTAAATATGGATCTGCCAAAACCAGAAAAGCTGAGGAGACAGTGAAAGACAATATTCCTTTAAAAGGCTGGATTTGCTGAATGCCGAACTTCCATTGTGCACATCCACTCCTGAAGTTCAATAGCCTGCTCCTCTGGCTTATTGTTCATCCAAAGAATTTCTTTGGTCAATAATATGATGGACATCCTTATTTGATTAAATGTACTTTACAAGCCCTGAAAAAGCCAATGGTTCTGTAAAATTGTGTTGTCTTCACTTATTGTGATCCATAAGTACAGAAATGGCATTCATTCTCCCTAATAAATATCACCTTAAATTTATATTTTATTCACATTGTATGCTACATTATATTTAAGCTATATCCCAGGACCAGTAATTGTCCACATTTTAAGCTGCACTTTGATTATCCTGCTTCTTTCTCACAATCACTGCCATTATAATCCTTTCTCTAATTACCTTGAAGGCCAGATTCACTGTGCCAGAGTTATCTATGTAAAATTCAGGTCTCTTAATACTCAAAGCCTGAGACAGATTCTGATTTTATTTGTCATAAATATTTTTCCTCAACCTGTTCAGATGTGTGACGTCACATATTGACTACAGCAGTTCAAGAAAGCTGCTCACCACCACCTTCTCCAGGGCAACTACAGGCAGGTAATAAATGTCAGCCCAGCCAGTAATGTCCACAACCCAAGAGTAAATAAAAATATCTTTGGAGCTGGAAGAGCTAGAAATAAGGCCTTCTGCTCCAAAGGTAGATATGCTACTACTGAATCATAAGACTTTTTTAGAATTTAAAATACTCAAAGACACAAACTGACGTAATTAAGGAAGGATATACTTTATTAGAGGCTGCACATTAAAGGTTCAGGAGATTGGTTCTGGATGAGTGGGGTGTCCAAAGATGACAAACATGAGCAAATTGGAACTACATTCTTAGAGTTTATAAGAACAATAGGAATTCTCATTGAATTAGACAAGATTCTGAAGGCTTGACAAAGTTGTGTCTGAGAGGTTGTTGCCCTGGCTGGATAATCACTATCGAGAGTGTGGTACTGGAAAGGCATAGCAGATCAGGCAGCATCCAAGGAGCAGGTATGCCAGAGAACAGTCTCAGGATAAGGAATCGATTTCAGATTGAGAGAAGGACAGTTTATTCAGTCAAATAATTGTGAACATTTGGAATTATCTATATGTAACAGCTGTCTGTCCTCCATTCCTGCATATCTTTAAGGCTGAGGTAGACAGATACTTGATCTCTCAAGGAATTAAGTAGTTAGGAAGTGGTCAGGAGTATTAAGACTGGGTAGAAGAACAGCAATCATTTCATTGACTTTTGAAACAGGTAGAAGAGCTTCCTTCTGGTCTTATTTGGTGTGATCTTAGAGAACTTTGATTATAAATGAATGAGGGTGCTTTGGTTGCTCAGTAGTTAGCACTGCTGCCTCACAGCTTGATGCCACCTTCTGGCGACTGTCTGTGTGCCGTTTGCACTTTCTCTCCAGTCTGTATGGGTTTCCTCTGGGTGCTCTGGTTTTGTCCCAAAATCCAAAGATGTGCAGGTTGGGTGGATTGCCCATGCTAAATTGTCCTAACCCTAATCCTAACCCAAACTCGTAATGTGCAGGCAAGGTGGATTATCCATGGGAAATACTGTGTTACCGTGATGGGATGGGTAGATCTGGGTGGGACACTCTTTGGAAGGTTTGCAGGGATTTGATGGGCTGAATGGCCTGCTTCCCCACTGCAGGGATTCTAAGATGTTTCTAAGATAATTGAAAAATGTATTCACAAAATGTGTCTGTGCGTTTTCAGATACTAATCAGCCTGAGCTGCCAAAGCAGTCATTTTGTGTTTCTGTTCAGAAACATTGCTTGCCATATTGGTGATTGTTGGTGTGCTGGCAGTAGGAGTACATGTTAATACTATTTAGACCAGAGAATAATTTTTATTTTATTTCCTTTTCAGTCCTGTGCTTCTTTCATGATCGTGCCCCAATTCGTAAACACATGACTCACTAGGTGTTGAACTTGCACAGGGAAACAATGCATTTGCTGATTTAAATAACATTGTTTTTATTTGTATTTAACACTCTGAAATATTTACATTGTTTGGATACTGCAACATTTTGCTGATAATGCATGTTTTACCTATCTCTCAGCTAGGTTCACTGCTAGGTGGTCTACTAAGTCTGTTGACAAGACAGGATAATGGGCACAGCATGGAACATACTAAAGGGCTGGAGTAGCAGCTACAAGAGGGAAGAGGAGTCTACCAATGTTCAAGAAACGAACACAAGTGGATATTCGGGAAGTTGTTTTACAGCATCACCTTTGATAACACCAATTCATCAAGGAGGCAGTCACTGGGATATGTACACACGATAGCGATACCTGAGACTTTGTGCCAGCACAGCCCCTATGACTGTCAAAGTTGTGATCTTTCACATTCTTTTCAGACAACAACTAATAACAGCAGTTCATCCCACACTTTGCTGTATTGGGCAGAGGTCCTTGTAAATTCCTACTTTGAAAGAAGCGCGTACATCTTATCATAAAATCATCAGAAAAAAATAGTTGAAACAGGCTATTCAGCCCACTGAGCCTGTTCCCTTGATCGATAGCATCATGGCTGATCTGATTGTGCTTTTAACTCCAATTTCCTGCCTCTCTCACCCATAGTAGTTAACTCCCTTTTAGATCAAAAATATAACCCAGTTTTGAATATATCAAATGAGCCTTCTGCCACTGCTCCATACAGAAGAGGATTCCAGGGAGTAATGATCCTCTGAGAGAAGAAATTTCTCCTTGTCTCTGTGTAAGATGTGAGATCCTTTATGTTTACACTCTGACTGCCAGTTCAAGGCTCCCTCATAGGGGGAAACATTAGAACATAGAACATAGAACATAGAAGGATACAACGCAGTACAGGCCCTTCGGCCCTCGATGTTGCGCCGACCGAATCCTACCTAACCTATACTAGCCCAATAACTTCCAAATGCCTATCCAATGCCCGCTTAAATGACCATAAAGAAGGAGAGTTCACCACTGATACGGGCAGGGCATTCCATGAACTCACAACCCGCTGTGTGAAGAATCTACCCCTAACATCTGTCCTATACCTACCACCCCTTAATTTAAAGCTATGTCCCCTAGTAACACCTGACTCCATTAGCGGTAAAAGATTCTTAGTATCTACCCTATCTAAACCCCTAATCATCTTATACACTTCTATCAGATCTCCCCTAAACCTTCTCTTCTCCAATGAGAACAGCCCCAAGTGCCTCAGCCTTTCCTCATAAGATTTTCCTACCATTCCAGGCAACATCCTGGTAAACCTCCTCTGCACTCGTTCTAAAGCTTCCACATCCTTCCTATAGTATGGCGACCAAAACGGCACACAATACTCCAGATGAGGCCTCACCAGAGTCTTATACAACTGCAACATGACCTCAGGACTCCGGAACTCAATTCCTCTGCCAATAAAGCCCAGTACACCATATGCCTTCCTCACAGCACCATTTACCTGGGTGGCAACTTTTAGAGATCTGTGTACATAGACACCAAGATCCCTCTGCTCATCCACACTACCAAGTAGCCTACCATTAGCCCAGTAATCCATCATCTTGTTATTCCTACCAAAGTGAACGACTTCACACTTAGCTACATTGAATTCCATTTGCCACATTTCCGCCCAGCTCTGCAACTTATCTATATCCCGCTGTAACCTACCACTTCCTTCCTCACTATCCACAACTCCACCGACTTTTGTGTCATGCGCAAACTTGCTTACCCAGCTTTCAAGTCCTTCCTCTAGATCATTTATAAAGATAACAAAAAGCAATGGTCCCAAAACAGATCCTTGTGGTACACCGCTAGTAACTGCGCTCCAAGATGAACATAATCCATCAACTACTACCCTCTGTCTCCTTCCAGCCAGCCAATTCCTAATCCAAACCTCTAATGTATCCTCAATGCCATACCTCCGAAGTTTTAGCATTAGCCTACCATGGGGAACCTTATCGAACGCCTTACTAAAATCCATATACACAACATCTACTGCTTTACCCTCATCCACTTCCTTAGTCACCTTCTCAAATAACTCAATAAGGTTTGTGAGGCACGACCTGCCCTTCACAAAACCATGCTGGCTATCCCTGATCACGTTATTCCTACCCAGATGTTCATAAATCTTATCCCTTACCATTCTCTCTAAGACTTTGCCCACCACTGAAGTCAGACTCACTGGCCTATAGTTACTAGGGCTATCCCTACTCCCTTTCTTGAACAATGGGACCACATTCGCTATCCTCCAGTCCTCTGGTACTATTCCTGTTGACAATGACGACATAAAAATCCAGGCCAATGGCTCTGCTATCTCCTCCCTAGCTTCCCATAGGATCCTGGGGTAAATGCCATCAGGCCCAGGAGACTTATCTATATTCATCCTTTCCAATATTCCCAAAACCTCTTCCCTGCATATTTCCAGGGCATCCATTCTAATTATTTGTGATTCCATATTCACATCAGCAACAGTGTCCTGTTCCTGAGTGAATACTGATGAAAAGTACTGATTTAATGTCTCTCCAATCTCCTCCGCCTCCACACACAACTTCCCACTACTATCCTTGACTGGACTGATACCTACCCTAGTCATCCTTTTATTCTTGACATACCTATAGAAAGCCTTTGGGTTTTCCCTAATCCTACCAGCTAAAGACTTTTCATGTCCCCTTCTCGCTTCTCTTAGCTCCCTCTTTAGCTCCTTCCTGGCTACCTTATAACTCTCAATCGCCCCAACTGAACCTTCACGCCTCATCTTTACATATGCCGCCTTCTTCCCTTTCACAAGGGACTCCAATTCCTTACTAAACCACGGCTGCCTCACAAGGCCCTTTACACCATGCCTGACTGGTACATACCTATCAAGGACACGCAGTAGCTGCTCCTTGAACAATCCCCACATCTCATTAGTGTTCTTCTCTTGAAGCCTGTTTTTCCAATCCACACATCCTAAGTCATGCCTCACTGCATCATAATTTCCCTGCCCCCAGCTATAGCTCTTGCCCTGCGGCGCACGATTATCCCTCTCCATCACTAAAGTAAAAGTCACCGAGTTGTGGTCACTGTCCCCGAAGTGCTCACCTACCTCCAAGTCTAACACCTGGCCTGGTTCATTACCTAGAACCAAATCCAATGTAGCCTCCCCTCTTGTTGGCCTGTCGACATATTGTGTCAGGAAACCCTCCTGCACACATTGTACAAACACCGACCCATCTAATGAACTCGAGCTATAGCTCTCCCAGTCAATATCTGGGAAGTTAAAGTCCCCCATAACAACCACCCTGCTACCTTCACTCTTTTCCTGAATCATCCTCGCAATATTATCCTCTACTTCTCTAGGACTATTAGGAGGCCTGTAGAAAACACCTAACAGGGTGACCTCACCTTTCCTATTTCTAACCTCAGCCCAAACTACCTCAGATGGCAAGTCCTCTTCCATCGTCCATTCCACTGCTGTGATACTGTCTTTGACAAGTAATGCCACGCCTCCCCCTTTTTTACCCCCATGTCTGATCCTAAAACATTTGAACCCTGGAACGTGCAACAGCTATTCTTGTCCCTGTTCTACCCACGTCTCTGTAATGGCCACAACATCGAAGTCCCAGGTACCAACCCACGCTGCAAGTTCACCTACCTTATTCCTTATACTTCTGGCATTGAAGTATACACACTTCAATCCACCTTTCTGGTTACAGGCACCCTCCTTAGAGATCGCTGCATTATTCCGAACCTCCCTACACTCAAGGTCCTGTACCCTAAAGCTACAGTCCTGGTTCCCATGCCCCCGCGGAGTTAGTTTAAACCCTCCCAAAGAGCACTAGCAAACCTCCCCCCAAGGATACTGGTGCCCCTCAGGTTCAGGTGTAGCCCATCCTTTTTATAGAGGTCCCACCTTCCCCAGAAAGGACCCCAGTTGTCCAGAAACCGGAATCCCTCCCTCCTGCACCATCCCTGTAGCCACGCATTTAACTGCTCTCTCTCCCTATTCCTCGACTCTCTATCACGTGGCACGGGTAACAAACCAGAGACTACAACTCTGTTTGTTCTAACTCGGAGCTTCCAACCTAGCTCCCTGAAAGCCTGTCTGACATCCTCACCCTTCTTCCTACCTATATCGTTGGTGCCAACGTGGACCACGATCTGGGGCTGCTCCCCCTCCCCCTTAAGGACCCGGAAAACACGATCAGCGACATCACGTACCCTTGCACCTGGGAGGCAACATACCAAACGTGAGTCCCTGTCGCCCCCACAAAACCGTCTGTCTGTACCCCTCAATATCGAGTCCCCAAGAACAATTGCTCTACATTTCTCCACCCTACCCTTCTGAGCAACGGGGCCAGGCTCCGTGCCAGAGGCCTGAACCTCGTTGCTTGCCCCTGGTAAGTCATCCCCCCCACAAGTATCCAAAACGGTATAATTGTTCTTGAGGGGAATGACCGCAGGGGGTCCCTGCACTGGCTTCCTCCTCCCACTCCCCCTCACTGTCACCCATCTATCTTGAACTTTCGGAGTAACTACTTGCCTAAAGCTCCGATCTATGACCTCCTCTGCCTCCCGAATGATCCGCAGTTCATCCAACTCCAGCTCCAGTTCCCTAACACGGGTTTGGAGGAGCTGGAGATGGGTGCACTTCTTGCAAGTGTACTCAGCAGGGACGCTAATGGCTTCCCTCACCTCATACATGTTGCAAGAGGAACATTGCCCTCTCTGCACTGCCATCCCTCTAAAAGTAAGCTTTCCTTAAAAAAAAACAAAAACCAACTAAATCTAAAGAAACAAACAAGGAAAATGCAGCACTTACCCGCTAGTCACAATTGGTCTTATTATTAGGTTAGAGGAGGTTTCAGCATAACACTGTCAATTGCCCTAGGGATCTTGAATGCTTTAATAAGATCACCTTGTATACTTCTAATAGTCAATCAATATATCTTCCAATTTCAAGTCTACTCTTTCAAACCAGCAATCAGCTCAGTGAACCTTCTCTGAATTGCTGGCAATAAGAATATGGTATTTCCTGAGCAAGGAAGTCAAATTATACTCCACACTTCTCCATAGATAGAGAGAAGACCATCAATCAGTTTACTATAGACTGCACACACATTGCCTTACATACTCCCTATTATCAACCTGCCAACATTATCAATTGAAAGGGATTTTACCTGTTTAATGTGGTTTGCAACCAGGGCACTATATCTGGCAGGTATGAGTCTGATTTCCTGGTGGCCAGGTATGAGTCCTTCATTCCTCATCTGTCCTTTGTGCAAGCTTTATTCCAACCAGACTGTTAAACTCCAAATTGGCTGATGAAAGCCATGGTTAACAACTCTGAGGATGGCTCATAACTCCAATCAGAAGTCCATGCATGGCTGCAGAGCAGATCTATACAACAAAAGCTGCATTGATGCAGGGGAACACCATTGAGCAAACAAGTTTGATAACCTTCCATCAAACACCCTCCATTGAGTTGTCATGTGCAATAGACTTTAGACTGGTTCAAATTGTGAGTTCAGAATTTGTGCTGTCTGGGGAACTCAGTAGTGTACAGAAGCAACATGAATGGTAATCTCTAAAGAGTTTGCCATGATATGGAGATATTGGGCTGGGTGGACAAAGTAAGACATCACATGACATCAGATTACAGTCCAACAGGTTTATTTGAAATCACAAGCTTTCATTAGGTGAAGTCTGAAGAATTTGCAGCATAGCATCACAATATCACATTGTTTTCATGAAGTGCAATAGTTCAGATGAGATTCTCTACCTCTCTCTCAAATCTGGAACATTATTATTCTGATCTTTATTGCAATATTTCTAAACAAAATTGAACCTTCTTCAATCTTTAGGTTTTCAAAGAGATCACAGTTCTTGAATTCAGAAGCACCAATGTAATCATCGTTGAATGTTCATACATTCCTTTTGAGGTGCCTTGTAAAGTGTTTTGGAGAATGTGCCACATGCTGGATGACCTGTTGATCTGTGCAACATGTGAGCTAAGGCTAAGTGCAGGCTATGGGTATGAGGAGAAGGAGATGCAGTTCAGTGTCTAGAGGAGAATGAAGAGTAGCATTCAGGGAAGTCAGGAAAGCCATTAATCTCATACTTAGTGAGATTCCAAATGATACCGCTAGGTGTAGAGAAGAGAATAAATAATATTGTGCTGCTAGATTATTATTGAATTTCTTCTGACATTGAAGCTCTGACCAGCTGGCTAACCTCCTGACCTTCAGAGATTTTACAATCTCTTTCTGTTGATTGTACATATGATCATTAAGGTCTCCTTTCCCTCTAAATCTCAAGGCAAGGGAAGAAAATTTCTTTCCGCCTGATCCCTGGCAGCATGCTAGGCTCCAATGTCCTGAACATCAAAGCATTCATTCAATACTTGCTTCAGCCACATCTCTGTCCAGAAATTCCCGATGTTTGCAGCCAGAACTCTTCTTTGTGAGGTGTTAGTTGCATTTAGTGGCTTAATATTTGACCAAAAGCTGTCCCTTCCCCTAACAGCATGCAGTGAAAGAACAACGCACGTTGGACTAATCTGATAATAATTGGACAGCGTATATATTACATGGCATCTGAGTTATTTGCAATAAGTTTGTTCTGAATACACCTCAATTCTTGCTGCTTGAAGTTCAGGCTGACTAGATTTCCAGACTTTTCTTAGTTTTTACTTTAATTGCAAATGCAATTGGTTTCAGTGGATCAATGTGCTTCAAGGTATACCTTTTGCAGTGTGTTTTTAAAACATGGAGCTATTCGTTTCCAGAATAGGAAATGATAAGGTTGTAAATGCAAGGTTTTTTTTTATTAGTGTTCATGGGCAGCAAACCATAGGCTGTGCACAGGTTTTGATAGTATGTATTACCACATTCAGAGAATACATGTCAGATGTGCACAAGCAGAAATGTTTCCCCATTAAGTCTAAAGCCAGTTGGTTTTATTCATAATTGCTTCTAACGATCCTAGGCCCTGAACCTTAGTTCAGCACTGGAAGACAAAACTACCAATTGACGCATGTCAAATATTACAAGTGATGTGAGACTTTTTGAATAACTGTCATTGTTGCAGGTACCATAAACTTAAACAACTCTGTTACGGCAATTTTATTTGTAATTCAGGTGCCAGATTCTAAGACATCATGGATAATTTAGAATATTGAATATCTCTATGTATTCATAAAATTCTGTTAATATTTTGGTACAAAATTATCTTTCAATTCTTGTCAAAAAGAGCTCTAATTGGTTCTCACCCAATTCCATTTGTGATATATGAGGACTAAAATTGTTGCTGGATGCAAAGAAAATATTGTTTTCTCAACACCAGTTGAACTCCAACTATATAGAAAGTGACTTGTAATTCCATTGAATTTTTGTTCATTCTTCTGTATTCAATGTAAATTTCATGTGCATATGTTGAATTTTGCTAAAAGCCAAAATCCTGTTTATGCCTTGCACTCTTGCATTGTTTACAGAAGTTGGGCACTTCTAGTCAGGCCACATTTGTAACCTAGTTCTGAAGCTGAGTGGCTTTCTATGTCAAAATGGATTGTATTATGAATAAACTAGGCCATACTAAATAGACACTTTCTCTTTCAATTTAAGCTTATAAGATAACACAGTCAGTCCATTTGTTTTGCTGTTCGGATACAAGTTATGGGGTTAAGTAATGCATCTCATGGTTATTAGATAGTTGAGAGTTAGGAGGTAGAGAGTGAGAATAAATTAAATGTTTTCCTATCAGGGATGTTCCTAAGGTATCTCTACTTGCTTTATACAAATGACTTGGATGAAGAAATGAAAAGTTGTGCCTTCACACATATTGGTGACAAAGGTGTTATGTAGATGGCAGCTAGAAGTTATAAAGAGACATAAACAAATTGCGGGACTGCTCAAAACTATAGCAGGAAAATGCAACAGAGGCCAATGCAAGAAAGATAAATTAGATTTTTTATATACTTTATACATATTACAGATGAGGTGTTTTGGCTGAACAAATGGATTTGTTCAGCTTTACCTAAAGATAGCTAAAAGCTGATGCATTGGTAGAAAAGGGCAAATGGACTGTTTGTTTGCATCCCAAAGAGGTTGAAGCAAAAGAAAGGACACAATACTCTAATTCTACAAAACTGTGGTTTGGTCCCATCTGAAGTACCGCACTTAGTCTTGAGTACTGAATCTTGTCTTATTATTATAGCACGGGTATGAAGGGTTCAAAGATTTAAGTTATGGAAACAGTCTGTATTTCTTTGTTTAATGTTTCCTTAATAGCCCTGTTTCCAGGACTGAAGGAGGGTTACACCCGTAATATCGACTTCTCCACCTCTTGATGCAGCCTGGCTTGCTGTGCTGTTCCAGCCTCCTGTCTGTCTACTTTCGATTCGAGCATCTGCATTTTTTTTTGTTTCCTTTAATTTAGAAGCAGAAATTGTAATCTAATCAATAGGTTTAAAGTAAAGAGATTAAGTTCAGTTTGCAAATAAAGTTCTTCTTTCTATGAAGGAGTTTAGAACAAGAGAAAATTTTCGTAAAACTGGAACAAAGCCATTTAGGTATGAAGTCAATACATTTATTGATGCAAAGGATTGTAGAAATCTGATATCCCACTACCAAATGAAGTTGTTGATGCCAGAACAATTGAAATGTTCAGGATTGAGATTAATGCATTTTTTAGATAAGGATTTATCATAGATGGCTAAATGGAATTGAGGTACATATCTAACTGAACAGCAGAACAGTTTTGAGGAACTAAGTGATTTATGTTTAATCCTGTCTTCTTGTGATTAGAAAATGAATTTGCAAACATGAAACAATGTTGCTTTTTCCATGCTAATGCCTTGGCTAAGCAGAGTCAATTAGACAACTAATAGCACCCTTTCCTCCTGTATTATAAATTGTCATGATTATCAGAAATTTGGCATTTTAGCATTTTCCTGATGTGGATAAGATAGGAAGCTTCAGTAATATCTCTTTTCAATATCACTTTTATTGTTCAGAATTACATTTATTTTTGAAAACTCTTCTGCAATGTTTATAAGTTTGAATTGCTGTGGATTAACGGTGTGGAATAGATCCACAGAATGCACAATGAAGAAAAATCTACTGATGCTTAAAGGTCACAATTGTGACCTCCATCTATTAACTAAAGATCTTCCTTCAGTATAAGGAAAAGGCCTTCTGGGCCAGTAATACATTGGCTGATTGATGTTCAAGATATCCTCGTGTAGAAAATTATAGTCAGAAACATGACCAAGTTGCAGATTTACTTAAGGAAATAAAATGCCTTTCTTTTCCTCTTCAGTAGAGACACAGCCTTGTTTAGTTACAGAGCTGTCAGCGAGAGCAAACCTGTTATTGGCACTGAAATAGAAACAAAGTGTTCATCTCGGCGTATTTGGGACAAGCAGTGGCAATTAAGGTCAGGAATTACACCTGGGGTCTTCTTCAGATTCCTGTGCTTAAAACTGCTACAAATGCAGATAAGTGCAGACTACAGTAAACTGTGAAAGGTATATCAGATATAACCTCGTTTATGCATTCCAGCGAGGAATACTGCTTGGTTAAACAAATTATATTTTGTGTTATGATGATCAATCATCGATCCATGAAGCACAGAAGACTTCTTACAGGAGTACTCTGTTCTACAGTGTAGAAAATTAACTTGTTCTATGTACTGAGTTCAATCTGCAGCTTGCACTGCTACTAATATGTTATTGAGCAGAGGTCATTTTATCTTGGTCCATGAACTTGGAAAATAAATGCAAGGTAACTAGCTGGATGTGCATAAATATTATCTTTTTGCCTTTCTTTCTGTGACTTGCTATTTTCTCAAATGAAAGAAAACTGCGCCAAATGATGACACAAAATGTTGTGGTAGATATTCAATTCAGAATGTTGGCACTGATGTCGCTGAAGAGATTTTTTAACGGTTAATCAAAGTATGGAATATTTCCTCTTTCTTAAACATGCATGCATTTAGTAGGCAGTTATAATATTGCCCAGACCTCTGATATGGAAATATATGCTGGTCTGAATCATATCTCTTTTCGGTTAAGACTGAGTTGCATTAAAATCTTGGGAGGATCTCTCGCCATGAGGCAGAGTGGATTCTCTCTCCGTAAGTTACCAAACTCACCTCATTAATTACTTACCACATCCAAATGGTGACTCACTAATCTGATTTTCACCCAATCTTATAATGCACCATTCTCAGATCAACCTACCACTCACCAACTTCAACCAAGACAGTGGCAAACCCTGTGCCTGCACCATCATTAAAAGATCATTGCACACTAAGAGTGTCACTGTCAGTCCACACTTGACCTGACCTTTGCTTCGGGCATCACAGAGAGAAGGGCAATCGAGTTCACAGGCAGGTGCATTGGGCTTCTGTTGGCCAGGGTGTAGTGGCATGAGCATTCCTCCTCCCAAGACCAGCAATGGAGGCCATGATGCCCAGACCATGCCAACTTAGCCCAAAGTTGCCAGCTGGGTTAAAGCAGTCTCAGCAATCTGGAGAAATGTTCAGCAATGCAGGAAGAAGCTCAATGTCCTTCTTTACTTCACCAGCATACGTGCAACCATCTTCCCTTTGATTTCCCACTCTATATCTGCTACCGCACTCACCTCCAAACAAGGCTAATGCTCTTCCAGGCTTGCAGCACTTCCCTCCCTGAAAAACGAGAGGTGAAGAGGGAAAAGGTGGATGCAGAAGGAAGAGGGTAAGAATGGGAATAGAAGAAGAGGGTAAGGGGTAAATGAAAGAACATCAAAAGGAGAAATAGAGTGCAGATAGGATATTGGGAATGGAGAGTTGACTGATGAACAAAGACAAGGAAGCTACCTCAAAGGGATAAGGGGTAACTTGGAGCTTGACAAGTTATAAAATCACTGCTGTGGCATGCATTTCTTAGGTGATAAACAGCTGATTGGACCATGCATACAGTGAGTAGGAGTCATGCACTCATTTCTGATAGTGGCATGGTGGCTCAGTGGTTAGCACTGCTGTCTCATAGACCAGAGCACCTGGGTTTGATTCCACTCTTGGGTGACTGTGTGGAGTTTGCATATTCTCCCTGTGTATGCATGGGTTTCCTCTGGGTGCTCTGGTTTCCTTCCACAGTCTCAAAATGTGCAAGTTAGGTAGATTGGCCATACTAAATCACTCACAGTATTAAGGGATGTGTAAGTTAGATGTGTCAGCCATGGGAAATGCAGGGTCATTGGGCAGGGGGATGGGTCTGGGCAGGATGCTCTTCAAGACAGTCAATGTGGACTTGTTAGACTGAATGGTAAAAAGTGAGGTCTGCAGATGCTGGAGATCAGAGCTGAAAATGTGTTGCTGGTTAAAGCACAGCAGGTTAGGCAGCATCCAAGGAACAGGAAATTCGACGTTTCGGGCCTGATGAAGGGCTCTGGCTGCTAAGCTGCTGTGCTGTGCTTTAACCAGCAACAAATGTTCAGCTTGTTAGACTGAATGGCCTGATTTCATGCTGTGGGGATTCTATTCTATTCTGCCCTTTAATATGCTGCCTGTCTGAAGGAATCAGGCTTCTCTGGGCAACAACTGCCTGACAACAGGAGCTTTATCAAGAAGAGGAGTTAAGCATTAACCAGGATATATCAGGAGTGACCAGGAATAGTACTTTTAATTTACTTATACAATCTCTTTCCCTTCACTATATATGAAACTGTAACTTCCATTGCATGATAGTTCTGAACATGCTCCACTTTCAAAGATCTTCTGTATTTCTCTATTCCTCTAGCACTGGGAATAGCTGAATCAAAAAAAGAACAAGGAGAAAATCAAGCATTCTCTATTCCATACTTTTTTGCAAGGGCCAAGTATTGAACCCTGTTTGTGCCTCACAGGCACTGTACCACAAGCATTGGATATGATTCCCCTACTTTTAACTACACAAGGTTTGATCGAATATTGGACTCTATCAGTGCATTATTGTAGCATGAATGCTGTTGTTGTCCAGTATACCCATCTGATGATAACCCATTGCTATTGGAAAGAAACATAACATTTGGTAGGATTCCATATTGCTGGCGGAACAATAATAAATCATTGGAGGAAGTTTCAACATTTCCTTTGAAATTGCTGTGTTACATGGAAATGGTGAGAGTCTAAAACAAAATAAGTTTTTGCTTCCAAGATCTGGTTTGAAAGGATAATTCTGCCTTATGTTAGGCTGAATTATCTCTTTCTATGTTGTATGATTCTGTGGCAATGACTGCCTTTGTTCTTGTGTGTATTCTTTGTGCAGATGTTTTACCTAGAACAATTGAATACTACTGGCAGGGTAAAAACCATGGCAGCAGTGTTCTTATCTGCTTCAAAACTAACCCTATAAGCATTGTACCTGCGTACACACACACAGACACACACACACAGACACACTGGTGTTCAGTTTTGCTTTGCCAGCTGCAAAACCTGAAATCGAGTCCCATCTCGTGTCAAATATAACTTGACTGGCATAAATGAAGCAGCACTGCTTCATAGCCTTTAAGGGAGAATAGCTGCTATGATAAAGGATGCTCGTGATAGGTGTGATGGATATCTCCAGATGGGCAAAGTCCTTGTCAGCCCAATCAAACTGAAAGATAAATTGCGAGTTAACTGGGGTTATCAATCAGTGAGATGTGGCTTCACTTGTATCACATCATGTCCTTATTGGTTGTGTAACCTGATAGTGTTCCAAATGCAGTCAACATTCAATAGTGAAGGCATCAGCAAATACTGATTTTGTGATGTATGGGAGGATGGTATCTGCATAGAGTGAGATTTGAAACATAGCAGTGGATATGTCAGCTCCCCAGGTATTTGGGTTCAGCCTTGCTGCTGTAGCTAATAGTTCAATCACAAACTGAAAGGTAGGGGTTGAAGTGGTTATCCCTGCTTGATTCCTGAATGAACTGTTCTTGCCTGGGAATCAATATTATTTATTTTGATAGCTTGGTCTTGGGTACAATTAACAACGTTTATCATTTTTAAAGAGTCCAGAATCTATCCGAAATCCCAGGGCAGCAGAAAAATACAGACTAGCACCTACTGAAGTCATCCTTAATTATATCTAAGGAGAGAGTTCTCATGCATTTTTGTATAGAATGCATTAGAAGTCATATGTTAGCAATGGTCTTGTGTATATATTATAAGGAATGGTAGTTTACAGAATAGACCCTACTGCATCATGCCAAGAATTAACAGGAATATTTGAAATTTTAAGGGGAATTTAGAACTAGGATTGAATATAGATTAAATCCTTCTTTCAAAAATAAGGATACACCTTTTATCATTCAAGATTCAAAACCTTTTAATGAAAACTCAGCAACACAATGCTGTTTGTGGTTTGGAAATAGTAATTCATTCATCAACAGAAAGCAAGGCATTGCCTATCTCCTTCTTTTAGCAAATATTCAACTCTCTGTAATATATTAGTACAGGACTAAATTAAAGGAATGATGTGTACTTGGTTCTATATCTGCTAGATACAGAGTTTATTCAGTTTTTCAAACTAGAAATTGTGATAAGAACTGTTTCTGTGAGCCAGCTTGCGTTTTTGTTTTTTAATTAACTATATATATTACATGGCTTGAGAAAATCTTCAGGTCTTTGTCAGTTCACTAACCACCTTGAATGATATTTCAATTCATCATATTTTCCAATTACTAGTCTTGCATAAGGAACTTTAGCAAATGTCTGCTAAAGGTTCATCTATCAGATGATGGTAATGTCTAAAATTATGATGACTCATTGTACCATGTGTGCTTTTCAATATTAATTTGGAGCATTCTGCAGAAATGCTGAAAACTCTCCACCAACTGGAGACATGCCGAACAGGGGAGAAATATAGTTGTTGTTCTTGGAGGCCGATCACTTCAGCCTCAGGACATCTCTACAAGAGCTCTTCAGTACAGTATCTGAGGCCCAACCTTCTTAAGATACTTCATCTATAACTTTCCCTCCATGATAAAGTCAGAGGTGGAAATGGTTGCTAATGATTTCAACATTTGGTTTCATTTATAGCTCTCCAGTTTTCTGTTCATGTTTGCTTATGACAAGATGCAGCATTCAGACTCAGGTTGTTAAGTGGAAAGTAACATTTGTGTCACATAAATGGCAGGCTAGGGCTATCTCCAAGAAGAGAGAAATTACTCATCTTCCCTTGACATTCAACAGCCTTACAATCACTGAATACTCAGCATCATCAGGATGGAGGTGGTACTGCAGATGATGGAGATTAGAGTAGTGCTGGAAAAGCACAGCAGGTCAGGCAGCATCCGAGGAGTAGAAAAATCGATGTTTCAGGCAAAAGCTTTTCCTGGTGAAAGGCTTTTGCCCGAAAAGTCGATTTTCCTGCTCCGAGGATGCTGCCTGACCGGCTGGGCCTTTCCAGCACCACTCTAATCTTGACTCAGCATCATCATCTAGAGATTATATTGACTAGAAACTTAAGTGAATTAGCCACATAAATAAGATTACTACAAAGGTAGGTCCGAATTCTAACAAAGCACCCTCCAATGTGATTCCCTGGAATACTTTCAAATGCAATTGACAACAAACCATAGAAAGTTATATTGCGGAGATGATTTGGAATTTGATTATGCAATTGCTTAACTAATTTGATCAGGCTTTAAGGGAAATCACATCAGCAAGTAGGCAGATGATGTTATTGTTAATTTAAGGCAATGGTGGGCGCATGAGGGCAACTGGCAATTAGGTTTTCTACTTGTAGTTGTTAGATCATCAAACATTACTCTAATTTTGATAAGAAATATTACTGTACAATTCTTGAACTTCCACAAGAACAGGCAGAAGGGATCTTAGCTTAATATTTTAACTGAAGGGAAGAGAATACCTCCGTGCAAAACATTTTGTTACATTTATGCCACAATTTAAGGGCTGTTGAGGCCAATTTGCCTCCAATATCTTGTTGACTATATTCTTGTTAATTAAGCAGGACATCTGCAAAATAAACAGGAGAAATAAGAAATAAACCAAAGTTCTGTAATCACAATCAATTTATTTATTAATAAAGAAACAACAAATATGTTGGTATATTGGGGTAACTCCACATTTTTCTCCAGTATTTATTTTCCATGAATCATAGTAACCCTACAGTGTGGAAGCAAGTCATTTGACCCATCAAGTCCACACCAACCCTCCAAAGAGCATCCCACTGAATCCCTGTATTTCCCATGGCTAATCCACCTAGCCTGCAAACTATTTGGACTGTAGGAGGAAATCAGTGCACCTGGAGGAAACCCACACAGACATGGGAAGAATGTGCAAACTCCACACAGTCACCCAAGGGTGGAGTTGAACCAAGGTTCCCAGTGCAGTGAGGCAGCAATGCTAACCACTGAGCCACCATGCTGCCCTTCTTCAGCACTATATTTGCATGAGAAGCTACGTGGCAATGGATAAACATTGACTTAATGAAAAATGAAGATTCTCATTCTCTGGGCACAACATTGAGGACTCAAGGGCCTGTTCTGTGCTGTACTGTTCTATGTTCTATGTTCTTTCATTAACTGAGTTCAATGCTCCAAGCAGCGATGTAAAAAAAAACTGAATGAAATATTGAAAAAAGATACACACAGATAATGATAGAAGTGAACGAATAATTTGACTTTTCTATCTTGAGGTCAGTTTGACCTGAGTTAACTCCAGGCCATTCAGCCTGACTCTCTGTGTGGTCTACTGAAAGTTCCAGAATGGTCACCACAATGACAATTCTCCTCTGTCAGGTGAGCAAATTTGTATTCGTTGAGTTGCATTTTTTTTTAAACCAATCACTAACTTGTCGTCATGTGTTCTAAATTCAGCTTCAATCCAGTGTCAATAAAATGTCAAAGTCCCAAATCAAATTTTGTCTTTACCTTTTCAGTTTATGTTTGTGAAAAATTCTGGCAGAAACAGGCTTTTGGAGAGCTTTTTTTCATCAGTGTAGCTTTCTTTCAAGAACAGTCTTTAGTCTGCACAGAGTGGATGCAGCAATTCCTTTTGTTGCTGTGAAAGAGAGGAGGACCAAGCAAGTGTCATTCAGTCATGATAAAACGATGAATCAAAATTGTTTTGATGTAATAATGTTGTAAATAAAATGGATGTCAGGTTGAATAAATTTATCATGAAAGTAGTGCCATTTAATACATACAGGCATAAAATATAAATTATTGCATTTTTAAGAATTACTCCTCATCTGAAAACTCCTCTGATAAAAGGCAACAAATCAACCAAGTTTCATAATGCATAACTGACAGATACAGCCATTCCAACAATTCTGCACCAGAAATCTGGTCATCTGAAGAAAGTATTTCTTGGCAGAAGCATAAATAATGCTAGTGATGGGGAATAGGCTATTGGTCTACCGTTTTTCAATATGTGTAAGTACTGTATTATCTGAGTAAGAAAATAAGTAATATCATTCTTGAAACATGACATTAGGCTGGGGTTGGTGAGTAATTTATTGTGTTCAGGTAGCACAGTTCAGTCGGTTATTTAAGTTACTGTGTCAGCAGGTAATGTTTGCCATGCTCTGATGGCTAAGACATCTTGTTCCAGCTGAAACTGTCATATTTCAATTTGATTTTTTTTAAATCAATGGAAGTGAAGATGAAAATGTGGGAACAGTATGATCCTAACAGGAGCAAATTCATGCACAGTATGCTTTCCCATTGTTTGTCAACACATTCAATCCTAAAATGGAAGGATTCAGAGTCTGATACATACACTTTAACTTAAACTGATTTACTTAGATCTAATGCTAGCAGGTATTGTAACCTATTCCACATTTTCAGCAGAAATATTAAAGCACTCGGCATTCCTGTTACCCCAGAGACTTAATGCAGTTAGCCAGACTTAAAAGTTGAAAAAGAGAACATTGAAAGCCTTTCAAGGCACTTTTGAGCATCATTAAACCCTTTGAAACAATTAAAAAACAACTGCAAGCACTCTGAAATACTTAAAATGTCATTGAACCAAACGTAGTCCTCAAGAAGACCATGTCTTAAGTCCGTGAAGTCAAAGAGAATATGGATTTTCAGGAATGGTACCTCATCACTGGTCCTAAGGCTATTTAAGATTACGAAGTGATCTTGATCAATTAGATCAATGGGATGCAGAATGGCAAATGGAGTTTAATTTGGATAAATGCATGGTATTGCATTTTGGTAAAATAAACAAAGGGAAGATTTACACAATTAAAAGTCAGGTCTTGGACAGTGTTGCAGAGCAGAGAGACCTAGGGTTTCAGGTACTTAATTCTTTGAAGTTTACATTATATATGTATATATATATAGGGTGGGTTTAGAAGGCATTGAGAAGCTTGCCTTCATTGCTTAGACCTTTGAGTATAGGATTTGGGACATTATGTTGGGGTTGTACAGGATGTTGGTGTTTTCTGTTTTCCCTATTATAGGGAGGATATTATTAAGCTAGAGAGGGTTCAGAAGATTTTGCCAGGATGGTGCTGGGAATGGAGGGTTTGAGTTGTGAGGAGGAGCTAGATAGGCTGGCAGATTTTTCACTGGAGCTTAGAAGGTTAAGAAGTGACCTTATAGAGAGTTATAAAATAATGAGGGATACAGATAAGGTAAATGGCAGTTGTATTTTCTGTAGGCTGGGGAATTTCATAATGAAGGGGCATTTTTTAAGGTGCAAGGAGAAAGATTTTAAAAAGATATGTGGGCAATTTTTTTACACAGAGTGTTTTGTGTATGGAATGAGCTTCCTGAGGATGCAGATAGTTACAATGTTTGAAAGACATTTAGCTAAGTGCATGAATAAGAAATGTTTGAAGGGATATGGGCCGGGCACAGACAAGTGGTCAGCATGGACTGTTTGGACCAAAGAGTCTGCTTCTGTGCTGTATGACTCTAAGACTCAACCCTTTCTTCATCTTTTCATCCAGGCTGTAGCTGGGAGAGCATGTTTCCACTGCAGCCAATGGAGATGGCTGTAATGCACTTTCTAATGTGTGCAATGAAGTGAACTATAGCTTCCCTGATAACAGGATGATCCTGGCTAATCGCCACCTTTGAAACTTGAACGTATAATCTATGTGACTCACCAGTATTGAATGGAGTAATATATTTGTGGAGATGCTGTATTTCAGCTGAGACATTTAGCTCTAACCCCTGTGTTAAGAATTAGCACTACGTCCATCTATTTATGTAATATATATATGAAATAAGCAAGGAATAGTTTAATGCTGAGAATTTAGTTTGAATGAACATTGTTGAAGATTTTACTGTCAGAGAAACAAAGCACATGGGATGAATATTTTTCGATGATGACAGAAGTAACTTGCTTGAAAAAGGGCCCACAAACCAATAGGATCTCGTGAAAGATTTACTGCTAGATATTAAAACCAAACTGCCACAGTGCAAAGTTGTACTTTTAACATTGCTTAATGAAGAGGTTTGCTGAAATATATGAAGAGCTCAATGTCTGGCAGTGGAATAAACATTCCTGTTGTGAACAACATTTTGTCTCAACAGCCTGATGAGTAATAAGAACAGGTGAATAGAATGTCCAAGATGAAAATCTTGTCAAAAGATTTTACTTAAAAATAAATAACAGCTAGCAGGTTGCAGAGAATGAAAGTTACTGCGATGGTGAAATTGGCTTGAGAGAATAGTGTGGGATATGTTATGGAAAGGTCAGAAAGTACCTGTGAAAGTTCTCAAACTAGTGGCAAGTGAATGGCATTCAAGGTCAGATTTTTAATTCAGGATTTAAACTAGAAACTCAACATTTAATAAGATTGATTGAAATCCATTAAACAGCATGAAAAAGTCTTGTCAAGAATCCATCCAAGTCCAGTCCTGAAAGAAAATGAGTTAAAGAAAGAGACTTTGGGAGGCAACATACAATAGAAAATGAATCTCAAGGGAGTCCAAAGTTCTTGGGTGTTTCAAGAAATAAAGCAGGTTTAGGTCACCAAGAAAAAGAAAGAAAAGTCATGCCAGTTGTTTCACACTGATTTGGATAGGTACTCAATACTTGTCATAGTTGCATGCTTTTGTTATGTAACTACCACATTAGGAGATGAGAAATTTCTTTAAAAAGTTACGAGAGGCAATTGTTTTACACAGAGAGTGGTTCGTGTGTGGAATGAACTTCCAAAGGATGTGATGGGTGTGGGTACACTTAGAATGTTTAAAATACATTTCGATGAATGCATGAATAAAAAATATTTGGAGGGCAATGGGCCAAGCGAGGGTAGGTGGATTAATTTAATTTGGGATTATGGTCAGCATGGACTGATTGGATCAAAGAGTCTGTTCCATACTATATGTCTCCTTGTGTCCATTCTTGCCACAGCTGTGAATTGTAACCTTGGATCAATGGATATGATGGACTTTTAATTACAACTTGCTTTCTTTTCAGAATAAGGACATGCAGTCAAAAAAAAGTGGAAATTCTGAGCAACATAATTTAGCGATTGTCTGGAAGGCCTGCATAGATTATCGTCAGCCTCAAGGAGACCCTACAATGTCATACCTGATAGGTGTTAAGGAAACTTCAACAAGAATAACTTCAAATAGAAGTTGCAGGTGCCAGTGTTGGACTGGGTGGACAAAGTTAAAAATCACACAACACCAGGTTTAGTTCTTAAACAAATTTAGATTAAGTCATTCATCTTTTAGAATGGGGTAACCTAAACTACCATATTCCATTTTAAAAGTTAAAAGATTTAATCTAAATTTGTTTAATATATCATTACAACTCATTATATCTTCATTACACTGTCACACTTCTGCTATAAATTCTGCATCTTATGGTCCTGCTCCACAGTCACTTGATGAAGAGGCAGCGCCTCAAAAGCTGCTGCTTCCAAATAAACCTGTTGGACTATAACCTGGTATTGTGTGATTTTTAACTTCAAAGGGAAGGACTGCTTTGTAATCTCTTGTGCGTTATTTCAGACTGTGAACCTGACTGTGAGCCATGTTTTTGTTTGCCATTTTGATAAATAAATAAGAACAGCCGTTAAAATATGTCTGTTCAGTTAATCACAGCTGAGAAAATACCTGCAGGTGACAAAAAAAAGGTAGTCTTACTTTTGCTGAAGCCAGAAAACAAGACTGAAGTCTTTTAGCTGATCTGCACAGTTAAATATCTTGTAACCAACTGCTTATCTATCAGTATCACCCAATGGGAAGGCCACAACATACCATTAGTGGTTAATAAATTCACTCTCCTGTTACCTCAAAGATGTCAGTTTAAATTGGCAGCTTTAAAAACATAAAATTATTTGGGTCTAGAAGATAGCTATTTACAAGTGAAAGAGTTTTTTTTTAAGATAACATTGTTGCAACCAACTGAGGAGTTAGCTGGCTAAGGTCCCCCCAACCCTTAACACTCGGAAGCCTGATAATTTCAGTATCCCATATGGATCATACTAAACTGAGGAACCTCACCCAGGGACTGAACATAACTGTTACATTTCATCTTAAACTAAACATCCTATCAGATTGGTTTCACGTGATTCTGATTGATTGATTGATTGCATTCATTTGATTATTTAGATGATGAGATTTATAGTGATAACTAACTTTAAAAGATTTGCATTTGTATACCTCTCAGCCTTCCCAGGTGGTTATTTTTAGAGAGAAAAAACTTCAAAGCCACTGTTTGAAAAAGAATTTTCCTGGTGTCCTGGTCAATAGTGATCACTCAACCAATATAATTAAATCATGGAACTTTGCTGAACACAACTTTGTTAGTTTCTTTTGCAAATTGCAATGGTGACTACCTTTCTAAGGCACTCCATTGGCTGAGAACTGCTTCAGGATGACTTGAGGCTGTGAAAGGCACTACAAGATCTTTCTTCCTTTCCTGTTGGAAGGAGCATCATTCAATGTGTCACAGAACCGCAGAACTGTTACTGTCCAGAAGGAGGCCATTTAGCTCATTCTATCTGTGCCAGATATTTGTAGGGATATTTATTTAGTGCTACTCCTTACCTTCACCAAATAGCCTTGCATGTTCCTCCATTTCAGTTCATAATCCAATTCATTCTGAAGTGCCTTGACCAAACTTACTGCCACTATATCTTCAGGCAGCACGTCAAGGTCCAAACCATTCACTCCATAATCAAACTTCTCTTCATGTTTTCATTGCAACCTTTGCCAATTAAGTTAAGAATCACACAACACCAGCTTATAGTCCAACAGGTTTAATTGGAAGCACACTAGCTTTCGGAGCGACGCTCCTTCATCAGGTAATTTGCCAATTAAAGCAGTGCCAACTGTCACAGTTTCTTGATATCTACTGTGGGAGAAAATCCACTTCCCTGTCCACCCACAGCATGACCACAAAGAACCATAAGGAACCAGGTCTGCTGAAGCCACAATAGAAACTACCCAGAGTGCCTCAGCCTTGACCAAACAGGCTAACTATGACACTGGGCAGCAAACAGGAGATGACTCAAGTCACTTCCAGACTGGGGAATACACTTCCTGAGACAGCCCAACAACAGACCTCCCAGCCCTCAGTAAGCACAACCGCTTCTGAAGCTCTAAGGGCAGCCTCATTCCTCACACTTACTGGAACTCCACAAAGACTGAGAGGCACCAGGGTAACTCACCCCTGACCAAGCTCCAATGGAAACCCACCAAGGC
Source organism: Hemiscyllium ocellatum (assembly GCF_020745735.1). NCBI lineage: Eukaryota > Metazoa > Chordata > Chondrichthyes > Orectolobiformes > Hemiscylliidae > Hemiscyllium > Hemiscyllium ocellatum. The sequence continues at coordinate 24,409,220 of NC_083436.1, read as the reverse complement.
CAGAATGAGACACATTCGCACCTACTCTGCACAGAATCGAGTCTCATGTTTTAATTATGGACTGATTGCTACTCCCTGCCAGCTGATTATTCTCCCATTGATTCTATTCTTCTCTTGATCAATCTGTAATTCACACCATTGTACTGTTTTCCTATAAAAACTGCCCACACTCAACGCTTGGGGAAGAGAACCCTTGACTTACCTATACAGACTGTTAGTTCTGTGTCAGCCTCATCAATTTCTCTTGCTTATAATAAACAGCTTGTCAATTTCACCTGATTCATGCTTGTCTGGTCTCTGTTTAATTGGGTAATTTATCCAACATCTACTCTGTTCAAAGCTCTCATGCCTATGAACACCTTTATTAAATATCAAATCTCAGCCTTGTCTTCATAGAATCTCTACAGGGTGGAAGTAGGCCATTCAGCCCATCAAGTCCACACCAGTCCTCCAAAGAGCAACATCCTAGCCAGACCCACTCCATAACCCTGTGTTTACCATGACTAGCCCACTCAGCCTAGCGCTGGACACTATGGGAAATTTAGCATGGCCAATCCACCTAACCTGCACATCTTTGGAGTGTGGGAGGAAGTTGGAACACACAGAAGAAACCCACGCAGACACAGGGAGAATGTGTTAATTCCACACAGCCAGCTGCCTGAGGCTGGAATCAATCCTAGGCCCCTGGCACTGTGAGGCAGCAGTACTAATAACTGGCCACCGTGCCATCTTCTTTCTTCAAAGAAAACAGTCCCAACTTCTCTGCAGTATCTAAAGTTCTTCATACTTGTAATGTTTTTTTGCTCTCTTTCTAATGCAAAAACACGGTAACCAAAACTATGCACAATACTTTCGTTGAAGCTAAATAATGCTTCATGTGTATAACTGCGTTATATTTTATACATGCTGTTTTAACTACTTTCTCAATCTGTCCTTCTGAACATCCTCCCCTTTCATTGTACCTTTTATTTTGTATATTCTGCATTCTTTCTTGCAAATAGAATCACTTCACACTCTACTGCATTACACTTAAACTACCATCTGTCTGTTTATTCCACCAATCTACCTATATCCTTTTCTGCAGTATGCTCTTCACAGTTCTCCATTCTTCCAATGTTTGTATCATCCACATTTTTGAAATTATGCCCTGTACAACAAGGTCTAGATCACTGAGGAACAAGGATTCCATCACTGAATCCTCTTCCAACTTGAAAAGCATCCATGAACCACAACCCTCTGTTTCCTATCATTCAACATTTTGGCTTTACCTTATCTTTAATTATTGTGAAAAGGTTTCAGAGAATGATCATGGTGCATAGGTGCCTTGATTTGCCCAGAGACCTTGGTACAGGTCCTTAGTTGCTACATCCTCATTTATTTAATATAAGAGCTAAGCAGCTTGGAGACAACAATAAAATGTTTTATTTTTTCTACTAATTCATGGAATGCAGCCATTGTTGGCAAGACTAGCACTCAATATAGCTCGTTCATTGTTTTTGAGAAGGTGAGTCAAGTCTCTCCTTGGCCTTCCACATGTCAACATATTGAAGTCAAATTGATGTTTTGATTATCAAACTCGCTTTATTCATATGCTTAACTGAGGAGCCAATTTTCCTGGGTTTTTGGGTGCAACAAATATTGGAACATGGGCTAGGTTCCTTTCAGCATGTGGTCTGATACATCCAATTTTCTTATAAGTAATCGCCCCAGGTATTTTAGTCTGCTGAGGCACAGGGTCACCTGCTCTTTCAAGGCAACAGCATATTAAATGACCAATCTGGTTTACTCCTGTAATAGCATGGTAAGCCATTTAGTTCAAGGGATGGCGACACACGTTGGTCTTGACAGCCTATGCCCAATTCCCATAGAATAATACCTTAATATCCCTGAATTTTTATATTACAAAATTTAGCAATAATAGAGGACATAGTGATCTTAGTGACCATGTAAACCATACAAATGCATCATTAATTTGCTCATCCAAAAAAGTAGATGGAAAAATAGTATGACTTAAATTCATCCATCTCTATTCCACTTGGAATTGAAGTGACAATATTTAAATTGAGTTGGTCTTATTGCTGTTTGAACAAGCTGAACAATTAGTGCTTCTACACAGAAGTCACTCAAGGACACTTGAGAGTAATGGTTACACAGTATACGTGCCTTTCCTTTCAATCTCTGCCTGTGTGTGGGAACAAGGGCTGCATTAAGCCGCGAGGCAGCAAGAAATGGCTGTGCATTTTTGTTGCCATGTGTCTGGACTTAGGTATGGAATAAGCAGAAGCATTGCTAGGATGAGATCATAAATCTTGCTGCAAGCTGAGGTAAGAATAATTCAGGATAAGACAGAACATCACTGAGTAGAATCACATTTTAAATGACAAAAAAAACCTCTTTTGAAAGCAGTCAATATAAAAATGAAAGGTTGTGTAGGGTGAGTCGAACTCATCTGCATAGAAATGTAAAATCAGATGGAATTGAGAGATTTGACACAGCTGACTGTCCTGAAGCACTGTTAAATACAAAAACAAAGGTAGCATCATTGACACATTTCCTGTACTTCAAGGTAATTGTCTATGATGTGATTTGAGCTGTTACAAGTCAATGTGAATGCAATCTCTTCGTGAGCTAAAGTAAAGAACAGAAGAAGAACGTTGGAACTAAAGTAGGTCATCCAAACCCTGAAGCGGATTTCACCATTCAATTAGATCATCAACGATTTGAATCTCAACTTCATTTATCCATCTTTATTCTGTATCTCTTAATATCCTCAGCTGATCAAAGGCTACCAACCTCAGTTTTGAAACTTTCAAGTGACCAATAATAGCAGACTTTTCTTTTAGGGGTAGGGAGGCTGTGTTCTAGATTTTCACTACCTTTTGTATTAAAGTATTCTTCCAGAAAGCTCATCCGTTCTTTAACCAACCGCCCTGCCCTCCACACTTCTTCCACTATCGTCCCCACCCCAACACACTAATGAGTGGGCTAAATCAATTTTTTAGATCTGCTTCCTCATTTATCCTTTCTTTTCTTTCTGGCATGTTCAAGGTTAAAAAGGTTGTTTCTTCCTGTCCCTATTTTTGTGTAACTAATATAACACTTTTTAGTTAGAATTGGTCTCAGTGCTGTTTCAATAATTCCTTTAATTATCATTAAAATGTTTCAGAGAATGATCATGATACATAGGTGTCTTGACCTACTCAGAGATCCTGTTACAAGTCCTCAACCCCATTTAATGTCTTCTATGATGTGTTGCCCTTGTGGTTGTTTTTTATTAATCAGTTTCTTCATAGAATTAAGACACCTTGACAATTTTTGGACAGACCATAAAATAATGAAGTGCAAGTAACTGCATCCTTTTAACAAGTACATAATTTAGTTTATTACATCCTCATAAATCAAGAACCTTGGTAGTATTTTAAAACAGTTGTTGGTATAAAATATAAATAGAATTATCTGTGACTAAAGACAAAAAAGTGAACACAGTTGCAGAATATTTGTCATTGATGAACACATACTTGCAAATACAATGTCCACAATATATCCAGCAACCTTTCCAAAAAAAATCCTGACTGTCTGTTGAAGCATAACATTCAAAATCTCCTTTCATCTGTTGTCTTACTGCAAACATTCAACTGACTGTGCACTTCTATCATCTCCTCTTTTTAATGTGCGTTGATGTCAATTTATCTGGGAGAAGTTCTGCAATCAAATTGGGAATGATAACCGCACAGTTCCTCATTATTCCGTGTCAAGCAACATTAGAGTTTTCATGCATACTCCAAACATTGTTAGAAATCCCTGCTGGCCACTCGCGGGTAAAGTTGCAATGAAAAGATATTGATGCAGTATATTTACTTCTCATGAAGGTCAAAAGGGATGTTCACTCTATATAAAATGACATTGTATGTGTTGAATGCAACTGATCATTGCTGGAAATCATACATTAGAACATAAAAAAGGTTGAACAGCAGAAACGGTTATTTATATAGAAGAAGCTGTTTTTCGTGTACTTAATTTTCTCATTATGTTGCATGTGAATGTTACAATTAGTTTCATCTGTATCATCCTCCTGATTATTTTAGATATTTATCATACAATAATTCTTCTAAATTCAGATGTTAGTGTAATAAATCTGTAAGTTGTTCTATACTGCTGAATTTATTTTGAAGTAATACTTTAAATGCACCACTTAAGGTTATGCTTACATGAATAATCTTACAGTGTCATAGAGTCATGCAGCGTAAAAAGAGACCTTTCAGTCCAACCGGTCCATGCCAATGATAATTCCAAGCCAAATTAGTCCCATCTGCCTGCTCATGGCCTATTTCCCTCCAAATATTTCTTATTCATGTACTTATCCAAATGTCTTTTAAACATTGTAACTGTACCTGTACCCATTATTTCCTCTGGCAGTACATTCCACACACTGTCTGTGCAAAAAATTTGCCCCATGTCTTTTTAAAATCTTTCTCCATCTCCATTAACAATATACATCTTAGTCTTTAAATTCTTTATCCTAGGGAAAAGGCACCTAGTATTCACCGTATCTATACCCCTTATGATTTTATAAGCCTCTAAAAGGTAACCGCTCAGCCTCTGATGCTCCAGTAAAAAAAAAGCCTCACCCCATCCAGCTTCTTCTTAATTCCATGCCACCATTCCCAGCAACATCCTTGTAAATCTCTCTGAATCCTCTCCAGCTTAATATCCTGACAGGGAGAATAGAACTGGACACAGTACTCCAGAAGATGCCTCACCCATGTCTTATACAACCTCAACAAAATGTCTCAATTCCTACACTCAGACTAAGGTCTGAGCAATGAAGGCAAGTGTGTTAAACACCTTCTTAACCATTGTCTTTCATCTCATTCTTTTTATTGACCTTTCAGAACTCATACCCATTATGGTTAAGATCAACTTTAATAAAATTTGTACAACTGACTTTGTTATTCTTTCATCAGATATAAGCCTGACTAGCTGGGCCAGCATTTATTTCCCACTCCTAATTACCATTGAGAAGGTGGTGGTGAGCTGCCTTCTTGAACCACTAGAGTGCATGTCATGGCGACAAATTGACAGTGCTGTTAGGATATGTTGACGTGGTGACAGTGAAAGAATGGTGGCTCCATTCAGGATGATATGTGGCTTGGAGGGGAACTTGAAGATGCATGTGCTACTCTTGTCCATCTAGGTGGTAGAGCTCACACAACTGGAAGGTACTGTTGGAGGTGATGAGTTCCTGCAGTGCCACTGTACATCAGAGGTGCAGGGAGCAAATGTTTCAGTCAGTGGATGGAATGTCAGTCAAGTGGACTGCTTGGCCTGGATGGTGTTGAGCTTCTTGTGTATCACTTGAGCTGCAACTATTCAGGCAAGTGAAGAGTATTCCATTACACTCTGATTTGTGCATTGTGGGAGATGGACAGACTTTTGGGAGTCATGAAATGAGCCACCTAGATTAGATTCCTAGCCTCTGATTTGCTCTGTAGCTACAGCATTAAATGGCTGGTGCTGTTTACCTTTCAGTCAATAGTAAACACCAAGTTGCTCAGCAACAGCAATACCATTCAGTACTAGGGGCAGATGGTTAGATATACTTGTGTGGCATGAATAAAGTTTGACACTTATCAGTCCTCACCTAAATGTTACCCAATAGTGTTATGTATGTATTGCTTCAGTATCCAAGGAGTCATGAGGAGTTGCGAACATTATGCAATCATCAGCAAATGTCCTCACTCATGACCCTATGATAAGTATAATATCAGTGATGAAGTGCCTGAGGATGGCTGGGCTGTGGACATTGCCTTGAGGAATTTCTGCAACAAAGTCATAGAACTGAAGATGAGTGACCTCCAACATCCTGAACCATCTTCCTGTAATGAGGACAAGAGCTGATTGGCCCGAGCAGAACCCAAACTGTGCATTCATTTGCATGTTATTGCTATGTAAGTGCCTCTTGAAAGTTCTGTCAACAACAAGTTCCATCACTTTAGTCAAAGTTAAGAATAGACTGATTGGACAGGAATGGTGGTTTGGATTTATCCCTACTTCCTGTGCACAGGTAATGCTGCAAAAGTTTCTATGTTGGCTGCAAGGTATTGGTGTTATAGTTTTACTGGAACAGTTTCCCTAGCATCATGATGAGAGTCATAGAGATATACAGCACAGAAACAGACCCTTCCAATCAATTCATCCAGGCTCCAATCAGATATTCCAAATTAATCTAGTCCTGTTTCTATTCATATACCCATCCAGATGCCTTTTAAATGTTGTAATTGCACCAGCCTCCACCACTTCCTCTGGCAACTCATTCCATATATGCATCACCCTCTGTGTGAAAAAGTTGCCCCTTAGCTCCCTTTTATATCTTTCCCTTCTCATCTCGATCAGGAACACAAGTTTTCAGTGCCATTCTTGGAATATTATTAGCTAATTTGCAATCAAGTATTTTCAGTCATTTCTTGATTTCACATGAAATAAATCAAATTGGCTGACCACTGATCTCTGCAATAGTGGAGACCTCAAGAGAAGATGAGATGGATTACCCACGAGGCACAGCTGGCTGAAGCTGATTGCATATGTTTTTCAGCCTTGTCCTTTACATTGATATTCAGAGCTCCTCATTGTTGAGGATGGGGATTTTTTATCGAACCACCTCTTCCAGTAAGATGTTTAATTGGAAGCTGTCTGACTGACATATTGAGACAATAGACTCTCACTTAAATTTAGTTACAAAGCCTAAATACAAGGTAGAGGCAAACTACAGGGGCAATATATTGAAGAAAAGATTTATCTCTTTTCAGGGAGGGGTGGAAAATTGTCTATGAACCGAGATGAAGTATCAGTTGCAGAGCAAGTCAGTATATTTGTGTAGGCTCCTGGGAATCATTGCTATTCTTCCTCAGCACAAAGTAGAAATTATAATCATTTTCACTTGTCTTTCTCAGTGACTTCAAAATGATGGATTGAATGAGCTCTGGTTTAGTTGTGCAGTTCTGGAGTGCCAGTATAAAAAGGATGGAGCCTTTGCTGTATGTAACTCATCTGCACCTCAAAACTGCAATTGGAGTTCTAGGTTCATCACAGAGCACTGATTTCAATAATGAAAGTGGCTTGCAACTTGAAGGATTCAGGCATTCAGACCATTAATCTAAAGGTACAGTTTGCCAAGGTAATTTGTGTACGAGGTGACCCATTGCCATTTTTGACAAAATGCTAGCACTTTTTATGGAAAGGCTACAGTTAAAAGTCGAGCTCAGTGTCTCAGTTTGAGGAACATCATACTGAATTTTTGCTTCCATGAGACCAGTGAGAGCACGTTTTTAGATTGCAAACCCAAACTTGCATAGCTGATCCATTAGAGAAGGTCAATTAATTACCTCCAAAAGTGGCATCCAATTCATGTTGGTCGGCAACCAGAAGAGATAGGGGCATTCAGCACATCAACTGGGAATACTGTACTGGAATTTTCCATGTATGTAGATCCCTGAAAGTTGCCATCCAGGTTGATAGAGTTGTTAAGAAGGCATACAGTGTGTTAGCTTTCATTGGTAGAAGGATTGAGTTTTGGAACCATGAGGTCATGCTGCAGCTGTACAAAACTTTGGTGCGACCACATTTGGAGTATTGTGTACAGTTCTGGTCACTGCATTATAGGAGGAATGTGGAAACTTTGGAAAGGGTGCAGAGGAGATTTACCATGATGTTGCCTGGTATGGCAGGAAGGTCTTACAAGGAAAGGCTAAGACACTTGAGGATGTTTTCATTGGAAAGAAAAAGTTTGAGAAATGACTTAATTGAGACAAAAAAGATAATCAGAAGGTTAGATAGGCTGGACAATGAGAGCCTTTTTCCTTGGATGGTGATGGCTAGCATGAGGGGACATAGGTTTAAACTGAGGGGCAATAGATATAGGGCAGATATCAGAGGTAGTTCCTTTTCTCAGAGAGTAGCAAGAGCGTGGAATGCACTGCCTGCAACAGTAGTAGACTCACCAATTTTAAGGACATTTAAATGGTCATTGGATAGACATATGGGCAAGACTGGAATAGTGTAGGATAGATGGGCTTCAGATCGGTTTCAGAGGTTGGTATAACATTGAGGGCTGAAGGACCTGCACTGTACTGTAATGCTCTATGTTCTAGAGAAGATGAGGGCGATGCATGTTGGAGACACCAAACTGTTGCCTTGTGGATTGCCAATTTTGTCCTTTAAAGTAACTACTACAACATGAATATTGCAGCAGTCTGAACTCCAGCTCTGTTCTCCCTTCCAGTGAGTAGGTAAGCTGAAGTCACAACGAGATTCTGGTGCATTCACAGTAGAATGCCTTAGCCTTCCCAAAATGCAACAGCTTGCATAATTACTACCACAAGTGGGTGTGTTGTTAATTCATCCCATTTCCAGGAAAAGCATTTGAAGGTAGGAGCACATGAGTAAGCCAGCCCAAATCCTTTACATACCAATTTCTTGGTTTTGCGCATACCCTGTACACCTCCAATATCTGCAGAGAGATCTTTGGATTGGGAGCAGACTGAAACACATGTCCCAGCTACTTTACTCATGCTTTGAATGAACACTTATCTGAGAAATGGAATAAAGGCAATAAAATTGTTCATTCAACACATTGTTAGCATGTCATTACTGATTATAATTAAGCATGCTGCAGTTTGAAAATGCAAAATTATAAAACTAGTCATGAGTCTTCCCAGTGGTAGATTTATGCTCTACCTCTTCTTAGTACAGACTGAACACCATCTGTGCTGAGATTTACCACTATTATTGTAAGCTGAGCTGCTAGTGTAGTTGCCAACTAGATTATTGGTTTCATTAATTGATTTTAAAACTTAATAATTATTTTCCCCTTGAGTTACTATCTGACAGTTCCATATAGCAAATGTGCTAAAATCTTCAGAAGATCAAATGAAATTGAGAAGAGCAAACTTTTCCATTTGAACAAAATAGTGAAGTATATAACTTTAGATTTTGAAAAGGAATTGAAATTCTGCGAGTTATATTGTGAGCATGTTAAATCTCTAGGTCTAGTTAATGAGGACAAACATGGATGAAAGGTCAAATTTTCCAGAAATGAGAAAATGGATCCTGCATCTTGATAATGATGATGCACTTCAGTAAGGCGTTCAACAAGGTTCCCCATGGGAGACTGATTAGCAAGGTTAGATCTCATGGAATACAGGGAGAACTAGCCATTTGGATGCAGAACTGGCTCAAAGGTAGAAGACAGAGGGTGGTGTTGGAGGGTTGTTTTTCAGACAGGAGGCCTGTGACCAGTGGAGTGCCACAAGGATCGATGCTGGGTCCACTACTTTTTGTCATTTACATAAATGATATGGATGCGAGCATGAGAGGTACAGTTAGTAAGTTTGTAGATGACATCAAAATTGGAGGTATAGTGGACAGCGAAGAGGGTTACCTCAGATTACAACAGGATCTGGACCAGATGGGCCAATGGGCTGAGAAGTGACAGATGGAGGTTAATTCAGATAAGTACGAAGTGCTACATTTTGGGAAAGCAAATCTTAGCAGGAGTTATACACTTAATGGTAAGGTCCTAGGGAGTGTTGCTGAACAAAGAGACCTTGCAGTGCAGGTTCATAGCACCTTGAAAGTGGAGTTGCAGGTAGGTAGGATAGTGAAGAAGGCGTTTGCTATGCTTTCCTTTATTGGTCAGAGTATTGAGTACAGGAGTTGGGAGGTCATTGGAATATTGCGTGCAATTCTGGTCTCCTTCTCATTAGAAAGATGTTGTGAAACTTGAAAGGGTTCAGAAAAGATTTACAAGGATGTTGCCTGAGTTGGAGGATTTGAGCTATGGGGAGAGGCTGACCAGGCTGGGGCTGTTTTCCCTGGAGCATCGGAGGCTGAGGGGTGACCCTATAGAGGTTTACAAAATTATGAGGGGCATTGTTTAGGGTGAGAGGGGAAAGATATAAAAGAGACCTATGGGCAACTTTTTCATGCAGAGGGTGATACGTGTATGGAATGTGGTGGAGGCTTGTACAGTTGCAACAGTTAAGAGGCATTTGGATGGGTATATAAATAGGAAGAGTTTGGAGGGATATGGGCCGGGTGCTGGCAGGTGGGACTAGATTGGGATGGGACATCTGGTCGGCATGGACAGGTTGGACCGAAGGGTCTGTTTCCATGCTGTACATCTCTATGACTCTATGAACATGTTAATATGTCCACGACATTTACCTTTTATTAATGTGGTGCATGCCGTACAGTTGTTATGTTTTTCTGTTGTGATGATATTGTTCTGGTGCTTGCTCTCAGGAATTGGCCTAAGTGTATTATGTGATTATTGCTTTTGCAGAAATATCTTTTAAGTACCACTTGCTTAGCAGTCTTCGACATAATCTCCAGGCGATTTCAAAGGTCCAAAAAATCTTAGAGATAAATGAAGTTTTTTTTTAGATTACTAACAGTGTGGAAACAGGCCCTTCAGCCCAACAAGTCCACACTGACCCGCCAAAGCGCAACCCACCCATACCCCTACACTTACCCCTTCACCTAACACTATGGGCAATTTAGCATGGCCAATTCACCTAACCTGCACATCTTTGGACTGTGCGAGGAAACCGGAGCATCCGGAGGAAACCCACGCAGACACGGGGAGAATGTGCAAACTCCACACAGTCAGTCGCCTGAGGCGGGAATTGAACCCAGGTCTCTGGCACTGTGAGGCAGCAGTGCTAACCACTGTGCCACTGTTCTTTTTTGTATATGCAAATCTTTGCTCTCTACCTCTTTTTATAAAACAATATTTGTTGATGTTAAAAGAAGATGTATGTAAGAGAGTTTGATGACCTGAAAGGTGATTACTGCAAAACCTTTAAACATAAGCAAAGCTTATACTTTATGGCAAGGTCTACCCAAGTAATACATTTTCCTGAAAAGAGGCCTGTAGTGTAGGTGTATCTGAAATAACTTCCGATGTGGTCATATATGATCCTGCTGTCTTTACATAACAGACTTCAAATGCATCCTTTAATGTAATATGGAGGGTCATCAGATCTTTATATGTACCCTCTCTCCAGATAATTTATGTTGTTCATGTAAAAAGGCAAGGGAGTGCGTAAGGCATAAGAAAATATGAAGCTCATTGAAATATTTATTAATTTGTCAAATAGCTACAGTTTGCAGAAATGCTAATCAGAAAAACCTGCTTCAGGAATCATATTTAAATTTCAGGCATTTATTTGATTCTTTTTTTCCTAATGTTATAGCCTTCCTGGAGCTTTCCACAGTTGAAATCAATTCATCCTCTTTATCCTTTTTGAACACAAATATGACAGATTCCAGTGTTGTAACTATTTAGAATATGTTACAAAATCTGTTACAGGTTGCTCTCGCTTGAGTCCTATCCCATTTGTCATTCTTTCTTCAGCTCCATTGCTTTCAGCAGTGACTGTCCTTGTTTACCGAAGATCAGTCAATATCCACTATTAAATCAAAACAGAAAGCATTGGATAATCCGGCCAGGCCTGGCAGCACCTGTGGAGAAAGAAACAGAGTTTTGAGTCCGATGATTCAGTTCAGAAGAAGAGCTTTTGGAATCAAAAAGTTAACTCTGTCTTGCTCACCGCACATCCTGCCTGATCTGCTGCATTTCTCCAATACTTGGTTTTCATTGCAGATCTCTAGCGTCAATAGTATTTTACTTTTAATATATAACAAGCATTCCTTTTGCTTCTGATGTGTCTGCGTGAAAAGTAACCAACAAAACAACAAAAAACAAATTTCTGGGCTCCCTGAGCAGATCAACCTTTTTGTTGTGCTATAGTATTGGCTTGATCACATGTACATCCATGTTATTGCTACCACAGTCACACAGCTAAATGCACTTCTGTCTAAAGTGAGATTTGACAGCAGTAAACAGCACAAGACTAAACAGGCATCAGAAAGTGTTACTTCTACAGCATTAAGATGTTGGAGAACCACAGAATATGATTAATGTTTTTCTTGATGGCTACACTGCATAATCCATAAGCACAAGCATTATGCATCAGTTATGAGGTTGGAGTTTTATGGAAATCGTCTTTATTCCATGATTTCTTGACACATAGGACAGATTTATTTCACCATAATTTGTAGCCGTTTTCACCAAAATACATTTTTGAAAATAGAATATGCTTCCACCCATATTGTGGCAGGCCACAATCTGTACTTCGTGGTAGCGTCCTGTGATCTATTGTCCATTCATTGAAAACTATTGCGTATTAATGTTAGTCAAGGAACAGAAGTAGAAAACATTATTACACAATTATATGTGGTATACTGCATTTATTTCTGGACAGATGGGTAATGAAGGACTAAACTGTCATTTGTATTTTATCATTGCCATCAGCTACTCATCAAAAAAAAAGAAGCTGTCAGCAATTATGACATTTTTCCTTCCCATAGTGTGTTCAGCTGTCAGTAAGCTTGTGAGTGTCACAGTTTTGTTAGAAAATGGTAACAAGGTAGACAAAGTTGTGCATTGAAAACCCTGCTTTTAAATTGTAGATATTATACTTACAGCAATAGAGTACAGGGTGTGTACCAAGAACAATGGAGGGTAGGTCCTATATCTGGAGCACCGGAGTGCAGATTCTATACTTGGAGCAATGGTGTGCAGGTACTGTACTGACAGCAATGATGTACAGGTTTGAAACCTGGAGCAGTGGAGTGCAGGTCCTGTACCAAGGACAATGGAGTGCAAGTATTGTAACTGGATCAATGAAGCCTACCAGCAGTTACTAATGGTCCTGCTAGACCAGTAATTCCAAGGTATCCATCAAATTGTTTACATACCCAAGACCCCACAATATAAAATCAAGAATAAATTTGCCTAACTTCCATTCCAGTCTATAAAGGGCCTTTGGGATATATGCTTGATGTTTCATGCATCTATCTGCTAGCCTCCATGTTACGTATATCTGACTACAGAGATTATAAAACATAGAACATAGAAGAATACAGGGCAGAACACGCCCTTTGGCCCTCGATGTTGCGCCGACCTGTGAACTATTTTCAGCTAGTCCCCCTACACTATCCCATTATCATCCATGTAGTTATCCAAGGATTGTTTAAATCTTCCTAATGTGGCTGAGTTGACTACATTGGCAGGTAGGACATTTCACACCCTTACCACTCTCTGAGTAAAGAACCTGCCTCTGACATCTGTTTTAAACCTATCAATTTATAGTTATGTCCCCTCGTACAAGCTGACGTCATCATCCTAGGAAAAAGACATTCTCTGTCTACCCAATCTCATCCTCTGATCATCTTGTATATCTCTATCAAATCCCCTCTTAGTCTTCTTCTTTCCAGTGAGAATAGACCCAAGTCTCTCAGACTTTCCTCATAAGACCTTCCCTTCAGACCAGGCAAAATCCTGGTAAATCTCCTCTGCATCTTTTCCAATGCTTCCACATCCTTCCGAAAATATGGCGACCAGAACTGTGCATAATATTTAAGTGTGCCCCCACCGCAACCCCCACCCCCACCCCAGTGAGATTTTTGTACAGTTGCAGCATGATATTGCAGCTCTCAAACTCAATCCCTCTACCAATGAAACCTAACACACCGTATGCCTTCTTAACAGCACTATCAACCTGGATGGCAACTTTCAGGGATCTATATATATGGACTCCAAGGTCCCCCTGCGCATCCACACTACCAAGAATCTTTCCATTGACCCAGTACTCTGCCTTCCTGTTATTCTTCCCAAAGTGCATCACCTCACATTTAGCTGCATTGAACTCCATTTGCCATCTCTCAGCCCAATTCTGCAGTTTATGCAAGTCCCGCTGCAACCTGTAATGTTCTTCCAAACTGTCCACTACTCCACGAGTGTCATCTGCAAATTTACCAATCCATCCACCTATGTGGATCCATCTAAGTCATTTATAAAAAGGACAAACAGCAGTGGTCCCAAAACAGATCCTTGAGGCACACCACTAGTAACTGGACTCCAGGCTGAATATTTTCCATCAATCACCACTTGCTGCGCTCTTTCAGAAAGCCAGTTTATGATCCAGACTGCTAAATCACCCTCAATTCCATGTCTCTGCATTTTCTCCAACAGCCTACTGTGTAGAAACTTATCAAAGGCTTTACTGAAGTCCATGTATACCATGTCAACTGCCCTACCCTCATCTACATGCTTAGTCACCTTCTCAAAAAGCTCAATGAGGTTTGGGAGACACGACCTGCCCTTGATGAAACCATGTTGACTATCTGAAATCAAATTGTTGCTTGCTAGATGATTATAAATCTAATCTCTTATAATCCTTTCCAAAACCTTTCTTACAACAGAAGTAAGGCTCACTGGTCTATAATTACCTGGGTCATCTCTGCTGCCTTCTTGAACAAGGTCACAACATTTGCAATCCTCCAGTCCTCTGGTACTAAACCTCAATGATGACTCAAAGATCAAGGCCAATGGCTTGGCCATCTCATTTCTGGCTTCCCAGAGAATCCTCTGATAAATCCCATCCAACCCAGGGGACTTGTCTACTTTCACTCCTTCTAGAATTGATAACACCTCTTTGTAACCAACCTTGATCCTTTCCAGTCTAATATCTCATACCTCATTCTTCTCCTCTACATTATTCTCCTTTTCCTGAGTGAAAACCGATAAGAAATGTTCGTTTAGCACCTCTCCAATCTCCATAGGATCCACACTCAACTTCCCTATTCCTACCCTAAACATCCTTTTATTCCTCATATACCTATAGAAAGCTTAAGGGTTCTCCTTTATTCTATTTGCTAAGAACTACTTATGTCCTCTCTTTGCTTTTCTTAACTCTCTCTTTAAATCCTTCCTAGTTAATCTGTAACTCTCCTTCGCCTCATATGAACCATCTTGCCTCATCAACACATAAGCCTCCTTCTTCTGTTTAACAAGAGATGCAATTTCTGTAGTAAACCATGGTTCCCTTACCTTATCACTTCCTCCCTGTCTGACAGGGACATACCTATCAAGGACATGCAATGTCTGTTCCTTAAACCAGCTCCACATTTCCATTGTCTGTGTCCCCTATATTTTGCTGCCCCATTCTATGCATCCTAATTCTTGCCTAATCGCATTATAATTGCCCTTGCCCCATCAATAACTCTTGACCTGTGGCATGTACCTATCCCTTTCCATTGCTAAACTACATGTAACTGAATTATGGTCATATCTCCAAAGTGCTCACCTACAACTAAATCAAACACCTGACCTGGTCCATTACCAAGCACCAGATCCAGTGGGACCTCCCCTCTTGTAGACCCTTTGACATCTGTGTCAGGAAAACCTCCTGTACACATTGGACAAAAACTGATCCATCCAACGTCCTACAGTTATGGCATTTCTGGTCAATGTTGGGGAAGTCGAAGTCGCCCATAATGACCACCCTGTTCCTTTTACTCCTACCCAGAATACTTTTGCCAATCCTCTCCTCCACTTCCCTGGAACAATGTGGAGGCCTATAAAAAACTCCAAGCAGTGTGACCTCTCCTCTCCTGTTTCTTACCTCAGCCCACACTACCTCAGTGGACAAGTCCTTGTCAAAAGTTCATTCAGCCACTGTAATACTAGCCTTGACTAACAAAGCCACACCTCCCCCTCTTTTACCGCGTTGCCTGTTTTTAATGAAAGATCTAAACTCTGAAACCTGCAATACCCATTCCTCTTTGCCCAAGATCTCAAAAAGTACCTGTTCTCAGGCAGTCTTCTGAGTGTCTGGAACCTTGGTAGTTTCTTCATTTCCAGCTGTGGACTCATGTCATTTAATGTTTACCAGGCTGTTCCCCTGAATCTACTCTGGCTACAGTCCCCACTGAGGTGAATTACTGTGTGCTGGCGGAAGGTACAGGTGTGCACCTTGCATCTTCTGAATGTTTACAATCTACGTCCTTGAAGGCAATGCTGGTACAGAGGGGCTCAGTCTTTGGACTTGTGATTTGGGATAGATACTGAGCAGTGTTAGCTGTGGAAGAGAAGAGAAAGAATCAGTTGGTGAAGATGTAGAATAACAATTTGTTTGTCTTCCTGCTCATCCAAGAATAGCAGAACACATGTTGGTAGGATTTTCAATCTAAGAAGGTCCTGTCAACAATGAGAATTTTCAGCTCACTCACACAATTTCTTGCTTGCACAGATAACAAGCTGATAAACATGTGATTCTGTGAGATAACTTCTTCCTGCATAATCCATGTGCTAATTTGATGAATGTGACACAATCTAAAAGTAACACCAAGGGGAAACTGTCAGCCTTGGTCTCCAGGTATCATTCTGGTGGATCTATGGCGCACTCCCTGCAAGGGTGATGCCCAGAACTGTTCATAGTACTGCAGATGTAGTATAACCATGGTTTTGTATCACTGATGAACAACATCTCCAACCTCTTGTTATGCAGTTATGCAGTATTATCTTAACATTTTTGATTATTTTCCATGTATGTTCATAACATTTAATGAAATAAAGAAATCAACAGCAAGTTCAGAAGGAACCTCTTTAGCCAAAGACTAATTAGGATATAGAATCTGTTGAAATTGGAGTGATTGAAGCAAACGGTGTAGATTTTTAAAGGGGAGGCTGGAGAGCTGTAAGAGGAAGATGGGAGGAGAAGATTATACTGATGCAGAAAGACCAACGGAGATTGAATTAGGCTTGAACATTAACATTGGCTGGTTTGTTTAAATGAGCTGTTTCCATGCTGTATATCCTACATAGCCTACACATGTGCAACAGGAGTCCCTCCTTTTTCTAATATTCAGTATTCAGAAAGTGATTGTTCTTTTAGGAGTTGAGATCCTCCCATTGTCCTACATTAAAATCCATTTGTCAAAACTTTGGTCATTCACTTAATCTTTAAATATTTTCTTTGAAATTCATGCAACTAGCTGCTCTTTTTCTGTACATATGACACCAGGCAAATGCTGGTTTGTCTGGTATCCCCTCATGGAAGTGTCTGTTACCAGGATGCTCGGTCTCAGAATAAAGGGGTACTGATGTAAGACTGAGATAAGGAGGAATTTCTTTTCTCAGAGGGTTATGAGATTTTGGAACTCCTTACCACAGAGAGCTGTAGGGGTGGAGTCATTGTGTATATTTAAGGCTGAGATAGATAGATTCTTGATTAGTAAGGGAATTGAGGATTACTGGGCAAAAGGCAAGAAAGCGGAGATGAGGAATGTCATAGCGGCCATAATTCTATTGACAGAGCAGACTCAAATGTGCCAAACAGCCCGCTCCTGCTCCTTTTTCTTTGGATCTTTTGGATGAGGTGTATAGGAGGACCTTAAGGTTATCATTATGCATGAGAAACAGCTGATATCAGAAGGGCGGTTTTATAAGTAAGTCCTGATGACCCTCATAGCTTTCAGGATTGACACCAACAAAGACAATCCCTAGGTTTGCACACTAAAGCTAATGATATTAACAAATGGATCATGGTGAAGTGCTCAGTGAGTTTCAAACTTCTGAGACCCAATCAACCCCATTGTCAATGTCCAATTGACAGATGGATTCTGGCAGCTGGTATAATATGACTGGAGTTGAACACCAGGTGACACATGAGCAAGGTATAATCCAATGGATTCAAAATCTGAAAGCTCCCAGTGCAATCCTACAGTTCCAATGCATCCAGATTATTCCGAACTGGAATTCATGTCAGTTATCTTGTTGGTGAAAAAGTCACACAAATATTGTTCAACTGAGTGAATTTATGCAGTGCTTTTCAGACCCTCAGGATATCTCAAAGTGCTTTTCAACTGAAAAAGCAATTTAAAGATGTAGTTAGGTTCCAGTTTAGGAAATCAAATGAAGCAGTTCAAGATGCATGTTCAAACACCATAGCATCATTGTTGAGTATACCCACCCTTGAATAACCTATTTTTTCCTCATGTCACTTTCAGACTATCCTTTATATAAAAACACCATATTCTTACATTCTTGCCCAACATTATCTCAGATATCTCCACCAGCCCAACACTCTGTTATACGTATATAAAACTAATTTTAGCCTCTGGTGCTTTGCCAAGTTTACTTGTTCAAGCATTGATGGCCATTCCTTCAACTGATTCAGACTCAGGCTCTGAAATTCCCTCCTTATATTCTTGGCCTTTGTACCTCATTTTCTTGATTCTCCTGAAAACCTCTTTAAACAAGTCTTTGCTCATTTGACCTAATGCATGGAATTAATGTGAGAAGATGGGGGTCAGGTGTTTGTTGGGAATGGGAATCCCAAGTCATGTTTCTATAGGAGGCCTTGCACAATCTATGTCCAATCAGGCGCTTAGCTAAACGGTGTTCTGTCTCCCACTCAATCAAGTCCCCAGTCAGGTGGGAATCCTATTCTCAAAACCTGCTGACCAAACAGAGAACTACAATTCTCCACAGCTAAAATTGAGACTAGGACATGTGATTGTTGCCTGTAATACATTGATGTCTTCATCAGAGATCGTCTCTGAATTGGTCAGTCAGCCAGGAAAGGGTTCAGCAAAGAATGTTACTGGTGAAGGTTGGTCAGATGTAAGAATAAAGGTCTTGCAGCTTTCAATGGCACCCTCCTATCCCTTACCCAATGCTGGATCCCTCAAGCAGGCATTGAGTAGCTGTGAATAAGAGACACTGCCAACACATACAAAGCTGCAGTGAAACAAAATGGTGTTGCTGGGTGGTTTTCAAAAGGGATAGGAGACTTATGTGAGACCAGTTAAATTTCTGAGGTTCCATTCAATCCTGTATGTATAGCATGGTGTTTGGTCTCAAAGCAGCTAATTAGTGAGATCATTTGATACCCTGCTTGAGGGAGTGGAATTCCTGCATTGTGCTATCTTGTTTCTGCATTGTGTTTGTGGATGCATTCTTTTGAGATGCCCATAAAGTTGCAAAGATACGACTATTTTATTACACATGCTTCATCTCGAATGTATTTTTGAAGAGCTGCTATTACTCTTTGGGACTGTTCACAAAATTAAACAGTTAATAATGGTATCAATTTTCCACGGCCATTTTATTATGAACTACTCCGATTCCTGTGTCTGCTCAGCAGACAGATTTTTTTGAAGTAATGCATATCAAGTAGTGCCTCAAAGACAAGTAGTTGTAAGTATTGTCTGCCACAATGTCAACAGATCAATAAGATCCAGGAATAAGATGTTCATTAGGTGAGGAGCCTGCCAGCTCATCAGACACAGGAACATTTTATGAGTTCAAATGTTCAAAGGAGATGCTGGTGCTCAATGTATTACAGCATTGCCCATGAAATTTAAAGGCCTCTGCTTTAAGCTGACTATTTCTTCAGCAGAACACACGTTCATGATTGTTTGATGTTTGCAACCCTCAATAAATACTTTAATTAAAAGGGCAAGAAACATTACTCAATGTAAACAATGTGAAAATGTAAGTGGCTTGTCAGGTTCCACAATTAGACAGAAGGGCATTATGTTTCCACTTCACTGCCTGGGGACTCGTCTGTTATAGTGGAAGAAATGTCCACTGTAGAATGTATTTTATAATGACGTGGAAACCAGATGCATTATAGTAAGGTGGATGATCTGCTCCCCTTACTGCCTTGAACTGAAACTGAAATTTTACTCTAGGGAGCCCTCAGTGTTTAAAAAGTATGTTTGTTGAACCTGGTTAAAAGCTCAGGAGGCATTGTTTGCACAAAAATACGAAAAATTTCCTGAGATGCTTCCTTACAAAAGGAAGAGGCTGAACATATTGGAATTAAAACAAACCAAGTTGTGGTTCAAATTTTGAACCTGGAATTGACAATAAAGTGCATAAGGTGCCACAGATTTAAGATATGCGCACACAAAAAAAAATTAGGGAATGCACCAGAAAGTTTGGGAAGATATTTTCCTACATGGAACAAGTAGAGTTGCAAGGGGTGTCTTTTAAGATAGAATGATGGATGATAAACTGTTCAAGTCATTACAATAATGGAAATTACATTCACAGTACGAGCCAGAATCCATTTATATGGATTTATAGGCCTCTACAAAGCAGTGTAGAGGGTTTGTAGTATTATGCTGTCTTAATATGACTACTCACTATGATTAGTGCCATGAATTGTGAACCTGATGCTGTTCATAGCCAATGCTTTGAAGTGGAATCCCAATTTAATGCAATGGAAATACAATGAAATATGAGGAAACCAAATTGACATAGTTTTCCTTTTAATACAAAGCAAGCATAAATGTTGCAGTTAGATAAATCTTCATATTTGTAGACAAAATCATTACAATTGGATCATGTTAGTGAGTGCTTTCTGTTAATGGATTTGTTGAAATATCGACTGCAGTAGACAGTAAAGTGAATTGAAATAGTTATAAAATTAAGTTTTGAAATTTGTTCTGCCAAACTTTAAAGGGAGACTGATTTTCAGAATATATGTGTTAGTATAGTGCCTCATAAAGCAGGATAGAAATTATCAGGGTCTTCGGAAGCAAGTCAGGAAACTGTGGAGAATTGGGTGGCTGCAATATTGGGGTGCCCGTTGCCTTCCCCATGCTGTGGAATTCCTTCAGGAATGGGGAAACTGGAGGACAGCCTTTTGGCCTAAAGGCCAAATCAAATAACTTAAAATGTTGAGCATTCAAGTTCCACTCAGGAACCTGAATATAAATCTAAGCTGATCCTTCAATACTGAGACTGGGTTACAATGTCAGGGATGCTTTTTTGTTGAATGAAATATTAAATTAAAACACATTTGATCTCTCAGGTGGATAGGTGAGTTCTCCTGATGTTCCAGACCAATGTGTATCCCTCATATAGTACTGCTAAAATAGATTATATGATCAATAGCTCACTTTTTTTTGACGTGTGTAAATTGGCAGCTGAATTATGGCAATAACTACACTGTAGATGTAGTTTAGTGACTGAACAGCACACAGGAAATCTGATGTTGTGAAAACAGTACAAATGGTGATGTCACTGTAAACGGTGATTTTCCATCTATTTATACTGTTGCCCTCCCTGTTTCCTGGCTTCTGTTAATTCACTTGTGGGATGTCAGCATTACCAGTGAGTCCAGAATTCATTGCCTATCCTTTCTTTTCTATTTATCCAAGGGGATGTTAACATCGCTGGTTGGATCAGCATTTACTGCCCATGCTGATTATAGGGTCATAGAATCTTGGAGGGGAGCTTGTAGATGGTGGTTTTCCCATGTATCTGCTGCAGATAATAATTGTCATGAGTTTAGAATTTGATTTCTAAGGAGTTTTGGAGAATTTATTCAGTGCATCCTGTAGAAGGTACACACTGTTGCTACTGACTATCGATGAGCGAGTGCTTGTGGATGTGATGCTAAATAAGTGGCGTGCTTCATCCTGTATGGTGTCAAATTTCTTGAGTGTTGGAGCTACATCCATTCAGGTGATTGGGATAATTCCATCACACTCCTGAGTTATATCCTGGAAATGATTTGGAGTTTTCAGAGATGAGTTACTCTCTACACAATTCCTAATGTCTGAACTGTTCTTGTAGCCACAGGTCATATTGTCTAGTCCAGTTGAGTTTCTGATCAATGGTAACCTGAGGAAATTGATAATGGGGATTCAGCGATGACATTGCCACAGAATGTGGTTAGATTAATTCTTGTTAGAATGCCATTGCCCAGCATTTGTCTGGCATGAATGTTACTTGCCACTTGTCAGTCTAAGCCTGCCTATTTTCCAGGTCATGTTGCTTTTGAATGTGTACAGCTTCAGTATCCAAGGAGTCATGAATGGTGCTTTATATTATATAATCATTAGAAACCACCTTTAAATTTGACCTTATGATGGAGGGAAGATCATTGATGAAGTAGCTGGAGATATTTGGGCCAAGGGCAATATCTTGAGAAATATCTGCAGATGAGATGACTGATCTCCAACAACCACAAACATCTCCCTGTCAGATATGACTCCAACCAGTATTTCCCTAATTCTCAAATAATCCAGTTTTGCTGGCGATCTTTGATGCTACACTCGGTCAAATTATCTTTGAGAAATTGGTGGTGAGCTGTCTTCTAGAATCATTGTAGTTTGTTTGACGAAGGCATGCCCATAGTGCTCTAAGGTAGGAACTCATATGACAGGCTTGTCCAATATGGCCCATGAATGCCAAGTGTGCAGCTTGTCAGGTGATGTCCAAGACATCAGGAAGACATGGAAAACAGGTTTGAAATTTGTTGTGGAGATATTCATTCAATTATAGATCATTTATCTCCTCCATTTTGGCTCTTGCATCCATTAAATTTCCCATCTAACTCCTCTGTTCTATGGGAAACATTGTTAGCCTACTCTATCCAAACTGTCTAACATTGTGATGGTTTCCAATGTCACAATAAATTCTAATTCAATCAAATTAAATTATACATCTTTATGTTGAATATAACATGATGCATTGGACTGGGGTGGGCAAAGTTAAAAATCACATGACACCAGGCTATAGTCTATAATCTGGTGTTGTGTGATTTTTAACTTTGAAAAATAATAGATTTTAATATAGTCTTAACTGAGAATGATGCAGCAAATATTATGCATTTAGGGCAATAAAGTAAAATCAAATGCAACAATATTTTGCATCTAATAAAGAAACCATCAATTAAAACAGAATTTTTTTGAGATACTAAGCCATCTTTTCTCCTTGCAGATTAGATTACCTACAGTATGGAAACAGGCCGTTTGGCCCAACAGGTCCACACTGACCCTCTGAAGAGTTACCCACCCAGACCCATTCCCCTAACACTAGGGGCAATTTAGCATGGCAAATTCACCTGACCTGCACATCTTTGGACTGTGGGAGGAAACCGGAGCACCAGGAGGAAACACACACACACACACACACACACACACACACACACACACACACACACACACACACACACACACACACACACACACCTGCCTAAGGCTGGAATTGAACCTCGGACCCTGGCACAGTGAGGCAGCAGTGCTAACCACTGAGCCACCATGCTGCCCTTGTAGGTCACAATTGATCTACATCCTATTTCAAGCATCTTCTGTTTTGAAATATTCTTTGATAGACAAGGTTGTGAAATCGAATTATTCCCTGTTACTGCTTATGGCTGCAAAACCTTCAATATTTTGCTCCTTGGTTCACTGTAGAGAATAATCATAATAATTGGCAAAATTATTGTATCTGAACAAGGCAAATTGCTGTCTCAGGTTTAAGTTACATGAACAAACAATTATTAATATCAATTATACTTAAAAATGTGAAGATATTCAAAATGTCAAATTAATTTTCAAAGTCTTAGGAAAATTCCAGCCATTATTTTATTTCCACTGTTTACTTACTTATTGCATTTGTATTTCTTCCTAAAAATTCAGATTGCTGATATATTTATTTCAAGAAATGTAAAGACAGTATCTTTATAATTTACTTTTTGTGATTGCGAAGAGAATAGGAGGAAAGATTGAACAAGGAATTGCTGTATTTTAAAAAGCAAGTTACTGCAACTCATTGTAAGTCATGTTTACACTGTTACTTGTACTGTTACTTTGTAGGCAATGGAGGGGAAGATGTAAATAGATAACATGGCGCCAAGGTATATTTATAGAAAGTGAGATTTGGCCAGCAATAAATAGCTGATTGGTTTGTTCCATTGTGACCGGTTATAGATGCCAAAGGCCATCAGCCTGACGCCAATTCTGATTGGTTCTTGTCTAGAAGAACAGCTTGCAAGTATGAACAATACAGCCAGAAGTCCTCAGACTTCAGAAAGGGAGGTTGTGTCCCTCTCTTTCTCTCTACAGTAAAACATCTGAACTGAAAGAAAGCCAGGTTTATTTTTCCCATCAGCAGTGCCTTTAACTAATAAATCACAAAGTTTGCAGTTTCTAAACCAATTATTCTATGCCTCCTGTGAAAAGGTGAAGAAACCCAAAGGAAACATTCAGAAAACTAAAAGACTTTGGAAGCATTGAATGCTGAGGACTGTGCTATTGTAATTTATGCCCAGTTTTTTTCATCCTTCCACACATAACCATTTTATTTTGCTTGTCTGTATTTGTATGTGGGGTTTGGTTTATAAGGGGATTTGAATTTTGACTGGCTGAATTACATAGCATAGTTCATAGTTGTCAATCTGTATTTAAAATCTGTTTATTTGTAAGTTGCTAGTTATGTGGAGTACAAAAACATGATGTATGCTTCTGTTAACCTGAGTATATCAGACAGGGAAATTGGGGTCTTTGCATACTTTGATAAAAATGTTGACTTTCATGACAAGTCCAAGAATAGTGGGAATTTATTTTCATCTTTACCACAGTGAGGCATAGCAGCAGCTACAATATGTTTCACTTTAGCTTTCTGGAGATTGTTTTTAACTTTTTGTTGCTTTAATTTTTTAGATTAGACTTACAGTGTGGAAACAGGCCCTTCGGCCCAACAAGTCCACACCGACCCGCCGAAGCGCAACCCACCCATACCCCTACATTTACCCCTTACCTAACACTATGGGCAATTTAGCTTGGCCAATTCACCTGACCCGCACATCTTTGTGACTGTGGGAGGAAACCGGAGCACCCGGAGGAAACCCACGCAGACACGGGGAGAACGTGCAAACTCCACACAGTCAGTCGCCTGAGTCGGGAATTGAACCCGGGTCTACAGGCGCTGTGAGGCAGCAGTGCTAACCACTGTGCCACCGTGCCGCCCTAATGTTCTGATGTCAAACATTTTCAAATTGCTTTCCATTGTTTATTTAGTTTTTTTTGAAATTGTACATGATGAAGATGACAGTATGAAAAGTTTGACAATGAAGACAATGAAGGGGCATGTAGGCTAGTTGGATTAACCATGGGATATGCAGGATTACAGGGATAGGGTAGGGTGGTGGGTTTGGCTGGGATGTTCTTCGGAGGTATTGGTGTGGACTCAATGGGCCGGATGGCCTTCTTCCACACTATGGGGATTCTATGACAAGAAGTGTGGAGAAAATAGTCAATTTCTGAGGTTGCAGAGCACTGTAAATTTAATAAAGGCAATAAACACATAAGGAAAGACCATAGCAAAACCAACAACATTTAAAATAATGTGGTAGTGATTGAACGAGTCCGAAAATAATTTTTAAAATATTTAACTCAGGGAAACCAAGAGTGTTTTCAGCGATTTCATGACAGAAATTTATCAATTCACAATTATGGAGAGTTGTCATAAAATTGGAGCAGGGCCTTACCAGAGTAGAAGTTGGAAATGTTGCTCCATGCAAAATATAATAGAAATTTAATCAACATTAAATGCAATTAATGCTGGGCCAACTGTTAATTTTAAAGTGCAGAATTCTGAAAATGATTCAAATTGGACTCAAAATGCTAACTCAGTTTTTCTCTCTGCAGTTGCTGCCAGATCTGCTGAGTATTTCCAGCATTTTCTGTCATTATTCATGAGGCTTTTATGTGCCAAAAGTATTAAAGGATATTGGATGAAGGTAGCAATATGAAATTCAGATACAAATCAGCCATGGTCTCTAAGAGCAGCTAGAGTGGTTAAATTATATCCCCCTGTTCCTATGAGACATGAACAATAACTGGAAGATGTTGGAAATACATTGTGGATTGATCAGGGTCTGAAATAAGTTTTTTTTCATTTGTTAATGAAATATGGAAATCACTGGTTACATCAGCACTTATTGTCCAATACTAATTGACAAGGTAACAGTCAAGAACCAACATATTTTACTCTGGATAAGGAGTCAAATATAGGCCAGGCCAGGTAAGGATGGCAGATTTCCTTCCCTGAAAAAAAATTACATTGTTTTTAGTTTCGAGAGTGAATACACACAGTCTCCAAAAGGCAAGCTTTACAATAAAATTTCAGATTTTCTTTATTATTCAAATTTCACCACTGAACCCACGTCCCGGAGAATTAATTTAGGCCTCAGGATTACTCATCCAATGACATTACCACCGTGCCACCACATTCCTTGAGTAAATGAGGGTTAACATTGCTTCTGATGAAAGATCTCTAACTGATGTCTTTTTGACAGCTGACTGACCCAAATATAGCATTTGAAATTGTTAATGAAAATTTTCATTTTCTTTTCCATATCAGCTGTGAGATGTGCTTCTGTGGCTACAAGAGGCTGATATTTGAAATAAAAGGAAAAACAAATGAATACTACTGTGGATTTTTAATAAAATGGCAGGTATGAATTCGAGTGGCAGTACAGAATTTACCATTTTCTCTTTTTTATTTACAGAGACAATAATTTAAGTTTATCTTGCAAGTTATCCAGAGAAGAAATCCTCTCCAGACAAGACAGGATTAATGTAGAGATTATTTCCTTGTGGATAGTAAAGTAAGTAAACGATAGTGCAAGTAGTGTGATTAATAGGAATACAGGACAGCGCAATGAGTCAATAACAGCCTGACATCTTTTAATTTAGTTTTGTACAAGCTGTCAGCTATAAAATTCAGTCAACAGCACAGACTTTTCAATCTTCAACCTGTACCTTCACTCAAATGCTTAACAGTGATATACTCCAAATGGCAAATATCTGTTCTACTATTTCAATAATTAATTACTCTATGCAATCAAAAAGCTGAATGCCATTGACATATAAATGTCCAGATTCTGGATTAGTGGTGCTGGAAGAGCACAGCAGTTCAGGCAGCATCCAAGGGGCAGCAAAATCGACGTTTCGGGCAAAAGCCCTTCATCCACCCTACCAACCTTTACATAAACCAAATTATCCACCGACATTTCCACCATCTCCAAAAAGACCCCACCACCAGGGATAGATTTCCCTCCCCACTTCTTTATGCCTTCTGCAAAGACCGTTCCCTCCGTGACTACCTGGTCAGGTCCATGCCCCCCTACAACCCACCTTCCCATCCCGGTACCTTCCCCTGCCACCGCAGGAACTGCAAAACCTGCGCCCACACCTCCTCCCTCACCTCCATCCAAGGCCCTAAAGGAGCCTTCCACACTCATCAAAGTTTTACCTGCACATCCACTAATATCATTTATTGTATCTATTGCTCCCGATGCGGTCTCCTCTACATTGGGGAGACTGGGTGCCTCCGAGCAGAACGCTTTAGGGAACATCTCCGGGACACCCGCACCAATCAACCACACTGCCCTGTGGCCCAACATTTCAACTCCCCCTCCCACCCTGCCGAGGACATGGAGGTCCTGGGCCTCCTTCACTGCGGCTCCCTCACCACCAGGCGCCTGGAGGAAGAACGCCTCATCTTCCGCCTCAGAACACTTCAACCCCAGGGCATCAATGTGGACTTCAACAGTTTCCTCATTTCCCCTTCCCCACCTCACCCTAGTTCCAAACTTCCAGCTCAGCACTGTCCCCATGACTTGTCCGGAGTTGTCCTACCTACCTATCTCCTTTTCCACCTATCCATTCCACCCTCTCCTCCCTGACCTATCACCTTTATCCCCTCCCCCATTCACCTATTGTACTCTATGCTACTTTCTCCCCACCCCCACCCTCCTCCAGCTTATCTCTCCATGCTTCAGGCTCTCTGCCTTTATTCCTGATGAAGGGCTTTTGCCCGAAACGTCGATTTCGCTGCTCCATGGATGCTGCCTGAACTGCTGTGCTCTTCCAGCACCACTAATCCAAAATCTGGTTTCCAGCATCTGCAGTCATTGTTTTTATCATATAAATGTCCAGAACATGCCAATGTTTGTTGTATTATGCAATAGCCCCACAGAAATGTTGCTGAAAGATTTAAAGACCTGCCTGGAATTCTCTCAATACATGGAAGTAGCCATTTGTCAAATTCAAAAACAGACCCAACGCTACGTCAATTTTGCTGACATCTATTTGAATATTATCCAAATTTCGTTGGAATGCACCAAAATCAAAAATGGGTATAAATCAGGGAAAACAATTAAGACTGAAGAAACAAATTGAAGGCAATACCGTATATTTTTCCATTAAATATTAAAAAGTAAGTTGGAGCTCTTTTAAGTATCATTCATGTGAAAAAGGCACAGCATGTTTCAGGACATGCAATTGGATTTTTAAAAAATATTTTCAATATGGCTTAAGCATACTGTTAAATGCATTCAAAATGGGACAGAATACCGAGCAGGTCTCATTGAGGCTAAATTTAAGTTTGCAAATCCTTTATACAATTAAATAACAAAAATTAATATTACTTGATTTTTTGGTTTGCAACTGAAACTCTGGCCATAGCTTTAAGAGGTTTCATTGTGTAGGGAACTAACAAATTTGAAAGTTCAAGGCGTGGCCATTTTGTGGAAATTTTATATCTGGAGGATATAAAAGCATTTTATTAATTGGCTCAGTGTTTGGTGAGTTTCATGAGGGCTTCCATCCATAAGCCCAAGTGAGATTTCTTACACTATTCTGCCAAGCTCATCTCACTATATATGCATTACACCTCTCTTTCTATAACATCCCACTCATCCCATATTCCCTATTGCCAGAGGTAAAGATAACCACCACATCCAGAATCCCCAGGGATTTCTGGTGCAGGTGCCATTTCTAAAGTTCAGCTACATACCCAATCAAATGTTTTGAGTTTTGGTTTGCTGATTGAGGGGGGGGGGGGGTGGGTGGGGTGGGTGGGGTGGGGAGTGGTGATAACCAGAAAGAAATGTTTTTTAGGACGCATAGGTATATTGGCTGACAGTTCATTGCAGATACAACTGCACATGCATGAATATATTGCTATTTAAGAAATAAATTATACAAGGTTACCTGCTCTTAGCCTCATCCGATCTGAGATTGCTGTCTAAGTGAGTGATATTCTCCAATGGCCAGAGAAGTCTAACATTGTTCAATGTGGGACCATGACATACAGGAAAGCATTCAAACAATTGAAGATGTTCACTTATATTCAGCAACAGAAAACGTAAAGAAAAATCAATAGAAAATATATTGCCACTGGAAACATAGAGATACCACTTGCCTCTCAAACAACAACACATTTACAGCCAATGAGTGATCACGACATTCAGCGCACATCTATTAGAAGCGCATCAATAAAATCCTGGCTAGCTTGTTTAGCCAAATGCTACAGTAGTCTATCATGCACAATTGCAGAATTATGATGATGCAGAACAAGGTCATTCAGCCCATTGTGCCTGTCCTGACTTTATTATCAAGTTGAAAAGTGTGGCACTGGAAGAGTACAGCAGGTCAGGCAGCATCCGAGGAACAAGAGAGTCAACATTTTGAGCATAAGCCATTCATCAGGAATGTGTAGGGGCATGGGGGTTGAGAGATAAATAGGGGGTGGGGGGAAGGTAGCTGGGAAGATAGATGCAGGTGGGGGTTAATTGTGAACTGTCGGTGGGGAGGATGGAGCAGATAGGTGGAAAGGAAAATGGACAGATAGGACAAGTCAAGAGGGTGTGCTGACTGAGAGAGTTAGATGTGGCCTGAGAAGATTTGGAAAGTGCTGAAATCAACATTGATGCCATGTGATTGTAAGGTCCCAAGGCAGAAGCTGAGACATTCTTCCTCCAGTTGATGGTGGCTTAGATTTGACAGTGGAGGAGGCCCAGAACTTGCTTGTCCTTCTGGATGTGGGAGGGGGGAATCGAAGTGCTTGCTTCCAGGGTGTTGGGGTGGTGCATGTGTCCCAGAGATGTTCCCTGAAACACTCCGTGAGTTAACATCCTGTTTCCTCAATGCAGAGGAGATCATACTGAGGGTAATGGACACAGTAGATGAGGTGGGTGGATGTGCAGGAAAATCTGTGCAAGATATGAAAACATCCTTTGGGGCCTTGGATAGAGATGAGGTGGGAGGTATGGGCACAGGTTTTACACCTGTGGCAAGGGAAATTGTCGGTGAGGAGAGTGAGTTGGTGGGGAGGTGTACATGTAACGAGGGAGTCACAGAGGCAATGGTCTCGGTGGATCGTAGATAGGGGTGGGGAGGGAAATATTTCTTTGGTGATGGGATCTGATTATAGGTGGCAGAAATGGCAGAGATAATGTTCTGTATCTGGAGTTTAGTGAGGTGGAAGGTGAGGACCAGAAGGCTTCTATCCTTGTTGGGGTTGGAGGGATGGGGTTCGAGATTTGAGGTGTGGGAAGTAGAGGAGAAGTTCTGGAGGCCATTGTTGATCACATAGAAAGAGAAATTGCAGTGCTTGAAACAGGAGACCATCTGGGATGTTCTGGAGTGGAATTGCTCCTCCTGGGCGTAGATACAGTGGAGGCGGAAGAATTGGGAGTATGGAATCACATTTTTTGCAGGAGAAGGGATGGGAGAAAGTGTAGTTAAGGTAGCTGTGGGAGTCAATGAGTTTGAAATAGATGTCTTTTTTGATCGCTGGTGATAGAGTCGGAGAGGTGAAGGAAGGGAACGGAGGTGTCAGGAATGGTCCGTGTGAACTTAAGGTCAGGATAGAAAGTGTTTTGAAGGTGATGAACTGTTCAATCTCTTCATGGGAGCATGAGGTGATGCTGATACAGTCATCAATGAAATGGAGGAAAAGATGGACAATTGTGCCAGTGTAACTGTGGGAGATGTAGGCAAAGTTGGGGCCTTAAGCGGGTGCCTATGGCCAATCTCTAATTCCTCATGCTCCTGCACACCATAACTACTCAAAATATTCAATGTCTTCTTGAATGCTTAATTTTTCTGCCTCCACTATGCAGTGCATTCCATACCCTAACAACTCACTACCCAAATTTGTTTTTTTCTGATCCTAACTTCTGTTATTTGCGCACCACTTTCCATCGATGCCCTCATTTTCATGTTTCCTTTACAAGCAAAAACAGCTTCACCCAGCCTGCAGGGGATTTTGAAGACTTCAATCAGAAAACCTCAATCAGATTTTCTCTCAGTCTTTTTATCTCCAGGGAGAATAGTCCTAACTTCTTCAATCTATCTTCAAACAGGAAAGTGATGTTGTTCCTGCTTAATATCCTCACTTTTCTCCTCAGATGAATGTTGTTTCTCTGCTGTGTATCCTTCCTGGATAAACATTCTCCATTATGGTTAGTCACAAGCTAAGGATCCTTCTCTTTTGCTATTTTTTCTGTTTCTGAATACAGCATTGGGTATTTGATGGGGATGTTTGGTCTCTTCAGGGAATATTTCAAGACATCCCTGAAGCATGTTTACTCTCCTAATCATGTCCTGCAACAACCAAATGCAAGTAGAGAACAGAAAAAGAACTGTTTGCCGGAAATCTGATACAGAAACAGAAATTGCTGGAGAAATGCAACTGGCAGGCTGGAACAAGTACAACCTTTCAGAGGCATCTGGATAGGTATAAGAATAAAAAGGGTTTAGAGGAATATGGACCAAGTGCTGGCAAATGGGACTTTCTCTTGTCTGTGAGACTACTTTGGCAACTTGAAAATTTGTCACCAAATATTAATGAAGAGCATTGTTCAGGCTCAGTAGAACTTTGGCTGCTAAGGGTTAACCTTCACTGTGAGGAAGGCTAACTGATGGGTCAGCATAGAGACAAATGCCACTTTGGAGCTTGGCCATCATCAGCCATCAAAGGTCATCAAAGTGAACATGAGGAGGGTCAGATCAGACATGATTCTCTTCAATGGTGAGCAGGGACAAGGGCCAGATGATCTACTCCTGTTCCTGTTTCTTATGGTCTTAGCCAGATCCTGGTAATTTGCATTCCCTACAAGTGGCTGTACACCTGCAGATCACCAGGTAGCCGGTAAGTGATTTATGTTGTAATGGACAGTGAGATAGTCAGTAGACAAGTATGTGTGTCCAACTGTGGAAGAAGTGCCCAACTATTAACTGGTAGTGGCCTGCAGTCTTCTTGTGGAGCCCCGATGAAAACGTTGGTTCTGCCTGGCCTACAGCATTAAAATGGAAAAAGAGTTTTACTTTACATTGGCTTGATCCTAGAGCAGATTTTAACCTTAGTGTGTATTTGATTTCCATAGCACACAGGTCATTTGGCTGTTGAATCAAGGCCAATATGAAGCTTGATCTCTCATTTGCACTGCACCAGTGAATTGCACTCAATGAAATGACATGCTGATGCTTTGCCTGTAATACAATGGAGGAATTTTAGTCAATGTCGATTCTGAATTAGCCAGGTTTCAAGACTGTCTGACAGAGTGGGAAGGGGAGAGGAGCTAACCAGGGGGAGCAAACCTTGTTATCAGTAACCTCAAAGGGATATTTGCTTCCCTCATGACCACACAAACATGAAATTGAAAGGATTCTGGCCATTCATTTGAAACTCCCCCACAAAACTACAATTGGGTTCCTAAGTATGTCATAGGATTTTCTGAGCACATTAAAATAGACCATTACACAAAACTGGCAAACCTGCCAACTGTGTGTAATTCTGTGTGTTTGTACATGTCTGGACCCAAACTGCCTGAATCTTACCCAGATTTCAAAGAAAGTTTGTTTGCCAATAGATCTTATGTTGTTCTGTTTGCTGTAGTAGGTTTTATAACTAAGTTCTTTTGTAAAGTCACACATGCTTCAAAGGCCATACTTCATAAAGAAAGCATCTTCCATTTCTTGAAAGACATTAATGGACCTTTTGGATTTTTATTTACAACAATAGAGCAATATTGATTGCTATGTACCAAGTCTATTAACTTCAGAAGTTTTCTTAGCTTGCAACAAATGACTTACTAGTTCATGATGCAACCATATTAATTTTGGCAGTTGAATTAACTCATCTATTAGAAATCTGAATTAAATATAAATAGTGAAAACTCATGTGTTTCTGTGAGCGTTTTAAAATAGTAACATATACAAATGGTGGTCTTCCTCCCACAGCAGTAACCCCTGGTAACCCTACCCACAGGCTCATCCCTTGGAATGAATTAGCCAGACAGCCCAGCCAGTGTGCCCAGAACCCTGACTGATACTTGTACAGTCTCCTGTGTTTCTCCTATTCCTCAGGATGGTTGCACAGCTGGCTGTGACCAACTCCCCACACTGCAAAGATATGGACCTCCTGACACTGCTTGCCAACTGACTGTCCCAATCCTCTGAACTGATATTGAAGGCTGTCCTTGACTTATTGTGCAGGAACTTACTGACTTGAGGGGTATCTCCCTGAACCTGAGAAAGGACTAGAGTCATAGAGTCAGGCACAGTAAAAGGCCCTTTGGTTCAACCAGACCATGTCAGCCATAATCCCAGACTAAACTAAACCCACCTACCTGCGCTTGGCCCATATACCTCCAAACAGTTCTTATTCATGTAATTATTGATGTGTCTTTTAAATGATGTAACTGCATCCATATCCAGCACTTCCTTGAGAAGTTCATTCCACACACAAACCACCCTCTGTTTAAAAAAATTGCCCCTCCTGTTTTTTTTCAAATCTTTCTCTTCTCATATTAAAAATATGTCCCCTAGTCTTAAAATCTTCCACCCTAGGGAAAAGACACCTGCCATTCACCTTACCTATACCCCTCATGATTTTATAAACCCCTATAAGGTCACACCTCAACCTTCTATGCTTCAGTGAAATAAAGTCCCAGCCTATCCAGCCTCTCCTCATAACTCAAACTCTCTATTCCCAGCAATACCCCAGTAAATCTTTTCAGAACTTTCTCCGGCTTCACAAATCTACTTCCCTTAGATGTCGAGACATTGCTTTTTCTTGTAGCATATACAGAGTGTTTGGTGCATTCGTAGCTGTCATGTGATGTAAGTGTGAGATTGACCTGGCAATGTGCCATTCAGCTAAAATGTCCACCCCTTTGATAACTGTGGGCAAGTAAGACAAACTGCCTAGCCTTGTGTATACACCGAACTACAAGCAAAGGCAAAAGTACTGTGAGCATTTTCAAACGTCACTGAGGGGACAAAGCACTAAAAAAATACAAGGTAAAGCAGGATTAGGATGCTGTAAGTATCTAGCTGGGTGCAAGATGTGTGGGCATTAGGAGAGCAAGCAAGCAGTGCCAAGATAGACCATGGACCATGAGCTAGATGCATATCCCTGCACTCAAAGTAAGCTGGCATTGCAATGAAAGGTGCTGGTGTTCTCCAGAGTGCAGCATTGGAGAGCAAATGTATATTTTACATTGAATGGTGATGTGCCCTGACAATGTGGAGAGGCTGGTACATGTTGAATGCCAGTGTCTGTGATACCCATGCAGCGTACTGTTAGATGTTGATGTCAGGTGTCCAGGATGGAGGTCAGGCAGGGCAAACTGTGAGCTGGAGTCACTTGCTCTGACATTCATGCTGAGAATTCTCAGTATTTAATTTCTAACAGTGAATGGCAGAATAAGAGAATGCTTTTAATGAGGCGAGCTTAAGTAATAATGAGTGATGATTCCCATTAATAGGTCTCTAGCTGCTCATTTGTGACAATCTTATCCTCATGTCCAGGATGTGTTGGAAAATGCAACTTGTCAGTCTTGACGTTGAGAAAGACTTTGTTTCCACCTCACAGCAATCTCCCAAATTTCTCACTACAACACACACTGTTCAGGGTCTGGGGAGATTCCACCAATTCACATCATAACAATAGGCAGAACCTTACACAATCACACTTGCATGAAGTGGGCTAGGGAGGGAAATGTCAGAAATCCAGTGAGGCCTATCACAATGATGGAGCAACTTACTGCATCTTTTCTACACCCATTGAGTGTCAAGACATATTTCTCACTAGGTAGCAGTGAGTTGCCTAACACGTGGAGTGATTGCTTGTTACAAGACCTTAATAACTGTACATGTCATCTCATCAATATACATCTTCCTCTCCTACTACTCTCTGTGAACAAACGCAATGCTGAGAATTGTCAACCTGTAAGTTAAAGGGGAGTACCAACTGACTTCAAATTGCCTCTTGCTCCAAAGGATCTCCATGTTGGACACAGGCACCAACCTCTCTGATCACACTTTATAAGCATGGATCACAAACATTGGCATCTGAAGCCTTTGAGAACTGTCATGGCAACATCTTCAATCCATGTCAACAGTTCTCCCCTTCAATGTTGGGCCTCGTGCGACATGCGATTATCATCATAATACTGAAGCAAGAATGCTACACTCAGGGGACACACTCCTCACTTATGGCCTGGTCAGGTTGCACCACTTGTCTCCTTGCTTGTTGTTATAGTGTTCACTCACTCACTATGAACCAACCTGGATGCACACAGCCAGAGCTAACAGGCTCACAGGATCACTGTATCTTTACGACATTTAGCACAAAGCCATAAGTCTTGTCATGATTATCAGCACTCCGCAGTCAAGTCAGGAAGACATCATTCAGTTTAGGGGTCCTGTCACAGTAAATCAATGGCAGCCTACATTAGCAATGCGAGCATTGCTCAGGATTGTCATCGTCATGATTCTTTACTTATAACTGGTAAGGACCCAAACATCAAGCAGCACCCCCCATCCTCGGCTTGACTCTTTCTGCCCTGATGTGTGAGGTTTCCCGACTGGAGAAGGACAGAAGGAGATATTAAAGGAGATAAAAGTGGGTGGAAATGCTGTTATTTCTGATGTAGATTTGGAGGTGTCCTGAGCTAGTGAGTAGGCAGCATGGAGGGTATCCAGGGTCAGTGTTAGTGTGAGTGACTGCAAGTGAGAGACTGAGAGGGATAGAGGTGAATGGTAGGTACTATAACAGAGGTAGGCTGAATGAGAGATATCAGGAAGAAGATGGCAACATGGACATGGAGGAGTGGAGCAGGTTGTTAACATTCTTTATACATTGCTGCATATTCCTCCAGACGGCTAAGACTGCACTGACCCTAGCAATAGTATTGGACCAGGCTGGCATGATCTAGTATTGTGGCCTTCATTGCTGGATTTGAGGGAAGAGGATGTCCTGCCTCTGCACCACATCATCTAAAAGGACCTCCAGGTCCCTGTCCAGAAAGGGGGAGTGGGGCAATTTGCCTTTGTCTGGCATATCCAGCACAATTGTCAGAAAATGTGCAGTGTGGCTCCAATCTAACAGTGTTTGTCTAAGTGCAGAATGGACCTCTGAAAGATAGCCTTGCAGTGCTGAGTTCTTCTGGGAATGGTAGCTTGAAAGATGATGTTAGAATCAGGAGAGAGGGTAGAGGTAGGGTAGGTAGTTAATGAGGCACATTTGGCAAGCTACTGTGATTCTATGGTACAAGGGATTTGCTCAACTTTATGAAGAGGAACTCTCCAAGGAACTTGACAAAACTGACACTTAGCTGAAAATGTGTTGCTGGAAAAGCACAGCAGGTCAGGCAGCATCCAAGGAACAGGAATCGACGTTTCGGGCATAAGCCCTTCATCAGGCTCTGGCACTGTGAAACCACTGTGCCACCGTGCCGCCCACAAAAGCAGCACCTCGCCCAATGTGGGGCTCGAACATTTTCAGCTCTGATCTCCAGCATCTGCAGACCCACTTTCTCCTCGAAAACTGACACTTAGCCAAAGAAAATGTATTTCAGCCCATTATTCCCAATTCACATGTACTGTTTTGCAGGCAAAAAGCCTGAACTTTACGCTCCAATTTTACTTATAGAAAATATTGCTTGAGGAAACTTGAGCTAGTTCTTGCTTGAGTTTGCTCTTGGTCTTTGGCAACATTTTCAAAGAAGTCTTTGAAATAAACTTTGTGAAAAATAAGCAGAAATTCCAGGCTATCTGAGTTAAATAGCTACAGCACCAGCACACATAAGAAGAACAGATTGATAAATTGTCATTAAGTAATGGAGTATTAGTGAGGCATTTAGCTTTTATTTATTACATTCCTTTTACAAAGAACAAAGGAGTGCCTCGGTTAAAAGGCAAGAAAATGTTTACATCCTTTAATGTAGTAATCACTCAAAAATTGCGGGGGTGGAAATTTACAAAGACCCAATCATTGCTAATGTGCTTTGACTTCAAGTATTTCTGACATTAGATTTTGAGGTTTTTCTTCTGTGCTTAGTCATTTATCTCAAGCATTACATTCATTGTTCCTTGCACGTTGATCAGCATAATGCATCAGTGCAATTAACATTTTAGACCTTGTAGCGTGGACGATGAACTTGAATTATAATATGTGATTAACTTCTATGGTGGTTTGATTTATACTTGTGTAAGGCTCTTTAAAGATAAGTTCAATGGGATTCAGAAAATCAATACAAAATGAAAACTTAAAAGGAATTACTAAGTTCACATTTATGAGATCAACTATTGCTTGAGAGGAACTTACAAAGAGAAAACTTGATTGAAGGCACTCAAACCTCCAGAACCTCGGCCAATTTTGACTGACAGAAACAAAATTGATCCATGGAAATGCTCTTCACTGGAATTTTATGATTTAATTGAGTTCTTTTCTTTGTCTAACTCTCTTGCTAATTGTACTGTAAGGAAGGACTGACAACTTATCTGGTTTTATTTTGATGAAACAAAATTCAAATTTAAGCAGATGGATTGAAAGACTGCGATAGTTGGAAAAGAAAGAAAAAGTAATCAGAAATTATATTGCATATTTAAATCCTCTACCTTTCCAAAGAAGTGATTTTCAGTCAATTATCTACTTTATAATTGTATAATAAAGGAAATTTGGTAGCCAACTTGCACACAACAAGATTCCATACATATCATTGAGATAATGGATGCATCATTAGTTGCAGTGATGTTACTTGAATGATAAATATAGGTCAAGACAACTGGGAGTATGTTCTTTGGAATTGTACTGAGAAATTGTTCAAATCCATTTGAGAAAGCAGGCACTACCAATTTGATGACAATCCAATAGTGAAACCCTCTGTCAAAGAGAGAGAGTTTTACATCTTACCAGAAATTGCTTTGAATTATTTAGTCACAGAGATGCTCAGCTTGCAAACAGATCTTTCATTCTAACTTGTCCATGCCGACCAGATATCCCAACTTAATCTAGTCCCACCTGCCAGCATTTGACCTATATCCATCTAAACCTTTCCTGTTCAAAAACCCATCCAGATGCCTTTAAATGTTGCAATTGTATCAGCCTCCACCACTTCCTCTGGCAGCTCATTCCATACACGCACCACCCTCTGTATGAAAATGTTGCCCCTTTAGGTCCTTTTTAAATCTTTCCTCTCCCATTTTAAACCTATGCCCTCTAGCTGTGGATTCTCCCACCACTGGGAAAAGACCTTGCCTATTTATCCATGCCCCTCATGATTTCATTAACCTCTACCTCAGCTTCCCATGCTCCAGGGAAAACATGGAGCTCAAACCCACCTAACCTGGCAACATCGTTGTAAATCTTTACTGAACCCTTTCAAGTCTCGCACTATCATTCTTATAGCAGGGAGAGCAAAACTGTATTCAGTATTCCAATAGTGACCTAACCAGTGTACTGTTTGTTGCAACATGACCTCCCAACTCCTACATTCAATGCACTGACCAATAAAGGCAAGCATACTAAACACCTTCTTTGCTATCCTCCCAACCTGGGACTACACTTTCAAGTGAGTATTTATTCTATTTATTATAAACAAAACATATCTACCACATGTCACTTTACCCATATGATCTTCTTGACATCATGAAATTTCATGCAAGTCTATTTCTAAGTTTGCCCAGTTAGTAAACTGCTGCCATACTCTTTGTATCTGAAGAAAGTTTGTTTGGCACCTTTCTATTTCTGGTTCAAAATGTTCAGCATGACATCAACAATAGATTGGGATTCTTTTTCTCCTTTAGGCATTTCAGCTTGTTTGGAAGGCACAGACATGAATGAATGTGACAGACTTCAATATTACATCTGGCTAGACCATATAAAGGAATCTCAGTTGCTGTTTTCATCTGAGAAAACTGCTCATGACTTCCCACAGAAAAATTGCTACCCTAATGAACATCTCTATTGGCACATTGCCGATTGATTTGAATTTCCAGCACAAATGCTTGACTGCAAACTTCTCCCCCCACATAAAGACCAAAGCCATTATAATGGCCCCATTATTCTGTGGAACAATATGATCAGATATACAACAAAGCTTGTAAATTGCCTTTCATAATTGCCACTTAAGTTTAACAGTTCGGATTATACAAAGACATGCAGATAAAAATTGGTCCAAAATATTGTCAAAACACCTGAGGTTCCCTTGTTTTGCAGACTACAAAATCAAAGGTAATAATGATAGTGTGGGACATTGGAGCTGCAGCAACATTTCAGTTCTGATCTTGTTCAATGATGGAGCTCAAAAGGCAGTATAGTCTAATTCTGCTCCTGTTTCTTATAATATCAAGTTCTGGCCTTACAGATAGTTTTGTTTTTTTTTGTTTGACATCAGTTTTGAAAGAATAAGAAACCAGGAAGTTTCATTTAATTCTGAAAACTAAAAAGATAATTTCCCAAGCTGTGCACTAAATTATCACCTTCAAATATTAGAAATCTCTCATTTTTACACATGAATGCCAATGGGAAATGTAATATTAGTTATGGAATCCAAATAATGCAAAGTGCGCAAAAGTAAAGGTGAACATTTTTTGAGCTTGTCCTTGTTATCAATTGTGTTTTTATACAATTTCATAATGGGTTTCTGAAAATGCTTAGAAAGCTTGCATTGTTGTTATTAAGCACATTGAGAGACACAATGCCTTCTACATAATGGATGAGCGGGATCTAATCTCCACATACTAAATGATCATATTCTTGGTGACAGTTCTGAATTTGAACCGACAGTAGCACATTATTCCTTGCATCTAAGATGCATGCTTTCCTTCCAGTTCCCAGAAATACGCAGACATGATA
This sequence comes from Hemiscyllium ocellatum, assembly GCF_020745735.1. Lineage (NCBI taxonomy): Eukaryota > Metazoa > Chordata > Chondrichthyes > Orectolobiformes > Hemiscylliidae > Hemiscyllium > Hemiscyllium ocellatum. Next base: position 24,369,574 of record NC_083436.1, on the reverse strand, counting down.
ATGGTAATTACATTGGCATTTATTGACCATGGTATTTATTGACCGTGACCTGTAATGAAACATCTCTAATAGCTGCTGTTGTAGCAATGCCAGGCCACTATCAAACATAGATAATTGCATGGGCCTTAGAGGTCAGAGCCTCAAGATGCAAGACCAACTTATCACCAGACTGCAATCGGTTTCCAGCCAACAGGATTGTTAATTTCCTTCTAGAAAAAAGCCTGGCAAATAACTTACCATGCATGCCAGCAATATCCATTTGAGTCCTTTGCAGACAAGCTACACTTAAAAATTATCAAAAAAAAAATGCCATCCCATTAATTAGTATTGTGTCAATTACTTTTCTGGCTCTCATGCCACAAAAAATTGTGTATCATGAGAAGAACTATCTGGCTGTGACAAGAAAAGCAGGTCTAAGACATGTTGTAAATGATTCTATTTTACCTTTGCTCAAGGTACAGAAGGCATACACAAGGGAATTTGACATAGACATCAGGATCCTGGCATTAGGACCAAATGGAAAAAAACTGGACCTGCACTCATTCTTAATGGGGCTGATGGCACAATCCTCCTGCCTATTAATTGTGTAATGTTTTGCTTCATGATCCATGTACCCATAAATATGTGAAATTTAGTTATAATTCTGAGGATGATGCTGTCAGGCTTTTCGGAGTGGAGCAGGAACCCTTTTGGATGGACTGTTTGGGTCAGTAGTGGAAGTGGAAGTTGCCATGTCCCCAGAGGACCCTGGCCTGCTCCCTCATTGAAGAGTATTGGTTGGTGTTGAGACTGACCAGCAGCTCAGACGAGTGACAAGGTTGAGAAGATAGGGAGTTCTTTTCTGGCCAAAGGCATTATCTTGGGACCTGGTACCTCTGACTATTATGGCATCAGCTCTTTTGAGTTTCACTAACCTGGTAATCTCTATATACGGCAAGGGACCAGACTGCAACAAGCACAAATGGCACATATGAGGTCATAAAATTGCCCCTCTCTTGGCAGGAAAGCCTTGTAAAGTCATTCTTATTTGGGTTTACCCTAATTTCATTTTTTCCACAGGACCAGGAAATTTCTGACCCTAATAGCAGAACAAATGTATGCATTTGAATGAGTAAACCAGAGGTGCAATAGCTTGAGCCTTCTGTGTGGAGTATGTAAAGTGAAGTTAGAATACCCTGATATATTTTAAACCTCTCTCTTTCTATGCATACACATAAATATATGCACACTTCGATCTGAAAACTGTACTGTAAGGATAGGTTTAATTTCTTTGTGTGTCTATTGAATCTGTACTGTTTTGAAGAAACCTAAAGAGGACATTTAAGAAATCACATCAGTGATAAAGGGATCATTTGTAATTTTCTTGAATTATCATGAGTATTTGCCAATGTAGCTGGGTGACCCTTGACATGGTAGCCAAAGGAACATTGTGAAAATTCAACTGCAGAAAGAGGAACTCGAGGCAGGCTTTAAGCAGTACACAGAGACAGGTGCTCTTGAAGGTTAAAAATGGTTAAAACCTGGAAGATAGTGTGAATATCTTGGAGATAATAATGAACTGGGTATTTTACCATCCTCTGCCAAACCATGAATCATGGTTAATTAGAAAGGTCTGCAATGATCCAAAGGAGGCAGAACAGGTTCCTAGAAATGAAAATTAAAACAAAGAACTCCAGATGCTGGAAAAGTGAAATAAAGAGAAATTGCTGAAAGAACTTAGCAGATCTATAGAGCAAAAGCAGAGTTAATGATTTGAGTCCAGTGACCCTTCTTCAGTTATAGAATCTCACAGTGTGGAAACAGACCCTTTAGCCCAACACGTCCACACTGATTCTCAGAAGTGTAAACTACCCAGACCCCTTCCCCTACATTTATCTCTGACTAATGCACCTAACCTACATATTTCTGAACATTATGAGCAATTTAGCCTGGCCAATCCAGCCTAACCTGCACATCTTTGGATTGTGGGAGGAAACCAGAGCACCCAGAAGAAACCCATGCAGACACAGGGAGAATGTGCAAACTCCACACAGAGGGTCACCCAAGGCTGGAATCGAACTTGGGTTCCTGGCACTGTGAGGCAGTAGTGCTATTTTTTTCGCCAATAAACTCTGTTGACAGAAATGTACTTTGTTGATTATAATTGCCCCATGAAACTATGAGGTGTAAGCCATTGTCATATAGAACTCCAAGCTACCTTGTGTGAGCAACGAGCATCATATTGTGGAAATATATAGCTACATTAGTCATACATTAGTCATACATAGAGAAATTTTTCAGGTGTGAGTAAGACATTTTTGTTGTTTTAACTGTTTAAAGTGAAAACTGCTTTTATATTTGAAGTATTAGTTACCTGTTTATTCATGTTTAAATTCTATTGATTCTTATTCATGTTAAATGAAACATCATGAAAAAGGTGAAATCAGAGAATCCCTACAGTGTGGAAGCGGGCCATTCAGCCCATTGAATCCACACCAACCTTCCAATGAGCATCCCACCTGGACACACCTTATCCCTTTAAACCTGCATTTCCTGAGGGTGGTCCACCAAGTTTGTACATCCCTGGTCTTTATGGGCAATTTAGCATGTCCAATCCATCTAACCTGCACATCTTTGAACTGTGGGAGGTAATCAGAGCATTTAGAAGACGTGGTGCGCAGACAGTCACCCAACGGTAGAATCAAACCTGGGTCCCTGGCACTGTGAGGCAGCAGTGCCAACCACTGAGCCACCTGTTGCTTTCATATTAGCAGTTTCTTAATTTGGGAGTCAATTGGTAAATCTGGCCTTGCTTAGTTTTGCTGTAATGCATGTTTCTTCAATGCAAATTGCCTCTAACACGATTGAAGAATTTAGACCATTATTGGTGGAGTACAAACTTTCCTTACCTGCATTGACTATAACACAATTCTGACCCCACTGGTTTAAATGGTGCTGCCATTGCACCATTTTCTGATAATGTGGGATCGCACTGGAACGAAACTATCACATTATATCAGAACAGACAGTATTTTGATTTGTATTGTAGTATAATTATTTATTTGAATTCTTACTTTAAACTAGTAAATCCATTATTAACTTAGCTGGCAACATTGAGAAAGATTACCACCACTTTATTCTGAACGAATTACTGCAGAGTTTACTTTTGACAAAAATGGTGACTAGTTTCAGGTTTGTGGGAAACACTGAGCTCTCTTGGTATCTTTAGTAGGCACAACAAGCAGCTGGAAAAGACATAAGAAGCAAATGTTTGACAGAGGGTGGTTCACGTGTGGAATGAACTTCCTGAGGAGGTGATGTATGTAGGTATAATTACAATGTTTAAAAGACATTAGGATGGATAGATGAATAGCAAAGGTTTGAATGAAGACAGGTCAGGAGCAGGCAGTTGCGACTAGTTTAGTTTGGGATTATGTTTGGCATGGATTGGTTGGACCGCAGGGTTTGTTTCCGTGCTGTATGACTCGATGACCCGTGGGATGGCAGATCCTTCAATCCTGACGTCTCTCAAACCATAATGTTAGCCTTCATTTATACATTCAAATTCTGCCATGATATTGAGGTGAAAGTTCAATTTGCACGGTTCTGCATTCAAACAAAAAGTTATTAATGTATTCGAGGATTTAATGTGACAGCATTCAACGATGAATCAGAGAATGTTATTTTATAATGATAATCTGAAACCATCTAAAACATACTGATCTCCAATGGGACAGAACAGAAAACACTGGAAGTTTTCAATAGGTCAGGATGCATTTGGCCAAAGTACTGACAGATTATTTTCGATGTGGGTTTTTCCTCAGAAATTTCATCTCCACCCGCCTTCGCACCACGATCCTTAATCCCTTTTTGTTTCCACTGAAGCAGATCTAATTATTTCTTGAAATCATTGACACTGGGGGCAGCAAATGCTGTCTTGAGCACTGTGACTACCACAAAACTTTGCATAAGAAAAAGAACTAAAAATGCAGAAGACAGATCAACTCCAAAGGGAAATTAAGACACAAGAATAAAATCACTCTTCATCTAAATTTGGACGTGTTAGCCAGTTTGTGTGCACGTGATTGAAATTCTATGAACGAGAGAACAAAAACAGAGACGTTGCTTGCTCATGAATTGGAAAGGAAAGAATGGAATATGCTATCACTTTAGTCTGAGACAGATTAAGGAAAGATTCATTTTGACCTCTTGAAATTACCTCTGTGTTTTGGGGATTCTGCAAGCAGCCTTGGATGAATAAATGTCCTCCTTTGTTGAACTGAATCAACTACATATATCTTAGAAGAACTTTATAGAAAATGCATAATGTATTCAAAAGCTTTGCTGAAGGAATTCATTTTTTACTTTGGGAACTATTTTCCATTCACTGAAGGTGGTGAGGAGGACAAATAATTGGACACACTTGCCTTGAAAATATACTTACCCACCTATTGTCACCGCAGTAATAAAGTTACGGGTGAGAAGGTCCACTGGGACTCACCAGCAACTGAAGGTTGTAAATGAATGACCAATGACACCTGAAAGCCTCTCTTCACCACTGGCTGAAGGACTTGCCTTTCCACCAGATGAGAAAGGTCACTTACAATCCAAGGGACCTGCCTGCCAGGTTGGCCATGGCCCTCTATTTGCTCCAAGTCTTGGTCCAAATACAACCATAGATGTGGAGCAAGGGGGTGGCTTGCTCTTTCTTCTGACCTATCTCAACTCCCCTTTCACCTTGAATCCTCTCCGTGAGAAGACAAGAGAAAGGAATTCCCGGAGGGGGAATAAAAAGGCAATACCTGAAAATGAAGTATTGATCCTCCAATGTAAAGTGTACAGTATGAGTCAGATCAGTTTGTCTTATGTGCAAGTCTTACTTGGCTTTCCTTCTGGGTTACCTTGTCACTGTTGGATCAATGGACTAGGCCTCAACTGGTGGTGTTTAGAACCTAAAGTTGCCAGTCTCCGATTGGCTGACATGTTTTGGCAAGGAAGAATTCCATTGTTGACACCTAGGATTGGTCAAGAAGTTCATCGTTCAGATCTGAACAAACTGTTTGGAGCTCAATGTCGTGAGCTTTCTCGATGATGGGGGAAGCAAATATTCACCCGGTACATAGCTACAAACCAGAATCACTGTCTTTGCTTTTCACTTAAGCTTATTTATTTAGTTAATTGTTTGCTCAAGTTAATAGAGAGTAACATAAGGGGAAGAAATGCATTCAACATTTTGTACCTAGTTTTATAGACCACCGGGTTGAGAGCTGTACTTTGATTTTGAAAAGTTTGATTTTGAATGACTATCTGACTGATCCAGGTTAATATGCTAAACACTGAGACACCTCTTGAAGAACATCAAAGAACAAAGAGCATTGAGATAATACAGCAGGTTTAAAACAGCTTCACAGTGTACAAATTCATAATCACACTGAGAAGAAATGAGATGAGACTGACTAGCCAATTTCAGTCCAAAATGGGCAACTTAGAGCCATAGAGTCATAGAGTATTAGAGATGTACACCGTGGAAACAGACCCTTCAGTCTAACTCATCTATGCCGACCAGATATCCCAACCCAATCTAGTCTCACCTGCCAGCACCTGGTCCATATCTCTCCAAACCCTTCCTATTCATATACCCACCCAAATGCCTCTTAAATGTTGCAATTGTACCAGCCTCCACCACTTCCTCTGGCAGCTCATTCCATACACGTAGCGTCCTCTGAGTGAAAAAGTTGCCCCTTAGGTCTTTTTTATATCTTTCCCCTCTCATCCTATGCCCTCTAGTTCTGGACTCCCTGACCCCAGGGAAAAGACTTTGTCTATTTTTCCTATCCATGCCCCTCATAATTTTATTCAAAGTTAAAAATCACACAACACCAGGTTATAGTCCAACAGGTTTAATTGGAAGCACACTAGCTTTCGGAGCGACGCTCCTTCATCAGGTGATTGTGGAGGGCTCGATCGTAACACAGAATTTATAGCAAAAATTTGCAGTGTGACGTAACTGAAATTATACATTGAAAAATTGAACAATTGAACAATCGAGTCCTCCACAATCACCTGATGAAGGAGCGTCGCTCCGAAAGCTAGTGTGCTTCCAATTAAACCTGTTGGACTATAACCTGGTGTTGTGTGATTTTTAATTTTGTACACCCCAGTCCAACACCGGCATCTCCAAATCATAATTTTGTAAAGCTCCAAAAGGTCACCCCTCAAACTCCAACACTCCAGAATTGGACATTTTGGAGACAACAGTTCTTAAGGTATAGTATTACCTAAAAATTACACAGCAGCTATGAAGCTAATACATTACAACAATGCATTGTTGCATTTAATGGGTCCTATTGTAGATGATGTTATCAATAATCAGAATACTAAGAGAGTTCAAATACTTCTGACAATATCCGAAATAGGGTTTTGATAATTACTTCAATTTGAGAACAAACAAAATTTTTGAACAAGGTAAAAAATAACAAAAGAGTTCAGCTTCCAGGGATCTCCATAGATAATTTCATTAATGATATCTATAACTTAATGGGAAACCGGGAAAATAGCACTTTGAAATCAGACAAGGTAAGAGATGCAATTGCTGTTAGAAATCTTGATAAAAGTTCGACATATTTCTTACAGTGCAAGGATAATTTAACTTTGAAGAAAGCAATTCAAATTGTCCTGGAAGAATAAACCAGAAAGATGCATTGACAGTCCCTGAGAAAATAATAACCGGACCTCAACAGAGCAGCAGAATCTATTCACTTCATAAACTATGAAGAAGCACACGGCAGTAGCCCCTGACTGAGAGCAGTCTTCCGTGACGCCATTAAGGACAGTTCCCCTTTGACTATCAAACATGACCCTTTTCTTGAAGTCTACAATTGTTTGCTGCAAAAGCTGTCTGTTGATACATGTGGTAGGTATGCCATTCACATCGCCTTACCCCATGTATTTCCATTTCCATTCCTTTTATCGCTCACTGCTCTGAACTGTGGCAATCTCCTGCTCTGCCTCTGTGCTTAAAGGTAATACGTGCAACAAGGTAGGCCAGCTCAAAGTAAATGCTAAGAAATAAAAAGAGCCATGAGAAGCACCTATATAGAATATAGAATATTCTTTATTGTCATGTGTACTCCATTGTAGGAGTACAGCGAAATGCTTTTACAATGTCTGTTCTTATGGCACCATCTTAGGAAGAAGTACCAAGATACAAATCTTGAATACAAAAGAGGAATAAAAAGCAATTGTATCACTTCACAGATTTTCAAAACTAAATTAGAAATAAGACATCTTTAAAGGAGTGACATTACAGACAGGTCAAAAAACCGCACATGGTTTCCCAGATCCCAGACAAACAGCCATCTCCGTTCCGCTCCAAGGCCTGGTCAACTCCACATAGCTGTTCCAATTCTGAAAATGTCTCGCACGCACCAGTCAACACCCAGGACTGGGGGCTGGCGCACTGCCCCAGGACAGGTTTCCCATGCTGCTCCGAGGTTGTTTCGCCATATGCTGCTTCAGGACTCGCTCCCCGCGTTACTCCCAGACCCACTCCACACGCTGCGCTGGGACTCACTCCTCATTCTGCTCCAGGAGTTACTTGCAGCGCTGCTTCGGAACTCATTCCACGCGCTGCTCTAGGACTCACTCCCCGTGCTGCTCCAGGACTCACTCCCCGCTCTGCTCCAGGACTCACTCCCCGCTCTGCTCCGGAACTCGCTCCCCGCACTGCCCCAGGACCGGTTTCCCATGCTGCTCCGGGGTTGTTTCCCCATGTGCTGCTCCAGGACTAGGTCCCCGGGTTGCTCCCAGACCCACTCCACACACTGTGCTGGGACTCACTCCCCACTCTGCTCCAGGAGGTACTTACTGCGCTGCTCCGGGACTCACTCCCCACTCTCCTCTGAGACTCACTCCCCACGCAGCTCCAGGACTCACTCCCTGCGCTGCTCCAAGACTCACTCCCCGCTCTGCTCCGGGACTCACTCACCACGCAGCTCCAGGACACACTCCCCGCGCTGCTCCGGGACTCACTCCCCGCTCTGCTCCGGGACTCACTCATCGCGTTGCTCCGGGACTCACTCCCCGCGCTGTGCTGGGACTCACTCCCCACTCTGCTCCGGGACTCAAGACCCGCTCAGCTCCGGGACTCACTCCCCATGCTGCTCCAGGCCTCACTCCCCACTCTGCTCTGGGACTCACTCCGCATTCTGCGCCGGGACTCACTCCACGCTCTGCTCCCGGACTCACTCCCCGCGCTGCTCCGGGATTCACTACCCGCACTGCTCCAGGACTCACTCCCTGCACTCCTCTAGGACTCATTCCCCACTCTGCTCTGGGACTCACTCCCCGTGCTACTCCCGGACTCACTCCCCGCTCTCCTCCTGGACTCACTCCCTGCTCTGCTCTGGGACTCACTCCCGGGCTGCTCTGGGACTCACGCCCGCACTGCTCTGGGACTCACGCCCGCGCTGCTCTGGGATTCACTCCCCGAGCTGCTCCGGGACTCACTCTCCGCTCTGCCCCAGGACTCACTCCCCGTGCTGCTCCTGGACTCACTCTCCGCTCTGCTCTGGAACTCATTCCCCGTTCTGCTCCGGGAATCACTCCTTGCACTGCTCCGGGACTCACTCCCCACTCTGCTCTGGGACTCACTCCCCGCGCAGCTCCAGGACACACACCCCGTGCAGCTCCAGGACTCACTCCCCGCACTGCTCCGGGACTCACTCCCCACGCTGCTCTGGGTCTGACTCCCCGCGCTGCTCCAGGACTCATCTCCGTGCTACTCCTGGATTCACTCCCCGCTCTCCTCCAGGACTCACTCCCCGCGCTGCTCCGGGACTCACTCCCCGCGCTGCTCCAGGACTCACTCCCCACTCTGCTCCGGAATTCACTCCCCTCTCTGCTCAGGGGCTCACTCCCCACTCTCCTCCAGGACTCACACCCCGCGCTGCTCCAGGACTCGCTCCCCACTCTGCTCTGGGACTCACATCCCGTGCTGCTCCCGGACTCACTCCCCGCGCTGCTCCCGGACTCACTCCCTGCGCTGCTCCGGGCCTTACTCCCCACCCTGCTCCCAGACTCACTTCCCACGCTGTTCCAGGATTCATTCCCTGCGCTACTCTGGGATTCACTCCCTGCTCTGCTCTGGGACACACTCCCTGCTTTGCTCCAGGACTCACTCCCCGCGCTGCTGCGGGACTCACTCCCCACTCTCCTCCAGGATTCACACCCCGAGGATTCACTCCCCACTCTGCTCTAGAACTCATTCCACATTCTGCCCCAGGATTCACTCCCCGTGCTGCTCTAGAACTCATTCCACACTCTGCCCCAGGATTCACTCCCCGTGCTGCTCCAGGATTCACTCCCCACTCTGCTCTAGAACTCATTCCACACTCTGCCCCAGGATTCACTCCCCGTGCTGCTCCAGGATTCACTCCCCACTCTGCTCTAGAACTCATTCCACACTCTGCCCCAGGATTCACTCCCCGTGCTGCTCCAGGATTCACTCCCCACTCTGCTCTAGAACTCATTCCACACTCTGCCCCAGGATTCACTCCCCGTGCTGCTTCAGGATTCACTCTCCACTCTGCTCCGGGACTCACTCCCCGCTCTGCTCCGGCACTCAAACCCTGCTCTGCTCCGGAACTCACTCCCCGCGCTGCTCTGGCTTAGAACTGTCTGGTCAGCACCAGCATGGCCTGACCCCACTGTGTTAAAATGATCCTTTGTTTCCATCACCAATGAACCTGCTGAGTTAGAAGGATGCTACATAAACCTAATGGCACCTAGCTCAGTAGGAGGCCAGCGGCATTGTGTTACAGGGACAGCACTTGACCATTGAAGGTTCAAAATCATGTTCTGCACCCCCAGATATGGACAGTACTCACTTCATTGGATCTTCCTGCCCACATCCAATGCTAGGATTGGACACATGCCACGGAATCTTCAAGAAGGGATTGAAAAGGGGGATAAAAGGGAGCAACCTTGTACCCCAGCTCACACTGCTTCTGCACCTACTTCAACAGCAGTTCCAGAGATCCCCTTTGACTCTCAGCCGAGCTGCGTAGCATCTCAAGCTCCTTGTAACTTGTGGTAAGCGTCATCAGACTGACCAGATCCAGAGAGTCACCTCAGTCACCCGAAGACCAGCACCAGTTCTCGATGAGTGAGGAAACTCAAATCAACAATGACAAATCCCAAAACATCAGCTAACCGTGAGGAACAAATCAACTCGGAGAAAGTGCGGTCTGCAGATGCTGGAGGTCAGAGTCAAGAATGTGGTGCTGGAAGAGCACAGCAGGTCAGGCAGCATCCTGATGAAGGGCTCTGGCCCGAAACGTCGATTCTCCTGCTCCTCAGATGCTGCCTGACCTGTTGTGCTTTTCCAGCACCACACTCTCAACCTGAGGAACAGCCTGTCTCAGCCTTATTGAATGGATATTACCAATCGTTTCAGACAAATAACTCAAATACAGTGGTAGGGTCCTGGATATAAGGTGTAGTGAATCCTTGGAAGCGTTTGTCAGAAGGAGATAGCTAGTATAGATTTCAGACTGTTTACTTAAGACTGTTAACTGAAGAGTGCAGTAAGGAGATTGGTAGAGTTTAATTAAAGTACATTAGTGGACTCTGATAAATAAAGTTTATTCTTGATAAAATGTTTGATACAATTGTTTTGGATTGTCTCCTGCCTCTTGCCAATCTCACTGTGCAATGTGCTTGAGTTAAAATGGGCTACTGCAAACTGATCAAGGTTAGCCAGGGCAAATTTACCCACATTTTAACTTTACAACAAGGATAAAATTGGAAATGTTTCTCTAAATGTTAAGACACTGATTTATTCCTTCGATCAGTCTATTTCTAACTTTCTTGCTGTTGCCTGAACTGTTGAAGTGAGGGGAAAATGTTGTCCACCATTTCAGAACTGAATATACACAGTCTGTACAGTAAACCACCCAAAACCATTAGATTAGTTACACATGTCAAATTATCTAGTTCCATGGGAAAATACACCAGTGACATTCCTAAGCTAAATTACAGTTTTGAACAAAAGTAGTGATCCAATTGACTTAACATTTACCAAACTTATTTGACTTGATTTAATTTATCAATGTCACATGTACCAACATACAATGGCAAATATTGTTTTGTGTGCTATCATAGACAAATGCTTCCCCATATTATTACATCAGGGTAAGAGAACAGACTGCAGAGGTGGCATCACAGCAACAGAGAGAGAGCAGAGAATGAGCAATTTTAATAAATGAGAGGCCCATTCATCAGTCCAGTAACAGCAGGGAAGCAACTGTTCTTGAATCTATTGGCATGTGTTTTCAAACTTTTATATCTTCGGCCCAATGGAAGAGGGTGGAAGAAAGTATAACCAAGGTGGGAGGCTTTTTGATTGTGCAGACTATTTTCCCGAGGCAACAGGAAGTGTAGACAGAGTGTATGGAGGGAAGGCTGGTTGTCGTGATGGACTGGGCTGTGTTTACAACCCTCCATAATTCCTTGTGCTTTTGGGCAGAGCAGTTGCTATACCAAACTATGATGTATCCAGATTGGATGCTCTCTCTGATGCATCCATAAAAATTGTGGGCATGCCAGATTTCCTTAGCCTTCTGAGCAATTAGAGGCATTGGTGTGGTTTCTTGACTGTATCGTTGGTGTGAATGGAACAGGATAAATTGGTGGTGATATTTAATCTTAAGGACTTGATGGTCTCGACCACCTCCACCACAGCATCAATGTTACGGACAGGGGCATGTCCTCCACTCCACTTCCTGAAGTCAACGACCATCTCCTCCATTTTGTTGCCATTGAGGGAAAGATTGGTATCTTTCCATCATGCCGCTAAGCTGTCTATCTCTTTCCTGTACTCTGTCTCGTTGTTGTCCGATCCACTATGGGGGTTTCAACAGCAAATTTGTCAATGGAGTTAGAGCTAAATTTGGCCACATAGTTGTGACTGTATAAGGAGTATAGTAAGGGGCTGAGTGTGCAGCCTTTTGGGGCACTGATGTTGAGCATTATTGTGGAGGAGGTGTTGTCGCCTAATCTTACTGATTGCTATCTGTAGGTCAGGAAGTCAAGGGTCCAGTTGCAGAGGGGGTAGAAGAGTCCTAGATTCAGAATTTGGAGATGAGCTTGGTCGGAAATATAGTGTTGAACATGGAGCTAAAGTCAATAAATAGGAGTTTGATGTAGGTGAACTTGTTATTCAGCTGTTCCGAGGATGAGTGTAGGGCCGAGGAGTTCGGGTCTGCCATGGATCTATTGTGACAGTCGAAAAGTTGTTGTGAATCAAGGCAATCTGCGAGGCTGGATTTGATGTGTGCCATTACTAACCTCTTGAAGCACTTCGTAATGATGGATGTCAGAGCCACCGGCACTAAGTCATGAAACTATGTTGCCTGATCTTCCTTTGGCACCAGGATGATGGTGGTCTTCTTGAAGCAGGTGAGAAGCTCACTTTGCAATAAAGAGAGGTTAAAGATGTCCGTAAATATCCACCCTCCCCCCACAGCTGGTCCATGCAGGATCTGAGTGCACGGCTGAGGACTCCATCCAGGTCAGTTGTTTACTGCGGGTTCACGCGGCCAATCTGACATCTGCAGCAGTGACTGTGCATACAGGTGTAGAAGCAGGTGACATCAGTTAGGTCAATGGATAACATATCAATTTTAAGCTGGACAAAGGAACAACTGACATTATCTTATCAATTGGATGCCATGGCTGCAGAAACTGCAGTAACAATGCACAAAGATTATACTATCTGGTCCAGGTAGAAAAACTCTGAAGATGAACAGTGGCTCAGTGGTTAGCACTGCAGCCTCACGGCACCAGGGTCCCAGGTTCGATTCTCGCCTTGGGTGACTGTGTGGCGTTTGCACATTCTCCCCGTATCTGCATGGGTTTCCTCCGGGTACTCCGGTTTCCTCCCACAGTCTAAAGATGTGCAGGTCAGGTGAATTGGCCATACGAAATTGTCCATAGTGTTAGGTGCATTAGTCAGAGGGTATTGGCTCTGGGTGGGTTACTCTTCGGAGGGTCGGTGTGGACTGTAGGGAATCTAATCATTAAAGGTACAAGTAATACTGCAGCACAAACAATGTACAAGATTTGAATGTGCAGATGTTGTTCAACATCAATACTCCTCACTCTTGAGCCTGCTCTCATGCATTGGCCAGAACATCTCGTAGTAATAGAATGAGTTCAACAAGAGTCACGAGAACAACTAGCTGAGGATCAAACTCTTATTGGCTTAAGATGAAGCCGGAGGAAGTTTAACTGGGCTTCCTCTTCTAATGGCAGAACCAATCAACATTCAGAATCTGTGGAGAATACCTCCATGGGCATAAGAGAACAGTTTTGTACTGTCAACAGGAAAAAGGTCACAGTATTTGCAGGACTGGGAGAAATCTCAATCCTCCGTCTTCTGAATTGGAACAATCAATGCCAATGGAAAAAAAATGATAGTGCTGAGTGAGCAGCCATATTCCAGGAACATGACTGAAGATGTGAAAAAGTCTGGTTTACCCATCAAATGCTCACAGGAAGCGACTAAAGACATCCAAGTTAATCAAGTTGAGAAAAAAAAAGCCTTGCATACTTCAATCCAGATGGATGAGCAGATTGACAGTACAGATTTACTTCAACAAAGTGGAGATGAACGACACATGGCTCTATGAAAGCCAGACGGTCCACGAATTTAAGATAATCAAAAAGAAGAATTTGCTTGGCTTGAACAGTCAGGATATTGCAAAGAACAGGATGCCTGTCAAAAAAGAAAGATTGCATGGTCCAGGATGTTGGTGGATGAAGACACTTGTTTACACAGACCAGCGATCTTCCATGATGGAAATTCACGAGTTTAAACAAAATCAAGATAATATTGGGGCAATTGTCATAGTTGGCAGGCAATGGTTCCTCTCAAGTGAACTACAGAATGTAAAAGGCCCTGCAGTTAAGGTGCTGGATAAATGACTAGATCTACCCAAGGAAGCCCGAGAGACAAAATATCACTCAGAGAAATGGTAGACAGATCAATAGCAAGATCAGCAGTCCCCCAATAGAAGACTTATCATTCTTCCAAGTATAAAGAATGTCAGTTCAGAGAAATTGTGAAATGTCCAGACAACCTACATTTATGGAGGGGGAGATGGAGTAGTGGCAACGTGATATAGCTATCCATGAATACATATGGGTTAACTGTGGGGAAATATCTTGGAGGTCGGTGGTGGCGATGTTATATAAGCAAAGTTTCTGAAGAAGTTAAACTTCAGATTGCAATCAGCTGCATCATCTGATGATTCCATAGAGTCCTTGCATGGAGACTGAGGCATACTGCACACAACCTGAAGGGAGAAAATGTATTCTGCCCAGCTCCTGAGATCCCTTTGAAATTTATGGAAACAACTTAATGTAAACTCAACCTCTTGTTATCATTCGATAAACTATCATGTTATGTAAGACAAGTACCTCTTCTGCTTAGATTCACCAGTGGTCTGTACTCTACTACTAATCATTGGACAGGTCACAGAGTCAGCCTGGGTAAAGGAATATTGGGAACAGCGAACTGCCCAAATCAGATTAACACATAATATGGACAGTATCTAAAATTATAGCACAGGTTATCTACAGAATAGATCTGGTAAAAATTTGTCACAATAGACCCTCTGATAAGTGCAAGATCCTCTGATCAGAACAGACAGCCAGGTGCAGCCAGGAACCTCCTTTCCTCCCTCAAAAACAACTTGTTCTTCTTCAAGGAAAACATTGGAACCCACAAAGGAAATCCTGGCTCTTGGTTGATATGAAGTGAAATCAGAATGATAACTAAGACAGTTATAACTGACATAATTGAATTTTACAGTCTTGCAGAACCTGTAGAAAAATGAAAATTAACATTGTAGGCAGGTGATTTTATATCATAATATAACAGTGATTTCAGCAATCACGTACAAGTGTCAGTGGTAAAAGGAAGCCATGATTGGCCAGAAACCACCAGAAAAGACATGGATAACCACCTCCAGAATGTCCACAACAGAACCCCAAAACACAAGTTTCAGAGCTGAATATCAATTTAGATAATGGAACACGCATGATCTGGAATATGATGAGCAAAGTTGACAAAAAAATTTAAAATTAAAAAGCAATACCTATGGTGCATATTCTAAGAGTCAAGATAAATTCTTTAGGCTTTTCCATTTGAAAGTTACATTTTTGTTTTTGCTTATCATACCATGTATTGCTTTTGATGAACAACGCTGCCAATGGGAAAACACCGAGAAAGCCACAAGTGTCAGGTCTTAAATAGCTTGAATTAATTTTTGGCAGGTTTCAAAGCTTACATTGGCCTTGAGCTCAGTGACTACTGTTTTCCCAGAATGAAAATTCTAGGTTATGCAGCACAGTTTCTGCAGTCTCTCACACACGAATCTTAGAAAATTGGTACAGAGGCATAATTTCTTTCCTGTATCTTCCCTAAAAATCTATGTTAGTTTCAGAATTGCTTTTACATTATCGCAAATGTTTCAGTTCCATTTTTATCAGGCAAGCCTTTTACTTTGATTATCAATGTGAAATGCATCAGTTGTGTTTTTTTTTAACCTACTATATGTGTACGGTAACATGAACTCAAAATAACTCATACATTTTCTCTTGTTGTGAAGAAGCATCTGGAATAGCAAATCTATCTTAAAGCACTTTGAGTTTGTTTCACAGCAGATTTTGTAGAGAAGTGCTTAACTCTTTTAAATGGTGGGAGTGATTTTCTCAGACTAAATTCTTCAGCTTTTTTTGCCTTCACAACAGTTCAAAATGGACCTTGGCACTGTAACTTTTCATAGTTACTTTAGACACATTGAATGCTTATTCGATGCTGAAAGCCTATTGAGTTCAGGAATATTAGAGCCAGCTGTAAGCAGTTGACTCCTTTTCTATGCTCGTTGAATCATAAGGCTTACTCATATCATTCAGCACACAATATTGAGCAATCTGAACACTGTAACCTACAGAACGTATTGTCATAGGCTGCTTTCCAGCTTTCTTTTTTAACTACTGCCTTATTTGGAAAACACGATAAAAAAAGGCACTTTGCAGTGAGGGAGTAAGTTTTAGAATAACAGACACAGTTTCAACTCTTCAGTCACATGTGCCATAGGGATGCGAGACACAAGCAATGGTGCTTTGACTTGGGGCCAAGATTACTGAAACGCCTGTTCACAAGTGGGCATCTGTGCCTTAGCAATACCTGCCCCTCATGGACAGTAAACACCTCCATCCCATTAGCATGCAGGTGGTATTAGACTGCAAAAACGGAATCAATCAATTAAATGCACAATATCCTGAAAGTTCCCATATTGCCTACATCATGCTCCTGTTAAATGTGCCACAATTATTCAAAAGGAGCAGGCAAAGCAGATGGGCGACTGATCTCTCTAAGGATACCTACTGAAGTTTCGGTTAATTACTGCACTGAGAAACCTGTGAACAGAAGCAGACTTCATGAAGCTCACACCTGCCGCAGTTTTTGGTCAAACATACCAATTGCATGTTCAAAGAGTAATTCCAGGGCCTTTATCAAAAAGTCGACTGAATCAAAGCTGTTTGCTACATCACCAAGAATGTTGCGACTCAGCCAGGAGCAACCTCACAGTTGTAACATTTGGCAACTGTGGATTGGAGAAATGATAGGAGATTTGCAATCAGAAAGACCGATGCATATATCAGCTTATGGGACATTCACCTACTTTTCAGTCCCCACTTGAACAATTTTATTTTGTTATAAACAAGAAGATCTTGCTTAAACTTAAGTGCTGTTCCTGAAAATGGTGACTTTAAGTTAACTTACTTGAAGTGAAGCAATGTCTCAATACTCTCCTGTTTATAATGTACTCCCTTGCTTTACTTCGCTTTCACAAAAGCAGAACTTCACACTTCTCTGAATCAAACACTATTTGCCATCTTTCTGTCCACTCATCAAACCTTTGATAATTCCCTTCACTTGACAGCCACCCTCTCCACTATTCAAATACCCTTTCATTTTGGGGTCATTTGCAGATTTCCAAATTGTGCCTCTTGCATTGAAGTCTAAGCTTTTAAGACTTCTTAAACAGTGAGGGAGCTAACACTGAGATCTACGGAGCACCAATGGAAACTACATTCCATTCACACAAAAACCTCTGACAGCCATTAATTTTTGTTTCCTTGCACAGACCCAATTTTGGATCCAAATTTTCACATTCCCCTGCATCCCTTTGGCTTTAAATTTTCTTAACAGTCTGCCATGTGTGATGTTGTCAAATATCTTACTAAAATTCATATAGGCTACATTCACTGCACAACCCTCATCAATCTTCCTTGTTGTTTACTCAAAAAATTCAAATAAAGTATTAATGCACAACCTTCTCTTTACCAAACCACTTTCTTGATGAAGGGCTTATGCCTGAAATGTCGACTCAGCTGCTCCTTGGATCTTGCATGACCTGCTGTGCTTTTCCAGCACCACACTTTTCGACTCCGACGCACCATGATGTCTACCTCTGGTTAATCCTTGCCTCTCCAAGTAAAAGTCAATTCTATCTCTCAATGTTGATTCCAGTAATTTGCCAACCACTAAAGTCAGACTGACCAGCCAATACTTACTTTGCCTTTCCCCCACACCCTGTTTGCACAATGGTGCAACATTGATAGATCTCCGACTCTCTGCAGCTAGTTATGATCATAGTATCTGTTGCTTCAACATTGGCTTCCTTTAACATACGGTACATTCAGCTCTGATGGTTACTCACCTTCAAAGAAATCAGTTCCTTCAATATGCTCCTTCTCATTATGCTGAGTTTATCAAATATTTCACACTCCTCTTTAATGAGAATTCCTTCACGTTCCCTCTCCTTTTCCAAGATAGAGACAAAATATTCAAACCCCTCCCTAAATCGTCTATATTCGCACACATTACCGTATCACATCTCTGAAAGTTCCCTCACCCTTTTCCTTAGTCATCCTCTTGCTCTTAATGTATGACTAAAACATATTGGGATTTTCTGTAATTTTACAAGCCATATCCTCATTGCTCATTCATCATTTTGTTTCCTTTTTCACTTCACCTCTGTACTTTCTACTTTTCTCTAACCTTTCTAAAGTTTTACTATTTCCTTGAGTTCCTTTAGCAGGCAATTCATAGTCTAGATTAGAGTCGTGCTGGAAAAGCACAGCACGTCAGGCAGCATCCGAGGAGCTGGAAAACCGTTTCCTGATGAAGGGCTTTTGCCCGAAACGTAGACACTCCTGCTCCTCGGATGCTGCCTGACCTGCTGTACTTTTCCAGCACCGTTCAAATCTAGACTCTGATTTCCAGCATCTGCAGTCCTCACTTTTGTCTAGCAGGCAATTCATGTCAAAGATGGGCGGATCACTGAGGGAATGCTACTAATGATAAGAGATAATTGGAGATAGTAGGGTGCGACCCCATATGAATAGGATGAGTCTGGCGCTCTGGATGTGAGGTCATCACAGATCACCATAACTTAGACCTCTATAGAGGGATAGTGTAGGACCAACAAGAGAATGGGAATTTCCAAAGTTACTCTGGTGGTGCAGCTAAGACAAGGTGAAGCTGGCAAGACATATCTTTACTGGAAGAGAGGTTGTGATAAAAATCATTGACAAAAAAACAGCTGAACCCCGGTTCGCAATCCACAATTATCCACAGTTTCTGGTAAGAAGGGAAGCCCAGAGCACGACTCCTGGGCCCAGGGGAAGATGAGAGCAGACTTGCAGGCTCAGGGGGAAGCCCAGAGCAGACTCCCAGGCTCAGGGGGGAGGCCCAGAGCAGACCCTTGGGCTTGGGGGAAGCCCAGAGCAGACTCCCAGGCTCAGGGCGAAGGCCAGAGCAGATTCCCGGGCTCAGGGGGGGAAATGCAGAGCTGATTCCTGGGCTCTGGGGGAGGCCCAGATCAGAATCCCGGGCTCAGGGGGAGGCCCAGACAGACTCCTGGGCTCAGGGGGAGCTCCAGACCAGACTCCTGGGACCGGGGGAAGCCCAGAGCAGACTCCTGGGCTCATTGTGAAGACCAGAGCAGACCCCCAGGCTCAGGGGGGAAGCTCAGAGCAGACTCCCGGGCTCAGGGGGAAGACCAGAGCAGACTCCCGGGCTCAGGGGGAAGACCAGAGCAGACTCCCGGGCTCAGGGGGGGAAACGCAGAGCTGATTCCTGGGCTCAGGGGGGAGCCCAGCGTTGACCGGAGCTGAAACCGAGCACGGATTTGACTGCTTTTAATATTTTTCTTCCCTCTCTGCTTTAGAAGTACCTTAATGCTGAGATTTTAGCTTCATTTCTTTATTTTTCTAACTTATATGTAAGATTTTGTTCCTAGGCACCTTTGTACCTTAGACGGTGTTGGAAATAGTGACTTTGTGCACTTTTCGCTGTACTCATGCATCCCTGTACTTGAGTACATGTGACAATGGAATCTAGTTCTAATTCTCAAAGGGGCTGCTCTGAAAATGATCTTGTTGTCCTGTTTTCTTGGATCTCTGTGGTGATCATCACCATGTTCAGTGGTGACCAAAGATGCAGCAGCCACATGTATGTATGTACGTCAGAGCTTTCATGGAACTGATAAGATTGGTTCGATTCATCTACCTCACCATCTAAGGACACCTGCTGTTACTTTGCCTGTCTGCACAGTTTGATAAAATTGTCAATGCATCATATTCTGACAGGGGTTGGTAAGGTACCTGGACATCAGCAATCCTTTGAGAGCCATTAACTACAGATATTATTAAATTGGAGATGATTCAGAAAAGATTTATCAGGATGTTCCCAGACTGAAGGGTTTGAATTATAAGGGAGAGGCTGGATAGGCAGGGATTTCTTTTGTTGGAGCAGAGGAAATTGATGGGTGACCTTATACAGGTTTATAAAATCATGAGAGGCACAGATAAGGTGAATAGCAAAGGTTTTATCCCTAGGATGGGGGGATTTCAAAATGAGAGGTCATATTTTTAAAGTGAGCAGGGAAAGATTTAAGAGACCTGAGTTTTTTCACACAGAGGTAGTTCATATGTGGAATGAACTGCCAGAGGAAGTGGCAGATGCAGGTACCTGAATAAGAAAGGTTCAGAGGGATATGGAACAAATGCAGGCGAGTGTGACCAATTTACGTTGGATTAGCCATCACCATCTGAGCCTTTTTCCTCGAATGGTGATGGCTAGTACGAGGGGACATAGCTTTAAGTTGAGGGGTGATAGATATAGGACTGATGTCAGAGGTAGTTTCTTTACTCAGAGAGTAGTCAGGGCGTGGAATGCACTGCCTGCAACAGTAGTAGACTCACCAACTCGAGGGGAATTAAATGGTCATTGGATAGCTATATGGATGAGAAGGGAATAGTGTAGGTTGGATTGATTTCAGATTGGTTCCACAGGTCGGCGCAATATTGAGGGCCAAAGGGCCTGTACTGTCCTGTAACATGCTATGTTCTAGCATGGATGAATTGGAATGATGGGTCAGTTTTCATGCTGTATGATTCTATCACTCTACAAACCAAGGGTCCTTCTTCTTCAACCATCAGTCGGGATGTGTTATCCACGTGCTCATCAGATTGTGCTCCCAAGTCTAACCAAAATACAATATCCATTAAGTTGAAATTCTTTGAGTTGGTGACATTTGAGGTAAGAAACTTACTCATGCATCTTCTGATAGTTTAATGGCTTCCTCTTCAGAGATGGAAGTGAAATTGAGGGCGCCCTTTGCACAAGCAGGAACATACTGTCCATGAACTCTTGTTGTCTAGCTTTTGAAAGCCTCTCATTTGCCTGACATCTCTTTGCCTGAGAACAGTCTCTCTTCGTCAACTTATGAATGTTCCTGTCCAATACCATCAAAATTGGTCAATTCTAGAATGGTAACTTGTGGACTAGGCCTATCCATTTCTATAACTATTTTAAAACTAACAGAATTATGTGGGTAAAGTGCTTGCACACTAACACAATAATCACTTGCCTTGCCTTATTTCCTAAGATGAGGTCGAATTTTGCTCCTTCTCCAGTTGGGCCATCTACATATTGAATGAGAAAGTTTTCTTGAACACACTAAACACATTCCTCACCATCCAAACCCTAAACACAGGGTGCTTGTAATCTTGTTTGGAAAGTTAAGATTTCCTACCATTACAGCCCTATTTTTCTTATAGCTATCTGTGATCTCCCTACATATTTGTTCCTCAATTTCCATTGACTATTAGGGGACATACATTATAATCACACCAAAGTGATCACTTCCTTCTTATTTCTCAGTTCCACCCATATAGCTTCAATGATTGGTCCTCTAGGAATATCCTAAGTACCGCCATAAAGGTTTCTCTCATCAGAACCTCCACTCTCCTTCCTTTCTTGCCTCCCCTTTCATCCTTCTCATAGCATCCATACCCTGGAACATCGAGCTGCCAGTCCTGTCATGTGCTGAGCTGTGTTTCTGTCGGAGATGGGGGAGAGCTGTTGAGTGGACATGTTGCATGCAATAGTGAGAGCTGTAGTCCTTAAGCTTTTGTGAGCATTATAGACATTGGTAGAGTTAGAGTAAGTGATAGCTCTGTGAATTTGAAGAGAGAAGATAGTGGTACTTATCCTTTCAAAGCACACATAATCATTGACCTTCTTCCTGCTCTGCTGGACATCCAATATCACCTGGGACACAGCACTGACCCGAGACACATTTTGGATTAAGGTTGGTCTGGTGTGGTTGCACGGACTTTCATGACTGGTGGTGCACAAGATCTGCTCTCCCCCCACCGCTTTATATGGCAGCACTTCCAAGTCCATGCCCACGAAATGGTTATAAGCTTTCCTTTCCTCTGTTTCATGCTCCATGTTTTGAATGTAAAGGCTGAAGCAGTGCTGTCTGAGAAATCACTCCTCGTTTGCAGCATTAGGAGGCTTTGAGCAGCTGGATGTTAACTGTGGTGGCAGTGGGATGACTGTTAGAAGGTCAAAGCAGTGGCAGGCCCTTCTGCCTCTTGAATTCTCCTATTTCCCCGAGAAAGGTCTACAAAAACCCAATTACATAATTAATGAGGTGAAGAGTGGAAGGCTGATCAGGAAATGTGAGCAATGGCAGTCTGCCTACCACAAATTTCACTCAACAAATCCTTTTAATTGAAAATATATCACGATGTCTTTTCCAAATGGTCTACTGGCTATCTGCCCACTACCTGGCATTCCCTGAGTACTTTGAGCATGACAAGATGTCACCATCAAAGATGACTCCCTCTGCTAGTCCAGTCTTTGCTATTGGTATTCCATAAAGATATCCAGCAAGGTGCATGTAAGCGAGTGGTTGACCAGCACTGGGGAATGCAATATTCTCCATCAAGGCTTTCTCAATCTGATTTGCAGAATTCCATTTCAGAATAAACTGCCTTCTGTAATCTAGAACCACACATTCCAATTGGTGCAGTTTCAGAGGTGGAAATTAATTATGGCTGTTTTTTTTGGGGAGTGCAAAGCCACCATGGGAGTGATAGTGTATCTCCTTACCCACAATTAAAATTGGTGTTTGAGCTTCGTTAACATTAATGTGATTTACCAGTGACAAGCCTGCAACTCCAGGCACCTCAGGAACAGAATCATGCTGACTACTGGGCTATTAATCTGAAGATAAGGTCCAGGGGAGCATTGAGAGTAATATTAGTGATGGTTTGGTGATGGTGGTGATGAAAGGCGGGGAACTGGGATGGTGGTAGTGTTTGGTGGGGTGGGGGGAAAGGTTTGTAATCACTTGACTATGAAGTTGAAGGAATACTTCTGCTCCACGGGAATAACTTTAATAAAACAAAAATGAACATTTATGTTGAAGTGCTGAAAACTCCTAAGCAGAATTACTCATTGTAAATCAGATTTCCATATCGACTTTGTAATATGCAAAGGCTTCTTTCATCTTTTAAGATGGCTGCTTGGGACGCTTAAAAATTCAGCAGAACAAATTTAGCAGCAGTCTGAATCAACACCTTGATTGAATCTGGACTGTTCCGTTGATCAGTTTAGCAACATTGTGTCTGAAAATGGGGAAAATATGTTTGAATTTCAACCCACAATGTCCCTGAGAGAATTGACTACTACACTTCTAGATGGCCCAGAAGTTCTACTAAATTGCATTTGCTGTAGAATTTAATCACACATTTATAAATCTCTTACATATTGTTGCACCAATGTCAGCTGCATTTTTTTTCATATTCAGTATCAGACCATGCTAGATGCTCTGGCAAAGGATAATCATGAATATGTCTGAGAATATATCAAGTACAGACCTGCAATTGGTAACAGTGGACATCAGCTCATATAAATAGATGTTGTTTTTTCTTAAATTTATACAAAAGCTCCCTCAGTGACTGGCCACATTGATCTGGGTAATATTTATGAACAATCAAACATCTGTAACCTCTCAAGTGTGTGTTTTTAAGCAGTTAGCCCTCTTGTTTCATACAATCCAGTATTAGTTTTGGATAACTGGCTTGGTTCAGAATTTCCACAGCTTTGAAATTAAGAGCCAAAGATACACCTTGGTCAATGTCGCGATATGGAAAGTGGTGACAGGTTGATTGCCTATTTTACAGCTCCACTGGAAATAACAGTCTGGCACCACCCTCTTTGTGCCATTGCAAGCAATCGAGGGAGTGCTGTAATGTTAGTCCTTCGGTTTTTCAGATAAGACTTTAAATTTAGACTCCACCTGTTCTCTCAGATGGTTGTATGTTCAAAGAAGGTCAGAACAAATGGGAGCAGGACTTATACAATTAATGCTGGGGCCTTGGGTCATGATGGACCTAGGGAATTCTTGTATGTAATTCTTTGAACTTTGCATCACATAAGTAGAGTGGTTAAAAAGGCTTTTAGCACACTTACCTCCATTGAGTAGAGGAGTTGGGAAGAGGTTGAGGTTGTACAGGACATTGGTGAGGCCTCTTCTGGAATACTGTGTCCAGTTCTCGTCACCGGTTATAGGAAGAATAGAGAGGGTTCAGAAGAGATTTACTGGGATGTTGCCGGATATGAAAGGTTTGAGTTTTTAAAAAATGACTGGAAAGGCTGGGACCTCTTTCACTGGAGCGGAGGAGGTTGAGAGGTGACTTTATAGAGATTTATAAATCATGAGGGATTATAGAGAGGGTTAATGGCAGGTGTGTTTGCAGGATGGGAGATTTCTAGACAAGGGGACATATTTTTAGGGTGAGAGGAGAAAGATTCAAAAAAGGATATGAGCAGCAAATCTTTTACACAGAGGATGGTTCGCATGTAGAATGAACTTCCTGAGGAAGTGGTGGATGTTGGCACATTTACAACATTTAAAAGACACTTAGGCAAGTCTATAAATAAGAAAGATTTGAACGGATATGGGCCAGGAGCAGGAAGGTGAGGCCAGTTTAGTTTGGGATTATGTTCGGCATGGACTGGTTGGACCGAAGGGTCTGTTTCCATGCTGTATGACTCTGAATCTATGCGATGTTCTGGCCAATATTTGCCTCTCAAATAGCATCATGGGAGCAGAATAATTAGAACTTAAGATATTGTAATTTGTTCTGTGTAAATTGGCTGACAAACTTCTTCCATTACAACAGTGATTGCACTTTGTAAGTACAAAAGTAACATGTTGGGATGCTGACAATCTGAAATACAACACACTGGACATACTCAGCACTATTTGTGGAGAGAAACAAAGTTAACATTTCAGGTCTGTGACCTTTCAATAACAAAAGCATATTGTACACTTGCTTTTCATTGTTGTATTACACTCTGCAATGTCTTCAGGCTATGTTAGATAAATACAAGTCTTTTTACTCTCATTCATTTAATGCAACTATTTAATTTCATAGCTTGGGAGAATGCAAAGTTTGTCAACCATCCGAGTATATTAGTTTGTTTCTTCCCCACAGACTCAAGACAGGAAATCTATGGCTAAGCCAGCAAGGAGGATCACTCCTCCGAACATTTAGTAAACTACATTGCTTCGCAAGCATGATTTTTCAGGCTATTATGTTCCTTTATAATTGTGATGGCTTTTCTCCAAACCATGTCCTGAGCCTCTTAGCTGGCTGGACCTGAAATAGAACGTGATTGACAAAATGCTCATGAGCTCAATGCTGGATTGCAAAAGAAGCTCGAAGGAATGAAAATCTGTATTTTGGCAGCAGGTTAGATCCAAGTACAAACACAGTGTAGATCCACAGAGCCTGTTGGCTCGATCCTTTTCTCTGCTGCAAATGGTAATTCAGATTAAAGAAAAAAAAAACTTCTTAATGTGCCTTTCACTCCCGCAGGCTGTACATTTGATTTAGAGTGTAATCATTCTTAATAAATAGATTAATTCAGCAGCCAATTTGTACAGCACAAGGTCCAACAAACAGCAACAAAGATATATGACCAGTTAATCTGTTTTCTTTGGGTTGGTCAACTCAACACTTAGATCTGGGAACAAGTAAATGCACTAGGGAAGAAATGAACAACTGTTGTATTCTCTCAACCACTTAAATTCACTTCATGCACTTCTACCAAGGGAGCTGCTTGAGTGTAAGAGAAAGTCTTCTGCTTTTGGAGCATCTATTGCAACCACAGGACATCCCAAGGTGCTTTCTCACCAAATATTATCAATCACAGCTACACCGTGCTTCAGTTGGTTAAAGTGCCTGACTCATAATCAGGAGGATCCGGGATTCACATCTGAGTGGTGTTTGTTCCTTAATTTAAAGATCCCTCATTTTTTATCTGAAATGCTGGACTCTTTATTTCTGTATTGTGTCCTTTTTTTCACCTGAAGGTGTGTTCTTAAGAGACTGTGCTAGTTACATTTATACTTACGGTGGCACCTGAATGTGGTGACTTGCAAACTTTTCACTGTAGTCAGTTGAGTACATGTGACAATAAACTAATTGAGTTCAATTAAGAACTTTCAAAGTATATTCATTGCTGTCATGCAGCAGAAAACATGTGCAAATGTTGATTGAGGGTAAACATTGGCCAGTATATCTGCTCTATTTCAAAAGAATTCTGTGGGATCAAATACATTCATTCAGGAGAGCAAAAAGGGCCACAGTATATCTTTTCATCCGAAAACCACTGCCCTGAATACTTGTTTTGCAGTGGTAGCCTCAATATTTGTGTTTGAGAGCAAAACTTTAACCTGACAGTTCCTGATCAGAAAGGAGAGCACTTTAACTTAGACCTAACCTTAGTATTCCACTACCTATCCCCTGATTATCCAAAGAGGCTAGACATAGTGATGAACTGGATTTGTCCAAGTAAAGATTTCTTATTAAAGGAAACCTGGAGGCTACTCCCTAGATTTGTCACTCTTACCTAAAAAAGAGGTTTGCAGTAGGGCCTGAAGAGGTAGGATTTCTTAGGGATTGGAGGCAGGAAAGAAGGACAACTTTACCATCTGAGCAGCTATGGACGGAAGGGCCCAAGGGGTCAGTGGCAAGGATGCAGTTTCTCCAACCTGGAAACAGTGACTGTACCAAAAGGCTCCAGGACTTCAGGAAGGCATGACAATCAAGTGACTTAAGAGCATTGACATTTGGTAATGCTTTCATCTCTAAGTGACCAGGGTTTGGATTCATAACCCATACCAGGACTTCAACATCAAAATCAAGGTTGATGTTCCAGTGCAGTATTGAGGATACATTGCAGTTGGATAACAGCTGATTTTGGATGAGATACCAGTGCTCAATCCCCCTCCTTGGGTGAGTGAAAAAAATTGCATGCAATGAAGAAGAATGGGGACATTTATCTCCAGTATCAGAATTTATCACTCAATCAACATCTGGCCATTACTACATTGTTTTTTTGGGGAGTTTGCGGTGTGAATATTGGCTATCATGTTTTCTATGTTACAACATCTTGAAAGTATCGCATTAGTTGTAAAGTTCTTTGAGATGTCCAATGGTCTTGAGAGGTAGTTTGTAAATACAATCCTTTTCTTTCCAACACTTCATTCTGGCTTTTCCAACATTCTCCAACAGTGCATTCCTCAAAACAACGCATTTTGGCAGTTCACTGTCTAGTCTCCTCACTTCATCATCTGAACAGGCAACACTCAAACCTTGTCTATCTCTCTCTCTCTCGCAATCACTTATTACACATGATGTGTTTCGCTGATGTTCATTTCAGCCATCACCAACACTCATTGCTAAATGCATTCTCTCCATGTGCTTAACCTTCATTGGAGGAAGAGACCCAATGGGTCAACAGCCAACACCAATGCATGTCCACTTGGTCACTAAGAAGGACCAAGGTTTCAAATGTCTTCAAGGGTCTGTCATGAAAACTTTATGAGATTATGTTTTGACAAATGTTGGGAGAGGTGATCCACTGACTTCATACCCTCTGTTGCATGTCTCATTTCCTTTTGGTTGCATCTCTTGTGTTAATCTCCTCTGTGCTTAGGAGAGTCATGTGGCTGAGGAGAGTTGTCAGTCAATACTAGCACTGCTGTTGATGGTGGCATCTTTGCTTCTTTTGCCCCTTGTCAGCTGCGTCTCTGTCAGGAAATTCAGCTGAAGTCAAAGCTGAATAAAGTTGTCAGTAGAGAGAGCCCTCTCTGAGAGGAGTACTGTGAGCAGTAGCTCTTCAGTTTTGCTGGTCATAACCTTTGCAGCCTGCCATTGCCACTGAAGATAAACTTGCTGCTGTGTATTTGCCTCAATGACTCTGTTGAACTGCACATAGATTGGCAAATAGATCAGCTGATTATTTAAACCTGAACGTTTGGCTAGAACAGAACTTAGTGATGATGCATTTGAAAATTGTAATTATTCATACCTGACACATTGGACTTTCCTTCCAATCCACTTGGTTGAAATCCAGCAGTGGGTGGAATGATGCTAGAGTCATGACTCACAAAATTCTTAAGGACCTAAATTGCCTGCAAAAACTTAAATCCTTTTCATCTTCACATGGGACGATTCAGTTCTCAAAACACTGGAGTAATTTTAATTATTTTAATCAATCTGTTTGGACAGACCCCCAGGACTGATGGGCCTTGAACATAGACTTTCTGTCCTAGAGACAGGGACACTAAAATTGTATTACAGTACCCTAAATTCTGGAGTGATTTTAAATAGTTTTAATTAACCTGTTGGAGTATATTACAACATCTTCTTTTGGAGGGGGGGGGGGTGGATTTGAACATGGACCTTTCAGGCCAGAGATAGGGGCAATATCACTACACAGAAATCCTGACAGATGGTAGTTAATATCTTTGTTCTTTGCCGAGGATAGAGAAAAGCATAGCATTATAATGTATTATCTGAAAACAAAGTCATCTCCTAAAATTTTAGAAGTCAATTCAAGAGCGCTGACAATGTCATTCATATCCTTTCTCAGTTGTCATACACCCAGGTCGACATTCCAGTATTTGTCCATAGGAAGATGACACCCTTCCAGCAAAATTAGGAAAACTAGAAATAAATCAATTCAAAACACAGAACAGTGAGATTGCAAGTGGCCAAGTCTCTAGGATCCACAGGTTTCAATCCCAAGTCTTAATAGCAAAAGGATGAAAGTGTAAGTTACTCTTTTCGAAAAAAATTCAAAAACTTCTCTTGATTCACAGTTCGGACATTTTCCATTGCCACTTATTTATTTAAGGGAGAGTTATGCCAGGAAATGTTTAATCTATTACTCTCATGTCTTTGTAGGGAAGTTGCTAGAATTGGTTATTTGAAACAGAGTGATGGAGCACTTTTACAAATATAAACTGATCAGAAACAGGGAAAGAGAGCGTGGGATTTATGATGACGAAGTCACATCTGCATGATGTTTTGGAAGAAATATATTTTGTGGTGTTAAGGGAGTGGATATTATATGGATATTACTTATTTGGACAGAGAGAAGGAATCAGCTATGTTCCACGCAAAGTATTGTTAGAAAAAACAATCACAGAGGCACATAGAATTAGAGTCAATCTTTTGCATGAGAACAGAACTGAGCAGAAGATATGAGATATGGAGTGGAGATATCTGGTTGATATTCCACTTGTAATGACATGATGTGTGATGCTCCCAGAGGACTGTACCAAGGACCTAGCTTTTCAAATGTATTACTAAATAACTTTGTTGAAGAAACAGTTAGCCACAGTTCCACACTTGCTGGTAACATGTTAATGATAATGATAATAGCTTAATAGTCAAGGATTGATGAAGTCCATCAGTTAGTTTACTTAAACACATATTAACACAGACTTTACAATAATCAACTTACTTCTGTCTGGGCAAGCAGGCAAAAGACTAACTGCAGACAGAGTCACAACATTATATACATACAGCTCAGATCAGACAGTCATTAAAAGTGAGCTGTCTTTAAGGTGAGATTCACATAGTACAGCATGAAAATGTAGTGAAAGTTGCTACAAACATTAATAGATTCTGTCAGGGAGTAAATGGTAGATTAAGTTTAATGTGTAGAAGTATGAGATCTACACTTTAAGGAAAATGTCCAGAAATTGGGGCTATGAAAGAACAGAGAGGGTTTACGTATATAAATCAATCAAAGTTAGTACTCTGCCACAAAATATTATTTAAAAAGTCAGAAATAAATTCTAACACAATGGAGTGAAATTTATGTGATTGCCATATAAATCTCTGGTTGGTTCTTACATGAAGTATTACATTCAATTCTGATGCTGTTCCTTAGGAAGGATATATTTGCCTTCCTACAGAATTATACTGTGTTAGAACTCTCGCTGATTTTTCATTATTGTTATTTTTTATGGTATTTAGTTTGCAGCTGTGAGTTGAAGGTGTCCCTTTGGATTGTGTGCAGCAGCTTGTTTTTATTTAAGAAAGGGAGAACAAATAAACTGATATTTGTTGATGAGGTCTAAAGGATAATTGTGAGTTGGTTCTTGTAAAGAAAAGTATTCTATCGATGTTTCAGCTTCAGAGAGGCATTATACTCAAACAGAAGGCAGATATTTGAATGGTTACAGAGGTCTCATAGGGAGAAAACCAGTCTGAAAAAGAGAAAGTAGAGTTTGAACTGGTTTTAGAACTGTGTTTAGGTCAGAAGTGTTGTGTCTGTGAAACATACCGGACAAAGGTTTGGGTGCTTTTTGGTCAGCAATCCATTATCAGCTAATTGAAAGTTCAGACAATTGAATCTCAGTTATAAGTATGAAATAAATATCCCTCAAAGCCAACTGGAAGCTGCTTCCATACATCAGTGTCCTCAATGAACCCAGCAAGGTGAGAATCCATCAGCCTGTAAGAGGCTGCTTTAGTGAACTGGCCAGTTATATTTCATTTAGTTCTTTTTTCCTTTTGATTAATCTCCTAACCATATCTGTTTGTCTGTTTGTCTTTGTACTGGTGGATCTAGAATTGAAGAGGTTTGGAATTAAATCATAGACATTCATTAGATTACCTTATTATCGAACCTTGTTCTGTGAAAGCTGCTGTGTTGTTAACAAGTGTAATTAATTTAGCGATAAACACGGTGCCTGGTACCAATCATTCAAAACGTCAGGTTAAGAAGCATTGGGGCCAATTTTGTAGGTCTTTGAATGTTTTAATATTATAATGCTGCAAATACAGGGATCAGAAAGCTGATTTGATTCAGTTGTCTGTCCCCATATTGTAACAACTGGGTTTAAACTATCTGGATAGATTACTTTTGTACCCTAAAGAAAGGATGATTGAGATGCATGACAGAAGTGTTTATGATGATGAAAATATTTACCAGAATAAATAGAGAAAACAAAATGTCTGTTGGAGATGTCCAGAACAGGAGACAATAACGTTACAGCTCAGTTATTCAAGGACAAAGTAAGGAAGCCCATCTTCACCACAAACAGTCAGCAAAATCTCTCCCAAAAAGCCCGTTGAAATTAAGTCAAGTGAAAGTGTCAAAAGTTAAAATTGATAGATTTTTAGAAGTGAAGAGGATACATGACATAATTACACAAATCAGCCATGATCTGTCCGACTGATAGAACAGACCTGAGTGGCTGCATGATTGATTGCTGTTCCTAATATCCTATTGTCACAAACAGAACATTGTGCCCTTGATCTGAGTTTCCTCAAAATCTCTTACTGTTCCAAGCTGTGGAACATTTGTGATCATGGTCCTTTTACTTTTGAGATGCAGAATTTGTGGTCCCTATTGTTTCTAGTCTCTTTCCTACTCATGAAGTTTTTCCATTATGAGCTACTTTTTCCACATGCTAACTCAGTTCCTTAGTCCATAACATGCACAGTTGTCATTCAAAAACCTGTTCCTACATTTACTAACTTAATGATAACATCAGGATGTAAGAATAGATTTTTTTTCTGACCTTTAGAATACAAAGATTAATCTTTATTTTGAATTAGCATTTATTTTGTTCCAGAATGTTTCGGTAACATCTTTCCACCCGGCTGGAGTCTCTTTATCTCATTTACTTTGCATGGAATAGAACAGAATGGGCAGATTTTCATCTTGTCACAAATACATAACTTCATATTGATGCAGAAAGTGAACTCAATTAGAAAACCAAACTTTCAGGACATTATATGCAGAGAGTGGATGTTGATTCTGCATAGTTGGCATTTACAACCTATCTGCAAGCACAGTGGATTAATCAGCTCATTAACTGCTAGAGTCGTGTGAAAGGAACATAGATACTTACCAGTGGGATAGTTGCCACTTATGCAAATAGTTACGTTCATGAAACGAGAGGAAACCAATTTGTTTGAGTGACAAGTGATAGCTACAAACAGCAAAGGGTGAAGCTTAATAATTATTCTTAAAGAAAATAAATATTGTTGATACCATACCAAGGCAAGTAACATGTCAGTTTCTGTGTCATATATAATTATGTAAGAAAGTGAAAAAGAATAAAAGCTACTATAAAACTGAAATAGATTTAAAGATGTAACCTGAAGTTTTCACTTTGAGAGCAACTGATGAATCAGCTGCAAATTGCATTGAAAATTGTGCTAATTTTAAGATTTTATTCTGAAATTTGCCTTCAAATTTACTTATCAGTGAATGTAAACTTTGACTTAAACAACACAGCTGAGAAGTTCTCTAGACATTTTTTAAACATTGACTTACTTAAAGTAAAATTCCATGACATATTTAAGAGCAGCAATTTGTTGCCACTTGATGAACATTGTTGAATACAGTCAGTTTTAAAATAATTTAAAATGCTCATATTCAAACACTTGTAACATGTGCCTATTTGTGGCCTTCTACCTAAAAATAATTTAATTTAATTACAAGAGCCTCCTTAATGATCCTCAAAAGTATGCAATTAGCTGAAACGTGCAACAATGACGGTGAGCGGACAGTTTAGTGGAAGGCAAAAGTGAGGACTGTAGATGCTGGAAACCAGAGTTTAGATCAGAGTGGTGCTGGAAAAGCACAGCAAGTCAGGCAGCATCTGAGGAGCAGGAACATCAATGTTTCGGGCAAAAGCCCTTCATTAGGAATAGAGGCAGGAAGCCTCCAGGGTGGAAAGATAAATGGGGGATAGGGGCTGGGGAGAAGGTAGCAAAGAGAACAATAGGTGAATGGGGGTGGGGATGGAGATGATAGGTTAGAGGGGAGGGTGGGGGAAGTTAGCAAAGAGTACAATAGGTGAATGGGGGTGGGGATGGAGATGATAGGTCAGAGGGGAGGGTGGGGAAAGTTAGCAAAGAGTACAAAAGGTGAATGGGGGTGGGGATGGAGGTGATAGGTCAGAGAGGAGGGTGGGGGAAGTTAGCAAAGAGTACAATAGGTGAATGGGGATGGGGATAGAGGTGATAGGTCAGAGAGGAGGATGGGATAAGTTAACAAAGATTACAATAGGTGAATGGGGGTGGGGATGGAGGTGATAGGTCAGAGAGGAGCGTGGTGGAAGTTAGCAAAGAGTACAATAGGTGACTGGGGGTGGGGATGGAGGTGAGAGGTCAGAGGGGAGGGTGGAGCGGATAGGTGGGAGGGGAGATTGGCAGGTAGGACATGCCATGAGGACAGTGCTGAGCTGGAAGGTTGGAACTGGGGTAAGGTGGGGGAGGGGAAATGAGCAAACTGGTGAAGTCTGCATTGATGCCCTGGGGTTGAAGTGTTCCGAGGCGGAGGATGAGGCATTCTTCCTCCAGGCATCTGGTGGTGAGAGAGCGGCAGTGACGGAGGCTCTGGATCTCCATGTCTCAGCAGCATGGGAGGGGGAATTGAAATGTTGGGCCACAGGGCAGTGGAGTTGATTGATGCGGGTGTTGCAGAGATGTTCCCTGAAGTGCTCTGCTAGGAGGCTTCCAGTCTCCCCAGTGTAGAGGAGACCGCATCGGGAGCAACGAATACAATAAATGACATTGGTGGATGTGCAGGTGAAACTTTGATGGATGTGGAAGGCTCCTTTGGGGCCTTGGGTGGTGGTGAGGGGGGAGGTGTGGGCACAGGTTTTGCAATTCCTGAGGTGTCGGGGAGGGTGCCAGGAAGGGAGGGTGGGTTGTTGGGGGGCGTGGACCTGACCAGGTAGTCACAGAAGGAATGGTCTTTGCGGAAAAGGGTGGGGAGGGGAATATATCCCTGGTGGCAGGGTCCATTTAGAGTTGGTGGAAACGTCGGCAGATGATGCGGTTAGTGCAAAGGTTGGTCGGGTGGAAAGTGAGGACCAGGGGGGGTTCTGTTCTCGTTATGGTTGGAGGGGTGGGGTTTGAGGGTGGAGGTGCAGGATGTGTTAGAGGGCATCTTCAACCATGTGAGAAGAGAAATTGCGATCTCTAAAGTGGAAGGCGGCAGATTCTAATGCAAAAAGATCTGAACAAGCACAAAAGATCATGGCAACTTGATTTGTGTTGGAAATACATTGTGCTTGAAATTCCACAAGCACTCCAGCCGAACTGACTGATTTTCAGATACAGTGTTTTAAACAAAACAACATAACTGAGTGGAAACTTTCTTTTGTATAATCTGTCGTCTGTTCTTCTATAACACAACGGTTACATTCTTGTGCAACCCCACATTATAGAAAAATCAGCATTTAAAGTGTTGGCAATGTAATCGCATTACCACTAATACACATTTTTAAAATTCGCGCTTTAGAAATAGTGCTCACAATTCATCAATCGTTATAGTGAATTTGCATTAATGAAACGAGCTTTATAACAGAATGATCTGTATTTCATACAATCCACCAGTTACATTGAGGTCTGCCAAAAATGCTAATCTGTATACTAAAGTCAGTTAACAATGTAACTACCAGTGCTCAGTGTTGTTAGTGAATACCTCAGACATTAACTTCTGATGCCTGTTAAACACGGAAATCTAGAAGCTGTTGTTTCAATCAACCTGCTCCTCCACAACTTGTGTTATACTTTGGCATAGGGCTTACAATTCACAAACTCGACGGATGTAGATCTTTTCTGTATCAACCTCCAGAGCAGTTAGAACTTGAATATGAGTCTCCTGGCTCAGAGGCAGGATCATTACCACTGTACCACAAGATTCCATTGTCAGGTGAGATTGGGCATTGTCAGACCAATATGGCCATAGGTTATCCGAAGGATGTGATTTTGTGACATTTTTTAATGAGGTAACCACTAAACCTGCCAGAAAATTATAACTTTGGCATTTAAGTGAAATCGATTTTTAAATTGTGTGCTCAGTTTTAGATATTACAGAATGATCTGTGACATGTTTCATTCATTCGATTTTTAATCATTATTGGTGACCTTTTAAAAATTGATTTTCTTTTTTTTTCACTGTACCTCTTTCATCTCTCTGTCTCTCTGAATGCTATCTTTCCTTCCCTCTTATTTCACTCTCTGGACAAAAATTATTTTAATCTTTCATTCCTGGTTTGGACTGTGTGAGTAAGAAATTCATTTCAGTTGATTGCATGAAATGACTGGCAATGGAGTGACAGTCTATTCTACCTAGCAACAATAACAACTTATATTTATCACAGTCAATGGAACTGAGTATCAGGGACTGTGAGTAAGGTCAACTGATTAGGTGCACATTACATTGTGCCACCTGCCAAGACAAATTTTGACCATTAAATATTTCACTGAGGATTCTTCAATCTAGTTAAATAATGTGATACATTAGAACCCGGCCCTGGGAACCTTAAATTGATACTCAATAACTTACAGAAAGTCATTTGTAAGCTTCTTGAACATAAGTGTTAGTCCTTCACTGATGATGGCAAAACATGGGCCAACCGCATCCCAAAAATTAACAGACAACTTTGGTTAAACTCCTTTTTAACACACAGTATTTTAATACCTAAATTGCTAGCTTGCTCAGTAGCATACACAGTTCTTTTTCTGTAGCCATAGAATTTACTTATTATCGGTTTAAATATGAAATGAAATACTATAATAGCATTAATTATCAAATAACAACTGCCTGAATAGAGTATGAAACCGCTTCAGACAAGATTGCATTTCATATCAACAAAACATTATACCACAGCACAGGAGTATAAAACTCATAATTTGAATAGATATTGTCTATTGAAAACACTGTTTAACACACAAATATGTGGAGTAATAAGGAAAGTAATGAATAACAGAGCACATAGATCGTAAGATACTAATTTCTAATGAACAATTCTCTTTATTAAAAACAAATTAACTTTCATTGCTGAGCATTTTTAATTATTTGCTTTCAATGGATCCTCTGATTTCTCAGCTCACAGGTTGCATTTCAGCAGGATAACCGAGTATTTAATGCATGCATCTGGCAGACATGAGTTCAACAACTCAAAGAAACCTGATGTTCACTATCATGGGCTATCGTGGACTATGAGGTTGCGATGGTGAGAGTTCAGAGGTGTTGTGTTTCTGTGAGAGTGTAGGGTAAGGCTGGTAAGATTAAGGAACAATGGATGAATAAAGAAATTGAGGTACTAGTCAATAATGAAAGGGAATCTTACTTTAGATATAGACACGAGCTGAAAATGTGTTGCTGGTTAAAGCACAGCAGGTCAGGCAGCATCCAAGGAACAGGAAATTCGACGTTTCGGGCCAGAGCCCTTCATCAGGAAATCAACTTAGTTCAATTGAATCTCTTAATCAATATAAAGAGTGTAATGCCATTCTTAAGAAAGAAATCAGGAAAGGAAAGAGGGGATATGAAATTGCATTGGCATATAAGGTTAAGGATAATCCAAAGAGATCTACAAATTAAGAGGAAGAGGGTAACTAGAGAGAGAGGAGGGCCTCTTGAAGATGGACGAGGTCATCTTTGTGTTGAACCCCAGGAGATGGAAGGTATACTAAATGAATATTTTGCATCAGTTTTTAGTGGAGAAAGAAATAGAGTCTCGAGAATGTAGAGAAATAAACTTTGATGTTTTAAAAACAGTTCATATTAAAGAAGAGGAAGTTTGGGGGTTCTCAGAGAATATTAAGGTGGATACATCTCTGGGACCTGGCCTAAGGTATCCCAGAACGTTATGGGAAGTAACAGAGGAAATTAAGAGACCCCTTGCAGAAGGATTTGCATCATCTATAGCTACAAGTGATGTTCCTGATGACTGGAGGGTGGTTAATGTTATACCTTTGTTTAAGAAAGGTTATAAGGAGAAACCAGGGAACTACAGACCAGTGAGCCTGACTTTGGTCGTGGGTAAATTGTTGGAGGTGATTATAAATGATAGGAATTAAGGGCTACGGGGAGAATGCTGGTAAATGGAGTTGAAATGCCCATCAGCCATGATTAAATGGCGGAGTGTACTCGATGGGTCGAATGGCCTTACTTCCACTCCTATGTCTTATGGTCTTATGGATTTATGGATATTTAGAGAGGCAAAAATTGATTAAGGATAGTCAGCATGGTTTTGTGTGAGGAAAATCATGTCTCATGAACTTGACTGAGTTGTTTGAGGAAGTAGCCAAAAAATGACGTTGTTTATTTGGACTTTAATAAATCCTTTGACAAGGTTCCACATGGTAGACAAATTAATAAAGTTAGGTCACATGGGATTCAGGGCGAGCCTGCCAACTGGATACATAATTGGCCTAACCGCAGGAGACAAACAATAATGGTGGAGGGTTACTTTTCAGACTGGAAGCCTGTGACCAGCGGTGTTCCACAGGGATTGGTTCCAATTCCTCCTTCATCTCTTATTTATATAAATGATTTGGATGAGAATATAGAGAGCATGGTTCGTAAGTTTGCAAATTACACCACATTGTGTGGGATACTAAACAGTGAAGAAGGTTTTCTAAGGTTACAAAGGGATCTTGATCAAATGGGTTTATGGGCTGAAATATGGCAGACGGAGTTCAATCTGGATAAATGTGAGGTATTGCATTTTGGTACAACAAACAGGGGTAGGGCTTCTTCAATTCATGGTAGGGCCTTGGGTGCTGTTGTAGAACAGAGGATCCTAGGGTGTAGGTACATAATTCTTTGAAGTTTGCACCACATATACACTGGGTGGTTAAAAGGCATGCTTGCCTCCATTGCTCAGTCTTTTGAGAATCAGAGTTGGAAAGTCATGTTGAGGCTTTACAGGACATTAGTGAGGCCTCTTCTGGAATACTGGGTCCGTTCTGGTTACCCTGTCATATGAAGGATATTATCAAGCTGGAGAGGGGTCAGAAGCGATTCACCAGGATGTTTCCAAGAATGGAAGGTTTGGGTTACAAAGAAAGGCTGAAAGGGCTGGGACATTTTTTCACTGGAGCATAAGAGGTTAAGAGGTGACCTAATAGAAGTTTATAAAATAATGAGAGGTATACATAGAGTTAATGCTTGTTGCCTTTCCCTAGGATGGGGGATTTCAAGGCAAATGTTTTACAGAGAGTGGTTTGCGTG
This sequence comes from Hemiscyllium ocellatum, assembly GCF_020745735.1. Lineage (NCBI taxonomy): Eukaryota > Metazoa > Chordata > Chondrichthyes > Orectolobiformes > Hemiscylliidae > Hemiscyllium > Hemiscyllium ocellatum. The sequence goes on along the minus strand of NC_083436.1, from coordinate 24,331,800 downwards.
TAGAACGAATGTCCTAAGAAAGTGGTGGATGTGGGTATAATTATAATGTTTAAAAGACATTTGGGTAGATATATGAATGGAAAAGGTTTGGAGGGATACAGGCCAGGAGGAGGCAGCTGGGACTAGTTTAGCTTGGGATTATGTTCGGCATGGACTGGTTGGACCGAAAATTCTGTTTCCATACTGCATGACTCTATAACAAAACCAGCAAGGAAGTTAGAATATAGTAACTGCTGAAGTACAAGTTGTATAGTTTTTAATGTTTGTTTCAATTCATGCTATAGTTAGAAGCGTTAATGATGAATTAATAAAAGTTACAAACTAGGAATAAAAGGCTGAATGTAACATAAAAAAAACGTTTTTTGCTAATTCCAAATGGAGTACCTCAGTTTGGACTCTTTTTCTGTGCAATGATCTCCAGGTCCTGAACTGAAAAATGGAAGACTTGTGGCGATCTGATAATCTTTTCTCATACAACAAATCTGTAGACTCAAGAATCAGTTTAGTGAACCTTCATTACATTCCCACCATGGCAAGTGTATGTTTTCTATGGTAAGAAGATGAAAATTGTACCCAATACTATAAATATGGTCTTACTGCAGCTGTACAAACTCTTGGCAAGACTTCCTTACTCCTATACATAAACCTTACTGCAATGAAGGCTAAGGTACTAGTTTTAGAACAGAGAACGGAAAAAAGTACAGCACAGAACAGGCCCTTAGGCCTATAATGTTGTGCTGAGGATTAATCTTAACGTAAAATAAAATAACCATACCTATGCACCCCTCAATTCACTGTTATCCTTGTGCATGTCCAGCAGGCACTTAAATGTCCCCAATGACTCTGTTTCCACCACCACAGCTGGCAACGCACTCCCTGCATTCACAACTCTCTGTGTAAAGAACCTACCTCTGACGTCTTCTTCATACCTTCCTCCTCATATCTTAAAACTATGACCCCTCGTCCCAGTCAATCCTGCCCTGGGAAAAGTCTCTAGCTATTATCTCTATCCAAGCTTCTCATTACCTTGTATACCTCGATCAGGTCACCTCTCTTCCTCCAGTAGCGTGACCAGAACTGCAATATTCCAAGTGTGGTCTCACCAGGGATCTGTAGAGCTGTAGCAAAACCTTGCAGCTCTTAAACTTGATCCCCTGTTATGAAAGCCAAAACACCATCTGCTTTCTTAATAACCCTATCCACTTGGGTGGTAACTTTGAAGGATCTATGTACTTGAACACCCAGATTCCTCTGTTCCCCCGCACTGCCAAGAATCCTGAGTTTAATCTTATATTCAGCATTCACATTCGACCTTACAAAATACATCAATTTGCATTTATCCAAGTTGAACTCCATCTGCCATTTCTCAGCCCAGCTCTGCATCCTGTCAATGTCATGTTACAGCCTGCAATAGCCCTCAGTACTATCAACGGCATCTTCAACCTTTGTGTCATCTGCAAATTTACTAACCCACCCCTCAATATCCTCATCCAAGTCATTTATAAAAACTACAAAGAGCAGAGGCACAAGAACAGAGCCCTGCAAGACACCAGTCAACATTGACCTCCAGGCAGAATACTTTCCATCTACAACACTCTCTGCATTCTGTCAGCCAACCAATTCTGAATCCAGATAGCCAAATCTCCATGTATCCCATACCTCCTGACTTTATGAATGAGCCTACCATGGGGAACCTTATCAAATGCCTTGCTGAAGTCCATGTACACCACATCTACTACTCGACCTTCGTTGACCTGTCTTGTCACCTCCTTGAAGAATTCAATAAGATTAGTTAGGCATGACCTGCCCCTCCTAAAGCCATGCTGTCTGCCATTAATTATGCTATGCTTTTCCAAATAGTCAGAAATCCCATCCCTCAGAATTCTTTCCAAAACCTTATTGACCACAGACATAAGATTGACTGGTCTGTAATTGCCAGGGATTTCCCTATTACCTTTCTTGAAAAGAGGAATAACATTCGCCTCCTTCCAATCCTCTGGTATTACTCCTGTGGAGAGTGAGGAAGCAAAGTTCTTCACCAGAGCCTTAGCAACCTCCTTTCTCACTTTCTGGAGCAACCTAGGATAAACCTGGCCTGGCCCTGGGGACTTCTCGATCTTAATGTTCTTCAAAATTTCCTACACATCAACTTCATCAATCTTGATCTGTTCAAGCCCATATCCCAGCTCCTCAAAGTTCTCATTCACAACAAGGTCCCTTTCCTTAGTGAAAACTGAGGCAAAAAAAAAACATATTTAGGGCTTCCCCTATCTACTCAGACTCCACACACAAGTTCCCTACGCTATCCCTTCTCAGCCCTACTTTCTCCCTGATCATTCTCTTAGTCTTCACCTATGAGTAAATTGCCTTTGGGATCCCCCTAATCCTTCCTACTAAGCCTTTCTTGTGCCCCTTCCTGGGTCTACTTAGTCCATTTCTGAGCTCCTTTCTAGCAAGCCTGTAATCCTCTAAAGCTGTGCTAGATCCTTGCTTCCTCCATCTTACATAAATAGCCTCCTTCCTTTTGATGAGAAGCTCCTCTGTTCTTGTCATTCAAGGCTCCTTAATCTTACCCCTTCTTACCTGTCTCAGAGGTACAAAATTGTTCATCACTCACAACAATTGCTCCTTAAACAGTCTCCACATGTCCACTGTGGAACAATTGCTCCCGGTCTGTACTTCCCAACTCCTGTCTGATAGCATCATAATTGCCTTTTACCCAATTAATATCTTCCCTTAGTGACTGCTCCTTTCCCTCTCCAAGGCTATGGTAGATGTGAGGCAGCTGTGTCACCAAATGTTCTCCCACCATGAGATCTGACACCAGTCCTGCCTCATTACCAAGCACCAAATCTAAAATGGCCTCTCCCCTCATCGGCTTGTCTACATACTGAGTAAGGAAACACTTCTGAATACACCTGACCAAAATAGCTCCATCCAAACCATCTGCACTGAGGATATTCCAGGCCATATTGGGAAAGTTGAAGTCACCCATAACAGCAGCTCTACTTCGTCTGCGTTTTCCAAAATCTGCCAGCTTATCAGTTCTTCAATCTCTCTACTGCTATTAGGGGGTCTGTAGAAACCCCCCAATGAAGTACCTGTTCCCTTGCTGTTCAGTAGGTAAACCTTACTCAACAACCTGCGTTTCTGTAGCTGTGATGTACTGTCTGATTAGCAATGCTGCACCCCCTCCTCTTTTTCCATCCTCCCTGTTCTTTTTAGACATTCTAAACTCTAGAACATCAAGCAGCCATTCCTGCCCCTGTGAAACCCACGTCTCCATTATGGCCACAACAACAAATTCATCACTCTTATTTCTGGCATTCCTTGCGTTAAAGCAGACACATTTTAATTGATCCCTTTGTTTCATCATATGAGAAACCTTCCCAATATATTCACTACATCCTGTCACTGTCCCATCTACAACTACACCTCCCCTCATCTCAGATGTGTAGCTCTGGTTCCCACCCATCTGCCAAACTAGTTTAAACCCCCTTCCGAACCACACGAGCAAACCTCCCACCCAGGACGTTTGCGCCCCTCCAGTTCAGGTGCAACCCATCCTTCATGTAAAGTCCCACCTTCCCCAGAAGGCATCCCAATGGTTTAGATATCTGAAGTCCTCCCTCCTGCAGCAGCCTCACAGCCACGTGTTAAGCTATACTCGCTGTTTGTTCCTCACCTTACTATCTCATGATACCAGTAGCAAACCTGAGAACACTACTCTACTCGTCCTGCTCTTCAACTTGCAACCTCACTCTCTGTGGCCACTTTTCAGATCCTCAATCCCCTCCCTGGCTATATCGTTGGTGCCAATATGTACCACGATTTCTGGCTGCTCATCCTCCCCCTTCAGAATCCTGTAAATCCGATCAGCGACATCCCGGACCCTGGCACCGGGGAGGCAACATACTTTCCGGGAGTCCCGTTCCTGACCATAAAATCTCCTGTCAGTCCTTCTAACTATTGAGTCCCCTGCCACTAGCGCTTTTCTATTCTTCCCCCTTCCCTCTGAGCCACAGTGTCAGGCTCAGAGCCAGAGACCTGACAACTATGGCTTTCCCTTGTAGGCAGTCCCCACCAGCAGTAAACTAAACGGTATACTTATTGCTGAGGGAATGGCCACAGGGGATCCCTGCCCTATCTGTTGGTTCCTTTTCCTCCCCCAACTGTAACCCAGCTGTCCTTATCCTGTGTCTGAGGAGTGACCACCTCCCTGTACATCCTCTCAATTTCTCCCTCAGCCTCCCGGATGATCCACAGTTCATCCAGCTCCAGTTCCAGTTCCCTAATTTTGGTTTTCGAAGAGCTGGAATTGCGTGCACTTCCCACAGATGTGGTCGGAGAGACATGTGCCGTGTCTCTCACCCACTTAAAAACTTCCCGGCAACCCTCATTTCTCTCTGCCCTCGCTCCTCGCTGCTCTCTTCAAAAAATGTTGTTCTTTACTCACCTTCCCAGCAGTCCTTTGTTCCTCTCTCGCATTTCTCGGCAAATGGAGGCACAGACATTTGAGTTTTTAAAGTTAAAAATAGAACTAACACTATGAATTTTCAGGCTGAGGAGAAATGTTTTAGATTTTTAACCCAGTAACAGTGATGGGATAGAATCATAGAATAAAAAATGAGGTCTGCAGATGCTGGAGATCACAGCTGCAAATGTGTTGCTGGTCAAAGCACAGCAGGTTAGGCAGCATCTCAGGAATAGAGAATTCGACGTTTCGAGCATAAGCCCTTCATCAGGAATAATCATAGAATCCCTACAGTGTGAAAGCAGGCCATTCAGCCCATCAGACGCACCCCATCTATGTAACCCTGTATTTGCCACAGCTAACCCACATAGCCTGCACATCCCTGGATGCTATTAGCAACTTTAGCATCGCCAATCAACCTAACCTGCACATCTTTGGCCTGTGGGAGGAAACACACAGATGTGTGGAGAACATGCAAACTTCACACAGCCCAAGGCTGAAAGCGAACCCAGGTCATTGTTGTTGTGAGGCAACAGACCCACCACGCTGCTGTATTTTGAAATCGGGATGGTGCATGATTTGTAGGTGCTAATGTCATGATGCACCTCTAAGGTGTAGTGATCTCAGGTGTAGCAGGTCCTATGAAAGAAGCCTTCACGTTTTACTCCTGTGTTTCTTATAGAAGGTAAGTATTGCACCAATGCTACATTGGTGGAAGATGAGGTGAATAATTTGAAAGGATGGATTTTTTAATTTCACTATTATTAACTTTCTCTGCTCTTCCAATATTACTTGGTGTTGCCACAATGCTACTCTATTAACTTCTTATCAGCCATCAGATTTGGTGGGTAGCTTTTATAGCTCAATGCTCTTCCTGTGACTAACCCTACCTTCACCACTTATCTACAGTGAGGACCAGCACCAACTGACTTGCCTGCACGAATTACTGGGTTCTCACAGTTTCCAATAAAACCATTAAAAAAAAATTAGGGACATATTATCTGCAAGATTCTTTTAAATCATTTCTGGCAAAAGTTCTGGAGAATCAATGCTATTGGCCATTCGGTGTTCATATAATTTCTCTCATACTTTTGCCAATTACTCAGCACAGGAGCCCAGTAGGATAAACGATCTCTCTTCCCAATTATTTCAGCATCTATATCTCAAAAGTAATAAAACTTCAAAAGTTGGAGGTAAAAACCAGAAGTCAATATCTTGACAAGCTAAAAGTCATATCAAAGTTTTCAATAAAAATATAATCAAGAGAAGAATAGTCCTATAATTATTGTTATATAAATTACATCTAATAACAGAATCCCTGCTCATAATACTGATTTAGAACTCATTGTGGGATTTATTCAGTTTGAGAAGAATAATCATGAAATAATGAAGCATTGTCTAAAATACATTTAACTTTCCCAACAGAAAAAATGTGGCTATTTTGACCGAAATGTCCATATACACATACGAGTTTGAACAGCACTGGGAATTGTATGGATTAATTTGATCCTGAGTTCATATCACTGAATTATTGGATCATGTTTAAAAATGAAATCGGTGAAGATATCAACCATCAAAAAAAATGAAATGACTGGAGCGAACAATGAAATGTCAGCCATTGAGAAGTTAAAAAAGAGAGCATATTATTGGAGATTTAGGTAAACCCAAAACAAAGATTAAGATATTTTGAATGTGATACGTTTTTTCAATTTTTTTTTAAACAAAATAACGTTTATTAAATGGCTCCTTTTCAATCTTTTACTGTTTGGTCACGTGCAAACTTTGAATGTATTTCAATGTGCGATTGTTCAGTTACAGATTAGGCTGTCCTGAAATTAAACTTACTTTGCTTGACAAGTCTTGAGAAATAATTGACAGTCAAATAAACAAAAAGAAAATTAAGTGCAATCAAATTAAACAAATAACTGTATTTAAATGTGCACTCAGATAAAATGCAATAGAAATTGCTCAAGAGAGCCCAAGAGCAGTTGCAAAATGTATTGCTGCATAAGACAACCCTCCATATAGTCAACTGTTCCCCCCACATGCCCCTGATAGAGTAAAAATGTCAGGTTAAAAAACATTAGGTTTGAGCATTCCCACAAATCGGGTATTGGTGAATAAGAGCGCTGTTTTACTTTTCACCCAATTTCCTTCATTGTTTGGGAAGAGAAGGAAAACCAAGTGAGGGTAATGTGAGCAATTGTCTCGATACCATCCATTTTCCTGCAACCGGGGGCTCATTTCCTCCCCTGTGTGTTACTTATCTATGCTGGAGTAACAATCTCCAATGATTGGGAGTAAATCTATTCAATATATTTGAAGGTGCATCATTTTGCAATGCAAACTTAAAGTTACATCGACAATTGACACTCAATAGAAATGCTGATCTCAGCCATATCTAACATTTCAGGTAATGTTTTACTTGATTAAATTTTGCCTTTGGATTGTGAGGCAGAGAAGCTACTGAAGTTTTACTAGCCACTTGAATAGAATTCTGATACCTGTGAACCATAAATGCACCAGTTCTACGAGATTAAGCTGATATATTTGAAATGTAATTTTGGAGACAATAGAGTTCAAACTAGATTCTGTACTCAAGAGACTAGATGACACGCTGACTTGTCTTTTGCTTTGAAAACACACTGTTGAGTTTGAATAAACAATGCAAATTTACTGAGAAACAAAAAAAAATGTTATTTCCAAATTGGCTCCGAAATGAGTAAATAGGTAGTTTTAGATTTGAGGGGGAATTTTATACCCCTCACCACTATATTTAAAGGTGAGAGAGGCACATCTAATAAAACAGGAGATCAGTTTTGTTCATTCATCTGTTATGGACCAGGCTAGACCCCCTTAAAATATTTTAAGAAGGTAACCTAGACCCTAACTTTCTCTTATTTTAAAGGTAGATGCACTGTGGATATTCCGGGAGTGATGCAACTGGTCAAACCACTCAGCTTTAAGGAAAACAGAATTTATTTAAACACTAAAGTTGAAACATGAAAAAGGAAAACAGAATTTAGAACAACTTAACTATTGGAAAACTTAACCAACCCGATACAGCAACTTAACTAAGGAACTGTTCCAATCCAGTAATATCCCATAAACATACCCCTTGGCAAAAAGGTAAACTGAAACACAGACTCTTAGGCAGGAGACAACAACATCCAAAGAGATTTCAGGGAGAAAGTCAGTCAGGAATCATCTTCTGCAACCTTTCCTGGACTCCAGCATCTGGTGACTGCCACAGATAAAAACAAACTAGAAAAAGACCTGCACTGGGAGAACTGACAACGCCTCTGCCATGTCAAACCAAGCTCTTTCTAGACCACTCGGCACCTTTGCCTTTACAACCTCACTTAAAAAAGAACTCAAAGACAAAATAACCTAGTTAAAGTGACATTGTCACACATCTGTGGGATGTGATCATCAGTGGCTGGATCAACATGTATTATCCATCCCTTGTTGCACTTGCAAAGGTGTTGGTGAGCTGTCTTCTTGAACAGCTAAAGTCCACATGCTGTAGGTTGACCCACAATGCTCTAAGAATCATAGAATCCTTACAATGTGGAAGCAGGCTGTTCAGCCCATCAAGTCCACACTGACTCTCTGAAGAGCATCCCACCCAGATCCACCCTCCCCACACCCTGAATCCCAACAACCTATCAGTGTAAATCCTACATTTCCAATGGCTAAACCACTAGCCTGCACATCCCTGGACACTATGGGCAATTCAGCATGGCTAATCCACATAAACTGAACATCAATGGACTGTGGAAGGAAAGGAGAGCACCCGGAGGAAACCCATGCAGACACAGGGAGAATGTGCAAACTCCACACAGTTGTCAGGGGATGGAATTTAACCCAGGTCCCTGGCACTATAAGGGAAGGAATTCTGCTCAGTGCCTTATTTCCACACAATTCTGAATTATATAGTATTACCTATAATATGGTTCTTAGACAACATGCCCAACATTAAGACAATGGAGGCCCTTATGTCACCAATTAGAACTCACTTATGACCATTTTCTACCTCCACCACAATAACACGGTGTGTAGGGGGAAGGCAGAAGGAAAGTGGCCATCTCAGCAAACTGAGTGTGAAATACAGAAAAGAAGAAGGTAGCCCTTTGGGGCTATCCTTTGAGTTCTTTAGGAACAACTCCACCCACCATAAAATGTTTGACTTCAAAACTCATCGTTTTGTGAATTGTAGGTACTACGATGTTTTGGGCCATGATTTTCAGTCTAATTCAAAGAAAGCCTTGTTTTCTTTTTGGATAACAGCACTGACATTTTTAATCTGCACATCTTGCTATTTATGGAAAATGGCTCAATTAATAACATGCTTCGTTAAAAAAAAACAAATCTCGAACTACGGACATTGTTAGCAAGGCCACAGTTTATTGTCAATCCCTGGCTGCACTTGAGGATTTGGTAGTGAACCTTCTTTTCAGTCTGATACAATCTATGTGATGAAAATCCACCCACAACGTTGTAAAAAGCAAAATACTGTAGATGCTGGCGATCTGAAATGAAAACAGAAAATGCTGCAACTGCTTACTAAGTCAGGCAGCACTTGTTGGAAGGGAAACAGGCTTCACGTTTGGGTTGAATATGACCTTTTCAAATCATTCTCCAACAATCACAATCAAATTCCATTATGCTAGGTATGATGCCAACCAATGCAGAGCTCTTTTCCGTATTCCCAATGAGTTCAGTTTTGCTAGGGCTTTTTGAAGTCACACTTGGTCCAATGCTACCTTGATATGGATGGTAGCATCATCAAAACAGATGCAATGGAGACAGAGGAGAGAATAGATTGGAGTAGAGTGCTTACAGAAAGTGATATGTGTAATTATGATCAAGGTAGATGTTCCAGTCAATGGACTGATGGACAAGATTAGTTAATATTCCATTTCAGAATTAGAGGCAAAAACGTCAGAGACATTGACAAGTGCAATATCTTTTTAATGCATGATGCTTTCAAGGATCCAGTTGGGATCTGTGTGGGATCTCTCAGCCCTTAACCCACAAGTACATTAAGGCTGTTGCTAATGGAATTTGTGCTAGACCACTCCACTTCATCCCACTTCCCCATGATGAGGTCAGTGTTGTAGCCTAGGCAACAGACTTTGCCCTCATAGCTGGCTTTTACCGGCTGCACACTTCATAGACAAAAACAAAACTGTTCCATTCCATCAGTATGGAAGTCATTTGTGATCAACAGTAGCACATTTTAAAAATCTGTGCCAGGCACAGTTGCCAACATGCCTATATTCTTGACAAATCCCAAACTCCTGCAAGGATGGTTACTGAGAGATCAGGGATACTCTGCTGCGCTTTTCCAGCAACATATTTTCAGCTCTGATCTCCAACATCTGCAGTCCTCACTTTCTCCTAGATACTCTCTGTAATCAGGTTGATGACTCCATTTGACAACCCTCTGACTGAGATCAGCTGTAAGTACGATGCAGTCCATTCTTTGACCAGGGCCATCATGAAACAGACCATAGACTTCCCGATGGTAATGTTTTGATCAGTCTTGAGGACCTCGCAGTAAAATCTAGTCACAGTGTGTCACATAATCCTAGCAAGATGTGATTTGTGCAATTGAAGAAGGCAAAGAGGGGATGAGATGGATGCTGAAGTACTGAGAGAGCAGCAACATACAGCTGCGGAAGAAAATGATGACATTGAAGAGAAGGAAAATCACCTTCTCTATGACAGAAAACTGCAGTGTCAGGCACAGGAAACCAGACAAGATTTAACTGACAGCTGAATCCAATAAATCAGAACTGTAAAAGCGATTTAGGCATTATTACTTTCACGATGAAAGGTTTATAATCATTGTCTGTAAATTTGTTGTTGGTTGAAATGCAAGCAGTCTCCATTTGTTCCCAGAAGCTGTTGTTTTTCTGTTTGTTTTTGTTTTGTCTTTTGCTGTTGTTCGTAAGGACACAAGAACTAGAAGCAGGAACAGGCAATTCAGCTGCTCGAGCCTGCTCTGCCATTTAATACAATCCTGAATGACCTCTTCGCAGCCTCAACTTCACTTTCTTGCCTGTTCTCCGTAACCCTTCAACATACTACAAATTAAAAATCTATCTCCTCCTTAAAGTTACTCAATGTCTGAGCATCCATCACACTTTGGAGGTAGTGAATTCAATCGATTCATGACCATTTGAGAGAAGTAATTTCTCCTCGTTGTCATTCTGAATCTACAGCCCTTTATCTTAAAATTATGACCTGTCATTTTAGATTGCCCCACAAGGGGAATCATCCTCTTTGCATGTACTTTATCAATTCCTCTAAGCATCTTATATACCTCAATTAAATCTCCTTTCTTTCTTCTAAACTTCAGAGAGTACTGGCCTAAAATGCTCATTTTCCCTTCATAGGACAAACCCCTCATCTCCGGAAGACCCTCTGAACTGCCTTCATTACAGCTTCATTCTTTTTCAAGCATGGGGGTCAAAACTGAACACAATATACACAGGTGCAGTCTCACCAATGCCTTTTAAAGTCGCAATAAAACTTTTTATACTCTATTCCTTTAGTAATAGATGATAAAATTCCATTTGCCTTCCTTACTGCCTGTTGAATCTGCATTAGAGCTTTCTGTGATGCATGCAGATGGACACCCAGATTCCTCTGCACCAAAGCACTCTGAAGGTTCTCTCCATTCAGACAAAAAGTTGCCTTTCTATTCCTCCACCAAAATAGATAACCTCACACTGACCCACTTAAACTTTAGCTGCCGAATCTTGGTGCAATTACCTATCCATTTATTTCTCCATTGCAAATTACTTTCCCATCTATTTCAGTATAATTCACAAATTTGGCTATTGTATTTCCGATCCCTGCATCCAAGCCATTAATGTAAATACTTGGTACATGAAGACCAAACCGAGTGGTGCCCCATTGTGCCAATTGAAAAAAAAATACCAACTCTCTGCTTTCTGTTGGTTAGCCATCCTCCATTCAACCTAATGAATTTCCCCTAAGATAAGAAAAATAATTGAAAGTGAACTTGCTCCAGTGTGTTGAAGGCTTTCCAACATGGAACTCACATTTGGGAAAGAGTGGCACTTTCTGAGACAGAGTTCTAAGATGGCAGGGCAGCAAGAATGGGTATCTAGTGTAGCTTGATTCTTGCAGTTGCATTTACAATGAGTGATGATCAGATAGGTGACGATAGGAAAAAGCACTTGTTGTGATATATTATTTGTCATGCAATGTCATTCATGCCAGCTATGTGCACTCAGAAGCTTTTATCTTTCATTCTCCTCCCAGTATGTGCACCGTTAAGGGCAGATCCTGGCTGATCGGACTTGGCCTGGTGTACAGTTGGCCTTTAACAAAGGCGCTGGCATGAAGAATACTGGGATGCCAAAGCAGTTCCACCATTGCTGAGCTGATGATAGTGATGGAGGGTCCCCTAGAAGCAGGGTGTGTACACAGTGAAATGAGCAGTGGAGAAACGTGTGAGATAACTTGCCAGAGCTAACAAACAGAAATCCTTCATGAAACATCCTGAAATTGTCATTTAGCTGATTTTGGCAGGAAGTTTAAATTTTTCACACTATATATTGGAGTAGTTGACTTACAAAGGTAACAGAGTTTAAAAACCAAAGGCAAGAAGTCTGTCAGTTTGAAAGCTCCTAGGCTTTCATTTGCATTTAACATACTTCAAAGAATCATGGCTTTCCTGGTGTTGTAGTATTGTAGTCAGTAAGATGTTACTAACAGGACCTGCTCGAGAGAATCAGAAGTGTATTAGTTGCTGACTTGACATTCATTTCGGATGTCGTCCTTGAGCTAAACCTTTAGCAGAGATGCCATGTCCATGAAGTTGGGAATATGTAACAAGAAGAAATTTAAAATTTTAGTTCAATGTTTCAGATTCTATGTTTTGAAGGATCAACAGTTGTTTAACATCCTTGATCTTAATTGGATCAGGACAGACTTCATGGTGGACTGAATGGTCCCATAAATATTATCTGGCTGGTACTGACTTGCCACTTTGAGTTGAGTACCAATCCTTGTTATCATAATGTTTTTATGAGTAGGAGTTGGTGTGGTTATTCTCTGGTCTTTCTCTTACCCGTGACAGTCCTGCTGTTGGAAATGCATATACAGCCAGTTACACTTTCAATAATAACATCCATGCGCTGCTGGAACCCTGATAGCCTGAATAGTAACTGTTGGAAACAATACCTTCAAATGTCAATCTACAATTTTGGGATCGTTCTCACAATGGACAAATCAATACCCACGCTTCACATGGGTAGCTTGGAAAAAATCTTTTTATTGAAAATGAAGGATTTAATTCTTCCAGCATTGTGATTTTGTGTGGACTGAAAGCTTGAGGCACATGGATCTAGGAAAACTCATGATACCAATTTTCTTCAAAGCACAAGTGATGGAGTTAAATAATTAGTGTGTGAGTTGACCTTCCAAATGGTACCATTGCATCCCATCTCATTCAGTTCCATAGCTTCTCCTGAATGTGCTCGCTGCACTTCCAGAGGATTAACAACAGGATTTGAATCACCTTTAAGCTGCAGTATTACGCCATTTAAATTTCCTGATCACAGTAGATCCTCCGGGTAAAAGATTTTGAGATCATCGATTTCACTGCAGCATGTGTGGTCTGTCATTCTGCCACAGTGTATTTGGGAGAATTTCATGAATTGTGACTGTGCCACAATCTGTGTCATTGCTGGGCCTTTTGTGTCTTACTTGCTGTAGTTTTCAGGGAGCAAAAATGAACACATATTTAAATGAACTTGTGTATCAGCACTGCAGTGTGATTCTGCCAATACATAGAATTGGTGAATTAATATATACTCTGAGACATTCTCTCATAGGTTGCACAATGGAATGCTATTTGCTGAGGTGCATGTCTTCCATGATACATTGTGGTAATATGTTGATACTTGCTCCCATGTAGACCTTAGCTTTAATCTGTGTTCTCCTCCTCAGGACATAAGATGTTATTTGTTATAAGATCTTTTGATCACCTGGTACAATTGATTTGGCACAGGAGGTTAAGAATTGAAAACTTTGGTCATCCTCAGATATTTGTTTTTTGTTCAGTTGACCATGAACTTTATTGATAGGTCCACAAATTCAAATGTTTGTGCACCTTCTTAACACTTGCCTTGCTGCCAGCATTGTGTTGGGGTTGTACTATTTTGAAGGCAATTTGTATTTTGCTTGTGTCTGTAGCCAATCCATCTAACCTGCATATCCACTGTGGGAGGAAACTCATGAAGGCACAGGGAGAATGTGCAAACTCCATATAGATAATCACCAGAGGTGGAATCAAATGTCCGTTGGTGGTATATGCTTTACAGATATAATCTTTAGAGTAGGCGCAACAAACTGCATCTGTTACAGATTAGTTGATTTCATATATTTTCCTGTCCATAGCAATAATGTTGGTTGCAACCAGTGCTTATAATTATTGTTAACCTGCCGCTGAGGCTTCATAATCACACCTGTCCTGAAGAATTGCATCAATGGTATGGTCCTTTCTTGTACCCTGAAAATTCTTTCCAAAGGTGTTTTATTAGTGCAGGGGTAAGAACTAGCTCAAAGGGATTCTGACAATTCCTCTTCACACCATCAAACTTGATGCTCTTTGCTGTGGTATCTTCTGACAGACTGTCCAATAGACTTGCGGTTGATGTCTGTATGACATGACTCGAAGTCTGTTGATCCTGAAGTTCATTCTTACATTGATCTGGTCTTCAAGAACCTTACAGAATTTTTACTAGATCTTTCGAAAAGGATCAGATGTGTTATTTCTACAAAGCCCCTCACTGTCACAACACCTATCACTTAATCTGTAAGATATAACCATGTGCATTGTTTGAAGAGTTGTAATTCAGTAAAGGTATCACTGGATGCCCAGTCCATAATGTTGTTTCTGTCATTCACAATTCTTGAGAAACATTAAATTCCTAAGGCACATAATTGTCTGGATTTGTATTAAAATCATAGAATTCCTACATGTGAAAGCCAGCCATTCAGCCCATTGAGTCCACATCGACCCACTGAAGAGCATCACATCCAGACATCCCTCTCCTGTATTCTTGTAATGCTGCATTTTCCCATGACTAAGTGACCTAACATACACGTCTCTGGATACCATGGGCAATTTCTTCTTGCCAATCCATCTAACCTGCACATCCATAGACAGTGAGAGGAAACTCAGGCAGGCACAGGGAGAATGTGCAAACTCCATATAGATAATTACCGGAGGTGGAATCAAACCCAGTTCCCTGGCACTGTGAGGCAGTAGTACTAGCCACTGAGTCACTATGCTGCCCTGTGTTAGATTACAATAGAGGAGCACGTTTCAATAGAGCGTTTAAGAGACCCCCCCTAAGAGACGGTATAAGATTTCAATGCTCCCACATCACATCTTATGATGCAGTGATATTATCAGCATCTCTTTTAAAGTTATGTTACCAGATTGACAGTTCGACATAATGAAAGATGACTATGCCATGTTAACCGTGAAGTAATGGCACAGAAGATAACAATGTCAGAAAAAAGCCGTATGTCCAGGCTGCTGTTGTCTAGAAGGAAACTCGGAGGTGATGGCGTTCCTGTACATCTTCAACTCTTCTCTATGACTCTATGACTCTATTGTCCTTCTCTATGGTGAACCGCTGCAGGGCATTATGCAGATGGTCTATTTTGCAACCAAAATGTGCCAGTGATGGGAGTAGACAATAGCCTGTTAGTCAAATGGATTGCTTTGTGCTGGACAGTGTCCCGTTCATGTTTAGTTGTTGGAGCTGCAAAAATCCAAATAAGTAAAGGTCATTAACTTCCTCCTGTTGTCATGGAGGTGATGGATAATCTGAGATGTCAGAAGTTGAGTCAGGAGAAATACTCTTGTTTTAGTGACACAGATAGCAACTGATACATATTCTCTTTATTTAGGAATATCAGTGTTTTGTATTATTGATTGCATTATTTGCAGATTTAGTCAATTCCTCAGATACTGAAGCACTCTGTGTCCATATCAGCAAGACTTGGAAAGCATTTCAACTTGGGTTGATAACTGGCAAGTAATATCTAGTAAGTATCAAGTAATGACAAGTTCCAAAAGGTCAGAGAGTTGTCTTTCTTCTTGGCATTCAATGACATCCTTACCACTGAATCCCCCACTATCGACATCCTGGTGGTTGTTATTGATCAGAAGCTGGATTGGATTAGATATAAAAATGCTGTGACTACTGGAACAGGTTAAAGGCTGGATATCTCTAGAGACACTTGCCTTCTGATTTATCCAGGCTAGTCCTCCATCTATAAAGTATGAATCAGGAATGTGATGGAATGCTCCCCTGAATGAGTATAGTTCCAACAACACTCAACAAGCTTAACACCATTTTGCCAAGCACCCATTTCTCTTGGTACATTATCCACCATCTTAAACCTTCACTCCCTCCACCAACAACAGGCAATGGCAGCAGTGTGTACCATCACCAAAGGCACTGCAGTAATTCACATCAGTCCTTCAACATCTTTTTTCAATCAGAGAAGGACAAGGGCAGCAGATGCATGGGAACACTATTATCTTCACGTTACCATATTTCATTTTAAACAGTCTGGTGTCTACCTTTAAAACAGGAGCTCATAATATCACTACATCATTGTTCAACACACACAATTCTGACTTGGAACTGTATTGCTGTTGCTTCACACTCACAAGTCTAAATCCAAGAACTCCCTTCCATATAGTTTAAATGTGGCCATACTTAATCTACCTGGACTGTAGTATTCAAGAATGTGGTTTGGTGCTACTTTCTCTTGGATAATTGGAGATGACAGTATTATAACAGTTTTCTTTGAATTAAGTTTTAAATTTAACAAAATTACAATACAAAATCACAAGGAGAATTAATTTTTATTTGATATCATCATAATTAATTTCAAAATATATCTTAATGGTTTTGATATTTTGGTGGGACATTTATTTTTAAAATAGTGATGGCAGGAAGAGATGGCAACAAATGGTTTCAAGAAAGAGCGATGGGCTATTATGAGAGGCAAAAAGAATTGATTCATTACTGCCAATGCAATGTTACCATTTTTGTAATTAAATTATATGCTTCAATTCCTAAATTTTAAACAACAGATTTCTGGACAATTCCTGAATGCCAGGTATTTTGTGGAGTAGGTAAAGGAATCTCAATCCTGAAAGGAGAATTTGAAGGAAGTCAAATCATTGAGCAAACAAAGTAATTTGGCTACCTGTGGGATAATAGGCTGAGAAAGTATTATCGACACATCCACCTAGGAAATCAAATAAGTCACTCTGCAATCTCAGGAAAATGCTGCTCAGAGAAGAGCATAGATTTGATGTATTCTTATTTAAAAGGAAATGATTATTTGGTTACCGAAAAAGATTATTCAATAAGTGCAAAGAATTGCAAATGCTGGAAATCTGAAACAAAACAGAGAGTGATGGAGAGTTTTTGAAAGGATTTGTAGCTCAGATTATGGATGAGGTCATAGATTTATTTGCTGAGCTGATGTGTTTTTTTCTGCAGACGTTTTGTTACTTCACCAGCTGACATTGTCAGTGCGCCTCTGGTGAAGCGTTGGTGGTCTGTCCCACCTGGTATTTATTTGGCTCTGTTTACTGGTACTTCTTGTTCTGTATCTGAGTAGTTTGCATATAGCGTCGAGTTCAATATATTTATTGATTGAGTTCCGATTGTAGTGCCAGGCTTCAAGGAATTTTCTGACATGTCTGTGTTTTGCTTGTGCTAAGATGATTACATTGCCCCAGTTGAATTTGTGTCCTTCATTGTCCATGTGTTTGGAAATAAGAGAGCACTGGTTGTGTCTGGCGGTGTTGAGCTGATGTTCGTGTACTTGTATGGTCAGCTTTCTAAAACACCACATAGAGCAAATAGGAAGAAAACTGACTGCCACCGTCCAATACTCTCACAAGTACACTCTCATTTCCACCCCAAACAAGCATTTCTGACATCATTTGTAGAGAAACAAAACAGAGTTAACATTCTGAGTCCAGTAACCCTTCATCAGATGATCACTTATGTTATCTGTGACATCTAACTTGTATTAATCGACAACTGCATTTCCCAACACTGAATCATTAATCACATTGCAGTAGTACTTGATTGGCCATGAAACATCTTGGGAAGTTCTCAGATTGTGTCAGACGCTACATAAATGCAATATTTTATTTGAGCATTTCTAGTATTTATGCGAGCATGGTGGTACTTGATGGGGGAGATGGGATCATTAGGAACTGAGTAATTCTTCTCAAGCAAGCAGGTCTATTGCAGACATGCTGTATTTTTGTTATGCAAATTAAAATCTGACTAATACTTCCATTTGTTTCACAGCATTGTAAGGAATCACTGTAAAATTAGTTTAGTTAATTCAAAGTGTAGCCATTACTTGGGCATACTTCATGTATATTGTTTTGGCCAGCTAATTGCAATTTCCTTCTTTGCGATTTTAGCAATTTGAATGATGTCTAGCCCTGAACAGAGGAAGGCTTTGATTCTGGGAAGCTCAGACAAGTTGCTTCTCCCCCCAGGCCCCTTCAAAATTTATGTCTCAGTAGCATATTGCCATAGGAACAAAAAGAACAGTTTGTACTTTTGAGCTGTACTCAATCCCATGTAATAATTCAGTAGCTTCCTGAAATCATGCAACTGAATGGAACTGAAACTTGCCCGAACATTTTGGAAATTGATTTGGTCAAGTAGTCAGAGGCAAGACAATGAGCAGAATTAAGTGCCTAACCAGCCAGCAAGCAAAGTCCTTTGCTGAGCAGGATTTACGGCTCCCAGAGCAGCGTAACACCATTTTTATTCCTTGGGATTGCTCACCAGCTGTCACAGAATGGATGATATTCTCGCATATTACTTTTCTCTCACCCTACATCAAATTGGATGTAAACTATGTTAAATCTGAAATACCCACTGGGAAAAAAAAACAACATTAGGAAAGCAATCTAATCACAAGGCAGATTCAAAGCACACTGCCTACGAATGTAAAATTTCCTCAGCAGCGCCGTTCTCAAATCCCGAAACCAAATATGGAAGTTTGGAATATATAAGTGAATGGTAGTAGATTGTAATCTTCTGAGTACCAATTTGTAAGTCCAGTATCATTATCCATCTTGCTCTTAGGGCAATTACCACCTTATATAGTGGCCCACACTGGAGTGGAGCTGCAGGAGTGGGTGTTAGTGTTCAATGGCGGATACAATGCTTCACTACAATAAGACAGGTCTTTTGCCTGTCAGTGTATACTTCTCCAGATCCTGCACAATTTCTCCCAGTTATTGTCATGAAATATTTCTGCCAAATTTCAGCCATAATTAGTCTTCTCTGTGAGAGAGTGAGGTCCAACTGCAAGCGTAGCTGCAAAATAAGAGAATCTAGTAATCCATTTCTGTCATCAAGTGACTCTTTATAATGTCCAATGTTAGTGCTTCATCAGTGCTTTTTCCACAGAGAGTGGATCATGTGTGGAGTGAACTATCAGAGAAAGGGATGGATGTAGGTACAGATACAAATTAAAAGGCATTTTGATAAGTTCATGAAAAGGAAAAGTTTGGTGGGATCTGGGCCAAGTGCAGGCAAGTAGGACTCATTTAGTTTTGGGAAATGGTCAGGATGGACAAGTTGGACCAAAGGGTCAGTTTCCATACTGTATGACTCGATGGCTCCATGACTTTATATGAGAAAGGAACAAGAAAAGGCCACTCTGCCCTTTGAGCCTGCTCTGTCATTCAATTAAGATCATGGCTGATCTGATTTTAACCTAACTCTATATTTGTGCCTGACTCCATTAAGTTTTTCATCCCCTTGGTAATCAACCTCTGTCTCCAAAAAAAAATTAAAGATTCTGCATCCATTGATGAAAGGAATTCCAAAGATTCGCAGGGCTCTGAGGGAAAGAATTTTTCCTCATCACTGTCATAAATGGCTGACACCTTATTTTTCATATATGACCCCTAGTTCCACATTCCCCCACAGGAGGAATTGTAATATTGATTGCTCCTGTCTGATGACCATCTTGAGAATATTTGGATACATGAGGCTGAAGAAGGGAAGGAAGAAAAATCCAGTCCACAGTATGGCCTCAGCATGTTTAAGAAAAACATGATCGAGATTGATCATTTGTTTCAAACAAAGGCTCACTATTGAATATAATGAAATGGCATTTTAATTAGGCAAGGGACTATGGACAAATGAGTGACTTGAATAACTTTATTAAATTTTCAGAATAAATGATAAAATGCAATTAATGAAACTGGTTTGATTTATATGCATGATTGCAATTTTATATTGTATGTTACCATGTTTCATCTATTCAAGTTGCAAGATTGCCCTTCAAATGGGTGGCATGGTGGCTCAGTGGCTGGTATTGCTCCATCAAAATGCCAATGATCCAGTCTCAGGTGACTGCCCGTATGGCGTTTGCACATTCTCCCTGTGTCTGCGTGGGTTCCTCCCGGTGTTCAAGGTATCCTCCCACAGTCCAAAGAAGTGGATTGGCCACGCTAACTTGTCCATAGTGCGCAGGCTAAGTGGATTAGCTATGGGAAACGCAGGGGTAGGGTAGTGCGATAAAATGCTCTTCATTGCAGTGGTATGAACTCAATGGGCCAAATAGTCTGATTCCCCTCTGTAGGGATTCAAATCAACTTGATCCAATAATTGTCAAATCCAAGTCCCTCACGTTTCAACTGCAGATTAGTCACATCACTTCAAGTGGTTCAAACAATCAAAGCAAATAAACGCAGAAATTAATGATGTGATGTTTGTTTATATTATAAAGGAAGATCAACACTGTGTTCCAAAGCAATAATATAATATTAACTTTTCATTACTGATACCTAGATTTGGGTGTCAGTACTAAAGTCAGCATTTGTTTCTCATCTATAATAGTGCTTAAGATTGTTATAATGAGCTGTCTTCTTGAACCATCAAGTCCCAATTGTGTGGGTGTACTCATGCTGTGTTTAAGTGTGGAGTTTCAAGACCTGCACCATACATGAATGAAGGAACGGTGAAATATTTCTAAATCTGCATGATGTGATTCAGACCGGAACTTGCAAGTGGTGGCTGTAGTGATTGTAACGAGGTCAGCCAGATGGACTCATAGAATGTGAGCTCCCTGATTGGGGCTGTTAATCTGGTCCAATCGGGGTACCCTGGCTGACAGATAAAAACAGAACTGTCAGACATCCTGTTCAATTAGAGAGCTGGCTCTGAGGGAGCTGGATCAGTGTCAAGGATTCTCAATGTGTAAATAAAGGGTGACTTGGTGACAGAAAACTGGCCTCTGTGGAGTTATGATACTGGCATTCACCCTTACCTCTGCCCTTGCTTTCTGAATGGTAGAGGTCAGAGCTTGAGGAGATACTGTTGAAAGAACCATGCTAAGTGGTTGCAGTACAACTTGTAGTTGATATGCACTGCTGCTGTGGTGCACTAGTAATGGAGGAAGTTGAGATGATAGATAAGGTGCCAATCAAACTGGCTGTTTTAATCTGGATGATGTTGAGATTCCAAAACATTATACTTATCAAGGCAAGCAGGGAGCGTCAACTGGCAAGGATTCTATTTCACAGATAATACTTTCCAATTTGTCACAAGGTATTCTCTTTTATCATACTACAACCTGTGAGTTTTTAAGTAATAAACATTATGTTTAGATTGTCAGTTCCTTGCATCACACTCTGTTCATAAATGTCATGGTTTAAGATGCAACGTATCATTACACCAACAAATTAAAATTGCTGCCAGTCGATAATGATAAGTCAAAGATTGAACAAAATTGTCAACAATGCTAAAGATAAATCACATAACATATTTTACATTAAAAACTGATACATCCTGAACTATCCTAATTAAAAGGGTGAAAGATATAGATTCCATAAGAATGCCCAAAAGGTAAATTGGGCAGGTATTTAAAGAGACAAAAATAGAAATTGCTGGAAAATCTCAGCAGGTCTGGCAGCATCTGCAGAGAGAAATCAAAATTAACCTTTTGAGTTGGGTGACCCCTGCTCAGAACAGTTCTGAGGAAGGGTCACTTCACCCAAAACATTAACTCTTATTTCTCTCCACAGATGCTGCCAGACCTACTGAACTTTTCCAGCAATTTCTACTTTTGTTTCTGATTTCACAGGATCCACAGTTCTTTCCGTTTTTATTGGGAATTTAAAGATGCTGAATTATTCAGGAAGATAATGTGAAAAAAAAACTGGTTGTGTGGCTAAATTGCAGTTATTACTTTTTAAAAAGCACAGGCATTAACAAACTAAATGATCTGCTTGTCGTGTTGGATGATGCAATGATTCCAAAAATCTTTTTATTCAATTACTGTTAGCCCATTTGTGGGGCATTAAATGATAACTCTGCAGCATTTGCAATGCAACAAGCATATTTCCTTGACGTCCCATTTCAGTCCTGCTTTAAAGTATGTATTGAACTCTGAGAGTGTCTACTGCAAGTCTGCTTACTCAGATTTTCTAGATTAAAAGCATAGTTTCTAACAAGACCTTTATGGAAGATTCACAAACTTGAAGGAAGTAATCTTTAATTCTGAAGACGTCATTTCTAAGTGGTTTAGGCTAAAGTGCTACCCTATGTTCTCCCTTTCCAAGTTATTAAAGTCACATTGACATATAACTTTCCCTGGGAAAAAAAATGTCTGCAAAGATGCTCACAGTAAAACACCTTATGAGAAATTATTCAATCTAAGCCTTTCTTGAAGTTTACAGGTTGATGATATAGATCATAGGACAGTACAGCACAGAAACAAGCCCTTTGCTCCCCCCACCCCTCCCCATATCTGCATTAACCATGATGCCATTCTCAACAAATTACATCTGCCTGCATATGGCTCATATTCCTCTAATCACTGCTTATTCATGTGTCTGTCCAGCTGCCTCTTAAATGTTGCTATTAAATCTGCTTCTACCACCTCCCCTGACAGCACATCCCAAATAAAAAAAAGTCCCCGTATATTTCCTTTAAACTTTACCTCTCGTCTTAAACCTTTTCCCCTTAGGATGTGAAATGTCCACACTTGGAAAGTTTCCAATTCCACCCCGTCCATGCCTCTCATAACTTTATATACTTCAACAGTTCATCGCCTCAGCTTCTGATGCAAACAATCTATGTCTGTCTATTCTCTCCAATTATTTCCAAACTGGGCAACATTCTGGTCAACCTCTTTTGCACCATGTCCACCCAATAGTTTGGAAACCAGAAGTGCACGTAATCTTGCAAATGTGGCCTAGCTGATTTTTTGTTAAGTAGCTGCAATATGAATTGCCAACAACTATGCTCAATGCCCCAACCAATGAAGACAAGCATGCCACCCTCCTTCTTTATCACCTTGGTCACTTGCGTTCATATTTTCATCATGGACTTGGTTGCCAAAATGCCTCTGTGTATCAATGCTCCTAAGAATTCTGCCATTTACTGTACACTTTCTTCTTGCATTTGACCTCCCAAGATATATCACCTCACACGTCTTTGGATTAAATTTCATCTGATATTTTTCTGCTTAACATTTCAAACTTTACCTTTTTTATTTAAATTACCTCTTCTTGGTGCTTGATCCATAGTAGTAATCTTCATAGTGTTGTTCGAACATATCTATATCACAGCATAAGACTTTTCAACAATATCAAATAGCAACCAGTGCTATCTTTCTCCAAACTTGGTGGCTGATGTACATTATACAGTGGAAATAAAAACAACTATGATTTTATGACCTCTCATGCAGATAGATATCAATCAGCTGACTGTTCCCTTACCTCTATCATTATAGCTAGTAATACTTAGAAAATTTATTTCACTATTCGTTCTTAACTGCAGCAAACCTCCTGCAATACTTCTAGAAAAAGGAAAATAAGAACTGGAGTGGACCATTCAGTCCCTTTAAACTACTCCATTCATTCAGTGGTGGCATGGTGGCTCAGTGATTAGCACTGCTGCCCCAGGGTCCCAGGTTCGATTCCAGCCTCAGGCAGACTATGTGTGTGGAGTTTGCACATTCTCTCTGTGTCTGCGTGGGTTTCCTCCGGGTGCACTGGTTTCTCCCCACAATCCAAAGATATGCAGGTTAGGTGAATTGGCCCATAGTGTTAGGTGCATTAGTCAGAGGGAACTAGGTCTGGGTGGGTTACTCTTCGGAAAATCGTATGGACTTGTTGGGCCGAAGGGCCTGTTTCCAAGCTGTAGGGAATCTCACCGATTCCATGATCTTTCTCTGTATGTTCAGTTATAATCCCAGTTGATGGTAATACTGGACCAGTCCGATTTCAGACTGAAAGCTGGCTAAATAGATAATATATAGTTGTGGTTAGTTTCTAAAACATATTAATGCAAGGCTCCAGAACTTCTTAACAACAGAACATAAGTTTATTACATAAAATACACAAAAAAGTAATGTAGTTGGAACGATTCTAATACATGCAGGAAAATAAAGTTTCAAAGTGCCCTCCAACACCATTTTTTATTGATTCAATTCCAGAGAAATGGCACTCCTATTTCAACTCTTTAATTTAAACTCAACTTTTGAGTAACTCTGTCCAGTTTCTTTTCCTTGCGGCTGTAAAGGTAATATTATGGTTTATTTCCAAGGCTGTTGGCACAAACCTTTCACAAATCTGATTGTCCCAACTATTTCTGTTTTAACACTTGAATATTTCTGTTCAAACTCTGCTGACTTAAAGGCTTCACCAACGAAAACACTTTAGCTGTCGTTCCCTGAACTAAAGCTCTTATTCTATAGCTAGGAGAAATGTTTTCCTTTGAGTCACAGAGGAGAAAGTGTGGACTGCAGATGCTGGAGATCAGAGTCGAGAGTGTGGTGCTGGAAAAGCACAGCAGGTCAGGCAGCATCTGAGGATCAACATTTCGGGCATAAGCCCTTCGTCAGGAATGAGGCCTGAAATGTTGATTCTCCTGTTCCTCGGATTCTGCCTGACCTGCTTTTCCGGCACCACTCCAATCTTGACTCTGATCTCCAGCATCTGCAATCGTCACTTTTCCCTGGTTGATTTCAACCCCATCTTCCAAGGATGCCTACCTTGAAGAAGTTCTCCTCCTCTCTCTACAAGGATCTCAATGAGTGCCTCTCTCACTTCACCTCCCAGGTCATCTCCCCTGCCCTGAAGCTCTTCAGCCGATTCCTGATGAAGGGATTATGCCTGAAACGTTAATTCTTCTGCTCCAGGGTCGCTGCCTGACCTGCTGTGCTTTTCCAGCACTACACCCTCGACTTAGAGTCATTGAGTTATATTGTACAGAAACAGAACTGCCAGTCCAACTTGCCCATGCCGATCAGATATCCTATATCAATCTAATCCCATTTGCCAGCAATTGGTCTATATTCTACCAAACCCTTTATATTCATATACCCATCCAGACGCCTTTTAAATGTAGTTATTTTACCAGCCTCTAACACTTCTTCTTGCAACTCATTTGATATAAAAGCTATACTCTGTGTGAAAAAGTTGCCTCTTAGGTCCCTTTTAAATCTTTCTCCTCTCACCTTAAAACTATACCCTCTAGTTTTGGACTCTACCACACTTGTGAAAAGACCTTGGCTATTCACACTATCCAAGTTTCTGATGATTTTATAAATCTCTACAAGGTCACCCCTCAGCTTCTGACGCTCCAGGGAAAATAGCTCCAACCTATTCAGCCTCTCCCTACAGCTCAAACCTGGCAATATCCCTATAAATCTTTTCTGAACCCTTTCAAGTTTCAGAACATCTGAACTGAACACTTGCTTCTACTGAATTGAGACCTTGATCATTCACTTCTGAAGTCAAAACTGAACCTAATGGCTTTCTGGTCATTATAAAACACAGGAAAGTATAAACATTATGTGCGGTAATACTAAAGGGGCACTTGACTGTGGTTACAGGCTTTCTTGAAATTGGTACTTTTTGGCCACTATCTTCAATTACTTTCTGACTGGCTCAAACAAAACTACCTTCACAGAACTGACAGAAACCCATCTGCCTCTATTTTAAAATCTGCATCCCAAAGCACAATACTTATCAATTACACATCTTTTCACATTACCAATGCCTCATGTCCCTTTGATTAACAAAGGTCTACTAACAAACTCAAACTTATTTTTTGACCATTGACTCGGCACTACTTTGCTGACAGAAGAGAGCTCCAAACTTCTATGACCTATGCATTTGAAAACTAATGTTTTCTAATTTCACTCCAGAATGTTTGACTCCAATTTTCTTGCCATTTCATATTACACAAAATGACAGTTAGGAATTTCCAGAAATCTGTATAATTTGGCCTTGTCACATTTTTTGATATGTGACATTTTAACAAAATGCTCCCTGTGGTTTGCCTCACAATTTCAGTTGTCACTGTTGTAGTAAGGGACTACCAGCTCACAATGCTGCATGAGCTGCTGCACAAAATGAAGGCTGATGCCAGGAACCTCTTTAAACGTCGGGAAGTACAGAGCCTTCAGGGCTGGGTGTGGTAGAGTTAAAACCCATCATTGTCGAACTAGGGAGCATCTTGTGGTTAATGAGATCATGGAATGCCTGCACTGAGAAAACAGGCCATTCAGCCCAATGAGTCCTAACAGACCCTCTGAAGAGTATCCCACCCATCCTACACTATCCCCTAAACCCTACATTTCTCATCGCTAATCCACCAAGCCTACACATCTCTGAGCAATTAACATGGCCAATCCATATATTTTGCTTTAACAGTAGCTCTCTTTGCTATACTTGAGAGTTTTCCTGCAAGCGTCTGTCTTTTTGGGAGCTTACTACTTCCTCCTCAGTTGACATTTTCACTTTTTATCAGAATAACCACGATATTAATCTATATATTTGAAAGTATTAAATCTTCCATTTTCTGTAAGCAAGGAGAGAGGATCACAATAGGGAAAATGGGGCAGGAATAACAGCTCAACACAGCAAGCCATTTAAAGACTGATAGCAACCCAAGCTGTAATCAAAGGTGAGTTACGCATGACCCTCTGACAGGAATAGGAAATGAAGGCAAAGATTAACATTTACATTGCACTATCTGCTGCCTCAGGATGCCTAAAATGTTTTCACAAACTGTTAACCATGTTTAAGATGCAGTCACTACTGTTTAGAAGAAACATTGTTCAATTTGTAGGTGAATGGAGATGAATAGTCATAGGAATAAAGACATTTGATTTCTGCAATGACAACAGGAAGAATAGAGGACTATCATGTTCATAAAGAACTGACAACAAAAAGTCAGGGGAGCAACTGACTTAACTTTGCTGCTATGCTAAGATTACCAAACTTTCTGTTTTACAAGAGTCCTAGGAATTAAGGAACTGGCATTTACAGAAATAAGTTTCTCCTTCCATGAACTGCGAACATCATATTGTGTTCGGTCTCTGAGGTTTTGAAGTTTGTGATACCCTTTTTAGATCTGCTAGCCATCATTGATCTTTTTTTCTCCTTTCACTAGCACTACAGACGTCTACCCCTTTGCTGCACACTTTCCATTCTAATATTCCACTCATTCGACGAACATTAAGGACATTTGTGTACCCATTACCCTGCATTCTGGTGCTGTAACCTGGATTTGCACAGCCTGCATGTTTCACATTATTTAAAATTACTCGATCCCACAAGTTGTTGATGGCTTGGGACTGCCATTGTACTGCTGGAACTTTGAGCCGATAGACATGTGCAGCACAAAAGGATGCCGTTTGTACCTTAATACTTGTGTTAGCCTCCTTCTCTTGTAACCATTTATACTTCCTTATTCATATCCCTTTTTAAAGCTGAAAAGGATCTTATAGATATTTCTACTGTGGAATCCCTAGCCTTAACATTCCATCTTGTAGAACATAGAACACAGAGAAGTACAGCACAGTACAAGTCTTTGGCTCACAATGTTGTACCGTGGAGTAATCCTAATGTAAAATAAAATAACCTAAGCTCCCCTCAATTCACTGGTGTCCATGTGCATGTCCAGCAGTTGCTTAAGTGTCTCCAATGACTCTCCTTCCAAGACTACAGCTGGCAATACATTCCATGCATTCACAACTCTCTGTGTAAAGAACCTACCTCAGATGGCTCGTCTATACCTTCCTTCTAACATCTTAAAACTATCAATCCTGCACTGGGGAAAGGTCTCTGGCTACCACCTGTACCCATGCCTCTCATTATCTTGTATACCTGGATCAAGTCACCTCTCTTCATCCTTCTCTCCAGAGAGAAAAGTCCGTGCTCAGTCAACCTCTCCTTGTAAGACAAGTCCTCAGATCCAGGCAACATCCTGGTAAACTGTCTTTGCATCCTGTCCAAAGCCTCTGTATCTTTCCTATAATAGGGCGACCAGAACTGGACACAATATTCTAAGTGTGGCCTCACCAGGGTTTTGCAGAGCTGCAGCAAATCCTCACAGCTCTTAAACTCGATTCCCCCGTATATATATATATATATATATAAAATATAAAAAACATAAAATACTTATATATATGAAAAACATAAATTACCTCTTACCTCTTCCGTCATTTTTTTGACTCTATTCTTAAATTCATATTCTACTTCGAAGCTCACCAGCAATTACCTTTAACTTGTTTGCTTTACGAAGTCTCTCATATTTGTAAATACCTTCCCTTAGCTTTGTTTGTTCTAATGAAATGCTTAAACTCATCTCTCAGCATGTCGAAAGCTTTTCATCCCTAATATTATCTTAGCGAATCTCTTCTGCACCTCCCCAATATCCGTCTACTTCCTTCCCATTCATATACCCTTCCAGATGTCTTTTAAATGTTGTCATTATACCAGCCCACACAACATCCCTTGGCAGCTCACTCCATACATTCTCCACTCTCTGCATGAAAAAGTTGCTCCTTAGGTGCTTTTAAATCCTTCCCCTCTCACCTTAAAACTATGCCCTCCAGTTTTGGACTGCTGAATCCTGGCAAAACACCATGGCTTTTCATCATATCCATGCCCTTCATGATTTTATAAACACCTATAACCTCAGCCCCTTATGCTCCAAGGAAAATAGCCCAGCCTTTACAGTCTATTCCTATAGTTCAAACCCCCAACCCTGGGAGTACTCTTGTAAATCTTTTCTGAACTGTTTCAAGTTTCACAACATCCTTCGTATAGCAGGGAGACCAGAAATGAATGCAGTTTTCCAGACGTGGCCTAATCAATGTCCTAGACAGCTGTCACGTAACCTCTCAACTCCTACAGTCAATGCACTAAACAATAAACCCCAATAAACAATGCACCCCAACCACCATCAATCACATTACCAATGAAAACATCATGAAGCTAGTGGACCTGTGCCTCACCACCCACTTCACCTTCAACAACATAATCTACAAATAATCCAATGGCACACCCATGGGATCTCCGCTATCAGGATTCATAGCAGAAGCGGTAATGCATAGACTAGAACAAACAGCCCGACCAACCATCAAACCAAAAATCTGGGTCCGCTACGTAGATGACACATTTGTCATCACAAAACAAAACAAGATAGAAGAGACATTTAACATCATCAACAACACCTTCACAGGCATAAAATTCACCAAGGAGGAAGAAACCGACAACAAACTCCCATTCCTGGGCGTCACAGTCGAAAGAACGGACAATGGAGAACTACAAACCTGCGTATACAGAAAACTGACAAACACTGACCCAATACTTAACTACACCAACAACCATCCCCACACACACAAACGAAGCTGTATCAGAACACTATTCCAACGAGCCACCTCACACTACAGCACAGACGAACTTCGAAAAACAGAGGAGAACCACCTATACAACGTATTCAAGAAGAACAGATACTCAAAAAATACAGTCCGCAGATTCCTCAAGAATAAACCACAACAAGCAGACCAAACACAGCCAGAAACCCTAACCACCTTACCATACATCAAAGAAGTTTCAGAAATGAAAGCCAGACTACTAAGACCCCTCAGAATCCTAGTAGCACACAAACCCACCAACACTCTCAAAGAAAAACTAACAAACTTAAAAGATCCAGTACAACCCATGGACAAAATCAACGTCGTCTACAAAATTCCATGCAAGGACTGCCACGAAGACTGTGAAGGACAAACAGGAAGAAAGTTAGCCACCAGCATACACTAACACCAGCTAGCCACAAAAAGACACGACCCTCTCTCCCTCGTAGCCCTACACACGGAGAAAAAAAACCCCACCATTTTGACTGGGACAACACATCCATCCTGGGACAGGCTAAGCAAAGACATGCCAGAGAATTCCTAGAGGCCTGGCACTCCAACCACAATGCCATAAACAAATACATAGATCTAGATACCATCTATCAACCCCTCAGAAAACAAATAGGAACTGACATCACCACAAACCCCAGGAACCCCATCCAAGAGAAAGATATAAATAGAAAGCAGGAGACAACAGCTTTGCTTCACTTGGAGGTTGCCACTGATGATGTTACCTAGCCAGGTAATGAAACGTCTGGATATCAAACCTACAGCTCAGCGAGCAAACCTACACCCTAAACAGAACAATAAAGGCAACTTACCAACAACCTTCTGCACTATCTTATCTACCTGCGACTCCACTTTCATAGCTGCTTGTCCCATTCCCACACATCGTAAATTTTGTAAAGACTGAAAAACTTATCTAACACCCACTAACATTCAATATATGACCTCATGGCATTTAACCAGTGCGTTTAAATAATTATAGTAAATTTTGACTCAATCTTATCTACCCAAAGAGTTGCATATGTTTAGCCTTACCTCTTTGTTTTTGTAATCTTTACCCCTTATTTGTTAAACATTTGTTTCCATTTTTTTAATGCAAATTTATAAAATTGCCCTTCATTCATAGGTATTAAGATGCCTGAGAAATTCTCTTCGTTCCTCTATACTTGTAAAATTTACGTGATGTATCGAATCAATGGATTTCTGTTGCAGGAAAAATGAAAAAATAGTGCCCAGTGTGCACATATTAAACTGTCAGCATCTGTGAAAATAAAGCAGAGCTAATATTTCAGGTCCAGTGACCCTTCTTCTGAGAAAATTTCCAATAAAATTCATTTACAGAGTCAAAAACTAGAGCAATCTTCTTGAAGCATGCAAATGGGCAGTATTTTTCCATCAAAGAATATTCATTTCTGTGTTTAAGAACAGCAATCTGGTACAGTTTTATTAAAAAAACAAACTGACAATATGTCATACACCAAAAATAAGGATCTTGAAAGAAGGTATGCAGTCCTCTGTCTGCGTGCAACAATTTTGCAACTTATCCCTCTGGTGGCTCTTCACCGAAGAAAATGAAGATCTTTCCCAAATAGCACAGTCAGTGGATTCTCATGATTTTGAGCTGGGATCACATGTAGTTTTGTAAGTGGGTTTGATCTATGTAAATTGAAACTTGCAATTAAAATTGCAAAAATCTTAAGGTATTTGATTTTGGATCCAACTCACTTACACTTTAATTTTTCAATCTTTGATTTTTTTTGGCTACTTCTGCAATGATTGCACTGATATTACTAAAGGAAAGTATACAAACTCTTATTCCATTTTCCTTATTATTCCTCCTGTCTAATGTATCTTCTTGCATTTTACATAATATTTTATCTTCTACATAATATTTTATCTGACCTATATGTGTCCAAATTTTTTGCTATGTCCTCCTGAACTCATATTCACAGTTAAACATTCTATAATATTTATACTTGAGCAGTCTGTAGCTTTTGAATTTTGAGAAAGAGTTATATCAGACTTGTAATATTAACTCTGTTTCTCACACCACAGATGTTGCCAGACACATTGAATTTCTCCAGCGCTTGCTGTTTTTATTTTTATTGTGCAGGTGTGAGACACAATGAAAGATACAAGGTACATGAATCTTTATTCAGTTTCCACCACCAGGAAGAAAAGAAACACCCAAGTGGCCAATGACAAGCAGTGCCCTTCACATCATAGGGCAATGCTGCGTGATCAAACAGTGAAGGGGAGGTCAGGGATTAAATCAAAATAGAGTTGGAGGGGGAAATAATGCACTCCACTCCCTGCAGTGCCCACCTCTCCCTGAACAACTCCAGGGTGTTGGTGGACACTGCGTGCTCCTTCTCCAGAGACACCCAGGCTCTAACATAACCGAGGAAGAGGGGCAGGCAGTCGGCCCTAACAACCCCCTCCACGGCCCGTTGCCTGGACCTGTTTATGGCCAGTTTGGCTAGGCCCAGGAGCAGACCCACCAGGAGGTCTTCAGACCTGCCCTCCCTCCTCCGGATGCCCAAAGATCAGGAGCGTGGGACTGAAGTGCAACCAAAAACAGTGGACGAGGTTTTTGAGAAAATCAAAAAGGGAGTGCAAACGCCCACTCCCAATATACACATGGTCCATAGACTCCACAGCTCCACAGAACAAGCAGTTAGCCTTGGAGCCTGTGAATCACCGCAATCTGCGGTTGCAGGGGATCGCTCCACCCCAGATCCCCGCGAGAAAGGGGAGGACTCCCGCATAGAGAGCCCTCCACTGGGAATCCGCACCACCCAGCGGTACACTTGCAGTTTGTATTTCTTTTTTTTCTGATACTCCTGTTTATTTTTAAAATTTTTTTTCTTCTTTTTCTTTCTTCTATTAACCCCCACACTAACGCCTAACTGCGGTAGTGTTTATTTTTTCCCCAGCCCCGTTCGTTCGTTCGTTCGTTCGTTCGTTGGTTGGTTGGTTGGTTGGTTGGTTGGTGTGGTGTGTGTGTGGTTGGTGTGTGTGTGTGTGTGTGTGTGTGTGTGTGTGTGTGTGTGTGTGTGTGTGTGTGTGTGTAGGTGTGAGACACAGTGCGCACACTGTTTTTATTTCAGATTACCAGCATTGGCAGTAGTTTACTTTTAAGTGGGTTTAATTTAATTGAGCCTACCTAATTAAGGAAGCTCCAATTAACACCTTTAACCTGTTTAGTTCAGCTGTTTTAGATTCAACAATGATAGAACCATCAGGAAGATGCTTGGCATGCTTATTTGCCACTGGGTGATAGGAATCCCAGTGAAGGGCTGTCTAGATGGAACTCCTCCCTCTTTCCAGAGCAGGCCTGGGATGACATTGTTGTGTGAAGCAGCCCCTTATAACAGCAGATTGCAACGGTTCATGGACTCCCAGCTCAACTGTTTGTGGAAACAAAAATAGAAAATGCTGGAAAAGCTCAGCAGATCTGGTAGCATCTGTGGAGAGGAATAGGAGTTAACATTTCTGGTTGAGTGACCTTCCTCAGAACTGGCCCCACTCCTGAGAAAGGGTCACTGGACCTGAAACATTAACTCTGATTTTTCTCCACAGACATTGCCAGATCTGCTGAGTTTTTTCAGCAAATTCTACTTTTGTTTCGGATTGACAGCATTCACAGTTCTTTCAGGTTTTGTTATTTTGCAGCACAATAGAGTCCAAGGACCGTGTGTATCTTGGCTCCGGGCATTTGGACTCCCTGTTTTGTTATTTGAATGACCTGCTGCTGTGTTTTTGGTAGCACTTCAGCCCCATGCTCCTGATCTTTGGGCACCCGGTGCAGAGGGTTGTGGACAGATCCGAGGATCTTGTTGTGGGGTGCTCCTGGGCCTGAGCAGGCTGGCAATAAACAGGTCCAGGCAGTGGGGCATAGAGTGGACCATCTCTGTCGACTACATGCTCCCTTCAGCAGTTACATTTGAGCCTGGGTGTCACTGGAGAAGGAGCACATGATGTCCATCAGTGCTCTCAACATCTGTAGGGAGAGGTGGGTACCACAGGAGATGGATTGTTTTATTTCCCGCTCTGACTCCATTTTGATTTAGTTTCCTCCTTCTCTCTCTATCCACCTCTCCCCTCTTCACATTGTAATGACAGCATTACCCTTACCAGGTTTTGCTTGTTAATGGTTCACTGGCCATATGGGTGTTTTTTTTTCTGGTGGTGGAAATATTGAATAAAGTCCTTCCACAATCTTGTTTTTTCTAAACAAGAAAAACAAGGTTTGCTTGTTAATATTCAGGTGGCCACATGGGTGTTTTCATGGAGGTGAAAAAATGAATAAGAAATTAATCAGGCAGGGCAAAGGGCTCTGATAGTGCAGTTGCAGTGTTCTTAATTTTGAGCCAGGAGACCCAGGTATAAGATCCATTTGTTCTAAAGGCATATAATAACATTTCTGTACAGGGTGATCTGGAAAGTATCCATAACTGAGGTTAAGTTGTAGTTTCAGTCTCTGGGTTAAAGTTTCACCTTTCATTGATTGAAAGTTTAACATCAGTAACCCCTCAGTCCTCTGGCACCATACCTGCATCAAAAAAAGGTTTGGAAGATTGTGGTTTCTGCCTCCTGTGATGAAATGTGTGTACTTTATATACTGTATTATGGGATTTGGATTTAGAATAGAAGTGGATGGATGTGGGATAGTCTCTGCAGGTTTTGTTTAAATAGGTCACATGTTCCATTTGCTATAGTGATTCAAGGTGCACCCATTCCAAGAATGCATGTCAATGCAGTCAAGTGGCTGGAACATCCCCTGTAGTGTTGATGGATGGAATGTTTATCTTGTTGAGTTTACAACAGATCAGAAATCCTTTAATTTTGTTTTACTTCATGGTACAATGGTTCAATGTCTCTGTTCAAAAGAAGCAGGAATTTAGTTCTTAAAGAAGTTCTTAAAGCAGAAGAACCAAATCAGTTCAGGGGAACTTGTCACTTTCAGAGAAATGGTTTCCAGCTTATGAAGTTTTCATGTCAGGAAGGTTTGTCTTTAAGTCACTGGAACTGAGAAATCTTTGGCAATCAGAATTGTGAAAAATTCATACCAGCAGACTCAGAAAGGAGTCATTAGTATTTACTGTGGACAAGGATATGAAAGATATAGAAAGTAGCAAAATAGATGGTGACACCTTGCAAAATGTCCTTATTACAGAGGAAGAAGTGCTAAATATCTTGAAATGCAGAAAAGTGGATAAATCCCCAGGAACTGATCAGGTGTGCCCTAGAACTCTATGGGAAGCTAGAGATGTGATTGCTGGGCCCCTTGTTGGGATATTGGTATCATCGAGAATCACAGGTGAAGTGCCGGAAGACTAAAGGTTGGTTAAGAAGGGTACTAAGGACAGGCCAGGGAACTATAGACCAGTGAGCCTGACCTCGGTGGGCAAGTTGTTGGAGGGAATCCTGAGGGACAGGATGTATAAGTATTTGGAAAGGCAAGGACTGATTAGGGATAGTCAACATGGCTTTGTGCGTGGGAAATCATGTCTCACAAACTTGATTGAGTTTTTTAAGGAAGTAACAAAGAGGATTGATGAGGGCAGAGCAGTAGATGTGATCTATATGGATTTCAGCAAAGCATTTGACAAGGTTCCCCATGGGAGGATGGTTAGCAAGGTTATATCTCATGGAATAAAGGGAGAACTAGACATTTGGATTCAGAACTTGTTCAAAGGTAGAAGACAGAGGGTGGTGGTGGAGGGTTGTTTTCTGGACTGGAGGCCTGTGACCAATGGAGGGCCACAAGGATTAGTGCTGGGTCCTCTACTTTTTGTCATTTACATAAATTATTTGGATGCGAGCATAAGAGGTATGGTTGGTAAGTTTGCAGGTGACACCAAAATTGGAGGTGTAGTTGACAGCGAAAAAGGTTCCCTCAGATTACAACAGGATCTGGACCAGATGGGCCAATGGGCTGAGAAGTGGCAGATGGAGTTTAATTCAGATAAATGCGAGGTGCTGCATTTTGGGAAAGCAAATCTTAGCAGGACTTATACACTTAATGGTAAGGTCCTAGATTAGATTAGATTAGTTTACTTACAGTGTGGAAACAGGCCATTTGGGCCAACAAGTCCACCCCGACCTGTCGAAGCGCAACTCACCCAGACCCATTCCCCTACATTTACCTCTTCACCTAACACTACGGGCAATTTAGCATGGCCAACTCACCTAACCTGCACATTTTTGTACTGTGGGAGGAAACCGGAGTACCCGGAGGAAACTCATGCAGACATGTGGAGAATGTGCAAACTCCACACAGTCAGTTGCCTGAGGTGGGAATTGAATCTGGGTCTCTGATGCTGTGAGGTAGCAGTGCTAACCACTGTGCCACCGTGCCAATAGTGTTGCTGAACAAAGAGACCTTGGAGTGCAGGCTATAGCTCCTTGAAAGTGGAGTCACAGGTAGATAGGATAATAAAGAAAATGTTTGGTATGCTTTCCTTTATTGGTTAGAGTATTGAGTATAGGAATTGGGAGGTCATGTTGCAGCTGTATAGGACATTGGTTAGACCACTGTTGGAATATTGCATGCAATTCTGGTCTCCTTCCTTTCGGAAAGATGTTGTGAAACTTGAAATGTTCATAAGACCATAAGACCATAAGACATAGGAGTGGAGGTAAGGCCATTCGGCCCATCGAGTCCACTCCACCATTCAATCATGGCTGATGGACATTTCAACTCCACTTACCCGCATTCTCCCCATAGCCCTTAATTCCTTGTGACATCAAGAATTTATCAATCTCTGCCTTGAAGACATTTAGTGTCCCCGCCTCCACTGCACTCTGCAGCAATGAATTCCATAGGCCCACCACTCTCTTTCTGAAGAAATGTCTCCGCATTTCTGTTCTGAATTGACCCCCTCTAATTCTAAGGCTGTGTCCACGGATCCTAGTCTCCTCGCCTAACGGAAACAATTTCCTAGCGTCCACCCTTTCCAAGCCATGTATTATCTTGTAAGTTTCTATTAAATCTCCACTTAATCTTCTAAACGCCAATGAATACAATCCGAGGATCCTCAGCTGTTCCTCGTATGTTAGACCTACCATTCCAGGGATCATCCGTGTGAATCTCCGCTAGACACGCTCCAGTGCCAGTATGTCCTTCGTGAGGTGTGGGGACCAAAACTGGACACAGTACTCCAAATGGGGCCTAACCAGTGCTTTTATATTCCAACCCTCTTGAGATAAATGACAACATTGCATTCGCTTTCTTAATCACAGACTCAACCTGCATGTTTACCTTTAGAGAATCCTCAACTAGCACTCCCAGATCCCTTTGTACATTGGCTTTACGAATTTTCTCACCGTTTATAAAGTAGTCTACGCTTTTATTCTTTTTTCCAAAGTGCAAGAACTCGCATTTGCTCATGTCGAATTCCATCAGCCATTTCCTGGACCAAACTGTCTAGATCCTTCTGCAGCCTCCCCACTTCCTCAGTACTACCTGCCTGTCCACCTAACTTCATATCATTGGCAAACTTCACTAGAATGTCCCCAGTCCCTTCATCCAGATCATTAATATATAACGTGAACAGCTGCGGCCCCAACACTGAACCCTGCGGGACACCGCTTGTCACCGGCTGCTATTCCGAGAAAGAACCTTTTATCCCAACTCTCTGCCTTCTGTCAGACAGCCGATCCTCAATCCATACCAGTAGCTCACCTCAAACACCATGGGCCCTCACCTTGCTCAGCAGCTTCCCGTGTGGCACCTTATCAAAGGCCTTTTGGAAGTCTTGATAGACCACATCCACTGGGTTTCCCTGGTCTAACCTACTTGTCACCTCTTCAAAGAATTCCAACAGGTTTGTCAGGCAGACCTCCCCTTATTAAATCCATGTTGACTTGTTCTAATCAGACTCTGCTCTTCCAAGAATTTAGAAACCTCATCCTTAATGATGGATTCCAGAATGTTACCAACAACCGAGGTTAGGCTAATTGGCCTATAATTTTCCATCTTTTGTCTTGATCTTTTCTTGAACAAAGGGGTTACAACAGCGATTTTCCAATCATCCGGGACTTTCTCTGACTCCAGTGACAAGAAAGTGAAGGATCTCAACCAATGCCTCCGCTATTTCCTCAGCCACCTCCCTCAGAACTCTAGGATGTATCCCATTGGGGCCAGGAGATTTATCAATTTATGACCTTTTAGCTTTTCTAGCACTTTCTCTTTTGTAATGGCAACCATACTCAACTCAGCCCCCGACTCCCTTTAATTGTTGGGATATTACTCATGTCTTCCACTGTGAAGACTGACGCAAAGTACTTGTTAAGTTGTTAAGTTCTCCTGCTATTTCCTTATCTCTCATCACGAGGCTTCCAGCATCAGTTTGAAGTAGCCCAATGTCTACTTTTGCCTGTCGTTTGTTTCTTATGTATTGAAAGAGACTTTTACTATCATTTCTAATATTACTGGCTAGCCTACCTTCATTATTTGATTCTCTCCTTCCTTATTTCTTTCTTTGTTATCCTCTGTTTATTTTTGTAGCCTTCCCAATCTTCTGATTTCCCACTGCTCTTGGCCACTTTATAGGATCTCTCTTTTTCTTTAATACATTTCCTGACCTCCTTTGTCAGCTATGGCTGTCTAATCCCTCCCCGGATAATCTTTCTTTTCTTGGGGTTGAACATCTGTACAGTGTCCTCAATTATACCCATACACCCCTGCCATTTTTGCTCTACTGTCTTTCCCACTAGGCTCTCCTTCCAGTCTATTTTTCTCAGTTCCTCTCTCATCCCCTCATAATTACCTTTATTTAACTGTAACACCATTTGCCTTCTCTCTTTCAAACTGCAGACTGATCGCTGCTTCCTAAGGGTTCCCTTACTTTAAGATCTTTTATAAAGTCTGGTTATAAAGTTTGGTTCATTACATAGCACTAGGTCCAGAATAGGCAGCTCCCTTGTGGGCTCCATGACAAGCTGTTCCAAAAAGCCATCCTGTAAGCATTCAAACAATTCTTTTTCTTTGGATCCACTGGCAACATTATGTACCCAGTCCACCTGCATACTGAAGTCTCCCATGATCACCGTGACCTTGCCTTTCTGACATGCCTTCTCTATTTCCCGGTACATGTTGTGCCCCTGGTCCTGACCACTGTTAGGAGGTCTGTACAAAACTCTCATTATGGTTTTTTTGCCTTTGTGGTTCCCCAATTCCACCCACACAAACTCCACATCATCCGACGCTATGTCATTCAGTGCCATAGATTTAATTTTGTTCTTAACTAACAAGGCAACCCCACCTCCTCTGCCACCTCCCTGCCTTTTCGATAAGTTGAAAATCCTTGGAGGTTTAACTGCCAGTCCTGACCCCCCTGTAACCATGTTTCTGTGATGCCTACCACATCATAATCATTCACTATGATCTGTGCCATTAGTTCATCTGCTTTGTTATGAATGCTACGAGCATTTAGGTAAAGTGCCTTAATGCTAACTTTATTATTAGGGATATTGGAAGTCATAAGATGTCCTAAGTTATCCTTCCTTTTTGCTGCATTCCCAGTCTGCCTCGAGTTTAAATCCGCCTGCATATATGCTATCCTGTTGCTTATCTTTCCATTTAACTCCATACTCCCTGTCGCTTTCACTTTCCCTTCCCCCCAACTCTGAAGTTTAAAGTCCTACTGACCACCCTATTTATCCTCTTCGCTAGAACATTGGTACCTGATCAGTTCAGGTGGAGGCCGTCCCAACGGTACAGATCCCCCCCGTTTCCAAAACTGATGCCAATGCCCCATGAAGTGGAATCCCTCTTTCCCATACCAACCCCTTAGTCATGTGTTCACTTCCCTAATTTTCTTATCCCTAAGCCAATTGGCACGTGGCTCGGGCAGTAAGCTGGAGATTATGACCCTTGAGGACCAGTACTTCAACTTCCTTCCTAGTGCTTCGTAATCCCCAAACAGGTCCTCCACCCTAGCTTTACGTATGAAATTAGTACCAACGTGGACCACAACAACTGGATCCTCCCCCTCCCGCTCCAATATCCTTTCAAGCCGGTCGGAGATGTCCCACAGCCTGACACCGGGCAGGCAACACACCATGCGAGACTCCCGATCTGGGGAAAAGGATACTATCTGTCCCCATAATTATAGAATCCCCGATAACAACTACTTGTCTTTTTGCTCCCCCCTCTTGAATGGCCTTCTGTACCATGGTGCCGTAGTCACCTGGCTCATCCTGTCCAGAGCCCTTTTCCTCATCCGTACAGGGGGCAAGAATCTCATACCTGTTGGACAAGGTCAAGGGCTGAGGCTCCTCCACTCCTGAATTCAGGTTCCCCCTACCTGCCTCACTTACAGTCACATTCTGATGTCCCTGATCACTAACTGAATGTGAATTACTTAATCTCTCAGGTGTGACTGCCTCCTGAAACAAAGCATCCAGGTAACTCTCCCCCTCCCGGATGTGCTGCGGTGTTTGAAGCTCAGATTCCAGATCATCAACTCTGATCCGGAGTTCTTCCAGCAACCAACACTTGCTGCAGATGTGGTCACTGCCATTCACAATGGGATCAGCCAGCTCCCACATCATACAGCTACAGCACATCACCTGACCAGCCATCTCTGCTTAGTTAATTACTTTGTTACTTTGTACTGGTTTGAGTTAAAATACTTTCTGATAACTTTTTTAGTCTTTTCCTAAAAAAGAATTAATAGATAAACAAAATAGTAAATTTTTAAAAGATTTACAAGGATGTTGCCAGGGTTGGAAGATTTGAGCTATGGGGAGAGGCTGAACAGGCTGGGGCTATTTTCCCTGGAGTGTTGGAGCTGAGGGGTGACCTAATAGAGGTTTACAAAATTATGAGGGGCTTAGATAGGATAAATAGACAAAATATTTTCCCTGGGGTGGGGGAGTCCAGAACTAGAGGGCATAGGTTTAGGATGAGAGAGGAAAGATATAAAAGGGACCTAAGAGGCAACTTTTTCACCCAGAGGGTGGTATGTATGGAATGAGCTGCCAGAGAAAGTGGTGGAGGTTGGTACAATTGCAACATTTAAAAGGCACTTGGATGGGTATATGAATAAGAAGGGTTTGGAGGGATATGGGCCAGGTGCTGGCAGGTGGGACTAGATTGGGTTGGGATATCTGGTCAGCATGGACAGGTTGGACCAAGGGGTTTGTTTCTATGCTGTACATCTCTATGATCTATGACTCGATGAAAGAAAATTATCTAGGCAAAGGAAGAAACTGAGAAATTAACTGGCAGTTAAGTACATTTTTTTTTAATGTGATGTACTATTTCTCCAGGATTGATTCTCGACAATGAATAGTGTTGGGACACAGATAAGAATTTAAATTTGATTGTAGTTTGTATTTTCTTTCTTGATGTAATGAGCTTGTGTTCTATTATTTTAAAAAAAGCATTCGCAACCTTATGTGAAAATGTTTCAATGACTAACCACCGCGTAACCAAAATCAAAAATTATTTATTGATTTATGCTGCCAGGTTTCATTCTTGGAGTAATCTGCCCAGTAATACTGTCAGCTGAGAAAACAATAAAACACTGTGCAATTTCATGTTTCATGATCTTTATTCATTGTCTCATGTTTGTGCAATCACTGAGACCACCTTTACAACATCATCCAACTTCATTCCTGTTAGCATCTTCATTCATCATCTGTTAACCCAACTATTCCATCATACTTTTGATTGGTCTACAACATTCTGCCCATCACCCTGTTACTTGTTGATTCACATTTTAAAACATCATTGTTTTCAAATCTGTGATCTCACACCTACCAATCATTTTTTAAAAGATGTTTAGATTACTTACAGCGTGGAAACAGGCCCTTCAGCCCAACAAGTTCACACCGACCCGCCGAAGCACAATCCACCCAGACCCATTCCCCTACATTTACCCCTTCAGCTAACACTATGGACAATTTAGCATGGCCGATTCACCTAACCTGCACATTTTTGGATTGTGGGAGGGAACCGGAGTACCCGTAGGAAACCCACGCAGACACGGGGAGAATGTGCAAACTCCACATAGAGAGTCGCCTGAGGCGGGAATTAAATCCGGGTCTCTGGTGCTGTGAGGCAACAGTGCTAACCACTGAGCCACCGTGCCGTTCGTAATCTGTGTCATCTCCTACAGCCCCATAACCATCTGAAACACTTAATCTCTAATTCTGGCTTCTTGTGCAATCCCATTTAAGGCAAAGTGAAGGGTTTTTGTGGCACAGTCGGACTGTCCCCAATTCTGACCTTGGAGACCCAGGTTCAAGTCCCACCTACTCCAGAGATGTGTAATAACATCTCAATCCAGGCTGAATAGGAACAAATATGATTTAAAATACGTCAGGAGAAAGTGAGGTCTGCAGATGCTGGAGATCAGAGGTGAAAATGTGTTGCTGGAAAAGTGCAGCAGGTCAGGCAGCATCCAAGGAACAGTAGAATCGACGTTTCGGGCATAAGCCCTTCTTCAGGAATGAGGCTGGTATGCCAAACGGGCTGTGATAAAGGTAGTGGGGAGGGAATTTGGGGGAGGGGCACTGGGAATACGATAGGTGGAAGGAGGTGAGGGTGAGGGTGATAGGCCGGAGGTGGGGTGGGGGCGGAGAGGTCGGGAAGAAGATTACAGGTCAAGAGAGCGGTGCTGAATCTGGGGGTTGGGACTGAGATAAGGTGGTGGGAGGGGAAATGAGGAAGCTGGAGAAATCTACATTCATCCCGGGTGGTTGGAAGGTTCCTAGGCAGAAGATGAGGCGCTCTTCCTCCAGACATCATGCGGTCAGGATCTGGCAATGGAGGAGGCCACCCTCTAGGAGAAAGTGAGGACTGCAGATGCTGGAGATCAGAACTGAAAATGTGTTGCTGGAAAAGCCAGCAGGTCAGGCAGCATCCAAGGAGCAGGAGAATAGACGTTTCGGGCATGAGCCCTTCTTCTGGAGGCCACCCTCTAGACTTGCAATCTTCTTCCTGACCTCTCCACGTTCCACCCCCTCTCCGGCCTATCACCCTCACCCTCACCTCCTTCCACTTATTGTATTCCCAGCGCCCCTCCTCTAAATTCCATCCCCCCTACCTTTTATCTCAGCCCGCCTGGCACACCAGCCTCGTTCCTGAAGAAGGACTTATGCCGAAACGTCAATTCTCCTGTTCCTCGGATGCTGCCTGGCCTGCTGTGTTTTTCCAGCACCACATTTTTCAACTCTGGTCTCCAACATCTGCAGCCCTCACTTTCTCCTAAGAGATTATATTTATCCAGGATCAGACCAGGTTTTAAGCTGAATGGCTAGCTCAGAGTCTAGTTTGTTGAAAAGAAATCTTTCACTCCCATGATAAAAATAAATTCAGTTTTCACACTGACAGAAATCCAGCTCATGAGCAATGATATCTATCCTGAGATAAAAATTACACAACACCAGGTTATAGTCCAACAAATTTAATTGGAAGCACACTAGCTTTCGGAGCGACCTGATGAAGGAGCGTCGCTCTGAAAGCTAGTGTGTTTCCAGTTAAGCCTGTTGGACTATAACCTGGTGTTGTGTGATTTTTAACTTTGTACACCCCAGTCCAACACCGGCATCTCCAAATCATATCCTGAGATAAACTGCTTGTGGTCATAAGGAGACTGGGATCAAGACCACCCCCGAGAATTAGATTAGCCAAGCCTGGGGAGTCAGGAATTCCCCTCAGATATTTATGGAATAAATGAAGTATTAAAGAAAGTGGCACCTTCTCTTTATATCCAATTCCCTCAGCCCTTAATTAAAAGTTGTTAAAATGTAATTTATTTGTAATGCAGTAATGGTCAATTTGATACACTCTGTCCATGTAGTTACCTTCTCTTAAATATTAAGACAACAGAGCCTTTTGATGTTTTTAACCTTGTCTTAAAATGAACAGACCTCAATACATTGATGTGTCTGTGGCTTTAAGACCCTAAGACACACTTGACGAGAAGACTTTGGGTTTTGTTTCTTTTCTTGTTTCATTCTTCTCTTTCCCACATTCTATTTCTAACAGCACTTTTTAATATAGACAATAAATATAATTAGTAGAAATAATATCTGGTCTTTAATAACCTCTGATTATTCATTTTCTTTTCTGATTATAACATAATTGATATCCTACTTCAATCAATCATTTGTTGCTCAGCAGCTACTTTATAATACTCGTCCTGAAATTGAGCTAGCATGTAAAATAATGTGGCAACACAACACACTGTCTAATCTAGCAAAATCCTCTAAAAATAACCAAGTTATTCAAACTAAACCTATGCAACAAAAAAATCAAAACCCAGATCTGCTAACACATGGAATACATGACCATATTTTACATGAAACCGTTGATGCCACCTTGTTCAAGTGATGAGCCCACTGACTGAATGTCCATGGGAAACATGCAGGGTAGGTAGATCATGACAGCAATCCACGTGCAATGTTGATTTGAGACCAGCACTGCCAATTGGATCTCAACATTCAAGTTGACACTATCTCTTAAGCTCACTCAGCTGGAGACATGCTAAGCACTCTCAAAGACACCAAATTATCATAATTTTAGAAAAAACACAAATTACAAGTTCATTGTTGATGTGTTTCTTCTGGCTTTTGCCTCAATTCTACTGATATTGGTGCCTTTCACAGTAGTTCTGAGTTTCAAGATTTTATCAGATATGCTGGAGTAAGTGCTGAAATATCTTGCGCTGATTTCAAGGTCTGCGTCCAATA
Organism: Hemiscyllium ocellatum; assembly: GCF_020745735.1. Classification (NCBI taxonomy): domain Eukaryota; kingdom Metazoa; phylum Chordata; class Chondrichthyes; order Orectolobiformes; family Hemiscylliidae; genus Hemiscyllium; species Hemiscyllium ocellatum. The sequence continues at coordinate 24,287,822 of NC_083436.1, read as the reverse complement.
ATTTCAGCGACATATGCAACAAGTGCTTGACTTTTTTTCTGAAAATGACCTGAGCTGCTTGATGAGGAAGGACAAGGAAGGGAAGGCTGATGAGGAAGGGAAACAGCCACCAAGAAAGCCATTTCTACACAGGCTGTATATGAACAACTAATTTAAATGCAGAGTCAAAAAGGGTGGTGCAGGAAAAGCGCAGCAGATTAGGCAGCAGCCAAAGAGCAGGAGAGTCAATGTTTTAGACATAAGCCCTTCATAAGGAATGTGGGGGTGAGGGGGAAAGGGGGTTGAGGGATAAATAGGGTGTGGGGGTAGGGCTGGGAGGAAGACAGGTCAGATGGCAATAGGTGGATGCAAATGGGGGGGTAATAGTGATAGGTTGGTGGGGAGGGTGGAGTGGATAGGTGGGAAGGAAGATGCGCAGGTAGGACAGGTCATTAGGGTGGTGCTGAGTTGGAAGTTTGGATCTGGGATGGGGTGGGAAGAGGGGAATTTTGTGCCATGTGATTGAAGGGTCCCAAGGTGTTCCCAAGAGGAAGATGAAGTGTTCTTCCTCTAGTTGGCGGGTGGCTTTGATTTGGCAGTGGAGGCTGCCCAGGACCTGCATGTCCTTGGGGAGTGGGAGGGGCAGTTGAAGTGGTCGGCCACAATGCAGCGGGGTTGTTAGATGCATGTGTCCTGAAGATATTCCCTCAAATGTTCCACAAGTTGGCATCCTGTCTCTCCAATGTAGAGGAGATCACATTGAGAGCAATGGGCACAGTAGATGAAGTGTTTGGATGTGCAGGGAAATCTCTGCCGGATGTGAAAGGATCTTTCGGGGCCTTGGTTGGAGGTAAAGGGGGAGGTATGCATGCAGGTTTTAAACCTCTTACAGTGGCAAGGGAAGGTATTCCAATAAGCTCAAATCCAATTCCTTGTTCACCAAAAATGCCACACTTACCTTGTGCGCTATCACATTGCGCTGTTGCCCAAAATATAAAAATAAAAGACAACACAGACTACATAGTGCAAAGTGAATTTGTAAATCAAACATTTAGTCATGCTGCATATAAAAGTAAATTAGCCACCCATGCGCGTTGCTTCAGTACCCAAGTTCTGGATGTCTTTGACTGTCCTAGTTCTTGCATAAAAATTGCTACCCCATTGCTTGCTGAAAGTTAAAAGAGGATCAACTTAAATGGGGGATTAACCTCCAAGTAGACTCAACTCATGAACATATGATCAAGGAACAACAGTGGATCACTCAGCTCTTGGAGCCTGCTCTATCATTCATTAAGATCAGGGTTGATCTTATTCTGATCTTCAGCTCCTCTTCTCAATGAACTTGCATCTCCTTAATAATTAAGACTCCATCTAAATCTGCCTTTAAAAAAAGATTCTGCATCCACTGCTTTTGAAGAAGGGAATTCCAAAGACTTACAGCCCTCTGAGAAAAAGAAGGATGTTTATCATCTCTATTTTAAATGAATATTCCCTGTTTTTTAAACTATGACCCCTAGATCTTGATTTTCCTACAAGAGGAAACATCCTTTCTACATCCATTTGGTAAATCCTCTCAGGGTCTCATTTTAGTTGAGTCATTTCTGACCCTTCTAAACTCCAGAAGGTACAGGTCCAGATGTCTACTCTTTCCTTAACTTAAAAAGCAGATGACCAGAAAGATTAAAAGACAGTATTCCATTGTCCCAGTTCCTTTGTCTCTGTCAAATCTGTTGTGATGATGCCAACTTCAATAACAGCCCTCCAAAGTGTCCACTTTCTTCCTCAACTGAAGATTCTCCACCTCCATGGTTTACCCATCTCCCATGGCACTCAACTACTCTCTTCCCTCCCACAACAGCGATAGGTTCCCCCTTGTTTTCATCTACCATCCTACCAGCATTCACATCCAAAGGATCATCAGCTGCCATTTCCACCACATCCAGTGAAATGTCACCACCAAACACTTATTCCTCTCCCCTCCCTCATCAGTCTCTTCTGCAGGGACCAGTCCATCTGGGACACCTTGGGCCACTCCTCCTCCTCTACCAACATCTCCCTAGCAGCCCCATGGCTCCTTCCCATATACTCGCAGAAGGTGCAACACCTGCTGTTTGCTTCCTCTCTCCTCATCATCCAAGGCCCCAGCCACATCTTCCAGATCAAATAGCAATTTGCCTGCATTTCACCCAATCTAGTCTACAGCATTCGCTGTTCACCATGTGGTCAGTGCAAATGGAAGAACAGCACATCATTTTTCATTTGGGAGCACTGCAGTCTTCTGGACTTAAATGTGAGGTCAATAATTTTCGGGTTTGAGCACATTCTCCCATGTCGTCTCCATTAATCCTTTTCATCAAATGGACTGCTATCACAAACAATTCATTGTCAGCCACTAATGGCCCCCATTAGCAGCTAATCACTTTCCCAATCTAATCTATGCCCAATACTTTGTCTGTCCAACTGTTCTTCTGTCTTTCAGGGCTCCACCCCGACCTACCATTCATGCCTTTGCTCTACTCCCCTACCACCTCATCTCCAGCATAAAAAAGACTTTTCCTAGCTACAATCAATTCTGAAGGAGGGTCACTGAACCCAAAGTGTTAACTCTGCTTTCTCTCCATAGATGCTGCCAGACTTGTTGAGTTAATTCCAGTAATTTCTGTTTTTCTCGCACTTCTTTCTCTTTTTTTGTTCTTGGAGTATTTAAGTGTGCAAGTGATGGAGAAAGCAGTGGACCTGAATTATAGAGGGTTTAAAGTGTTGGCTGGGCATGGAGATATAGAAGAAAGTGAGATCAAGGAGGTGAACATAAATATCCAGGGAGATAGTACAAGGGGGAATAGTTACAAGGGCAGATTGAGGAAGGGCAGACGCATATCAGAAGAAAGAAAAAGATCATCTACAATTAGTAGTGAGGGACTGAGTGTATTCTAGAGGAGGAGGTTGCAGGTTGAAGAAATTTGGTGAGTTGTTAAATGCTGCCACTTTTAGCAGTTGTGGCTTCCTAAAGAAGGACTCAGAGAATCAGCAGTGCAAAAGCAAAGGCCCCAGATTGATTTAACCATATTTCTGCACAGCACAACTGAAGGAATCAAAACAGAAACAGAGAATCACTATTGCTTGAGAACTGGTTTAATGCTTTTTCACTGAAAAGAAGCAATTGCTTAAAGTTACAAGCAGCTTGCTGTTGACCATATCCCTTTATTTATCTACTTATTAACCCTTGACATGTAGGGAATCTAAGGTTCACTAGGAGTACTGATGGAACTGGGGTGATTATTGTACATTCAAGAACAAAGGACTATTCATAGGCTCATCACATATGAATGTTAAGGACATGGTGATGAAACTGTTGTGTGGACTGGATATTCTGAGGCTGTAAGATGGCATTACAACAAATAATGCAGGACAACATGAGTGCCATCGTGTTCATTGCCACATGCTTAAATAATAGTAAAGTGATAAAGGCACTTGCAGTGATCTTGCAGACGGCACCATCAGAAAGGGAAATACCAGTCATGGTTAACAGTGGATGCTAAATGGCTAAAAGACAGGCTTTCACCCAATACATGACCATATCAAATGGGAAAACATAAATCTCATTCCTAATATTTCTTCAGTACTTCCATGCCACATGTTTAGATTACTTGCAGTGTGGAAACAGGCCCTTCGGCCCAACAAGTCCACACTGACCCTCCAAAGAGCAACCCACCCAGACCCATTCCCCGCCTAACTCTACAGGCAATTTAGCATGGCCAATTCATCTAACCTGCACATCTTTGGACTGTGGGAAGAAACCCACATAGACACGAGGAGAATGTGCAAATTCCACACAGTCAGTAGCCTGAGGTGGGAATTGAACCCATGTCTCTGGCGCTTTAAGGCAGCAGTGCTAACCACTGTGCCACCATATTGGGCATAAATTTTTCAATTTTTAACCCAGAAACTGTTTCAGCTTTGCTATGACTGAAGAAAAGGAGGATTAGAAAAAGAGAAAGCCCATTCTATGACAAGAGGTATGGGGCTGCAGACTTGGACGGACAAGCAATGAATAGAGAGAAGAGTCTGTAGCTTCAGAGCTTTTGAGCTCTCTGTTGAGAAAGAGTGTTCAGAAAATGTTACAAGTGTCTGCTAATAAGTGAAAGGCAGTGCTTCTGGCATCTTCTGCATGATCAGAGAAGCCATCATCCACATTTGCTACCTCCTGCAGGCAGACTCGCAGCTGTGTGGCTGGGTGGATACCTCCTGTGTTATCGCACCAGCCTCCACAATGCGAAAGATTCCGCCTTCAGTGTGAATTGAGTTGCCAGAATCTTTTGCAATGATTTACAAAAAAAAAATCATCCTGGAAGTAAAACCTCTGCAAAATTGTCTGCAGATTAAATTAGTAACTATTGTGAGTTTTCACTAATTGCATCTGTTTGCAGGTCTTCAAGGATGTTCTTAAAATCAAAACTTCCCTTTCACTTAGTGAATGTACAAGGCCTATTTTTGCATTTGTTGCACATAGCTGAATTGATCTGCACTCAGTAATCTCTAGGCCATTCAACCCATTCATTTCCAAGGAGTAACTGAAACAAGCCGTATCTGTTTGCAAGCAACTACAGCTGATGATTCTCCTCCTGCACCATAGGTTAATTATGTGAATGAGGTCTAACTTTACCCTCTCAATGATATACTGTTGTTTGAAACTATGAAACTTCCTGGAAGAAGTTTTTTTATTTATGGCTTGATCTCATATTCTCCCAAACCCCTGTTCGAATTTCAACTCATTTCTAGTTCCACGTCATCATGTGACATGAACATCATCATTACACTATTCTGCATCATTATTTAAAATGTTGCTGATGCTAACCCCATTACTCTACATACAGACCGGAACACAGCAGAAAATTAATTTGTCATTTAAGCCATGTCTGAAACCAAAACTAGTTCGCACTTGTTGTTTGGCACATTATACACTGCCCGAGGTGCATCACCACTGTCAATTTGTTCCCATTGTATTACCTTCTACAATATCTCTTCAGCCACAAATTTACCTTTCTAATTGTACTCTTCTTACACCTGATTATTAAGTGGCATTGGCTATAATCTTAAGATTACTAGTTGAACGGTCATGCCAATTCAATGTGTCTTCTAATTCCTTCAACTCTCTTCTTAGAAACCTCAGCTCCATTTATCCTTATGACACTGATTCAAACATGAACCATGACCACAGGCTGCATATCTTCCATATCCAAAGCCTCCTTTGTTTCTTCCTTATCCCAACTTCCCAATATCTTTGTAAACGTCACTTTGCTTCTTCAGAAGCACTTGTTCCACAATAGCAAAGTTTATAGTTTTTCTCCTTCAATTTGTTTGTTTTCATTGCACACAAGTAACTTGCAAAATTATGAATTCAGTACTCACATGCGGCATTCTGCATTGTATTTTGCCTTCTGTTCCTTTTTTAATTGTCAGTCACCCACTGACTTTTTTCAGTAATCACTCTGAATGTGGTGATCACTCCCTAAAACATGAATTCTCAGTCATTGATACATCTGTGATATTTCTCTTACCAGAGTTAATCCTAAAAGCATGAAACTTCAGAAACATCTTATACAATGCAGGTGCCATCAAAGGACAACTGAATTATTTTCCAGAGTTTTGTGATATACCATATGGAATATAAACTCAGGCTGATCACAGCTTTAGGCTAAATTTCCCATTATGGCCTGAAGTCCTAATGAGTCCATTTTCTATGCATTTCTGTAGCTTGTATTCTTGTAGTCCCTTGTAGTTCATGACTAATATCTCGACAGCACAAAAATCTGATGTAGTTCTGACCTTGAGGAAAAGAGTCAGAAGCAAATGCAGAGTTCTATAGGTGGAATGACAAAATAAACTGCTTTAACAATTGCCTCCCACTTGCAGGAATCTGAATTTAAAGATATCCAGCTGTTTCAGGAACTTCTCACCTCTGCCTTGAGCAGCTCAGCCTGACAGCCGCTGCATTGCACGGTACTGTTTCCCTAGAAACAGCAGCAGTCCAACTTCTCGAGACTGGGGTGGAATTCACCACTGGGTCTCACCTTAACGTTTGTGACAGAGCTCAGTGGGAAGTCGACATAAGCATGAGGAAGCTCACGATGGTGGTGGGGAGCAGGGCTGATAACACTTTAATGTGGATGTCAGGCAGAAATTGTTTCCACTTGGTAGTTTTTTGCACAGCAAATTGTCAACATCACTGCAGTACATTAAGCAAGGAAATACAGTCCAAATAATACCAAGTGAGAATCACAGTCATATTATTTAGTTTACACATTAAAGTTGTGAAAGTCAGAACCCTATGTTTACGTTTGTACTGTTCTTTTCTAGCCCATAAAGAAGGTACATAGATCCTTGAAAGTTGCCATCCAGATTTATAGAGTTGTTAAGAAGGCATACAAGTGTGTTAGCTTTTATCAGTAGAGAGATTGAGTTTCGGAACCATGAGACCATGCTGCAGCTGTACAAATCCCTGGTGCAGCCAAATTTGGAGTATTGCGTAAAGTTCTGGTCATAACACTATAGGAAGGATGTGGAAGCTTTAGAAAGGGTGCAGAAGAGATTTACTAAGATGTTACCTGGTATGGAGGGAAGGTCTTATGAGGAAAGGCTGAGGGACTCCAGGTTGTTTTCGTTAGAGAGAAGAAGGTTGAAAAGCGAATTAATTGAGACATATAAGATAATCAGAGGGTTAGATAGGGTGGACAGTGAGATCCTTTTTCCTCAATTGGCAGTGGCTAGCACGAAGGGTCCTAGCTTTAAACTGAGGGGTGATAGATATAGGACAAATGTCAGAGGTAGTTTCTTTACTCAGAGACTAGTAGGGGCGTGGAATGCACTGCCTGCAACAGTGGTAGACTCATCAACTTTAAGGGCATTTAAATAGTCATTGGATAAGCAGATGGACAAGAATGGAATAGTGTAGGTTAGATGTGCTTCAGATTGGTTCCACACGTCGGCACAGCGTTGAGGGCCGAAGGACCTGTATTGTGTTATAATGTTCTATGTTCTATAAGGTATTGTATTCATATCATGCTTCAAAAGTTCTCGAAGCAATATTTACAGAGGTAATGGTTAAAGTTGACTGTAATACTTGGAAATATAAATCTAGATCTAAAACCATTTTTCTTCCTGTATGATCCCAAACATTTTTAATTTTCTCCCCAGCATCCTAAATCATCACCAAGACTATCTACCTCTCTTCACATTAAAAAAATAAAAATCTTACATTGGAAATGTGGCTGGACAAATCTTTAAGTTCCCATAGATAGTGGTTGAGGTGAATAGTGTGACAATACTTTTAAGAGACTATTTTGTCTTGTATTTGTTTGAAGACAGGTTTTAAGGCAGAGGTAGTGAGTAGTCCACCAAAACCACTTGTATAAACAGCCTTGTGAGGCCTAAGTTTTTTTTAAAGCTGGAACAATAGAAGCAGCCCGAATGGGTCTGGTCAAGCTCTCACAGAACCAGGGCTTTCAGTTTAGATTTTTAGTTTTTCAGTATTAGTAGTTGCTGCTGAGGTCTTGAAGAAGTGAAAGCTATTTTTTCCTCTCCCTCAATTACAACTAAAAGCTGAGGGTTCCCTTCCTGCTGCCAGAGTTGCATGTAAGACTATTTGTTTCCTGAGTTTTCCCTTTGCCAAGGGTGTGTTTATGGGATGATATTATGGTGGAACAGTGACTGCTTAGTCGCTAAACCAATCTATTATTTTGTGACTTATTATTGGGTTATAGCTAAGCCAATTCTTTTATTTGTTCTTTTATTGTGTTTTAACTATAGTGCATGAAGATATTATGTCTTGCTTAACATCGAGTAGCTTGATCAGTAGAATTGCATCTGGAACGCAATATCTTACATTGATCTTTAAAATAAGAGTAATGTTAGAGGCTAGGCTACCTTCTAATATATTTTGAGGGGGTTTAGTCTGGTCCATAACAATAGCATAGATACATTTAAAGCAAAGCTGAAGAAGGGAGAGAGGAATAGAAGGATTGACATATAACCAGTCGAAAGATGTTTGAGAGTAACAAATCCTGGAATTAACTCATGATTTGTTCTAAGATGTATATGTTGTGTAATTATTTTGGACATCAGGGAATTATATTGATTTATTTTATTTTATCTGCACTAACACATCATAAAAATTATAGGGGTCAATAATATTGTGTTATCAATGCCAAAAATAATTATTTCCGATTCTTGTGTTCTTGACATTCCAGAAAAGATAGATTATGGATTGCTTTATAACAAGGCTGACTTTAGCTCTGCTTTGCAAAGAACATCATAGCAGCAGTAGGAAGTATCGGCAGGAAATATGTTGTGCTTCATGGTTACTTCTTCCAGAACTCTGAAAAGAACAGACACTGTGTATAAAGCGACAGCTGTCTAGCAGATCTTGTAAGACCAGCTCTATGGTTTCACACAATCAAACTAGTCATCATTTGCTTCCGGAGATACATGAAATAGTTTTTTTTTCAACAATTTTTTAAAAATAAAGAACAATTATAATAATAGCAGTTGCAGTTTCCAACATATTAATACGTTAAAATGAATGTCCAAGTTTACAACACTGTGTCACAAGAACTGCAGATGAGTGGATTACCCTGATCTGATTTGCAGTCATATTTTGCATTAAATAATTTGAAGTTTAGAGTCATGATTAGACTAATGATAAACTATTTCGTCCAAAGGATCTCGGTTATTGAAGTCTACTTAAAAGAATAATGGCACAATTTATGTGAGAAACAAGTATTTTACTTTTTCTTTAGAAATGCAATTACATTGTGATATGCTAAAGTGAGTGACAAATGGGTTTTCTCTTTATTTTTTAATAGAAAACCATTTATGGAAAGGTCCATTTATTCAAAATTATGGACCCTTTTCAACAAGATCATGAGATTGAACAGGTTTTAGAATATATAAGATCAGGGGATTCAGAAAATTAAACACAATAGCTTAAATACTCACCAGTTTGGAGTAAAACTGCAATGAACATTTTTTTCATATAATCTGACAAAATAAAACTTATTAACCTCTTGATTCTTTTCACTAGTCATAAGAATATGTGTTGAAGATTGAGAACAAAAGAAAAACTGATAACTAATACTGTGTAATTCCGATATGCAGCATACTGTTTTCCAGTAAAACACTTCTTGTGCACGTTCTCATGCCCAGCTGTGCTGATATCGGGAGAAGTAACATTTCTATTTGACTTCCCATTTTAAACGTTCTAATGTCAAAACCCAAGCTAAAGTTTCTTGTTCTCTGTTCTAGAAAAGACACTTTGCGGGAAATAACTTATGATAGTGTATTGATAAAGTGTCATTATTTTTGAATTGCATTAATGAGTCTAATAAAATAAAGCATTGATTTTCAAGCTAATTTGCAGAATTTGTTGGAAGTCCACAGACATACTTTTGTAAAATTAATGAAAGAACACATTTGGTATTTTAAAAAAAACAGCCATTATTGAAAGGGTTGCTGAAGTTAACAACTGTTAAGCAAAAATCTGATAAGCAACATTGTCCGTTGTATCTAGTGTCACTGTTGGTCACTATGGTAACACTAATCTTTAAGTCAGAATCTTGAAAATATATTCCCTACTCAAGAGAAGTTAGCATCTAGCTGTTACTTCAGTGTTGGAGCTGGGGAGTCTGTACTGTTGGAGATATGGATTTGAATTTTCCAAATATTTGGCCGTGTCAATTTTGGGAAGTTGTGTGCAGAGTTGTTTCTGTGAAGTCCATTGAGTTTTCTTGCATAATTTTATACTGCTCACCTCATTGCTTAGTCGCCATGCCCTCATGGCACCTCTTTCACTATCTTGTGCTCACCAGCAACAGAAATGCACACTGCTTTCCCACCACTGTGTGATATTTTAAAGTCCAGTCGTGCCCTAAGTCAAAATATTGCCAGCCAGGAATTGTCTTTCACAGCTTTAATGTGGAGAGAATTGCCCTGGATATGATTGGGAGAGGTAGGTTTGTACCATGCTTTGCTGCTAGTGTCCTGAATGTCCTGATTGACAGGATATGGACATAAGTGCCATCTTCTTTCCTCAGGTGGCCCTGAGGAGACCATGGCATTAGACCCTGCCAGCCTGATCTGACGTTCCCAACCGGGTTGGGAGGAACGCCAAACAGTGCAGGAAGCAAGTTAATGACCTTCTGCACTTTGCAAGGGTAAATGACATAATCCTCTCTGTGCTAGCTCACAATTACTCTAATTCTGCCACTGCACACACACTTACCATTAAGACTTATGGTCTCCCACTTGCACTTGTGCAAACAGCATCTTCCCCAATAACTTTCACTCCCCCCATTCTCCCAAACTACCAACCTTCTGGTGTTTCTTACTCACACCTTGTCATCAGAGGACTGCCAGAGAGCAAGCACCTTGTCGGTCCCAGGCAGGAGAGGGCCTCATGATGTTGGACAGAAATAACTTCATCAAAATGTGCAAGGTGACACAGAGGCAGTTGGCAGGTTTGTTGGAGGCTGTCCAGAAACTGGATCAAAGCTCAGAGAAGTCCACAACGGCCGTTTGTATAATAATGGCTCTATCATGTCTGCACGGACAGGTTCACAGTTGCCATGGAGACACAAACTCACTGTCTGCCAGATATTTGCATCAATCTGCATTCCATCATTCTGTTTGCCAATCATGTGACAGGGGAGCGAGGGACCTTGATCTTATTTCACATGCCCTTCCTCACAAACAGACTTATTTTTGGCAGATAGCAGAGGAGGAACTACACTCAGGCCTGCAGAAGCTTTCTCTCATGGCACTACAGACATACCCAGTCTCTCCACTTTCATACTACCTGTGGCCCTCATCTGTAGAAGTTCAAGACAAGGATAGTAATTCTGATCTGGCCAGGATACTCTGAGAATGCCCAGGTGATCTCGTAACCAATGGCCATGGCATCGCCTGCTCAAGACTCTTGAGACCACCAGGCTCTACAATAGATCAGGCTCCACCCCACATCCTGGTGTGGACCTTAGGACTGCACCTGGATGTATTAGGGAGGGAAAGGCTTCTGGGGGAACATAGGGGAACAGTAAAATTTCATTGTAAATAGAGTAACACATTTATAAATATATTTTAACTTTTGATCATTAGTTGGATTGACTGATTAAGGGTGGAGAGGTTATACATCCTTAGAGGTACATAATGTCAGGACCATGTCTGAAAGATAGCTGTCCTTTCCATATTTCCCATTCTAGCATGAAACATTGTCATTATTGAATGAGGGAACATTAGATGTTGTAAGTGTTTCATCAGTTTGAAATCTTAATTATTATTCAACAACAGGAAAAATGAATAAGGAACAAACCAATGTATGGCATTTGTCATTGGATTAGAAAGGGGACACTGGCCTCTGAAACATTAATGCATTTACAGTCAATGAAGGATGATAATTATCTAACAGAAACACTCGCTCCCACCTCCTCCCATAGTCTTGCCTTGTTTGTGTCCTGTTTACTTTGCTATTAATATAGAGGACCCATTCCCTCTCCTTCCCATTTTAATTTACATCCATTTTACCTCTCTTTGTCTCATTTTCCACCACTAACAACCCCTGCGTCTTTTGCACTGGGCCTCTATCTCTGTCAACAGTATATAGAAAAACATTTCCTTCCCGAAGATGATTCATACCTCACTCGAAATGTTAATTTTGTTTCCCTCTCCACAGCTGCTGCCAGACTTGCTGAGTTTCTCCAGCACCTTCTGTGTTTGCTTATCATGTTCCTGCATCTCCTTGGACATTTTATTAGGTGTGAATTGGCTGAACATAAAAAAACGCGCATGGTTCAGCAAGCTGGTATTTTAAATGAATCAAATATAATTCACAATATCACAAACTGTCACCAATTCATTTAACATTCTAAGCAAACATCCTGCAAAATTTCAACAGTTAGCAGATGGTGCAAATTCAGAATGATGTCTGTGTGTGCTTGGTTGTGCATATTTTTTAACTATATTGTAAGAACACAAACAGAACTTACATATTTTAAGATGACAGACAACTCTCAATGATCTTGATATCTGCTTGTTATGAACTACAGTTGATGTGTGATTTAATGAGTACAAGCAAGTAAGCAAGGAACATTAGGGAGTCCCTGCCAGACTGTTATCAGTTACGAAACCAAAGATACAGATAATGAAAGGTGTACATTGATTGAGATGGATGAAGCTGAACCAAATGGCCAGGTTTCATTCTCAGAGATGTAAAATGAGTTCTGTCAACAGACATCAACAGAATTATCCACCAGAATGGACACAGAATTCAAGGTTGTTACTGAAAATAATAAAATGCAAGTGGATATTGTCCTAAACATGTACCTACATCATGATTTGGTTAAACTTAATTCTAAAATAAGCTGATCACAGCAAGCCATGGTCCAATTTAAGTAACCTACCACCGGCATGCACATTAACAGAACAAGTAACTGACTAGTTATTGATGGAATCTTAACTTTCAGGTCCGTTCACAAAGCAAGACAGGTTTCATTTAAATGTTTTCATCCCAAATGAGAAATGTCACCTCAATTTCAAATTAACAGTTTATACCTTGATTATCGATCGTATCTTGATTAGAATAATTGCATTATCTGTTGAAAATGGGACAGCCTTGCAGGATGTGCAGAAGAATTTATAGTTGTGTTTATCTGTTGATATTTCATGTATTTACAAGTGAGAAGCTTTGCTCCTGATTTCACTTTTTGACTGCAAGTTCAAAAGTAGATATCTTGTATTACAGAACCAATCAATCCTAACAATGAATCTGTTAATTTCTATCCAAGAAACCTTATCAGAGAGCACACCAGCCTCATAGTTGCTATTGTTTCTGCACTGTTATTTTTCACAATGTTGAGATATTGAATTGAGTATATTTATTCCTATGAATGAACCAGATTGCTATTCAAGACTTCAAAAAACTTGCATCACCTAATCAGCAACCGTTACAGGTACAAAAAAAAGAATCATTATATGATGAAATGTGTGATAAGCATATAGCTTCACAAATTCATAATAACCACAATATTGTTGTAGTATTTCTTCCTCGGTGACATAATTACAAGGTAATGGATTTGTTATACCTTAAAATCTCTTGGAATTAGCTGCACATTAAAGAATAAAAATAACACAAGCTGTTCTAGATTTTAAAACCCACTAAAAATCAGCTTTATCTAACTCTCTTCTTGCAAAATAACATTTTAATTAAAATGAACCTTTGCAATTTTGTAAATTTATTTAACTATAAAAGTGACTGCAGTAGAATATTTCTCAAATGCTCATCTATAAAAGCAGAATAGAATTTTTGCAAGAAAAAGATTTCAGACCATCCATATTCTCCTGATATAAAGCTACAACTGTACATATGCACTTTTAATTTTCATTGAAAATGGATGGATGTATATTTGTTCTTAATTAAAAAGTGTCTTACAACAACTTGTTGTGTCCAGGATTTGTAATTATATTATGCCTTTGCCATCTGTCTTATGGCCTTAAATTCATCCACTAATATTGTAACTACAAGGCTAGAGATGCAGCTGTGATGAAGTATCTTCTAATGTTCTTTTTCATTGTCGAGTCCACTTCTTGTTGGGAGTTGCTTTATTTAAGATATGTATATCAGCATTATCTTTTTTATTAAGACAAAAGCTTGTACCAGAAGAAACAAAATTCATGTTAAACACAGTAATGATATGACACTAGCATTTTGCCAAGTGCTGGAAAAGTGAGCAGTAAAAAGATATTTATTTATTTCCAGTTCAGAGTTATTAAAATTAATAGCATGGAAAATGCCAATTACAGCAAGGCTTGAAATGTGCCAGTTTAAAGTAATCTACTCCTGGTATTTCACCAGAGCAGTGAAAAGACTGCCAGATGTTACTGTTAGAATATTGGTTTTCAGGTCTGCATAAGAGGTGAAAAATTTGACTCAAACATGATTAACATTTCCAATCCAGTAGAAGGAAAATGCCACAGTACAGCATCATCTAGAATATTCATTCAAATATGAACATCAAATATTCAAGTGTAAATATGCTGCTCATTTGTCTTCTAATATCAATAGTTGCCTATGGACACTTTACCAACTACAAAATCGCAATTTTGAAGATACAAAAGACTTTTTCTGCTGCTTTTTATGCTAGGCACACATTTGAATCTATTTACAGATATTAGCAGAAGTTAATAGCATTACAGTGAGCTAAGGGCAACAGACAACTGAATGTGTGACTTGGGATTCAATGTGCATACAGTGGAAACACTGATTACAAGAAGCTTTTGCTTCATACCTTGCCAATCCGATGTTCTTTTCAAGCTATCTTCAGTATTGACTATAATCCCAAATCCATATCCAGCATTAAGTTGCTGTAGTCTCCACAGTGATGACAATATTATTTGCCTGAGAACAAATGGCCTTGAACACCATCCTTATGGAAATGCCCTTGCCAATGTTCGTTTATGAAAAAAAAGTGTTGCATTTAACTAAAGGCATTTTTCTCTGTGTCAAATCCTCCTTTTCTTATTTAGTGAAACTCCAAATGAGGATTAGGATCTTGCAGTAATTGAAAAGCTCCATCTATGTGAAGTCTTGTGCAGTTTCATTACAATTGCAACAGCAGCTGGTTGTCCGAGTGTCACCGTTTGTGATTCAGAGCGGCTTTGAAACCAATTCTACATCAGAATGGTTGCCAGCTGACTTCAAATGATCACACAAACAATATATTTGATGATGAAAAGAATCCCTTCCAAAACCCAATATAAAAAGATTTCCTTAGTTTAGAAACAGCTGATTGTTATGATAATAACTCTTATTATTTGTGAGATAATTTATACCTGCAAAATCTGATGAGGGTGTATTATCAGAGATATAGTAGGTACGTATTTCATCGCCCATCACCATTCAAAATTAAAGTGAAAGGCTAAATGGATGGGCTTTCTTAATTTAAGTATTTATTACCCTATTTATGTATATTGTAATTCCTGACTACTGGGATTTCTGAAGCATTTTTTGAGCTATTAAAAAGAATTATGGGAAATGCCAAACAAGTATAGCATACTCTTTATTGCTTTGTTAACAGCTGTGTCCTATGCAAATTAAATTGTTTCTACCTCATTTGATAAAAACACAATAAATCAGAAATGCAAAGGGTGGCAGCACTTGTTAGCTATGACTCTCAGAGCTTGCATCACAGCCAGACTGATTATTCTAAGCAGGTCAATTGTTCTGGCTGACATAGAATCTGAAATTAAAAGATGAAAAAGTGAAATAGCTTTATTGTGAGCATAATTGAAAGCCTCTAGGAAGTCTTTAACTGCATTGTGCATGATGAATACCTCCTTCCTTTTATTACTTGAGAGAGAATATGTGGCATTGCAGATGGAAGCTTCATGTACATGATGATTTCTGGAAGTGTTGCAATTGCTGTGTTTAATTCAGCTAATGTGGTATACATTTGAAAACAGTTTGTGACATTGATGTATGATATAATTTACTTTTTCTCAGATGGCAAAGTTATCTGAAGAATTAGATCAAATGAAAACTGTACTCACTCTGCATTCGAAAAGTAATGTAGTTCCTTAGGTAGAAATGGTCATTTTCATTGTTGGGTTTGGCAGGTTTTATGGCAATAAAATATTGATCTTTCATCTCTCAGCAGGAAAGAAAATAATTTGGAGACCAAATATTTTAATTTGCTTGTTCAATAAATAGCTCCAAAAAAAATTATATTCTGCAATTCACAAATTTAGGTAATGCTTGCACTGTCCAATTTATTTTTGAAACAATTTCTTTTTTCCAATTCTGGGCTGAGGTTTTCTACTGCTGCCATCATCTCCAATTTTAGAACAAATCTCTCTCCAAGCATGCAGACTGTTTCTTTTGTTGTCAAGTCTCACTGGTTTACTACTTGCCCTTCAGTTCCCTCTGCCCCTTCTTCAAGCTTTGACTGTCTGCTTGTTCCTTCACATCTCCAACCACTCTGTCCACAGCATCTGAAGCTACTGAGGTTCTTGCCAAAATATAAAATGCATTATCTTTCCTGTCTCAATTCTAAAGGAGAGCTATTTTTCTCCCTTATCAGAACTGCATAATTACACACATCTTATATCTCAGGCCCTTCTATTCCTTTTTCTGTCATGTGTTCATTTAGCTTCACCTTAAATGCATGTCTGGTATTTTCCTCAATTTCACCTTGAGACAGGATTGTTCCATATTCTGAACATTATTTTGATTAATAGGTTTCTCCTGAGTTTCTCTTTAAATTATTACTGACTATCATTGCTTATGGCCTCCAGTTTTGGCTTCTTCCAAAGATGTTAACATCTTTTCTATGGACACTGTTGAGGTGTGGATAGAGGGTTGTGGAGTGTGGTGTCCTGTAAAATTCTCTGAGTGGCCTTCCTGTCCACATATCCAATAATAATTTTGCAGGGAGGTGAGCGAGACCGAGAGCAGTTTACCCACTCTGGCCAATTGTAAGGGCTTGGTTTCAGGGATGGCTACATGCCTGGTAGTTAACTTATATTAATTCTGTAATGGAAGGTTTCTCCCTGAAGGAATCCCTTTCCATTTCTGGTATTGCCTCCCCAAGATCCTCCAACTAACCTTTCCATCCAGACTCCCATGACCCTATTAGGCCTCGCCTTACCAACATGAGATTACACCCCCACCTCAATTAGCTGGGTGCTAATTGTGCAACTGTTTGTAGTCCCGGTTCTGGCTCCTACTGCTGCTGGATCAGATTGGCTGGTAGCTCTCCGAAACAAGATTCCTGCCTGAGTCAAAGGCAACAGCCTTAAGTAATATCTATTTTGGTGTTAAATGTCTGAAGAGCTTCCAGAATTGGCAGGTATGTGTTTCCTGCTGACTTTCCAAGTGGTGGAGTGGCAAATCCTGCCACCTGTAATATCCTGTCCCGCGTTTCCCCTATCAAATATTTTGACAATCTTAAACACCTTTATGCTGGTCATTTTGCCGCCTTCTCTTTTCTTGATGAAAATGTCACCACCACCAGATTCCAGTTACACAATCTCTGAGAGTCTCTCCTGTGTCTTTTCTTTCAAGCAATGCAATCTCTACTTTTCCTTACAATCTTAGAGGTCCTCCATCCAATGTCCCCCTTCCAGACAACTGGAGCTTTTCCTTTACCATGTCCTCTTTCTGTTTCGGATGTATGCCTCCCAGGAATTTTCTCCAGGCATTTCCCTGACCCTCTCCCACTCTTCTCTCAAACAGTGCTCTTTTATATCTGTCTACTCTGCTAGATAGTTTCTCTTCCCTCACACCTTTTCTCATAGTCATTATCCCTCTTACTCAGCTTCATATACAAGACATTATTCATTCACCTCCACCTTCTCACCCATTATTGTTCTTACCCTCCCATTTCTTTATCCCCCAGTAATTATCCCCATTTCCCTCTTGGATATTTGCTCTTCCTCATTTATCTCTGGTCTCCGGAATTATCTAGTCTTTTCTCTATCCTCCAACAGGGAGCACTGTTAGTTTTTGTTCACCACTTCCTTCCTCAGGAACCAAGGTTTCCAGCTTTCTAGGTGGTAGCTAACAAGTACCACATGAGGACCAGGCAATGACTGTTCCAAAAAGAATCAATCCAACCATCGTCTTATGATATTCGATAGAATTACAATGACTAAGTTCCTGACCCATAATATCCTAAGAATTGCCATTGTCCAGAAATTGGACCATCCATAGTTGCTACAATAGCAAGTCATAAGCTGGGAATTCTATGGTGAGTACCTTATCTCCTGAGAGTTTGAAATCCATTTACATGGTAACAATCAGCAACGTGATGGAATACTCTTCAATTGCTGGATGTGTGCAGCTCTCACAACACTCAAGAATCTTGGCACCATCCAGAACAAGTCAACACACATGTTTGGCAGACCACCTTGATATAAGGCAACTTAAAGCAGCCTAAGGATGTGCACCACTGTGTTATCTGAACAATCCTCACTACTGACCACCATGTTGTATGATTGCTATTGCTCACCAACAGCTTGACATCACCATTATCTTTCAGGGTTGGGATTTAAAAGGCCCAATTACTCTGGTGTGGTAGATGATAAATAACAAGAAGGGCTGTTTTCTTAAATGCAATGTAATTTACTAAATGTTTGCAACTAAATACAAGTTACCCTGATTTAACAAGCATTGCAAAAGGGACGATGAGGATGAACTGGTTGGTGTATCTTAATCCTTCGAGGTCCTAAAATGTTGTCTCACCAAATTGATATGACATCATCATGGTGGGTGGTGCTGAAGGGACTCCTCAGGACTCAGTCTTTCAGACCCTTACACCTTTATGCTACATCTCCTATTACCTTAAACCTTCATTCCCTCCACCACTGATGCACAATGACAGCTCTAAGTAACATCTGCAATTTGCACTGCAGGAACATGTCCAGGCTCCTTCAGCAGCACTGTCCAACTCCAAGATCTCTATTTCCTAGAAGGACAAGGACAACTATGCATCTGCACAGAACACCCCACAGTCCAAATATATGCAGGTCAGGTGAATTGGTCATGCTAAATTGCCCATAGGGTTAGATGCATTAGCCAGAGGGAAATGGCTCTGGGTGGGTTATTCTTTGGAGGGTCGGTGTGGACTGGTTGGGCTAAAGGGCCTGTTTCCACACTGTAGGGAATCTAATCTAAACTAAACTAAACACAGTAGTACGGGAGTTTGGAAATCATGTTGCAGCTGTACAGAACATTGGTTCGGCCACTTTTAGAATATTGTACACAATTCTGGTCTCCTTCCTATCAGAAGGATGTTGTGAAACTTGAAAGTGTTCAGAAAAGATTTACAAGGATATTGCCAGGGTTGGAAGATTTGAGCTATAGGGAGACGTTGAATAGACTGGGGCTGTTTTCCCTGGAGCATCAGAGCTGAGGGGTGACCTTATAGAGATTTATAAAATCAGGAGGGACATGGACAGGATAAATAGAGGAAGTCTCTTATGTGGTGTGGGGGAGACCAGAACTAGAGGGCATAGGTTTAGGGTGATAGGGGAAAGATATAAAAGAGACCTAAGGGGCAACTTTTTCACGCAGAGGGTGGTACGTGTTTATAATGAGCTGCCAGAGGAAGTGGTGGAGGCAGGTACAATTACAACATTTAAGAGGTATTTGGATGGGTATATGAATAGGAAGGGTTTGGAGGGATATGGGCCTAGTGCTGGCAGGTGGGACTAGATTGGGGTAGGATATCTGGTCGGCATGGCCGAGTTGGACTGAAGGGTCTGTTTCTGTGCTGTGCATCTCTATGAATCTATGACTCTGTAACATCCTGTATTAGATCAATACCGTTATTTCTTTAGTAGAGGAATGCAGAAAGAAAATTTGATTTTGATTTCAGTTGATTGGATATATTATTGGTACATATATGTAACTACAGTGAAAAGTTTGGTTTTCTGAACAGTACAGCAAACAAAGGTGCTTAGACAGAGCAAGGTAACAGCTGCACAGGAGGTGCACTAAGCAAGATCAACATTAGCAAGACCAACATTATTTGAAGTTAGAGAGTCCATTCAGCAGTTGAAAAGTGTGGCGCTGGGAGAACAGAGCATGTCAGGCAGCATCCGAGGAGCAGCAGAGTCGACGTTTCGGGCTTCACCAGTCCAGTAACAGCAAGGAAGAAGCTGCTCTTAGAGCTGTTGGTGTGTATGTTCAAATTTCCATATTTTCTGATACAACAATGATGTTCCCTGCATGTTCTATCCCACTGAAAAGGATGGAGGGACTGTCCTGGAGTTGAGTAGCTGAGAAGAGTGACAGCTTAATTCAACAAACCATGATAAAAAACACTCAGGTTACATTCACCAAGTGAATGTTAGGTCATCAAAACGGAGCCAAATTACAAAGGAAACCTAGAAGGATGTAAAGTTACAGATGCTTTCTCAGCAATTTATTCAGAAGTAAGCTGATAACATAATCAACCAACAAGACAGTAATTCTGGTCTGAAAATGTGTTGCTGGAAAAGCGCAGCAGGTCAGGCAGCATCCAAGGAACAGGAAATTCGATGTTTCGGGCATAAGCCCTTCTTTAGCCCTTGTGCCCGTCTTAATTCTGAAGAAAGGCTTATGCCCGAAATGTCGAATCTCCTGTTCCTTGGATGCTGCCTGACCTGCTGCGCTTTTCCAGCAACACATTTTCAGCTCTGTTCTCCAGCATCTGCAGTCCTCACTTTCTCCTTGAGTAATTCTGGTCTATCAGGATAAGGGTTAGGTTTAGGGTAGCAATTAAACGGTGTTCTGTTCACCCAATGCAGAACGACTGGATTCAGAACGATGCAATACAAAAGAGCCAAATAAATTCTGAAAGCAAATACCTAGGACGGTGGAAATATGAAATATAAACAGAAGTTTATTGGATGCATTCATTAGGTCAGACAGCTTCAAAGGATTTAGACAGTACGATTAACATTTCAGGTCTATGCCATTTATCAGAACTGGGAGATGGAACATAAGGTCTCAGATACAATCCATTGGTTTATGTTTTCTTATTATAATTTACACCATTCTCATTCTGTCATTCATTCATATCCCTTCCTCCTCCTAATCATAAACCACTCTGCTTTCTTCATCATCAGCAAACTCTCTGTCTGGCTATTCCCCCACATCACATACAGTACAGCATTCCCAACTTACAAGCTGTCATATGCGATATCTCCCATTTCTGACAGAAGGTCAATGACCTAAAGTGAAATGTAAAAAATCCACCTTGTTAGTGATTTTTGACACAATTTAAAATGCTGGAACAATCCCACAAGTGTTCATTATAAAGTATCGAAATGACATGTAGTTCTGTATCTAATCATAGGACAAGAATATGTAATTTGTAGAAGGATATAGATTTGTATTATGATGATAAAGAGATGAATGCTCAGCATGATCCTGAGCTTGAACGAAAACAGGAGTTGTTGGATTAAATGGTCGACGTAGTTCTTACAGTCCTTTCCCCCATGTCTCTGAGAAAAGCACATACGTCAGAAATGTTGTTGCCAGTACAATTCTCGCTTGGTAATTGGGATGACTCAATGGAAATTAAATCACTCTCAGCATCAATACTAATTTAAATTCACTAAGTCCCCAAAATGTCCACTGTAAATAAACATTACCATATCAACCAGTGTCAGCAGCACCGAGAAAGATGCTTCTGCCAAATCAGTATTGAACCTGTGAATCTTCACATCCTGCTAATAGCACTTAAGTCATTCATCTTGTCCTCTCTTTCTCATCATTTGCCTTATGTTATTTGAATGCTGTTTATGAAAATATCAGAAGTCTACACAGTAAGTTCCTGGCTGAAACATTGGGATCAGTAGTACTTATAGCTCTTTTGCTTTGGGTGATGTTTTGATACCCAAATGTTGTGTGAAGCTTGTGTATATTTCAACATGGACCATGCTGTAGATAGTTTGGGGAAGGCATTTGTCTCGAGTTGGGGAGCATCAGAACTATGTAGAGAAGGACAACTCATGCTGCCATCCAACTTGATATTGATTGGAAGCTGCTAATCCAGTTAATGACCTCACAAGTTGAATGTGCATTCAGCAGTACAATGTCACCCAACCACCCCCACATTCCTGTCCCACTAGCAGTACTGAAATGAATTACCAACTGCCCTCCAGATAATCGTTGATTAATTTATATTGGTTCTGCTTGAGTTTGTCGAGAGGTTTTGTGCTTTGATGAGTTGGGTAAAGTTAATGAACTCTGCAAAGTGTGGCACTGCATTGGAAGAAGGCCTTCATTGAGTTCAGGGGCTCTCATCAGTTGTAGGGGCTGATATTCCCAACTCCTTAAAACTGCTGCATGAGAAGCAGGTTGGAACAGAGAGAAGAATACCCAGGCTTTGCTAGAGAGTGGTGTGGAAGAAAAAGAGGAGAAGGGGATCTTACCACCTAAGATTATCCAGGCGAATTCAAATCCCTCAACTCAAGCCAGGAACAATGTGAACATTGTGCTTTTTGAAAGGTGTGCTCACAGAATTCTGCCATCTCTCGGAAACAGACAATCAGCCTCAAAGCCTCAGAGAGGGGATGCCAGTCGCTGTCAAGGATGTTCACCATCCTGAATTTCTGAACGCCAGGGTCCCTCTAAGCACGAGCAGGTGTCATCTGGAACATGTCACAGTTCATCATCCCGAATTTCATCAGAAGTGACAGATCCCATGACAAAACAAGTTCTGTACTTTCTCTCTGGCAACAGAAAAGCAAATAAAACTTGCAAAAATCTTCAATGGGATAATTAGCTTTCCATTGTAGAAAGTGCCTTCAACTGCACAGATACGATCAAATAGTTGTTCCACTTCTTTACTTTCTTGAAGTTTTTTTTCACCTGAGAGGTGGGCGTCAGTGATCTTTTGTCTTCCCTAGTTGCCCAGAAGGAATTATTTGGGCACTCCAGAGGGCAGTTAAGAATCAATAATATTGCTATGTGGTCTGGAGCTCAATATAAACCAGACCAGGTAAAAAAATGGCAAATTCCCTTGCTAAAGAGCATTAATGAATTGGATAAGCTTTTACAATAAACAATGAATAGTTTCATGGTCATCACTAATGAGACGAACTTTATACCTCACATTTATTGATTGAGTTTAAACTTCACCAGCTCTACTAGTGAGATTGGAATCCACAACTGCAGAGCAATAGTCTGGGCCTCTGGGTTACTTGTCCAGTGACATTACCACTACACCATTGTCTGCACCATTAAGGTGTCCACTTACCGAGTAAGTTGCTACGTAACTGAGCTTGGCACAATGTGCTGAGCAATGTCCACTATCCTTGCAGGAGTCTTGATGCTTTCATTTTGCCTTGAGCCTTGAGCCAAAGCAGAGTCGCTGCTGATGGGTTTCTGCGCT
Source organism: Hemiscyllium ocellatum (assembly GCF_020745735.1). Lineage (NCBI taxonomy): Eukaryota > Metazoa > Chordata > Chondrichthyes > Orectolobiformes > Hemiscylliidae > Hemiscyllium > Hemiscyllium ocellatum. Next base: position 24,264,915 of record NC_083436.1, on the reverse strand, counting down.
TTATGCCTGTTGATGGCTCGCCTCCCTCAGCTACTTTAATATAGTCAGTGTGATCACAATAACAGCCAGGGTCCTATATAAAACATAATTGAGCAGGCCATCATTGACTCTGCTGTCCATCCAGAGCCCTCCAGTTCTTGCTAAAGTAGGTTTTCCTGATTTGTGATGCCATACCCTGAATTGTCCAAATTTGACCATTATGAGGACCCAGCCTTTGCCACGAAGGATATCGAGAGAAACTCAGAAGCAGGAGGTGAAAGAGGAAGAGCTATTTAAAGTAGAGGAGGACCATGAGAAGCAGGAATGTGCAGAGGAAGAAGAAGAAAAGAAAGAGGCAATTTGACTATCCACTTTGTAGCAAGACTGTCCATTCCCTCTACACTATTCATTCAACTACAGTTTCACTGACCAAAGCACACAATTGTTTCACAATCAACATTACCAACCCTCTGGTGCAGAATGTATTAAGAAACATTAAAGAAGCAAATGTTTCAAATTACTTTGAGGTCTGTCGAGCATGTTCCTTTGCCTGCCTTGTACTCTAACACAGTGAGTGCAGCATGGCAGCTGGAAGGCTACTGGCTTTCAATGAAGATTGCAGGTGGCCTTGGTGAGAGACATTGAGCATTTCTGGCATGAGACATTCCAGTTTCAAACACCTTGGTGGCAGCGTTCTGGCGCCCAGGCTGGCAGATGTGAGATCATAAATTTTAGCTGATGTTGTAAAGGTAAAGGAAAGCAAGTCATGAGGAGGAAAGTGTCTGATAAAGGATGCAAGTAGGTTAAGTGAGTGGGCAAAAATTTGGAAAATTAAATATTTTTGTCAGAAAATGTAAGGTTTTCCATCTTGGCAAGACGACCAGGAAAGCAAAATATTATTTCAATAGAGAAACCGTTGCTGTAGTACAAGAGAGCATGGGTGTCCTTATACATAAATCATGAAAAAATTACCGTAATTAAGAAATGACTAGAATATTTGCTTTGATTGCAGTAGAGACAGAGTCTGAAAGCAGGGAGTCTTACTAATGCTGTTTGGAGCATTGATTAGACCACACTCAGAGTATGATGCACTTTTTTGGAAGGAGGTTAGTTTTAAGAGATGCATGCTGAAATGGGGCTCATCTTGTATAAACTTTGCTAGGGCATCTTTACAAATTAGTGCAGATGAGTAATACGTTGTAATCCCTGAGCCCAATAACTGGCCCAATGAAATATTTTCTCCTTTGTCATGTCACATTCATTTTTTTAAATAAATCTACTACTGAATTTTTTATTTTAAAAGTTATTTCACTTTAACCTAGGTAATGTTCAGAATGATCCATAAAAAGTAACAGTTTTCAGAAATGCCAAAGGATTTTGTCTTTTGTTAAGCAGAAGTGGGCAAAGTTAATATTAGAAATGATGTATTAACTTTAGTGTAAATTTGATAATGTTCACACAGAAACAGAAATATTACAATTACATCTGATAACTCCGGTAAAAATATAGTATTCAGAATATAACTTACCCTCCTCATTAATATTTCTGTATGCTAGGGAGTATAACGCTTGGGGGCCATGTTAGCTGACATAAATATACGAGGTCAATGTTAGTTGACATAAATGCTTGCTGTTTCTAACTGCAGCTAGATTCGGAAACTTGTGAACTAAGTAATGGCAAAACAATGCTACATTGTTTCCTTCCTGCATTATTGTGACTTCATTTACAAATACATTATGGACTTTCCTCTATTACTCAAGACTGTCAAGCTCTAATCTCATGGACATTAAAATACCAGGAATAAATAGTCACAGATTATGATAATTCAATCCAATTTCTGCACTGATATCGCATTAGTCATTACTTTAGTCATTCAAAAGTGTCAGAACCTACCTTTATGCTGTTTAGAAGATGCATTCAGTGCATATTTTAGAATAATGAACTATCATAATTATTTATGATAAATTTAGAAAATAGGCCCTACCCCTTTAAATCAGTAATACATTGTGTCAAACAGAAATGAGTCTCTTTGAATATATATTAAAAATTCAAAGGAATGTTTTTAGACTATGAAGTACCAGGTTATCTTTCCCGTTATAAAAGAAAAGTCTGTGATCAAGGGAAAATAAGGAGATTTTCAGCTGTGTCAAGCCTGATTTTTATATGGAATGCAAAATTCAAAGGCATGAAAGCACATGACCATATTTCTCAATGCAAGTATGCCAGATGTCCCCATGGTAAAGGGTTTGCACACAGACCACCCAACAATATATTGGGCTTTATTCTTCATGCTATTGGTTTGCCTAATGCTACAATCAAGTACAGAGGGCCAAATAAATTTCTCCCTTTCCACTCCTGAGTTGTTAAAACAGAGGTTGAACTTCTATATGGAGGTTTTTTTTGTTTCTCCTCCCAATTCAATATGCACTTTACTAGGGTAAAACAATTCCATATCATTACTGCCAAAGCAGACTAGAGTCACATTTCAGGACTGTGCAGAAGTCCTGATTCAGCTGACACTGTGGGAACTGTCCTGGAAGTTGAAACATCTGATTGGGACTTATTTGGCAACCGAGATCCTCCAGTAAAGACCTAACAGTTAGTTAGAGTTGGGAACTTCTAAAAGTTAGTGGAATTAAAAGCTGCTCTAACTTCTCAGTAGCTACTAAGTAACGAGAAGCCTGGAAATTCAGTGGACTAACATTCATTCTTCTGGTGTATACAATCAATACGATGGATATTGCTATCTTGGAAAAGGCAGGGAAGGGGCATGCAATAACTGAACCTTAAACAAATAAACATAAAGTACACAGATATTCTGAAGAAGGGTCACTGCACTAGAAGCATTTACTCTGTTCATTCTCTCTCCACAGAATCTGGCAAACCTGCTGAGACTCCTAGCTATTTTCTTTCAGGCATCCAGCATGTGTTTTATTATATAAACATAGAATATTGTGGCTGCTGGAAATCTCAAACAAACACAGAAAAAATCCAACCCAACTTCCAAAAAAACTTTAAAAACAAGCAAAAATACAAAGAACAGGTTCAGTCAAGATTCGAGTGGTGCTGGAAAAGCACAGCAGGTCAGGCAGCATCCGAGGAGCAGGAAATCAATGTCTCAAGCAAAAGCCCCTTCCTGATGAGGGTTTTTTGCCCAAATTGTCAATTTTCCAGCACCACTCTGATTTCCAGCATCCTCAGTCTTCACTTTTGCCTAAAGAACAGGCTAAGCTGTCCTCTCTTCGAACAACTTCTCTTTTAACTCCTCTCACTTCCTTCAGGTCAAAGGTGTGGCTGTGAGTACCCACATGGACCCCTGTTATTCTTGTCTCTTTGTGAGGTATGTGGAACATTTGTGTTTCAGTCCTATTTGGGACCTTACCCACGACTTTTTTTTCAGGTGTATCAGTGACATCATTGATGCTGCATCCCTTCCACCCAGAATTGGAAAATTTTATCAATTTTGCTTACAATGTCCACACTGCCCTCACTTCCTCTATCTCTTGTCTATCTCTGACTGCTTCTTTCCCTACCTCCCCATCTCTGTTTTCATTACTGGGGATAGGCTAGCCATTGGTATTCACTACAAACCCACTGACTCCCACAATTAAGTGGACAATACATCCTCACATTCTGCTTCCTGTAAAAGATTCTATGACTCTTCCAGTTGTTATGGATAAGACTAACCCCCTTTCAAATATATCAAGGTAATAGCATAGACCTTAACTTTTATCTTTTTCAAAGGCAAGCATAAGGTGCTGTGCTCCACATGTAATTTGATTGATTACACTACTAGGCTTTAATCAAAGCACACTTTATTCTTAACCCACTGTTAAAAATACAAATAAAAGAAAGAAGAATTGGTATAACTAACTCATTTGGAAAACTTAACAGAATGGTAGACTATTTAACTATTAAATAGTAACTGTTCCAATATAGTGACATCCCACAAACACACAGTTGGCAATAAAACAGCATTGTTTCACATGTGATTCTGGCAGCACAGAGAGAAAATTCTGGTAAGAGAGAGCAATTTGGCAGCTTCTGCATACAAATTCAAAATCCTAACAATTACTGAAAGTTAAACTAAAACCCTGAGATTGAATCTACCCATTCATGTTGCTTCTATCATTCCAACTTTTAAAACCCAAGGTCTCAAAGCTGTTTACTTTATTGGCATTGAATAGCTCATTGCCCAAGCTTCAAAACCTCTCTGAAAAAATTAACAGGAAAAAATACATTTCTTACAACCGTAGTATTATCACAGAGTTCCTCCATCTCCATCACATCTGTTCCAATGATACCAGCTGCTACAAAGGGTCTCAGAAATGTCCACCTTCTTCCTCAACTAAGAACTCCCCACTACTATGGTTGACGGGCCCCTCAGTCATGTCCGACCCATTGCTGCACTTGTGCCCTCACCCCTTCTCTTCTCTCCCACACCAATGATAGGGTCTCCTTGGTCCTCTCTTATTCCCATACCAGCAACCCAATCTAAAGGATCATAAACTGCCCTTTCTGCTACCTTCAGCAGGTTGCCACCAATAGACGCATATTCCCCTCTCTCACATTGCTAGTCTTTGCAGGGACTGTTCCCTCGTCGACACCATAGTCCACTCCTCCTTCACTCTCATAATCTCCACACATGCCCACTGCACTTTCCCCGCAATCGCAGAAGCTGTAACACCTGTCCATTTACTTCCTCATTCCTCACTGCAAGGCCCCAGGCACACTTTGCAGTGAAGCTTATATTTACTGCACTTTATTTAATCTAGTCTACTGCATTCACTGCTCCACTCTGTGGTCTGATCTATGCAAGGGAGACGAAACACAGGCTGGGCTATGGCTTTGCAGAACACTTACGTTCTATCTTTAAAAATGACCCTGAATATCCAGTTGCCTGCCATTTTAACACACCATCCTATTCCCTGGCAAACATCTCTGTCTCAGGCCACTACCAGTGCTCCAGTGAAGCTCAGCACAAGCTGGAAGAACAGCATCCCATTTTTCATTTGGGGACTCCACAGCCTTCAGGACTCAACATTGTGTCCAATAATTTTAGGACTTGAACCCATCCCCACGGCCCTGGCCCTGTCATGACATAGGCAGCTTTAATCAGAGCCAACCCATTTTCACCCCCTAATGGTCTCTATTATCAGGTCTTCTTTCTCTCTGGCTCACCATTATCCATCCCTTTGTCTACCTAACTGCAGCCCTCTCCTTATGGACTCCACCTCCAACTATCGTGTAAATCTTTCTACTTACAACCACACCCCCACCCACCTCCTCTCTTCAGCATATGCACCATCTTTTCCCAGCTACCATCAGTTCTACAGAAGGGTCATTGAACCCGAAATGTTAACTCTGCTTTCTCTCCCACAGTTGGTGGCAGGCCTGCTGAGTTTTTTCCAAAATTTCTGCTTTTATCGTGGAAAACATGGTATTTGAGTGGAATATTGAACCCTGTTTTTCTCTCTCTAGAGATTTTGTTTTGTTAGGCTTGCTAAGTTTCCTGAGCTTTAAACCATTGTTAAACATTCTGTGTATATAACTATGGAGGGCCTGGTGTTTTCTTGAGGTAAATTGTACTAGAATCATAGAGTCACAGAGATGCACAGCATGGAAATAGACCCTTCAGTCCAACCCATCCATGCCAACCAGATATCCCAATCCAATCTAGTCCCACCTGCCAGCACCCGGCCCATATCCCTCCAAACCATTCTTATTCATATACCCATCCAAATGCCTGTTAAATGTTGCAATTGTACCAGCCTCCACCACATCCTTTGGCAGCTCATTCCATATACATACCACCCTCTGCATAAAAAAGTTGCCGCTTAGGTCTGTTTTAGACCTTTCCCCTCTCACCTTAAACTTATGCCCTCTAGTTCTGGACTCCCCGATCCCAGGGAAAAGACTTTGTCAATTTATCCTATCTATGCCCCTCATCATTTTGTAAATCTCTATAAGGTCACCCTTCAGCCTCCGATGCTCCAGGGAAAACAGCCCCAGCCTGTTCAGCCTCTCCCTATAGCTCAGATCCTCCAACCCTGGCAACATCCTTGTAAATCTCCTCTGAACCCTTTCAAGTTTCACAACATCTTTCTGATTGGAAGGAGACCAGAATTGCGTGCAATATTCCAACAGTGGCCTAACCAATGTCCTGTACAGCCGCACTATGACCTCCCAACCTCCCATCTTATCTACCTGCGACTCCACTTTCAAGGAGCTATGAACCTGCACTCCAAGGTCTCTTTGTTCAGCAACACTCCCTAGGACCTTACCATTAAGTGTATAAGTCCTGTTAAGATTTGCTTTCCCAAAATGTAGCATCTTGCATTTATCTGAATTAAACTCCATCTGCCACTTCTCAGCCCATTGGCACATCTGGTCCAAATCCTGTTGTAATCTGAGGTAACCATCTTCGCTGTCTACTACACCTCCGATTTTGGTGTCATCTGCAAACTTACTAACTGTATCTCTTATGCTTGCATCCAAATCATTTATGTAAATGACAAAAAGTAGAGGGCCCAGCACCGATTTTTGTGGCACTCCACTGGTCACTCCTGTCTGAAAAACACCCCTCCACCACCACCCTCTGACTTCTACCTTTGAACTAGTTCTGTATCCAAATGGCTAGTTCTCCCTGTATTCCATGAGATCTAACCTTGTTAATCAGTCTCCCATGGGGAACCTCATCGAACACTTTACTGAAGTCATGTAGATCATATCTATTGCTCTGACCTCATCAATCTTCTTTGTTACTTCTTCAAAAAACTCAATCAAGTTTGTGAGGCAATATTTCCCATTCACAAAGCGTTGTTGACTATCCCGAATCAGTCCCTGCCTTTCCAAATACTTGTACATCCTGTCCCTCAGAATTCCCTCCAACAACTTGCCCACCACCGGTCTATAGTTCCCTGGCTAGTCTTTACCGCCCTTCTTAAACAGTGGCACCACGTTTGCCAACCTCCAGTCTTCTGGCACCTCACCTGTGACTATCGATGATACAAATATCTCAGCAAGAGGCCCAGCAATCACTTCTCTAGCTTCCCACTCTGCCTATACCTGACAAAGGGTCAAAATTTGAAGAAAATAAGGCAGTAACATACTCAAGTTACTCAATGAAGATCCTTATCCTGTGAGGATAACTAGCATTTAGAGACACCTTGCACTCTTTCTTAGACAATACAACAAATAGTTACTTCATTTCCGGTGTTGTGTCCCTGGGAAATGTAAATTCCTGGGTGTAAATCACAAGTAAATGAGCCTTATTATGTGTTTGGCTTAACATTTGCAACACAGCACAAACATGAAGTGCTAAAATGAGATTATCTTATTTAATGCTCAAAATTGGATTCATTTGCAAATATGTCCTCATATTTGTTTCTGCTTCCCCAGTTATATATTGCAATTGTTGGAGCAGCAGACAAGGATGAACTGTTCCAAATTGTAACCTTGATAGCATCCCACATCCAGAGGGCATATTTTACGACCAGTACTGTCACTGAACCTCACACACAGTGAAAAAAATACAGTATAATTATTATCATAGGAATGCTACGCAACGGCCACATTATCTTTCTTACTGCAACTTGTTATAACATCAGTAGTAATTTCAATATCTGTAATGTTATACATTGTGCACTGAGCATCTTCTATAACTATTGTTTCCTGCTTCATATTCAGAACTATTCAAATATAACACTTCAATATATCCTCTGAATAATATACATCACAACAGGTCAGTAAGGGGTCATAAAGTATAGATTATCAAGTTAATTATAACACTTGGTTAACCTCCAGGAATGAAGTTGGGATCATTTGAACACAAACTTTTACATGTATAAATAAAAACTACTTCAGCACTGGTCAGGTAAGCTATTGAAACTTTCAGTAACTTTCAGAGGAAATTTCCAAAAATACACACCATTTCACCAGCAGCCAAAGTAAATAATCCAACATCTAACATGTGAATAGTTCATGGTCCCTTTAAGTAGGATGAGTGAGGGATCCTTGATGTCATTTATTTGTCATTTAATTCAGCTCTGCATGGTTCAGCTTGGAGTATGGAGATTGAAGATGGTAAAACTGGGCTAGTTTCAAACCTGATTTACATATTAATTGTCACCATAATCTAACTACTCTGTGTGCTGCTGTCAGTCAGTAGACCTAAAACGTCTTTTAGAAAGTCTGGCATAGTTCTTATTAGAGCTGTGCATGTCTACTAGCATGCTAATTTCATATGGTGGGAGGCATTATAATACCGAAGAAAAGATTCTAAAGATCTCAATTTCTCCCACTGCTTGTGCTTTTGAGGACTCTTCAAAGTTCTTCCTTGCATTGCTCGCAGATTCCAGACTTCCTGTTGAGGACTCCATATCAAACTGACTCTCTAATTGTAGAGTGAGTTGATGCTGGAAAGCCCACTAAAAGTCGATGGGCAGCTGAAATTGCACAGAGCAGCATTCACACACAGTTCACCATTGACAGCAAAATCCAGACCCCTATGGTGCACTCTACACAGCCATCAAGATTTACAATTTCAGAACATTGCCAATAAAGTCAACTCAGCTGGCTACTTAAAGACAGACACAGGATACTATTAGATTGGAGAGGGTTCAGAAAAGATTTACCAGGATGTTCCTTGGAATGGGGGTTTTGAGATATAAAAATAGACTGGAAAGGTTGGGTCTTTTTTCACTGTTGCATAGGAGGTTGAGGGATGACCTTATTGAAGCTTATAAAATCATGAGGGGTATAGGTAAGGTGAATGATAAGGACCTTTTCTCTAAGGTGGATGGGTTTGAAACTAGGGGGTGTGTGAGGTGAATGACAAGGGTGTTTTCTGTAGGGTGGGGGAGTTCATAATGAGGAGGAATATTTTTAATGTGAAAGGAGAAAGATTTAAAAAGAACATGAAGGGCAACTTTTTTACACAGAGAGTGGTTCATGTGTGGAATGAACTGCTAGAGGAAGTGCTGGATGCAGGTACAGTTACAACATTTAAAAGACATTTGGATATGTTCATGAAGGGGAAAAGTTTGGAGAGATATGGGCCAAGTGCAGACAGATGGAACTAGTTCAGTTTGGGAAAGTTGGTTGACGTAGATGAGTTGTACTGAGGGTCTGTTTCTACACTGTATGACTCTATGACTCTTCAAAAGCCGAATCACATTCATGTGAAACACTACATATATATTGTGGCTATTCTCTTTCTGAGCCTGAATTATTAGCTCGATGCAACATGTCTTACTCTGAAATTCAAGTTCTAAATATAAAGGAAAATGTATCAAATAATCGTGAGAAAATAAACAAAGATCTTTTTTTCAATACGTCCTTTCAAGATCATAAGCTGTCCAATAGATGTACAAAATCAGGCTTGTAAAATTAATATGGCCGAGAATTTGATGATGTGGATTTGTTCAGCTTGCAAATTTATATCTCAGCAAATTCTGAACCATTTTCTCTGTAAATTTTGAAGTTACACGCTCATGAAAGTATCCAATTAACGTAGTGTGAAATGTTTCCTTTTTAAATCATGTACCTTGCAAAAATCAACATCTAACAGAAGATGCTGTCCTGAAAATTATGTCGTTGTAAACCCAGCCTGAGTCTACTCATAAAGTTATAATGGAAACAGATCCCACCACCCAACCACTCAATGCCAACCATAATCCCAAATTACACTAGTCCCACCTGCTGGCCTTTGGTCCATATCCCTCCAAACATTTCTTATTCATGTACTTACCCACATGTCTTTAAAATATTTAACTATGCCTGCAATCCACCACTTTGTCATTCCACACACAAACCACTCTCTTTATAAATAAAAATGCCCCTGTGTCTGTTTTAAATCTTTCTCCTCTGATCTTGAAAATCTGCTTCACCAATTTTGACCAATGAGCAATGGCACAAACCAAATGTGAAATTTGAACTTTTATTATTCCTTCACGATAGTTTCTTATCTAATTTATTTCTGCAGTAGAGGGGCTCATGTATGGTTTGTCAGGGGTTGTCAGATTGACTTCAATCCTCTACCCTGCTAAATTAACTGGTTTAAAAAAACACAGATTAATATCAGCAGAATACTCATCATATGTTTGTTTGCATGAAGTCTCAATAAAACTTGCCAACAAGGAACTTTAAATGATGCTCAATTAGTACTGTATGGATCAAAAATATTAGAAGCTTAGACTTTAAATGGGGACGGGGTGGTTATCCGATGGATTTGTGGATAATCAAGCCACAAAAGTATGTCACTTAGGAGACTTATTAAAAGGTTGCTGCTGCCTGTCGATAATGCAGGCATGAGGCAAAGTTTTTGGAATGTGAAGGAATAGGAAGATAAATCCAGGGAAAAAAAATCTTTTGATGAAAGAAACTCCATCTACATGGTACACTATCTATTTACTTTTTAATCCCTTCTCTCCTGCTGGTAAATGTGCTAACTCTGCATGACTGGCTGCTGCGTGCAGATGCACAAATCCATCCTTCAGATTTCTTCTTTTTACTAGTTCTATATTTGTCCTGATTTATGTTTTTGAGGAGTCTTGTACTCCCTTTCTCAATGTTTCAAATGAATTTTGAAAACCTTATAGCAATCTCTAGCAAATCATTTTTCCATCTTAGGCTAGTTTTAGTGTTGTAATCTTGACAGGCCTTTCCGAATGAAACATTTATTTTTACTCATTTTCCCTTTACCTTTTCATACTTATCCCAAAAAAAAAGCAAGTGACTTAAATGAGAAGCAAATTGTGCTGCCGACAACATATCACAATTTATCCAGTTATCCAGATCAGTTGATGCTTTTGCGAAAGGTCTTTGAAAGATCTTCTGCCTTATCTCTTGCTTTCTCATGCTTCAATGTAGATGGGAACAGAGTTGTTTGTGGTACATCCTCTTCCTACTTGTTGCTTGGTTGTCTATCCTTGACTAGGCAGGTAGGGCTACAGTCCTTTCCTCCGATCCACTGAAATTCAGAAAGCACAGCTCTGCATTTTATCCCCATGGTTATAGCTTTATTACGTTGGTGTTTTGTTGCAATGTGTACCCAAAACTTCTCTGTTTTATTCCTCTTATACCATTGAGCAACTGTTTTTTGACCAATTTAGCTGTGAGGGATGTGGGAGGCATCAATAGGTCACAGAGTGTGCTGCTGCTTCTAATGATCAAAAGTGCATCATGGTCATGCAGATTTTGTTTTCGCCTGTTGCACAGCAGTCAAGTTACACTACTCAAACAGACATAATTAAAAACTTTTTACCCATGACAGAAGAAATAAATGTCAACCCATCATACTTGACCAGACTCAAAGCCAAGTCACTTTAACCCGTGAAACTGTAAAAACCCTGGACTAAACAATTAATATAATGATATTTGTTTTCTAAAGCAGGGTATTAGATTATTACAGATCGATGTGAATAGATAGAGATAAGTTATAGATCCACCATGATTTAATTGATTGGTATGACATGCTCAAGGGTCTAAGTGGCTTCCTTTTATGCTTCTCTATGTCACATCAAGAAGGGCATTAGAATACTGAATCATCATATTTTGAACTTAAGGTTGCTGAAAATGCTAACAGTGATCTCAGGATGCATTTTATTTCATTTGGAAGATTTCCTCAAGCGTGCTGCACTTTAACTTATAAGTATAAAATCAGATTAAAGTCTTATAGGAGAATATAGCTCTTTGGTTTTAGATGCTGTTAGTTGATTTCCCTGACATGCTGGCATTTAGCATTAAGTACAACAGCCAGATTAAATTTTACCTTTTGAGTGTGGTTGTCTCTGCTTCCTAGCCACTGTGAAACATTTCCCATTAGCAGTTGAATCTGATTATGAAGCTCAATATGTTCCAAGTGACAAAACTCTGTGGGACTGCACTAACTCCACATGCACATTTAACAGAGCCTACAACACTTAGCATTACTTTTGCAAAACAATCTTCACTCAAGTCCCTGCATTATTTTTTGGCAGGATGGGATCAGCTGGTTTACATTACACCTTACAGTGTGAAAAAAAACAAGCAATCTGGCTTAAAACTCCTGTTTATTTAGTCAGCATAACTGAACCAGACAAACATTATAATATTTAATGGCACTGTTTATTTCTTATTGCACTGTAAAGCCACAGAGAATTACAGCATGGAAACAGACCCTTCTGTCTAACTCGTCCTTGCTGACCAGATCTCCTAAACTGATTGAGTTCCATTTGCCAGCATTTGGCCCATTTCCCTTGAAACCCTTCCTATTTGTATGCCCATCCAGATGCCTGTTAAATGTTGCTATTGTAATAGCCCCTACCATCTCCTCTGGCATCTCAATCCATACACGCATTTTCCTCTTTGTGAAAGGGTTGCCCTTTGGATCCCTTTAAATCTTTCCCCTTTCACCTTAGACCTATGCCCTCTAGTTTTGGACTCCCTTACCCTGGGGAAAAGAAATTGGCTATACATCATATGGATATGATGTATATCTCATGATTTTAAACCTCTATAAGGTCACCCCTCAACCACCGATCCAGCCCATTCAGCCTCTCCCCACAGCTCAAACCGTGGCAACATCCTTGTAAATCTGAACCATTTAAATATTGTGTGTACAAAATGTATTTAGAGTTACAGTGTGGAAACAGGCCCAACAAGTCCACACCGACCCGCAACACACCCAGACCCATTCCCCTACATCTAACACTGTGGGCAATTTGGCATGGCCAATTCACCTAATCTGCACATTTTTGGACTGTGGGAGGAAACCAGAGCACCCAGAGGAAACCCACGCAAACACGGGGAGAATTGAACCCGGGTCTCTGGTGCTGTGAGGCAGCAGTGCTAACCACCGTGCCACCCTTTGATAGTGGAGTCATGTGAAGAACTGAATATTACAGCAAGGAAGAAGACAGTTTGACTACTTGTGTCTGCATTTGCTGGAGAACAAATTGTATCTTAATCCCATGTATGTAGTAAATTTGTTCACCTAAGCAGACCACATCCACTTTTATGCTGCACTTGAGTAATATATTTGTTCCAGCTGATGTACATTTCATATAAACATGACATTAGTCACAGTGATTACATTACAAATTTATAAAGTGCAATGATTCAAGTGTGTCTTAAAGATGCAATGCATGCATGCTCATAACATCACAAGGGTCACTCTGCACTTGAATGGGTCAAATTATTAACTAGAGTTTAGCAGGCATGTCGGCAAATTTGATTTCAGAATATTTTCCATGAATCAACAGTCATACTTGAGGCTAAAGGCATAGGATTCTATGCATTACAGTTGAAATACATTGCATTTGGAAGAAAGATTTGCAGCATGAATTTTGTATTTGTTCTTTTTAACTCTGTTCTGTGGGTAGAATAACGTAATTGCAACGTGCATATTCTTTTAAACACAATAGAAAAAAAAGCCAAGCCACTTCAGGGAGAGAGCTGTATTCACAATTGCTGACAAATCTGCTGCTTGGTTCTAGTGTTTATTAGCTTTTCATGCTATGTGAAACCAGACTGGCAACACTGCCTGAATTTCTATATAAATAGCTTATCTTGAATTAATTCCACATGAGATGCACACTGATCATTTTGGCAGTCTGTCAAGCAAAAAAAAAACAACACAAACACAAAAAAAAAGCTAAAGGGCATAAACAACCTTTCTTTGTCCTCGATGCTGCAACAAAAGCTGAAAAGAGGCATCAGAAGAGTTCATCTTACAACAATGGGAATTTCACTTTGTTAAACGGGGCCTTGTGATACTTGTCCTTGTTTCCCTCTATGCATTCTGAATTTCCAGATGTGCTACCTTCTCTGCCACAGATCCTCACTGTCCCCAGGAAGTCCTGCTTTCAGTCTTAAGTCATTTGCATCCATCACTGTTGCTCAGTTTGAAACCAGCATTCTAAATTCCTCCAGCTGTCTCTGTACCAGACACGTATGGCAGATGTAACAAAGAAAAGAAAAAGGAAAACGGTCATACAAGGAATCACAGTACACACATATTCATTCCATTAGGGTCACATATGCAAAACATCACCTTCTGTCAAGTGATCATATTTTTCAGGAGAAGAAGGCAGCAGGATTATGTTGCAAGATGTACCAGCCCAACTCTTATCTAAACCTGCTACTCTGTGAAGAAACACAACAGGAGGTACCAGAGAAAGGTGTCAGAGAAACCTTTCAAGTGGCTCTATGCCAACCTTATTGAAGTAAAGCTGTCCGCAGCTCTAACTGGTACACTGAGTTTAATCTCATTATTTCCACTGGGAATTGTGTGCTTGTCTGAATTTTTTAAAAACTATCACAAATGCCGCACTTGTTGGTGACATGCCCACCAACACTATCACCCAGGAGGTGACCTCCTAATTAGTCACCTCCATACCTGATACACAGATAAGGGCGTGTTAGTGAGGCTGTAGATCCAAAGTGAGGGCTAGCATCAGCAGAGTTGGCTGCTAAAGCCACACCCATACCTTAAGATGGAACACCCCTCCACCTCGAGGTACATTCTGAAGGATTTTCAGTTTTGTTTAAATGGACCGTGGAGATGCTGGAGATCAAGGTGAAAAAAATGTGGCGCTGGAAAAGCACACCGATCAGGCAGCATCCGAGGAGCAGGAGAGTCAACGTTTCAAGCAGAAGCCCTACAGCAGGAACGCCAGGCCACCACTGTGGGATAGATGGTCTGTAGAAACAGTTGTGGCCTGCTGTTACCCCTGGCTCCTTTGGAGTCAACCCAGTGTGCTGATCACAACTGAGAAGATCCTGAGGGCTTTCCTAATCAGCCTACATTACAAAATTGTGGGAAATGGCTACCCACCATGGCCAGACAGGTAATCCTTGACAATTACGTTCCAAGATTGGCTATAGGTAGAAGCTTAGCAGCTCACTAACTCAACAGCCTTTCCTTTTACCTTTATCCCAGTTTTACCATCAAAAGGCATCAGCCAGACCAGGAAAATCCTGTTCCTATGGCCCATACAACTTTTTTGCCTGTTGTTTACTGGGGTTGCATTTGCATTCTTTGGTATCATTATTTAAATAAGAAGTGTATCTGAAAATATTGTGGAACATCGCCCACTTACCCACAATGTCAAACAATCAGTACTGAATCCCTCATTTCATATGCTTTACTTCAACCTCACACTCATTTAAGCTTCATACTCAAATAAACAGCTCTTCTGCATTGCTAGCAGTTCCATCATGACAGCCACATCCTGTAAACTTATTCAAACTGTTTCCAGTCCATTTAAAAACAGACCTCACTTATTGGTGGTGCATAACTGGTGGCAGGAGGAAACAAATAGAGAATCGAAATGCTTCAACCCCATGGAGAAGATAGAATCATGAGAAAGAGCACCACCGAGGATAGCCATGACACTAGTGGAATTAGATTCCTTAACTGATAATCTGCCTGTGTAGTCTTCCATCTCTCTTTCATTCTCCCTCATCCTGCATGATCTTCTAAACCAAGTCATAGACAGTGCAAGTATTCATTTCTTATTCCTCATTCCTCACGGCAAATCAACCCTTGTCACATTTCCTGGTCTGACTTCATTCCAGATACCGATGAAGTAGAGTCTTCCTGCAACAGGAAGAACAGGAACAAGATTCAGAAAATTCTCTCAATACTTTAGTCATCAGCAGTTTGTAAGCTGCCATTACATACTTTTCAAAGATTAGGGCAAAGAAGAGACATGGATCAGACAGTGAACTGAAATGTACACAGCGCACAGTGTGGTACAAGCTCATGATTAAAAAATGCAAGCTCACTGGAAGCTCTTGTACCAGAAATTATTATTTTTTAAAGTCATCTGGAAACTAATCTGTTACCAGTTCACACTTACTTTAGTAGTGTTTTGCATAAAGCAAAATCACTTGATGTGGGCATCCTAACTGAGTCCATCCCTATAATTCCCCTTGAGGAGGTGTTTACAAGTCACCTTCTTGCATTGCTGCAGTCCATGAGGGATAGGTACATCCACAGTGCTGTTAGGTGGGAGTTACAGGATTTTGAATGAATGGATGATTTTGTTGTCACGTGTATTTTACAGTAAGAATCCAACAAAATACATCTGTCACCACAATTCCTCATCATTTTGAATAATTTAAGAATACAGAAAAGAAAGAAAGATTTAACAAACAGAGTCCTTCAGTCTTGAGCCAACTTATCATCATCAACGATAACTATGCTGCCATCCCTCCTCCACTGCCTCTCTGGCATCTACACAGGACCAACCAATGTCAAAGTCACCAATATTCATTTTGATTTTCATCCAGCGTCATTGAAGAAATAACAACATAGTTTCGGGTCAGGACGATGCATGGCTTGGAGAGGTGTTGAAGGGTCCTTAACTTTGGTAGGCACTGGCTGCATGACATCAAAACCTGATGAACTGTGTATTTAGAAAGTTTTGTCAACTCAGCGTTACACCTCAATTTGCACCATGACCTGTTTACACCCTATTCTGTCTATGGTTATTAGGCATGCTCAAGGTCATTTACCAAGCCAGTGTTCAGTGGCCTCTCCATGTGAGTGTGTAGGTCAGAATTGGAGAAAGGAGTGCTTCTCAGCCCAGTTATTCCCCAGCCATTTTAAAAGTTTTCATGCTGGATCTGATGATAAACTTTAGGACTGTTAAGGATGGAGAAAGTTTTCTTGAAGAAGAACTGCAAACAAGAATAAAGAAAGTACCAGAAAGAACTTGGATCATTGTAGCATCTTTTATGACCAAATACATTCAAGAACACTTTACAACTAAGAAAAAGTATAGCTACTTCAGTATATATAGATAAAGAAGCAAAGAATTTCCAAAACATATAATCCCACAAAAAATAATCAATAATGACCCAATAATGTGTTTTAGTGATGCTCTTGAAGAATAAATATTCACCAGGGCACTAAGAAGAACTTTCATGGGCTTCTTCAATAATGCCATGGAACTTTTTACATACACCTGAGTGGGCCTCTGTTTAATGTCTCATCTGAAAGGAACTATCTCTGATAGAAAGCATTACTCTTTGTTGGAATGTCAGGGTAAATTTTGTGTACAAATCTCTGGACTGGTACTTGAATCCTCAACCTTCTGATTTATAGCAAAAGGGAGAAACTGGCAGTAACATGGAACAGTGCTGTTGCTTTAAATTGCAGATGGTGTGATTGTGGTTTTGGTCAATTGATGCGAAAGTCTATCAACTTGATGTGTTTAATATTGTAATGGTATTGAATACTTTTGATAGCTCCTTATTTTATTTTAATCCCAGCATTTTCCACTTTTAATTGGGATATTTCAATATATTCATCTCTGCTGTTGCTGAATTGGTCTATGAAGTCAGTTAATGTACATTGGATGCAATGTTAACACTTTAATTAGCAAAAATGAGTTGTTATGAGATCTATCAGATTTATTGGGGATTTACAATTGTTCACTTGTTCTGAGTTTCCAAAGTTGTGAAATTTAAAATGTGGAATGTTACAATGCAAGAACTGTGAACCCAGATGACAGGGTTGAGATAAAACTATTGTACCAATTCTTCCATGTTTGTCCCAATCAATCTGAATTTATTCTCTCTAGACTCTTAAATGTTCTAGTTGTCTCACCTCACTGAATTCATAAGCTCCAATGCCCATACACATAATTTTCCCCATCCTGCCTACTCATCAACCTTGTGTTCACTGACTGACATTGATACCTTTCCCTTTTCAATATGTTCAAACTTATCTCTTCCTATTTATTTAGCTTCCTTCAGCTTATAAGAATGTAGTTCTCTGCATTCCTTGACATTTTGACTTCTTATGCATAGCAACTTTTTTTGTTGCTCCATCATTAATAACTTGGTTAGACACTGCACTCCAGAACTCTCTCACTGAATTTCTCATCTCTATTGTCTCATGCTCATTAAAATCTATCTTTGTTCATGCTTTTTCCTTATTATGTTTAGTTTCAACTTTCTGTTTGATAATATTCCTGTGAAGGGTTTCAGAACATTTTACTACATTGAATGTTGTTGGTGTTGTTGTCCATCAAGGACCAAAATAAACAAAATGATTTTACTTTAATTTCCATTGCATATACTGGCTTAGGCAATGACCTTGCATTATTCATTTTAAGGAGAAAATCTAAATGTTTCTAAATAAGTTTAAATGCTAGCAAGGTCTCTTTGATTGAACTTAGTTCTTAGTTTTGTCGGATCCAAATGTGTAAATAACATAAATGTGAACATGATTATTGATAATTGTTGCCTCACCTTTTCTATGGAACATATTAGAATTCATAAATCAAAAAGGAAAAAATAAGACAGTTGACTGCACAGTCTGTGCAATTTGTACAGGAAATGTGGTAGGTGGCATGTTATTTAAAGGTGTTTTGCATGTTTTACTCATTAGTGAAATAAGTAGCAGACATCAGAAAACAGTATCTCAGAGTGTTACAGTGAGGATTTCTCGTATCAAAACAAAAACATTACTGTTAATTCAGACTTAATGGAAATGAAGAAATGGCTTGCTCTGTAATTGACCTGATAATATTCAGAATGGCTGAGAATCCGAATGAGTCAATCTGGTTTTCCAGGGAGAAAGCCAGAATGCCAAATTTCATTCAATAGCAATGACCGCAAATGCTGGAATCAGGAAACATAAGCAGAAAATTCAGAGAATACAGAATCTCTGGAGAGAGAAAAGCAGAGTCAACACTTCAAGCCAATAATCTTCATTAGCACCTTATTCTGGAGAAGAACTCTGCGATTTGAAATTTTGGGGGAGAATGGAATGTGTGTACTGCTGGGATGTCTTGATCCCAGAAGAAATATTGATCCTCAACACACTGCTGCTTAACAAGGCTGCCTGTACCATCTAGTACACTTCAAGTAACCTTGGCTGAGTGTGGGACCTCACTCCTGAACAAATGTCTTGTTCTTGAGAGCTGCTGCCCAATCTGATGCATTTCAGCAACACCAGAACTCAAGGATGGTCACTGCTGGTACTGCAAGTAAAGGTAAAGATCCTTGTGCCTGAGAACCACGGGACTACTCTCTCAATAGGGAGAGGGTCACCACACCTCAGGCAAGGGGATCCCTTCATAGTAACCTCAGCTGGTGCTGGAATTGAAAAATCGCTGTTGGCATCACGCTGCACTATGAACCAGCCACCAACCAAATGAGCTAACTCACCATCCCAAACCCACCAAGAAAAATTTAAGACAACATGGATCCCAGATGGAGATAAGATAAGGGAATGAGATGGGGGAGGTATCAGGGACAGCAGTGAGACTGCAAGATTTTGGTTGTCAAGTAGAAAGCGACATGGGTAATATTTGGGAGAGGTTAGGCGATGCTCCTGATGCGCACAGTCACTACCTGACTATTTTAACCACTGACTCCTCACTGCCTGCCTTTCACTCAACTGATTTAAAACTAAGGCCGAATCCAACCCTGTTTGCCTTCCCTTGCCATCTGTTTCAACATACATGTTCCATAATATTTCGCCCAATTGGCATGTTAAGTAACATAATTACCTGCTAAGTATTGCCTGCTATGGTAATGGTTGATGGGCTGTTGATGTCACTACTCATCCATCCAACTCTCTATGGGGCTGGGTCTGAAATTGACATAGAGATAGTGGGCTAGAGTCCTATCAAATGATATGTGCTTTCCTTCAATGGAAACATGACCAGTTAGATAGGAGGGAATTCATAATTGTAATATTTTAGTCAATAAATCAGGACAGAAATAACTGGTGTTCACTCCAGTCCAACGCTGTCACCTCCAAATCATTATCTGTCAGCTTAGCAGAACATTGATTGTGGTATCCATTTCTATTTTTGAATCTTATTGGCTCATAGGGAAATAAGAACATAGGATCATATGAACAGGAGTAGGCCATTCAGCCCACTAATCGTGCACCACCATTCAATATGATCATAACTGATTGAATATTTTAATGCCTTTTATTCACTTCGTCCCCATAGCCCTATATGTCTCAAAATTGCCAATCTCTAAACATACTGAAAGATCAAACTTCCCCAGCCTCCTGTGATGGAGAATTCCAAAGTTTTACAACCATCTGAGTAAAATAGTTTCTCCTCATCTCAGACCAAAGTGGCACACCTCTCTTATTTTTAAATAATGCTCCCCTGGTTTTAGATTCCCCAACCAAGGAAATCATGATGTCTTCATCTATGCTGTCTATTTGTTTAAGTATTTTGCAGTTTTCAATGAGATCACCCCTCGATCTTTGAAACTCTTCAGAATATAGATCCCGTTTACCCAAGCCTACATCATAGGAGAGTTTGTGGGAGCAAGTCTGGTGAATGTTTGCTGTACTCCCCCTTTGGTAGTAACACATTTCCATAAAACCATAAGACATAGGAGTGGAAGTAAGGCCATCTGGCCCAATTAATCATGGCTGATGGGTGTTTCAATTCCACTGACATGCACTCTCCCTGTAGACCTTAATTCCTTGCAAGATCAAGAATTTATCAATCACTGCCTTGAAGGCAGCCAACGTCACGGCCTTCAATGTACTCCATGGCCATAAGACCATTCCTGTGATAATGAGACCAAAATTGCACACAGTGCTGACACAGTATTCCAGATGTGGACTAACCAAGCTTTTATACAATTGAAATAAGACTTCACAACACCTGCATTCAAACCCTTTTGCACAAAGGCAAACATTCCATATACATGCATTTCTGATCGCTTTCCATTAAAAAAATCTCTGCCAATCTATTTCTCCTACCAAAGAGGATAAATATACGTATTTCCAGTTACGTTCCATCAGCCATGTTCTTGGCAATATATTGAGTGTGTCAAAATCCTCCTGAAGTCATATTAAATCATCCTCATAGCACACAGTCTCACATAGGAAAAATGGTGGGTTCAATCATGTGTGACGGATCTGATATTGCTAGATTTGTTCTGGAAGCTGAATTCTGCTCCGTCGTTCCACCCTCACAACCCTGGAAGTCTGAAATGGAATGTTTCCCATTTCAATAAACCAACTACAGTCACTTTGATGAACACAAATTTAATCTTGCCTGCTTTGTTTTTTTTTAAATTTCTTGTACCAGGGTCATAGATGATATTAAAAACCGAAAGAACTGAGGATGTTGTAAATCAGAGACAGAAATAGGAATTGCTGGAAAAGCTCAGCAGTTCTGACAGCAACTGTGGAGAAAAATCATTGTTAGCATCCCGGGTTGAATGACCATCCCTCAGAACTGATGGTAGCTAGGAAAATGGTGATTTATGTGCAGAAGATAGAGTGAGGGGAGTGGGTAAGGAGTTAAAGGACTCTGCAGCCTTCTGGACTCAATATTGAGTTCATTAACTTTAGGGCTTGAGCTCTCCCATGTTCTTATCCCAATCCCCACACACCGGGCTTTGTTATCACACAGTCTGCTGTTACACACCACTTGTAGTTGCCCCTTAACAGTTCCCATTGACACCCTTCTAGCCAGATCATTGTTCATTCTCTTGTCTGTCCAACTGTTCTCTCTCTTTGAGCTCTATCCCCACCTATCATTTACTCTTTACCCCCTCTCCCCACCCTATCCTCTGCATACACACCAACATTTTCTAAGTTACCATCAGATAGAAAGAGTCACTCAACCCAAAATGCTCACTCTGATTTCTCTCTATAGGTGCTGCCAGGCCTACTAAGCTTTTCCAGCAATTTCAATTTTTGTTCCCAGGTGACATTCATTGCTAAACTTGCCAAAGATGGAAGGCTCCTGCTCCTGAATTCAAGATATTTGATGTTATAAATTTAGAATATGTGATCATATGTACAATATCAGATCTCCTTGCACCCAGGGAGTTGGTAGCATTTACTTCATTGAAACTTTGAAGAGACGGAGTGGGAGATCGTTGGAATGCATTTACCATTCTGAAGCTGGTCTGTCGATGCTTGGAGCTGACACAAGGATTTGGATGCTCAGACAAACGGAGCTCTCAAGACTGAAATAAATAGAGTTTAGTTAGATAAGGGCATCAAGGTTTCTGAAGTCACAGTGGATAAATGGAATTTAAGTACGGATTAGCCTTGATCTAATGGAATGATGGATCAGGATGGACTTAATAGCTTACTCCAGTTCCTGATGCTCCTTTGTATGTTAACTAAATTTTTTTGAGTGTGTCTAAAAGCAATTGTAAGTTGAGTAGTATAGGAGACACAGTTGCCTGACATTCAATCTGCTGATCCTTAAAAATGTTGAAGATGTTCCTAATTATCATAACAAAACCTCCAAATAGGGAGATGCATCTTTCAGGTCATTACCACATCTAATTGCAGGAATTATATTCCAACTGCAGATCAAAAAACAGGTTATAATTTTGTTGAATTGTTGGAAACAATAAGCCCACAATTAAAACTGGTCATCAGAACAGAGAAAATGTCGAAAAATCTGGTTATTGAACATAGCCATCAAGACTTTTTGAATTTGTGGTCAGAGGTAAAAGATCTTCAGGTAGAATGCATCCTGTATATTCCCAAGAATGTCACGATAATGTAGTGGATAACCTATGGTGCTCGTTGAATCACATTTTGCATGTGGAAGCTGTTCAGGTAAATGCTTTGCTGAAATTTACAAGTCAACCTAGGAACACCAATCCAAAATCAAGTTACATGAACTTAACATTGTAATCATTGTATTTTCAACTCCTGCTGCTCATATACATTTAAGAAATGTACAAACCATTTCATTAATGCCAAAGAGGCATTGAGGTATCCTTTTCACTTTATCTTGTGTTTTACTGTCATTATTTAACTTGAACAGTATAAGGGGTGTAGGGACATTCTTAAGAGGGAAATCAGGAGGGCAAAGAGGGAATATGAGATAACGTTGGCATATTACATTAAAGATAATGCAAAGGGATTCTACAAGTACCATAAGAGCAAACAACCAACTGAAGAGAGAACAGGGCACCTGAAATACCAACAAGGTCATCTATGGAACCACAGAAGATGGGAGAGATACTAAACAAATATTTCACATCAGTATTTACTGTGGAGAAAGACAGAGATGCTAGGGAACTTGTGGAAATAAAAGCTAACGGTCTTGAAAACAGTCCATGTTACAGAAGAAGAGGTGCTCGAGGTCTTAAAAATATAAAGTTAGACAAATCTCCTAGATATGATCAAATGTACCCCAGGATGTTGTGGGAAGCTAGGGAAGAGATTGCAAGAGCCCTAGCAGAGATATTTATAACATCTCCAGTCAAGGGTGAGGTCCTGTAGTGCTAGAGGATCGCTAATGTTGTGCCTTTATCTAAGAAAGGCTGAAAAGAGATCCCTAGGAACTGTATACCAACGAATCTGATATTGTTGGTAGGTAAATTGTTGGAGGGGATTCTGAGAGATAGGATTTACATGTATTTAGAGAGATAAGTACTGATTAGGGATAGTCAGCATCGCTTTGTTTGTGGGACATCATGCCTTACAAACTTCATTGAGTTTTTTGAGGATTTGACCAAGGAAGTAGATGAGGGAAGACCATTTACTTCAGGAAAGTTTTTGAGAGATTCCTCATGGTAAACTGGTGAGGAAAGTTAGATCACATGGGATTCAGGGAGAGCTTGCCCATTGGATACCAACTTTGCTTGATGGCAGGAGACAGAGGGTGGTGGTGGAGGACTGTTTTTCTGACTGGAGGTCTGTGACCAGAGGTACTCCATGGGAATTGGTACTGGGTCCACTGTTGTTTGTTATTTATATAAACAATCTGGATGAGAATTCAGGAAGCATGCTTAATAATTTTCCAATGGCACCAAAATTTGTGGTATAGTGCACAGTGAGAAAGGTTATCTAAGATTGCAAAGGGATCTTGATCAATTGGGCCTCTGGGCTGCAGATTGACAGATTAGGTTTAATTTGGATAAATGTGAGGTATGACATTTTTGTAAAATGAACAAAGGCAGGATTTGTAAGTTAATAGTAAGGTCCTGGGAATGTTGTCGAACAGACAAACCTAGGGATTCAGTTACATTGTTCTTTGATAGTTGTTTCGCAGGTTGAAAGGATGCTAAAGAAGACATTTGGCATGCTTGCCTTTATTACTCAGATCACAGAGTATATGAACTGGGATGTTGAGATTGCACAGGACATTGGTAAGGCCACTTTTGGAGTACTGTGTAATTGTTTTGGTAACCTTGCTATAGGAAGGATATCACTACATTGGAGAGACTGCAGAAAAGATTTACAAGGATGTTACCAGGATTGGAGCATTTAACTTAGAAGGAGAGACTGGATAAGCTGGATCTTTTTTCACTGGAGTGTAGGAGGTTGTGGGATGATCTTATAAAGACTTATAATGAGGAGCATTGTAAGGTAAATAGCAAAAATCTTTCTTCCAGGGCAGAGGAGTTCAAAACTAGAGGGTATAAGGTAAAAGAGGCAAGATTTAAAAAGGCGTTTTTTTTTCACAGAGTCATTGGTGTGAAAAATGAACTGCCAGAGGAAAGTAGATGGAAGGCCTGTTACAACTTTTAAAAGACCTTTGGACAGGTACATGAATAGGAAAAGTTTAGAGGCAAAACACAGGCAAATGGGCCTAATTTAGTTTGGGAACCTTGGTTAGCAAGGACAAGGTGAACCGAAGGGTCTGTTTCTGTGCTGCATGACTCTATGATTCTATGGCTCTATGCCATCTGCGCAGTGATATGCTGCTCTTGACATCTCCAGTTGTGAGTGTCTGCCCTTACACTGTTCATGAGGTTGCTGGCTCCTCTTCACAAATGAATTCTCTCTAACTCCTTGTGTACTATAACAAACTTAAATTTACATCTGTCTACAGTAAGCTCTCAACACAGATGTCTAGTGTAACGTCTAAGCCCTCGCTCTTCACATGCTCATTCTAGACTGATGCTGTTTCTCTTACTAACAACCCAGAATATATTTCACTATTCAACACCTGCACACAAGTTTCTCTCTACTTCGTTGACATTATTCTAGTAATTTACTTCAAAATGATTAGATTACATTGTAATCACTATGGCCATAATGGCTCTGTGGTTAGTGCTGCTGCCTCACAGTACCAGGGACCTGGCTTCAATTCCCGCATCAGGTGACTATCTGTGTGGAGTTTGCATGTTCTCCTTGTGTCGGCATGGGTTTCCTCCAGGTGCTCCAGTTTCCTCCACAATCCAAAAGATATGCAGGTTAGGTGAATTGGCCGTGCTAAAATGCCAAGTCAGGGGTAAATGTATGGTAGGGAAATGGGTCAGGGTGGGCTACTCTTCGGAGGGTTAGTATGGACTTATTGGGCCAAAGGGCCTGTTTCTGTACTGAAGGGAATCTAATCATCAACATTATGCTTACTACCACTGTGGTGTGGGGTGTTGGGTTGTTTTAAAACACTTGATAAAGAGATGTTCTCAAGGTAATAATTTTGATTTACATTATGTGAATCAATGACCAAGTTGGTAAACAATTATACATCAAGATTTCAGCCAGAAAATTTTGGACTTGGTTTTGTTTTTTTTTTGACTGGAGTATCACCCATAACTTGAAAAAAAAGTATTCTTTCTAGTTTTAGTTTTGGACAGTTCTTCATGAAATATTGCATGAAGGTGGATGTGGAAAGCAGTGATCCTGAGAATGCAAGAAGATTGTAAAAGTAGATTATCCTCGTGTAAGGAGTTCAGCAACACAGTGAACGTTTTATTATCCAGCATCTATGGGACCAGAAGAGTCATCTAATATTCTGGATAATCAAGAGGTTTACATAAACAATGTAAAAACATACACTAAGTAATAGAAACATAATGCGGGGGGGTGGGTGTATATATTATTTACGGCATATATCACAAGTCATAGTGCAACTTTTCCTTCAATAAAACTTACTGGCAGAGAGACTTCTCACTCATAACCTCAACTGACTACTTGGACATCACGGTAGATAATGGTATTTAAGGAGAAATTGAGCAAAAATTTTGTGCAGCCATTTGATTGAACAGCAAGAACATTTGTATGGAGGTTAATAAATTTTAAAACTGTAAGAATTGGACAGATAATGCAGTAAACTTTGCAGTATTTGAGGTATATAGTTTTTACCAATTTATCAAGAGTGCCAGTTAATTAGGTGACTGTTAAAACAAGGTTAGTTCTAGTTGCACTCTGAGATGGTTTTGACAAATCTCTGAAGAGTTAACTTGAAGGTGAGAATGTTTAAACACAGGTGTATGACAGCTCCAGGAAAAAGCTATCAGATTTTCGAGAGTGTGAGTTGAATTCACAGTTAAATTAAACCTATCAAGGTGTCAGAGAAAGAGACTTTATTTCCTTTGCAGTAAGTACTGTGTAATGAGTGCAGTTGGATATTATATGTACATGATTCTGGGATCTGGAAAGGAATGCTTTTGGGGTATGAAATAATGGAATTATATGTTCTTGTTTGCTTCAAAAAAATTACGTTTATATTACATGTAAACAATTTTGTTTAATTCTATTTTATCTTCATTTCTCTTGTTTAATAAACTTCTATTTTATTGTTAAACCCAAATATGGAACACTGTTCTTGTGTTTCCATGAGAGAGAGAGACGACTTTACTAAAACAAAACCCCTAAAAAAACATCAAGCAAACCACATTTCAGTCCAGGATCTAACTTTCTCAGAAGTAACATCAAGCGGAATCATAAAATCACCATTATTACCATCTCCTTCCATCCCATTAGAGTTCAAATCGCACAGATTGAGATGATCTAGAACTCTGATTGGACATCCTGAACTTCATTTCAATACTAGAGTAATAGTATTGTACCAGATCTGGATTTGTTGTACACCTCTGTACCTTATCTGATGTAGTAAGGTGTGGCAATCCCATATTCTGGATAATCATACTCTGTTTCACTTCTTGACTTGAGAATTTCCTCCTGAATATCCTATCAGGTGTACTGACAGCAAAACATCTAATTTAGATCTGCCTTTCTGATTCTCGTGATATCAGACTTCCTCTGTGTTAACCATTAATTTTATTTGCCTTGGTTTTAAGATTGACATAGTTATTGTCTTCTGTTCAGAGCCCATCACATTTTCTGCTTTATTTCTGTCTATTTCCTCTTGGTGTTGAATGGTTATATTTTGCTCGTGTTGCTTGCTACACTGTCACATTTGCTGTTAGCCATTTTCCCATTAGCAATTCCTTTAGAGAGTATCTATCATTCAATGGTGTTTCCCTCTAACTGATGAATACTATTTCCCAGTTTGGATTCTTATGCATTAGTTACTTCACAGTCTTGACTGCACTGGTCCCTCTCTGTTTGACTGAAGATTGAGTGAAGAACTAATCACCTGATTGATTAGTATCTCCAAAGTGAACTTCCTGAAATCTTCATTCATGAATTGAGGTGCATTAGTTCGATACTTGTTGTTCCTGGACACAATATAGTGTAAAGTTCTGCTTAGTGAGTCTGCTGTAGTTGAAAGAATCTTGTCATTACAATTCATATTGAGCAATAGTCAACTCTGAATCAATTGATATCTCTTTGAAAATTGAACAAATCTTTTGCTCCCCTTTCCTATGACCTTTATGGAAATGTTGATGAATTCATTGACTCTGTAAAATCTTAGTTGTCCATGGCACACATTTTATATGATGAAGTGCAGTCCCCTGTGTCTTTCAAAATGCCTGGTCACCACACTGATTGTCATGTGCTTGTTCAACACTTTGTGCTACCTAGCTGTTCCTGTAGAGTTTCTGAAGGATTTCTATTCACAACAAATATGGTATAGCTCTTTATTGGATTAATAACAATTGGTTGTTCACCAATAAATCTTCCACAGTTCTCCGGTTTTGTGTTTAGTCAGTCAGCACTTGGTCTGGTGAATTATGTTGCAATTACCTTTGCAGTCAAATATGTTTGATCTTTGTGTACTCCTTGTCAAAACCTTCAGCTGCCAAAATTCCTCTGAGTTTGCCATCAGTTACCTGTGAAGTGGTGTTTTTTGCCAAGGAACAAGACTCTACATCTTTCATAAACATAGTATGTTCTTTTTTCTTTTGATCCATAGCTGCCCTTAAGATCCCAATCATGTTATCAAAACCTTGTGGTCCATCTCAACCTGGAATTTAAGTCCCACAAGGCTGTCTGAACACTTTTCACATCTCTACTTAACTGTAAATGCTTCCTTCTGCATGATTACTTACCTCTTTTCCATTTCCATCAAAGCACTTGATGTAAAATAGATCAGCTATTATGTTTCATCAAGTTTGCATTTGACTAAGGTCTGCTCCTAGTCCTGCAGACAATGCATCCATGATCACTATACTGAATAAGCCTGGATTGTAATATGCTAAAACAGAAGAATAATGTAATTTCTCTACAGTCACTTTAAAAGCTGTAGTCTATTTTTATGTCCAATATTATCGCTGGCCTTTCTTTAAAAGTTCTCTTATGCATTGAGTAAAACTAGTGAACTTTCCCGCTGTATCAAAGCACTGAATATCATTTATGCTTTTTAATTTGCTTTGGCTCTTTTCTTCCTTGGATCCACCATGATGCCTTGTACTTAGATGATAAGTGCTAGAATATAAGAGTCTTCCAAAGAATTGGCATTGATCACTTAGTGCATTGTCTGATTTTTGTAGTGCCTTTTACACATCTCTGATCCTTCGGTCACGGCCTTCTTTGATTTACATCCATACAGCAAGCAGTTCCCTGATTTACATGCTGGATTACAGACATTACCATTTACCACACATGGTAATGCAGTGGAGATCCAAAATGGTGTTATAAATTGATTCTTTGTCTAAGGGTACTTTCCAGAACCTACTTTTGGCAACAAGAAAAACACATTGTTTGCCAATTTTGCCAAACTATCAATGGCAGAAGGAATAGAATTCATTTCCCTCCTAATTCCCTTATTTAGGAGTGAAATCCACACAAATTTTAATTCTCTATGAAACATTGGGAGTTATGTTTCTTGCTTCAATTAGTCAAAAGCTTTGTAAAGTCAAACCAAAATTCTCTTCTGTGTACAGACTCAGTCTATGAGACTTAGCTGAATACTTGTATTTCTGTTCAACATTAAGGCATTGTGATTCCTCAGTCTATGTAACAGATTAGATTTTCTGATGGCTGGATATTGCCTTCCAGCTTAGGTTAAAGTTATTCATAGGGGTACTGTGGGATTCTCATTGTAGCATGCTCCAAAGAAATTGTCTGGGAAATTAAACATTCCACTGTGACTAAGCTTTGTGGTGATTTGTGCATGGACCTGAATATCTATGTTTTCAGAACTTTGGAGTTTTATGTCAACTAGTCTGACTGACACAGCAAGCAATCCGCCACTGTTGAAACAGATATTTCCATATTGAGTTTAAATTCTGTTTCAAAGCCTTGTATCTTCAAATTGATACTCAAGAATCTATATTGATTCCAATTGACCTCATGTAAGAATGTTGTCATCACCTTTTTTATTTGTATCTTGAATTACATAGCTCATAGAACATTACAGTGTAGGTCAGGCCCTCTGACCCTTGGTGTTGTGCTGACCTGTGGAGCCAATCTGAAGCCAATTTAACCTACACTATTCCATTTTCATCCATGTGTTTATCAATTGTTTCCTTGTTTCATGCAACTGTATGTGTAGAAACATGAACAATTGAAAGATACATCAAAAGCACCATACAGCATAGAAATGAATGTTTGCTTACATCAGGCAAGGTATGACTAGTCTTAATAGTGATCCAATTTGCTAGGGCTCAATGTATCAAAGGAGGAAATTATAGCCATGTAGCCAAATATCTAGAAAGCATGATGGGTAAAGAATCCAATCCTTGCACAGACAGCAGAACTGTAAAAAGAAGAAAAAAGCTGTAGCTGCAGTTTACGGAATCAGTCTGCGAACTGAGCAGCATGTGCTAAGAATTGTTTAATATAAAACCTTTGTGTCTGTCAAACAACAACTATGGAACTGAGAAAAGACCAACGTATAAGATGCAAATGAAAACAGAAGTAGCTGGCAAAACTCAACAGATCTGCCAGCATCTGTGATGAGAAAGCAGAGTTAATGTTTTGAGTCCCTTGATTTTTAAACAGATGCCCCTAGCTCTCAATTCTCCCACAAATTGAAACAGCTTTTCTAAATTCACCATGTTGCCATAGCATGCAAACGATAAGTTTCTTACTCTCCTAAATTCCTGAAGATGGAAACTTAGCCTTCCAACCATTCCTAATAAGACAACTGTCCTATTGCAGGCATTAGTCTAATAAACCTTCTCTGGACTCATTCTGATGCATTTTCTCCCTCCCTTCCATAAAAAGGCCAATATTCTGTACAGTACTCCAGAAGGGGTTTTAATAATATACCATATAGTTAAAGTGTAACCTCCATATCTTGAGTCCAATTGTCTCACAATAAATAATAACATTCTATTAGCTTTTTAAACTGCTTCCACACTTACATTTTATGATTCATGCAGATGAACATTTTTCAACTTATAACATAAACTGAAAATCAAACAAAGCAGCAAGAAGAAATAGATCACTACCATTTTACCTGGGTATTCTATCGATCTCCTACTCAAGTTATAGAAGACAATCAGAGAAAATCTATAGGAACATAGGAATATCAAGTGCTATATATTATTTAACTGAAGTAAATATTAATAATGGTGTGCTGAAAATGTGGAGCAAACATTTGAAAGCATTTCTGGTGTCAAATATAAATCCTTGACCATAGTTGAAGATTGATCTGTCTGCATAGTTTTCAATATGAAGGTTCTTGTTAACTCTAATTCATCCAGGTGATTGTCAATTGCTCTTAACAGAAATGAAAGCAAAATACTGTGGGTGCTGACAATCTGGAATAAACTAAAAAAGTGCTGGAGAAATCCAGCAGGTTTGACAGCATCTGTGGAGAGAGAATGAGTCTCTTCTTCAGAACTTCTAACATTTCAGATACAAATGAGACAAAGATATTAATATTAGAGTTCCTGGTGAAAGGTTTATGCCTGAACCATTGATTCTCCTGCTCCACAGATGCTGCCTGACCTGATGTGCTTTTCCAGCACCAAACTCTCAACTCTGTTGTCTAGCATCTGCAGTGCTCACTTATTCCTAAACATATTAGTATACCCAATATTGTGTTGTGTTATGTTATGAATATTATACTTCTGTAAAATATTCTCACCAAAGTTGAGATAACCATGTTGCTCAAAACTTGAAAATGTAGGAAAACATGTTCATTGACAAGGGACAGTAGAATGTTGGCTTTGTGTACTGAAATATGGTCAGCTTGCAGTGTTGGTCCATATGGTCTTGGTATTTAATCTAGTACTATGTTTAATTTTCAGCACGAAGAAATAAGGTCAGTGCAGACTTGTCCCTGTGCTGAAGTGCATATTTAATATAAAAAGGCTATCATCTGCTGTTTATGAATTGCACCTGAACACTTTGTGTTGTTGCTGACAGTTTTCTATTCTGTATTTAGTGACAATATATAGGATGATAGTGGACAGATTAATTAAACTTAGCCCTTTGTAAGGTGAAAATATAGTCTTTCTCACTATGGTGCTAAGAGCTCCTTCTGGTCATCGTACTGTACGCTTTTGATCACAATGACATCACTCTATCTTCAAGCTGTTTACAACGCTCTATTGTATGAATACCATTTTTTGGTCCTCAATCACTGCTCCCACTGAAACAAGCATTCATAATTAGATAATGCTTCTTTGTGCTCAGCCATTTTAGATTAAGTGCAGACTTTGGATGATGTTCAGTGAAAAGTCCATTTGATTTTACAGAATCTGTAGGAGAATTATTAATGTTGTCCATTATATTAGGGTCAGTGCAAGCAGTCTTGCTTCATCTCTTTTCACGATTGAGTGAGCAGTAACCAGCTTGGCAATCAGGCGCTACACTCTATTGTTAGGAATAAAAGGCACAATAGCCATGCCATTTTAATTTAGAAGTAATCAAGTTCTGCTTCAATGCTGTTTCATTTTGAGGCATGGACCACATTTGAATAGAAGCACTGGACTTAGGCTGGCAGAATATCAGATGGGCACTTTGCATCCAGTTGGCAATTCTAATGGAAATATGGGCATGGAGGAAATTAGCATGGCAGCAGTCCAGCCTTTACCTCCTCCTGGACCCACTAAAATAATTAACAACTTTTACAGAGCCGCTTTGGCTGTGTCACAACTAAAGCTTTTGGGAGAATATGTACAGAGGATGTTCCAACTACTTACAAAAAGGAATAGCAGTTGTGATTTTATATATTGTTTATGTATTAAAGGTGCTACCACCTGATACAGGCAGCTAAAGCCAAAGGTTGTCAGAGCTGGCAGTCTTCTGGCTGCCATATGCTGGCTTGCATCGTGGTGGTCAACTTTGTGCTCAATATTAGATACTGTAGCTCAGGACCCCCATTCTAGCATGGCAGGCTCTGACACTCTTGATCCTGAGGAAGTCAGTGAGGTAAGAACATGTGTAATTTGCTGTCCTCAGTGATGGTGTGCTCCCTAGAGTAAAACTCAAGGTCATGCTCCACCCATTTCTACAAATGGTTACTGCAGTTGGATATGCTCTCCCCTCCCTACATTTGTAATTGAGCTGTTTTCTTTCCTTTCACCCTTTTGATCCCATTGTACTCAAAAATCATCTGTGTTCTATCAAAATTGCAACCCACTACTGTCTGGCAGATTGCTGGAATTGACTTCAGTGGCAATTTGCACATTCAGAGCCTTAACAATTGAATCTCCCATGGAAATAATGAAAGTAGTTTGCTTGGCTTCTATGACAGGCTCCATCACAGTGATATTAGCCTTGAATCAGTCAGAATGTTGCTTTTCACTTGGTGAGTATTATAGGTGGTGTCTCAAAGTGTGTTTCAGTTTGCTTCTTGCATCTTGTATAGGAATGCCAGAAAGTGTCTGAACAATCAAGTTGAAGAATTGTTGTTTTTATCTGGTGAGGCAATATGGCTGACATCGAAGTGAAGCTGGCATTTTCCTTTGAATGAAAAAATTCAACTAGCTCTACAATATCTAAGTGGAGGGTGCTTCTCTCGACTTCCTAATTAACTCCAGAGAATTGTAAAGCACTACATTTGGAACCAGCTTGGGTGTTTGAGCTGTCAGAAAGATAATATGTGTAGATATCAGTTTTCCTTTGGGCACTGCTCCAGATTTTTTTGTTGGGGATTACTTGTTTAACCTTCACTTCTCTCTTACTTTTGGGAATTTCTTTGCTCATAGAGGGAAATTTGGTTCATGAGCATCAGGGAATATTTCATGCCAATGGTTCTGTATTCAAACCCCATTGCTCCATGTCTCCTCACTACATTCCTGGTTCTTCTGAAGCTTTAGCTCAGGACTGCAAGGGGAGCAATCAATGTGCATTAGCTAAAAGGCACATAGTTGAGGACTTTGAAATGTAGAGGCTGTGTGCTGCAGACAGTAATCATGCTAACTAGTATTGCAGGCTGGAAGCGCAAAGCAAAGTAACACATAGAAGCAGAAAGCATTCTCATCTCTTCAGTCACGCAACCAAAACATTACATTGACCTGTTAGTCAAGTCATTTGCCTAGGAACAGCATTCAGAACATGAACACTAACAGGGCTGAAAGTCTACCAATTTTATTTGTGCTGATACTGATTTTAGTGAGTTAACACTGGTGTTCTCATTTTCGATTTTTGTTTGACCATCAATTGTGAACACTTTTTTTTCAGCTGTTCATTCCCAGTTAAATCTCAATACCATTCTACACTTGAAGGAAATGAAGTTAAACCCCTCATTTTAACTCACAATGAAAATAAATAATTAAAAAAAAGAATTGTGTGATATCAAAATATTGCAATCTCTACTTTTCAGCCCAGGTTTTTGTTAAACTTGTCCTTAATCAGGTATTTCTTCAATGAATGGCCTTTACAGATTCTGAACTATTTTGCCAAATGCATGGACTGAAAGCAAGATGTACACTGCCAATTAAAAGACGGTGTTTATTATATGCTTGACTGTTATTTCCCATTGTGGTTGATGCGAGTTGAAAGCAGTATATTCAAATCATACTTTGTTAATGTGGATGTGGCAAGTGAACATGTATTTGTTTTCTTCTGATTGACTTTATCTTTGCAGAAAACAACAAGGCATTGATACTGCACCCATTCATCAGTGCGAGATTTTAAGGGTAATGGAGCAGTAATGAATTGCACAAAAAAAGGCATTTTCAACTCTACTAAGCGGGACATATCTTTTTGAGGTGTGTTTTGCATAAACAAATCAGTGTTTGAAAACCAAACTACTATTGCTTCAACTTTGTGAAATCAAGGATTGCTGCTGTCTACATATTGCCGCAGGCTGTTCCGACATTTATTAATGTCCATGAGCTTCTGCACTTCTCAATGTTGTGAGCAGAAACTGGCAATCTGAAAAGCTGTGAAACACTAAAGGAGCCCACTAGCTGGAAGGAAGCCTGAGTAAATTGAATGAAATTCAGATCGTGTTTCAGCCACAATATCTTTGATGTGCCGTTGTGTGTTCATGCTGGGTTAGCTCACAAGAGACACCAGCCCTTTTCAGGCAGAAATTAAGCTATAATTTATCAGACATTATTTAATCATTTATCTAAATGACAGAATTAACAGTAATTAGCCAATGGCCAGAAACAGAAGCCTCTTATTTTGAAAGAAATCCTCAGGGTGACAAAGATACAGATATCCACTGGCTTTGAGATGGTGAGTCAGTTGTCTCATGATACAGCAATGATGTAGAGAGGGATTTTAACTTGAGACCCATTGGGAGTTACATGTGAATGTGGTGGGGGTGAGTGGCACATGGGAATCCTGAAAGTTAGTCTTTCTCCACACAATGAAGCTGTACTTCTACAGCATAACAGGTTCCCAAACTGGAGTTCAGCTTGACCAATGGACTTGGCTTCTAGCTGATTCGGGAGAACTCAGTACAAGACCATAAAACCAAACAGTTCCAAACTCCACGCAGGATGGATGTAACCAGAGGTCTGATCCTGGGGACAGTGCAGTTCAACACCAATGGAGGATAGTGATTGAATACTACAAGGGGCGTTTACGGTGTAGGTTTGCTCGCTGAGCTGTAGGTTTGATATCCAGATATTTCATTACCTGGCTAGGTAACATCATCAGTGGTGACCTCCAAGTGAAGCGAAGCTGTTGTCTCCTGCTTTCTGTATATATCTTTCTCCTGGATGGGGTTCCTGGGGTTTGTGGAGATGTCATTTCCTGTTCATTTTCCGTGGGGTTGATAGATGGTATCTAGATCTATGTGTTTGTTTATGCCGTTGTGGTTGGAGTGCTAGGCCTCTAGGAATTCTCTGGCATGTCTTTACTTAGCCTGTCCCAGGATAGATGTGTTGTCCCAGTCGAAATGTGTTTTTTTTCATCCGTGTGTAGGGCTATGAGGGAGAGAGGGTCGTGTCTTTTTGTGGCTAGCTGGTGTTCGTGTATCCTGGTGGCTACCTTTCTTCCTGTTTGTCCTACATAGTCTTTGTGGCAGTCCTTTTGTAGATGATGTTGGTTTTGTCCATGGGTTGTACTGGGTCTTTTAAGTTTGTTAGTTTTTGTTTGAGAGTGTTGGTGGGTTTGTGTGCTACTAGGATTCCGAGAGGTCTTAGTAGTGTGGCTGTCATTTCTGAAACTTCTTTGATGTATGGTAAGGTGGTTAGGGTTTCTGGCTGTGTTTGGTCTGCTTGTCGTGGTTTGTTCTTGAGGAATCTGCCCACTGTATTATTTGAGTATCCGTTCTTCTTGAATACGTTGTATAGGTGGTTGTCCTCTGTTTTCCGAAGTTCGTCTGTGCTGCAGTGTATGGTGGCTCGTTGGAATAGTGTTCTGATACAGCTTCGTTTGTGTGTGTGGGGATGGTTGTTGGTGTAGTTAAGTATTGGGTCAGTGTTTGTCGGTTTTCTGTATACGCAGATTTGTAGTTCTCCATTGTCCGTTCTTTCGACTGTGACGCCCAGGAATGGGAGTTTGTTGTCGGCTTCTTCCTCCTTGGTGAACTTTATGCCTGTGAGGGTGTTGTTGATGATGTTAAATGTCTCTTCTATCTTGTTTGTTTTGTGATGACAAAGGTGTCGTCTATGTAGCGGACCCAGATTTTTGGTTTGATGGTTGGTCGGGCTGTTTGTTCTAGTCTTTGCATTACCGCTTCTGCTATGAATCCTGATATCGGAGATCCCATGGGTGTGCCGTTGGTTTGTTGTTGAAGATGAAGTGGGTGGTGAGGCACAGGTCCACTAGCTTCATGATGTTTTCATTGGTAATGTGATTGATGGAGCGTATTGTGGTCCTTTGGTTAGGGGGAAGTGACAGCATCATGGGAGGCCTTGGGAAGGATAGTAGGCCTGAGAAAAGAGTTTGGGTATGATTGAAGTGACATGAATGGTCTCCAATCACAGGAGCTAGCATTTACTTCCTGGATGCAACAAACTATTCTTCCCTAAACTATTGGATTTTATGAAGCTATCCCAAATTACAACTAAGACAGTGTAATAAAATTGAAGTGTTATAACATTTCAATGTTCAAACAAACATCTGCTGGCCAACTATCCCTCAGATGGTACCTGATAAAGGCAGAAGTTGGTGGATTAGAGACAAGTTCAGATTTTTAAAACTAACCTCCTACTCGTTCCAAATCTACTCACTTTTCAGAGTTGAAGTCCCTTATCATAAACACTAAACACTATCTTTGCTTTCATAATTTCTGAGGCAGTTATTAATTGGAAGATTAACGAACCTAATTTTCTAACTTAGTTTTGAAATGGGGCGAGCGCAGCTGAATCATTTGATTTAAATTGCATGTTAGAAAGTCAGTTGACATGGTCTGGCTTTTAAAAAAAACTTAATCCTTCACCAAAGTGCTGTTGGATTAGATTAAATTCCCTAGAGTTTGGAAACAGTCCCTTCGGCCCACACCATCCTCCAAAGAGTAACCCACACAGATCCATTCCCTTATACTATACTTACCCCTGACTAATGCACCTAACACTATGTGCAATTGAGCATGGCTAATTCACCTAACCTGCACATCTATGGACTGTGGGAGGAAACCAACGCACCCAGAGGAAACCCATGCAGACATGGGGAGAATGTGCAAATGCCACACAGACAGTCACCCGAGGCAGGAATCAAACCCGGGTCCCTGGCGCTGTGAGGCAGCAGCGCTAACCACTGAGTCATCTTGCCACCCACAATTGAAAAGCAATAACATTGTTGAATCACATGATATCGAGGGGCAGAATTTTACTTTGAAAAGGAATAAATTGAAACCTATTTATTAATCACTCGTGAGATGTTGGCATCGCTGCCTGGCCAGTATTTGCCACCCACCCCTTGCTCTTATCCCTTGAAAGCAGAGAACATATAACAGTACAACTCAGGCATAGGTTCCTTCAGCCCACTATGTCTTTGCCAATCATGATGCTATTCTAAATTGGTTCCATTTGCTTGCATGTGGTCTGTATCCCTCTACTCTCTTCTTGGCCATGTATCTGTCTCATTGCCTGTTAAAGTTTTCTAATGTATCAGCTTCTACAAACTCCTCTGACATTATCTTCCAAGCACCTACCACATTCTGTGTAGACAATTTTCCTTGCACATGTTTTCCCCTCTCACCATGCTTCCCAATATTTGACATTTCCATGCTGAGAAAAAGACCATGACAATCAAAGCTTTCCATGCCTCTCATAATTTTATCTCCAATCAAGCCATCCTTCAGCCTCTGATGCTTTAGTGAAAACAATCTAAGCTTGTCCAATGTCTCATTATTGCTAATACACTCCAATCCAGACAATATCCTGGTAAACCCTTCTCTTGCACCCTCTCCAAATCCTTCCTACAGTGTGATGACCAGAGCTGCAAACAATATTCCAAATGTGGCCAAACTAAAGACTTATACAGCCACCAAAACAACTACCTCAATGATTGTGGGCAAGATCTACCACCGCCGTGACCACTGCAAGACCCACCGCCGTTCAAACCACTGTGAAGTCTACCTGGCACGTCACTTCCCACCCCCCACCAACGTCACTCACCAAACATCACGAACGTCACATGTTATGTCACATCCACCCCTGTAGATGGCACCAAAGGCACCGCTTCCACCCCCTACCCCCTCCCCAAGTCCCCCCAGAGTGAGCGTCACTTCTGTTGGTGATGTCATCCATGATTCCATAATTACACCCACTCCAGAGCTAAGCTCCACCCCCACTCCCAGTTCCAGTCCCACACTAGGTCCTAACTCCCAGCCCTGCTGTGTATTTGCCATCCACCTAGACCTCCCCCTCACTGAGAATGAGCAATCTATCCTCAGTAAATGCCTCACCCTTCATCCCGTTAAGCTCCTGGATCAATTAATTCAACATGCATTGCGACATCGAACTTTACTTCCACCTCCTCCACCATGCTTACTTTTTACATCAGGATTCCCGCCCTCCTCCAAGGACCCCTTCTCCCACCTCAAACACACCCCTGGAACAGCTCATGCTGGTCTATTACCTGCCCTCGATCTCTTTGTTTCCAACTGCCACCATGGCATTGACTGCCTCAACCTGTCCATTTCCACCAACGCCCACTACAAACTCTCACCCTCGCAACGCGCAGCCCTCCACTCCCTCTGCTCCAACCCCAATATCACCATTAAACCACCAGACAAGGGTAGGGGAGGTGCAGTGGTTGTTTGATGCACTGACCTCTACACCGCTGAAGCCAGGCGCCAATCCATAGACACCTCCTCCGACTGACCCCTTGACCACGACATCACCTCCCATCACTAAACCATCAGCTCCCAGACCATTCACAACCTCATCACCTCAGGGGATCTCCCACCAGCAGCTTCCAACCTCATAATCTGGGAACCCCACATCACCGGTTCTACCTCTTGCCCAAAATTCACAAATGGATTGCCCCGGTTGTCCCATAATCTCAGCCTGCTCCTGCCCCATCGAACTTATCTCTGCAAACCTTGACACCGTCCTGTCCCCTTTGACCAGGAACTCACCACCTGCATGTGGGACACCACCCACGCCCTCCGCCTCCTCCATGACCTTTGCTTCCCCGGCCCCCAATGCTTCATCTTCACCATGGACACCCAGTCCCTGTACACGTCCATCTGCCATGACGAAGGCCTCCAAGCCCTCCGTTTCTTCCCCTCTAACTGAACCAATCAGTACGCTTCCACTGACATACTCATTTGATTGGCTGACCTGGTCCTCACCCCCTGAACAATTTCTCCTTCGAATCTCCCACTTCCTCTTGACCAAAGGAGTAGCCATGGGCACCTGCATGGGCCCCAGCTATACCTGTTTCTTTGGGGAACAGGCTATCTTCCGCTGCTACACCATTCCCCACGTTTTCCACCGTTACATCGATGACTGTATCGGCACCACCTTGTACTCCCACAAAGAGGTTGAACAATTCACCAAATTCACAATCACCTTCTACCCTGACCTCAAGTTCACCTGGACCATCTCAGACACCTCTCTCCCCTTCCTTGACCTTTCCATCTCCATTTCTGGCAACCGACTCAACATAGACATCTACTCCAAGCCCACCAACTCCCACAGCTACCTGGACTACACCTCTTCCCACCTTACCTCCTGTAAAAATGCTATCTCTTACTTCTAATTCTTCCCCTTGGCCGCATCTGCTCCCAGGACGACCAATTCCACCATAGGACATCCCAGTTGGCCTCCTTCTCAAAGATTGAAATTTCCCCTCCCACGTGAATGACGATGCCCTTCAGTGCATCTCCTCCACTTCCTGCACTTCTACCCTTAAACTGCACCACTCCAATCACAATAAGGACAGAACCCCTCTGATCCTTACCTTCCACCCCACCAACTTCTGGATACATCGCATCATCCTCTGCCATTTCCACCACCTACAAACAGGCCCCCATCACCAGGGATATATTTCCCTCCCCATCCTCATTTGTGTTTCAGAGAGACCATTACCTTCTTAACTCCCTTGTTGTTGCCTACCCCCCACCAACCTATCCTTCACTCCTGGCACCTTTCCCTACCACCATAATGAGTGCAAATCCTGCTCTCACACCTGCACCCTCACCTCCATCCAAGGCCCCAAAGGATCCTTCCACATCTGACAGAGACTTACCTGTACTTCCACACACATCATCTACTGTCTCCGTTTCTCTTGAAGTGGTCTCCTCTATATTTGGGAGACAGGATGCCAACTTGCGGATTGTTTCAGAGAACATCTCTGGGACTCCTGCACCAACCAATCCCACCGCTCTGTGGCCGAACACCCTAACTCCTCCTGCCACTCCACCAAGAACATTCAAGTCCTGAGCCTACTCCATCATCAAACCCGATGCCTGGAAGAAGAACGCCTCATCTTCTGCCTTGGGACCTTCCAACCACACAGGATCAATGTGAATTTCACCAGTTTTCCCATTTTGCCTCTCGTCACCTTATCCCAGATCCAACCTTCTAACTCAACATCGCCCTCTTGAACTATCCTACTTGTCCATCTTCCTTCCCACTATCTGCACCACGCTCCTCTCTGACCTATCACCTTTACCCCCCCTCAACTTCACCTACCTAACCTATGCCCAGCTACTTTCTCCCAAGCCCTACCCCCTTCCATTTATCTCTCAGCCTTCTTGGGCCATCCCATCATTCCTGATGAGGAGTTTCTGCTCGAACTGTAGACTCTCCTGCTCCTCGAATGCTGCCTGATTGGCTGTGCTTTTCTAGCACCACACTCTTCCACTACAACATAACTTGAAAACTTTTTGACTTAACGCCCTAACTGATAAAGGCAAACATGCTGTATGCTTTCTTAACAACTTTATTCACTATGTTGCCACTTCAGGGAGCTATGGATTTGGACCCTAAGATCCCTCTGTATACCAATGGTCCTATGAGTCCTGCAATTTACTGTACACTTTTCTCTTGCTTTGGTCCTCCCAAGATGCATCACCTCACACTCGTCCCAACTAAACTCCAGCTGCCATTTCTTTGCCCAACTTCCCAAATGATCTATATCCTACTGTATCCTCTGAATGTCTTTCTCATTAACCACAACTTCACCAATCTTTGTATTGTCTGCAAATTTACTAATCAATTACTATCCTTAGGACTTAGCTACCTTAATGTTTTTAAGAGCTGCAACACCTCCTCTTTCCCAATATTGACATACTCTAGAATATCAACATATCACTCCATAATCTTACCTTCATTCATGTTCTTCTTCTTCTTGGTGAATACTGATGCAAAGTAATCCTTCAAGGATCACACCTACTTCCTTTGATCTTGAGTAGACCTATCCTTTCCCTAGTTACCCCTCTTGTTCTTTGTAGAC
Source organism: Hemiscyllium ocellatum (assembly GCF_020745735.1). Lineage (NCBI taxonomy): Eukaryota > Metazoa > Chordata > Chondrichthyes > Orectolobiformes > Hemiscylliidae > Hemiscyllium > Hemiscyllium ocellatum. The sequence continues at coordinate 24,223,634 of NC_083436.1, read as the reverse complement.
ATATAAAGTGCCTTGGGATTCTCCTTATCCTACCTTCAAGACATTTCATGGCCCCTTATAGCTCTCCTTATTTCTTACTGATGTTCTTTTCTCCTTTCTTTATATTCCTCAAGGGACTTGTTTGATCACTTAACCTTACGTATGCTTTTGGTACGTTTTGATTAAATATTTAATTTCTCTTGTCATCTCAGGTTCTTAAATCTTGACATCCTTTACCTTTCCTGATGAAGGGCTTTTGCTCGAAACGTCAATTCTCCTTCTCCTTGGATGCTGCCTGATCTGCTGTGCTTTTCCAGCACCACACTCTTGATCCTTTACCTTTTATCCTCATGGGAAAATGTCAGTCCTGAACTTTGATCAACTGGCCTTTAAAAGATTCCCATGTGTCAGATGTAGATTTACCACTAAATAGTCAGTGTCAATCTAATTTCTCCAGTTCCTGCCTAATACTGTTGTAATTAGATTAGAATCCCTACAATATAGAAACAGCCTTTTGGCCCAACAGGTCCATACCAACCCTCCAAAGAGTAACCCATGCAGACCCATTCCCTTATCTAATGCACCTAACACTATAGGCAACTATATAGCCAAGTCACATAACCGGCATACCTTTGGATTGTGGGAGGAAACCCACACAGACATAGGGAGCATGTACAAATCTCACATAGACAGTGGCCCAAGGGTGGAATTGAACCTGGGGCTTGAGAGCTATGAGGTAGCATGCCACCCTATTTGAGCCTTTCTCAAATTTAACACTTTCACTTGAGGACCTGTTTATCCTTAAAAGATCTGCATTGCCCTGTTCCCTAGTTGGACAACATATTGTTTCAAAAAATCTTCCTGGATGCACCAAACAAATTCTGCCCCAGTAGAACCTCTGGCACCAAGGGAGTCCCAGTCAAGGATGGGAAAGTTAAAATCACCTCTGCAACAGCCCTGACGTTTTGATGTCTTTCCCTGATCTGCTTACATATCAGTTCCTCTATCTCTCACTGGCAACTGGGAGACCTATAATATGACCCTATCAGAGTGATTTATTATTCATAGATTCTATCTGTAAGGTGTCACTGGATGAGTCCTCCAAGATATCCTCCCTTAGTGTAGCTGTGATAGTCCCATTAATCAGTAATCGATCTCCCCCACCCCTTTTATACCCCCATCTAGCTTGAAACATCTAATTCCCAGAAGTTTGGGCTGCCAAGTCAGTCAGAATGCCAGGATTTTGACTCAAATGGGACTTTTTTTTTCACTAGAGTGTCAGCGGCTGATAGTTGACCTTATAGACGTTTATAAAATCATGAAGACATGGATAAGGTGAATAGCTAAGAGTAGGGGCATCCTAGGGAAAAGACTTAAAAGGGATATAAGGGGCAACTTCTTCACATCGAGGGTGATGGATGCATAGAATGAGCTTTCAGAGAAAGTGGTGGAAGCTGGTACAATTACAACATTTAAAAGGTATCTGGACGGGTTGAGAGGGATATGGGCCAAGTGCTGGCAAATGTGACTACATTAATTTAGGGTATCTAGTCGGCATAGATGTGTAGGATCAATGGGTCTGCTTCTGTGCTTTCCAACTCTGTCTCCATGACTCTATGACTGCTTCAGTATCTGAGGAGTCACAAATGGTGTTGAACGTTGTGCTATCATTGGTGAACATCTGTATTGATGGGGGAAGGTCATTCACAAAGTAGCTGAAAATATTTGGGCCTAAGAAATCACCTGAGTTACTTCCTCAGAGATGTCCAGGAGCTGAGATCACTGTACATTGTCTTTTAGAAGCAAAATAGTTATTCATGGAAATCCTGGAAAGCCATGGCTTAATAAGAGAGGTAAATCTCTCAGACCCCACCAAACCACCAACATGGTGGTTTGACATGGGGCCAAAACTGTTCTAATCACTTTGAAGATAGACCATCTGCAGCTCCTGTGGTCCCCATCATTGAAGAGTTTCTGGTTTGCAGTCAGTTATTTGCTGATGTTTAGGCGGTTGGAATCACCCCAGATCCCTGGTTCTGACACTGGAGTTATTCAGAAAATGTGATATAAGAAGACAGATGTTTCAGGTCAAAAGAATCTCTGCGTTTACTTGACTTTAGGTAAGTATACTATAAGAAATAAAAGGCAAATGAAATGAAACAATGAAATTGACACAGTTATACAGAAGACAGTAATTAGATACACCATTAAAGTGAGTACAGGTTAAACACTATTTGAACTAAACAGCAGGTTTTGCCACTGAGACGATTATTTCACTTTGCACCCTTGGGGTTCCCAGCACTGTAACGACCCACCTCCCCTTCCCTGCACAATGGTTGGAAACTTTGGGGTCTAGGAATTAAACTCATCACTGAGGAAAATTCATGATCTTGAAGTACACCTGGCTGTTCCCACTCGCCGTACCCAGTGCCTCGCTGGAGACTCTGGACTGTGTAGGCCTTCAGTCTGGATTGAGTTTGTTGATGCTGTAGGACACGTTTTGGATTTATTGGTGAGTACTCAGTTCTTCTTGCTATCTGGTGGTTCTTGAGAGCCAATTTTCACCTGAGGATGTGCCTGAGGCCTTGTGATGTCAGTCAGGCTGGGAGTTTTTGGACGTTGTCGGTGCTCAGGTCTGCTGGTCGTGGTCGGTCGCTGTTGGTTTCCTTGCAGCTCTAATACACCTCGCCTACACATCTATGAATACAATGGACAATTTATTATAGACAAATCACCTGACCTGCACAACTTTGGATTGTGGGAGGAAACCAGAGCATCCAGAGGAAACCCACACAGACACAGGGAGAATGCGCAAATTCCACACAGACCGTTGCCCAAAGTTGGATTTGAACCTGGGCCCCTGGCACTGTGAGGCAGCAGTGCTAACCACAGAGACATTATGCCACATTCCCTAACCAGCCTCCCACCCGAAACACTGAATTTCTAACAGAATCTTAGGTTCAATTTCAGAAAAGAATTCCAACAAAGAAAACTCCAGCAGTTGAGATATACAGTCACAAGGACAGTTTGTCTGGAAACTAGAGAAACCTATTCACACCACAGCTCTACAAGAACAATGAAATAACCTTTATTACAAACTGAATTCAGACAACATAGAGTCTGCACAAATTCCAAGACTTCCAATTTCAATGGATATTCAATCACATGAATACAGGAAATTCCACCCAGTCAGAAAGCTATTCACACCTGTTGGAAAAAGACATTTGCACCAACTCTAATAATCAGGAAGTCTAATTTTTCTGAAAGAAACAACAAAGAGACTATTGTGGGAAATGAGATTTTTGGCAGGGAGATAAGAGGCCTGCAATTTTGTATAAAATTTAGCGTTTTTCCCACAGCTACACATTCTCCTCAGCCTTCCTGTGGAGAGTTATTCCCCACAACTATCACCTGGAGAACAATCCCAGACAGCTATCACCCCGTGAAATATCTCTGCAGCTACATCCAGGAGAAGTTTCCCAAATAGTTACCCTCCTGAGAGTGATCTCCACAACCTTCTCTGGAACAAAGATCCCAGTGTGATTCTTCCCAAGAACTATCTGCACAACTATCTCCCGTAGAGGGATCCCAATGGCAATCCTGAGACCTACCAACACAAGCCTGTCCCTTACCAAGGGAACCACCATTAAGAATTGTACGTGTAGAGTAATATGTGTAGTGGAATGGGTCTGGGTGAAATACTCTTCAGATGTTTGATGTGGACCAAATGTAGGAATTCTAATTCTCAAAATGATTGAGATTTTTGTTCAACCATACCTCATCCATCATGATCATCTTTGAAGATTCTTCCACTTTCCAATAGGGCAAACACTTTATATGAATACCAGAAAATATATGAAAAGACATAGAAATTTGTCTCTGAGAGGTGAAATGGTGGACAATTTTCAACCATAATTTTTCCAAGCAGTTTCCTTCTCCCGTTTGGCTTTGTTCCCCCAGCTGATGCTGAGAGCTGGCCCCATGGCAGGGTTAGGTTATGTAGCATGCATCAAATGAGGATGAATGAGTTGGTACTGTGTTGATGAAGAACTTCAGATTTTAGGTTCATGATGAAAGATTGGTTAGTTGCATGGATATCTGAAAATAATCATCTCTGCCTGTTTTGTGCATCTTACATATTGTGAACACTGAATTAAAGTGGGTAGGCTACTCTGTTCTGATAACGTGTAGTTTAAATATCACAGCACTGCTTTAACATATAAACAATCTTCAGTGAACTTGAAGTCCAACTTCTGAAATTTGAGAACGTCATCTAGGGTGGCACTTCAGTGTAACACTGAGGGAATGTTGTACTGTCAGATGACATGTTAAGCTAAGGTTTTGCTTCCCCTCGCAACTACATATAAAAACATCCAAGTGTTCAATAGAAACAGTTTGCCTGAAGCCTAATGACCTTCATTACTTGGTGAAAATAATGCTCCATTGACTCTTATAATATTAAAAGTGTGACTAGCTGACCATGTCTGTTGTTTGCACTTCTTTGATATTTTCTTGTTAGCATTTTAATCCATTTAGTTTCTTTACAAGCATCTTAAAACTGGATCATCTGTTTCATTTCTTGTTTCTAACCTTTTTTTCATAGAGAGAAGCATTGAATTAAGAGTTGGATATTTCATGCAGCATGCGCTTCCAGAAACTCAAAATCGGAGCATTGTACTACTACTTAACTGGTCTGGCCTCCCATTATTGTGCAAAGTCAACTTGGTTCAATGCTGCAATCCAAGGTGTAGTCATCCCATTGTCACAGCTGCATTAGCAAGCTTGCCATTGCTTGGATAATCTCTTCACACCTGAAAGGATTGCAGCTTTACGCTTGACAACCTGTGAGATAGTTTAGAAAGTAGAGCAGGGTGAATTGTTGGAAAATAATAAATGGCAGTTTTTTTAATAGAAAATAATTTGAAGTTTCTGTATTGTTATATTACATTTATTATAGAAAAAAGTCTGCAAATACAGACTGATGAAAATAATCACTAATCTCAAAAAAGTTCTTTTCTCCATGTCACTCTTTTCCAGAAACTTATTTCTCCTTTAGATCAGTCTGAATAGTTAACTTATATGTATTACCTAATATTACACACTAAGTAACAATTTGACAATGAATGCCAACTGAGTCAAATCTGAGACAGAAGAAGTACTATCGGAATTTAGTCAAGAGTCTTGAGGTCAAGTAACTTTGGACTTGAAATATTATCTCTGTTCCACAGATGCTGACAGAGTTGCTAACCTCCTCCAACACTTTCTATTCTGATTTGGGCTCTCCAGGATCTGCAGTATTTTGCTTTACTATCAAGGCACATGTTATCATGATTTGACATCCACACACAAAAATGAAAGAGCTTGGACCTATATAGCAAGGAATAACCTTGGGAAATTCCAAAGTGTTTCACAAACTGTAATGTGCTGTTTTGAATTGCAATCACTACTTTACTGAAAGGAAATGCAATAGTTGTTGACTAATATACTTCCAACCCACAGACTGGGGTGTTGAAGTGTGCCCTAGACAATACTTATCCTTTAATCAACATCATTGAATATAAAATCTGGTAATTACTGTATTATTTTATGGGAGGTGACTGTGCATTAATTAACTGCCAGATTTCCTACATGAAAATTCAAAAACCTTCATTGCATGCAAGCCACTTTAGAACTTCATGCAAGTCAGTGCTAACTTTACTTTACTTTCTCTGCATAAAATAAACTTAGATGGATGTCCCTCTGAATAATTCCATTTGTGTTGTTAGATACTCCAGGATGGAGTCCATAATGAAAAATGTATAGAATGAAAAATTATTTCATCAATGGCGTGAAGGCTCAGTGATTAGCACTGCTGCCTCACAACACCAGGGACCTGTGTTTAATTTCACCCTCAAGGTGACTTTCTGTGTGGAGTTTGCACATTCTCCATGTGTCTGCATGGATTTCCTTTAAGTGTTCTAGTCCCCCAGTCCAAACATGTGCAGGCCATGTAGAATGGCCATGCTAAATTGCACCTGAGTTTTCAGGAATATGCAGGCTAATTGGCTTAGCCAGGGTAAATGTAGAGTATGGCGTTAGGGTTGGATGCCCTTCAGACGGTCAGTATAGATTTCATGGGCTGAATAGCCTCTTTCCACAACTGTGTATACTCTGAACAAAGGCAAGGGGTAGATCTGAATCTGCAGACACCCAAGGGCCTTTGGTAATTCAAGGCCACTGGGAGGTGTTCTCACTCAGGTAAGTGATGGGCCAGTACGTGGTGGACAATCAACAAGACTCCGGAGTCAGCTGGCACTTTTAATTCTCCTGCCTTCATCGTAAGATTTATTTTAGTAACATTAAAACAAACATACCTGCTTTACTCATCTGCAACTTATTTTGTATCAGTGTCCTCCAATGGGTGTTAAGTCACTCATGTACATAATCAACAGGCCTATTACCTTTCTTCGATGTCTGTGATGCTGAAAAGATTGACTTCCACCAGTTTAAGAGTGGGACAAATGCCTGTGAAGCTTTGCCCATCCCCCTGTAAAATTGGTGTTCTTTGTGCCTGTTTTAACACGCATGGAAAACTGCAGCAATTCCTTCCTAAGAATTCTCGTCCTGTCCCTCGTGCACCAAGTTAAAAAGACAATCTTGGAGAAGAACAATTTGATTTGCTTAAAATATACTTCTAATGAAAAATAGATAGTTGCAGCTGGCATTGATACTGAAACATCTGCCTCATCCCTCCCCCGGGTCTTCTGGAACCATCAGTAAAGCAGTCACAGTTTCACAGAATCATAGAAGTGTTATGATGCAGAAGTCGGCTATGTAGCCCATCGTCACTCTGCTGGCTCTTCAGATTGGTATCATTATTCTACTGGCAGTTTCTTGCTTTATCCCCAGACTCTTGCACATCTTTTCTGTGCAAATAATTATGGGGAGGCATTGGCCTAGTGGCATTATCAGTATACTGACAATCCAGAGCACCATGGGGCAGCACGGTAGCTCAGTGGTTAGCACTGCTGCCTCACAGCACCAGGAACCCGAGCACAATTCCAGCCTCAGGCGACAGTCTGTGTGGAGTTTGCACATTGTCACTGTGTCTGCGTGGGTTTTCTCTGGTTTCTTCCCACAGTCCAAAGATGTGCAGGTTATTTCGATTGGCCATGCTAAATTGCCCATAATGTTCAGGAATGTGCAGGTTAGGTGCATCAGTCAGGGGCAATGTAGGGTAATGGGTCTGTGTGGGATACTCTTCCGAGGGCAGTATGGACGTATTGGGCCAAAGGGTCTTTTTCCACACTGTAGGAATTCTAATTCTTATGCTAAAAAAAAGTTAAGTTCCGGGACCCAGGTTCGAATCCTGCCACTACAGATAGCGGAATTTGAATTTAATAAATATAGTCGGTTCTGATATAATACAATAGTTCCGATCTTGTGTTATCTCATGTTATGAGAAAATCATGGAATAGCAGCGCCATGCAATCTAATGGGGCCAGAATTGCATTCTAGCTGATACAAGTAAGGAAAGTTCCCGTTCTACAAATAACGGTCTAAATTCTTCAATCGCATTGAAGAAATATGCATTATAGCAGAACTGACTACATCTGGAATGAAGAGTCTAATATGAATCTATTGTTGATTGTTAGGGAAAAACCCATCCTGTTCACTAATGTCCTTTAGGAAAAGGAAACTACCATCCTTACTGTGCCTGAACAACACGATGATTAGTTTAGATTCCCTACAGTGTGAAAACAGGCCCTTTGGCCCAACAAATCCACACCGACCCTCCAAAGAGCAACCCACCCAGACCCATTCCCCTACATTCACCCCTGACTAATGCACCTTAACACTATGGGCAATTTAGCATGGCCAATTCACCTCAACTGCACATCTTTGGACTGTGGAAGGAAACCAGAGCACCCAGAGGAAACCCACACAGACACGTGGAGAATGTGCAAACTCTACACAGACAGTTGCCTGGGGGAATTGAACCCGGTTTCTGGCACTGTATGGCAACAGTGCTAACCACTGAGCCACTGTGCCACCACGGCGCCAGCATGTGGCTCCAGAACCATTGCAATGTGGTTGACTCTCAAATACCCTCTGGGCAATTAGGGATGAGTAATAAATGCTGGCCTAGACAGTGACATCCTCATCCTAAATTTAAAAAAAATCCAATATTCTCTCTCAGTTAAACTTACCTTCACCATAATCCCAGGCAATGTATTCCATATGCTAACAATGCATCTTTAAAAAAAGTTTATCTTGCATCACATTTACTTGTTTTGTAATAAATTTAAATCTATGCTATCTATTCTTTTTTTAAGATCAGAAACAGTTTCCCCCTGCCTACTCCCCAGGTTTGTACCTATTACAATCAATAATGAATGCGTCACTTTCAATTTTTAATCATCTAAATACCTATCCTATATAAGATTGAATCAACGTACTGTCTATGGTGGCAGAACACCTTAGTTTTCAGGAATATGCAGGCTAGGCGGCTTTGCCCGGGAAATGTGGGGTTACGGCGTTAGGGTAGGGTGCCCTTCAGGGGGTCAGTATAGACTTCATGGGCTGAACAGCCTCTTTCCACAACTGTGTATACTCTGAAAAAAGACAAGAGATAGATCTGAATCTCCAGACACCCAAGGGCCTTTAGTCATCCAAGGACACCCAGAGGTGTTCTTACTCGGTCAGAGATGGGCCAGTACATGGTGGACAATCAACAGGTCTCTGGAGCCAGTTGGCACTTTTAATTCTTCTGCCTTGATCGCAAGATTTATTTTAATAACATTAAAACAAACATATCTGCTTTACTCGTTTGTAACTTAATTTGTATCGGTGTCCTCCTAAAGGTGTAAAGTCACTCATGTACATAATCAACAGGCCTATTATCCTTCTTCAATATCTATTCTAGTGCTAACATGATGTATAGTATTAGCAAAAACTGTTGAAACATACATGTTTATATATTTCAGTTATTCTGAATGAAAATCAATTAATGCTAAAGAAAATTTATTCTTCCTGCTTTGACATTGAAAAATGTTGTAAAGTGCCTAGATTTACAAAGCATTGTATGATGCACTGAGTAGTTATCCTTTCTATGCTGAGGTATTGTGTTGACTGTATTGATGTATTAATACAGTGACAGGTTGCCTCTTCCTACTGACATGAACCTGATGGGAAGTGTGCGCTGAATTGAGGCCCAATGCTCCACAAGCCATCACAACAGTATAAATGACAACTTGAATCACCAAGGTGGTTAATTCATCTGACTTTCATTGCTATCTAGAAGTAAAGAAACTCTCACCAGTTTTCAGAATAAACAAACAAAAACTTATGTATCACAAACAAATTGATCCTTTAACAAGTGGCAAAACAGATTTTAAACACAAACACACACAAATTCATTCACAGATCAGACAGATGATACAGACAGCTCTGCAGAGATATTATGGTTGGGAAATATGGGACAGGAGCAACTTGTGTGGATCAAGAATTCAAATCATAAGGAGAGAATGAGGTGACTATCCAACTGTTCTTTTGCTTTTCGGCAAAGAAAACATGATGTTTCCCTTAGCTGCATGGGAGAAGATTCTCAATCAGTAACTGGTCAGTTTTGCTCATGTTAGAAACTCTTCCTTTGAGAATCTAAGACATTTTTTGTCACTCATAGGAAGAGAGAGAGAAAGAGAGAGAAAGAGATCTGTTTTTGCTTGCAGGCTTTCTGGAAGTCTGTATTCAACTGTCCATTCCCAGATCGCTGATAAACTGCAATTTAACAATTCAAAGGCTGTTGCTCAGCAGCTTTGTAATCCGTAAGGACTTGGGGCTAACTCATCCTGAAGAAATATCAAATCCTGTTTCTTCAAACTTACATTACCTTAAGTAACCAAGAATTGACCAAACAATTTGACTTTTGATCTTCAAGTTGTAAAACAAAACTTGATGCATTTCCTTATGTACAGTAATATAAATTTTGATTTTTCCTAGATTATTTTCCAAAAAATAGGAATCTTCACACTACATTCTATTCAATAGTGTATCATGTACATGTTCAATATTATATGTAGAACAGAACACAATATGTTAAACCCCATAACAGTCAATAGATATCTAGAAGGAAGTGAAGACTCCAGATACTGGAGATCAGAGTCGAGACTGCAGTGTTAGAAAAGCACAGCAGGTCAGACAGCATCCGAAGAGCAGGAGAATCAATATTTCAGGCATAAGCCTTTTATCTTCCTCCTGATAAAGGGCTTATGCCCGAAACGTCAATTCTTCTGCTACTTGGATGCTGCCTTACCTGCTGTGCTTTTCCAGCACCACACTCTCGACTATAGTTGTCTAGATGTGAGTGATGCTTATGTTGAAACATGCAACTATGAAAGAAAAAGCAAAGCATTTACATTTATCTTCAGCCTGAAGTGGTACATTAATGATCCATTTTGGCCTTCTGAGGCCACTTCCATCAGAGAAGCCAAGTTCACAGTTCACTGATGTGATATCAAGTTGTAGTAGCTAAGTATTAGAAGCACCAAGGCTGTTGTGCTGAACACCTGACTCTAGAACTATCCAGGCTTCTAGCCAATCTGCTGTAGTATGGGTTACATAGCCTGTAAAAGCGGAAATTTACCTGGGTGTCTCCAGACCGTAAAAACAATGGAAAGAATCCAATTCAGCAAATTGTTGACCTATCAGTCTATTTTCAATATCATTAATGCTGAGCTTCAGATCTCATTGGCACCTTGCTTCATATGTTTTACCAAAAACTAAACATCAGAGTTGAGGTGAAAGTAAATGTCCTTGATATTGAGGCAGCATTTAATTGATTGTGCCATCAAAGAACACTAGAAAAGTTGGAGTCAAAAGCAAGCAGGGAGAAAACCCTTCCTGGGGTTAGGCCAGACAGAAATGAAACAGTTAATGGTTATTGGACGCTGTTGCAGGAGTAGCTCAGGTTTAGATCTTGCAGAAATGAAACTGATTGTGGTTGTTGGAGGTCAGTTATCTTAGCCCCAATACATTGTTGCAGGAATTGTTCAGAGCAATGTTAGAGGTCCAAACACACTCTCCCCATCATAAAGTCAGAATTGAGCATGTTCACCGATGATTGCACATTATTGAGTTCCATTCACACTTCCTTTTGTGTCCTCATGCAGTAAACTAAGGACAAAATTCCAAATTTGGCTGATAGTAGCATTTGTGATGTTTTCCCTGATAAGAAACACTCTAAATACCATGATACTCGACAGTGTTGTCCTCACTGAATCTCACACTGTCAACACTTTTGAGATAACATTGACCAGAAACTTAACTAAACCAGCCATATAAATACTGTGTGCAAATATAGATCAAAGACAAGAGAATTTGAGAATTCTAAATAGAGGAGATGAATCCTTAAAATTGGATGAAGCTGATTCAAGAGAGGTTGGGAAACAAGTCTTCATATGAAGGGTGGTAGAAACATGGCTTTCTTCCCCACCAAGCATTGATGGTAGTTTGATTCATAAAGTTAATTGTGATGTAGATAGATGTTTGTCAATCAAGGGTAATAACAAATATGTAGCCATGGTTGGTGAGTGATGTTAGAATTGAATGGCAAAATAGGTGTAAAAGTCTGAATAACCTACTCTTATTCCAAAATTATTACTTTCATGTTTGATATCAGTCCCAGCAAAAAAAGTGGCAACTGGTTGCCAACACTAGCTTAATTCATACTGGCAAATATTTAATTCCAATTTTGTTAGTTGGCTTGATGGTTGGTTTACAAAATAGAGACACGCATGAGAATTCCTAGAAGCATGGCATTCCAACTGGAACTCTATCAACAAACATGTTAAGTCAAACCCCATCTACCAACCCCTGAGAAAAAGAACAGGAAATGACGTCACCACAGGAAATGGCATCACTAACCCAAATAAACCCAAACATAGAAATCGCAAGCAGGAATCATCAGCAGTGCTTCACCTGGAGGCCCACTGAATATGTTACCTAGGAGGGTGATAAAACGTCTGGAACTGAACCTTCCAGCTCAGTGAGCAAACCTACATCCAGAAGCAGAGTGATGCCAACAGTGTGGGTTCAATCTCCACACTGGCTGAAGTTACCATGAAGGAGTCTCCTTCTCAACTTCTCTTCCCTCGCCTGAGGTGTGGTGGCCCTCAATCACCAGCAGTTGCCTCTCTTTAATGTGAGAGAAACCCTGTGGTCTGTTAACATTATGGCTATCTCCAATGACTAACACAACTCCAAAATTACAAATGTCGCTTTTTGGATCGAAGTGAATTATTTTCATCAATAAAAACACACATTTGTATGGTGCCTTAGTAAAATCAAATGTCTCAAGGCATTTCATAGTAGCAAAATAACTCAGTTGGTTGATAGCTGGTGCGGGTCAGATCATTGCCAGCAGCAGGTGTTTCGATATCAGTTCTAGACTATGCCAGATTTGGTCGGATTAGAGTTCCAGAATTTGACCCAGCAAGAGTGAAGAAAGGGATAACATTGTTTCCAGTCAGGGTGTTGCTTGGATTGGACGGGAAATTGCAGATTTTGGTGTTCCCAAGCATCTACTGCCCTTGCTGCGAGAGGTTGAGACATTTGAAAATAGCTATAAAGAAGCTATGGAGAGTTGCTGTACTTTACTCTATCTTTATTGGAGGTTGCAACCACTGTGGGTCAGATTTGCTTTATGGCAGTCTGCGCTACATCGCTCTGTTAACTGAAGCAAAATATGTGTCAGGAGCTGCTAGCAGGGAATTTTACTAGATAGAAATGACAGGGAAAAGTATTTTACTGGATGCTCACTTTTCACACTTGCGATTATTGGTTTGAGATGAAATGTTTAGGTCAAATTCGTTGCAAGCAACACAGAATAGGATGAATTCTGAGACAGCAGGTGGCATTTTTATCTCTGACATGAAGTAAAAAAAAATGCATTTTACTTCCTCCAGAAATAAAAACATTTTCTTTTTGAGGAAGCCACAGCTAAATGATGTGGATGAAAGCTTGGGCCAGTCTGATTAATTTCCAAACTAATGAAGGATGAGAGTGCCACCAACTGAGATAAGAAAAGAAGATGGAAAGACAAAGTGGAAAAAATAATACTCTTTTTGTACTTTTAATTTGATTTGGTCTAATGAATAAAAATGAAGGAATAAATACCTTAGGATAGGAATTGATGTGTGCCGTAACCAACTTACGGATGCAAAATTAGGATTTGGGCACCAATTTTACATTGAATTATTCAATGCCTCCTCCCTCTGCACTGAGCCCGAAATGACATCTGGTAGCTACATGGGTTCATTGCTTTCATGAATCTAATTATTGGGAGATACTTGATGGTACCCAACACCCCTCCAAGTTGTTAAGCTCTGATCGCAGTTCATCTGCCTTCTCACTACAGGTGCATCCATTGCAAATCTTCCCTTCAACACTCTATTATCATTTGCTGCAAATGTATATCACATTTCATATTCTTCACCTTATTTTCACTATTATACTTCTGTAACTCACGAATGTAAAGTAGAAACTGTTCAATCAAAAAAGCCACATTGCTCAAACATTTCACAAGAGGCTCACTCGGTCACTTCTTGCAAGAGGAGGTTGTGTACAACTCCAGTGAATGACTTGCTCGTCAATGTAGGGTAAAATTACCATAATACTAGTGGAGAATAGGGCTGCTCTTTTATTAGAGAGAGAGAGAGAGAGAGATGACAGGTGGTGGTTTAACCTGAGGGTCACTACACCTCAAGCAGGTGGGTGGAGTTGAGAACGTGGGACTTTCCTGGTAACCTCAGCCCATATGGAAAATGAACCCATGCTATTGGCCATGCTCTGTGTTACAAACCAGTCATCCAGCCAACCGAGCTAACCAACCCAATTCATCAACAAAGCTTTATCCTAGATGAAGAAATTGAGCTGGTAGTCATGGGGAGGAGTAAAATGATGTTATAGTGATTGGTGACACTGAAGTGTTTGCTGAGCAGGGTTTTTATACCTAAATCTTCTTGTCTCTTCTGACTTTTTCCTCAGAATATACAACCTACAGGGCAAGCTGCAGGTGCTTCCAATATGCAATGTTTCCTCCCATTCTTCTCTACACTGTATTAACCCCTGTCTCTTTCTTACTTCAGTTATCTCGGTGGAATTGAACCAAAGGAGGAATACAGTTACCATGAAAATGCAGTGTTACTTGATCTACCTCTCACAGCCTTCATCTCATATACTGACACAATGTGCACTTCCACCCTTCATTTTCAGAAGAAAGTAGAATGCAATGACTCATCTGGTTCAAGTGTGCAAGAGCTAGTTCAAGAGCAGTGGGAGAGGACAATAGAACTGCCAGTTCATTGAGAAGTTCAAAGAGTCATAGAGTTATGCAATATAGAAACTGATCCTTTGGTCTCACCAGTCCACACTGACCATTTTCCCAAACTAAACAAGTCCCACTTGCCTGCATTTGGCCCATATCCCTCCAAACCTTTCTTATTCATATACTTATCCAAATGTCTTTTAAATGACGTAATTGCACCTGTATCTATCACTTCCTCTGGCAGTTCATTCCAGACATGAGCCACTATCCATATAAAAAGTTGCCCCTTTTAAAAACCTTTTCATCTATCTGTAAAAATATGCCCCCTAGTTTTGAACTTAGTCACCCTAAGGAAAAGATCTTGGCCACTCACTTTATCTATGGCCCAGACTAGTTCTACTTTAGACTTAAGTATAACTTTTATAGACCAGGCAACTCAAGAAAACTCCTGGACATAATTTAATTAAACTTGCAAAATTGTTAGAAGACTTTTGGAGAGGTGCAGTCTCAATTTGGCAGAAGGCTTTGGATGGACGCCATTATTTTCCATATGAATGAATGCTCAACTCCATTTGCAAGGCAACAGAAAGACTCAAAAGTCTTCAAAGGCTGAAATTACTTGATGAATTTGGTTTTTGATTTGGATTAGGTGAAGTACAAGACCATTAAGTGCAGAGTGAAGGAAACCATGTAATAATGGCTGTAAGAAGCAAGGTATGAGAGCGGAAAATGTGTTGCTGGAAAAGCGCAGCAGGTCAGGCAGCATTGAAGGGACAGGAAATTCGATGTTTCGGGCATAAGCCCTTCTTCCTGAAGAAACGTTGAATCTCCTGCTCCTTGGATGCTGCCTGACCTGCTGCGCTTTTCCAGCAACATATTTTCAGCTCTGATCTCCAGCATCTGCAGTCCTCACTTTCTCCTCCAAGGTATGAGAGCGGGCTTGTTGGTGATTTGAAAATGAGAGATTTTGTTACGTCTAATTGATCCTTACTGAACAATTTCTGGAAGGGCTGGCGGGTAGACCTATTTTTGATTTTGAGTTATAAATCACATTCTGTAAAAGTTTACATTTGTGAAAGGTATATTTGAAACATGAGTCAATGAATACTTCTTTACTTAAGAATGATAGATGTTTGGAATAATTTAAAAAGCAGAGCAGAAAGACAAATTCTTTGAACTCAATTAAAATGTGATTGCATAAGAAGTGTATGTTGGAGAGACGGTAGGATCCAAAGAGATAACTTTTAATGGATAATCAACATTTTCCCTTATGTGACTTCTTGTGTTGTGTAGTAGATCATTAATTATGTCATCTCTAATCAAATGGAATTCATTGAAACTTCATTATGATCGTTATTGAGAATGCACCAACAATTTTAATTTGCACAGCATCTTCACCATAGTAATGCATCCCAGGACACTTGTGAGACACAAGATTTGACATATAGCCTCATGAAGACAAGTGCATAGCTCGTATGGACTGCTTTAGAGGAGAACAGAGAGATAGAGAAGTGGAGAGACTTGGAAAATATATTCGTTAACCTTCAGAATTGATATTGAAGGTATTACTGCCCACTGATTAAAAGTCAGAGATGCTTGAGAGGTCATAATTAGGTGAACACATTTAAATTAAAGGCTGTGGGACTGGAGGAGAGATAAACATAGAGCCATTTCAAATTAAAGATGCACATTTGAAAATCAAGATATTGCTTCATTTGGGACCCATGTAGGTCAGAAAGCCCAGGTAATAGTTGTGAATTTTTGATGAACTCAGGGTTATTGAGGGTGGACTATTAGAGACACTTGCTAGGAATATGTTGGAATATTTAGATGTGAGCTAACGAGAACTGGATGCCCATTTTAGCACAAAATGAGTGGAGACAGATGTGGATTTGTACAATGTTATGGAAGTGAGAACTTGCAGATCTTGGGGCCAAATATGACACCAAGATTGTGAATTTTTGGTCACCTTCCTTGAGTTTAAAAAATACATTCTTGTTTACAGCTATATCTATGTAATCTCAAATCAACCAATATATCTGCTGTCTGGAATTCTGGTCCTTGAGAATCACAGATTTCAAATTTTCACATTTCTTGGAAAGATGACATCAACATTGTACTCCTACGTGAATGGAAGTTAATATTAAAGTCAAATTTAAAATGAAAATTTTGAAATATTATTCTAATTATCATTTCAAGTATGCTAAGCAGAGTACCAAAGATGGTCATGAGTTACGATTTATATCACACTCAACATTACGAATAATTCAATTATGAATAGCTTCTGTGAATTATCAGGTCTGCTTACTGATGGGATTTAAATTATTCCATCAATCTTCTCATCAAGTATTTGGTTCATACAGCTTAAGATGTGGAACTGTGACAGAATCCTCCCCTGGGAAGAAAGAAAAGAAACCCACTTGATTGGCACAGTCACAACCATTGTATATTCCAAGCCCTTTCCATTCAATGACTTTGAAATCACTATTATAGAGTCATACAGTATGGAAATAGACCCTTTAGTCCAACCATTTCACATAGATCATAATCCCAAACTAAACTAGTGCCTGCGCTTGGCCCATATCCCTCTAAATCTTTCCTATCCCTGAACTTGGGTTCAGTAGCAAAGACAAAGTGAGTATGAGGCAGCAGAAAGAAGGTGGTGACACTTAATGTGAGGAATTACAAAAGGTTATTGACCTCCTTTGTACACTGCTGGGTGCTCTCCCAGGTGGCTAACTCTGTGTTAGCCCCGATGGAAACCACAGACTTGTTTGACAGGGTTTGATGCTGTGGTCTCCTCTGGTGTCCCTGGGGGAAGAGATCAGCCACCTTCTGCACTATAGCATCCATCAAGACCTTAAGTCGTGCTAACTTCCTTATCTTACATGCCCTGGAAAAATACCATGAATCATTCATGGAAGCTTACGATTGCCAGTGTTGAACTGGGTGAACAACGGCCTTTGAAAGAGCACCTGTAATATGGATCCCATGATATTCCAATGGTGGCAAATACTTCCATCTCTGGAAAGTGGAAGAATCAGGCTAGCATCATATGAGCGGGGGATTTTAGTACATAGATAATGAGGCACGTTTGGGACAATAACATGAGAAAGCTCTCTAAACTCACAGTAGAAACCCATGAAACTCAACGAAAGTAACACCTTGCCAATTTTTGGTACAATTCAGTCCAGTCTCATGAAATTTCAACTCCTCGTCAAACTATCTCGATCTTTTACATTTACCTGTTGACACCAATCTCATTTCATATCTCATTGAAAGACAGCATATCCAGCATTGCACATTTCAATATTCCTGGACTATGTAGTTACAATGTGATAGAGGCTAAAATTCATAGCCTTCTGACTCAGAGAAAAGAGTCCTATCAATTCAAGTGTCATTACCTCAAAATAATGTAAACTTGAATCTGTACTGCACTATATCATGGTTCAGCAACGCCTCACACCATCAGGGATCAAGATTCAATACCAGCCTTCTATGACCATCTGTCTGGAGCTTACACATTTTCCTTGTGTCCCACACTGGGCTGAACTCATGCAAACAGGAAGTAACAAACATTTGCCTGCTATCTCAAAGGGAAGAGGCTTGAGCAGATCACACATCTCAGGTCCTACGTTTTAAACTAGGTGAGGAAATTCTTTGATACAATAAGTAGTGAGATAATCTGTCTGTGAACACAAAGAAGCTGTGCATAATTTTCTTTCTTACAAAGTGTATTTCATTCATACCACTACTCTCAAAAAATGCACTCTCAAAAATGAAGAACATGGATCATTTTTATTTATAACATAAGAATGTGTATTTGCTGACCTCCTCCATAGAATGTATTTTGGACCCTTCTGAAACATGAATGGACTTTCAGTTGCAGCTTTTGAAACATGATATTTTGAAGCATTTTACAACTGGTGAGTGTAGTGGCCTTTAGACTGTGCATGAATTTATGGATCTTTTGCTCCATATGTTTCTAGAAACTTCTATCAGTGCATTGCTGAATATTCAAAGGAAGATTTTTTTTTCATCCCTCTGCATTCGTTCCATACAGTGCTTTTCCTTCAAAGGCAATTTCTATATTTTGTAAAATACTTCACCCATATACAAAATACTTGGCTCTCAAGCTAACTAACACACTCTACAAACAAAAAAGTGGAAAGAAGTGATTTTTTATCTGTATTTCTGATACAGAAAATTGTTCTCTGTCATCTGTTTTGCCAAAACCTACAGATTTCAACAAATCAAAGAAATTCAATGAAGGCATTGATGTCAGTTCTTCAACTGGAGCTACCCATTCAAGTCCAATTTCTCTGTATTTTCCTGGAGTGTTCCAGCTGTATCATAAACAACATCTTTGATAAATCTCTCTTTCTTATTTTGATATCCAAAGGCCAGAAATTTCACACAATTTCAATATTTTCTTGAAGTTATATGCATTTTTATGTTCACAACACTAGGTACAGCTGAGAAGAGGAACATATTTCCAAAGTCATTTTTGTCTTACTCTCATTATGTCAAATGCAAATATGCAAAATTTCAAATGATCACTACAGGACAAACGGATACAAATTGGTTGGCAGGTTGACATCTGTTAGCTGAGGGATCAATGGGAAATTGCTAATTCAAAAAAAAAGGCAAAGCCTGAACATATTCCTTTAGTTTGCAGAGAATCGGTCTTTGAATACAAACATATGTCATTTTGAGCAAATGCAAATGAGCAACTGATTATCTGATTTCCATTGACTGATTATCTTGAATTAGTTGGTTACGTTGATATTAGCACACTCGGCTGTACAGACATTCTATTTTGTGTTTTGCAAATGTAAACTGGTTGAATATATTTTGCACTCCATATAACAACAACCAAACAAATATCCTGTTGCAACTGATTAACCAATGTTTGCAGCGTGCAACCTATGTACATAACATCACATGACAGCATGACATCATTCGTGACATCATTTCAATGTGTGGTGGCAGAACAACGTTTTGGATTGACAGCAATACCCTGTAAGTGAAAAATACTACACACATAGCCATCACACAAGAGCAGTGTGAAACAGCTTACTTGTCCCATTGTTGAAATTTCCACACACGTTTCGGTATAATTTGTGGTAAAAAGTCATTGGCAGTCTTTGAATCTGTCTTGTAGTGATTCCTAAAGAAGGGCTTATACCCAAAACGTCAAATCTCCTGTTCCTTGGACGCTGCCTGACCTGCTGCACTTTTCCAGCAACACATTTTCAGCTCTGATCTCCAGCATCTGCAGACCTCACTTTCTCCTTGTAGTGATTCCTGAACAACTTGTTGTGTTGAGAAAAAATAACTTCATGTTGTGGTTGCTTCAGTTAAATTGGTGATCTCTGATTCTTGAATCATCTGCCAAACGGTGAAAGTTTTTCCTTACCTAGTCTGCTCAGGCCCTTCATGGTTTTGAACAAATCTCCTCTTAATACTCTTTGCTCTATCGAGAACAAGCTCAGCATCTCTTAAAACTCAATACTTTATAACAACTTGGAACATTTCTGTTCTTTTGTGCACTCTCACTAAAGCCTTCACATCCTTCCAACAGCATTGGGTCCAGAATTTAAAAGAAGAAAATCCATTTAGTTTAATCTATCATGGTGTGTGGGTGTTAATGGTATTTGTTTCCCATCCCTGAGCGATTTGAAATGCGATGAATTTAAGATTCACCTGCTTTGTTGTACATCTGACATCATGAAGAAACAAATTGATCACAGCAAAATTTCTTTCCTGAAGGACGTTTGTAAATCAGATGGATTTTAATACAAGGAATGATCATTGTATAGTCATTATTATTGAGATGAGTTTTCAATTCCAGATTTATTAATTAAATCTAAATTCTACCATTGTTGAATTTGAACCTAATGCTGGATTACTCAATCACTAACCCAGCAACACTACCACGATTACCATTGCCCCTTATCTGAGGCAGAACTCAAGTTTCATAGTGGCTTGAATGCAAGTCATCTACAATTGTTACTAATGTCGAATTATTCGAGATATAGAAATGCTTCTATGTAATAGTTGACTTTCCGCCTCTCTCTTCTGAGAATTGAATCTGATATTAAAATGTGAAATATCTCATTGAACCCATAAAGGCACAGAGCAACAAGATATCATTTAATCTTGGTGCAACTGAAAAAAGCAGAGGCACTTAGTGCTGAAAATATTTCATTTGCCATTCTCCAACCTCAAATTGAGTGTGCACTCTCTTAATTTTTTTTCCCCCTGCTATGATTTAGTACCGTCAAAAGTATTATATACTGTTCTCTGCCTCATAAATCAAATAATTTTCTGAATGTATTAGTCAGGTAATCATTTTAACCAATGTTATGCAGATAATTGATGTGCAATCAGCATACTGAAATAGATGATTTCACTGCTTGCATAAATGAATGGCTGTGAATGTGAAGAATGCAAATATCAGAAAGAAATGGAGGATGCATTTTTAGTGTATCATTCCTTTACAATTTTTAGAATATAATTATTGCTAACAGAACTGTAGCAATCTGGTGAATCAAGATGCAGAGACAGCTTAAGCAGGTGACAAAATTGTAAGTAATAATTGTCTAAATATCTCCAATGACTTGTAAAGAGAAATATTATTTTCCATGCATCCTCTTGTTTAAATTTGTCTGTTGTTCCAAGTGTTTTCTATAAGAAGAAAGCTGACTGAGGGAAGGAAAACAAAACCTTTATTACGCAATGTCATTTTTTTTAAAAAGCTCATTTTATGTAACATTGAATCATGTTGACATTGTGTCAATGCACAATATAATTACAAGTTTTTTTTAAACACATAGAGCATATTGTCATTTTATAAAGAGCATAAAACTGAGAAGGATTAAGATTATTTAACCAGTAGTTTAAAGAGGTGGTAAATACATTAACTCTTGACATGATAAAGAATAAAGACAAGAAGTACTATAGATATTGTTAATTTTTAACTCCAGATTGTGACTTTTAAAGTAGGTCTGCTGCAGCCAAAAAATGACTAAATATAAATTCAGTCTCTGTCTAAAAAGTCCTGTGTGGGACCTGTGGAATATATCAGGGAAACTTCAGAGAGGTAGATACAACACTGAGTGATATCAAGGGAGTTCACTATATTCCCCTTTA
This sequence comes from Hemiscyllium ocellatum, assembly GCF_020745735.1. Lineage (NCBI taxonomy): Eukaryota > Metazoa > Chordata > Chondrichthyes > Orectolobiformes > Hemiscylliidae > Hemiscyllium > Hemiscyllium ocellatum. The sequence continues at coordinate 24,202,195 of NC_083436.1, read as the reverse complement.
GCAAAGGTCCAGTTCATACAGAATTAGTTGGTGTTTTGGCCTTCTCTTCCTTCTCACCTGTCTGCTCCACCAACTGCTCCGACCTATTACCATCACCCTTCCATTTGCATCACTTATCATCTTCCAAGTTACCTCCCACCCCCCCCCCCCCACCCCCAGCCCCACACCCTCCCTCCTATTCATTTCTCAGTCCCCTTCCACCACTACCCCCCACCACATTCCTGATGAAAGGCTTATGCTGGAAATGTCGATTCTCCTGGTCCATGGATGGATGCTGCTGTACTTTTCCAGCAACCATACTTTTCGATTTGGAGAAATCTGCAAAAGAATGGCAGAAAATACCAGTCTGTGTGTGTTTGTGTGCTGACATCCTATGTGTGCTATGGAGGGCACAGTTTTGAGAGTAGTTATTAAATCACCCTGCACTGAACCAATAGGAAAGACACTTGCTCACTGTCAATGCTGCCAGTCAGCCACGGCCAAAAGGAATCTGAACAAAAGAATCTCAATCAACATATAAATTCAAGGATCTCAAAGTTCAGTCTTCAACTACCTATATCAAAATGGTAAAGTTCAATCATCCATCCTTCATGAACAATGCAAAGACTGACTTATATATTTTATTTTTTATATAGTAGTCTTTGGACTCATCTATTTTGAATCTGACTGCATGCCTCTTTTGGTGTTTAATAATTACTAAGCTCACTGTTTTTGTCAATTGAAGATCATGGGGTTAAAGTAACTGCTTTTGAAACATAGGTTCATTTGAGTCTGAAGGAAAGGTATATACATGGGAAGGATCATTTTAAAATTAGCCTTGATGCAACCAATCAAGAGGATGGGTGAAGAATTAAAAGGAGTAAATTTACCCTGTGTACCCAGATGGCATACTTTTTCTTGGTACCATATCAAATTAGGGAATCTCCACTGAAAATTAGTCACAACTGCTCCCGAAACTGGGCACAGTGACCATGCCATGTGCCTGCTCATTTTCACAACTGCAGCCTATAGTTAGTGCTAAGTGCACTCTTGACTGTGAAGGTTCAATGATGATGCTGTGCTACAGTATGATCCAGACTAAACTAACTTCAAGGAAATGCGTGCATGAAGGGACTCAACTCTTCCAGAACACCTGAAGACAAGAGGGAGTAACAGCAAAAGGAATGAGAGAAGTGAATGCCAATGATTTTAAGGGCAAGATGGGATGAGGTGAAATTTCTTTGCCCAGGAAGTGGGGAGCATGTGGAATTCTATGCCACAGAAAGCAGTTGCAGCCAATAATGAATATTTTCAAGAAGACGTTAGACATTGTTCTTCGTGCTAAATCGCTCAAAGGGTGTGGCATGAAAGGGGGAAGAGGGTACAGAGTAGGAGGATCAGCCACAATCATATTGAATCACAGAGCAGTCTCAAATGACCTCCTCTGGCTGCTATTTTCTATGTTTCTATTACTGTATGTAAATATTATGTCAGGCGTTGGAGAACCCTCTTTGCCTAAAGTAGAAGATGAATCAGATTGCCTTGTTCATGACCTAGACACTGAGGAAGACAATGTCCATATACAGGTAAAAAGTGAGGTCTGCAGATGCTGGAGATCAGAGCTGAAAATGTGTTGCTGGTTAAAGCACAGCAGGTCAGGCAGCATCCAAGGAACAGGAAATTCGATGTTTCGGGCCAGAGCCCTTCATCAGGAACGAGGAGAGGGTGCCAGGCAGGCTAAGATAAAAGGTAGGGAGGAGGGACTTGGGGGAGGGGCGATGGAGATGTGATAGGTGGAAGGAGGTCAAGGTGAGGGTGATAGGCCGGAGTGGGGTGGGGGTCAGAGGTCAGGAAGAAGATTGCAGGTTAGGAGGGCGGTGCTGAGTTCAAGGGAATCGACTGAGACAAGGTGGTGGGAGGGGAAATGAGGAAACTGGAGAAATCTGAGTTCATCCCTTGTGGTTGGAGGGTTCCCAGGCTAAAGATGACGCGCTCTTCTTCCAACCGTCGTGTTGTTATGTTCTGGCGATGGAGGAGTCCAAGGACCTGTATGTGTTCGGTGGAGTGGGAGGGAGAGTTAAAGTGTTGAGCCACGAGGTGGTTGGGTTGGTTGGTCCGGGCGTCCCAGAGGTGTTCCCTGAAGCGTTCCGCAAGTAGGCGGCCCGTCTCCCCAATATAGAGGAGGCCACATCGGGTGCAGCGGATGCAATAGATGATGTGTGTGGAGGTGCAAGTGAATTTGTGGTGGATATGGAAGGATCCCTTGGGGCCTTGGAGAGAAGTGAGGGAGGAGGTGTGGGTGCAAGTTTTGCATTTCCTGCAGTTGCAGGGGAAGGTGCCGGGAGTGGAGGTTGGGTTGGTGGGGGGTGTGGACCTGATGAGGGAGTCACGAAGGGAGTGGTCTTTCCGTTTGGAGTTGGCGGAAATGATGGCGGATGATACGTTGTATACGGAGGTTGGTGGGGTGGTAGGTGAGAACCAGTGGGGTTCTGTCTTGGTGGCGGTTGGAGGGGCAGGGCTCAAGGCCGAGGAGCGGGAAGTGGAGGAGATGCGGTAGAGGGCATCGTCGATCACGTCTGGGGGGAATCTGCGGTCCTTGAAGAAGGAGGCCATCTGGGCTGTACGGTGTTGGAACTGGTCCTCCTGGGAGCAGATGCGGCGGAGACGAAGGAATTGGGAATATGGGATGGAGTTTTTACAGGGGGCAGGGTGGGAGGAGGTGTAGTCCTGGTAGCTGTGGGAGTCAGTCAGTTTATAATAGATGTCTGTGTTGAGTCGGTCGCCCGAGATAGAAATGGAAAGGTCTAGGAAGGGGAGGGAGGAGTCTGAGACAGTCCAGGTGAATTTGAGGTTGGGATGGAAGGTGTTAGTAAAGTTGCTGAACTGTTCAACCTCCTCGTGGGAGCATGAGGCAGCGCCGATACAGCCATCGATGTAGCGGAGGAAAAGGTGGGGGGTGGTGCTAGTGTAGTTGCGGAAGATGGACTGTTCCACATATCCTACAAAGAGACAGGCATAGCTGGGGCCCATGCGGGTGCCCATGGCAACTTCTTTAGTTTGGAGGAAGTGGGAGGATTGGAAAGAGAAGTTATTCAGGGTGAGGACCAGTTCAGTCAGTCGAAGGAGGGTGTCAGGGGAAGGGTACTGGTTGGTGCGGCGGGAAAGGAAGAAGCGGAGGGCTTTGAGTCCTTCGTGATGGGGGATGGAGGTGTACAGGGACTGGATGTCCATCGTGAAGATAAGGTGTTGGGGACCGGGGAAGCGAAAATCATGGAGGAGGTGGAGGGCGTGGGTGGTGTCCCGAACGTAGGTGGGGAGTTCTTGGACTAAAGGGGACAGAACCGTGTCGAGGTACGCGGAGATGAGTTTGGTGGGGCAGGAGCAGGCTGAGACAATGGGTCATCCAGGGCAGTCAGGTTTGTGGATTTTGGGCTGGAGGTAGAAACGGGCGGTGCGGGGTTTTTAGATTAGATTAGACTTACAGTGTGGAAACAGGCCCTTCGGCCCAACAAGTCCACACCGACCCGCCGAAGCGAAACCCACCCATACCCCTACATTTATCCCTACCTAACACTACGGGCAATTTAGCATGGCCAATTCACCTGACCCACACATCTTTGGACTGTGGGAGGAAACCGGAGCACCCAGAGGAAACCCACGCAGACACGGGGAGAACGTGCAAACTCCACACAGTCAGTCACCTGAGTCGGGAATTGAACCCGGGTCTCAGGTGCTGTGAGGCAGCAGTGCTAACCACTGTGCCACCGTGCCGCCCATAGTTGTGGGACTATGAGGTTGGAGGCGGTGGATGGGAGATCCCCTGAGGTGATGAGGTTATGGATGGTCTGGGAGATGATGGTTTGGTGGTGGGAGGTGGGGTCATGGTCAAGGGGGCAATAGGAGGAGGCGTCCGTGAGCTGGCGTTTGGCCTCAGCGGTATAAAGGTCGGTGTGCCAAACTACTACCGCGCCTCCCTTGACTGGCGGTTTGATGGTGAGGTTGGGGTTGAAGCAGAGGGAGTGGAGGGCTGCACGTTCTGAGGGTGAGAGGTTGGAGTGGGTGAGAGGGGTGGACAGGTCGAGTCGGTTAATGTCGCGGCGGCAGTTGGCTATAAATAGATCGAGGGCAGGTAAGAGGCCAGTACAGGGTGTCCAGGTGGATGGGGTGTGTTGGAGGCAGGAGAAGGGGTTGTCAGAGAGTGGACCGGAGTCTTGGTTGTAAAAGTAGGCACGGAGGCGAAGGCGGCGGAAGAATTGTTCAATATCTCGCCGCGTGTTGAACTCATTAATCCGAGGGCGTAGGGGAATGAAGGTGAGGCCTCTGCTGAGGACTGATCTTTCATCCTCAGAGAGCGGGAGGTCTGGAGGGATGGTGAAGATCCGGCAAGGTTGGGAGCTAGGACCTGGTGTGGGAGTGGAGCTGGGAGTGGGGGCGGGGGCGGGGACAGAGATCGGCGTAGGGGTGGGGTTAAACGTGGTGACGAAGCTTGGTGTGGGGGCGGGGTTAAACGTGGGGTCGGGGTCACGCGTGGTGACGGAAGTGACGTGGGGGTGGGGTTACGCCTAGTGACGAAATTCGGCGTGGGGGCGGGGTTACGCATGGTGACGAAATTCGGCGTGGGGGCGGAGAAACCTGAGGTGTTGTGGTCGTGCAGGTTAGTGATGTCAGTGGGGGCAGAAGTGGCTGCGGCGACGGCAACCGAAGGGGCGGAAATGGTTGTGGCGACGAAAGAGCCGTTGTCATTCCCAGTAGCCGTGGGGGTCGCGAGTCCGTCGGCGATCGTGGAAGCGGTTGTCTGTGCGGTGATCTTCGGGGCGGTTGTTTGGGCGGCGATCACTGAGGCTGCGAGGTCTGTGGGGGCGGAAGTGACGTCACGGTCGTCGGCGGCCGTTGGTGCCACGGGCACTGTAGCGGCCGCATGTGTAATGGCGTCCGACAGATTGTAGAGGCCGAGAGAAGATTCTGGAACAGTTGAGGAACCACGAGTGTGGGGGTAAGTACATGAAAGTTTTCGGTACTTACTGTCTTTAATTTTTGATATGGCTAGGAAGAACTGTTTGTTTAGTGTGTGGATTCTTCTGTAGATGAAGAACAGTAGAATGTCCATATACAGTAATACGTAGAGAACATTCAGGCTTGAGTTTATAAGTGCTATGTAACATTCATGTCCAACAGCTAAATTAGAAAACAGAGCTGAGAAAGGTAAAAGTATTTGAGTCTAGATCAGAGTGGTGCTGGAAAAGCTCAGCAGTTCAGGCAGCATCCGAAGCACAGTAAAATCGATGTTTCGGGCAAAAGCCCTTTATCAGGGATCCTATCTGGGTGCCAAGCGTGTCATTATAGGTTTATCTAAGATTATAGAGATGAATGTATAGCTCAGAAATTGGAGTGGGTGAAATAGGCTGCAACTCATAGGCTACTGGTGCTAGGACTGTGGAAAATGGGAGCTCTTAGATTGAGACAGTCTTCTGTTCAACCATACTATGTCTAATGTTGTGGCAACTTGTATAACTAGTACAACTAGAAAGGGCTTTGAACTAAATAGGAATCCATCAGTAAATATCCGAACAGTAGTCTCTTTAAATAACACTCGTGAATGCTTATTCAGTTGTGTACAATTAAACGAGGCATCATCTGATCACTTGAAGTCAAAATTCACTGTAGGTTTTCGCATTCTAAGCTGACTCATCATTTTTCTTTTCTTCACTTTTTCAAGGGGTAGGGATGTTACTAGCAAAATCAACTTTATTTCTCATCCCTAATTACCCTTGAGAACAGTTAAGTGTCAACAGCATTGCTATGGGTCTGTAGTTACATGGAGGATGGACCAGGCAAAGATGGCAAACTTGCCTCCTTAAAAGACATTAGTGAAATGAATTTGTTTTGTAACAATAAATGAAAGCTTCTAGGCTACCATTATTGAAACTAGTTTGCAAATCTGGATTTATTGTTTGGATTTTAATTCCTTTTTGGCTGAATTCAAGTAGACGGAATTAGAACCTACATTTCCGAGCATAGCCATGACTTCTGGATTGCTAATCCAGTGATATTATCACTCTATAACCATCTCATGCCATCTAACAACCATATGTGTGTGTATGCGTCCGTGTGCATCTGTGTGTGTGTGTCTGTGTGTATGTGCGTCTGTGTGTGTGCAGCACAGATGCCACTTTGGAAGTAATGCATCTCCTATAGCACAAAATACAAATGCTGATCTGCCAATTTTTTTGACAGCTATATCTTTTTGTATTTGTATGGAATAAAATGTATATAATAATTTGTATGTAATAACAGCACTAACAATCTTGAGCAATTCTACAGAAATATACTTAGTATTTATATATGGAAAAATACCCTGACAAATTATTGGTTGAATGACAGACCATTTCTTGAAGGGCTGTCAGTTCTACTTTCTGCAGCGTAAAACCATTAGTAAATGTTTAAGCTCAACGCTACACAATGCAGAAGGCAACACTTATGAGCAAAATCTCTTCCAAGAAACCTCAAAGAAATTGTCTTAGCTTAGTATTCCACACAATTTCTCAGCCTTGAAACAAACCCTTTAATCCTTTGTCTATTCTAATTGGTTCCCAGGATAGTAAAAGGATTATGAAGTGCAGTGAGAGGACCATAAAATCATTGTGCAGTTTATCTACTATCACAGTCATATCATTAGCGTCATGGAGATTGGACTTTCTAATCAATGTGTCCTTGCAAGAACCTCAGATTTCTCTTTTATCTTGTCATGATGACATGCACTCTATTGCCCAGGAGTTTTTACAAAATGCTGCTTTCAACGTCGCTCCATTTCAGTAATGTTGCATTTTAGTCTGTGTATTTAAATCATCATTTTCAGAATTATCACTTTGCATAATTAAAATTAGTGCCATTTATTGGTTTGATTACAAAGATCAGAGGTAACTGTGGATTTTTTAATATATTTTTCTTATAATTTTCATCAGGCTTTTTTCCACCCATATATAATGTGAGATGTTTGTTAAGCCTCAGCATAATATCAGCGTTCAGATTTGGTGTCAAACATTGATCAGTTGTTAACAAAATTAGATATTTGTGAGTTCACAGCCCTGATTCAGAATGTAGTCTGAAATTTCAGAGCAGGAGTGAGGGAGTATTGCATTGTTGGAGGAGCTGTCTTTCTGATGTGTTGCCAACTGATATCCTTATTTGCTCTTTTTGGAGGATGTAAAATATCCTATAACCAGTGCTCCCCTCAATATCAACAAGAAATAGTGATTATTACATCATCATTTTGTAGATTGCTATTTGCAATTTGTCTGTCTTATTCCCAACATTTGAATTATGACTGCACATGAAGATATTAGGAGGAAGGTATAAAGGAGACATCAGGGGTAGGTTCTTTACGCAGAGAGTTGTGAATGCATGGAATGCGTTGCCAGCTGTGGTGGTGGAAGCAGAGTACTTGGGGATATTTAAGCAACTGCTGGACATGCACATGGATAGCAGTGAGTTGAGGGGTGCATAGGTTAAGTTACTATGTTTTACATTAGGATTAAATTTCGGCATAACATCGTGGGCCAAAGGGCCTGTTCTGTGCTGTACTTTTCTATGTTCTATGACAGAATCACAAGATTGTTACAGTGCAGAAGTTGGGCATTTAGCCCACTGGATGTTCCAGCTGTCTGAAAAAGCATTTCAACTAATAGTATTCTCCTGCTTTCTCCCTATAAGTCTGCACTTCATTTCCTTTCAAATTATACTGAAGATGGCAGCGGAGTAACAGCATGGCGTTCAGGCTGCTGCCCACAGTTCATCTGCACCATCTGTTTTGCTTTCTCTTTCCCCTTCTCTCACTGCCCTTCGATTCTCACTATAATCTGCTTCCTTTCTGTGGGGAACGAGTTTGTGCAGCGTGGAGGAGAGTGGGCCCAGCTTGGGGAGTCAAGTCATCACGGGGCAAGCAAGCCCAACCTGGTGGACAGTGACATTCCCTGGCACCTGGGGAGATGGCAACAGAAGGCAAACCAGAGTCAATTCAGAACGGACTGAAGGTGAGGTCCTGGCATGGTCTAGAGTGAGATCTTGGCACGATCTTAGGGTGAAGTCCTGGTCTGGAGGTGAGGTCCTGCTGTGGTCTGGGTGTGAGGTTCTGGAATGGTCTGGGGGTGAGGTCTTGGCACGGTCTGGGGGTGATGTCCTAGTGTTGTCTGGGAGTGAGGTTCTGTCATGGTCTGAGGATGAGGTCCTGGTGCGGTCAAATTGACCCAGTAGTGCACTTGGGGGTGAGATCCTGGCGCAGTCTAAGGGTGAGCCGCAGTCTGGAGATGAGGTCCCGGTGCTGAAGTCCTGGCACCATCTGCTTGAAGGACTGTAGTGCTGAACTTCTTTATTTCTTAACTTATTTCTAATTCATTCCTAAAACTTTGTACTTAGGAATGTTGTGCCTAAGATGGTGTGAAGGATTGTAATACTAGACTTTTATTTTCTTTATTTTTGTAACTTATTCATAAGATCGTGTACATGGTATCTTGTATGTAAGGTGGTGCTGTATGTGGTGACTTTGTAAACTTGTCACTACACTCATGTGAGTACATGTGACAATAAAGCTAATTCAAGAATTAATGTTGAATTGCCTTTTGAGTGCGCATCTGAACCTGCCACCACCCTCCTAATAAACTTAAATGTGTTTATCAGTATAATTCTGAATACTGTCTCTCGATTGTATTGTAAATGTTCTCCAAATGAAGAATCACATCTAATGCTTCCCATCATGTTCTAAGGTTTCCAAGCTTGGCCTAGCTGAGTGTGGTTCAGAAGCTTTGAATTGTAATTAGTTAAAGGAACTTGTTGTTTGATATGGTTCACCAGTCACTGACACTTATGACCGATGTACATGGCATCATAGAACCTCTGAAACTCACTTACAACATTGCTGTTTTGTGTGAAAGGAGAAATGTCATTTTGATTTGACAGCAGCATGCTGTTAGTGAGGAATATAACCGCTGTTTACTGCAAAACAAACATTCCCCTCCTCCCTTTTTCCTCCTTCACTCCTTCAACCTTCTCTTCCTTCCACGATTCCTTCTTTACTTTGTCCCATCCCCCTGCCTGTCTCCTTCCCCTCATGTCTGCAGCACTGAGTACAGAAATAATTGAAGTAGACAAGCCAGTCTATGTTTGGGGAAATAGTGTAAGAGGATGGTTGATGTCATGGATCTTAAGCTGAGACCTTGCAGGAAACGCATCTTGTGTAATGGAAGGGTTTCATAGTTTCATAGTAATAGAAGCAGGAGTAGGCCATTTGGCCCCTGCTCTGCTATTCATTAAAATCATGGCGGCTTTATCCATCATCTCAGCTCCTCCCCTGCATTATCCCCATAACCCTTAATTTCCCTACCATGCAAAAACCCTCCAACTTTAATAAAGCTGCCTCTACTGCTTCCTTGGGCAAATAATTCAATAGATACACTACTCTCTGGGAAAACAGTTCCTCCTTATCTCTGTCTTAAATCTCCTCCCCCTAATCTTGAGGCCATGCCCCCTAGTCCTTGTCTCACCCACCAGTAGAAACAACTTGCCTGCCTCAATCTTATCTTTCATAATTTTTTGTTTCTATAAGATCCCCTCTCATTCTTTTAAGTTCTAGCGAGTACAATCCCTAGCAGCTCAACCTATCCTCATTGGGTCATCCCTTTATCTCTAGAATCAACCCTCTCTGCACCCTCTAGTGAACCCTCTCTGCACCACCTGCAAAGCATATCCTTCCTCAAGTAAAAAATGAGGTCTGCAGATGCTGGAGATCACAGCTGAAAATGTGTTGCTGGTCAAAGCACAGCAGGCCAGGCAGCATCTCAGGAATTCCCTATTCCTGAGATGCTGCCTGGCCTGCTGTGCTTTGACCAGCAACACATTTTCAGCTGTGATCTCCAGCATCTGCAGACCTCATTTTTTACTCGAAGATTTTAACCTACTGCGAATCCTCTTGCAAGGATGCCTTCCTTGAAGAAGCTCTCTTCCTCCCTCTACAAGGATTTCAGTGAGTCTCTCTCTCACTGCACCTCCCAGGTCATCTCCTCTGCACAGAAACTCTTCAGCCATATCCTTCCTCAAGTAAGGAGACCAGACCTGTGCACAATACTCCAGGTACGGCCTCACCAACACCTTGCACAATTGCAGCAGAACTTCCCAGCTCTTAAATTCAATTCCTCTAGCAATAAAAGCCAATATTCCATCTGCATTCCTGATAACCTGCTGCACCTGCAAATCGACATTCAGCGATTCATGTACGAGCACTCTGAAGTCCCACTGCACAACAGCATGCTGCAACCTTTCACCATTTAAATAGTACACTGACCGACGAGTTTTACTCCTAAAGTGGATAATCTCACATTTACCGACATTGTACTCCATCTGCCAGATCCTTGCCCACTCACTTAATCTATCTAAATCTCTCTGGAGACCTTCCACACCCTCTGCACAGTTTGCCTATCCACTCAATTTAGTGTCATCATCAAATTTGGATATGTAAGACTTGGTCTCCTCTTCCAAATTATTTAAACATATCATGAAGAGCTGTGGATGTAACACCGACCCCTGCAGCAGAGTCGAGAGTGTGGTGCTGGAAAAGCACAGCAGGTCAGGCAGCATCTGAGGAGCAAGAGAATTGACATTTCAGGCATAAGCCCTTCATCAGGGCTGAGAGATAAATGGGAGGAGGTGGGGTTGGGGGGAAGGTACCTGAGAATGTGGTTGGTAGATGAATGTTGGTGGGAAGGTGATAGGTCGGAGAGGAGGGTGGAGTGGATAGATGGGAAAGACGATGGACAAGTCAAGAAAGCACTGCTGAGTTGGTGACTTGGGATTGGGATAAATTGAGGGTGAGGGGAAATGATGAAACTGGTGGAATCTACATTAATCCCATGTGGTTGCAGGGTCCCAAGGCAGAAGATGAGGTGTTCTTCCTCCAAGCTTCAAATGGTAAGGGTTTGGCGATGGAAGAGGCCCAGGACCTGCATGTACTTGGTGGAGTGGGAGGGGGAGTTGAAGTGTTCAGCCATGGGACGGTGGAGTTGGTTGGTGTGAATGTTCCAGAGATGTTCTCTGAAATGATCTGCAGTTGGCATCCTGTCTCCCTGATGTAGAGGAGATCACATCAGTGCAACAGATACAGTAGATGACATTGGTGGAGGTACAGATAAATTTCTGTCAGATGTGGAAGGATCCTTTGGGGCCTTGGACGGAGGTGAGGGGGGAGATGTGTGCACAGGTTTTGCACTTCCTGCGGTGGCACGGGAAGCTGTTGGGAGTGGGATGAGGGCTGGTGAGGGATGTGGGTCTGGCAAAGGAGTGGCAGAGGGTGTGGTCTTCTCCAAAACACTTAGGGGTGGGTAAGGAAATATATTCCTAGTGGGGGGGTCTGTTTGGAGGTGGCAGAAGTGGCAGAGGATGATGTGATATTTACGGAGGTTGGCGGATGGAAGGTGACGACTGAAGGGGTTCTGTCCTTATTGCATTGGGAGGGGTGGGGTTCAAAGGTTGAGGTGTGGATAGTGGAGGAGATGCACTGGAGGGCACCGTTGACCACATGGGAAGGGAAATCGTGGTCTTTGAAAAAGGAGGCCATATGGGATTTTCTATAGTGGAATTGGTCATCCTGAGAACAGATGTACCACAAGCGGAGGAATTGGGAATAAGGGATGTCGTTTTTAAAGGAGGCAGGGTGGGTAGAGGTGTAATCCAGGTAGCTGTGGGAGTCAGTAGGTTTGTAGTAGATGTCCGTGGTTAGTCGGCCGCTGGAAATGGTGATGGAAAGGTTCAGGAAGAGGAGGGAGGTGTCCAAGATAATCCAGGTGAATTTGAGATCGGGTGAAAAGGTGTTAGTGAAGCTGATGAACTGTTCAACCTCCTCATGGGAGCACAAGGTAGCGCCAATACAGTTATCGATGTAGTGGAAAAAAAGGTAGGGGATAGTGCCAGTAGAGGCAGGCACAGCTGGGCCCCATGCGGGTGTCCCAAGCTACCCTTTGGTTTGGAGGAAGTGGGAGGATTGGAAGGAGAAATTGTTGAGGGTGAGGACTTGTTCAGCCAGGCGGATGAGTGTGTGAATATTAATGTACTAGTTGGGATGGCGTGAGAGGAAGAAATGGGGGGCCTGGAGGCCTTTGTCATGGCAGATAGATGTGTACAGGGACTGGATGCCCATGATGAAGATAAGACGTTGGGGGCCGTGGAAACAAAAGTCTTGGAGGAGGTGAAGGGCATGGGTGGTATCCCGAATGTATGTGGGGAGTTCCTGGATGAAAGGGGACAGGACAGAGTCAAGGTATTCAGAGATGGGTTCAGTAAGACAGGAGCAGGCTGACACAATGGGTCGATCAGGGGAGTCCGATTTGTGAATCTTTGGTAGGAGGTAGAATCGGGTGGTACAGGGTTCACAGATGATGAGGTTGGAAGCTGTGGATGGGGAAACCCCTGAAGTGATGAGGTTGTGGATGGCCTGAGAGATGATGGTTTGGTAATGGGAAGTGAGATCATGGTTGCAGAGGCAGTAGGAGGAGGTGTCCATGACTTGGCGCCTGGTTTGAGGAGTTTAGAGGTCAGTGCGCCAAACTACCACAGCGCTCCCCTTATCTACTGGTTTGATAGTGAGGTTGAGGTTGGAATGGAGGGAGTGGAGGGCTGTGCGTTGCAAGGGCGGTAGGTTGGAGTGAATGAGGGGGAGTGGACAAGTTGAGGTGGTCTATGTCACGGCAGCAGTTCGAAATGAAGAGGTCAAGGGTGGGTAACAGGCCAGCATGGGGTGTTGGAGGTGAGAGAAGGGGTCCTCTGTGACTGGGCAGGTGTCTTGATTGAAAAAGTGGGCCTGGAGGCAGAGGCAGCTGAAGAAATGTTCGATGTCGCAATGTGTGTCAAACTCATTAATCTGGAGCATAGAGGGATGAAGGTGAGGCCTTAGCTGAGGACTTAATGTTCATCCTTTGGCACCCTGTTCACCACTGATCCACTCACTACTCATCTCTAATCAGAAAACATACACATTTAACCCAACTCTCTGCTCTCTATTGGTTAACCAGTCCTCTATCTATGTTAGTACATTCCCCACAACTCGATGCGTTTATACCTTATAGATGAGTCTTTTGTGCAGCACCTTATTGAATACCATCTGGAAATCTAAGTATATAACATCCATCTGTTCCCCTCCATCCACCGCGCTTGTTACATACTCAAAGAACTCCAGTAAGTTTGTCAAACATGATCTTCCCTTCCTGAATCCATGCTGCGTCTGCCGAATGGAATCCTTGCCATCCAAATGTCTCACTCTTTTTTCTTAAATGATAGCCTTCCAGCATTTTCCCAACTACAGATGTTAAACTAACTGGCCTACGGTTACCTGCCTTTTGCCTACAACCATTTTTAAATAGCAGTGTGACATTTGCTTTCTTCCAGTCTGCCGGGACCTGCCCAGAATCCGGTGAATTTTGATAAATTACCACTAATGCATCTACTAACTTCCACTATTTCTTTCATCACCCTGGGATGCATTCAATCATGATCAGGGGACTTATCTATCTTTAGACTCTCACGTTTGCTCAACATTACTCCTTTAGTAATAACAATTGAATTGAGGTCCTCACTTTTCATCATATCCTTTAGCATCTTTCTTTGGCATGTTAGACACATCTTTCACTGGAAAGACTGACACAAAAGAGGGATTCAAGGCCTCGGCTGTTGCAGCATTACCCAGTATTGATGCTCCTTTGTCGTCCTGCAAGTGACCTATGTCCACTTTAGCCACCCTTTTCCATTTTATATGTTTATAAAAACTTTACATTCTGCGCTAGTTTGCATTCATAATCTACCTTTCTTCTCTTTATTGCTTCATTTGTGGTTCTTTGTTGTTTTTTAAAGTTTTCCCAATTTTCCCGTTTCCCACTACTCTTGGCTTCTTTGTAAGCCTGTGGTTTCAATTAGATCCCTTCCTTTATTTCCTTGGTTATCCAAGACTGGCTCTTCCTACCCTTACTATTCTTGTTTTTGACCAGAATATGCTTTCCTTGAGCACTATGAAAAATCTCTTTGGAAGTCCTCCACTATTTCTCAACATTTCTATCATACAACTTGTGTTCCCAGTCTAATTTAGCCAACTCCTTCCTCATCCCATTATGGTGTCCCTTGTTTAAGTCTAACACCCTGGTTTTACATGACACTATTTCTGCCTCCATTTGTACCTTAAGTTTGATCAGACTTTAATCACTCTTTCCGAGAGGATCATTAATCATGAGATCATTAATTTTACCTGTTTAATTACACAGGATCATATCCAAGATTATACACTCCCTTGTAGGTTCGGTAACATGCTGTTCAAGAAAGTAATCACGGATGAGTTCTATGAGCTCCTCTTCAAGACTGTCTTTACCAGTTTGACTCGGCCAGTCAATGTGCGTATTACAGTCCCCAATGACTACAGCCGTTCCATTCTTACATGCGTCAGGTATTTCTTGATTGATCGCCTGTGCCACTGTAGCATTATTATTGGGTGGCCTGTAGATTACTCCCAGCAGTGACTTCTCCCCCTTTCTATTCCTGAACTCCATCCAAATTGATTCAACGTTTTACTCCTTCAATCTTATATCGTTTATCCCCTATTGCCCTAATTTCATTCTTAATTAAGAGTGTGACCCCACCTCCCTCTCCCTGCTTATTCTTCCTAATTACCTAATACCCTTGGATATTTAATTCCCAATTAGGCAACTAAATCATACCCCTTTGTGCTGATTTGCATAACAAATTTATCAACTTTGTTTTGAATATCATGGGCATTCCGATTAAGTGCCCTTATACTCATTGTCCCTTTAGAATCTAGCAATCTCCCTGTCTTTTGCATATGATTCTGTTTCCCCAATTTTTCTTCTTCTTTCTCATTTTTGCTCTGGTCTCTGCATTGCTTGCTTCTGCCTGGACTTACATCCTCTTGCCATTTTAGCCTACCCTTTCTCACAGCCTCTCTGCTTGTTGCATCTATCTTTACACCAACTGCTGCACTTCCCATCTGACACTCTGGTTCCCACCCAGCTCCCCCCCCCCCCTCCCCCCCCGCACACTTAGTTTAAAGCTGCACCAACAGCTGTAGCAAAACTGTTTGGAAAGGTATGGCATGGTGGCTCAATGGTTATTACTGCTGCCTCACAACACCAGAGACCCGGGTTTGATTCCAGCCTTGGGTGAGTTTGCATGTTCTCCCTGTCTCGGCATGGGTTTCCTTCTGGTGTTCCGGTTCCCTTCCAAAATCACAAAAATGGGATTGGCCATGCTAAATTGCCCATAGTGTTCAGGGGTGTGTAGGTTAGGTGCATTAGTCAGAGGTAAATGTAGAGTGATAGGGTAGGGGAACGGGTCTGGGTGTTACACTTTGGAGGGTTGAAGTGGACTTGTTGGGCCAAATGGCCTGTTTCTCACTGTAGGGATTCTACGATATTGGTCCCCTTCGAGTTCAGGTGTAACCCATCCCTTTTGTACAGGTCATACCTTCTTCTAGGGAGAACACAAAGGCATTTTACACTTATGTGAGGAATAAGAGAACAGTCAAAGAAAGAGTAGGGCTGATCAGGGATAGCATAGGAAACTTGTGTGTGGCGTCTGAGGAGGTAGGGGAAGCCCTAAATGAGTTTTTTGCTTCTGTCTTTACAAAAGAAACGAACTTTGTAGTGAATGAAACCTTTGAAGAGCAGCTGTGCATGCTGGAATGGATAGAGATAGAGGAAGCTGATGTGCTGAAAGTTTTGTCAAACATTAAGATTAACAAGTCGACAGTCCCAGACCAGATTTGTCCTCGGCTGCTTTGGGAAATGATAAATGCAATTGCTTCGCTACTTGCGAAGATCTTTGCATCCTCGCTCTCCACTGGAGTCGTACCTGAGGACTGGAGAGAGGAAAATGTAATTCCTCTCTTCAAGAAAAGAAATGGGGAAATCCCCGGCAATTACAGACCAGTAAGGGGGACCTAATTGAGGTATACAAGATAATGAGAGGCATAGAAAGAGTCGATAGCCAGGAACTATTTCCCAGGGCAGAAATGGCCAACACGAGGGCTCATAGTTTTAAGCTGGTTGGAGGAAAGTGGAGAGGGGATGTCAGAGGTGGGTTCTTTACAGAGAGAGTTGTGAGAGCATGGAATGCGTTGCCAGCAGCAGTTGTGGAAGCAAGGTCATTGGGTACTTTTAAGAGACTGCTGGACATGCATATGGTCACAGAAATTTGAGGGTGCATACATGAGGATCAGTGGTCGGCGCAACATCGTGGGCTGAAGGGCCTGTTCTGTGCTGTTCAGATGAGAACCCAATGATCCTCAAATCTGAAACCCTGCCCCCTGCACCAAATCTTCAGCCATGCATTTGTTTTCCATTTGTTCCTATTCTTGCCCTCACTACCATGTGGCACAAGCAGCAACCCAGAGATTACTACCCTTAAGGTCCTTCTTTTTAGCTTCCTTTCTAACTCCCTAAATTTATTTTTCATGACCCCATCCTTTTTCCGAGCTATGTCATTGGTACCAACGTGTACCACAACTTCTGGCTGCTCACCCTCTCCTTTAAGAATGCCATAAACTCAATCTGAGACATCCCAGACCCTGGCATCCAGGAGGCAACATACCAGCTGTGAGTCTTGTCCTCATCCACAAAATCTCCTGTCTCGTCCCCTAATCAATGAATTAGTTAAATTAGTTTGATAGGGTTATGGGCATCAGGATGAACCTGGGAAGAGAGAAGTGCATATATAAATGCAAGTAATGTGGTAAATAAAGTTAGTGAGCAGTAGAATTTGTTGCCATTATTGCAATCAGTCCTCAGGCAGATGCCCAATTACAGTTTTAAATGGGCTATCTCGAATTGTCAATCTTTCACGTGAGGTGGAATGAACTAGCTCACCTTCTATTTTAATCTACTCTTCTCTTGATCACAAGATTAATCTAAAAAAGGGTTCCTTCCCTTGTGGATGCTTTTGCTCCAGACCAAATTAATTTATTTTTAAAAGGAATTCATTTAACTAGGCTTTTCTGAATTAATGAAAAAGTGAGTTTGCTTGTTAATTAATTCAGTGATAAATGATAATGTAACATTCGTAAAAGCAGATTAAAAATAAGAGGAGAGTTCAAAACTGATAACAGCTAAAAAAAATAGGGATTGGTTTCTGACTTCCATAACGAGTAGGTGCTGGATTATTGCAGTTTTCACTTCAGCTGATATGAATAGGACTGACATCAGTAGGCTAGCAGGTAATTCCTGCCTGGCTTTGCAGATCGGTTGAAACTTCTTTGCACCATTTCCAGTTGACTGTAGTTCCATTTGCTTTTTAGCTTTCTTCAATCACAGCACACAACTCACTAGCTTACACAGACTGGAGTTGGATTTGGTTATTAGCCCCTGTTCTTGTGCATTTTTCAATGGAAAAGATCCAAAAAAACCCCTGCAGTTTAGGAAATTATCCACGGGAGATAGCTTTCTGCTGAGAGTGGGATGGGAGTAGTTAGCTCCTCATTATCTATGTAGTCACAGGAGATTACAGACCAGTTTGCTTTGACTTGTTTCTCTCCCTTTAAAGGGCTGTTTTGAACTTCCCTCAGCACTTTGAGGTTTAACAGTGTCCTTCTCTAAACAGTCACCGGATTTACATCTGGAGTCGTCTTGTGGTTAAATATCCTTTTTTTAAAAAGTTCACCCTGTTTGGAGACACTTTGGAGTTCTGATCCGTCATCATGCCACCATATGGGGTTATGATATAATGGCAATGACAGACATTTACTACAACTAGAATAGGTAAGGAAAGAAAGCAAGTGTAGTTTTGTGAATATTGATGGCAGAAATTGTCACACTGAAGAGGCAAGATGTAGTTGAATGTCAAGAACAGAATAGAACTTGTTTGTTATTGCACTGTTGGGTTTGCCATAAGTTAAAAATAACAGGAATCAGATGCAAGATAATGATAGAAATCTTCACGAATTATAGATTACTAGTAATGGAGGATTTTAATTTTTGTACTATAGACTTGAGTTCAATTTGGTTATTAGCCCCTGTTCTTGCATATTTTTGAATGGAAAAGATCCCAAAACACTTGCAGTTTGGGAAATTATCCACAGGAGATAACTTTCTGCTGAGAGTAGTAACATTATAATGGAAAAAGACAGGAATTCCTAAATTATGTACAACAGAATTTCTTCCTTCTTAAAGTGGAGTCCTACATAATTTATTGTCCGTTCTATGAGGTAAAATGCCACATTATTATTTGCTGAACAGAAGAGAAAATGCTTCATAATTTTAATATTTTACTGCTTATAACAGATGCTAATGGTGATGGCAAGTTTCTACAAGCAATGTTTATTGAGTTTGTACCTGTGAGAGGAATTTACTGTCCAAATGTAGTCTATGTCCTGTAGTCATATTCTATGACTGCCTGAAGAAGCACTTCTGTACCATAACACAACATTGCGGAATCTATTTTTTCATAATTCCAATCATGTTTCCAGGCATTATGGCCTCAAATGCATAATTCTACAAGAAGAAGATTAAGTGTTTACTGTTGCTTCAAAGTTACAACTTTATTTCCTGCTTGCCAGCCTTTTCCCAATACCGGGAAAGTATAAGTACAGGCCAGTAAGTAAGAAATTGTTTCTGTTGATTCATTCAGATGGGTTGAGTCACTCAGCCTGCTGGCAACAAGAAAAGATAACAACCCACAGCTCGAGTGACAGTATTTATATTGCTCCTGGCTCCGGAGATGAGCAACAAAAACAATCTCTTCAGGTTGATCTCAGAGGCAGCAGCACCACCTCACAGGCATTTCTAGTGAACTTGAGAGTTGCTTTTCTAATGAGCAATGATAGAGAAATGTACCTCTATTCATCTGAAGGTTAGTAAAAACAAAGCTAGCATGCTCTGTTGTAAGAAGGTGCTGAAAACCTGCTGTGCTCACATGAAGATGAATTCAGCTCCTATTAATAATCACCAAGTGACTGTTCGATGTTTGAATTTGTCTCAGCGTGAGTTTTAGCACATTCCCTGATCTGAACAGCTCTGCTTAAACTTCAAAGTATCAAGATGCATCAGAACAATAACAATTCCTTAGGGATTCCTTCAAGCATTAAACATCTCAACACATTATTGATGTGACATCAAGCCAAGATATTGCTCATTACATCCTGATTAAAAATGGAGATCAGAGCAACTTTTTGCTCATTTTATGCTTTTTTTGTCTGTTGACATTGAAATGATACTTAAAGTGAAGAGCCATTTCAAGCAAAAATGTTCAAACCTACCAAGCTTTTCAATTGACAAGTATCATTGACTTATTCTATAGTATAATGTGTCGGTTCTGGATTTGCTTACTTTATTAACTCTGTCATTTGAAGGAGAACTTTATTCAATACAATAATGACACATCATTGTGTCAGGCGTTCAATTGGACAAATGGTCAAGAATTGCTCAGAAGTCGTAAAGACATCCTGTCTACAAATCACAACTGGGTTCTGGATGCTTTTAATAGATAATGATTGGAAAATAAACTATTGCAAATGAATGAACATTTATCAACTGAACATCTACCTATCACATTCTCTGCTAAGCAACCTCCCAACTCAGTACTGCCCTCTTGAACAGTCCTACCTGTCCATCTTCCTTCCCACCTATCTGCTCCAACCTCCTCTCTGATTTATCACCTTCCTCCCAGTCTTGCCCTCCCTTTTATCTCTCAACCCCCTTGGCTCACATGCCTCACTCCTGATGAAGGGCTTATGACCAAAATGTCAACTCTCCTGCTCCTCGAATACTGACTGACCAGCTGTGCTTTTCCAGCACCACACTCTTCGACTCTGATCTCCAGCGTCTGCAATCCTCACTTTCTGCATGGTTCAGTTTGTCTCCATTAGATCTTCTTCCTCCAGTTTTGTGTGTGCCCGAGACCATTTGGTGTCATTGATGCTTTTGGAAGCCAATACCCAAAAAAAACACACACACACACACATACACACGCGCACATACACACACACACATACGCGCGCACATACACACATACGCGCACATACACACATACGCGCACACATGCACACATACACACACACGCGCGCACATACACACATACACACACACATGCACATACACGCGCACATACACACACACGCACATACACACGCACACACACACACACGCACATACACACACGCACATACACACACACACGCGCGCATACACACACGCGCGCAATACACACATACACACACGCACGCGCACATACACACACACACGTGCACCCACACACACACACGCACACACATGGCATTTATATTGCATTTATAACATACCAATGATGGTACACTACACATCAGGCAAGTACATACAACATGGCCATTCATATCATGCAAATAGCTCTGCTCCATTCCCATGCAATATCTGAAATGTAACATGCAAATCACTTGGACTTTATTAACAGCAGAGTTATCTCGCATTACATGATAAATAGACTCCCACTTAAGCTTAAACTAACCACATTTAAAATCGCCCAACATCGAAAACACAGAACAGCAAAGTTAATGCTGGAAATCTGAAATAAAAAGAGAAAATGCTGGAAATATTCAGAAAGTCTATCAACATCTGTGGCGAAAGAAACAGAATCATTTCTTCAGGTCCAATATCTCCAATGGTTTTGCCAAAGAGTCACTGGCTTAGTTTATCTCCACATAGCTACCAGCATATGTACTGAGCATGTCCAACAATTGCTGTTGCTAATCTCCAGTTTCTCACACCTCCATAAGGGAATCAGAGCTCTTGCGAGCTTCTCATTCCCCTTCAACAAGAAACCCAGCAACAGCTACCTGATTGTTCATCTGCCATAATGTTAAAGGTGGGGTTTTCTTGAAAAAGCTACAGTTTTCAGAAGGCAAAGATCAATTTGCTGAGCAAAAATATATCCATGGGAAGGCAATAAGTTGGTAATTTTCGAGCGTAAGTAATTAATTTTAATAAATTAAGAAGTGTCACACAGCAGCCTAACTAGTTTTTATTTTCCTTTTATTTAAGAGAGATTATTTAAGAGCTGAGGAGAGAAATAAGTTAGGTGCCAAAGCTTGTCAGCTGGGAAGGGGAGTGGTGTGGGGGTCAGCTAAGCAGTTGCATTGAACCATCACTGATCCTAATTCTCATCTGTCAGAACCCAACTGTGATTTTTATACAGGACATCTTACCGACTTCTGAGCAATTCTTGACCCATTTGTCAAATTGAAAGCCTGACAGAAAGATAGGCTATTATCATATGGAATAAAGTTCTTATTCGAGTGATAGAGTTAATAAAGTAAGCAAATCATCACAGGTGTGTTATGTTGTGGAATAAGTCAATAACACTTGGCAGTTGTACAACATGATAGTTTTGAACATTTCTGCTTGAAATGGCCCCTCACATTACGATATAATTTCAACATCATCAGACAGCTAGAATTGAGGGAATTCATGCACATGTTGGGTCGGAAGTTGTTTACCTATAAACTGGGTTTTCCTCCTCTTCTGGTCTGGTGGGTGGAGAGGATTTTGTGTAAGCTGTTACCTACACGCATGTAACATATCCTCACAATCTCAAGCAAAGCTCATTACACATGCACCCACTCTGAAATGCAAATATTCACTTTCTCTTACACACTTACCATACATGCACTCAATCTTACACATGCATAAAATGCCAGGGCATAGTGGGCTATGTTCCAAGTGCAGGCAAATGGGATTATTGTAGTTTGGTGCTTGTGATTAGCCTGTTTCTATACTGCATGACTTTATGATTCTATGACAAGTCTCCACCCACTCACACACACTCACCACGCATCCACTCATATACACACATTCACTCTCATATTTATATATACACACTCAATCTCTCACTCACTCACTCTCACAACATACCATTGAGAGGAAGGAAATGGAGTCTGCAAGACTCACCACCTTGTCTTCATCTGGGCAGCTAATTTATATCTGTAAAGGCTGCCTTCTGGACCCACAGTAAATCTAATTTGATGCTTCTGAAGGTACCACAGTCAATGCTGTGGAAGAACAAAAATAAACCAAAGGATTTAAACCCAGCCAGGTCAGTTCTGGTCCTGGATCCAGGGAAGATTTCTGGCAGTTCCTGTGCGTTATGGCAATGGCTGAAAGTGACAGCTTGGTTTTATGATAGTGACTCTTAAGTTTTTCATTGTCTGCCTTCAAGTTTCATTCGATGTTTCTGTGTCAAATTTACCATCTCACTGGTAAAATGCCAATAATGGAAAGACTCCCTTCATTGACCAATGAAGTGACTCAATTAATATCTGAGCAAGATGTCCATAACCACCTTCTCCACAGCTGCAACTGTGCCATGGTGGGAAGAAGGTGACAAATGCGCCATAGCACCACTTAAAATCAACATCTTTTGACACCCTCCCCTCTCATGTTGCTCTTGAAGGTTGTATCAAATTCAAACCAGGATATACATAAAGCTCAGTTGCACACTGGAATTATTGGGTCAGCAAACAGCTCCTGTTGCCCTTTTGACTCAAATGCAGTTGGCATAGCAGAATGCTGCAGAATGGAGTTACCATAGCTACTGTCAGAATCCCTACCCATCTCCAGTGTGGATGCACATTGGCTGCATGCAGTTGGAATGCCAACACAGAGCAGAGTTGACTTGCAGCTGCAATAAAGCATTGTGTAAGCAGAGAATGGAATCTTGGTCTATGGGGATGCCTACAATAAAATCAGCAGCTCATGTGACCACTCCGCTTGCTCGTCGTCATAACACAAGATGAAACACAGTAAACTCTGAACAGTCTCAGTGATGTCAATTATGCAATAGTAAACAATAAACTTCAAGATGATGCTAAGGAGCCAGATGATTGCTGTAAATGGTGCTGGTGAGAGAATCCTTGGAGCTTCTTAACACATGCCCAGTTGTTTGACCTTAAAAGCGTTAAGCTCCAGAAAGCCAGTGTTGGTGCCACTAATTGACCTCAGAACCTGGCTGCTTGCTTCTGCCAGATGGTCACTATACAAGTACGAACGCTTGCAGCAAAATCTGATGTGCTTCATATTGCAAGAGTACATGCAAGTTACAGATTCTACTCATAAACCCAAAGGATACTTGCACCACTGAAAAAGAACAGAAAACAATAAAATTGAGTACTGAGCCTCATTATACTCCCTAATGGATTAATGCAGTTTTGTTTGCTGCTTTTAACATTTGATGGATTTATTTATATTTTTCGTCAAGTGTGATCCCCCGCTGTCACTTGGCAGGAGAATGTCAGAGCCCTCCAGAGAAATGATATAAATGGCTGTTTACTTTGAAGCTCTAGGAATTTTGCTGATCTCCTGTCACATACATGGCAGGAGATTGGGGCAGAATCCTATGGAAATTCAAGGTGATTTTAAATACAATAATTTCTGAAGATGCAGCTCTATTCATACAAATCTAGCAGTATTTTATGATGTGTCCAAAATACTGTGCTAAATTATTTTGTAAGGTAGATTCTAATGCTGGGTCTCCATTACATACTAGGCAAAAGTGAGGACTACAGATGCTGGAGATTAGAGTCTAGAGTGTGGTGTTGGAAAAGCACAGCAGGTCAGGCAGCATCCAAGGTGCGGTAGAAGCGACGTTTCGGGCAAAAGCCCTTCATCAGCTCTTCCTGATGAAGGTCTTTTACTCAAAACATCGATTCTCCTGTTTCTCAGATACTGCCTGCCCTGCTGTGTTTTTCCAGCGTCACACTCCCCACAATATACCTCCATCTGAAAATTCCCTTCCCAAGCTCTGCAATCTCCTCCAGCCTTACAGCCCTCCGAGAGATGGATAGAGCTGCATTCTTCCTCTCCTAGCCTCCTGAGAATCCCTGATTTTAATCGCTCTATCTTTGGTATTGTGCTTTCAGCCATCAGGACCCGAAACTCCGGAATTCACTCCTTAAATATCTATGGCTCTCTATTTCTCTTTAAGAAGTTCTTAAAACTGACTCTAAGTTTTCCATTATCTGCCTTCAAGTTTCATTATACCCTTCAATGTCAAATTATGTTTGATCACACTCCTGTGAAGAACTTTCCACGATTTTGCTATGATCAAGGGACTACATAATTCAAGATCTTGTTGTTGTCACAGCTGCTTTCCTGTAATTTCCACACGAATTATCCAGCAGGGGATGACAGAATGTTCGAGAAAAAAACAAAAAATATCAATAAAAAATGACTTTTCCACCATTCCTCTGTCAAAATGTACACTACAAACTGAGGACTGAGGAATAGTATAGATGCTGTTGCACATTGTATCATTGTTTCAGTAATATTACAATAGAAATGACAGATACCACTGGCATACACAAACGTAAATTTAAAGTAAAAACTAAAAGAGCTGGAGAAACTCAGCAAGTCTGGCACATCTGTCATGAGAGAGGCAGAGTTAATGTTATGAGTTAAATATGACTCTTTTTCAGATTTTACTCACAGGTTCACATTCTCAAAATACTCACAATAGTTGGTGCCAATGATTACATTTTTAACCAGAAGACTAACTTGCATAGTATCTTTCATCAGTTTAAGTATGGGTGAAGCCAGGTCTGATGTCATGCTATTTTTAGAATTAAACTCACTTCATTGTGGTGGGATTTATTCAAAATGTGATTTTCCAAATATTTTGCAAATGCCTGAACCTGAGTTGATAACAAAATCTCATGAGTAATTTGCTGCTATGTCACAGTGTTTAAAATCAACAAAACTTGCCCCTCAATAATCAGCAATGATTCCTTGATGCTATACTGCAGGTTGCTTTGTTGCTGGACGTAAACAAAAAATATCTGTTTCATGCTTTCAGCAAAGAAGCAAACAGATGCCAAAACAGTTTCAAGCTACAAAACAAGTGCAAATGTCTTAAAGGAAAATGGCCCTTCAGCCTGAAACAGATGTCAATGTTGCCACCAGGATGCAAATGAGAAACATGAAACTACACTGTGAATTGATTCAGATTATTTTTGATGGGGATGAGATTAAAATCACTTCACTTTGGAAACTATTTCACAGGACAGAATTTAATCTAGGTGACAGCAGTCTCATCCACCAGTTGGAGAGATAATGTGAGGGCATGGTCTCCTAGTGGTTAGCACTGCTGCCTCACAGCTCTAGAGACCTGAGTTC
Source organism: Hemiscyllium ocellatum (assembly GCF_020745735.1). Classification (NCBI taxonomy): domain Eukaryota; kingdom Metazoa; phylum Chordata; class Chondrichthyes; order Orectolobiformes; family Hemiscylliidae; genus Hemiscyllium; species Hemiscyllium ocellatum. Next base: position 24,177,047 of record NC_083436.1, on the reverse strand, counting down.
AATTTCAGCCTTGGATGATTGCGTGGAGTTGTGCTCCAGTTTCCTCCCACCATCCAAAGATGTGCAGATGATGTGGAATGGCCTTGGAAAATTGCCCCATAGTGTCCAGGGATATGTAGGCTTGGTGGGTTTACCATAGTAAATGTGGGGTTGCAGGGATAAGGTGAGATGCTCTTTTGAAGGGTTGGTGCAGACAATGGGCCAAATGGTCTCCATCTGCACTGAAAGGATCCTATGAGTGCATTAAATCTCCTGTGTTGGAGTGATGGTACAGTCGGATTATGATCCTGTCAGTCCAGACCTTGCTTGGGTTAAGGTTCCAAGGAAGGAAATCTCGCTCCCACCCTTGAGAACCACTAGTCAGTTACAGGCAGCAGGATGCAGAGGTGGCAGCTGCCAGGGGCCAGTGTCAATGAGGAACCTGAGGTCAAAGCTGAGTGAGGGAAAGATTGGAATGTCCTGTTTATGCAAAATGTATAATATGAGAGAAAGCCTAAGAGAACATTATGGGGAGGTCCAAAGAAGACAGAGCAGACAAAGCAAGGAATAGGGTGTAGGTTTGCTCGCTGAGCTGTAGGTTTGATATCCAGACGTTTCATTCCCTGGCTAGGTAACATCATCAGTGGCGACCTCCAAGTGAAGCGAAGCTGTTGTCTCTTGCTTTCTATTTATATCTTTCTCCTGGATGGGGTTCCTGGGTTTTGTGGTGATGTAATTTCCTGTTCGTTTTCTGAGGGGTTGATAGATGGCATCTAGATCTATGCGTTTGTTTATGGTGTTGTGGTGGGAATGCCAGGCCTCTAGGGATTCTCTGGCATGTCTTTGCTTAGCCTGTCCCAGGATAGATGTGTTGTCCCAGTCAAAATGGTGTTTTTTTTCATCCGTGTGTAGGGCTATGAGGGAGAGAGAGTCGTGTCTTTTTGTGGCTAGCAGGTGTTCGTGTATCCGGGTGGCTAACTTTCTTCCTGTTTGTCCTATGTAGTGTTTGTGGCAGTCCTTGCATGGAATTTTGTAGATGACTTTGGTTTTGTCCATGCGTTGTACTGGATCTTTTAAGTTTGTTAGTTTTTGTTTGAGAGTGTTGGTGGGTTTGTGTGCTACTAGGATTCCGAGGGGCCTTAGTAATCTGGCTGTCATTTCTGAAACTTCTTTGATATATGGTAAGGTGGTTAGGGTTTCTGGCTGTATTTGGTCTGCTTGTCGTGATTTGTTCTTGAGGAATCTGCGCACTGTATTATTTGAATATCCGTTCTTCTTGAATACGTTGTATAGGTGGTTCTCCTCTGTTTTCCGAAGTTCGTCTGTGCTGCAGTGTGTGGTGGCTCATTGGAATAGTGTTCTGATACAGCTTTGTTTGTGTGTGTATTGGGATGGTTGCTGGAGTAGTTAAGTATTTGGTCAATGTTTGTTGGTTTTCTGTTTACGCAGATTTGTAGTTCTCCATTGTCCTTTCTTTCGACTGTGACGTCCAGGAATGCAAGTTTGTTGTCGGCTTCTTCCTCCTTGGTGAACTTTATGCCTGTGAGGGTGTTGTTAAATGTCTCTTCTATCTTGTTTCGTTTTGTGATGACAAAGGTGTCATCTATGTAGCGGACCCAGATTTTTGGTTTGATGTTTGGTAGGGCTGTTTGTTCTAGTCTTTGCATTATTGCTTCTGCTATGAATCCTGATAGCGGAGATCCCATGGGTGTGCCGTTGGTTTGGTTGTAGTGTTGATAGTGTTGTTGATAGTGAAGTGGATGGTGAGGCACAGGTCCACTAGCTCCATGATGTTTTCGTTGGTAATGTGATTGATTGTGGTTGGTGTGTGTGTGATGGTCTCTTTTAAAAGTGTGGTAAGTGCTTCCTTTGCCAGGTCGATGCTGATGGAGGTGAATAGTGCTGTTATGTCGAATGAGATCATTTCTTCGTCTTCCTCTATTTTGTTTTTTTTGATGATTTTTAGGAATTCCTTGTTGGAGTGGATGGAGTGCTGTGACTCTTCTACTAGGTACTTCAGTCTTGCGTGTAGTTCTTTGGCCAGTCTGTAAGTTGGTGTTCCGGGTAGTGAGACTATGGGTCTGAGGGGGGCTCCTAGTTTATGGATTTTTGGTAGTCCGTAGAATCGTGGGGCGTTGGTCCCGTCGGGTTTCATTTTCTGGAATTCCGTCTTGTTTAATTGTCCGGAATTGTGTAATTTTCTTCGGAGATATGTAATTTTGTTTCCTTGTTGTGGGGTCGGGTCTAGTGCCACCTTTTGGTAGGTGTTGGTGTCTGCGAGTAGTGCATTGGCTTTCTCGATGTAGTCCCTTATGACTGTGAGCCGACCTTTGTCTGCAGGTAATATAACAATGTTTTTGTCTTTTTTGAGGTTTTCTAGGGCTTTCTTTTCTTGTGTGCTCAGTTTGTTTCCTTCCCTCTTTCGGCTCAGAGTAGGTGCAACTGTCTGTCTGATCGTTTGTTGTGTTTCTTCCGTGAGATTGTTGTCCTTCAATGTGGTTTCTAATGCCGCTAGGAAATCCTACTTGTCAGCGTCTTGGTAATTGAAATTTAATGACTAGTACCACTTCTGTGCCTGATAGGTTCTTTATCCATGCCCCTCTGTTATCATTTTGTCTTTTTTTGTGAGTTTGTCAAGATTTTTCTTCAGGTCCCAATTTTTCTTCATCTGTGTTTGTTGTTGTTTGGTGTCTATGGCTCATTCTACCGCGTCTGTCCATTCTTGATTTGTTGCTTGTTTGAATAACGGTTTCTGGCGCGCAGTTTCCCAGTTGTATTTTTGGAGTCTGTGGTGAGTGTAATTGATTAGTTCTTGGAGCATTCTGCGGCCATTTTGTTCTGTTAAACTTCTGGCTTGAGGTGCTATTATCGGTGGTTTATATTGGAGACATTTTGGCAATACCTGTGTTCTTAAACATTCATGCAGGAAGTACAGTTGTTCGCGGGTGCCATTTATCAACCCCTCAGAAAACAAACAGGAAATGACATCACCACAAACCCCAGGAACCCCATCCAGGAGAAAGATATAAATAGAAAGCAGGAAACAACAGCTTCGCTTCACTTGGAGGTCGCCACTGATGATGTTACTTAGCTAGGTAATGAAACGTCTGGATATCAAACCTACAGCTCAGCGAGCAAACCTACACCCTAAACCTCAACTTGAGCTACAAACCTTCACAAGCCTTGCAAAAGCAAGAGAGTTTGAGCACTGGGAAAGAGGAAAATAAACAAGTGATTGGATGGTAATTCTTGTATTAGGGCACTAAGGTAAAAAAGGACCTGGGAGATCAAAAACAATTAATCAGAATTTTAAAAGGAATCAGGACTGAAAATAGAGATTTAAAAAGAGTAGGAGCTGAGAGGCGAGATTTGAAAATTGCAAAACTAAGAGCCAATGCTGTGTAGGATCAAGCTTGCTGCAAGGGAAGGAGTTACGTGGGAGTGAGTTTTCCAAGATTTTAAGTTAATCTAAATTCATCAAATATAAATCAAGGATAAATTGATTGATTCATTAGTGTAGATACTTCAAGCTGAAACCAGTTTTATGATTTTTCATATAATTATAATCAATGTTCAATTACTTAATCAGAAGTAGATGATAAGATTATAATTGAATAACAGTATAAAGTGATAGAAAACAAGAAAGAACTTTTCAATAAGTTAAAATCCAAAACTTTTAGAAAATAGGCAAAATATTTCAGCCCTATAAAACAACGTGCTGTCAGTAAAAGAGAATCAGATGCTTGGCTGAGTAGCTGGTGAAAATGTATTTGTTTAATATATTTTATTATTAAACACATGGGACCATGACAGGCAAGCACAGCACGTGCATCCTTTTCCATGTGTGAATTTCAGGACCTTTCACATGTCCTGGATAAGGACACACACGGGAAGTGTCATCAACAGCAGCAAATTAAGTTCTGAGTTGGTAAGCTTGAGCAGCAGCTGTCACATTCATGAGATTGTAACACATATATTTACAGATACAGTCATATTCCCAATTTGAGGGTTTGGTGGGAGAGTGGGAATCAGAGAGTTACATAGGAAAAGGCATGTAGTCCGGTGTTCTGTTCTGAATACTATCAGAGTGATGGTTCATCTGGGATGTGCGATGACAGCCAAGACCCTGCCAGCATGATAGATTCAACCATTAGGAAGTTTGGAAAAACAGTAGTGATATGGGATTGAATAATCTGAGGCAATGATAAGTGTTCCTGTGACTATAGATACGGACCAGGATTCACTGTTGCCTGAAAGGTATCATGGTCCTCCAAACCCGTGTTAGGGAACTGGAGCTGGAGTTGGATGAACTGCGGATCATTCGGGAGGCAGAGGAGGTCATAGATCGGAGCTATAGGCAAGTAGTTACTCCGAAAGTTCAAGATAGATGGGTGACAGTGAGGGGGAGTGGGAGGAGGAAGCCAGTGCAGGGACCCCCTGCAGTCATTCCCCTCAAGAACAAGTATACCGTTTTGGATACTTGTGGGGGGGATGACTTACCAGGGGCAAGCAACGAGGTTCAGGCCTCTGGCACGGAGCCTGGCCCCGTTGCTCAGAAGGGTAGGGTGGAGAAAGGTAGAGCAATAGTTCTTGGGGACTCGATAGTGAGGGATACAGACAGACGGTTTTGTGGGGGCGACAGGGACTCACGTTTGGTATGTTGCCTCCCAGGTGCAAGGGTACGTGATGTCGCTGATCGTGTTTTCCGGGTCCTTAAGGGGGAGGGGGAGCAGCCCCAGATCGTGGTCCACGTTGGCACCAACGATATAGGTAGGAAGAAGGGTGAGGATGTCAGACAGGCTTTCAGGGAGCTAGGTTGGAAGCTCCGAGTTAGAACAAACAGAGTTGTAGTCTCTGGTTTGTTACCTGTGCCACGTGATAGAGAGTCGAGGAACAGGGAGAGAGAGCAGTTAAATGCGTGGCTACAGGGATGGTGCAGGAGGGAGGGATTCCGGTTTCTGGACAACTGGGGTCCTTTCTGGGGAAGGTGGGACCTCTATAAAAAGGATGGTCTACACTTGAACCTGAGGGGCACCAGTATCCTTGGGGGGAGGTTTGCTAGTGCTCTTTGGGAGGGTTTAAACTAACTCCGCGGGGGCATGGGAACCAGGACTGTAGCTTTAGGGTACAGGACCTTGAGTGTAGGGAGGTTAGGAATAATGCAGCGATCTCTAAGGAGGGTGCCTGTAACCAGAAAGGTGGATTGAAGTGTGTATACTTCAATGCCAGAAGTATAAGGAATAAGGTAGGTGAACTTGCAGCGTGGGTTGGTACCTGGGACTTCGATGTTGTGGCCATTACAGAGACGTGGGTAGAACAGGGACAAGAATGGCTGTTGCACGTTCCAGGGTTCAAATGTTTTAGTAGGATCAGACATGGGGGTAAAAAAGGGGGAGGCGTGGCATTACTTGTCAAAGACAGTATCACAGCAGTGGAATGGACGATGGAAGAGGACTTGCCATCTGAGGTAGTTTGGGCTGAGGTTAGAAATAGGAAAGGTGAGGTCACCCTGTTAGGTGTTTTCTACAGGCCTCCTAATAGTCCTAGAGAAGTAGAGGATAATATTGCGAGGATGATTCAGGAAAAGAGTGAAGGTAGCAGGGTGGTTGTTATGGGGGACTTTAACTTCCCAGATATTGACTGGGAGAGCTATAGCTCGAGTTCATTAGATGGGTCGGTGTTTGTACAATGTGTGCAGGATGGTTTCCTGACACAATATGTCGACAGGCCAACAAGAGGGGAGGCTATATTGGATTTGGTTCTAGGTAATGAACCAGGCCAAGTGTTAGACTTGGAGATAGGTGAGCACTTCGGGGACAGTGACCACAACTCGGTGACTTTTACTTTAGTGATGGAGAGGGATAATCGTGCGCCGCAGGGCAAGAGCTATAGCTGGGGGCAGGGAAATTATGATGCAGTGAGGCATGACTTAGGATGTGTGGATTGGAAAAACAGGCTTCAAGAGAAGAACACTAATGAGATGTGGGGAGTGTTCAAGGAGCAGCTACTGCGTGTCCTCGATAGGTATGTACCAGTCAGGCCTGGTGTAAAGGGCCTTGTGAGGCAGCCGTGGTTTAGTAAGGAATTGGAGTCCCTTGTGAAAGGGAAGAAGGCGGCATTTGTAAAGATGAGGCGTGAAGGTTCAGTAGGGGCGATTGAGAGTTATAAGGTAGCCAGGAAGGAGCTAAAGAGGGAGCTAAGAGAAGCGAGAAGGGGACATGAAAAGTCTTTAGCTGGTAGGATTAGGGAAAACCCAAAGGCTTTCTATAGGTATGTCAAGAATAAAAGGATGACTAGGGTAGGTATCGGTCCAGTCAAGGATAGTAGTGGGAAGTTGTGTGTGGAGGCGGAGGAGATTGGAGAGACATTAAATCAGTACTTTTCATCAGTATTCACTCAGGAACAGGACACTGTTGCTGATGTGAATATGGAATCACAAATAATTAGAATGGATGCCCTGGAAATATGCAGGGAAGAGGTTTTGGGAATATTGGAAAGGATGAATATAGATAAGTCTCTTGGGCCTGATGGCATTTACCCCAGGATCCTATGGGAAGCTAGGGAGGAGATAGCAGAGCCATTGGCCTGGATTTTTATGTCGTCGTTGTCAACGGGAATAGTACCAGAGGACTGGAGGATAGCGAATGTGGTCCCATTGTTCAAGAAAGGGAGTAGGGATAGCCCTAGTAACTATAGGCCAGTGAGTCTGACTTCAGTGGTGGGCAAAGTCTTAGAGAGAATGGTAAGGGATAAGATTTATGAACATCTGGGTAGGAATAACGTGATCAGGGATAGCCAGCATGGTTTTGTGAAGGGCAGGTCGTGCCTCACAAACCTTATTGAGTTCTTTGAGAAGGTGACCAAGGAAGTGGATGAGGGTAAAGCAGTAGATGTTGTGTATATGGATTTTAGTAAGGCGTTCGATAAGGTTCCCCATGGTAGGCTAATGCTAAAACTTCGGAGGTATGGCATTGAGGATACATTAGAGGTTTGGATTAGGAATTGGCTGGCTGGAAGGAGACAGAGGGTAGTAGTTGATGGATTATGTTCATCTTGGAGCGCAGTTACTAGCGGTGTACCACAAGGATCTGTTTTGGGACCATTGCTTTTTGTTATCTTTATAAATGATCTAGAGGAAGGACTTGAAAGCTGGGTAAGCAAGTTTGCAGATGACACAAAAGTCGGTGGAGTTGTGGATAGTGAGGAAGGAAGTGGTAGGTTACAGCGGGATATAGATAAGTTGCAGAGCTGGGCGGAAATGTGGCAAATGGAATTCAATGTAGCTAAGTGCGAAGTCGTTCACTTTGGTAGGAATAACAAGATGATGGATTACTGGGCTAATGGTAGGCTACTTGGTAGTGTGGATGAGCAGAGGGATCTTGGTGTCCATGTACACAGATCTCTGAAAGTTGCCACCCAGGTAAATGGTGCTGTGAGGAAGGCATATGGTGTACTGGGCTTTATTGGCAGAGGAATTGAGTTCCGGAGTCCTGAGGTCATGTTGCAGTTGTATAAGACTCTGGTGCGGCCTCATCTGGAGTATTGTGTGCAGTTTTGGTCGCCATACTATAGGAAGGATGTGGAAGCTTTAGAACGAGTGCAGAGGAGGTTTACCAGGATGTTGCCTGGAATGGTAGGAAAATCTTATGAGGAAAGGCTGAGGCACTTGGGGCTGTTCTCATTGGAGAAGAGAAGGTTTAGGGGAGATCTGATAGAAGTGTATAAGATGATTAGGGGTTTAGATAGGGTAGATACTAAGAACCTTTTACCGCTAATGGAGTCAGGTGTTACTAGGGGACATAGCTTTAAATTAAGGGGTGGTAGGTATAGGACAGATGTTAGGGGTAGATTCTTCACACAGCGGGTTGTGAGTTCATGGAATGCCCTGCCCGTATCAGTGGTGAACTCTCCTTCTTTATGGTCATTTAAGCGGGCATTGGATAGGCATTTGGAAGTTATTGGGCTAGTATAGGTTAGGTAGGATTCGGTCGGCGCAACATCGAGGGCCGAAGGGCCTGTACTGCGCTGTATCCTTCTATGTTCTATGTTCTATGTTCTATGGTCAAGTCTGTCACTGAATGGATGCAGAGTACTCTGATGGGACAGATTAAACAGCCAACAGTAACAATGTCAAAGGTACAAGGACCGGTGTGGTCCCACAGTAGGAGATTGGAGAGCTTGGAAGAAATCTAGCAATAAGCCCTCAGAAATATAATCGCTAGTTTACCCTAGCTCCAATGTGCAACCAAGTGTAGAAATAAGAGAACAGAGCTGCTGAATTTGTGACTGGATAAATGGTAGGAGAGAAAGTGCTTTAGATACTTGGAATGTGGAGATAGGTTCCAGATAAGATGCACTTGAGTAGACCAGGAGAATTGGGCAGCACGGTGGCTCAATTGTTAGCATAGCTACCTCACAGTGCCAGGGCCCTGGGTTGGATTCCATCCTTGGGAGACTGTATTTGTGGAGTTTGCACATTCTCCCTGTGTCTGCGTTGGTTTCTTCTGAGTGATCAGGTTTCCTCCTTCGGTCAAAAGACGTGCAGGCTAAATGGATTAGCTATGGAAATGTAGGGTTACAGGGTAGGGTTGAGATGCTCTTTTGGGGATCAGTATGGGCTGAATGGCCTGCTTCCATGCTGTAGGGATTCTATTATTCTATGAAATCCCTGGTGAGAAAATTGTGCTAATGCTTTCAGGGAATGTTCAAACTAATGTGGCAGGGCCAGGAGGAAATAGGTTACAGAGGAACACCAAGATGCACTGAGCATTGGGAGAGATAGATAACACTGGACTAAGAAATAGGAGGGCACTACAAGTGGTCAGAGTAAGAGAGACTGTAAATTAGGCTGGTTATGTGATTGATGTATTGTGATAAATAAGTGTTGATGAACGATCAATACAGAAAGCCATTTGGAAATAAGAGGCAGAATCTTATAGGGGTCTGACTGATGTGGGCTATGGAGAGATGAGAAGACGAGTGAAGCTGTTGGAAGTCGATGTCAGGAACCTCTTACTCAATCTTTCATGCTATTGAGAAACAGTAGGGAACTTTTCATGGGGAACTGGTGAGTTGTGATTGTTGGGGATAATTACTTGTTAAACACTTTGTTAATGGCCTAAATTGCCTCATTAATATTCAGTTTCCTATCTTAGTAAATGCACCAGAAAAGCTAGACGTCGAGAGAACTCCCCTTGGAAACTAGAGCAGGTAGCTGATGCTTCAGGGTCTTGAGCCATACACATCCTATGTCCACAGATGTTGGCATCTTATATTTGCCTGCCACTGAAAACCCTTATGGCACATCTTCTGTCCACTTACAGGACACCTTTGATGAAGATACTCCACCAGCAATTGCTATTGTCTTGCTGCAACAAGGACACTGACCCCTCAGGGACAAGCACTCAGCTCATGGACTGGACCAGGCTGCAACTACAGCTGCTTGTTTACTGTCATATTGCTCTTTAACTTTGATCCTACCTAGATGCTCACAGCATCCCTGCCTTTCACTGTCTTGCCTTGCCTTTTTCCCCTTGCCCCTTAGCCAGAAATATAAGTCTCATAATACTTAGTCATAATCATAGAGCGGTATGGTATGGAAACAGACCTTTCAGTCCAATTCGACCATGCCAACCGGATAACCTAAACTGATCTAGTCCTATTTGTCAGCATTTGGCCCAAATCCCTTTAAACTCTTCCTAATCATGTACCCATCCAGATACCTTTTAAATATTGTGATTGTACCCATCTCCACCACATCCTCTGGTAGCTTGTTCCAAACATGCATCACGCTATGCATGAGAAAATTGCTCCTCACGTCCCTTTTAGATCTATCCTCTCTCACCTTAAAGCTATGCTGTCTAGTTCTCTGTCTTGCCTTGCCTTTTGGAGTAGACACAGAGACACAAAGCTTCAGTGAATTCAAGTCTAAGGAAACAGCCTTTAGTCAGAGATCTCAAATCAAGATACCAATCCAGAGGCTTGGACACAGTCAGTCAGTGCACTGCCTGGTCAGAGTCAAGATACTCTCCACAAAAGGGGTGAGGAAAGAAATATTGGGCAGCCCAGCATCCATCTTAAGTCTTGAAGCCTTATTGTGGGTGGTTTTATTCTGGAATGAGAGAAAGGCAGATATTACAGAAGATGAAAGAGGGCAGCATAGCAGTTACTATAGTGCAGGCTTGGAAGTGTTCCAAATAAATGATTAGACAAGGCTGTCGGTATGAAGAGGCAGCGGGTTGGAGTGATTAGTGGCAAGTGAGGGAAGATTTTGCAGGTGATGGTGAAAGTAATGGAACATGAGCACAGAATATAAAAGCAAAAATGTTAAATGGACTGTAGTGCACAATCCCTTCTGAAGAGTAATTTGGGACGGGCAACAAATTCTGGCTAGTGACATTCATATAGTGCGCTAGAAACTTCTCAAAAGGACAACAATGGCTTAGGTTTGTTGTGTCTAATTTTAAGGGCCAAACACGATGAAGTATGTGACGGTGTCAGAGATGGTGGATGAAGGATTATTGAGAATGCTTAGACAGCTGAGCAACCACAGTTATGTAAAGGGGTTGGAGAAGCTGGAGCTGTTCAACTTGACAGTAGATCGAAAAGAAAATTGGTAGAGATGAAAGGATCCCAATGATGGGTGGTTGGCAAAGGAAACAACAGTCACACGATGATTTATGTTTACAATGTCTAAGGTTATGGTTTGGAATGCATTCCCAGAAAGTGTGATAGAGGCAGATTCAATTGTCTTTATCAAAAGCGAATTAGATCATTTTCTGATGAAGAAATATTTTCAAAGGCAATAAACTATAGGGGTCTGAAAAGGCTTTGTGAAGTTTTAATGTCAGGAAAGGTTTGAGTTAAATCATCCACTATCATGATGTCAGCGGTCACATGGGAAGGAGAGCTTTGGGACCCTCCAATCACATGGAATCAATGTGGAATTCATCAGTTTCCTCATTTCCCCTTCCCCCACCTTCTCCCAGTTTCAAACTCCAAACTCGGCACAGCCCTCATAACTGTCCTACCTGTCCATTTCCTTCCAACCTATCTGCTGAACCTTCCTGTCTGACCTATCACCATTACCCCGACCTCCATCAACCTATTGCACTTTCAGATACCTACCCCCAAGCACCGTCCCCCACCTCCCAATTTATCTCACCACCCCCTCGGGTCACAGCCTTATTCCTGATGAAAAGCTTTTGCTCGAAACGTCGATTTTCCGGCTTCTCGGATGCTGCCTGACCTGCTGTGCTTTTCCACTGCCGCACTCTGAACTTCAAGGGAGTCAGACATATAACTGTCAGGTGTACATTGTTTACAAGTACACAATAATCTATTTTCTGTGAACATTCAGGAGTCTCAGTAAACTCTATTAGCTGGATTCTAAGGATGAGTAGCTTGCATTTCAGGGCATACAATCGGTTAAGGCACGAAAGTAACAGTTAGTTAGCACAAACAACAAGAGATGACTGATCTCCAAACTGCACGCATTCTGTTACTGTATTATTTAATGATTCTATGAAGGGTTATCTTACTCCCATTGAGGTGATGTAAGCTGTCACTACCCATCTGGCTTGTTTAAGCAGAAGAGCTTGTGCCCATATAGGATTGTTAAAATAGATAAACAACTCTAGAAGTATCAGAGAAGTTCAGTCAGGAACAAGTTGATACTGAACTAAATAAAGGGGTAGCATAGGTGTTGGTGTATACAGTAAATTTTTCAAGCCTCGAAAAAATATCCATCAATAAGAATAAAGGAAAGGATTTTTGGCATAGATGTGAATGCACACCATTTTAAAATGTAGCATCTGACACAATGGCAAAACATGTGTTAAACTTATATGCGTCTTTGTAATAGTTTGCATTGAATGCTTGATCCCTTGTGCCCAGTTATTAAAAAAAAATGCATTTGTTGGGTGAAAGATTGAGGCCCACTACTAATGTGAGCTATGTCTCTTCTATTCTTCCTGTTGCTACACCTACTTCCAAGGTCCATGTTTGTCAGTGACTTTGGAACTGGAAATCAACACTTTTGCATGCTTCAAGGTTTAATGATGACAATGAAAGCGAAAATAGCATGTTGCTACTGTAAAGGAAATCAAATTACATGCTGAGTATGTATAGAAACATGCTTTGTGGTACTCAGGAGATCAGGCCCGATTATATGAAGATTCAAAAGCTTGACAACTTGAAGAAACAAATAGCAACATCTTGAAAAGTGCCCATATGACAAGGAAGAGATGCTGCATGTCTGAAAATGCATAAAGGTTGACAAATCCCCAGGGTGGATTAGATATACCCTAGAAAGTTGTGGAAAGAGAGGAAAGTGATTGCTGGAGCCTTTGCTGAGATATTTATGTCATCGATAGCCATCAAGTGAGGTGCCAGAAGACTGGAGGTTGGCTAATGTCATGCCATATTTAAGAAAGGTGGTAAGGACAAGTCAGGGAACTGGAGACCAGTGAGCCTGACATCAATGATGGGCAAGCTGTTGGAGGGGATTTTGAGGGACAGGATTTATATATAATTGGAAAGAAAAAAAGACTGATTAGAGATACTCAAAATAGCCTTGTTGGTGGGAAATCATATCCCACCAACTTAGTTGAGTTTTTTGAAGGAGTAACAAAAAGGAGCGATGAAGGCAGAGCAATGGATATGATCTTTATGGATTTCAATAAAGCATTTGACAAGCTTCCACATGGTATACTGATTGGCAAGGTTTGACCTCATAGAGTAGAAGGAGAACTAGCCATTGGGATACAAAGTTGGCTAGAAGGTAGAAGACAGAACATGATGGTGAAGGTTTGCCTTTCAGACAGGAGGCCTGTGATCAGCAATGTTTTTCAGGGAATGGTGGTAGCTCCATTGCTTTTTGTAATTTATGTAAATGATTTGGATGTGAACATAGGAGGTATGGTTAGAAAGGTTGCATATGACAGCAAAATTGGTGGTGCATTGGACAGTGAAGAATGTTACCTCAGAATACAGTGGTATATTGATCACATGGGGAAATGGGCTGAGGGGTGGCAGGTGGAGTTTAATCTAGATAAATGTGAGATGCTGCATTTTGGAAAGACAAATTAGAGCAGGACTTTTACACTTAATGGTAAGTTCCTGGGGAACATTGCCAAAAAAGACACATTGGAGCTGAAAAATGTGTTGCTGGAAAAGAGCAGCAGGTCAGGCAGCATCCAAAGAGCAGGAGAATTGACGTTTCGGGCATGAGCCCTTCTTCAGGAATCCAGCATCTCCAGTCCTCACTTTCTCCTAAAAGACACATTGGAGTGCAGGTTCATAGTTCCTTCAAAGTTGTGTCTCAGATGGATAAGATAGTGATAAAAGCATTTGGTATGCTTGCATTTATTGGTCAGAGCTTTGAGCTTTGGAGTTTGGAGGTCATGTTGTGGCTGTACAGTACATTAGTTAAGCTACTTTTGGAATACTGCATTTAACTCTGGTCTCCTTGCTATATGAAAGATGTTGTTAAACTTGAAAGGGTTCAGAAAAGATTGACAAGGATGTTGCCAGGATTTGAAGGAGCTATAGGGATAAGCTGAATAGGCTGGGGCTATTTTTTTCTGCACTGTCAGAAGCTGAAGGATTGCCTTATAGAGGTTTATAAAATCATGAGGTTCATGGATAGGGTGAATAGTCAAGGTCATTTTCCCAGAGTAGGGGAGTCCAAACATAGAGGGCATAGGTATAAGGTGAGAGGGAAAAGATTTTAAAAAGGACCTAAGGGGCAGCATTTTCAGACAGAGGGAGCTGCTGCAGGAAGCGGTGGAGGTGGATACAATTACAACATTTAAAAGGCATCCAGATGAATATATGAATAGGAAGGGTTTGGAGGAACATGAATCAAAGATTGGCAAATGGGACTAGATTTATTTTGGATGCGTGGCCAGCATGGATGAGTTGGACCGAAGGGTCTGTTTCTGTGCTGTACATCTCTATGACTCTCTGACTATAACTTATATGGCATTATTTATGATATTAGTTTGAATGGAGTTTAAGGTGTGTCTTCAAGGAGAGGAAGGAGTTCTTTGATATGGAATTCAACAGCTGTGCTATAGATTGCTAAAGGTACAATTAGCTGAGCAGTGCAAAGAAATAGGAAATGCACAAAAGTCTAGGGTCAAAAAAATGTACAGTTTAGAGAGGTTTATTGGCTTGGAGAGGAGGTCTTGTGGAGTGATAGTAATGTATCTCCCTCTGAAGCAGAAGCTCTGGTATGTGATTGAGTCTCCCTACTCGAGGACTTGATGACCATGGAAAGTAGTGTTATGTCTGGCCAGATCCTTCCAACACATCCAATAACTGGGGGCATGAGTAGGAGAGATGTTTGGTCATCCTTGCGATGGAATGAATTTTGAGCCTTTACCATCATTATTCAGAATTACAACAGGCATATGAAAGCTTTTTTTTCCACGGAAAAGTTTCCTCATTGGAGTCTGGTCGGATCAGTTGGTTGGATAGTTGATATGAATTAGATTACTGCTAACACTAATGGGTTTTATCCCCAATCTAGCTTGGGTGGATTCTGGGCCATACACTACTGTGATGGGGCTGGTGGAGATGTGGTTTGAATCGCCCTTTGGTAAAAGACTACAAAGAGAACAAATAGGAGGTTGCAAATTCAGGGAGGCATTTCAACATTAGGGTGAGTATTTTAATTGACACATTGGGAAATCATGGGTTAAAGTAGGTCACCAAGAAAAGAGGACATGTGGTCAGGAAATAGTGCAGTATTTACAAGGGAATGAGGAATAGAGATTCAACAAGCTAAAGAGTGAACAGTGGAAAGCTGGTGAAAAGGAGGTTGGAGTGATCAAGTCTGGAGTTGGCAAAGGCTGGGATGATGACTCCAATAGCAGTTATGAATTGACTTATGGGAAGAGGTGATTTACTTTGCTGAAGTTGCTAACAATTTGGTTCAGTTTGAGGCAATGTTCTAGGAGGGGGAGCAACTCACTGACAAGAATATTGAACCTGTAATAATGCCAAAGTCAATGGTTCTGCTGGCTGCTTACCAAGAAATGCACTTACCACTTTGACTTTCAGTGAAGCTGTCATGATAAATGTATCATTCTTTCACCATGTGCTATGTCATTTAAAACCAGTGAGTGGAATCTTTCCAGACCCTAAACAATGTGGGCCATGGTGAGAAATTGGAGAGAGTCCCATAAAAATTTGAACAAGGCCTATCTTGATTTTGAGAGCAACTGGCAACAAATATCAATGGATTTCTGGCCATTGAGACAAGATTCTCACTGCCAAGGGGTGGGATGTTTATTAATGTGGATTATTGCATGTTATCTCCTTTATTAATTCCAAATCCTGCCTCACTAATATGCAGTTTCCTCTCTTGCCTCCCACTGAGAGGAAATTAGACACTGTGAATTCCCAACATAACAGTCAGAACAGTACCCCATGACTTCAGCTTACTGTTTGCTGCTCCAGCCACCATTTTGGACACCTGGTATCAATATCTCAGGGCTGACTCCAATGGTAGCATGCTCACGTACCCCCACATTCATGGACACTGTTATCGAACAATTGCTCATCTCTCACAATACTTATGGCACACTCTGAGCCATTTGCAGGACACTTCCATTCCATTTTAAGGTGTACTAGCAACTAGAATTGCTGTGTTACACCTTTGACTGCTATGGCTTCTCAGCCAGAGCCTAAGATTCAGTTTTCTTTTTCTTTCATTCATTCATTCATTCCATTCATTGTATTCATGGCAGCACCACTGACTAGCCCAGCATTTATCACCCATCCCTAGTTACCCACGTGGACAGTTAAGAGTCAATCATGTCCAATGTGAGCTTCCTCCACTTGTTTGGGACTATGCAATGGGTGGATTGTGTTTATGTCCATCTTCATGGGCAAAGGCAAGGTCTTCACTTCTGCCAGAAAGCCTCCTGCTGGAAAGTGGGACTAGTGTAGATTCAGTGTGCTTTTGGCTGTATAGACCCAATGGGCCAACAGGCCTTAGCTGTATTGTATGATTCTATGACAAGCAGGCCACTGAAAGTGCAAATGCATGAAACAGACAATTGCAAAATGCAACTACACTTCCCTTGGATTCATGTCCTCATGCATACAGCATTCAAGTATTTGGGGTTCAAATGCTTATCAGTAAAAATGTCCATGCGTCATTAATCCTTGTGAATTACATATAAACAGTGCAATGTAGCATAAAAGATAATCACCGACTTTAAATGAGGCAGATATTGGTCATACGACAGTTCTTGCATCACTCTAAAGGTGCTGTGAGACCTGGAACCAAGTCTATTTCCAGCTACACTGTGATTGTTATGATATTGTATGCAATGAGAGCTTTCATAACTTACAGAATTTCTACAGTGTGGAAGCAGACCATTCTGATCATACTGACCCTCTGAAGAGCAGCTCATCTAGACCTACCCCCATAATCCTTCATTTTCCATGGCTAATCCACCTAACCTACACATCTTTGGACTGTGGGAGGAAACCAGACCAGTCAGAGGAAAGTTACACGGACACGGGGAGAATGTGCAAACTTCACACAGACAGTTGCCCGTGGGTAGAATCAAACCGAGAACCCTGGTGCTATGAGGCAGCAGTGCTAACCACTGAGCCACTCTGTGGCCTAACTATTGGGGAACTGCGATGGAAAGGGTTCAGAGCTCATGGAATAATCCCGATATGCTGTTCGGCATTGATCACTTAGCTAGAGCAGCATATCTACAAAGTAGGTGCTTATCTCAAAACACCATGATAACTCGATACACAGCTCTCATTGAATGTGTCATTGTTTGGAAGAGTGTGCACAATTGACCTTTGCAGTGTGTGCTAGTCTAGACACTTCTCAGAGCTAAGAACCTATCCTGTTTTTTTCTTTTCAAGCGCAGGTTTTTGCCAGCAAGAGTGATGGAACCAGCTACAGTTGGAATGCTTGTCACTGTGGCTGCTTTGCTAAGAGGAAGGAGCAGAAGGAGAAGCAAGTTACCACATAGGGTGACACGCAGCTAGCTCAGCTAAAGGTCAGAGCTGTACAGCCCCTCAGGATGTGACAAGGCAATGGGAGGTCCAGAATCTTTCACCTTCAAATCTATTTCCTGCCCTTTCCTCATAATCGTTGAATCCTCTACTGATCAAGAATCAACTTATCTCCTCCTTAAATGTCAAGATTGGGGTGGAATTCAGCTTCCCCCACATGTGGGGCACCTTTGATTGCACGTGCATGACACTGAGGGGATAATATCAGAATGTAGTGGAATTCATCAATACAAAGAGTTCCATTCCCTCAACGTCCTGGTGATCTGTGATCGCTTCTCAGAGGTGTCTGCCCAGCAGCCCGGTAGTTACCTTAACTCCTTTATCCTGGAGAACTCTCATGTTCTTGATGCATTTGGAGATCCAGAAGTCTTGCAAGGCTGGTTACTAAGGTCAAAAAGGCTACCCTTCCATTTATGCAATTGTCTAATTTCTCCTTAACTGTTTCTCTGCTATTTGTCTCTTTTACTCCTTATGGCAGTGTGTTCCATATTGTTATTCATTTTGGGTAATGAAGCTTGTCCTGAATTTTCTAATGGATTCAGTAAGTACTTCCTTATATTCATAATGTCTAATTCTGGATTAAATTACAATCTCTTCTATTGCATTAAAGTCCCCTTTTTGGTAATTCTTCTGCCTTTTCTTTCCCAGAAAATGCAGTACCAGTTTCTACAGTCTTTTTCCTTAGTTCTGATTATTATGGCTATGTGTCTGCTTTCAGTTTTAGCAATGCTTCTATATGCTTTTTACAATGTGGAGACTAGAACTGTGCGCAATCATCCAAAAATGGCAAGCATGTCTAGTCAAGGTTTATACAAATTCAGCATAACTTCCCTGTTGTTCAATTCTATCACTGAGAAAATGTACCCGAAAGATGGTTTACTTTTTTTTTAAAGTCCTGTGTCACTACATGCAGTGATGTACATCGAATATTTGGTCTCTTTGTTCTTCCTGTCAAAATATACATCTCATGCCATGAACTGATGTACATTTGTCAATTATATGCCTGTGCAGCAAGTGAATTAAATTTTCAAGCCTCTTATGGTATCCTTCCTTTGTATTGACTGCACTTCCAAATTCGATGTTGTGTGCACATTCCAAAATAACACATTTCATTCACCAGGTTCAAGTCATGGATGTAACATTATAGATCTTTAAGAAAGTAGAACATAAAACAGTACAGCACAGGAACAGGCCTTCTGACTGAACATGGCACCAAGTTAATCCCTCCTGCTTGCCCATGGTTCATATCTCTCTGTCTCTTGCTTCTCTAAAAGCTCTATAAATATTGTATCTGCCTTGACCACTACCCTTGGCAGCACATACCAGTGCTACCCCTACCACTCTCTGTGAAAAAAATGTGCCCCTCATGTCTCCTTTGAACTTGCCCCCTTACCTCAAATGCATGCCTTCTAATATTAGACATTTCAACTCTTGGAAAAAGATTCTGAAGGTCAACCCTATCTCTGCCTCTCACAATTTTTAAAACATCAAGCAGGTCTCCCCTTAGCATCCGCCGCACCAGAGAAAACAATCCAACTAAGTCCACCTCTACTTATAGCTTATGCCCTCTAATCCAAGCAGCATCCTGGTAAACCCCTTTTGCACCCACTCCACAGCCTCTACATTTTTCCTGGTGTGTGTTGATCAGAATTGAATATAATACTCCAAGTGCAGTCTAACCAAACTTTCATAAAGGCACAACATAACTTCCTGACTCTAAGGTGTATCTTTTTCTAGTTGAATGGATTCCCTTAATTTTTTTTTGCCTTATAGCCAGCTTGCCATCCATTCTGTTACTTGTCGCATGAGTCCACATGCTCTTATTTAGACCATGGGTATACTTGTCAAAAATCCATAATTACATCGACTGCATAGACCTTGCTATTCTTTCTGTTACTTCTTCAAAGAACTGAATGAGGTTAGTCAAGCATGACTGTCCCTTTTGAAATCTGTGCTCACTGCTCTTTGTTAAAGGTTTTCAGTTCCTAGATTTTTTTTCCCTATTACACCTTCGGGCAAAGATTCCATTATCTTTCCTACCACTGACATTAAGCTAACTGGTCTATTGCTTCTGGATATGTTCCTTCTCCTTTTCAAATGTGGGAGTAGGAAAAACTGTGAAAAGGGATTAGTATGAAAAATACTGTCATGGATGCACCTAAAAATGTTAATCATCGAAATGCAAACTGAAGTATGCTCTCTCCAAATAATCTACCATTAATTCATCATAAAATTCCTAAAATATGTTTGTTGCATTTTGTTTCAATAGTACAATTGATTTCAAAGATAATAACAGCTGCATTCTCCTGGCATTCACAAAATGCTCAAATCTTATTCTCGTGTTTTAGAAAGTCAGTAGAAATGTCAAATTCTCTATTAAATAGCAGGTCGGTATGAGTTTATCCGATCAGTCCTCCTCATCTGTTGTGGTTGCACTGAAGAAGCTGTTTATCTTCAGTAGGGCATTTGTACCTGATTGGCAGTAATTAAATTAGCTCCTGTAATGTAAAAACTGGATATGGTAAACATGATTTTTTTAAAAATTCAGTAGATATTTATTACAACTTTTGGTATCTACATTTATTATAATCACAGGCACTGATGTTTCCAGGCCAGTCCAAAATAATAGTTGCAAACTATTTCACATTTCTCTTCGCATCTCATGCTACAAGTGGTATTAAGATGGAGACCGAGAGCTTTATAGATTAGATTACTTACAATGTGGATACAGGCTCTTCGGCCCAACAAGTCCACACCGACCCGCCGAAGCAAAACCCACCCATACACCTACATTTGCCCCTTACCTAACACTACGGGCAATTTAGTATGGCCAATTCACCTGACTTACACATCTTTGGACTGTGGGAGGAAACCGGAGCACCCGGAGGAAACCCACGCAGACACAGGGAGAACATGTAAACTCCACACAGTCAGTCGCCTGAGTCGGGAATTGAACCCGGGTCTCTGGCACTGTGAGGCAGCAGTGCTAACCACTGTGCCACCGTGCCGCCCACAAAAATCAGTCACATGATATGATACATTGATGGTATGACAACTTTTCCTAATCTAGTGATCATATGCCTATCTGGGGAAGTTTTTCTATTTGCTATTGCTTGACAGCTTGGATGTCTTGCTGCTGATTGTTGCTATGCAACATCACTGCACCAATCATTACTCACTCTCTTTGTGCATAATGGGCCCGCTGTAAATGGTTTCTATCTTTCACATTGTAGCACTTTAATGAGTAAAGACTACATATGTACGGGGCTGGTTGCATTATCTTAGAAATCTTTGCTAGTGCCCAACTATTTGTTACTTAATTTCTGATATGCACTCTTCATCTGGTACATAGTATAACAGTTCTGCGCCTGTTCATTGTGTATCCCCACTTGGTAAGGTCAGAGACAAAAAAAAGCGGATGCTGGATTCCAAAGTAGACAGTCAGGAGGCTGGAAGAACACAGCAAACCAGGCAGCATTAGGAAGTGGAGAAATCAATATTTCAGGTGTAATCCTTCTTCAGGGCTTGGGGTGGGTGTAAGGGGAAGGGTGATGAGTTGGGGACAGCTGAACACAAGTAGAGGGTATGACTTGGTTGGTTGATGAGAGGAATGAATTCCAGTTGGTGGATGGGAGGAAGGGTTAATGAGTGGAATGGGAGGGAGGGGCAGGGAGGTGCTGGGAAGGAACTTGGGGGATGGGAAGTGAGGTCATTTGACAATAGAGAACTTAATGTAAGACCATGAACACTTATCTACCAACTTATGCTATGCTGGGAAGAGTAGGCTCTTCTCTATTTATGTTGTACAGAAACGCAGCAATGCAACTTGAAATCCTTATTTTGATTCTTAATGCTTAATGAGCTTGGATTTGATTGTACATACTAGACCACTTTATCACTTGACTATTTTTAAAAATAGAGAATAGAGGATGTGACTTGGGTCACATGTCACTGAGCTCAAGTCTCAAAATGGTTTGCCGGTGAACTGTGGTCAGTTGTAAGTTGGCTCCATTGAGGTTATGCCAAGTAAACTGAAAATAGGTATCATTATTTCAGCAATGGTTGAACTCATCATATTGCTAAGTTTTTGAACGATGCAAAATTTGGAGAAATAATCTGTCACAATTTTCCTTATCCACTGTGAAAAGGTCAGTTGCAACTTTCATTCAAAAAGTAGATGGAAAGGTTTCTCTGCTGCTGAGATTGATATATTTTGCATGCCTCACATATAGTCATGGGTCATTGAATATCCCGCTTCATCTGTAGCCAGTACTCAAATTCATGTGATAATAGTCTGTGCACACGATATCTATGTATCCCTGTTGTCATGTGGATACAATATTCTGGAATAATATTTTTGACATTCGGACTTGCTTGCCTTTGAAAATGCCTTAGAGACAAAAAAACTGCAGTTGCTGGAATCCAAAGCAGACAGGCAGGAGGCTGGAAGAACACAGCAAGCCAGGCAGCATCAGGAGGTGGAAAGTCAACATTTTAGGTGTCACCCTTCTTCAGGACTGGGGGTGGGTATAGGGAGAGCTGCAAATAAATGGGGTAGCAGGGGGAGGATGGTCAAGTGGAGATAGGTGGAAGACAGGTAGAAGATACGACCTGGTTGGTCAATGGGAGGAATGAATCTGATTGGTGGCTGGGAGGAGTGGAATGGATGAAAATACCTTTGCAGTGTCATATCAAGCTCATCGCTGCATGTCCAACATGAATGAATCTTCTCAGGAACCTTTTCAATTGTCAGACCATCCTTGGTCTTCTGCAGCTCTTATAGTTGCGCATATTGAATGGTGCTAATTAAAACTTTTCAACTGGCTTAAAGTATAACAGATGTAGCTTTAGACCACATTCCAATTTATAACATTGAGTGTCCAACAATCCTATCCATATGGAATAGAATTTTGCCAAATGATAGCCCAAATATAGCTGTTGGAAACTGTCCCATCGAAATGGCATCCAAATGTCGTGAGATCTTGGGATTCTTCTGCTGGACAGACAGACAAGTAGAGATGTTGCAGATATGGTTTCATGAAGAACCTCACCCTGAAAATTTTAAAAGTTAATTTTTCCAGTGCCCATATTTAACATGGATACATTTCAAAGGAAATTTTGAGGGCCATTGGACTTTAGCATGCTCTTATGTTGCCAACCTTCATTAAGATGCATGTGATGGAGCAGTACCAATCTGAATTGTGGTTGAACTTCCCAATGGTACATTCCACTTCATTTCATTAAGTTCCAATTGAATTTGGACACTATTTCCTTGGAACATTGATAACTGGGATTGCATCATCCTTCAGATGCAATATTACATGACCCTTAAAATTGCCATCATGTCAAAGAGATCTGAGTCCAGCTTTTTGAGACTGTTGGCTGATTTTGTTTGTCTCAGCAGGTCTGTTCCACTGCTGTGGGGTGATTGGACCTCATGAGTTGCATCTACATTGAGATCTGGTAGTTCTGTCACTGCTGGCCCATTAACATGCAGCAGATTGAAGATTTTGGGAAGCTCAGATGAACTTGCATATTGGCACTGTAGAGAAAAGGTCATTATATGCTACCAGATGATCTCTTGTAGGGTTGCAACATAGAACAACACTTGATGGAACACATGTTCTTCTCGATCCATGGCAGTAATATGTTGACATTACACCTGTATCATTGTGAGTTGTCAGGGAGTATTTACCCTGAAAGTAGTAAAAGCTTATGATTACTTTATATCATTGACATGCTTTATGAGATACATACTATAAAAAGCTTGGTCGTCTTCAGAAATTTGCTTTTCACTTTGTTGATTGTGTACATCAAAATATTGCCATGAGTGGATATTGTTTAGTCTGGCCTTGCTGCCAATATTGTGGAATTGTGGTATTGTTTGCAGATATGAAGAAATGCTGGACAATATTTGGATGGATGTGACGAACTACATCTATGACAAGTCTTGCTGTTTGGATATACTTTGCTGACAATAGCAACAGTGCTGCCTCCACCTAAAGCATGCAATTGATATTGGACTTCCGCAATGGTTTTGAGATGGACTCCGTCTTCATGCAAGAATCAACCATAGGGCTCTTAGTTTTGTCCAGTGATCTTTCCTGATGACATTGATTGGCACACAGACAATTACTAAGTTCATGAGATCCTATGCAAGTTCTTTAGAGAAAACACATTCATGATCTTTGTTATGGTATCAGGCAACTAAGTCTATTTTTTGACTCTTGAACTTTTTTTCTCTATACGACATGAGTTAGAAATACACCAGCCTTAAAAATGATTCCTGCCTTGAGCTGGTCTTTATTTAATCACCACAACATCGTGCAGAAGATATTTACAAGGATATTGCTAGAACTCAGCAGTCTGAGTTATCGGGAGAGGTTGGACAAGCGAGGACTTTTTTCTTTCGAGTGTAGGAGACTGAAGGGGGGATCTTATAGAAGTGTATAAGATCATGAGAGGCATGGTTAGGCTGAATGCACACAGTCCTTTTCCCAGGGTTTTGGAATTGAGAACTAGAGGACAGCAATTTAATGTTAGAGGGGAAAGAATAAAAAGGAACCTGAGGGGCAATATTTTTTCACAGTGTGTAGTACGCATAATGGAATGAGCTGTCAGCAGAAATAGTTGAGGTGGGGGACATTAACAACATTTAAAAGGCATTTGGACAAAAAGGAAAGGTTTAGAAGTATTTGACTCTTTGACTCTCTAGATCTTTTTGATCATCCTCAGAAAGACTGAATGGAGTTATTCTGTGAAGCCTATCCTTGTGGGTTAGCAAGCATAATTTTCAGAGAACTTCTCTTGGGATCATTTATTGTTTGATCTACAAAGTAAAACTGCATACGTTGTTTAAATAGTTGTAATTCAGTGAAGATGTCTCTTCTTGCTCAATCCATAATTAAATGTGATTGCTTCCATTTCTTGCTGAAGCTTTTGTTTATAGCAGTAGAGTACAGAATTCTTTTTGACATGAACCTGGCTTACTGTTATGCCCTTTTGTTTTTTTTTTCTTTATTTTGCTTCTATGTGAAGATTGTGATTATAGTCCTTTCAGTGCCATGCATGTACTGTCAATGGTATTGTATGCCTGAGGGAACCCAGCTAGGTACCCAAATCCTATTGGCTGGACTGCAGCACTGACATCATCTCAGGAGAACACAGTGAGTCTCTGTATTCTTGCACCGATGGTGTCAGTCACTGTCCTGATGCATTTTGGGTGTATGATTGCAACTCGCCATTGCTCCCTGGAAGGAACTAGTCACATTGATGCTAAGCATTGCAATGACCTTCACAGCTACTGAAAGAGAATGGTCTCTCCGTCCTGCAGCCCTCAGGTCTTCCTCCAGCAACCACCACAGTTTGTAGCCAGGTACTGGGACATATAGAAAATGTGCTGCTCATCCATCCCCAGGCAATAAAATTGGGGCCATAAAACCGTGGGCCTCCATGCATCCTGAGGGTCTCTGCATCAGTGACCTCTCTCTGAGTTGGGTGCTCTTCATCCTCTGCAGGTGGAACTATTGCTTCTCCTGGGCTTGGAGTCAGTGCTGCTTCTCCTGCATCAATTTTCACCTTCACAGGTAGATACCACAGTGACCTACAGTCTACCACTGGTTGGCACCATGCCTATAGGTGGAATAAACCACATTTCACACAGAAGAAGTTCCTTAGATCTCAGAACAACAACCCTCCAGATAAGGGCTGATCACAGTTTGCCACACAGTGTGAAGTGGATATCATCTACATTGAACTTCAGCATACTGACTGTGCCGCACAGGCAGCCAATTGTGAATAGAGCTGCCTATCACGCAAAACCACCTTCCAGGCCCTATGCTCTCATCAAATGCTGAATCTCACGCTGCATTCTGTACAATCGTAACACTTACATGACAGATGAAGAGCCAAACTAACTTACATCATACAGGACTCTTGAAGGTGGAACTATGAGTAGTTTTCTTACAACAAGCACTGGCCTTTTGAAGCATCATTGCTTCTTACGTCAGCACCTTTGACATGCCCAAGTACAACTTGCCAGCACCAATGAAGTGTAGCAAATCACTTTTCACCAACATCTGACCTCTAAGTATCCTCAATCGGATTGCATATGAAATAGGCGTTGCAATGATTACAAATCTAATGCAGCTGCATTTTGTAAATGGCTGCTTCATGTTTTTGTCAGTAATAATCAACAAATGTGAATTGTCCACTTTCAACTTTCAAACTGACATTTCCTTCAGCCACCTGGCCATCGGTTCCATTACTTTCTAGGAGCACTTCAAGTCTAGAGAAGGGAAAATGTGGGCCGGCAACACAGGTCGCACCTGACACTGACATTATTGGTTCCCACCTGGTCACCAGATACCCTCCCCAGAGCCTCCATATGCCCCTTTACCTCACACTACTTAATCAGCTCATTTTGACCAATTTCCCAATGCGGACACATTCAACTTCATCTACAACTGTTCTCTCTGCTCCCTGAACCCCAGCATGACATCTTACATATGCCATTGCTTTTCTTTTACATTCTCAAAAGCACTATGAACAACCTGTCTGTGTGCTGTAAACAAACGCCCCTTGAAAGCCCCATTAGTGAAAGTTTTTGGCTTTGTGAAAAGTCGATGAATTAACAGGCATGGCACAGCATTGCAAGGCCAGGCAAGAGTTAGTATGGATGATGTAAGTATGTACATAGGTGCAAAATGATTGAGTACTAAGAGAGAAAGAGTGCAGCCTGGTCCAGTTGTGAGTTGGATGCATGTCTGTGCACATAAAGTACCCCTGCTGCTCTCTTCTCAATGATGATGGGCCCTGCAATGCAGGTCTGTGGCATGTCCGAAGCCTTCCAGAATATCTGCCCTGGTGGTTGAGATGGGTTGACAGATACCAGATGCCATTGTCTGTGAATGAAAGGTGTATCTGGCTTATGCCCATGGATCATACCCTAAATATTGTTGCCCAGTGTCCAACATGGAGGCCATTCAAAGCAAGTGGAAAACTGATCCTGCTGAGTACATACTCTGGTTTCCTTGTCAAGTTGTACCCAATGTCCAGCTCGTTAGCTGAGTTTGGTAATATTAATGAGGGGAGTTGTGACCTTAAGCAAGCATTGATCTCCATTAATTGGAATTTTGCCACTGCCGACCAAGAATTTCAACATGCTACTAATGGAAAGCATAAACGATGGAGTGTGATGATCTAGACATTGAGATGGACCGCTCCACATTTGTTGGCCAATTCTGACAAACATCTTGCCATTGCCCACAGTGGTCAGATTTGTATAAGATTCCACTCTTGGACTTTCTGTTTGTATATGCTTTAAACTTGAACTAGTAAAGAGGTAAGACTGCCTCCTGGCAGTTTAATTTGTAGATTGGTACCGATATAAACTGATACTGTTAATTTTCCAAAATGCTTTGATGTCGAGCATTGTCTAATATTCAGTGATTTCCAAGCATCTGGAAACATGATCTTGGAGTTTATCATAAGCAATTACTGTAGCTAAGCACCGAGCAACCCTCACAACTTATCATCAATGCAGTGTGCACTCTTCAGCAGGATTCCAGGTGTTCACTCTGGGGAGGCAACGCCCTAATGGTAGCAGTGCTGGAATATTAATCCACAGACACAGGTTCTGGGGACCCAGGTTCAAATCCTGGTGTGGCAGATGGTGATATTTGAATGTAATGATGACCATGAATCCATTGCTGCTTGCCAGGAAAAAGCTACCTGGTTCACCATTGTCCTTTAGGTAAGTTAACTGCTATCCTTACCTGGTCTGACCTACATGTGACTCCAGACCGCTTAGCAGTGTGGTTGATTCTCAACTGCTCTCTGGGATAGACAATAAATGCTGACCTAGCCAGTGATATCCTTGTCCTGTGAATGTGTTTATTACTGATGATGCAATATTTATGTTAGGTAACTTAAGAATGAGAAGTGGATGATGTCTGCAAAGATTTAATAGATTTTTATGAGATCTCCTTGAATCTATATATGTTACAATCACAGGCACTGCTGTGACTTTGTTTCTACTGAGTAACTTGGTTACAAACTGCTCCATGTTGTTCTGTGTGCGGTCCTAGTAAGATGGAGATTGAAACCTTTAAGTTAATGGGGAAGCATTCTGTGATACAGCAATGGTATCGTAAGTATATCACTTTTAGTTGTAAGACATTACACATTAGTCATGCATTACCTTAAATCTAACACTGTTTTACACTCTAGTTAAAATAATAAGAAAGACTAATTATAAATAAACATCGAGGCAGTGCTGTCAATTGCATTGGTGGCAGCGATTCCTACAAAATATATTTCTGGATCTGAGCTAACATTTAGAGACAAATCACTGAATGAATGTGAGAAATCTCTACACAGCTAAGGAGAGGAAATTGAGAAGTGATGAGGAAGTGGAATAGATTTTAAGTTGAGTCAATGTGCGCCTGTAAAGATGGACCATTTGATGAGTAGATGGTACAAAGTGGTTAAAAACGTAAAAATGAGAATAGACAATGACAAGGTATTAAAAAGGAAGCGCATAAATAAATAAGTAGATGAAATTTAAAAGTTG
Source organism: Hemiscyllium ocellatum (assembly GCF_020745735.1). Taxonomy (NCBI): domain Eukaryota; kingdom Metazoa; phylum Chordata; class Chondrichthyes; order Orectolobiformes; family Hemiscylliidae; genus Hemiscyllium; species Hemiscyllium ocellatum. The sequence goes on along the minus strand of NC_083436.1, from coordinate 24,149,443 downwards.
TTTGATGGCCTTCAAAAGCCCTTGATGAAACAATTGGTTTCTGATGTCAAATTTAGGCTAACATAATTAAGGTAAAAACCTTGATCTCACTGTTTAAGTTATTTCTGCACAATCGTTATTTATTTTATACCAGTGGAAAACAAAATCATATTTATGACATTAGAGGGTAGCAATGAACACAGAACATAACAAATTGGATTCGCAAGCATGAAGCAGTTCTCCAGCTTCTGTGTAAAGAAGGATTAATGGCTGGTTGATCATAAGCTAGAACCAGAAATAGGTAGTTAAAGTACTAAATATGTAAAGTAGGATTAGGTGTGTAGCAAAAGCTGCAACCACAAACAAGTAATTAAGGAAGTTCTTAGTATTCTCATAAGGATTAAAGCAGACAAAAGATAAGCTAAGATTATGGATTTGAGTTAAAGCAATACTTACTGTTTAAAATTCAATGTTCCTTGAGATTTATTCTTGCATTCAACCTGAAGAAGATGGGCAAAATACAGGCATTTGCAAAAAACATTAAACAACTTGTATTTATTTAGTGTTATTCCACATCTCAGGAAATCCTTAAATGCTGTACAGCCAATTACATACTCTTCAAATGAAGCCAATATTTCACAGTTATAAAAAATGGCATCAAATTTGTTCACAGCAAGGCTCCATCATCAGTAATGTGATAACAATCAGATAATTTGCTTTTAAATGATGTTGATTGAGGGATATGTACAGGCCAGGCTCATCTTTGAAACAGAGGCACAGGAGCTTTTGTGTCAATTTTGTTTAATACAACCAGAAGATGTCACCTTCAACAGCACTTGTTTCCTTCAGAAAGACGACAGAATGTCAGCACAGAGCATGGGCTGTAGTTTCTGGATCTTAATTTGAAGGTCTAATTCCTATGAGCCCTACCATTTCCAAGAATCCTTATAGGCCCTTCGGACCAACAAGTCCACACTGACCATCCAAAGAGTAACCCACCAAGACTCGCTCCCCTACCTTATACGTACCCCTGACTAATGCACCTAACCTACGCTATTGGCAATTTAGCACGGCCAATTCACCTAACCTGCACATCTTTGGAGTGTGGGAGGAAACCATCAATCTGGAGTCAGACATAGGCTAGACCAGGGCAGGGTGGCAGTTTCCTTCCCTAAAGGATATTACTGAAACGGATTTTTTTTTCCCCCCAACAATCAGCAATGGATTGAAGGCCATAATTAGAGTCTTTAATTCCAGATACTTAATGAATTCAAATTCTACCATCTGCATGGCAGGATTCAAACTTAGGTCCCCTGTGCAGTTCTGGTTGCTACACAGATATGGAGGCCTTGGAGATGGTGCAGAAGGGGTTTCCTAGTAGTTTCCTGGGATTAGAGAGTGTATTAGCTATAAGGAGGGATTAGACAAATTTGGATTGTTTTTGCTAGAGTATCAGAGGCTGAGGGGGTGACCTGATAGAATTATACAGAGGAACCTTGATTATCCAGCATTCAATTATCCGAATATTCAATTATCTGGCAAGATTGCCGATGCTCATTTAAACTATGTTATCCAGCATTCAACTATCCGGAATGCGATTAACCGAATTAAATACTCCCCGCGCATGTCCTTCAGATAATCGAGGTTCCTCTGTATAAAGCTATGGGGGGTCGGGTGGAAATTTCAAATACTCAGGGCATAGGTTTATGGTGAGAGGAGATAACTTTCAAGGAGATGTGCTGGAAAGTGTTTTTACACAGAAGATGGTAGACTCCTGGAACATATTACCAGGGGAGATGTTAGAAGCAGATACAACAGCAACTTTTAAGAGACATTTCAACAGATACAGGCAGAGAATAGAGGGTCCGGACCATGTCCAGACAGTTGGGATTCATTTAGAATGGCATCTTGGTGGGCCAAGGGACATGTTCCTGTGTTGTACTGTTCCAGGTTTTATGTTCTATATCTCATTTACTATCAGTGGAAACTTATCTTTGCAGCTTAATGAAAAACTCAGATTTGAAATGGTTGACACTCACTGTTTTGGTTCTCTCAACCCTCCACCACCAGATTGTCACAGAATTGGGATTGTCACGTCCCTTCGGTGGGGAAAACCCCCAATGCTGACTGCCCATCCACAAACCAAGAGCATTGCAAAGCAAAGTCAAAAACAGGATGGCCATCTTCTGATCTTGTGAATGCTTCTGAGGTCAAAAACAAATTGTATAGCTGATACTCACTTAGGTGTTCCCATTAAAATCTGTTGCTTCCCCTTGACTCAATGAAATGTCAAAATTCCATGGCTTTTTCTTAGAGTCAGCCTTAAATGGTCTATGACCACTGGTGAGGCTGTTTCCCTCCCAGTGCAACTACACAATGCAACAGAAACATCACAAGCTTTGTACAGGTAGCACAGGTCCATATCAGATAGGCCTGTGCTTTTAAGACAGTGACGTGACAGCACAAGATGCAATGCTCCAGTATGAAGGGGTCTTTGATCACACTTATCTTTGATCACACTCTCCGTGTGAAGGGATCAGTGTAGCAGCTTAGATATATGTATGTATGTAACATCAATAAGTGTGAAATCCAGATTATGTGTGTACATCTGTGATATTGTAGCCACATAAATAGTATGAGAGTATGGTGCTGGAAAACCACAGCAAGTCAGGCAGCATCCGAGGAGCAGGAGAATCGATGTTTCGGGCATAAGCCCTTCAGCAGGAAAGGACTTAAGCTTAAGCTTAAACTGTCGATTCTCCTGCTCCTCGGATGCTCCCTGACCCGATGTGCTTTTCCAGCACACACTCTGATCTCCAACATCTGCAGTTCTCATTTTCTCTTACACAAATAATATTGTCAAAATAACTAGCGTCATAAATAAACTGCTAAACTATTTCAACACGAATCTGAATCTTTATTGTGTATCTTTTGTGGGCCAAAGCATAAAAAAAAACACAAAATGCATTAGCAATCTCAGACGATTTTTACTTGAAGTTTGAAAGAGGTTACACCTAGCATAGAATGGCATATTATGCAGTTTGCATAATAACCCAATACTCACCTTGGATGAAGGAATGCTTATTCATTTACAGGCCTATCTGGATATGACATCAGCAAGACATTCGATAATATAGAGATGACCAAGATGTCCTGGTCTTCATCTGGAGCCTATCCTTCTTTTGAATTGTTGGTTAATTGGGGGGTCGAGTATCTACCCTGTTGCATTCCGATACTGGAGACTTGAGAAATTGTTAGTGTGCATTTTCATTTCTGAGCAAATGCAGAGAATATTAACAGTTACAATTCTTGTCTGGTCAGCTTTTCACTCACCTGCCCAATTTTAAAAATACTTCTAGTGCATACTGACAATGCAATGGCTAATTTGTCATTATAAATGTCTGATATTCCTGTTTCCTTCTACTAAGAGATGCAACATCTATCCTTCATCCGCAGTTTTTTTGAACCAGCCTTTTTCTCAGATTTTACCAAAGTGTCCCTGGGAGAGACCTTGTTCTAAGTTTCCTATTTCCTTTCCTCTTCCTATATACTCTTTAAACTTAATAGCATGCTTTTAAAGATTACTAATAACTCAGTTTCATCTAAACTCACAGGTTTGAAGAGCCTGTACCTGTATTTTTGTTTTTGCTGCTGTTTACCTATTATTTACTATTTATGTAACTTAACTCTGTGACCTGCCTGTATTGCTCATAAGACAAAGCCTTTCACTGTGTCTTGGTACGTGACAATAAATTCAATTCAATTCAATGCAATTTGTCAGATCACAGATCCTTCTATATCCTTGATTATTTTAGCTTATACAGTTGGTGAGCCAAGTGACTGACTCCTGACTCTGGGAGAAAATGCCATAGAGAGACTAGACACTTTGCTCATGTACATTGAAACTTCTAAAAAGTTCCAATTTTTTTTAAGCTATGGAAATAATTTGTTTGAAGTTAGAGGTAAATTTACTCTGAGGTAAATAAGATATATTGTGACTCTATTCAAACGCAACACCTTGCAACTGAAATCAGCAGAATAAAGAATGTTAGCACTATCAAGAATAGTTGATACTCCTCTGACTGTAGTCCTTAGCTTTGTGCATTATACCTTTCCTAGAATTCAAATAGGATTCATCTCATGTCATCTCTGTCCAATTCTCCTTTAAAGCTACAGATGCTCGTCCTTCATCAAGATGGGAGCTCTTCTTATTTTGAGGGTATAAGCAATGATGTAGGAGAACCAGAAACATTAATCTTACCTCATTAAATTTCTTGCTGTGTGTCTGAATTTATTTTGAGGAGAGGGGATAGAAAACAGGGTCAAACTCAATGGGCACTCTCATTTCTTCCTCTGCTGTTCCTGAAAACTGAGCAATTCACCTCAGAGAAAATCACCCTCAAAAAATCAAAACACATTAAAGTTTTTCTTTGCTGCTAGAAACTGTCACCTGATGATTGATATTAATCATTAAGAATGGTGATAATTCCAATTTCCAGTTTTGTCAGCTGTGAGAGATGGATTAAGGAATACAAAAATAAATGGAGACATCAAGAGAGAAAAAGAATTGGATTCAATGCATGTTAAATAATGTTAAGTAAAAACAAAATATCTGGTCAAGTTGGTTGCTATGGTGCATTTGTTTTTGAAAAAAGAGATGGTTCAAGAAATGTTGAAAGGAAGTGAGTGTGCTCTGAGTTGCTGTCCAGGCTTATATTTTATCTAAGTTGTTTTCTCTGTTTCACATTGAATCAGAAACATCCATTATCCAGCACAGAACTCTCAGCTGCTGGATTTCTGCTGAACAAATCCTCAAGCATAACAAACTCCAAGATTTCTCTTACTACTGTAGTGACTGGGAAAATAAATCAACATCTTTATACATTAAAGATTACTGACGTATTCTGTAATGATGCTGAGGCAGAAAGTAAATATGCCATTAGTCTATCATACTCTAAATGTGGACTAACTTTTTGTGATAAATTGTTGGAAAATGAGCAGATGATTCTTTTGAATCATTGTACAATAAGCACTCTCTCTAATATTGCCTTTAGGATTCTTAATAAAGCAAATTTTAGCAAAGTCTGAGTTACAAGAGGGTCACATCAAAGTTCAGTTTACCAGCTTGAAGCCAAAATAAAAGCACAATAAGTTTTTTTTTAATTCACACTGTTATTTGAAGCTTAGGCTACAGTACTCACCACACAACATTAAACTGGAACATTGGCAGATGGTGACAGAACATTGGCAGATGGTGACAGAACATTGGCAGATAGTGACAGAATCTTGGCAGTGTTTTTTTTAAGTATTACCTCATGGATGGCTTGGCTTTGACAGTGGTACAGTGAAGTACCAAGCGGATCACACCATGACATGGTTTGGTTTCCACAGGAATGAAGACTGGATTTGAAATGGATATGGGCTAAATTGCCTAGAGTGTTCAAGGATGTGCAGGTTAAGTACATTAGCCAGAGGTAAGTAGACGATAATAGGGTATGGGAATGGGTCTGAGTGGTTACTTTTTGGAAGGTCGTGTGGACTTGTTGGGCCAAGGGCCTATTTGTACACTTTAGATATTCTATGATGGATTCTATGAAACCAATTATTGGGAAGCTAACTAATAAAGTAAAGATTGAATAAAGACCCAGTGCAACTCACAGAGCTTAAACACTTTCTGAAACATGCAGCAATGGGAGGAGGATTCAACCTACAATCTGCAGTAAACTGTTGGTTGCAGCAGGCCTTGCGGACAGAAATGCTGGGCTTCATGAAGAGATGAGATGAGATAGCAAAGATGACTTTTAATGCACTCACTCAAGAGCATGCCACAGACTAGAATTGCATTCACCACATTGATGGGTTTTCAGGTGAGAGAGCTAGCATTCCTTCCAATTTTCCCTCTGCACTCTGTCTACTTCTGTCTACAATTTTACGAGTGATGAGCGAGACCCAGGGTGCACACTCCATTCCATTTGATTATTGGGAGCAGAAGGGCCTCCACCAACACTGCCTCAGGTTTGAACCTGGCAGGAGGTGTTCAGGGAAAGTTTGCTCTGCTCATACCTTAGAGGGACAATCTCTAACAATCTCCTCATTTCCACATTTCCTACAAGCTGTACCTTACCTCCAGTGCTGGCCACCTCTGACACTGGTGCTGCTGAGACTACAGACCTACTGGCCAATCAAATTGCTTGGCAGATCTGAAGGAAAAGATTGGATAAAGTAGTGAGCAGAATTTCAAGCTCCAGCCAATTACTATTCCTTGAAGCATTAAATGACTTTCAGACTGATGTGATTGCAGAAGTTTCCCTGTCAATTCTTTAAGTGGCCAGAAGAGGAACTCCACCACCTGAAAAATCCTACCCATGGCACTCCTCTCCCAATTAACAACTGGAACCATAAATATGCAGCTTGAGAAAACTTAGAATACAAGGTTGAATAAATTTCAAATTTCAAGAAATGACTTTCCATAAATATTTCAATAGCAGGGGGCGAGGAGAACGAAGAGAAACATATGTGGGAGTTTCTGTCCCACTAGAAAGAGTCCTTGTCTTTCTGATTCAATAGTTCTACCATTCAAAAGAAAATTGTCTGCTGATTAGCCACAAGATCAAGCTAAGAGTCAACCAAATCACTGTGTTCTATTATTTTCCCTGTGTATTTAATTGCACAAATCAGTCTTAATGTTAATTCCTGGTCCAGCAGTGAGGAACTCTATTGTGGTTCAATTTGATTTGAACTGATCTCTAGGGAGCCTAGAGATAGAGTTAAACCTTGAAAATCTTATGTGCTAGGAAATTGTAACAAGCAGATTACAATCATGCAGCTCCTTGAAGACATCTTGGCTGTGATTGAAATTTACTCTAATCGAGTGCAGTCTGCTGAATTCGCAACACAAAGAAAATCCGTTTCCAGGGTTGTGCCACTGTCTACAGATAACAAATAAAAACAAAGTCGAGCTAAACTACTTGAAACAAAGCGGTGTTGGTTCCAATTTTACAACTAATATTCGGTAAATATATTTTCAAATTGCAAATTTATTCACATATAGTGCATATGCACCCTGTTATGACAACTCTTTTTAAAATCATTTTTATCAAACATTATCCGTCACAAAACAATCATAGATTAACTCTAACCATCCCAATTTTCGTTTTTCTTTTACATTGGCTGTAAATTTGGGGAACTGTATATTTATTTCTTGAATGCAGCTCAGTGGTAGTACCTACAACTCTCAACCACCTTCCCCCTCTACATTCCCGATGAAGGGCTTATGCCTGAAACGTCGATTCTCCTGCTCCTCCGATGCTGACTGACCTGCTGTGCTTTTCCAATGCTACATGATTCAACTCTATATGTTAGAAATACAGGTAGCTGTAAAATTTAAGTACAAATGCTGACAAGTGCGTGTAACACTGAGGAACTGTTGCATTGGTAAAGAAGCCTGCTGTGTAGTGAGATGCTAATGCAGAATCTCTTCTGTCCTCTTCAACAAAGGAGAAGACTAATTTCAAAGAAGTGCAAGGACTTTTTTTTTTGTCAATATTTATGCCTCAGCATCAGTGAATAGATTATCCAATCATTATCATTGTTGTGTGGGAATGCTTTGTCACTATATTGGATGTGCCACTGCTGATGATACATGTTGCTATCACATTCCTCTCAAAATGGAAGAAGCTACAATGCTTGCTTGGTGTAGTATGATAAAGGAAAACTACTTCCTCATCTAAAGAGAAGAGTTTCTTATAATTAACAAGATAATGACGGTTACATATTTGGAACTTGTTAGAGGTTATATTTATATGATAGACACTATCACAGAGACTTTGAGGAGGACCAGCTGTTAGGTATCAGTTCTTTGAGATTCTAAACTGTTATGCCCAAAATCTACATAACAATCATCGTAGGTGTTGCTTATGGCACTCCTCAGAAATATCCCCTTTCAAACTCATATGCAACAAACACATTGTTGAAAAAAGACATATTTTGTTAAAGTTTCCCTTTTTCATTCATCAGGACAGTTCGCATGAAATACCAATGTAAACAGAAAGAATATTTTAAATAGCCCTGAGACAATTGTTAACTATGCAAATTTGATGTTAAAATAAGATACATCAAAGCTATCCTGAGAGATAACTCCTTCACTGATCAGATTAGTTCTCACTGGGTATCACACAAACTGATGAGCAATCTTAAAATCATGGCTTTCGGACTTGGAAAATGTCTAGTCTACTTTAGATTATCCTAGAATGGTAAGGAGTTGCAAAATTGTGTGCAAGTGGAGAAACTAATTATTTCACTCTGCTATAATGAAATAAGAATGCAATCGATATTCACCACAAACAGTATTCTACTATCAAGAACAGACTATCTATCAGACAAATAAGTCAATACATGTGGGATGTGCATTTCAGTGCTGGTGTGTTGCTAGTTATGTCAGCCGTACATGTTAAAGTTTGGCAAATTGTATTAAACAACATGTCTCTTTGATTGTTCACAATATGTGAATTACTTATCAGGTCTGACCAGTGCATGATTGCCAAATTCCAAACAGTATTCAACATTAGATATGATTTCACAATTGGATATAATATGCTAAATGATCCAGAGTGTGCTAAGAATTATGCTGACCATTAGTTTAAGATTGTCAGTCAGGCTTGCAATGTTTCACACTTGAAGTTGCATATATTAATACACAGGCCCCTGGCTTTGTAGATGGAAAGAGCATGTACACACTCTGCACCTATTTCAACTAACAAACCAAAATGACAGCCATTCTCTCGTTCACTCCTCAGAGTAATGCCTTTGCAAAATTGAGTCAAACTATCTGCTTTAACTTAAAAAAAAACTGGCACTTAATTGTCAATCATTACTTAATGGGTACTGTCTCCAGGGCAATCAATCAAAATCCTCTTGCTAACCAGTCAACATGCTCTGGATATACAGTATGAAAATGTTGTTCCCTTTTGCATTGGTTGTCTTGCAAATTGTTCTGATGCCTCCAAGATAAAAAGCTTTGATGAAAAAAGTCTGTTATCAGCAATACTTAAGTTACGTACTATCAAGCAATTAATTGCAGTATTGTTTATAACAGCTTGTTGTGATCAAATTGGTTTTCAACATGATTTAACAACAATCCCTTGGAGATATAATGTATGTCATGAATGAGGCAGCAAAACGATAAGTTCTTTCTTTCTGTCGTAGTGAGAGTTTACTCAATTCTGTTACTCTGAGACATTGTGTTTTCTTAAAATTTCCAGGTAGCCTCTGCCAGGTTCAAAATATAATTGAGGATCTTATCCGATATTCATTTTAAATCCCCCCTGCTCCCTTATGAACAACATATTTTAAAAATGCTACAAAGGTTTTGGACAAAAGATGCAGGGGAATATGAGGGTAGAACCTTTCATGCAGTAGGTTGCTCTTATGGACCAGAACAGATGCCTCCAAAGTATAATAAGGAGGCAGTCTAGACCTTAAATTTTATACTTATTCAAAGACAAGTGTAAGGTGCTGTGATCCTGGTGTGATTTGATTTGCCCACCACTAGGCCTTAATCACAACACATTTTATTCTTATTACACAGTTAAAAAAAAGCATTGGCAAAATCTCAACTCTATTGAAATACTTTATATGTTATTTAATACCAGTCACCAACTATTCCACTTGGGGCAACATCCTTTAGCAAAAATGCAATTTAGCAAAACAGTTCTGGTTCTCATCTGCTGCCTGTCTCCAGTCCAGAAGAAAGAAACAATCTGCCCCTTTTGATTTTAAAAAGGAAGCCTTGCTGTTTAAGACGTCACTCCAGCAGTTTGGAATTCAGGTGTTTAGTTTAGCAGCCATCAGAAATCTTCAACTGATTGGAAGCAAAACCAATAACCTTCCTGGGTCTGGTTGAGCACTGATCTTACCTATTCATGATTCTTTTGCCTCATTTTTGAAAGCAGCATTCAGTGGTAACTCTAAGCCGTTTACCACTTGTTTGTCTGAAACAGACACCCTCGCACTGCTATGGCAACTGTTGTGGAAAGATCACTCAATACTCTGAGAAAATTACCAGAAGCCATGGAAAAACCTTCACACAGTTAAAACTTTATTTGCAAATACAAGCTGTGGCAGTCAGAAAATGTCTGCCCACACCTTCTTGGGGCCCCTCCAGTTTATACTTTTCTAATTCCCGTGTTTATCTGGTGTCATTAGCATAACCAATCATACTAGCTTGCTTTGGCTTTCTAAGCTAATCATCTTCTGCCACACTGGTCTGCTACTTACACTTAACCTATCACATTACACCAGCATTATCTTCAGCATTCGCTCATCTATCATGTGATTTAACTAACCTATCATGTGATTTAACTAACTGAGCCCAGCTATCACTGCTCAGTTGTAACATGATCCTGTGCATCATTACATCACTAAGTTAACTACATAACTGACAGATTAACTGCCATATATTCCATACAACTCACTCTACAAAAGAAACAACAGAGAACACATCTCTCTTTAAGATACAGTAAAGTCACATGCAGCCACTTGGAACTTGCTGCATTTGAGGGCAGTGGAAGCACAGATGAGCAATGATTTCAAATGGGAACTGGATTGAATCTGAAAGGAAATTAGTTTGCAAGGTTGTAGGGATAAAGAGTAGGATGGATTTGACTGGATTGTTCTATAGTGAGCAAGCACAGACCATTTGAGCCAAATGGCCTACTGGGCTGGAAATGCCTCAACATGGGGTATATTATCACCTTGTGTTTTCTTGCCATATTGGAGGTAAACAAACTGAGGAAGTACTTACACAATTAATGGTACAGCTTTCATTGGTGTTGTAGAACAGAAGGATCAAGGGGTTCAGGTACATGATGCTTTGAAGTTTGTGTCACATAAAGACACTGCGGTTAAAAAGGCTTTTAGAACATTTGCCTTCATTGCTCGGTCCTTTGAGTATAGGAGTTGGGACTTCATGTTGAGGTTGTATAAGATGTTGGTTAGGTCGCTTCTGGAGTCCTATGTCCAGTTCTGGTAGCCCTGCCATTAGATAGATATTATTAAGCTGGAAAGAGTTCAGAAGTGATTTACCAGGATGTTGCTGGCTATGGAAAGCTTAAGTTATAAGAAGGGCTAGATAGGCTGGGACATTTTTCACTGGAGCATAGAAGTTGAGAGGTGACCGTATAGAGGTTTATAAAATCATGAGATATAGGTAAGGTTAATGGTGGGTATCTTTTCCCTAGGGTGAGGGATTTCAAGACTAGATGCATAATTTTAAGGGAGAAGAGAGAGATTTTAAAAAAGATATGAGGGGCAATTTTTGTTTTAACACAGAGTGTGGTTTGTATATGGAATGAACTTCCTGAAGAAGTGATAGATGTTGGTACAGTTACAACATTTAAAAGACACTTAGATAAGTACATGAATAGAAAAGGTTTGGAAAGAAATGGATCAGGAGCAGGCTGGTAAGGTTCATTTAGTTTGGGATGATGATTGGCTGGTTGAACTGATTAATCTGTTTCCGTGCTGTATGATTATAACTCATGATTAGTAACCCAGTCTGCTGACATCATTAAAGGTAGAACCATTCAAGCTCTTTGACCACACATGTTTAGGACATTATTTAAAATCTGATATTATGATTCTTAGATCTGACAGAAAAAGATAATTTTATTAACTCAAGAATTCCACATTTAATTTTTGATCATTGAGATTTTGTGCCAGAAAACTGCACAATGTTGGAATCATACTCTTTGCACAATGTTTCTGATATTTTTTCCAACATTTTATAGTCTCTCTATGGCCTACCCATATTCAGCCATTACCAGTTCAGACTGCAATACACTTTTGAAGTTAGATCTCTGTTCCGAGAAAACCTATTAAATATATTTAATTGTTCCTTTGTTTTAATTGGATCATAGCGTTGAATGTTTTAAAAGATCGTACTCCAAAACTTGCAAATTAGCTACATTTCTTTGCTTCTTTCTTGGTTTCCTGAACAAAGAACAATTCTGAAGAGTTCAGTCTAAACTGTGTGTTTATGAGGATTGGACCAATTCATCAATATTCATTGAAAAAGTTTAAATTAACAGAAAAAGTAAAGGAAATAGAAAAGTGCTTTATCATGTAGGCCAATGCTAAAGTAAAAGTAAACCTTAAATAAAACTTTGATCATTTGCATGCACACAGTGTGTATTGCAAGTGCCAATGTAATCAGCTCCAGTTTCAAGCAGTTTTTAAAATGACCTAATCACTACTTATTCAGAAAAATGTGGGACTTGCTGGAATTTAATGTGCAAGCGGACAATCAACAGGGGACGTGATAACTCTGAAGAAATATAAAAAAGACTGGGACGTGTCCAACTTGAACAGAGACACTAAATCAAAAGTTCTTAATTGGAGTAAGGCAAATTTTAATGGTATGAGACGGGAACTGTCAAGAGTTGATTGGAGTAGAGTGTTTGCAGTTAAAGGATGGCTGGCAAGTAATTCAAAAATTAGATAAAAAGTGTTCAGAAGCATTATATTCCAGCTAGATTGAAGGATAAGGCTGGTAAGAGAAGGTAACAATGGATGAATAAATATATTGAAACTCTGGTCAAGAATAATGAATCATATGTTAGGTACAGACAACAAGGATCAAGTGAATCCCTTGAAGAATATGTAGGGGCATTCTTAAGAGGGAAACCAGGAAAGCAAAAGAGGGAGATGAGATAGCCTTGCCAGATAAAGTTAAGGATAATCCAAAAAGATTCTACAAGTACATTAAGAGCAAATAGGAAGAGAATAGGTCCCTTAAAGATAAACAAAGTCATCTATGTGTGCAATCACAAGAGATGTGAGAGATACTAAATGGATATTGACATCTTGAAAACAGTCCAAAGGAAGTGCTGGAAGTCTTAAAAAACATGTAGGTGGATGAATCTCTGGGACCTGATAGGGTGTATTCCAGGATGCTGGGCGATGTTAAGGAAGAAATTGTGGGGGCCCTAACAGAGATATTTATATCATCTACAGTCACAAGTGAGGTTACAGAGGACTGAAATGTGGCTAATGTTGTGCCTTTATTTCACAAAGACTGTAAGGAGAAACCTGGAATGATAAACTAATGAGTTTGGTATCATAATGGGAAGGCAATGGCCTCATGGCATTATCGTCGGACTGTTACTCCAGAGACCCAGGTAATGTTCTGGGGACCTGGTTTGAATCCCACCCAGCAGATGGTGAAATTTGAATTCAATAAAAATCTAGAATTAAAAGTCTAATGATGACCATGAATCCATTGCTGATTGTTGGGAAAAATCCATCTGGTTCACTAATGCCCTTGAGGGAAGGAAACTGCCATCCTTACCTGTCTGACCTACATGTGACCCCAGACCTACAGGAATGTGAGTGTTTCTTAACTGCCCTCAGCGCAGGTAAGAATGGGCAATAAACGTTGGCCTGTTCAGCAATGCCTTCATCTTGTGAATGATTTTTAAAGAAGTGGTAGGTAAGTTGTTTGAGGGGATTCTGAGACAGAGAATTTACATTCATTTATAAGTGCAGATTGCCATCATACCCACATTCAGTAATTGGATTTGGAAACATGGAGTTAGGATGTAAATATCATGGGCTAAATTAAACAGCGAAGCCCATTACTAGAATCATTGACTATCTGTCGCACAGCTTGTCCATCTGTTGTGGATGAGTCAGTCACTTTTAATCTCCACCCAAGCCTGGGGTGCTGCAGATCCTTGTAGACTTATTATTTCCCTCTGGACTCCCCATTCCTTTATTTCACTGGGCATAAGATTTAAGGCTTCTTTTCTACCCAACTGTTTTTTCACATCCATTTACTGTGAAAGTGCTGATATTAACTTCCTGTCCTCCTCCTGTCCCATTTCCTTCATTTTATGACAATGTTTTGAACACTGTCCCAGTGATGTTATAAGTATTTGACAGATTGTATGTAACCGCTGAACTATTATTCCTGCACTTTTCCCTTGCTCTATTTCTTTTCTTGTACAGATTTAACTTTTTCACATCTGTAGGGAGTGAAGAGGCAGTTAGTCACTGCTCCTGAACCATATAATCCCTGGTTTTCTAGACAGCAATGTGAGCAATTTGGTTGAACAATCAACAGGGGACCTGATCAGGCAGCTGAGGAAATGGGCCTTAATATCACATTTTATCACTGTTCAGAAAAGCATCATATACTTCACAATATATGTATAAGCCATTCTGTTCTGTGGCAGAAATAGAAGCAACTAGGGACTGAATCTGACAATGCTGCTGTAGGAGGTTGATGCTCTTTACTCTCTGATCCTTCACTTCACTTTCTGAAATGCTCATTCTCACACACTAAATCAGGAATTATTTGCTCTATTATTTCATTTGAGTAAACAGGCATATCTTCAGGCTCTCTTGGGTCTTGGACTGTAATTTCAATCAGCCCCCTTAATAGCTTTCCTGACCAAAAATTAAAATGTTAACAATTTTAAATGGAAACACAAGTTGCCTGAAACCTTTTGACCTCCGGTCCTAACAGAGGCATGATGGGCAACAAGGGAGGAATAGATTAGACTGGTGCTGGAAAAGCACAGCAAGTCAGGCAGCATCCAAGGAGCAGGAAAATCGATGTTTCGGGCAGGAGCCCTTCATCAGGAATGAAGGACTGATGAAGGGCATCCTGATGAAGGGCTCCTGTTTGAAATATCAATCTTCCTGCTCCTCGGATGCTTCCTGACCTGTTGTGCTTTTCCAACACTGCTCTAATCTTGACTCTAATCTCCAGCAACTGCAATCCCCATTTTCACCGAACAAGTGAGGAATCCCCTCGGAAGACATGCGTCAGTCAGTGAAACCTCTCAAAGACTACGTGCTTCTTTATTGTGTTTCTTTTTCTTATTGAACACAAATGATCCATTCATTTTAATGGAGATTGTAAACTCTATTGTGGGCTCATTATTCAGGAAAATTAAGTCACTCATGTGCAATCTTAGCGAGTTCTTGATTAATTGGATAATACTTAGATAACTACACACTGCAAGCCACCAATCATGTGGGAACTTGTCATTTCCTCCTTAGTGCTAGACACAGATCATAGCCACCCCTACTTAAAACATCCATCTTAACAAGTTACTATTTTGATTTGTTAGCCAACTTTTCCATTTTAAGAATTCTTTCCTATTTGTCTTTTGAACTTGTGTGTCCAAATATTGTCATTTTCATCTTCTAAAGGCAATTAATTCTGGCATATTTCTTGTGTTATTCATCAAAGATTAAACAATATAGATTCAGTTTACTTGAAAATCTCAGGTTTCTTTCACAGTTCAGACTTAAACTTCTATGAACAGTAATTAAGAGGCATTCTCTTTCTAGCCAGCAAGGACATTGCAGTTGGCCATGTGATGTCAACCTGGTACTAAGAGTGAAAATACATATATAATAGAGTAGCTTCAAAATTAATTACAAAAAAATGAATATTAAAGGGTTTAAGTGCCTTAGAATCTGCAATACATTACAGATCCCAGTGCAGAGTCTTCAGCATTGATCCCAAATATGAGAGCAAGCTTTCCATACTCTATTTTGGAATGGTTGGATTGTATTGCAACAGATGTTTGCATCCAAATGCAACATTGTTAGATGTATGCTCCTACTCCTTTCTGAGAAATATCAGCTTCCAGAATTGTCTTCTTCCTGTGGTTGTAGTACTGCAGATCACAAGTTTCTGCTGATTCGAATGAATTGGGTATGTAGAGAAGATCAGCTCATATTTTCTTAACAGTTCTCTTAATGACAATGCTTTATCAGTAATGTTTAGTACATATGTGTAAAAGATTTAAAAATCTGAGACATCCCTGCACATTTTGTTTGTCTTGGGGAGTAGTTATTTGTCTTGCATTTTCACCTATGACTTTGAAGGATGCTATGATCTGAACAGAGAGCCAAAACATTTGTCCTGAACTGCATTCACATGCACTTCTTATTGGTGAGGACAAGGCCTTCATAATGCACTGATGCCAAAGTGAGTGTGGATTTCAGTCATGTTGTTCACTAATCTTATCCATCACAATATTAGCATGTGCAATGTGTACACGTACGGAATATAATTCTGTACATATGCTGTTGGGAAAAGACCTTGATTGGTAGCTCAACTGAAAGTCAGTCTCTAGAAGCAGCATCTTCCAAATGGTGTTCTAAAAGTAGTGGCTGTTCAAAATTAATTTGCTGTGTGAAGCATTCAATATTCATGTTTGGCATCCAAGTTGGAGAATAACTTAGATACTGTGAATTTGGGATTCTGTTCCTCTATCTTTGGGATTTTGCATTGTCATCTTTTTGGAGAATGATTCAGTCATCTGAATCCAAAATAGCATAATTATGACATGTTTCTTCAGCCATACATAATAGATCTATTTTTCTGTGGGCTGATTTATAACATAGCTAAATGCCATTACGTTCCATGTCGTCCAACTCATTCTGAGCCTTCTCTTGCTTTCGAACACTGAACCTTCTGGGAGGGTCAATTGATAGAATAGAATCTATAGAATAGAATCATAGAACCCTTACAGTGCAGAAAGAGGCCATTTGATCCATCAATTCCACACTGACCCTTAAAAGAGCATCCCACTCACAATCAGCTTCCTACCTTACTCGCTGTTGATGGAATTACATTTTCTCTGAGGTGTAATACAGCAACAGTTTTGAGGCTTCCAGGCATCAAATCTGCCTAGGTACAATTGTTGAAAGTTCAGGATTGACTCACTGTGGATATTCTGGCTCCATTAAACAGTAATTAATATATTGGTGACTTCATGAATGATCACAATATTGTGATCCTCACACATTGGTCATGCTGTTATTACTAGACCATCTGTTCCCAGTATATGAAATACTTGTGGTTTCCATGCAGAATTGCCATGGATAATTGCATCTCATCATCAATATCACAATGGTTTGGCTGTCCCATTGTATCCGGTGAATTTTGCCATTGTAGATTGTATCAATATCATCCCCTAATCAGGTGTGTATCCTTCAGGATTCTGACTGGCAGGATATTTGACCTGCGTTTACTTTGGACTTCAGTGTGTGTTGTAAATTTTGTTTGTGAATATGATATAATTCGTGGCAAAGAATTCCACATGTTTGACGATTTCTACATAAAATGGAAAACCTGTTCTCTTTCTTCCAATCCGAAACTTCACTCAGGTTAATTTTGCTAATAACCTCATGTAAATTCTTGCACATATGCAGTCCTTTAGTCCACTCCCTGTTGTTGCTGACAGCGTGCTGCACATACTATTTGTTTGGTTGTATCCTATTGGAGCCTTAGGTTATATCACTGAAATGAGATCTCCTGCATAGTTGAACCCAGTGTCCTTATACATGATTTATAAAGATGTTGGGACACAGGACAGCTTTATAGTGGGTGTAACAGACCACACATCCCACACAACTTACTTTATAAATTGTGATACCTAATTAATGCAGATGTCAATGTCTGGCTACAATGTCGACAAATGTTTTGCCCTTTTAAGCAGTGTGTCAATACCATCACTATTCTGTACTCCAAGACGTAATTTTGGAAAGCTTCCATAGATATTGAAGTTTGAACTAGCTCCATTATCTGATCAGGTAGTTCAATCTCTGGTAAATTGAAGTAATTGGCCTAGTCATAGCAGCTACTGTCAAATTGACCAATCGATTAGTCATTTGGCAGTATACAATTTGATATTGCTTTAAAAAATAAAATATTTGATTGAAGCTTTCCACTTTATTTATCTAGGCAATATGCAAGAATTGTTGATGTAAAGGGAGAAATAACATTTATATTAAGTGAGAAGAAGGTGCTTATTTGTTATCAAGTGAAATCTGATTAGTATTGGCATTGTCATGGAGAATTCACCTGTTAAATGATTAACATTTAACTGCCAAACTTTGATTAAATTTTAAATCGGATCAAGGCATTGTCCTGGCCATGAACCAAAGTGTGGCAGTCACCTCTTTTGTTGATTTGAAATAGGTGCACAAACAGTCCTTCCAGGTAAGACAGAGGTTCACCTGCCTGTCCTCCAACCTAGTTTACTGTATCCAGTGTTTCCGATGTGGTCTTCTCTACATCAGGAAAACTAAACGTAAACTCAGGGCAGTTTTGCTGAGCATCTCAGCCCGGCCTGTAGATGTCGACCTGACCTCCCAGTCACCGCCCATTATAATTGCCCTTCCTCCTTCCTCTCTGACATGACCACCCTCGGCTTTGTCTATTACCACAGCAAATTAGACCACAAAGTGAGGAACAACACCTCATCTTCTGCCTGGGCAGGCTACAGCCCAGAGGAGTCAACGTTGAGTTCTTCAATTTCAAATAACATCCCTTCCCACTCACTGACTCCCTTTCCAGCCCCTCACCGTCCCTTACAATCCTCTGAGTGACCCTACTTTCCAGCTACCAACCGGATTCATTCCTCCCATCGACCAATCATGTTATACCCTCTCCCTGTGTTCACCTATCTCCACCTTGCCACCCTTTATCTGCAGCTCCCCTTACGCCATCCCCAGTCCCTGAAAAAGGGTTACACCCAAAATGTTGACTTCTCCATCTCCTGATGCTGCCTGGCTTGCTGTGCTCTTTCAACCTCCTGCTTGTCTATCTTGGATTCCAGCATCTGCAGTCCTTTTTTTACTCTAACTCAGAGTTC
Source organism: Hemiscyllium ocellatum (assembly GCF_020745735.1). Taxonomy (NCBI): domain Eukaryota; kingdom Metazoa; phylum Chordata; class Chondrichthyes; order Orectolobiformes; family Hemiscylliidae; genus Hemiscyllium; species Hemiscyllium ocellatum. The sequence goes on along the minus strand of NC_083436.1, from coordinate 24,130,787 downwards.
ACAAGGCAACTATCCAGCATTGTCTTCCCATACAATATAAATATTGTTTTCCCTTTTGATTAGTAATTCTTATGAACTAGCCTCATGAATACAAGGCAAAAAGTTTTGACAAGATGTATATTTGCTCAACAATGCTCAAGATTAATTGGTTATTATGACTAGTGTCCGTAAGATATCAGCTCTCGCCATTGGATTCTAAAGTTTACTTTTACACAGAGTTGATTTTCTAGCATTTTCCATAGTTTAGCAGGACCACACTGCTCCTCTTGAGCCAAGATTGACTCTTAATGACTCTGTGCAATGGCTATCTTTATTTCACTGTTTTCTTATCAACTAATGCAACAGATACATCTGAAAAAAAACCTCGTATTTTTTAAAGAGCCTAAACTTGGAAAGGATATCTGTGGCTTTTCAATTCAAGCTAAGGAATTAGGTAATTATTTTTTGATGTTCCCTATTTTTTGCAAATGCTATTGATTTGTAATGGATTTTAAATCAGCTTACTGCTGTAAGGTTATTTTGCATGCAGGGTTTTTTGGCCTGTGCAATTTTCAGCTGTGGCTCAAGCTATTCTTTTTTATACCTTGCATGCTTTTGTTGCAGGAATTGCCTCATAGGTTGTCTGAACAATCCTCCAGTTTCCACAGCCCATGTTACAACAAGCTTTCTGCCAGAATAGACTCAAAAATCAAGTGTTTACATCTTCTGAAGTGATTTTCTTTTCTGGGGTCCTAGTGCAAACTAGTTCAGCACTGCTTCTGTTGTTGCTGAGTTAACATAACTGCCATTGCTTTTTCAGATAAAGCATTACTGATCATCACGTCATATTTCTTACATTATTGGTAAACAATACAGCACTTAATCCGTTCCCTTGAAAAATCTCATACAGATTCCTTTAACAGTTTGGCCTGTAACTTGCAGTAATAGTTAATTATACACGCTTCCTCTTTCTAGCCTATTTCTGCTGCACTTCACATGGCAGTTGGTCTTGTGATTTTATCCTGATCAATGACTTATTAGCAAACCCAGCTTTGAAAGCACCACTACTCTTAAAGAAATAAATCTAAACTTCCTTCATCTCAAATACTTGATTCCTTCTACTGAACATTTGATAGTGACCATTGACAAATATTATTACATTCATCCCAGCCTTCACTGAGCACCTACATATTTCTTTCTAATCTAAAGAGTCACTCTATGTTGATCAAGAGTAGAACCATGTTCATTTTCTTTACTTTAAACATGTGTAATACTTTAAGTAATGCAGGCACACAGTGCAGGGAAGGAAGTGTTTTTCAGATGACACTAAAGAATCACGGATTCTTTTCAAAAGTGGACTTTTGAAAATGATTTGACTGAGGTCTTCAAATTGATGAAAAGGTTTGACATAATAGGCGAATCAAATCTGTTTCTGCTGGTAGAAGATTCAAAACTTAAGAGACAGATATTTTTTATATGACTACTGCACTTCTTACAGTGCTTTACAGTTAATGAAGTACTTTAGAATTGAAGTCACTATTACCATGTAGGAAAAGTGCCAACCAATATATACACAGCAAACTCTCACAACCAGCAATTTGATAATGATGAGAGAATGTTTTTTAATGGTGTTGATTAAGGGATAAATATTGATATGACCGCAGGGATAAATTCTTTGTCTTTTTGCAAAACGGTGCTTTAGGATCTTTCACATCCACCCAGGCAGGTCTTTGGACATCTGTTTAAATTGTTAATCCAAAAAAAAACACCTCAAATGTAATCTCCCATTACTGCACTGAAGTATTAACATAGGATGCTATTAATTCAGTGTGATAGAATACTGCCTGGTATGTTGGGAAAATCTCATGAGGAAACGTTGAGGGACTCAAGGCTGTTTACGCTAGAGAGAAGCAGGTTTACAGGTGAATTAATTGAGACATAAAAGATAATCAGAAGGTTAGTTGGGGTGGACAGTGAGAGCCTTTTTTCATCTGATGGTGATAGCAAGCACAAGGGGACATAGCTTTACACTTAGGGATGATAGATATAGGACAGATGTCAGAGGTAGTTTATTTACTCAGAGAGTAGTAGGGGTGTGGAACGCACCGCCTGCAATAGTAGTAGGCTCGCTAACTTTAAGAGCATTTAAATGGTCATTGGATAGACATATGGACGAGAATGAAACAGTGTAGGATAAATGGGTTTCAGATTGGTTCCACAGGTCGGCGCATCATCGAGGGCCAAAGGGCCTGTACTGTGCTGGAATGTTCTATGTTCTAAATGTTCACACATAAACCCTGGAAGTTAGACTTGAATCCAGAACCATCTAATTCAGAGGAGACTTTGTTCCCAAATGAAGTACAGTGAACAATAATTTATATCTTACTATTATACTTCCCCATTGCATTTTGAGGAACATTGTTCCTTTCTCAGCTCCATTGTTCTTGTTTGGCAGACACAAAGGTTTTTATGTTAAGCAATTCTTAGCACATGCTGCTCAGTTTGCGGACTGATTCCTTAAATTGCAGTTACAACTTTTTTCTTCTTTTTACAGTTCTGCTGCTTGTGCAAGAATTGGCTGCTTTAGCCATCATGCTTTGTAGACATTTGGCTACATTACTATAATTCCCCCCTTTGATACATTGAACCTTAGCAAATTGGATCACAATTAATTCTCATCATACTTTGTCTGATGTAAGCAAATATTCAATTCTCTGCCACATTGCACTTTTGCTGTATCTATCAATTGTTCATGTTTCTACAGATACAGTTGCATGCAACAAGGAAAACGATTGATAAACATATGAATGAAAATGGAGTACTGTTAGGTTAAATGAGCTTCAGATTGGTTCCTCAGGCCGGCGCAACATCGGGGCTCAAAGGGCCATTTTAAATGTTCACACATAAACCCTGGAAGTTGGACTTGAATCTAGAACCATCTAATTCAGAGATGACAGTATGACTAAATGAGGTACAGTGAACACTAATTTATTATTTATTTATTGTACTTCCCCATTGCATTTTGAGGAACATTTTAGAACATACTTCCTTTTATTTGTTGTTGCATTTTGAAGAGTCAGCAAGCTGCTGCTTTATCCTCGACTTCCTCAGGCCAGCAGCTTTGGATGACGTGGAACAAGTTTAAAGATTGATCAAAGGAGAGAGCAGGTGTGTCCTCCTGTCACCTGAGTCCACTTCTCCAAATTTTAACAACACTGTGGGATTCCTAATTTGTTCAGGTCGGGCGTGAACCATTATGGGTAATTGCTAAAACAATCATTAAGTGATTCCTGGAGCAAGTGCTGTTGTTCCATGTATCTGAATATATCTTTTTATTTTTATTTCAACCAACTTAATGCTTCAGCAAAGTGAAATTATTAATCACAATATTGAAATTAAGTACACTTAAAGCATTTGAAATGCCTGAGCACAGAAGACAATTGACCTTGAAAATAGGATTCTATTAGGTTAGAATTCCTACAGTGTGGAAGCAAGCCATTCGGCCCACAACACTCCTCTGAAGAGTATCCCACTCCATCCCTGTAATTCTGTGTTCCCCACAGCGAAAGCGTCTAACCTACACATTCCTGGACTTGATAGGCAATTTAGCATAGTCAATCCACCTAATCTGCACATCTTCCCACAAGGGTGGAATTGAACCCAGGTCCCTGGCACTGTGAGGCATCAGTGCTAGTCACTGAGCTGCCCAAATGGTTGCTTTCAACCAATGCAGACTCGCTGGATTGAAGGTCCCTTTCCATGCTGTAATAAAAACTCTACAATACAAATAAGGCAGTTAATTGCTCAGTTGGAAAATTGAATTTTGGAATCTGACAGCTTCCTGTTGAACCATTGCAGCTGTTCCCTGATGGCACGGTGACAATCTAACTTACCTCCATGTTATTGCACAAATTCTGCTGCTGATCCATACTGCTTCTCTGTTCCTACTCAGCTATAAGGTGTTCAACTAAATTCCTAATCCTGGGGATCCCGACTCATTTCCAAATAAAGAGTTTGTAAATCTTGCAAACATTCCTATCACTCAGATTTGCTCTTCTAGGATTGTAATATTGTGTTCCTTCTGAAGTGTTCTTCTGTTCCTCTGAGTGTACTTTTAGTTTCTGTTTAATGATGATTTAAATGCATGCAGGCAGTATAGAAGGCTGGCTGGTTTGGGTACAACTATACTTTTGCATTGTCATATTAACAATTTATTCTTTAAATGTATTATGCAATCAAGTGAAATTTGTAACTGCATTTATCGGTAATCTCCAGTGGGTTTGAAGCTCATGCTGTTGAATTTTAATACATGTACCGTGATTTCTAATGTATCTTTGCAAATACCCAGCAATTTGTTACACTAAAGAATCCAACGTCAACACCCATTGTGATGCCTCCAGTGATTTGAATCCCCAGCTGTTGGGGTAACTCAAATCTGTAGTGAAAGTGATATGCTGAGAAGGAAGAGGAACTATGAAAATTTGGATAATGAAAATATGAGGTGGAAATGGATGTTTATTGCAGGGAATCATAGATGTAGTTTATTCTAGGTTGAATGATGATTCTTTAGTGCAGAGGAGTAGTAACATTTTAAATTGGATAGAGGTGATATTATTTGTATGATGGTGTGAGACCACACATTGTTGTTACAAAGGCAAACAAAGATGTTTTTCTTTCTTCCACAGCATATATTAACCCATTGTTGGGTTACAAGTCTACATGGTGCTGATCTCCCTTCAATACATTATTTATATATACAATAGGTCCTGAATTTTGCAAGAAATTAGGTTAGTGTCAATTCTGCAGAGCTTCATGGAGACTCTCTCTCATGAGTTATCGCAATTTATCTCACGCAATTCTCTATGTACCACACCTTCATGGCACACAGCAATGGCCAAATGGTCACCATTGTCAGAAACTGCTGCAGGTGCCATGTGTAAATACCAAATGCGCACTATGCCAAATGCTGCCAACCTGCTCAAAGGTTGGCTTTGCAGATCCTCATGCAGCCAGCTGGAGAACTTTCAGGAATGCCACAAGAAGGTTCGTGACTTTCTGCCCTCCACAAGAATTAGTGACACCATCTTTTCTCTGCTATTTCCCACATAATGTAACTGACCCTTTGCATTCATTTCCCATCCAAATTCATGGTCTATCACTCTCAATATTGCATGAAACATCTTCCCTACTCGTCAGTTCAAACTACGAATCAATCCTTCCTTCTGAATTTCTTACTAACTCACTAATTCAGGACATGTCACCATATTTGCTGATTGATGAAAAATCAGATAGTTCCCTGACTGATCAAAGTCCCCTAAGAGGGTTCATTGACTGATCATAATCTCCCTTTACTGTTCACTGCTGTCAAACCTGACAAGCTACCGGGCTATCTGTGTGAGCTAAAATGCAAAGAAAGGTGGAGATGCAAGAAAGCAGTCAAAAAGCTTGTTCTGATGCATGAGATGAGTACCTGTCTTCAAATGCAAAGTGACCTGGCAGCAGCATTGCAACATAAGGTGCTGGTGTGCTCAAAGATGCAGCATTTTAATGTTGAACTCCATTAGAAATGAATCCCAAATGTGCTTCAGGAATGTGATAATGCTGGTGTTTGGCCAATGACAACTCCTGGAATGGGTAGGGGCAGGCAGTCAATGTCCAATGTGTGTACCCTGAGGTGTTGGACATTGCTGGCCACGATGGATATCTGGAGAATGCATTGGTGAATTGTAGGAATTGTCCCCATCTAGTTCTTCTGCCTTATAAAATAGCAAAATGCAGTGAAATGAGTTGAGGTTCAGTAATAATAAGAAGCTAAGCATGCACATAGGCTCCTCGCTGCTCACAAGCAAGATCCTCATCTCCCGGTTAACACTTTGGGTGGAAATCAGACTATTTTCCTCAATGTCAAAAAATCTAATTTTCTTCCATTCATACCATACTTTAGTAATAGGTTTGCCATTGTCCACGTCATTCAGGAGTTGGGAAGATTCTCCTCCTATGCTGAAGTTCGAAGAGCAAGTGTTAGCAGCTATTTTACCAAAGGAATGTCACAATGGAAAGCAACCCTGCCCTCGCCCAGGGTCCATGCATCTGCATATCATTGAATAGCAATGAGGGCAAAGGGACTTTTGCAATACCTAGCCGTGGGGTATAAGCACAATTCTAATGCCCCATCTGCTGCTTCAACTAACATCAGCTAACTCAGCACAACTTAGTTCTCTGGTTTCTTCCCACAGTGCAGGATAGGTAGATTAGGCATGTTAAATTGTCCGATGTCAGAGACATGCAGGCTAGTTGGATTAACCATGCGATAGGCAGAAATTGGCTTGGGGGGTGGGTGGGAAGCTCTACGGAGAGTTTGTGTGGACTCAATGGGTTGAATGACCTGTTTCCACATATTGGGATTCTATGATACTATTTCTATGATTTCTTAAAAAAGGGAATCACTGCACTTTCGATGGCTGTTGCTGTATCTAGTTAACTGGTTCATGAAAACTGATGATATGGTTGAGACATGTCTCAGCCTAAACTATGTTGCACCTTCTTGCGACATATTGCGGAAAATTTCTGTTTTCTTAAGAATTACACCACAAAATAAAAATGAACGTATTTATCTGAATCTCTTTCAAATATGTTATTTTGGTCAATCTGTCAATATTTACAAATGTCATGCAAATAACACACATCAGACGTCTGCCATATTTTAAGGGATACGGTGAGCTGGTTTCGATATCATATTGACAAATGACTCAACAGTCTCAAGCAACAATCTGCTAAGTGCACAATGCTGATGGAATGAAATCCATTTTCAGTCAGAAAACTTCTACTGATCAGCCTGAAGCAACAAATGAAAAATGAACTAGCCACTTACAGCCAAAAATTTAAAAAAACTCAATTTGCTAAATAGTTCGAAAAGAATCACCAATGAGGAAACAGCAGAGGTCAGCTCCAGAGAAATAACTCCAAAGAATTTCAGACAGACTCGTGTGTGGTTTGATTCAACTTTTGATACTATTCAAATGTTTCTTTGGGTGACGTTTGGTCTTTTCTGGATTGAGAAGTTTTCTCTCAGCCCACGAGTGACAAAATTATGACTCCAGTAGTTTCTGCAAAATATTGTTACTTGCTTAGGAGTATAAAATAAAATGTAGAGTAACTAATCTCTCCCTGGTATAGTTTATTGCATTTCTCTTCTCAAACCAACTAGCCTATGGATGCTGATGCCACTATTGACGACTTGATAGCTCCCTAGGTATAATCTCAACCATTTTAGTCACATTCTTAAACTGATTTCTTAAACTATTTCATTAAACTATTTGCAGTAGCAACACCTTTTCCCAAAGTCTGAACTTTACAAGTTAAGCTATTTGCATTGCCTTAATATCTCTTGCTGATCTTTGTGGCTTTCACTGCGAATTAAGGGTGAAGGTCTTCAACTGGTGCATTGACTCAATCATCATTCTGTGAGATAATTGATGTTGTCTTCCTCTCAATTTTAATAGTTTTCATAATTTTCTGGATCTTTTCATTGGCTAATGGGTGAAGTGGAGAAGTATTGATGTTATGAATTCCATAGGTTTCTGCATATTTCTTGAAATAGTAATTCCTGAACTGTGGAACATTGACTGAAATAATTTTATCTGGAAAACCATGAGTTGAAAATATCACCCATAATGCTTTTAGCACCATTTCATTTGTTGCTGTGTAGAAAAGGTAGCTTCCATGAATAAAAATCTACTGTGATCAGGTATGCTGTTTGTTTCTAGTCAAAAAGATCTAGCCTCAACATTTGCTAAGGACCCTCTGGGAAACTAGACTGTAGTAGAGATTCTGGATTAGTGGTGCTGGAAGAGCACAGCAGTTCAGGCAGCATCCAAGGAGCAGTGAAATCGACGTTTCAGGCAAAAGCCCTTCATCAGGAATAAAGGCAGTGAGCCTGAAGCGTGGAGAGATAAGCTAGAGGAAGGTGGGGTGCCGTTGATTTCGCTGCTCCTTGGATGCTGCCTGAACTGCTGTGCTCTTCCAGCACCACTAATCCAGAATCTGGTTTCCAGCATTTGCAGTCATTGTTTTCACCTCGTTGATTTTAACCCCACTGCGAATCCTCTTGCAAGGATGCCTGCCTTGAAGAAGTTTTCCTCCCCTCTCTACCAGAATCTCAGAGAGTCCCTCTCCCACTGCAACTCCCAGGTCATTTCCTCTGCCTGAAGCTCTTCAACCCTGTCTTGAAACAAACGCGCTCCTCCCTGACCTATCACCTTCACCCCCTCCCCCACTCACCCATTGTACTCTATGCTACTTTCTCTCCACCCCCATCCTCCTCTAGCTTATCTCTCCACACTTCAGGCTCACTGCCTTTATTCCTGATGAAGGGCTTTTGCCCGAAACGTCGATTTCACTGCTCCTTGGATGCTGCCTGAACTGCTGTGCTCTTCCAGCGCCACTAATCCAGAATCTGGTTTCCAGCATCTGCAGTCATTGTTTTTACCCTGTAGTAGAGATTCTGTTGGTGTTTCATGACTAGATTATGCAAGTATCTGCAGTGTTCAACTTTCTTGGAAATTCCTGATCACCACATAGATTGCTGTGCATGAGCTCTACACTTCACTTTTCTGAAATATCCATCATAGATTCAATGAAGAACATTCTTCCTTAGAGCATGAGGTATTATTACTCTATGATTAATGACTAAAAGCTTTATTCAATAATACTACATGTTTCTTCTGCTCATGAAATTTCAGTAGCAGCTGATTGTTTGGACTTGATATTGTCAAACATTGTCGACGTTTCATATCTTTCTTCTGTCCTTCAATTCATATCTTCCTTCTGTGCTTTCCTGATTTTTTAGAGTTTATTTTTTAAGGAGCTGTTAAACTGATGTTATGACTGATGAAAATAATGCCAAACTTAAGGTAAGCACAAAGTCTTGGGCTTCTGCTTGATCAATCATACCATAATGTGTCTGCTGGGATCTGAGTTTTAGCTTACACATGCAGATATCTTTTGAACTGCATCACTATCACACCTCATAGAAAACTTTGGAAGTTGATGCACATAATTTCACTCTCCTGCTGAAAACAATAGCAATTGTAATGCTCCTGAGTTTGAAAATGTCTTTGCACCACTATTGGATTTAAAACAATTATGTTGTTGTGGTGTTGTGCTTTAGAGTTCCTTTGAAACATTAAAAATTATTTGCTTATTACTAATTAAAGGCAGTATAGAACTTAAGCATTGCTAAAAGAAGACTAGACATTGAAGCTTTTATATTGTACTCATCACAACTAAGATGCAAGAAACAGACTTGAATAAAGGGAGACAATTTTATAAGGAATGAGGAAAGGATCTTGATTGGTTGGGCCATCATTGGTATGGAGATGTAGCAAAAACAGATAGCTGTCAATCTTAATTGTCAGACCAGGCGGATAGATTCTGATTGGTCAGGCTGTTGCCATGGGGGGGCAAGGAAGGGAAATGATGTAGCAGAGATTAGCTCCATGACCCCTTTTAGTTTAAAAAGTGCAGTGAATGTACAAATACCTTTTGCTTTTATGAAATGAGAGCCCAGGGTATTTATATATGTTGGTTCTCGGTCAGATCCACCGACGTCAAGCCGGTGTTCTTCTCTGACCACTGCCTCCTGCTGGCCGACTGTCACCTACAGGACGAGCAGCGGGCGGGTAAGGGAACGTGGAAGCTGAACACAAAGCTGTTGACCCCGGGAAACATTGAGGAGCTCAAGAGGGACTACGCAGGTTGGAGAACCGTGATGCCCCTCTTTGAGTCTCCAGCAGACTGGTGGGAAACAGTTAAAGGGAACATCAAGAGGTTCTTCATCCTCAAAGGTGTTCAGGAGGCAAGAGAGAGGCGGGGAAAACTGTCCCAGCTCCAGGAAAGTATGCAGAACCTGCTCCTGCTGCAGACGATGGGGGTCGATGTCACAGAGGACCTCAAGGAGGTGAAGGGCCAGCAAGCCTCGCTCTTTGCCTCAGAGGCCTCCAAGATAATCTTCCGGTCCAGGGTCCGCTCGGTGGAGCAGGACGAGACGTGCTCACGTTTCTTCTTCCAGAAGGTGCACAAAGAGAGCTCTGTGCTCAGCAGCCTGAAGGAAGAAGACGGCTCGACAACGTCATCTCAGGCTGACGTCATGAGGATCAGTAAATCCTTCTATGCCAGTCTGTATGACGCGAAGCCGACCGACAGCGCGGCCTCCCAGTCGTTCCTGTCGTCTATCACGGAGGTCTTAGACGACAGAACACGCGAGAGGCTGGACCAGCCGCTATCTCTGGACGAGCTGACCAAGGACCTCGAGTCCTTCGAAAAGAATAAAACTCCCGGAAGCGATGGCTTACCGGTCGAGCTTTATTCCGCTCTGTGGGACTTGATTGGCCAGGACCTGCTGGAGGTGTATGTCAGTGTGCTTCGGGCAGGTACCATGAGCGAATCCATGAGGAAAGGCATCATCACCCTCATCTATAAGCGGAAGGGGGAGAGGGAGGAACTCAAAAATTGGAGACCGATCACACTGTTGAATGCAGATTACAAAATCCTGTCAAAGGTAATTGCCAACCGGGTCAGGTCTGCTCTGGGGTTGGTGATTCACCCTGACCAAACCTGTGCTGTGCCAGGCAGGAAGATTGCTGAGAGTCTCGCACTCCTCAGGGATACGATCGCCTACGTGCAGGACAGAGGGTTGGATGCCTGCCTGATCAGCCTGGACCAGGAGAAAGCCTTTGAAAGGATATCACACATGTATATGAGAGATGTTCTCTCCAAAATGGGCTTTGGGGAGGGAATCTGCAATTGGATCAGACTGCTCTACACCAACATCGTCAGTGCAGTCTCAATCAATGGGTGGGAATCAGATAGCTTCCCAGTCAGATCTGGAGTCAGGCAGGGCTGCCCTCTCTCTCCAGCCTTGTTTGTGTGCTGCATAGAGCCATTTGCCGAGTCCATCAGGAAGGATGCGAGCCTGAGAGGGGTGACTATTCCGGGCAGCGGGGGCCTGCAGGTTAAGGCCTCCCTGAACATGGATGACGTCGCCGTTTTCTGCTCGGATCCGCTGTCCGTGCGCAGACTCATGTGCATTTGTGACCAGTTCGAACGGGCCTCGGGGGCCAAGGTAAACCGAGGCAAGAGCGAGGCCATGCTCTTCGGGAACTGGGCCGACCAATCCTCGATCCCCTTCACCGTCAGGACCGACCACCTGAAGGTGCTGGGTATTTGGTTCGGGGGGGCTGGGGCGTGCGCCAAGTCTTGGGAGGAGCGTATCAGTAAAGTGAGGCAGAAACTGGGCAGATGGAGGCTACGGTCGCTCTCCATCACGGGAAAAAACCTGGTCATCAGGTGTGAGGCACTGTCATTGCTGTTGTAAGTGGCACAGGTCTGGCCTATTCCCAGAACCTGCGCCGCTGCAGTCGCCCGGGCGATCTTCCAGTTCATATGGAGTCCAAAGATGGACCGGGTCTGAAGGGACTCACTATACAAAGATCTGGGCAACGGGGGAAAAAATACACCCAATGCCACCCTCACCCTGATGGCCACCTTTGTGTGTGGCTGCATCAAGCTGTGTGTGGATCCCCGGTACGCAAACACCAAGTGTCACTACGTACTGAGGTTCTACCTGTCCCCGGTGTTGCGAAGGATGGGCCTGGCCTCGCTGCCGCGGAACGCTCCGAGTAGTTGGACCGTTCCGTACCACCTGTCCTTCGTGGAGAAATTTCTGAAGAAAAACACCTTTGACCACAAGTCCATCAGGAAGTGGTCAGCATGTAGCTTCCTCGAGACCCTTCGGGAAAAGGAGAGGGCGGATCCTGTTGAGTGGTTCCCTGAGCAGACTGTCAAAGCAATTTGGCAGAATGCCTCATCGCCAGAACTTTCCAACAAGCACCAAGACATGGCTTGGCTGGTGGTGAGAAGGGCTCTATCTGTGAGATCGTTTATGCACGCCCGGACTCTCAGCCGCACCGCACGCTGCCCTCGAAGCGGCTGCAGGGGGGACGAGACTGTCACACACCTCCTTCTGGAATGTGCCTATGCAGAGGAAGTCTGGAGAGGAATGCAGTGGTATTTGTCGAGGTTCGTCCCGAGCAGCGCCGTGACGCGGGACTCCATGCTCTACGGCCTGTTCCCCGGGACGCACACCGAGACGAACATCAACTGCGCCTGGAGGATCATCAACTCGGTGAAGGATGCTCTCTGGGCGGTCCGAAACCTGTTGATCTTCCAGCTGAAGGAGTTGACCCCAACTGAGTGTTGCAGACTGGCACATTCCAAGGTCCAGGACTACGTGTTGAGAGACGCGCTGAAGCTTGGGGCAGCTGCCGCCAAGGCGCGGTGGGGAAAGACCACCGTTTAACATCTGCCTGTCTAAAGGAAAGCAGGGGGCCCATGCAGTCATTTGGGCTCTGCTGACACCTCAGCTCAATATATGAGTGAGAAATGCACTGATCTGTATGTAATAATGATAATTCGGAGCTGTGTATGTAAATGTGGAAATATGAATGGCATTACCTAATGTACAGTGTATCAAATTATTCTATGCATATTTTATGAATAAAGTATATTTTTGAAATAAAAAAAAATTATATATGTTGGTTCTAGCACACGCAAATGAATCCAACAGATGAACATAAATCAGTGTCTGCACAGACTGGTATTTAGTTAGTGATTTTCAATAGCATGACTATTACAAATGGTAGATATACTCTTCTAAGGGTCATAAACACAGTTTGAATGGTAGTTGTCTTTTCCCTTGGATTTCAAGACAAGGGGACACATTTTTAAGGTGAGAGGAGAACAATTTAAAAATGATATGAAAGGCAACCTTTTTACACGGAGATAGTCCAGTGTGATGAATGAACTTCCTGGGGAAGTGGTGGATGTGAATACAATTATAATGTTTAATTGACATCTGGATAAGGACATGAACAGGAAAGATTTGGAGGGATATGGGCCAGGAGCAGGCAGTTGGAACTTGATTAGTTAGGATTATGTTCGGCATGGACTGGTTGGACTGAAGGGTTTATTTTGGTGCTATATAACTCTATGATAAGCATACTGCCCACCACAAATGATCAACAGGGTGTATTGTTTGAAACAATCCACCGGTTGTTGGAATGTAACATCTACAAACCTGGCATCACATTGGCATTGAAACTCAGATATCGCATCTTGTTGACGGCATGTTGGCACAGTGGTTAACACTGCTGCTTCACAGTGCCAGAGACCCGAGTTCAATTCCCGTCTCGGGCAACTGTCTGTGTGGAGTTTGCACATTCTCCCCGTGTCTGCGTGGGGGTGCTTGGTTTCCTTCCATAGTCCAAAGATGTGCAGGTTAGGTGAATTGGCCATGCTAAATTGCCTGTAGTGTTAGGTGTAGGGGAATGGGTCTAGGTGAGTTGCTCTTTGGTGGGTCGGTGTGGACCTGTCTCCACACTGTAAATAATCTAAATACCATCAGTGTGGTAGGCAAAACATCATTTAGTCTTGACAGCAGGATGTTGTTAATGGAGCAAACCCTTTGAAGTAATCTGCACTTGTATTTTTGCCAAGAGTCACCCATAGACTTAATAGTAAATTTTAAGACTTAACATTGGTACCTCTTTATATATCCATCAGATTGTTGGGTAAAATTTAAGATACCACTAATAAGATATCATTATTTACACCATGACATATTCTAATTAGAAAAGCAATATAATGTGTCGGAACTTATTGATGATGTTTCAATTGCAAGATGGATAAATTTGCAACGCGCGTTCTAATCTTGCCACTACAGTACATTCAGGCACTTATTTAATATTGGGCTGATAAACCCTTCCATTGCCAAAATATTAGTTTGTTTTAAGTTTTATACCTCTTTTAATGAAATATCACTATTTATTTACATTTTCAAAAATGACATTTTTAAATTTAAAATGCCATTACAGCTCCAATAGTTGGTGTTTAATTCTATTTTAAAAATGTGTCGGAGGCATTATTAGAAATTTAGTTTCATCAGTCCTTGAAAAGGCAGTTATATTACAAAATAAAGATTTTTTTTAATACGTTATGCCAGATCTAATTAATTGTGCAATTGGCTTATAATTAGCCAACATTTTTTTCTTGCATTTCTCCTCATTGGTAAATTTGTTACTTCCTAAACACAATTGAGCCCACATCAGTACAGCTCCATAAATATAAATGTTCCTGTATTAAATACTGTAACTGTCTTGATGATAACAATGAGAAAAGGCATCACAAAGCTCAGTACTCAACCAACATCCTCATGTGCTTTTTCCTGTATTGGTTGCCACTCTTGGCATCAATTTAGAATGTTGGGGGAATAGTGGTTTAGCTTTAGAGACTCAAGTTCAAAGTCTAAGTCAATTATTCAGTTTAATACATGGGAGTGATGCATTGTGAAAGACATAGTCTTACCAATGAGGCAATAAATCAAGTTCTTGTCTTTCCTTTCAGGTGAATGTGAAATAGCCTTAGGCACTATTTTGGAATAAATAGGAGATTTCTTTGCTTTGTCCATGCTGATTTTCATCCTTCAAACAACACTTTAGAAATACAGATTGTCTTATTGTTAAGGCATTGCTGTTTTGGAGAACGTATTGTGCACAAATTGCCTGCTGTGCTCTACAGTACAGCAATGACTACACTTCAAAAATACTTAATTGGCCATAATGTGCTGTGGGATGGCCTGAGGGTGTGAAAAGTGCTTTACAAAAGTGAGTCCTTTTTTCCTTTTCTTTACATATTAATGAAGTAGTTTTGGCAAAGCCTCCAAAGTAATTGAAGACTTGCACTGCTGTTGACATCCTTCGTGTTCAGCAGCTCACTCACCATGGATATTATTCAGTGTGAAGTAACTTATAAAGTAGGAAAATAAAATACAATTCATTCTTAGAGGCTGGAAAATGTATATTAGTACCAACAGTTAGAGTGATACAACTTTATTGATTCCTAATGATAACATCTGGTGAACCAATTTTATCGATTGCTTGTAACTCGAGATAACTTTGAGTACAAGTTGCTTAGCACAAAAGCAACTTTGAATCCATGTCTAGCTAATAATTGATGTTCAAGTCTGAGTTAAACATGATAAACAAAAACATTTTTGTTCAAACAAAATAGTTTAGAAGCTAGTGTTTTTCTCTCTGGGCCACTTTCCAGAAAATAGAAAATTAAAAGAATATTATCTCAACTACAAATTACATCTCTCTACTTTAATTTTCACTTCAAAGTTCTTTCAATTTTATTTGTGCAATCTAATGATAGGCACAATGAAGACCAGGCTGCGCACACATGTTCAAATCTGAGTTAAACATGATAAACAAAAACATTTTTGAAAAAGAAACTAGTATCTACTCACTTCTCAAATGTAAGTATTACACTGAAGTCTGCAATTTTGTTAACAGGAACGACTAACTTTTACAATTGGATTGTACTCTTGGGACTGAGATGTTGGATATTTAGCACATCAATACACTGAATGTAAAATCCTGATCTTCAAATTTAATCAATTTGCAGCTGCTTTATGGCTATCCCGTGGACTTACGAGTAACAAAACCATCCATTCGTTATGAGTTTGTAAGGAACTGAGGCCGTTCACAAATACAGGTGCACACTTAGTGTACCTAGGCTTGCAATCTACCTGTGGTCTCATGTTAATCAAAAGTTTCTGATTCAAATTATCCCAGGTACTAAACTGTGATTGTTAGAGCAGAGTGAAAATTGGAGAACATCATATATCTGTGTAAGTCGCAGTTAAATAGAATTAATAGATAGCCATCTGAACACTCTTAAATATTGCCAGATGGAAAATATCTTTTCTCCTGAGGAACTGCCTGCTTGGGAAAAAAAAATCAAAATAAAGTAATAAGATGTGCAATAACACTCCTCTGGCGTAGGTCAGACCTTCTGGCTCAAAGTCAGGGACACTATGATGGTGCCACAAGACTGGTTGCTCGTGAGCCCCATTGGCTGGATGATTGATTTGCGATGCAGACAATAGTGCAGGTTCAATTCCCGCACTGGCTGATATCACCATGAAAGTTCCACTTTCTCAACCTTGCCTGTTTACTGAGATATGGTGACCCTTAGCTTGAAATCACCACCATCTGCCTATCTCTCTTGAGAGTGTGGTCTCTGGGACATTACATTGGGACATTGAAAGTGGAGTTTCAGATTGATAGGATAGTGAAGAAAATGTTTGGCATGCTTCCCTTTATTGGTCAGTGTACTGAGTATATGAGTTGGGGGAGTGTTGCTACGGTTGTACAGCATATTGGTTAGTCTACGTTTGGAATACTGTGTGCAGTTCTGGTCTCCCTTCTATAGCAAGGATGTTGTGAAACTTGAAAGTGTTCAGAAAAGATTTAAAAGTATGTTTTCAAGGCTGGAGGATTTGAGTTATCAGAAGAGGCTGAATAGGCTGGGGCTGTTTTCCCTGAAGTGTTGGAGGCTGAGGAGTAACCGTACAGAGCTTTCTCACATCATGAGGGGCATGAATAGGTTAATAAGCAAGGAACTTTCCCTGACATAAGAGTCCAAAACCAGATGGCATAGATTTAAGGTGAGAGGGGAGAGGTACAAATGGGATCTAAAAGGCAACATTTTCATACATAGGGTGGTACATGTGTAGAATGAGCTGCTAGAGGAAGTGATGGAGGCTGGTACGATTATAACATTTAAAAGACCTCTGGATGGGTATATGAATAGGAAGGTTTAGATATTGGCTAAATAGGATCTATATAGGATATCTGGTTGACATGAACAAATTGGACTGCAGCATCTGTTTCCGTGCTGTATATCTCTGTGTTTGATATATTGCAACACAATCGACTTGTGAGGAATGTAATTACTCATAGAAAAAAAGGGACAGTAGCAACATGGATACAAAATTGACAGCATCTGGCACCTCCTAGCCATAACCCTCACTCCAATATGATGATCATGAGACAGTATCATTTCTGGTTAAATAAAGAGTGCAGGAGGACATGCCAAGACCAGCACTCGTAAAAATGAGGTGTCAACCTGGTGAAACCACAAAACAGAGGATAGTGATTCATTGTTATTTTTTGGGTTGAAAGAATGTTTGAAGTGGAATTTGCCAGTGGACTTTTATTAAGCTCAGCAATTATATGAATAATCCAGCTCTGCATTATAGTTCACTATTAAGCTTCAATACCTTAGATGGTACAATCATGTTATTGTAGCTATGGAAACTTTAAAACATAGGAGCAGAATAGACTCTTCCATTCATGAAGCCAGCTGTATCATTCAACTGGATCATGGCTGATCTTTTACTTCAATGACAATTCACACATCAACCCATTTCCCTAGATTTAAATTCTAGAACTCTATTGATGTTAGTCTTAAATATTTTCATTCACTGAGCCACCCACAGCTTTCCTGGATGGAGAATATGAATGATTGACCTCGTTCTGAATGAAGAAATTCCTCTTCATCTCAGCATAAATAGCCTATCCATTATATGTTTTTAATATGTTAATTATGGCGATGGTAATTGGCAGTCATGCAAAATTTATCAGGGAAATTGCATTTCTTGAGACTCTTTGGATATAACTAATCTGATTGTCATTTAAATAAATTCTCATGTCAGAAGAGAAGGTTAATGGAAGTACAGAGGATGCAGTAATAAGCAAATTACTGTCACAGCAGTGCAATTTTAAAGAGGATTCTGCAGTGATTATGACAAAGCCAACCAGGTAGACTTCATAGAATATGAATTCCTTGATTGGGGTTGTTAACCTGATCAATCAGGGAGCCCTGGCTGACAGATATAAACAAGAGAGTCAGGGGTTCTATTCACTCTGCGGAAGCCAGACCAATGTCAAGATTACTCACAGTGTGGAAACAGGCCCTTTGGCCCAACATGTCCACACTGACTCTCCAGCAACCCACCCAGACTCATTCCCCTACACCTAACACTGTGGGCAATTTTAGCCTAACCTGCACATTTTTGGACTATGGGAGGAAACCAGAGCACCCAGACATGGGGAGAATGCGCAAACTCCACACAGGCCTGAGGCGGGAATTGAACCCAGGTCTCTGGTGCTAACCATTGTGCCACCGTGCCGCCCCATATGCAAGTACAATGCACGTGTAAATAAAAGGTGACTTGGTGACAGGATACCAGTCCCTGTTGAGTTATTTTGAAATCTATCATTTTAAAGTAGTTTAAGATTATTCAAGTCATTTTTGTGCAAAAACAGTAGAAGTATTGTTTGACATACGGTTCAATTTATTTAAGTAAATTAAATGGTTTACAGAAATATTACAGGAGTTTAACATTGTTCTCTTAATTGTTTTCTGATTGCGTACAATTAGCTGAGTTAACCTGATAATCTGAAACATAGTATGCCTGGGCTAGGAAAGGATCATGCAACATTCTTGTATATTAACACATTTTCATTAGCATCATGTCAACATTTATTAGTAATTATGATTCTTTATTCTAATGTTATCAATTTATGAAGATCCTTTTCAGAGGATTGGGCTTTGGCTCAGTGATAATATTCCCAGTCTGAGGTGCAAAGTTACAAGTTTAAGCCTCAGTCCAGATATACCGAGCAGATAGAGAAGGGACTCCTTGGACCTGATTGCAATAGAGGTGAGGTAACTAAGCAATGGGAAAGAGGTTTGATTGAAAAACATTGAGTTTCATCACATGCTACAAAGTTTTAACTCCAAAGCGTACATCTGTTTTCTTATTAACAGCTTTCTCATCTGGAAGACAGTCATTTTGGCTCTCTTCTTAGGCTTGAAATTGACCCAATTTTGCCGTTTCTATGTAGTCTAATTCCCAATTCTATTGAGTCTATAATATTTTAACTGGATCCTGCCCAACCTGTCTGTGAATTCTGTATTTACTTAGCCGGACTTGCAAGCTGTATCTATTTTGATTTGCATTGTTTTAACGTCCTCCTGAAGTACCAATACAAGTAGCACACAGGATGCTGATCTAAGTGTGTTTGCAGAACTATTCACAAAATAACCTCATGTTGACATAAGGATGATACCATTGCTGGAACGATAAGACAGGAAGGCAAGAAGGGGAACAAATATTTAGGAAGCTTCAATACATCTCCTGCCAAGTTTTATGTAGTATTGTGACATGAGGTCATAGTATATAGTATGTAACATGACATATCGTGGTTTGGATACTTATAAACAGGTCCTCAGGCATAGTGAGCCAAACATCCTATGGCCTGGTGTTGCAGCTTTCATGATGACAGATCCACACTCAAAGTACTTTTAGGCTACTAACTTTTAAGTCCAATATATATTTTTCTTGAAAGGAGGACTGCTACAGCCAAAATATGAAATGGGATATAATTTAATAACTATCTAACATTTTTGTGTAGACCCAAAGAATTCACACCTGTACAAACTCAGGGTAACTTCAAGCGGAAAGACATAAAAATCAAGGCATAATGAGAAGGTTGACTCTCCACACTTCCTCTTTGCAAGAAGCCATCTCCTTGCAACATATGTTACCCTTTCAAGGATATTCAAAAGAGGGGTTTAAAACTAACTGCAACCACTAGACACTGTGTGCCAATGGCCAGATGGGTTATGTGTGGATGAGTATGTTGTGCATTTTATAGCCTGGGAACAGCCTTTAAACATCCGTGCACTGTCATTAAAGAGAGAAAGCATTTTCTCATTCTGAGTGCTGCCATCCAGTCACCACCAGAACAAAAGAATTTCAATCAACCTACAAAATCAAAAAACTCAAACTTATCTGCACAACAGTCAGTGTCAATGCTATAGTATCACTTAATGTAATGACTGCAATATTTTACTATCTTCTTTTGACAAACCACTCATCGACTGATATATATATATTATTTTATTTACTTTTAATTTTTTTTAGATAGCCTTATTTTCTTAATCTGCAGGTATTTGTATTGTGTAGTTATTTCTTCTGGCCTTCAGTATCTAATAAATTCACTCTTTTATAACTCAGTCTGGTAAAATTTTAAAAGACATTAGTTCATTTTGCCACCACCAGACACATTTTCTCCTCCCCACCTTCCAGAATACTCTCTTTCACTCTCAGTTCCTCCCAACACCCTCATTACACATTGCCCTGCAACCGCAGAAAGAGTAACACTGGTCCATTTACTTCCTCCCTTCTCAGTATCCAAGGGCCGAAACACATCTTCCAGGTGAAGCAGCACTTTATCTGCACTTCACTCAATCTAGTGCACTGCATTCACTGCTCACAATGTGGTCTCCTTTACTGTGGGGGAATGAAGCATAGACTGGGTGACTGCTTTGCATGACACCTAGATAGTGCCTGCAAAAAAGACCCTAGGATCCTATTGCCTGCTACTTCAACACACCAACTTGTCAGCTGGTCAAGATGTCTGTCTCAGGCTTGCTGCATTGTTCCAGTGAAGGTCAGTGCAAGTTAAAAGATCAGCACCTCATTTTCCACTTGAGAATGCTGCAGCTTTCTGGACTCAATATGGAGTTCAACAATTTTACAGTTTGAAGCACCATCATCCATGTACTTATACCAACCCCACACACAAGGCCTTGTTATCTCTAGGCCTGCTAGTATACACAACCCATTGTTAGCCACTCATAGTTCCAACTAGTAGCTATTCATTCTCTTATTTAGAGTTAAAAAAAACCTGTAGATGCTGGAATCCAAGGTATACAAAAAGGAGGCTGGAATAACACAGCAAGACAGGTAGCATCAGGAGATGGAGAAGTCAACATTTGTGGTGTAGCCCTTCTTCAGGATGGGGCGCGTTGGTAAGGGGAGCTTGCATCCTGCACCAAGAATGAACTGGAGCAGTTCATCAACTTCCTCCCACATCTTCCATCCCACCCTTAAATTCACTTGGTCATTCTTGGATGCCTCCCTCCCCTTTCTTGACCTCTTTGTTTCCATCTCCAGCGACAGTCTACAGACAGATGTTTACTATAAACCCACAGCCTCCGATAGCGACCTGGACTACGTCTCCTCCCACCCAGTATTCTGCAAGAACTCTATCCAGTTTTTCCAATTCCTCTGCCTCCATCACTTCTGCTTGAGTGAGGAGACATTTCACTCCCAAGATATCCATCTATTTTGAACAACATACTTTTCCCCTCACTGTCATTCAGACAGCCCTCCACCACACCTGCTCCACTGTTCGAAATCCTCCCCCAAACACAATAAAGACAGAGTCCTCCTTGTCCTCACCTACCACCTATCATCCTTAAACACTTGTGCCAACTCCAACGAAACCCCACCACCAAGAACATCTTCCCCTCCCCACCCCTCTTTGCCTTCCACAAGGACCGTTCCCTCTGACAGTCCCTGGTTCGTGCCAATCTCCTCACCAATCTACCCAACCCCCAGGTACCTTCCCCTGCAACCAGAAAAGAGGCAAAACCTGCTGGCACACAACTCCCCTTGCCTCCATCCAGGGTCCAAACAGTCCTTCCAGGTGAGACACAGGTTTACCTGCCTCTCCTCCATCTCTAGTTTACTGCATCAGGTGCTCCCAACGTGGTCTTCTCTACATCGGAGAGACCAAACATAAACTTAGGGAATGTTTTGCCGAGCATCTCAGCTGGGCCCTCGGGATCCGACTGGACCTTCCAGTCACACCCATTTTAATTCCCATTCCCTGTCCAATATGACCATCCTCAGCCTTCTTCATTGCCACAGCGAAACAGACCATAAATTGGAGGAACAATACCTCATCTTCCACCTGGGCAGCCTACAGCCTGGAGGACACAACATTGAGTTGTCTAATTTCAAATAACCTTCCCACACATCCCCCGACTCCCTTTCCAATACCACCCCCTCCTTTTCATGCCTCTGACCAACCCTTGCTTCCAGCTACTAATTGGATTCATCCCACACAACGTACCTTTTACCTGTGATCACCTGTCTCTAAATCACCACCCCACCCCTCTCCCTACCCAAAACTCTCCTCCACCCCACCCCTTTATCTGCAGCTCCCTTTACCCCCACATCCAGTCTTGAAGAAGGGTTATACCTGAAACTTTGACTACTCCAATTCCTAATGCTGCCTGGTTTGCTGTATTCTTCCAGCTCCTGCTTGTCTACCATTCATTCTCCTATATTGATCATTACCCACTCTTTTGTCTGTCCAACTGTTCTTCTTTCCCTTTGGACCCCATCTCTACCTATTGTTTACTCCTTACCCCTTACCACCTCACCTCGCCACCCATGTTCCAAATAAAAAAAAACTTTTTCCAAGCTACTGTCAGTTCTGAGGAAGATTCACCAGGTCCAAAATTGTCTCCATAGCTGCTGAGCTTTTGTAGAAATTTCAGTTTTAGTTAATTTGATCTGGGAGAAAAGCACATGGCTGTCTCTATGCACTGGAGTAGGTACAAGTATACCTGCAGGTGTATTGGCATTGGACGTTAAGGGGAAGTACTGATTTGGACCTATCTTTGGGCTTTACTCTAGACTTCATTGGTTCCAGCTCATGCATCAGTTTGGAGTATCCCTGTTTTTGAAAAGCCTGAAAGAATCAGTGAAAACAACTCAGGACAATAAAACAAAGAGTCATAAAAGATTTTTAAAGGTCAGCCACACTTGAGTTTCAATTATTTGGACTTGCTTTTTACACTCCTCCTGCCTGCAACCCTGCTAGAAGCCTCCATCTTGCTTGGTTTCCATGGGAACTCAGTGTTCAGAAGGTGTGTGGACCATAATGACAAATTGTGCTCACCCATTACCATTTGGGTAAGCTGCCATTTGTTTTAGTGAGAAATTTGTGTGTTTACCTGTTGAGCAGAAGAAAGGAAAGAATATGTGGGTAAAAATGAAGGAGGAGAATGGTGCAAATTCTGAGCTTTTCATCAGATTTTACATTCTCAGTTAAAGGGTAATGCCTTTTGTCATCCATTTCCTTAACATGTGCCTGAATTCTACATTCACTTATTGGACTCTAATTGATTGCTTTGCGCTACGCCTCTGACCTTTGCAATAAACGGTACAGCGTTCGGGGAATAGATTTGATGTCTAAATAAAGGAAGGGTGGTGTAGTTAATGTGATTCCATAAAACATTAAGCAGCTCTGTCAAGTACAAGGCTGCAATAAAAAAAATCTAAACCAGGGCCAATGTGACTTCAGTGGAGTCTGACTCTGATAGAATTTAAAATGCAAACACGCTAATGGAGTTATTTGCGCTAAGTGGGCACATTGGAAAGTGGATTCAATCACCCAGTGAAAAGTAGCCAATCTTTCTGCTCAATTGAGATCAGATCATGGGCACTTGTAAGGTCAGACAAATTTTTAAAAATATCATTAAGCAGCAATCTTTTAAGTTTATTTGAAACAGTTCATCACTTACCCCCTCTATTGGGAAATGTTGTAAAACAACAGATTTACCACAAGGAGTTAATTTAGAACCTAGTTTAAATATTGTGTGCATTTGGCATCTAATTCTGCTTCTGCACATACCTCATAAGATGACATTTTCTGTCATTTTTGACAGTTAAATGCAAGCTTTGTTTTCTTTTATTCAAGAGAACTGCCTGTTAAAAACACATTTTTTCCTTCTCTCTGGCAATCTAACACTTTGTGTAATCCTTTTAAATGGCTTAATGCAGTGATCAAGCCAATAACACTGATGTATATAAGGGCAGGTGTGATACATGAAGGAGTAGGTCAAAGGAGGGGATGGGAACAGGATAGAGAGATAATTAGAGCGGAAGGAGACTTGTGCAGTGTATAAACTTCAGCATGAACCATTTGAGCAGAATGACCTTTTTCTGTGCTTCCGAGTCCATGTAATTCTGTGTAATTATTTGTTACATTTATGGTTCACTAAGATTGGTAAAATGGTCAGAATGCTTTCAACCACTTCAAATTAGAAGTACATTTCAAGCTCCTACCAGGATAAAAGAAAAGAGAGATGAATACTGGTGTTCTATTCAAAGCTAATGTATCATGCAAACCACTTATAATTTGGACTTCAACCTTCTTTCCTCCAATATGCAGCAACCTTTCCTAAATTCAGTGTCCTTCTGGGATCGCATTTTAAAAATAATTTTCATTGTTAGCGAAGCTGCTAAGGAAGAATCTCAGTGCAGTCAATGAAAAATACAACTTAATATCAGGAGGACTCTATGAAATCTTTACTAAAAATTTCCAGATGATTAAAAGTGTAGGAAAGCATATGAGTGGAAAAATACATTTCATTATCAACTGAAATTTAAAAAAGCTGAAAATGCTGGAGAAACACAACAGGTCTTGCAGCAACTGTAGAGAGAGAAACAGAGTTAATATTTCAGTTCTAATATGATTTGTCTTTGGAACTCTCCTATATATTAATTATTTTATTTGGAATAGTATTTTAAAGTCCTTCATTAATTTAAAACACATAAGTTCGTATCGGTCTAAAGGCAGCCTGTTCCATACATTTTGTTAGATTC
This sequence comes from Hemiscyllium ocellatum, assembly GCF_020745735.1. NCBI lineage: Eukaryota > Metazoa > Chordata > Chondrichthyes > Orectolobiformes > Hemiscylliidae > Hemiscyllium > Hemiscyllium ocellatum. Next base: position 24,106,372 of record NC_083436.1, on the reverse strand, counting down.
AAATTTTATTTTGCCTCTTCTGGGATTATGTCAGCAGTATATGTTTCACACAGCAAGTAGTACCAAAAGCTAAACAAATATCATGAATTAAGCTTTTAAAAATAAATAAAGGATTGTCCTTCGGAGGGGCTGGCTTGTTGTTCTAGTCTGTCTATTTGAGTGTTGCAGTGTGGTCCTAAGTCCGTCAAGGTAACTGAAATGTATACTTACCTTGAAGTAAAGACTGAGGTCTTACAGAGTGCTCACACAATACTGAGATATCATGTGACAAGCTATTGAGCATTATGTAAGAAACCTATTAGACTCAGAGAATCATAGAGGTGTACAGCACGGAAACAGACTCTTTGGTCCAACACGTCCATGCCAACCAGGTATCTCAACCTAATCTAATTCCATTTGACAGCACTTGGCCTATGTGCTTTTACATCCTTCCTATTCATATACCTATGAGGGTATACCCTCGAACTCAGCACTGCCTTCCTAACCTTCAATCTTCTTCCTGACCTCTCTGCCCCCATCCTACTCCAGCCTATCACCCTCACCTTGACCTCCTTCCACCTATCACATCTTCATCGCCCCTCCCCCAAGTCCCTTCTTCCTATCTTCTATCTTAGCCTGCTGGACACACTTTCCTCATTCCTGATGAAGGGCTTATGCCCGAAAAGTTGAATTTCCTGTTCCTTGGATGCTGCCTGACCTGCTGCGCTTTTCCAGCAACACATTTTCAGCTATTCATATACCCATCCAGATATCTTATAAATGTTGCAATTCCACCACTTCCTCTGGCAGCTCATTCTATACACGTACCACTCTCTGCATGAAAAAAATTCCTCCTTAGGTCCCTTTTATATCTTTCCCCTCTCACTCTAAACCTATGCCCCTCTAGTTCTGGACTCCCCCATCCCAAGAAAAAGACTTTGTCTATTTATCCTATTCATGTCCCTCATGATTTTATAAATCTCTATTAGCTCACCCCTCAGTCTCCAACATTCCAGGGAAAACAGCCCCAGCCTCTTCAGCCTCTCCCTATAGCTCAAATCCACCAACCCTGGCAACATCCTTGCAAATCTTTTCTGAACTCTTTCAAGTTTCACAACATCTTTCTGATAGGAAGGAGACCAGAATTGCATGGAATATTCCAAAAGTGGCCGAACCAATGTCCTGTACAGCTGCAACATGACCTCCCAAACATATACTCAATGCTCTGATCAATAAAGGAAAGCATACCGAATGTCTTCTTCATTATCCTATCTAGCTGTGACTCTACTTTCAAGGAGACCCTGCACTCCAAGGTATCTTTGTTCAGCAACATTTCATAGGACCTTACCATTCATGTATAAGCCCTGCTCTGATTTGCTTTTCCAAAATGGTGAACCTTATATTTATCAGAATTAAACTCCATCTGCCACTCCTCAGTCCATTGGCTCATCTAATCAAGATCCTGTTGTACTCTGAGGACACCTTCTTTGCTGTCCAGTCCACCTCCAATTTTGGTGTCATCTGCAAATTTACTAACGATACTTCCTATGCTCACATCCAAATCATTTATATAAATGAAGAAAAGTAGTGGACCTAGCACCGATCCTTGTGGCACTCCACTGGTCACAGGCCTCCAGTCTGAAAAACAACCCTCTGTCACCACCCTCAGTCATCTATCTTTGAGCCAGTTCTGTATCCAAATGGCTAGTTCTCCATGTATTCCATGAGATCTAACCTTGCTAACCAGGCTCTCATAAGGAACCTTGTTGAACGCTTTCACTGAACTCCATACAGATGTATCGACAATACAAATATCTCAGCAAAGGCCCCAGCAATCACATCCCTAGCTTCCCACAGAGTTCTCGGGTACACCTGATCGGGTCCTGGGGATTTATCCACTTCTATGCATTTTAAGGCATCCACCACCTACTCCTCTATAACATGAACATTTGCACATTCCAAATCTTCCATGTCCTTCTCCACAGTAAACGCTGATGCAAAATACTCATTTAGTATTTCCCCCATCTCCTGCAGCTCCACCCAAAGGCTGCCTTGCTAATCTTTGAGAGGGCATATTCTCTCCTTAGTTACCCTTTTCTCCTAAATGTATTTATAAAAACCCTTTGGATTCTCCTTAAATCTATTTGGCAAAACTATCTCATTTCACCTCTTTGTGTTTCTGATTTCCCTCTTACTGCATAGATATACACTCCTACTGCCTTTATACTCTTCTACGGATTCACTTGATATCTTCTGTCTATATCTGACATATGCTTCCTTCTTTTTCTTAACCAAACCCTTAATTTCTCTAGTTGCCCAGCATTCCCTACACCTACCAGCCTTTCTTTTCACCCTAACAGTTATATAATGTCTCTGGACTCTCATTATCTCATTTTTGAAGACTTCCCTTTTTCTAACCGTCCATTTACCTGCGAACATCTGCACCCAATCAGCTTTTGAAAATTCTTACCGAATACTGTCAAAATTAGCCTTCCTCCAATTCAGAACTTCAATTTTCAGATCTGGTCTATCATTTTCCATCACTATTTTAAAACTAAGAGAATTATGGTCACTGGCCCCAATGTGCTCCCCCACTGACACCTCAGTTACCTGCCCTGCCTTATTTCCCAAGAGTAGGTTAAGTTTTGCACCTTCGCTAGTAGGTACATCCACATGCTGAATCAAAAAAAATTCTTGTACATACTTAACAAATTCATCTTCATCTAAACCCTTAACACTGTGGCAGTCCCAGTCTATGTTTAGAAAGTTAAAAATCCCCTATCATCACCACTCTATTATACTTACAGATTACTGAAATCTCCTTACAAATGTGTTTCTCAATTTTCTGCTGACTATTAGGGGGTCTGTGATACAATCCCAATAAGATGATCATCCCTTTCTTATTTCTCAGTTCCACTGAGATACCTTCCGTAGATGTATTCCCAGGAATATCTTTCCAAAGTACAGCAGTGATGCTATCCTTTATCAAAAATGTCACTCCCCTCCTCTCTTGCCTCCCTTTCTATCCTTCCTATAGCATTTGTACCCTGGAACATTAAGCTGCTCGTCCTATCCATCCCTGAGTCACGTTTCTGTAATTGCCATGATTTCCCAGTCCCGTGTTCCTAACCATGCTCTGAATGTATCTGCCTTGCTGTTAGGCCTCTTCATTGAAGTAAATGCAGTTAAATTCATCAGTCATACTTTGATCTCTGTTTCGTTCCTGCCTGCCGTGACTCTTTGAGTTTAAATCCTCCCGAGCAGCTCTAGCAAATCTACCTGGCAGTACATTAGTCCCCCTCCAATTTGGGTGCAATCCATCCTTCTTGGACAGGTCATATCTAACCCAGAAGAGATTCCAATGATCCAAAAATGTGAACCCTTCTCCCATACACCAACTCCTCAGCCATGTATTCATCTGCTCTATTTTCCTATTCTTACCATCACTAACTCGTAGCACCGGGAGTAATCTGGGTAGTACTACCCTCAAGGACCTCCTTTTTAAATTCCTGCCCAACTTTCTATATTCTCCCTTCAGAATCTCATTCTTTTCCATTTCTGTGTCGTTCGTGCCAATGTGTACAATGAACTCTGCTGGTCCCTCTTCCCTTTGAGGGCATTCTGCACCCTCTCTGAGGTATCCTTGATCCTGGCACCTGGGAGACAACACACCATTCTGATTTTTTTGCTGCTGGCTACAGAAACGTCTGTCTGTGCCTCTGACTAGAGAGTCCCCTATCACAATCAATCACTTGGAACCTGATGCACCCCTCATTACATTAGAGCCTTTCTCAATACCAGAAACTTGGCTGTCCGTGCTACATTCCTCTGAAAGTCCATCACCCCTTATACTTTCCAAGACAGCATACTTGTTTGAAATGGAGATAGGCACAGAAGACTCCTGCACTACTTACCTACCTCTCCTACTTTTCCTGGAGTTAACACATCTATCTGACTGTGTCTGCATCTTTTCTCCCTTCCTATAACTACCATCCATCAAACTCCCTCGCACTTGTAAATTCCTCATTGCCTCTAACCGTCGTTCTAACCAATTCATTCAATCTGATAGGATTCGCAACCAAACACATTTCCTGCAAACATAATCCACGGTAACATGTAAACTCTCCCTAAACTCCCACATCCAACAAGCATATCACTCCACTAAAGCCATCTTTGCTCCTTCACAATCTACAAATCCAGAAAATAACATTGTCGTTTTGCACTGAAAAAGGAAGTGCTCCAGGCTAACTTAGTAATTAAAGTGTCTATTTTTAAAATTTAATCAAGAGACAGATTTCAACAAAACATATAATCAAGAAAGAACCCACTCTTTTCACAACTGCAGGCTTACAGGAAGGTTACACATCAAAAACTATGCACTTATCTGTATCTGTGCTGTGAGCTCTCCCACACAGGTTCCTCCAAGATCAATTGTGAATTTCACCATTTGTTAATATTTCCTGGATGCATTCCGATGTCCAGAGACATATGAATTCAATAGCAAAGGCAGTAACTGTGCAGATTCACTGCTGTGTCAGTTAGCAGTGTAGGTTTCTTTCTCTCTCCCTCACTGACCACGTGTTTGCTCTTTCTTTTTGTCTTTCTCCCTTTTAAAATTGCCATTGTTTTGACTTTTTTTCTGTTCATCAGGTCTTATTTTTGTCAAAGATTTTGGAGTGGTTCTCCTTCCCTACTCAGTATCTGTAGCTTAGACTAATACTAATGAGAAGGATTGGTGGTAATTAAACTGCTAACAGCATCTCAGCTACTTCCAGTGCACATGACCCCAATGGTTAACATGTCAGTCGAGCTAACATCCAACATTTTTGTAAAATTATGCAGGCAAAATCCTCACTGTTATTTGACTTTTGAGTAGACATGGTGACACAGTGGTTAGCACTGCTGCCTCACAACACCAGGGTCCAAGGTTTGATTCTAGCCTCGGGTGACTGTGCAGAGCTTACACATTCTCCCTGTGTCTGTATGATTTTTCTCCCAATATTCAAAGATGTGCAGGTCAGGTGAATTGGCTGTGCTAATTGCCCATAGTGGTAGATGCATTAGTCAGAGGGGAATGGGTCTGGATGGGTTACTCTTTGGAGTGTCGTTGTGGACTTGTTGGCTGAAAGGCCTGTTTCCACACTGTAAGGAATCTAAAATCTAATCTAGACCTCTCAAACTTTAAATTTACTGTTGATTTTCCTCATCGTGCACCTTCCCTGCAGCCGTAACGGTGTCATGTTCACTGTGATCTATGACCTTTATGCACTTTGTATACTATGATCTGCCTGTACTGCACATAAAAGCAAAACTTTTCATTGTCCCTAAGTACATGTGGCAATAAATCAAACCAAATTTTTAAAAAAAGATTAGGTCTGATATCAATAGCAGGGATCAGGATTACCCTTCTGTAAGAGTCTCAGTAAGATTTTGATGGATAGAAAAGTTCTGACAATAGAACTGCAGAACAAAGAGATGGAGGACTCCCACTCACTTTGATGCAGTGTTTCAGGCCTTCATGCTGGAGCTGAGGAGAAAGATCATGCTTTTTCAAGCAGCTAGAAGGCCCTTCAAGGCAAACAGTGAGCAGAGAGATTACTTCCTGGAGTCTCGCATGAAGCTCTTGGCTGCATTGCCAGAAAAAAAAATCAACAATCTCACATGCATTGTCCAGTTCAGGGAATGCAAGTCTAATTTTCTGTACCCATTGTATAATCTACTTCTCGTGCTGTTAAATGCATCAGAACCCTATAACACACTTAGAAACACTCAAGACCCATGCCTATCTGACCCTCATAGACTAACAAACACCTCTATTCAGCTAAGGCAGGACAATCAACTGAATGCATTTATTAACATTTTGCCCTGTATCCTGTAGAACATTGTCACTAATAGCTCCATACAGACACAGAAATCTGGTGTGAGTCAAACATATCTGCAAATACAGACCCTTTGGAGGAGTTGATGTTCATCTTAAGGAACAGGCTGTGCTTGAGGTCAAAAGGCAGTAGACAATAGACAACAGGTACAGGACTAGGCCATTCTACCCTTCAAGCCTGCATCACCATTCAATATGATCATGGCTGACCATCCTTAACCAGTATCCTGTTCCTGCCTTACCTCCATAACCCTTGATTCCACCATCCTTGAGAGCTCTATCAAACTCTTTCTTAAATGAATCCAGAGACCGGGCCTCCACTGCCCTCTGGGGCAGAGAGTTCCACACAGCCACCACTCTCTGGGTGAAGAAGTTTCTCCTCATCTCTGTCCTAAATGGTCTACCCCGTATTTTTAAGCTGTGTCCTCTGGTTCGGCACTCACCCATCAGCGGAAACATGTTTCCTGCCTCCAGAGTGTCCAATCCTTTAATAATCTTATATGTCTCAATCAGATTCCCTCTCAGTCTTCTAAACTCAAGGGTATACAAGCCTAGTCGCTCCAGTCTTTCAGCGTAAGGTAGTCCCGCCATTCCAGGAATTGACCTCGTGAACCTACGCTGCACTCCCTCAATAGCCAAAATGTCTTTCCTCAAATTTGGAGAATTGCACACAATACTCCAGGTATGGTCTCACCAGGGCCCTGTACAGCTGCAGAAGAACCTCTTTGTTTCTATACTCAGTCCCTCTTATTATGAAGGCCAAGATGCTATTAGCCTTCTTCACTACCTGCTGTACCTGCATGCTTACCTTCATTGACTGATGTACAAGAACACCCAGATCTCTTTGTACTGCCCCTTTACCTAAATTGATTCCATTTAGGTAGTAATCTGCCTTCCTGTTCTTATCACCAAAGTGGATAACCATACATTTATCCACATTAAACTGCATCTGCCATGCATCTGACCACTCACCTAACCTGTCCAGGTCACCCTGCAATCCCCTAACATCCTCCTCACATTTCACCCTGCCACCTTAGTATCATCAGCAAATTTGCTAATGTTATTACTAATACCATCTTCTATATCATTAATATATATTGTAAAAAGCTGCAGTCCCAGCACTGATCCCTGCGATACCCCACAGGTCACTGCCTGCCATTCCGAAATGGAGCCGTTTATCACTACTCTTTGTTTCCTGTCAGCCAACCAACTTTCAATCCAAGTTAGTACTTTGCCCCCAATACCATGCGCCCTAATTTTGCTGACTAACCTCCTATGTGGGAAAAGCTTTCTGAAAGTCCAGGTACACTACGTCTACTGGATCTCCATCATCATTATATTCAGCATCACTAATAACTGGTTGCCTGCACAGTATCCTGCTGCTTCTCAAAACTAATTTGTCTGATTATCTTGCATGAAATACTGTCTGTACATATTAGAAACCATGGATCACTGGCATCCTACTCCACCTCCTAACTACTGTGCAACTTCATACCTTTAGATGCCTACAACTTGTCACCTGATTTATTAATGTAACCTCATTAGGAGGCCAACACCAAACTCTGAATTTAAAAAAAAACACTGGCACCTGGTCTTGCATCCACCAATAAGGATGCTGAAACTCTAGACTTCATAGGATGTGATCTCAAGGTGAAATCACATATGATGTGCCACTTGTCAGCTAGCTGTAACCATGCCTGGGAGAAATTATGACACATGGAGGAGATCATAGCATGTGAATGTTGCAGACAAGTTCTGCTCAAAGGACTGAGATCAATGCATTGCTGGAGTGGTGTAAGGGAGAACACTGATGGACACCAAGATGCTTGGTATATTGGTAGTCTGTCACTGAACCTGGAACTAGGTTTGCTCGCTGAGCTGGAAGGTTCATTTTCAGACGTTTCATCACCATACTAGGTAGCATCATCAGTGAGCCTCTGAAGGAAGCACTAGTGGTATGACCCGCTTTCTATTTATGTGTTTAGGTTTCCTGGAGTTGGTGAAGTCGGTACCTGCTCTTTTTCTCAGGGGGTGATAAATGGGATCGAAGTCAATGTGTTTGTTAATAGAGTTCCGGTTGGAATGTCATGCTTTTCAGAATTTCTTTACATGTCTCTGTTTGGCTTGTCCTAGGATGGATATCACTGTACCTCTTATCACACACTAGGGACATGAAGTATTACCTCCCAACTTAAGACTGGATTTCATGCAGAGCTAGGAGCCCATCTCATCCATTATGCAAGGGTTAGTCAGCTGCATTATTGTGCTTGCAGATCCGGCCATGAAGTCTGGTGCCTGATATCTGAGTTCCCATTGCATTGATGGGCAGAAGCCAGCCAATGCCCCAGTGCTACAAATGAGAATTAGATTGAAGTCATGTGACCTATGCTTGTTGCCAGCCAATTCAGCATGATGCTATGTAGGCTCAGAGTGCCATCATGGTTCTCATGACAATGATGAAAGGGCTAGGACGGTCTCTGAACAATCCAGGTTTTGTGACACCCAAACCTACTGACCTCTCTCTGGATGATGACATTCATGCTCCCATGTTGTTACATTGAAGACTGCCAGCCCAGAATGCTGGAACATGTGCTGAGCGATGCAAGTCACAGAGGGATTGTGACCATGACCGTGATGGTGAACTGTGATGTAGTCCTAGTCAATAGGATGAATCATTAAATAGTCGTTCACCTATTTTGTTCAAACATGTGGGGTGTACATTCATTCAGTCTCCAAATAACAGGGGGTCCTGTGAATTTACATATGTAGTCTCCAGTACACACAAGCATGCCACACTGTAAGCTTGACTGACAATACTAAATTGTTCGTTAACACACAGCCCTTCTCTATCTCCCTCTTCCCACAGATTCCACTGTGGTGATCCATCACCTTTCACACTGCTGCCCAAGAGGAGTATGCTAGATTCCTAAATCATCTAAGCTCCAAATACTTCTGTTAATTCAATACAAAAGTCAATGCATGTTGTGCAAAACAAAGTACCTACCCTCATCCTGCAAAAAATCAAGAGCTCTTCAGTTAAAAGTTAATTAGTGTGTCCTTTAAAGGCCTAGTGAGGAGTCATGCAACATGTTTGGCTGGTAACGATTAGGGGAGAACAATATTAGGACTTGCATGTTCAAGATAGCAGTTTACATGCCAGTTGGATGCTGCTTATCAATCTGCCCAAGCACATATGTCCTGTGCACATAACACCCATGCAGTCAGAATTCGTGTTCAGACCACAACAGAAATAACCGTAAATTATTGGCATACATTGTGAGAAATTTCAATAATACAAGCTCTTGCAGTGCTGCAGAATTGAATTTTGCAGCTACAGATACATCCTGCTTGGAAGGAGGCCATTCCCTCCATCATGTACATGTCAGCTCTTTGTTAGTCCTGTCTAATTTGTTGAACTCCTACATTCTTTCTCCATAACCACAGCATGTGTTCATAATTTTTTAAAAAAACTTCCTACTGAATTTATCCTCTCCAGCCAACTGGTGTGAAGGTGTTACCAAACAAATTATTGGGATTAATAGGGTTGAAATTGAACTTGAAATTTTCCAACAGTCCAAAATGACAAAAACTTTTATGTTCTCTCCAGCATTTCCCTCACACACCCTGCCTACTCAATTTTCTTTTTTCATAAATTTCAATGGAAAGGCAGGTCAGGAAAATGTAAGGTTCTTGTTCTGTAATTTCTACTTTTACACTACCGTAAATTCATTTCACCTCAAATTGACCAATTACCTCTCCACTGAGAGTTCCTCTTTTTTGTAGTTGAATAATCCCAGTTTCAGCCATGTTGCCTCTTGCTCAAGTGCTTAAATCAGTCTATAAAGTTAATTCTGGATCAATATACCTTTGCTAATGACTGAATGTTCCACTTTCACACAGTCTGCGGAATCGCTGGAAGGAAATATGTGTTTGGGTACGCAAACAGAAATAGCTGGAAAAGCTCAGCAGGTGCTTTTTAGTGGGTGGCACGGTGGCATAGTGGTTAGCACTGCTGCCTCATGGCGCCAGAGACCTGGGCTCAATTCCTGACTCAAGCGACTGACTGTGTGGAATTTGCACATTCTCCCCGTGTCTGTGTGGGTTTCCTTAGGGTGCTCCGGTTTCCTCCCACAGTCCAAAGATGTGCTGGTCAGGTGAATTGGCCATGCTAAATTGCCCGTAGTGTTAGGTAAAGGGGTAAATGTAGGGGTATGGGTGGGTTGCGCTTCGGCGGGTCGGTGTGGACTTGTTGGGCCGAAGGGCCTGTTTCCACACTGTAAGTAATCTAGGTCTGGCATCATCTATGGAGAGAAATCAGAGTTGACATTTCAGGTCCAGTGACTTTACTGGACCCAAAACATTAACTCTGATTTCTCTCCACAGATGCTGCTAGACCTGCTGAACTTTTCCAGCTATTTCTGTTTTTGTTTCTAATTTACAGCATGTGCAATTTTTTTTAGTTTTTATTTAGAAGTTTGGGTAGCTGTCATAATTCTTTAATATAAATATCAGATCCAGCAAGATATCTATGCTGAGTTAGCACTTACCATTTTGGACTGCAGGGGTGTCATAAACTCCCTCTGTGATTTGTTTATAAAAAGAAATTGGATAGTCTTTCCTCTGTGTGATTGCTATCATTGAATCCTGTTGGTAAATATGGATATTAGCCAATAATGGGATAAAGCTTGACTCTGATGTATTGAAGATGAAATGGTTTACTGACATCATTTGTTTAGCTTGTTATAAAGAATGTATCATTGAAGATGTACCCAAAGTCTAATTTTCAACAGGAACATCAGCATGTTTAGAAGAGGAGAGAGAGTGCCTGGGGAGACATGAAAGCCAAAGACGACTTAAAGTAGTTTAGTTTGATCTTTATAATGTAAGATGATCTTATGGCTGCACAAGGCTTTTTTTTTGGCCACATTTGGAATTCTGCAGTCAATCTGATCTCCCTGCTATAGGAAAGATGTTGTGAAACTTAAAAAGGTTCATAAAAGATTTACAAGGATGTCACCAGGTTGGACAGTTTGAGCTATAAGAGAGGTTGAATAGGCTTGGGCTATTTTCCCTGGAGCTTTGGAGGCTGAGAAGTGACCTTACAGAAGTTTATAAAATCATGAGGGACATGGATAGGGTGAATAGTCAGTGTCTTTTCCCCAGTTTAGGGGAGTCCAAGCCTAGATGGCATAGGTTTAAGGTAAGAGGGAAAGGATTTAAAAGGGACCTAAAGAGCAACCTTTTCAAGCAGAGGGTGGTGTGTGTATGGAATAAGCTGCCAGAAGAGGTGGCGAAGACTGGCACAATTACAACATTTAAAAGGCATCTGGATGAGTGAATGAATAGGAAGCATTTAAGAAGGATATGGGCCAAGTGCTGGCAAATGGGATGAGATTAACTTAGGATATCTGGTCGGCAAGGCCGAGTTGGATTGAAGGATTTGTTTCCATACTCTACATCTCTATGACTCTATCTATCATATAATGTTATTTAAATAATGCAATAAGATACCTAGAATATAGAATGATCTTTGCATTGAGATATGAACTGTATATTTTAGTGTGATCCTTTAATTGCGTCAATGAGAGGATAAAGTTTTAATCAATTTTCAAAAAAATGTTTTCTAATTCAAATAACATGCAATGGTTGCTGAACACAACAGCCAAATGTGAGGCTGTTTTCTCAATCGCAGATGGAGACATGCTTTGGAATTGACTGTCCTAGTTCTGGGAGTCTAGTGCCTTTGGGACAGCTTTGAAATTCTGAAGGGAAAATGAATGGGAAGAAGTGACAAATGTGTCCATCATCAACTAATGGCCCCTTAAAACTCATTAGTAAGCTTGTTAAGCAGCTGCACGGAGTGGAATGAAATTTTCAAAAGATTTCCAGGCAAGCCTGGGGCATGTCCATATGCAGCTGCCAGCTTTGCTGCAGTTAAGATCCAAATAGTTTTTAATTGCAATGACCTTTTAAACAATCACAAGGAACGCACCAACGCCAGCATGAATATTGGTCCAACCATATCGTATAAGGCCACGGTTTGCCTCCTTTCACTTCTCAGCAACTGTCTGTTCAATTCGATAAAACAAGGACAACCCCACACATGCTGCTATTTGCTTTGTTGGTGCCAGGCAAGTCACTCCCAGCTCTTAGTGGGGCTCAGTGCCTTAAAGAAAACGCCAAGCTCACCTCCTAGCCAAATGGGCTATTTAAACTTAAACTCGTGTTGTCATAGTAATATAGTTCCAGCTCAAGGTTGGGACTCAGAATGCGTTCCGAGTCAATGCATTGAAAATCTGAGTCATATTTCCCCACAAAGTGTCTGCTGAGATGCTAACTCATGGAATAATTCTTATTAAAAAGATTGAACCAGTGGTTATTGGGATAATGTTCCTTCAGAATTTAAGCAGGCATTTCTGTTTATCAATTCCTAGGTATTACCATGGAAGATTAGCAGAGATTGTACTGGTACAAGAGGTGGTGTGGTTCAGGGGTTAACACTGCAGCCTCAGAGTGCCAGGGACCCAGTTTTGATTCAACTCTTGGACAGCTGTCTGCTTGAACATTCTCACCATGTCTACGTGGGTTACCTCCCACAATCCAAAGACATCCATATGAGGTGGATTGGCCATGATAAATTGCCCATAGTGTGCAGGGATGTGCAGGCTAGGTGGACTAGCCATGGGAAATGCAGGGTCATGGGGGGGGTCTGGGTGGGATGCTCTTTGGTGGGTCGGTATGAACTCGATGGACCGAATGGCCTGCTTCCACACTGGAGGAATTGTATGATTGTGTGCTGATCAAATAGATGGCTGTACTCCAAATAATTTATAAGATCTGAGCCTACCTAGGATTTGAGAACTTTGTCCAAATGCACCGGATAGAAAGACAGATTTTTCTACAATGGTGACATGTGTAACGTTTACCACAAATTTTGTTGTCCAGTCTCTAAACCTACAGTTGATCACTCCATTCCTCCCTTCCTTTCCTAATTGGAATATTCCACAGCAAGTGAAATGATGAATCAGGAGCAACTCAGCCACTGACTATGGTACTTTCTGTCAACCCATCATTACCGCCTGGCAGGTATACAAAAACTGTGCACACAAAAGTTTTACACCATTTTGCAATTTTGCAAACACCATTAGCCCATCTTCAAGTAATTTTGGCAGATAGCATACGTAGGCAAAAAGCCCACTGGTTTGTGCAGAAGAAAGTCATCTGTCAGCATAATATGAAAAAACATAGATCATACAAATGTTAAACTAAACCCTCAACTAAAATTTTGATTCAGTTAAATTATACCTTGTATCTTCAAATAAAATCACAGTGTTCATCACGTCTTATGCACTGGACAGATAAAAGCAAAGCCTTAATTAGACCTAGACTTGCCTACTAGCATCAGTTATGTTTAATTTCATTTTGAATAATTTGTGCAGCAAGCTAATGATGTTCAGTTTCAACATTACTCAATCCCCGCTATTAAACAGACAGATTGCATTCACTGGCATCATCACTCAACTCTGAGAGAGCTGTAAAGTGTGGTGCTGGAAAAGCACAACAGGTCAGACTGCATCCGAGAAGCAGGAGAATTGATGGTTCGTCAGGAATGACGAAGGGTTTTTGCCCAAAACATCGATTCTTCTGCTCCTTGGATGCTGCCTGACCTGCTGTGCTTTTCCAGTACCACATTTTTTAACTCTGATCTCCCAGCATCTGCAGTCCTCACTTTCTCCTAGTCAGTGTTCATTTAGAGAACCAGGTAATCTTCTAGAGGACATGATAGAATTTGAATTCAGTAAAAAAAATCTGCTAATAAGAGTCTAATGATGACAATGAAACTGTTGTTACTAGTTGGGAAAAAAGCCCAACTGGTTTACTAATGTCCTTTGGGAAAGGAAACTGCTGTCTTTACTTGGTCGAGTCTACATGTGACTCCAGACTCACGGCAATACGATTGTCTCTTAATTGCCTTCTGGCCCAGCCTAGACAGTGACAGTCACATCTCTCATTCATGAATGAATAAAACAAATTCAGCAAACTCAAATAACTAGGCCAGAATATTAGATCCTCAAAGCTATTTTTCCAGTCTGAACCTTATCTCTTGAGACCTAGTTATACAGAAAACCCACTTCTAAACACTGGAGGAAGGGTATAAAATGAACAAAAAAAACTTAGATGATTTTTCTTAAACCAATAATCTATCGCGGTTCATTCTATTTTAGTGGACTCAGGGTACATTATTCAAACATGAGATTACAAGTGTTCTGCAAATGGTCCCCTGTGAAGTATGTTTTGTAGGATTTTGCAAGGTGCAAGTGAAAACTAATGCATCTTTCAAACTTGCAATGTCATTGATTTACCGCAATGCCTGTGGAGCTAAATATACATCATAAATCCCGACAACACTTACCTCATTTTAATCATCTGTCTCTCTTCCACTCAACCACACTGGATTTTTTCAGTACAGCTTTTCCCAAATTGGAAAGCAAAATAACCTGCAGCAGTTTGAAATGTTTAAATTATACATTTTTCACATTTACAAGCACAGTCCGACGTTTAAAAAAAATATCGCTTTGACTGCAACGTAGGGGCATCTGTTGATGATCAAGCCTCACTACTCTATTACTCACACCATCAGTTGAATGAATCACCAAACTAGCTAATTACTTCCTTTTCATACTATTCGGAATGAAAGACTTTAATCAGATTCTTTCATGAAATCAATGTAATCTGTAATGATTGTAACAAGATCTGCTAGATGCACCTCATAGAATATGAATTCCCTGATTAGGGCTGTTAACCTAGTCCAATCAGGGAACCTTGGCTGACAGGTTTAAACAGAAGTGTTCAGAGGTTCTGTTCACTCTAGGAGCTGGCTTTGAGGAAGCCAGACCAGCGTTACGTGCTATGCACGTGTAAAGAAAGGGTGATTTGATGACAGGAGTTATTTTATAATCCGCAAAGTAGAATATAAATATGATGATTAAAACAAGTGGCAACCACTGGTTAACAACTAAGATATAACCCTGAATTAAAATCATATCCCTCTAATCCCAAACACAGATACGCTCACACATCAAAGACAACAAGCTCCTCAGAAATAATCCCTCTAAAAAGGACAATAAAATTAGCACTGTAGGTCAAAGGTCTGAAAAGAAAGTACAAAACTTAATGACTTTTTATGGTCTGCCAGATTTACTGCCAATAACATTGCTGTCAGATAGAGAATGATCATACAACCTCAGTTCTCATGGCTACCAATCTAGATGGGAGTCATTGGAGGTGCCCTTAGTCCAACTTTTTAAGATTTAGATTATAGTCAGAAATACCTGCATTTGGAAACTTAATCAGGTTCTTGGGAGCTTTGGCAGGGAAAAGTATTTCAGATAAGAGCTTCTGGGATGTTTTCCTGACTGCTCAGGTCTGTTGAACAGAAAAATAGATCTAGAATGGATTGCTAGGCAATTATTCCCATAAAGTTGTTTTAAAGCCAGACTTTTTCAGTAATGTTGAACTGTAAACCCTACCTCCTATCATCATGAATGATTAAATTGTCCTTTTTTCCAAAGTCACTACATTTCTCTGTAAACAGCAGGTGATTGTCAACACACTTTATGTTGTTAACTTCACTTCTTGATAAAACTAAATGGTAAAACATTTTCAATCCATAAAAATCTCTAACACATTCCATATCTTCCATGTCCTCAAATATAAATATGTATTCCCACTAACATTAAAATCAGGACAAATCCAGCTCAGCCAATAACCACCCCATTACTCTATTCTTGATCATCAGTAAAGTAATGGAAGGTGTCCAGCATCTGCAGACCTCATTTTTTACTAATGGAAGGTGTAATCAACCGTGCTATCCAGCAGCACCTGCTCAGCAATAACCTGCTCAGTGAATGCACAGTGTGTGTTGCACCAGGGTGAATCAGCTCCTGACCTCATTACAAGCTTTGTTCAAACATAGATAGAAGACCTGAATTCCAGAGGTGAGGTGAGAGTGACAGCCCTTGACATCAAGGCCATAGTTGACCAAGTGTGGCATCCAGGACCCCAGCAAAACTGGAATCAATGAGTACCAGGAGCAATCTCTCTGCTGGTTGAAGTCATACCTGGCACATAGAAAGACAGTTGTGGTGTTGGAGGTCAGTGATCTCAGCTCCAGGACATCTCTGCGGCAGTTTCTCAAGTGTCCTAGGCTCAACTGTCTTCAGATATTTCATCAATAACCTTCCCTCTATCATGTAGTCAGAAGTGGAGATGTTTACTGATGATTGTTGTAATGTTCAGCATATTCGTTCCTCCTCAGATACTGAAAGTGTCCATGTTCAAATGCAACAAGTTCTAGACAATATACAAGGTTGGGCAGACAAGTAGCAAGTAACTTTCACACAACACAAATGTCAGACAATAACAATTTTGTATAAGAGACAATCTAATCACCACCTTTGACATTCAATTGTGTTACCATCATTAAATATCCCATTATCAGCATCCTTGGGGTTACCATTGACCAGAAACTCAACTAGATTCACCACATAAACACCATAGCTACAAGAAAAGTCAAAGGCTAGGAATTCTTCAACGAGTAACTCACCTTCTGATCCTCAAAGCCTGCCCATCATCTACAAAGCACAAGTCAGGAGTGTGATAGAATACCCCTTCCTTGCCTGGATGAGTGCAGCTCCAACAACACTCAAGAAGCTTGATACCATCCAGGACAAAGCAGTCTGCTTGGTTGATACCACATTCACAAATATTCATCCCTCCATCACCGATGTCTAATAGCAGTATCTTGTCAATAGAGTATTATCTACAAGACACACCGCAGAAGTTCCTTAGACAGCACATTCCAACCCACAATCACTTTTATCTGAAAGCACAAGGGCAGCAAACACATGGGTACACCAACATTTACAAGTTCCCCTCCAAGCCACTTACCATCCTGAGCTGGAAATATATCACCATTCCTTCACTGTTGCTGGAATTCCCTCCCCAGGGGCATTGTGGGTCAACCTACATCACATGGGCTATGAAGGTTCAAAAAGACAGCTCACCACTACCTTCTCAGGGGCAACTAGGGACAGGCAATAAATGCTGGCCAGCTGGAGATGTACCCATCCCAGAAATTATTTTCTTAAAAAGCCTTTCAAACTTCATCCCTGACTACCCCAGATACTCCTTGTATTCTATCTATGCCATTTCATGCCCACCATCCAATCTACATGGTGCCTCACACACGCCATGCTAACATGTCTTCCATCAAAACTGCATCTGCCTTCCACTCTCCACTACAAATAAGTGGCCATCCAAACAACTCCATGCCACTTCACAATGATGGTCTACGCTCCTTTACTCATATCCTCTGCCCTTTGGGCACTCCAGACTAACACCTGACCTTCCACTCTCCTATTGTGATCCATCCCAACTTTCATGCCAACTCTTCCACTCCTATGGTCTCTCATATCCTTCAAGCTAACATTTACCTACCCACTCATCCCAATGACTATCATCCATGCTATATGTAACTCTCAATCTACTCCTCTGAATAGTATACCCTAATGACATCCTGCAAAATCTATTCATCCAATGGCTTTTTATAGTATCTATGCCAACCTGGTGCCAACTCATGTTAACCTAACCGTCCATTCACCACTCTTTACAATTACACACAACACAGCAACTAATCCAATTTTAACTATGCACATACTTCAGGATTTATGTGAAATAATTAAATCAAATAAATAAAAGCTCTCGTGCGAAGAAAAACCATGACCTAGTTGTCAATGTCTTCATCTATATAATAATTAATGATAACAAACATTTCATTTTAATGTGTAATTCCTTGTTGGATGTATTCAAATTCATACTTCTATGTTAAAGTATCACCATTAAAGTGACCACTTGCAACAGTCAAGCAAACTATGAAATAGCACACACTCTATCTGGAGAATAGAAAGTTGTGACATCAGTCAGTCAGCAACAATCCAGTAATAACAAACCTTAGACATAGGCCAATGATTAGTGTTAAATAGCAAGTCATTTTTAAAACTAATGCACCAGACTTTATTTTAGATATCTCAAGAACTAAGTATTTAAATTTCTTGAATAGCTTAGATAACACTTTTGATGGTTGTTACTGACAAGTCCTTTATAAACTTTTGATAGGAGTTTTTGACAGGGTCCTTTTGTCAGTTCTGTTGTCAGTTCCATTGAGATTGACATTCACTGAATTTATATAGCCTCTAACGCATTCATTTCTAATTTTAATAATGCCAAAGAGAATGTTACCTCTCTCAAGTTGCACCTTATCTTGCAAAAAGTCCACCTTGTATTTCGCAAATGTATCCTGGAGCCATATGCAAATTAATACCTTACATCCCTGGCTATCCAAATGTATTCATTATGTTCAGACCTGCTCGTACTAGGTCTAATCTGTACGTGCAGTGTTACACATTTCTGGACCACTAAGATCAAATATGACTAGAAGCAGTTGCTGTTTTATGTGAGAGGCTGATTGTTGAATGTGCGTGCATTGAACACAAACCAGCTCCATGAAAATAGTAGATGCTGTGCTTGGGGATGAGACTTCTGATTTTCAGCCTCTTTTGCTATAGGGGGGAATCCATCATTATGATAACTTGGGCTCTTGATTCCCCAGCTAGAGAAAAAAACAAACTTCTCAGTGTGTACCTTGTCTCATGCTTGCAGAATTTTATACGTTTCAATCAGATCACATTTCATTCTTCAAAACCAAATTATGAAGGAGAATTTGATAATGGTAGAAAGCTCTAGTATTCTCTTATATTTGCAGTGAGTTTTTATAATTAAAATGCATTGCTGAAAGAATAGTGGAAGCAGATTCAGTAGACAGATAGTATTGGATGTGCACGTAAAAGGTAAACATTGCAGGGAAATAGCGCAAAATGCATATTTCTCCGTCAAACACACAATTGACTGAATCGCTACCAATATGAATTGATACTAACTAGAAGTTGGAGATAGCACATACATACAGTTGTGTATATATACACACACACACACACACACACACACACACAAACACACACACACGCATATATATATAGAGAGAGAGAGAGAGATAAATACACACATTTACAGTGTGCTGGTAATTCATGAAAATCTTTTCTTTGGTCAATCTTTTTAGTGTCTCCTTTCTGTGAAAAATAACTTCATTGATTGAAGTGTATTGAGATTAATTTTCTGCCTTTGGCCAGGTATGCTTTCACAAAATTGATCAGAATGCTAAGAAACTGCTTCTGAGGCAGACTTTGACAGGATTCTTAACATGAAGAACATGATGTGACATCAGCAAATTGAGGGAAAAAAAGGAAATCTGCTAGCAATAAGGAAATAAAAGCCCAAGTTTATTTTCACATAAGAGTGATGTTTCGTGCCTCATCCCTTGAACAAAATAGAAGAAAGCTGCAGCATAATCTTGTTTTTTAAAAAATGAGTATAAAGATTGTTGAAACGCACAGTAGGCCAATTGTAAGCTGAAAGAAGACAAAAATACATATTTATACTTTGCTTCTGAATCTGCATCAGATATGTTAAAGGTACCTTTTTTATTATAAAAGCAAAATAAAATGAAAAGCTTAAAAGACACACCAGGCTAATCATCATAAATGAGAATGACAGCTTGTATTCTTCTTTAGTACTCACAGATAAGACAAACACAGTGCTTTCAGAGTTTGAAATATTGGTAAGGAAGAATAATTGAGCAAAAAGCATTGATGATTAGAACTGCAAATGCTGTTAAACATATTCTCTCTCTGGACTCTTTTGGTTGTTACTTGAATGATATAGCTTTAATTGAACTAAACTGAAAATGTCATTTTCAATGCACTGCAGATAGGGTGAGAGAAAACATCAAATAAAATAAACATGCACACCAAGAATATGTAAATGAAATAATTACTGGAATGATGTAACAGATCACTTGAGTTAATTAATGCCATTAATTGTTGATTATGCAACATTAAAGAAACAAAAAAAGTGAATAGTTAAGGTAGAGGCCAGCCAATGGTAAATGTGCAAGAACAAGAAAGGAAGAAAATGCGGAAAACCTGGAGATCACGTTTCAAATTCCGAGTGGGTTGATATTTAAAGAAAAGAGAGCAGTAATGATTAGATTAGATTAGACTTACAGTGTGGAAACAGGCCCTTCGGCCCAACAAGTCCACACCGACCCGCCGAAGCGCAACCCACCCATACCCCTACATTTACCCCTTACCTAACACTACGGGCAATTTAGCTTGGCCAATTCACCTGACCCGCACATCTTTGTGACTGTGGGAGGAAACCGGAGCACCCGGAGGAAACCCACGCAGACGTGGGGAGAACGTGCAAACTCCACACAGTCAGTCGCCCGAGTCGGGAATTGAACCCGGGTCTACAGGCGCTGTGAGGCAGCAGTGCTAACCACTGTGCCACCATGCCGCCCCTTTATGGGAAATTTTCAGCCTTAGTCTTGAAACAACAGATCAAGAGGTAAAGTGTAAGTGGTGAGGAGTGTCCTCCATCCTTTACCATCCAAACTGGCATTCTCAACTCTAAATACCCCTTAAGAAAACTGGCAGACCACCATTCACTTGCTTTTGTAATGGAAACCTGTGATATAAAGGGTAAAGTTACTGAAATAATTGTTCAGGGAATACAGTTGTAAGACGATATTAAGAATAATGAGCATTATCATGTAAATATTGTTGGAAACATGCATAGAATTCCTACAGTGCAAACAGAGGTCATTCAGCCCATCAAGTCTGCACCGACCCTTCAAAGAGCATTTCACAAGACCCATCCCCAACCTATCTGCGTAACCTCACCTTTGCCATAATTAACCCACCTAGACTACACACTATGGGACAATTTAGCAGGAATTTCTGGGATCCTGGGGAATGTCATAGGAGAAGAAAGAAGCTTAGAATATAAGAGCAGAGATAAGTCTATGTAAGTTTAAATATGGTCCTTTATGCCTACTCCACTATTCAGCACAATCATGGCTGAATCTCTATCACAATGACCTACCTCTGCCTTCTTTTCATGCCCTTTTATACTATTAGTTTCCAGAAATCCATCTAATTCTCTTCTAAATATATTCAGTGACTTGGCTACCACATCCATCCATTCCTCAGGTTCATAAACCTCTTGATGAAGAAATGACTCCTCATCACAGTGTGCAATGGCCTACCACATACTAAGTGGCCATGACCCCTTGTTCTTGTGAGTTTCACCTGAGGAAACATCATCCCTGCATCTAGGGATATGTTTAATCCTGCCAGAATTGGATATATTTCAATGAGATCCTCTCTCATATTTCTTAACTGCAGTGAGTACAAGCCTAGTCAGCTAAATCACTCCGTGGAAAACAGATCTGCCATTCAGAAATTAAACTGGTGAAATTTTACTGCACTCCATCTATGACAAATATGCATGTTCTTTGGTAAGGAGATCAAAACTGCGCACAATACTGCAGGTATGATCTCGCTAAGGCTCTATACAGCTGCCGTAAGGCATCCTTGCTTCTATAATCAAGCTTGTTTTGCAATTAAGATCAATCTCCAGGTGCTAACTTCACCTGTATGCTTGCTTCCAGTAACTAATTTATAAGGACACTTTAAGTGCTTTTTGCAATCACATTTCCTAATCTCTCACTACTTAAATAATACTGTGCCATTCTGTTCTTCCTGTGGAGGTGGATAACTTTGTACTTATACAGCATCTGCCATTCATTTACCCATTTACTCAACTTGTTAAAATCACCTTCAAGTCTATTTATTTCTTCCTCACCATTCATCATTCTACAGCAAACTTGGAAATATCAAATTTGATTCCCACCTCCCACCTCCTGTGATGTCACACTGGTCAGCCTCTTACACTCAAAAACAACTATATTCCTACTCTGTGCTTCCTCTTTGCTAAGCAGCTCTCAGTTCATGGGCATATATTACACCCACACTTATGTGCTTTGATTTTGCACAATAACATCTTATTGAATCATATTCATAGAGTCATACAGTATAGAAATATACCCTCTGATCCAAACAGTCCATGCTGATCATAATCACAAACTAAACTAGTCCCCAGGCCTGTGTTTTTGACCCATATCTCTCCAAATATTCATGTGCTTATCTAAATGTCTTTTAAAGTTTGTACTGTACCCACTTCCTCTGGAAATCCATTTCACAAACAAACCACTCTCTGTGTTAAAAAAAAGACCCCTCTCATTTTTTTTATATATCTTTCTCCTCTCACATTAAAGGTATGCTTTATGTAGGACCTCATCAAACCTTTCATCAAATTAAAATTCACTACATCCACTGGTCATCCCTTATCTATTCCAATTGTTATGTCCTCAAAAAAGCTTGGAATGTTTGCAAAGTATGATTTCCTTCCTTAATTCCATCTTGACTTTGTGTAATACCTTTTTTTGTCACATTATTACATCCTTCTTTGAATAAATGGACATATAGATCCTGAGGTTGCACAAGAAAGTGCCAGATAAAAAGCTGTTGGGACAATCAAAGAGAATCAGGATGTGTTGAAACAGAGGGGAGAAGGGCAAGAGGATGAAATGTTTGCTATGGGATAACATTGTAGGTTACAGAAATAGCCAGGGTGATGGCTTATGGGGCTAAAAGAGAATTTAGGTGGCATGGTGGTTCAGTGGTTAATGCTGCTGCCTCACAGCACCAGGGACCCTGGTTTGATTCCACCCTCGGGTGACTGTCTGTGTCAAATGTGCACATTCTCCTCGTGTCTGCATGGTTTTCCTCTGGGTGCTAATTGCCCATAGTGTTCAGGGATGCTAAGGTTAGGTACATTAGTCAGGAGTAAATGTAGAGAAGTGGGTTTGGGTGGCCTACTCTTTGGTGGGTTGGTGTGGATCTGTTGGGCTAAAAGGCCTGTTTCCACACTGTAGGGATTCTAAAAGAAATCTAGCCACAGTGCCGGAAAAGGAGAAAGGAGTTATGACTTGAAGAAGCAAACAACACTAAATACACTCAAGTGACAATTATGGAAGATAATCTTCAGGTGGGGAGACAAGAAATATTTTACCGAATTTCTGATACATAAGACAGAGTCTTGATTCAGATTCAATGAAAAGAGAAAAAATGGGAGAAAGAGAGCATTTACA
This sequence comes from Hemiscyllium ocellatum, assembly GCF_020745735.1. Lineage (NCBI taxonomy): Eukaryota > Metazoa > Chordata > Chondrichthyes > Orectolobiformes > Hemiscylliidae > Hemiscyllium > Hemiscyllium ocellatum. The sequence continues at coordinate 24,083,345 of NC_083436.1, read as the reverse complement.
AATGGGAACATTTACAGGAAGTGAATTGGGAAGGTGCAACTCCACATATTTGTGACCATTAGTGGACTAAGAATATGTATCAGTTCTTAGTAAAGATAGAGGGAAAAGTCTCTGGGAGTAGAACAGAACCGACAGACTAGACTATGCAGTGGTGATCAATGGATGAGTATTGGAAGTGAAGTTAATGAAATTCTCCATACCAGAGCAAGGGCAAGAAATAACATCAGCATAATGTATCAGTGGAAATTCCCTGTGTGACCCTCAATAGGCAAAGGTGAACAACCTGAAATCTCCAGCAAATAAACCCACTTCAACTTCTAATGGCTCTCTAAGGCATTTCAAAAATCAATGTATTAAAATACATTTTTCACAATTGCTCAAAACTTTGCAATACATGCAGAAAATATTCCATAGAAGAGCACTGAATTGACCGTTTTACAGTAAATCTCAATGAAGTAAATTTTGCAGGTAGGATATTTGAAAAAGCAATCATTATAAAGAGCAGATACGAACAAAATAGGATAACTGCTAATGCAGTCAGCACAAGGTCAGCTTAGAGATAGTGTTGAACAGTTCAATAAAATATCCATTTTTCCCACAACCATTATTTCTACCAGGAACAGCTTTGATTTGGTGGGATGTTTGAGGGGAAGGAAGTGTTGTCATGCTTTATATTTATGGAAAAGATTCAGAACATTAAATTGATCCATTGCAAATGTCAGACTGGGCACCGTATCTGATATTAATGTGGCTCTTTCATCCTGTAAGAGATATGTTTGCATGTCAGTATATTAAGTAATTCTAAGTGCCATTTTCATTGGGGATATCTGACTAAAGTCTTTGTGCAAACCAAATCTATTGCATGTAACTAAAGTGACACAGTTAGGAAAAATAAAGTGTGTGCATTGAGCAGCACATCAGTGTGCAGAGGAATAGAACTGTACTGAGATATTAAGGTAAATAAAAGCATAGAAATGAAGTTACAGCAGTGAAACACAGTCGCCTAAAGCAAGTAAATGTCAGATGAGAATAGTAAGGAATGGATGTAAAATGTGACTCTTGAAGATCCCTTTCCACATCCTATCTTCAGTCATTTTTTTAATTGGTTCTTTTGTATAAGGCTCTAAAAATGCTAAGAAATGTTAGACTGATTTATTTCTACCCATTCAAATAGAATCCATAGAGATGGACAGCACGGAAACAGACTCTTTAGTCCAACTGATCCATGCCGACCAGATATCCTAAACTAATGTAGTTCCATTTGCCAGCACTTGGTCCATAACCCTCTAAACCCTTCCTATTCATATACCAATTCAGATGTCTTTTAAATGATGCAATTGTACTAGCCTCCACCATTTGCTCTGACAGCTCATTCCATACATGCACCACCCTCTGCATGAAAAAGTTGTCCCTTAAGTCCCTTTTAAATCTTTCTCCTCTCACCTTAAACCTATGCCCTCTAGTTCTGAACTCCTCCAACCCAGGGAAAAGATCTTGTCTGTTTATCCTATCTATGCCCCTCATGGTTTTATAAACCTCGATAATGTCATGTATAAATTTTAACTATTAAATGTATATGAATAGATACATGCAAGACATAATATGACAACTTTAGAAACACTTGGTAAATTCCATTGAGATTGCCTAAAGATCGTACACTCATTCAAAATGAATGGGGAGTCTTTCTTTGTTAGTGGTGTCCTATGGGTCAATAATATGCTTGATTTAAATACATTAATTATTTTGGGATATTTTCATAATTAATTGCATTTATCTTTGCAACAGAGGCCAGTCATTTATTAATTATGGTGCTGAAAAGAAAACAGTCTGTGAACAACACAAAATTATTAGTAGCTAAATTAGAGAGAGGATGTTACGTGGGTGAAACACTATGAAGTGTTAGCTATGGCAAATTGCTGGCCAATTTACATTGTTTCACATTTAGTATCGCAGGAGTAATATCCCACCATTAATCTCTCAGTGTACCATTCAAAGTTTTTTTTTCCATTCACAGGGTGTGAGCATCACTGGTCAGTGTTTATTGTTCATCCCTAATTACTCAGAGGACAGTTAAGAGACAATCACATTGCTGTAAGCCATAGTAGCTACCTTCCCTCAAGGATATTAATGAATGAGATGAGGTTTTTGCTCAACAATGGTCATCATTAGACTTTTACCTCGAGTCTTCTATTGAATTCAAGTTCCAACATCTGCCATAGCTGGATTCGAAGACAAGTCCACAGAATATTACCTGGGTCTCTAATTTAATAGTCTAGTGATCATATAACTAGACTATCACCTCCCCTTCAAGTTTCTGTATTTGTACATTGCTTGTCCATCAAACACACCACTGAACTTTTTGTCAAGTAATAAATAGAGTTCCTATCTTGTCAACAAATAAATGTAAATCTCTCCACTCCAAAAAGTGAGTATGGAATTTTACTTCTGAACATAATGTCATGATATGCCTAAGAATATATGAGGATGATAGATATGTTTTTCTAAAAAGTAGCATGAATATAGTCGATATACCCTGAACCAGTAACCATGAGGGTCACATGACATTTGTGTGGCTTCTGTACAAATAAAATCTAATTGATGTCTTTGTGGTATCATTGAAGTGTGAGACAACTTGTGGAATTTATAGTCCAATTGCACACTTAAATATGAGACTAATGAAGATAGAAATGAAGAAACCAAGCTCTGACAAGCAGATATAAATGGCAAAATACAATTCTTGATTTTTTTTTTGTAATGGCTTCTAACATCATTGCATCGGCATGGATGACAGAAAAATGATCTTGTGGTCACATATTATCATTCCAAGGATGAACCAAAGGATGGTTTGGAAACCAACAAGGACACAAGAGAAGATCCTCAAGCAGACGAAAGCTCCCCAGCCAAAAGCAAGCAATCATTCCATGGAAAGAATGAGCGGGCAATTCTGAACTTATATTTCTCTATTTTTTTTCTAATTGATTTTTGGACACTTTATTTCTTTATTTTTCTATTTTTTTCCCTGAAGAAATTGCACTTAAGAATCTGTACCTTGGTACCTTGTTACTTAAGATGGTACCTTTGTACTCATTTGATGACATATGATAGTAGAGCTAATTCAATTCAGTTAAATTCAATTCAATCAATGTTTACCTATAAGATTGATTTCTAAAGATGTTTAGCTACAAGATTTTGGGAAAACTCAAAGTTTCAATCACCATTTGTCTTTAGAGAGCTCGGAGAAGAAAGTCATCAGATCTCATAGAGTGATAGAGTCACAGAGATGTACAGCACGGAAACAAACCATCAGTCCAACTGTCCATGCCGACCAGATATCCCAACCCAATCTAACCCCACCTACCAACACCCATTCCATATCTCTCCAAACCTTTCCTATTCATATATCCATTCAATTGCCTTTTACATGTTGCAATTGTACTTGCCTCCACCACTTCCTCTGATAGCCCATTCCACACACACACCATCCTCTGTGTGAAAAAGTTGCCCTTTAGGTCTCTTTTAAATCATTCTCTTCTCACCCTAAACCTATGCCCTCTAGTTCTGGATTCCCCCATCCCAGAGAAAAGATCTTGTCTATTTACCCTATCCAAACCCCTCATGAACCTCTATAAGGTCACTCTACAGCCTCCGACGCTCCAGGGGAAATAGTCTCAGCCTATTCAACCTCTCCCTATAGCTCACGGTGGCACAGTGGTTAGCACTGCTGCCTCACAGCGCCTGAAGACCCGGGTTCAATTCCCGACTCAGGCGACTGACTGTGTGGAGTTTGCACGTTCTCCCCGTGTCTGCGTGGGTTTCCTCCGGGTGCTCCGGTTTCCTCCCACAGTCCAAAGATGTGCGGGTCAGGTGAATTGGCCATGCTAAATTGCCCGTAGTGTTAGGTAAGGGGTAATGTAGGGGTATGGGTGGGTTTCGCTTCGGCGGGTCGGTGTGGACTTGTTGGGCCAAAGGGCCTGTTTCCACACTGTAAGTCTAATCTAATCTAAACTCTGGCAACGTTCTCGTAAATCCTTTCTGAAACCTTTCAAGTTTCACAACATCCTTCTGATAGGAAGGAGACCAGAATTATACACAATATTCTGAAAGTGGCCTAACCAATGTCCTGTACAGCCACGACATGGCCTTCCAACTCCTGTACTCGATACTCTGACCAATAAAGGAAAGCATACCAAATGCCTTTTTCACTATCCGAGCTACGTGCGACTCCACTTTTAAGGAACTTTGAAATAGCACTCCAAGGTCTCTTTGTTCAGCAACATTCGCTAGGACCTTACATTAAATGTATAAGTTCTGCTCTGATTTGCTTTCCCAAAATGCAGCACCTCGCATTTATCTAAATTAAATCCATCTGCCACTTCTCAGTCCATTGGCTCACCTGATCAATTCCTATCATAAAAAAAAATTCAAACATATGATTTTCTGGTCACTCACCGATAATCCTAAATGTATGCCTTGTCTCCAGAATTCATCTTTTTTTGCTTATATGTGTGGGCATTTGAGGGTGTTTTGTTTTTTGTTGTGTTTCTGTTTGGGTGTTGTGTGAAGAAATATTTTCCTTTATCGTTTGATTAAAATTTCCCAATAAGCTAGATTCATGGCTATTGCTCAAAGGGATAAAATGAACTCTAAGAAAACATATTTTCTTGTGGTCAGCCATGTGGGAAGTATATGAAAAAGGGAAGAATGATCCTATTACCTCTCCCATTTTAGCAGCAATGAATTTTTCCTTGAGATTTGTAAAATATTTAATTTTAAAATTTTCTACTTGTTTTCATTTTTGCCAATATTTTTCTTATCCGGTCTTTCTTACTTCATCTTTATTACTCTTCTTAATAGCTTAACAATACTAAATACAAATAACGTAATACATAAATTGAGAATTATTTGCACACACTGGCTTGCTCTCAAGTCTCAAGCAATTAACAGTACTCAATGGAGTAAAATTCATACCGCATAACAATTTACATCATCCTTTCAAGACATAGTACGGGTTCATTAACTTCTTGGCTCTCATTGTAGGAGCATATAGCCAATAGTTAGTTTCTGGATGAGTTCCTTCTTCAAGCAGATGAATTTAATCATGAGGATAATGAGGTAGCTCATAGTAAACAGAATGAACAACACAGCCACGTGTGAAAGGAGACATACCCATTGGTGCATCTGCATGTTTGAGGCCCAATCCCAGAAATCATTCCACCCAGTAATCACCTTGATTTCCCTGATTTGCTTTTGAATTTACTCTGTCTGCTGAATAACAGTATCAAAACCTTTATGCATGTTTGTCAATTTGTTTGTGTTTGGACCTGCTGCAATTTTTCTGACTGGAGTTCAATGCAGTATCATACAACTTCCAGTACTCCCTCAAAGTTTGGCTGAGTTCATCACTGACATTGACAAAGATCTCTCGCCTTCTGTGGATGTCTGTGAGCTTGATTAGTCCTACCTGGGCTGGCACATGTGTCCTAATGCCAAAGGTGGTATTTTGAATGTTACATGTGAAGGTTCAGTGCTAGTATTGTTTTGGGGAAGTTGTGATGCAGTCTTTTCCTTCCCCACTGTATGCGGCCCTGGGTATATCTGTGTTCAGGCTCTGGATCTCTCCAGTACAATTTAGAATGGTATTTGTCCAAAAACTACACAAGGCATGCTCATTTGAATATGAAAGGTAGGGGCACACAATTATTTCTTTTGTCTACTGACATTTATTTAATTACTTTTTTAGTTCATTCATATGATGAAAGCTTTGCTGGCTCGGTCAACATTTATTACCCATCCTTAATTGCCACAGGGCAGTTAAGCATCAACCACATCATTGTGGGTCTGGAGTCACATTTAAGCTAGCCCAGGCTCGTAAGGCATTTTCCATCCCGAAAGGATATTAATGAACTAGAGGGATTTTTTTTTCCAACAACGAATTCTTAGGCTTAACTTCCAGCTTTTTTTCTTGTTGAATTCAAATTCCACCATCTGGTATGGCAGGATTTGAACGCAGGTCAGGACCCCAGAACATTATCTGTGTCTCAGGATTAATACTGCAGTGGTAATGCACTAGGCCATTGCCTTCCCATTTCTAACATTTCTAACACCTTCCACATTTCTGCAGCGTGGTACCTATGAGCCTTCCCTCTTTCTCAACAGTATATAGAAGATGCCGTTGTATTCCAGCCACGTTCCCTCTTGGATAATGCCAACATTTTCCACCTCAGAGACTTGTAATCCATTTTGACTTGGCGTCATGATTGGGATTAAAAAGTGAGGTCTGCAGATGCTGGAGATCAGAGCTGAAAATGTGTTGCTGGTTAAAGCACAGCAGGTCAGGCAGCATCCAAGGAACAGGAAATTCGACGTTTCGGGCCAGAGCTGCCTGGCACCCTCTCCTCCTTCCTGATGAAGGGGTCTGACCCGAAATGTCGAATTTCCTGTTCCTTGGATGCTGCCTGACCTGCTGTGCTTTAACCAGCAACACATTTTCAGTCATGATTGGGATCCCCAGTACTATCCCCATAGCCTATCCTGGCATCCCCATACAATCACACCTTAGTTATTTACCATAATTGACAATTTGCAGTATTAAAATGTCCTTTCCCTGTAACAAGTGCTCTACCTGCTCACTGATCCAAGCTTGCTTAACCTATCTTTGCTTAACCTGCTCGAGGTTCTCCCTGAACTGTTTGGTCATCCATTGGCCATGGATGCTGCATAGGGTCCTATTCTAATCCATTGGCATCACTTAGCTTTCCCTGGATGATTTGGTCTATGATGCTGGGATGCTCTCTAGCATCACTACCAGTTGCTGATTTGCCTGATTTGCCTGATTTTCTTTTACTCTTCCCCTGGAATATTGCTGCCTGTTTAGACTAATATGTGGATGGTGGAAGGGAGGAGGGGATGAAGGTGATAGGTTGGAGAGGACGGTGGAGCGGATAGGTGGGAAAGAAGATTGGCAGGTAGGACAGGTCATGAGGATGGTGCTGAGCTGGAAGGTTGAAACTGAGGTAAGGTGGGGGGGAGGGGAAATGAGGAAACTGGTGAAGTCCACATTGTTGCCCTGGGGTTGAAATGTTCCGAGGCGGAAGATGATGCGTTCTTCTTCCAGGCGTCGGGTGATGAGGGAGCGGCAGTGGAAGAAGCCCAGGATCTGCATGTCCTTGGCAGAATGGGAGGGGGAGTTGAAATGTTGAGCCACTGGGTGGTGGGGTTGATTGGTGCGGGTGTCCCAGAGATTTTCCCTGAAGCACTCTGCGAGAAGGCGTCCAGTCTCCCCAATGTAGAGGAGACCATATCGGGAGCAACGGATACAATAAATGATATTGGTGGATGTGCAGGTGGAACTTTGATGGATGTGGAAGGCTCCTTTGGGGCTTTGGATGGTGGTGAGCGGGGAAGGTGTAGGCACAGGGTTTTTCAATTCCTGGCAGGGGAAGTTGCCAGGAGGGAAGGGTGGTCTTTTGGGGGTGTGGACCTGACTAGGTAGTCTTGGAGGGAATGATCTTTGCGGAAAGCGGAAAGGGGTGGGGAGGGAAATATATCCCTGGGGTGGGATCCGTTGCAGGTGGTGGAAATGTCGGCAGATGATGCAATTTATGCAGAGGTTGGTGGGGTGGAAGGTGAGGAGCAGGAAGGTTTTGTCCTTGTTGCGGTTGGAGGGGTGGGGTTGGAGGGCAGAGGTGCAGGATGTGGACGAGATACGTTGGAGGGCATCTTTAACAACGTGAGAAGGAAAATTGCGATCTCTAAAGAAGGAGGCCATCTGGTGTGTTCTGTGGTGGTACTGGTCCTCCTGGGAGCAAGATATGGCGGAGGCAGAGGAACTGGGAATACAGGATAGCATTTTAGCAGGAGCTAGGGAGGCAAGAGGTGTAATCCAGGTCGCTGTGGGAGTCAGTGGGTTTCTAAAAGTGTCAGTGTTAAGTCGGTCATCATTGATGGAGATGGAGAGGCCCAGGAAGAGGAGGGAAGTACCAGAGATGGTCCGGGTGAATTTAAGGTTAGGGTGGAATGTTTGGTGAAGTTGATGATCTGCTCAACCTCCTTGCGGGATCACAAGGTGGTGCCGATGCAGTCAGCGCAGGAAGAGATGGGGAATGGTGCCGGTGTGACTACGGAAAATGGACTGTTCTATGTAGCTGACAAAGAGACAGGCATAGCTGGGGCCCATACGGGTGCCCATGGCTACCCCTTTCATCTGGAGGAAGTGGGAGGATTCGAAGGAGAAATTGTTAAGGGTGAGGACTAGTTCAGCCAAATGAATGAGAGTGTCAGTGGAAGGGTACTGTTGGGGACGTTGGGAGAGGAAGAAACAGAGGGCTTGGAGGTCCTTGTCATGGCAGATTTTTGGAGGTGTAGAGGGATTGGATATCCATGGTGAAGATAAGGCCATTGGGTGCTGGGGAAACGGAAGTCTTGGAGGTGGTGGAGGGTGTGGGCAGTGTCTCGAGCATATGTGGGGAGTTTCTGGACTAGATGTTTGGAGGGGTAGAAGGATTGGATGTCCATGGTGAAGATAAGATGTTGGGGGCCAGGGAAACTGAAGTTTTGGAGGAGGTGGAGGGCGTGGGCGGTGTCTCAAACGTATGTGGGGATTTCCTGGACTAGGAGTCCTGGGGATTCTGGGACAAATTCTGCTCTGGGACAAAAGAAAAATGCAGGGCTACATTTAAAATGAATTGGAAGCTCTTGGTGGGGGGCGGGAAATACCAGTAAATAACAAGAAGACTTTAATCACTGTAAACACCTTGAGGAACAAGATCAGCCAATGTCTAATCTGGAATAAAACTTGACCGTTATATGCCAGGATAAGGAAAATTTTGGAACAGCAAATATCCATGAAAGAATAACTTGACAAGAAAAGCCAGAACAAAAAATGCAAAGGTTGCAAATTTGTTTACTCTATCCAAGGCATGTCATTTAACAAGAGAATTACAGTCAGGGTGCTGTAATACTGGATATAGTTTGTGTTACCTCATTAGTCTGTCGCCTTAACTGAATTAATTTCCTGTAAAACTTCTTCAGATTCTATGTTCTCATCACACTTTTATTTTTGAGCAAAGCTTATAGCCCAAGGAAGATTATCTGCTTGCAATTCAGGGTGATATTTTGTGTATATTCAGTGTACTCGTATCAATAAATCTTTACAGTAGAAGAACAGTTCTGAGAGATCACTTTTTACTTTCCCTGCATAATTGGAGAGGATGCAGAAAAGATTTACCAAGATGTTACTGGGACTGGAGGGTTTGGGTTAAAAGGAGAGATTGAATAGTCTGGAACTTTTTTTCCACTGCAGCGTGAAATGTTGAGGGATGATCTTATAGAAATTTATAAATTCGTCAGGGGCATAGGTAGAGTGAATCGCAAAGGGGTTTTTCCCTAGGGGAGGGGAGATTAAAACTAGAGGGCATCATTTTAAGTTAAGAAGAAAAAGATTTAAAAGGGACCTGAGGGGAAATGTTTTTACACATAGGGCAGTTCATATATGGAATGAACTGCCAGAGGAAGTGAGAGATTCACTTGCAGTTACAACATTTCAAAGACATTTAGACAGGTACATGAGTAGGAAAGGTTCAGAAGGATACAGGTGAAATGAAGGTAAGTGGGACTAGTTTAGTTTGGGAAATCTAGTTGGCATGGGTGAGTTGGACTGAAGGGTCTTTTTCTGTGTTGTATGGCTCAATAGTTCCATAACAGACTATGTCATGGCTGTTCATCAGTGACAACTCCGTACAAAGTCACCATCATGACTCCTATATATACCATCAAATTGCCTCTGTAAATTTTATTACTTGCCTTAAAGAAAGCCACATTTAAGGAGTCCATTTGTTATGAGTATACAATGTTGTGACTCTGTCAGTCTGTAGAGTGTCTGAAAGCTGTTTGGTTTGGTATTATGTTTGCTTCGTAAAAAAGAGTTGGATTTCAAAATGATAATCCATGGAGATAATAAATCTCAGATGATCAATTGGTTATTAGACTCCCGTCATTATTGTGGTTTTTATGACACTTGGTATTTTCATCACCAAAGTTTGACTTGTTAAAAACATGTTGGCAAGTTCCAAAGACAGAAAGCAAAACAAATGTCAACTTTTGTAACAGCAGATGGACTTTATCGATGCAAAGTCATACATTTGAAATGTAAAATCTGCCAGCAGCCAGTGGTTATCTAGCAAAATCATCAAAGGACCAGACACTGAATAATTTATATTTCTAGCTAAGGCTGGGTTTTATTGGGGGTTTTTGGAGGATTTCTTGCAATGAGACCTAATTAGTTCAATTATTGTATCCAACCAAACCCGCTTCATTAATTACCTCCAATGGTCTTAATGCACCTCTCATATCAAATCTAAATGTGCATTGTTCCTGAAATAATTCTCAATTCACACTATGTTTACAAGCCCATTGTGTGCCCAGACAACTAGCATCTGTCTGGAGATGACCCTCCAGCTGCTGATCTTTGCCCCATATATTGGGAATGCAGCAAAAAGGGAATAAAAAAGGAAGGATAACTTAGGACATCTTATGACTTCCAATATCTCAAATGATAAAGTTAGCATTAAGGCACTTTACCTGAATGCTCGTAGCATTCGTAACAAAGCAAATTAACTAATGGCACAGATTGTGGGCGGCACGGTGGCACAGTGGTTAGCACTGCTGCCTCACAGCGCCTGAGACCCGCGTTCAATTCCCGACTCAGGCGACTGACTGTGTGGAGTTTGCACATTCTCCCCGTGTCTGCGTGGGTTTCCTCCGGGTGCTCCGGTTTCCTCCCACAGTCCAAAGATGTGCGGGTCAGGTGAATTGGCCATGCTAAATTGCCCGTAGTGTTAGGTAAGGGGTAGGTGTGGGGGTATGGGTGGGTTGCGCTTCGGCGGGTCGGTGTGGACTTGTTGGGCCGAACGGCCTGTTTCCACACTGTAAGTAATCTAATCTAATCATAGTGAATGATTATGATGTGGTAGGTATCACAGAGACGTGGTTACAGGGGGGGTCAGGACTGGCAGTTAAACCTCCAAGGATTTTCAACTTATCGAAAAGACAGGGAGGTGGGCAGAGGGGGTGGGGTTGCCTTGTTAGTTAAGAACAAAATTAAATCTATGGCACTGAATGACATAGCGTAGGATGATGTGGAGTCTGTGTGGGTGGAATTGAGGAACTACAAAGGCAAAAACACCAAAATGGGAGTTATGTACAGACCTCCTAACAGTGGTCAGGACCAGGGGCGCAACATGTACCAGGAAATAGAGAAGGCATGTCAGAAAGGCAAGGTCATGGTGATCATGGGAGACTTCAATATGCAGGTGGACGAGGTAAATAATGTTGCCAGTGGATCCAAAGAAAGGGAATTCATGGAATGTTTTCAGGATGGCTTTTTGGAACAGCTTGTCATGGAGCCCACAAGGGAGCAGGCTATTCTGGACCTAGTGCTATGTCATGAACCAGACTTTATAAAAGATCTTAAATTAAAGGAACACTTAGGAAGCAGCGGTAATAATAAGGTAGAGTTCAGTCTGCAGTTTGAAAGAGAGAAGGCAAAATCGGATGTAATGGTGTTACAGTTAAATAAAGGTAATTATGAGGGCATGAGAGAGGAACTGACAAAAATAGACTGGAAGCAGAGCCTAGCGGGGAAGACAGTAGAGCAAAAATGGCTGGGATTTGTGGGTAAAATTGAGGACATGGACAGAGGTTCATCTCCAAGAAAAGAAAGATTATCCGGGGAGGGATTAGATAGCCATGGCTGACAAAGGAAGTCAGGAAATGTATTAAAGGAAAATGGAGATCCAAAAAAGTGGCCAAGAGCAGTGGGAAATCAGAAGATTGGGAAGGTTACAAAAACAAACACAGGATAACAAAGAGAGAAATAAGGAAGGAGAGGATCAAATATGAAGGTAGGCTAGCCAGTAATATTAGAAATGATAGTAAAAGTTTCTTTCAATACATAAGAAACAAACAACAGGCAAAAGTAGACATTGGGCCACTTCAAACTGATGCTGGAAGCCTAGTGATGGGAGATAAGGAAATAGCAGGAGAACTTAACAAATACTTTGCGTCAGTCTTCACAGTGGAAGGCATGAGTAATATCCCAACAATTAAAGGGAGTCAGGGGGCTGAGTTGAGTATGGTTGCCATTACAAAAAGAGAAAGTGCTAGAAAAGTTAAAAGGTCTTAAAATTGATAAATCTCCTGGCCCCGATGGGATACATCCTAGAGTTCTGAGGGAGGTGGCTGAGGAAATAGCGGAGGCATTGGTTGAGATCTTTCAAAAGTCATTGGGGTCAGAGAAAGTCCCGGATGATTGGAAGATCACTGTTGTAACCCCCTTGTTCAAGAAAGGATCAAGACAAAAGATGGAAAATTATAGGCCAATTAGCCTAACCTCGGTTGTTGGTAAAATTCTGGAATCCATCATAAAGGATGAGGTTTCTAAATTCTTGGAAGAGCAGAGTCTGATTAGAACAAGTCAACATGGATTTAATAAGAGGAGGTCGTGTCTGACAAAACTGTTGGAATTCTTTGAAGAGGTGACAAGTAGGTTAGACCAGGGAAACCCAGTGGATGTGGTTTATATAGAATTCCAAAAGGCCTTTGATAAGGTGCCACACGGGAGGCTGCTGAGCAAGGTGAGGGCCCATGGTGTTCGAGGTGAGCTACTGGGATGGATTGAGGATTGGCTGTCTGACAGAAGGCAGAGAGTTGGGATAAAAGGTTCTTTTTCGGAATGGCAGCCAGGGACAAGCGGTGTCCCGCAGGGTTCAGTGTTGAAGCCACAGCTGTTCACATTATATATTAATGATCTGGATGAAGTGACTGGGGGCATTCTAGCAAAGTTTGCCGATGATATGAAGTTAGGTGGACAGGCAGGTAGTACTGAAGAAGTGGGGAGGCTACAGAAAGATCTAGACAGTTTGGGAGAGTGGTCCAGGAAATGGCTGATGGAATTCAATGTGAGCAAATGCAAGGTCTTGCACTTTGGAAAAAAGAATAAAAGCATAGACTACTTTCTTAACAGTGAGAAAATTCGTAAAGCCAAAGTACAAAGGGATCTGGGAGTGCTAGTCAAGGATTCTCTAAAGGTAAACATGCAGGTTGAGTCCGTGATTAAGAAAGCGAATGCAATGTTGTCATTTATATCAAGAGAGTTGGAATAGAAAAGCACCGTTGTGCTACTGAGACTTTATAAAGCTCTGGTTAGGCCCTATTTGGAGTACTGTGTCCAGTTTTGGTCCCCACACCTCAGGAAGGACATACTAGCACTGGAACATGTTCCAGCAGAGATTCACACGGATGATCCCTGGAATGGTAGGTCTAACATATGAGGAACAGCTGAGGATCCTGGGATTGTATTCATTGGAGTTTAGAAGATTAAGGGGAGATTTAATAGAAACATACAAGATAATACATGGCTTGGAAAGGGTGGACGCTAGGAAATTGTTTCCGTTAGGCGAGGAGACTAGGAGCTGTGAACACAGCCTTAGAATTAGAGGGGATCAATTCAGAACAGAAATGCAAAGACATTTCTTCAGCCAGAGAGTGGTGGGCCTGTGGAATTCATTGCCGCAGAGTGCAGTGGAGGCCGGTACGCTAAATATCTTCAAGGCAGAGATTGATAGATTCTTGATGTCACAAGGAATAAAGTGCTACGGGGAGAATGCTGGTAAGTGGAGTTGAAATGCCCATCAGCCATGATTGAATGGCGGAGTGGACTCGATGGGCCGAATGGCCTTACTTCCACCCCTATGTCTTATGGTCTTATGGTGTTATTGCAAACGGGCAGGGGTTGGGGGTTGAGAGGGACCTGTCCTCTCTAGGACCATAGTGAACACAATGAGATCAGGTTATGCCAGTCTGGCCTAAGGTTGCTGCCAGGTTTAAAGCAATGTCAGCCATCTCACTGCCAAAAGAAGGTCAGTGTCCTATTTCACTCTGCCAGACTAAGTTCCATAACCTTGCCTCTGATATTTCACACTCACCCTATCTCTGCTGCTGTACCTAACCCCCACCCCGCCATCATCATTCTCTCCCTCTCTTACTATTTCCTACTGCATTTTTTAACACTAACACTCACCTATGTTAACCCCAACATTGTTATCCCATGCATGCCTTCCATGTCACTCAGGACACGATTCAAACTACACCAACAGTACTAAATCTGCATCTATTTCATCACCAGTAATACCAGCCTTTCTTTGATTTCCTAAGGAAAACAGTCCACAATATAGCAGAAGAATTCAGGGCAGTGGGATGCTGCTCCTCATTCGGTTCCTCACCCCTGATGAGAAGAGGACCTGACTTTGACCACCCCAAAAGGTCGGAACTGGTATTAGAGAACCATTGACTTACTGTGCTATGGCCCCCTGAGCAAAAGCTATCCCCTTTGACTGGACAAAGAAGGGCTTATGCCCAATACGTCGATTCCCCTGCTCCTTGGATGCTGCCTGACCTGCTGCGCTTTTCCAGCAGCACATTTTTCAGCTTTGACTGGACTGTGTCTGACTGACAGCTATAGCAGTCTTCCTGGCTTTTTGTCTGTGTTACATGGCATGGCAAGACAGCAATATTGTAAGCCTGGTGTCTCTGTCACGGTAACAAATGCTCAAAAGCAAGGCAAGGCAGGGATGCTAAAAGCATCCAGGTATGGTCAGAGTGTTCATTATGAGAGCAAGCAAACAGACCAGTGATGCAGCTTGATCTTAAAACCTTGAGCTGTGTACATGCCCTGAAGACACAATGCCCATATTGCAATATTGCAATCATAGTAGGCAGTGCATTCTGAGGTGCAATGTTGAAGTGCAGAAGAGTATGTAAAAGGAATAGATTTGTTTCTTGAGGGTTCATGCAGATTGCCATATGTTGGATGCCGATGTCCATGGGCATGAAGTACTTGTGGCAAGTTATCACTAAACCCATTGACAGTTTAATCATTGACACCACAGGGTGGTGGACGTTTGGAACGCATTGCCAGCAGAGGTAGTAGAGGCAGGCATGGTAGATTCATTTAAGATGCGTCTGGACATGAGTAGGTGGGGAGCAGAGGGATACAGATGCTTAGGAATTGACCGACAGGTTAAGACAGTAGATTTGGATCGGCTCAGGCTTGGAGGGCTGAAGGGCCTGTTCCTGGGCTATAAATTTTATTTGTTCTTAATGTCAATATACAGGGATGGTGCAGGAGGGAGGGATTCTGGTTTCTGGATAACTGGGATTCTTTCTGGGGAAGGTGGGACCTCTATAAACAGGATGGTCTACACCTGAACCTGAGGGGCACCAGTATCCTTGGGGGGAGGTTTGCTAGTGCTCTTTGGGGGAGTTTAAACTAACTCTGCAGGGGCATGGGAACCTAGACTGTAGCTTTAGGGTGCAGGACCTG
Organism: Hemiscyllium ocellatum; assembly: GCF_020745735.1. Taxonomy (NCBI): domain Eukaryota; kingdom Metazoa; phylum Chordata; class Chondrichthyes; order Orectolobiformes; family Hemiscylliidae; genus Hemiscyllium; species Hemiscyllium ocellatum. The sequence continues at coordinate 24,067,966 of NC_083436.1, read as the reverse complement.
GAGTGTAGGGAGATTAGGAACATGGCATCAGTCTCGAAGTAGGGTGCCTGTAAACAAGAAGGTGGCTTGAAGTGTGGATACTTCAATGCGAGAAGTATACGAAATAAGGTAGGTGAACTTGCAGCGTGGGTTGGTACCTGGGATTTCGATGTTGTGGCTATTACGGAGACATGGGTAGAACAGGGACAGGATTGGCTGTTGCAGGTTCCAGGGTTTAAATGTTTTTGTGGTTCTGCTCTCCGAGCTGGAAGTTTTTGCTGCAAACGTTTCGTTCCCTGGCTAGGGAACATCATCAGTGCTGTTGGAGCCTCGTGTGAAGCGCTGCTTTGATGTTTCTTCCGGTATTTATGTTGGTTTGTTCTTGCCGCTTCCGGGTGTCAGTTTCAGCTGCAGTGATTTGTATGTGGGGTCCAGGTCGATGTGTCTGTTGATGGATGTTCTTGCCGTTTCCGGGTGTCAGTTTCAGCTGTAGTGGTTTGTATATGGTGTCCAGGTCAATGTGTCTGTTGTTGGAGTTTGGGGATGAATGCCATGCTTCTAGGAATTCTCTGGCTGTTCTCTGTCTGGCTTGTCCTATGATAGTGGTGTTTTCCCAGTCAAATTCATGTTTCTGGTTGTCTGAGTGTATGGCTACTAGAGATAGCTGGTCGTGTTGTTTTGTGGCTAGCTGATGTTCATGGATGCGGATTGTTAGCTGTCTTCCTGTTTGTCCTATATAGTGTTTTGTGCAGTCCTTGCATGGTATTTTGTAAACTACGTTAGTTGGCTCATGCTGGGTATTGGGTCCTTTGTTCTAGTGAGTTGTTGTCTGAGCGTGGATGTTGGCTTGTGTGCTGTTATGAGTCCTAAGGGTCGCAGTAGTCTGGCTGTCAGTTCTGAGACGCTCCTGACGTATGGTAGAGTGGCTAGTCCTTTTGGTTGTGGCATGTCCTCGTTCCTCGGTCTATCTCTTAGGCATCTGGTGATAAAGTTGCGTGGGTATCCGTTTTTGGCGGATACCCACGCAACAAACCAACACACACAGACCAAGTCTTAAACTATGAAAGTAACCACCCCAACACACACAAACGAAGCTGCATCAGGACACTATTCAAAAGGGCCACAACACACTGCAGTACACCAGAACTGCGAAAAGAGGAAGAGGAACATCTATACAAGGTTGTTATGGGGGACTTTAACTTTCCAGATATTGACTGGGAAAGCTATAGCTCGAGTACGTTAGATGGGTTGGTGTTTGTCCAATGTGTGCAGGAGGGTTTCCTGACACAATATGTAGACAGGCCAACAAGAGGGGAGGCCATACTGGATTTGGTTCTGGGTAACGAATCAGGCCAGGTGTTAGAATTGGAGGTAGGTGAGCACTTTGGGGACAGTGACCACAATTCGGTGACTTTTACTCTAGTGATAGAGAGGGATAAGTGTGCACTACAGGGCAAGAGTTATAGCTGGGGGTAGGGAAATTATGATGCGGTGAGGCATGACTTAGAATGCGTGGCTTGGAAAAGTAGCCTTCAAGGGAACGGCGCAATCAATATAAGGAGCTTGTTCAAGGAGCAACTATTGAGTGTCCTTGATAAATATGTACTTGTCAGGCAGGGAGGAAAGGGTCATGTGAGGGAGCCGTGGTTTAATAAAGAATTGGAATCCCTTGTTAAAGGAAAGAGGGCGGCCCATGTAAAGATGTGGCGTGAAGGTTCAATTGGGACGTTTGAGAGTTATAAGGTAGCCAGGAAGGATCTAAAGAGAGAGCTAAGAGCAGCAAGGAGGGGACATGAAAAGTTCTTGGTTGGTAGGATTAGGGAAAACCCAAAGGCTTTCTATAGTTATGTCAGGAATAAAAGAATGAGTAGGATAGGAATAGGTCCAGTCAAGGATAGTAGTGGGAAGTTGTGTGTGAAGGCTGAAGAAATTGAGGAGACACTGAATGAATACTTTTCATCAGTATTCACTCAGGAACAAGACATTGTTGCCAATGTGAATATTGAGTCCCAATTAATTAGAATGGATGGCTTTGAGGTATGTAGGGAAGAGGTGTTGGAAATTCTGGAAAGGATGAAAATAGATAAGTCCCCTGGGCCTGATGGCATTTATCCTAGGATTCTCTGGGAAACAAGGGAAGAGATTGCAGAGCCATTGGCCTTGATTTTTATGTCCTCGTTGTCTACAGGAATAGTGCCAGAAGACTGGAGGATAGCAAATGTGGTTCCCTTGTTCAAGAAGGGGAGTAGGGATAACCCTAGTAACTATAGCCCGGTGAGTCTCACTTCTGTTGTGGGCAAAGTCTTAGAGACAATTGTAAGGGATAGGATTTATGAACATCTGGATAGGAATAATGTGATCAAGGATAGTCAGCATGGTTTTGTGAAAGGCAGGTCATGCCTCACAAACCTTATTGAATTCTTTGAGAAGGTGACTAAGGAGGTGGATGAGGGTAAAGCAGTAGATGTGGTGTATATGGATTATAGTAAGGTGTTTGATAAGGTTCCCCATGGTAGGCTACCGCAAAAATACAGAGATATGGCATTGAGGGTGAGTTGGAGGTTTGGATTAGGAATTGGCTGGCTGGAAGAAGACAGAGGGTAGTAGTTGATGGTAAAGGTTCATCTTGGAGTGCAGTTACCAGTGGCCTTCCGCAAGGATCTGTTCTGGGACCATTGCTGTTTGTCATTTTTATAAATGACCTGGAGGAGGGGCTAGAAGGTTGGGTGAGCAAGTTTGCAGATGATATGAAAGTCAGTGGAGTTGTTGACAGTGAGGAAGGATGTGGCAGGTTACAGCGGGATATAGATAAGCTGCAGAGCTGGGCAGAAAGGTGGCAAATGGAGTTCAATGTAGGTAAGTGTGAAGTGATTCACTTTGGTAAGGGTAACAAGAAGATGGGGTACTGGGCTAATGGTCGGATACTTGGTAGTGTGGATGAGCAGAGGGATCTTGGTGTCCATGTACACAGATCTCTGAAAGTTGCCACCCAGGTAAATAGTGCTGTGAAAAAGGCATATGGCGTACTGGCTTTTATTGGTAGAGGAATTGAGTTCCGGAGTCCTGAGGTCATGTTGCAGTTGTATAGGACTCTGGTGCACCCGCATCTGGAGTATTGTATGCAGTTTTGGTCGCCATGCTATAGGAAGGATGTGGAGTCACTGGAATGGATGCAGAGGAGGTTTACCAGGATGTTCCTACCCAGTATGGTAGGAAGATCATATGAGGAAAGGCTGAGGCACTTGGGGCTGTTTTCATTGGAGAAAAGAAGGTTTAGGGGTGGCTTGATAGAGGTGTACAAGATGATTACGGGTTTAGATAGGGTTGACCATGAGAACCTTTTTCCACGTATGGAGTCAGCTATTACGAGGGGGCATAGCTTTAAATTAATGGGTGGTAGGTATAGGACAGATGTTAGGAGTAGATTCTTTATTCAGCGAGTCGTGAGTTCATGGAATGCCCTGCCAGTAGCAGTGGTGGACTCTCCCTCTTTATGGGCATTTAAACGGGCATCGGATGGACATATGGAGGATAGTGGGCTAGTGTACGTTAGGTGGGCTTGGATCGGTGCAACATCGAGGGCCGAAGGGCCTTACTGCGCTGTATTTTTCTATGTTCTATGTTCTATAGTATCACTGTTAATTTGACAGAGCAATAGTGTTTAAAATAATGTTTGTTGAGAAATGAAAATGTCACTGCTTTTGGGGGAGGTTTGATGAAGATCTTGAGATATATTTTCATTAATTTCAAATTAGTAGCATATGGGCCATGGTCTTATTTTAACAGAGGGATTTAATAATTAGCTAGCTTAGTATTTTCATAATCTTGATTTCAAATCTCAATGTGCCAGACACCAGATGACTGGAGGCCTCCTCTAGGGTTAATTAAAGTTGGTTTCTGTTGTGGGATTTTTACAACAAAAGAAAACTTCAATCAGCTCAGCAGAGGGTTCTTCCAGGAAAAAGGAGTTTGTTCAGAACAGTTAAGGGAAAATGTTACCTCAGGATAAATGCTTTAGTTTGTGAAAACTTGCAAACCAGGAATGTTTGGTTGAAAATCTGGTTTTTTTTTGGTTATTCTAAGCTCAAAGATCTAAGATGTCTGTTGTATGACGATCCAAGGAAAAGGGGTAAACACACTGTTAAGCCAAACCTGCAGCCTGGGCAAGGAAAGAAAATTAACTTTTTTTTGAGATGGCAAAAACATGAGATGGCAATGGGGTTTGAATTGGACACGGTTTTGCCATGTGTATTGCAAACGTTGAATTGCATTTTTGTTTTCGATGGTTTGGCTTATTGTAATTGTTGCTCTTGTGTGATAAACTCCTGCGAAAACCAAATTTGAAGTATTATTTTTTGAAGAATAGTCACTAGACCTGAAATGTTAACCATGATTTCTCTCCACAGATACTACCAGACCAGCCGAGATTTTCCAGCATTTTCTGTTTTTGTTTGTGATAATGATTTGTGTACTTATTTATTGTTGAAAAGGCAACCACATTAAATTTACAAAAAAATAGCTATCAAGCGAAATCTCATTCTGGGATCTCACTTGTTCAAAAATAACACCAGCTACGGTGGCCAAAAGATGGATTTGCAACATTATGTAGGGATATTGGGAGATGACTTCCTGCCCTTCTTAGCTCCCAGGCACTCTGTTCAAGGAAATACGCGATCTAAAAGGGTATCCTGCACTAGTTTTGATTCTCAAAGGAAATGAGAGAAGACTGACCAATTTTTTGTCACCTAAGCAACACTTAATTAAAAATTCACTTCCTTCTTTTCCATGGTCTTTTCCCACAAGTCTCTGAGATTTCTATCTAATTCTACTTGATTCTCCTTGTCATTGTAGACTGTAATTCAGTTGCCTAAGCCCTGATTTCTTGAATTCTCCCCCTATACCTCTCTATCTTTCTACCTCATGCTCCTCTATTCAGAAATTTCTTTAAACTTACCCCTTTGGCCACTGTTTTGTACATCTGACTTACTCTCTCTTATGTTCCTCATATTATACTTTGCCTTACAATCTTCCAGTGAAGTGCTTTAGGATATTCCATTCAGTTGTGAAGTTTCTATGCAAATATAAAACTTTGTTGATATTTTCCCCCCAAATTGGCTTTATTTGTGCAGTTGATTTTTCATCTTTTTTAGAAGATACGTAGTTTTTAATTGGGTTCAATAAATACGTATTGTGACACAGGAGGGACCAGAGGAGCTTTCTCGTATAGCATTGCTTATACTTTTTAATCAACTTGTCCATGGCTGCAGGGACCACTGAAGAATCCTGAGTGGGTTAAACCTGATGTTTGCCCTGTTTATTGTGAACTAAATTTGTCTTTTAAACAGGCAATAAGTCTCCAAATATTCAATAGTTTTTATGCACAATAAAAGTGTCCACTTTCTTGATAAGCAGAGGTATGATGACTGTCTTTTTAATCATTGACTGCTAACATCAGAGTTATCCAGTCATAGCTGTTACTTCACAGTGCAGGATAAATGTCTGTACAATTATAAGCTTAATCAAATAGAAGATTAAATATGTGAGTTTACTGTTCATGGAAAATCAATTTTTGTCACTTCCTTTCATTGTCCTATTGTGGTGGATATGTTTCCAGTTAAACACCTAACAAGATAAACTAAGTCAAAATGATGACCATAATTCTTACATGGTGACTGCACTTTGGATGAGACAAAGATTGCATCTCAGAAAAATGTTCTGCGCTGTGGAAATATAATAAATAAGACCATAAGACCATAAGACATAGGAGTGGAAGTAAAGCCATTCGGCCCATCGAGTCCACTCCGCCATTCAATCATGGCTGACGGGCATTTCAACTCCACTTACCAGCATTCTCCCCGTAGCCCTTTATTCCTTGAGACATCAAGAATTAATCAGTCAAATAACTTGTATATAGCAAGATCCCAAATAATAAAAGAAATAGCTGAACTGGTAATCTGCCTTCATGAAGTCAGCTTTGGATGGATTTTGGCCAGCATATTTGGAGACCTCCCTTGCTCTTTTTTAAACAGTACAGCAGATCCTGTTGTGTCAACCTAGGAGTTTAAAACGCACCTCGGTTTAACATCTGGTCTGAAAGTACAGCATTGTTTCTACCAAACACAAAGGCTCTCTGGTGTCTGAAGTAGACTTCCTATGTAGCTCCTGAAGGAAATAGAATTGTTTCCCCGAAGTGCTTTGAAGCAAATGCAGAAAAATGCAAGTAATCCAAAAATTCTTGTCTGTCAAGTGTTTCAAAAGGAAAATGGCAATTTTCACTATCAGCGAATATTCAAACACATGAGTGGTATATGTATAAATCAGTAAAACACTAGAGTATTCTGATTGGTTTCATTTTTAAAAGCTAATTGATCAGTATTTATGGATTAGCACTGATCATTGGGTAATATACAAGAAATGGGACCCTGCTTGATGTCTTGTTTCTGTGCTGGATAACTTGCAACTAAGAAACTTTGAGTTTTCTTAGTAAAATACTTCTCAAGATTTGATTTTGCATCTGGAAAGCTTTCTGTTGCAAATTGAACACATGGAGGCCATGTGAAATGGGTATCAATTCTCATGTTCTTTTTCTCTGCTTGGCGTCATTTCCAAAGAAACCTCAAACAAGGGTCAAAGTACATTTGTGTCTCCTGTTATGTATATTGCTTGACATTTAAGCTCCATGTGCTGTGTGCAGGAAATGTTGTGACTTGGCCTAGCAATGGGTCTGCAATTTGCACTAAGAAGCCAGTTCATTTGCTGTTAGTGAAAGCAAAAACAAAACTGTGGATGCTGGAAATCTGAAGTGAACAGAGCAGAAGTGTGTAAAAGAAGATTCACACTGGAGTTGAAACATTAACGCTGCTTCTCTCTACAAAAGTTTGTTTTGCTTAAGTCTCAGACTTGGGTGTAATGATTTTATAAAAAGATTAATTTATTCAAAAAATTAAAGCCATGAGAGACAAGATTTGGAGGTGCCGGTGTTAAACTTGGGTAGACAAAGTTAAAAATCACACAACACTAGGTTATAGTTCTGCAGGTTTATTTGGATGCACTAGCATTCGGAGTGTTGCTCTTTCATCAGGTGGTTGTGGAGTGTAAGATCATAAGACACAGAATGTATGGCAAAAGTTTGCAGTGTGATGTAACTGAAATTATACATTGAAAAAAGATCTAGATTGCTTGTTAAGTCTCTCATCTTTTAGAATTACCATATTGGTTTCAGTTCTTTCATACGTAAATCCCAGAACTTTTTTTAAAACTTACATTCTCAAGTGAAGTTTAACAATAGGTGCTACGAGTTAGCGAGGGCAGGAATAGGAAGGTAGAGCAGGTGAATGCATGGCTGAGGAGCTGGTGTATGGGAGAAGGATTCACATTTTTGGATCTTTGGAATCGCTTTTGGGTTAGAAGTGACCTGTACAAGAAGGACGGATTGCACCTAAATTGGAAAGGGACTAATATACTGGCAGGGAAATTTACTAGAACTGCTTGGGAGGATTTAAACTAGTAAGTTGGGGGGGGGGGGGGGGGGGGGAGGAGGTGGGACGTGGGACCCAGGGAGATAGTGAGGAAAGAGATCAATCTGAGACTGGTACAGTTGAGAACAGAAGTGAGTCAACCAGTCAGGGCAGGCAGGGACAAGGTAGGACTAATAAATTAAACTGCATTTATTTCAATGCAAAGGGCCTAACAGGGAAGGCAGATGAACTCAGGGCATGGTTAGGAACATGGGATTGGGATATCATAACAATTACAGAAACATGGCTCAGGGATAATGTTCCAGGATACAAATGCTACAGGAAGAATAGAAAGGGAGACAAGAGAGGAGGGGGAGTGGCATTTTTGATAAGGGATAGCATTACAGCTGTGCTGAGGGAGGATATTCCTGGAAATACATCCAGGGAAGTTATTTGGGTGGAACTGAGAAATAAGAAAGGGATGATCACCTTATTGGGATCGTATTATAGATCCCCTAATAGTCAGAAGGAAATTGAGAAACAAACTTTTAAGGAGATCTCAGCTATCTGTAAGAATAGTAGGATAGTTATGGTAGGGGATTTTAACTTTCCAAACATCGACTGGGACTGCCATAGTGTTAAAGGTTTAGATGGAGAGGAATTTCTTAAGTGCGTACAAGATAATTTTCTGATTCAGTATGTGGATGTACCTACTGGAGAAGGTGCAAAACTTGACCTATTCTTGAGAAATAAGTCAGGGCGGGTGACTGAGGTGTCAGTGGGGGAGCACTTTGGGGCCAGCGACCATAATTCTATTTGTTTTAAAATAGTGATGGAAAAGGATAGACCAGATCTAAAAGTTGAAGTTCTAAATTGGAGAAAGGTCAATTTTGACGGTATTAGGCAAGAACTTTCGAAAGCTGATTGGAGGCAGATGTTCGCAGGCAAAGGGATGGCTAGAAAATAGGAAGCCTTCAGAAATGAGATAACAAGAATTCAGAGAAAGCATATTCCTGTCAGGGTGAAAGGGAAGGCTGGTAGGTATAGGGAATGCTGGATGACTAAAGAAATTAAGGGTTTGGTTAAGAAAAAGAAGGAAGCATATATCAGGTATAGACAGGATAGATCAAGTGAATTCTTAGAAGAGTATAGAGGCAGTAGGAGTATACTTAAAAGGGAATCAGGAGTGCAAAAAGGGGACATGAAATAGCTTTGGCAAATAGAATTAAGGAGAATCCAAAGGGTTTTTACAAATATATTAAAGACAAAAGGGTAACACGGGAGAGAATAGGGGCCCTCAAAGATCAGCAAGGTGGCCTTTGTGTGGAGCCACAGAAAATGGGGGAGATACTAAATTAATATTTTGCATCAGTATTTACTTTGGAAAAGGATATTGAAGATATAGGCTGTAGGGAAATAGATGGTGACATCTTGCAAAATGTCCAGATTACAGAGAAGAAAGTGCTGGATGTCTTGAAACAGTTCAAGGTGGATAAATCCCCAGGACCTGATCAGGTGTACCTGAGAACTCTGTGGGAAACTAGAGAAGTGATTGCTGGGCCTGTTGCTGAGATATTTGTATCATTGATAGTCACAGGTGAGGTGCTGGAAGACTGGAGGTTGGCAAATGTGGTGCTACTGTTTAAGAAGGGAGGTAAAGATAAGCCAGGGAACTATAGACCAGTGAGCCTGACCTCAGTGGTGGGCAAGTTTTTTAAGATTAGATTAGATTACTTACAGTGTGGAAACAGGCCCTTTGGCCCAACAAGTCCACATCGACCCGCCGAAGCGCAACCCACCCATATCCCTACATTTACCCCTTACCTAACACTACAGGCAATTTAGCATGGCCAATTCACCTGACCCACACATCTTTGGACTGCGGGAGGAAACCGGACCACCCAGAGGAAACCCACGCAGACACGGGGAGAATGTGCAAACTCCGCACAGTCAGTCGCCTGAGTCGGGAATTGAACCCGGGTCTCAGGCGCTGTGAGGCAGAAGTGCTAACCGCTGTGCCACCGTGCCACCCACAGTTGCTGCATGGAATCCTGACAAACAGGATGTACATGCATTTGGAAAGGTAAGGACTGATTAGGGACAGTCAGCATGGCTTTGTGCATGGGAAATCATGTCTCACAAACTTGATTGAGTATTTTGAAGAAGTAACAAAGAAGATTGATGAGGGCATAGCAGTAGATGTGATCTATATGGACTTTAGTAAGGCGTTCGACAAGGTTCCCCATGAGAGACTGATTAGCAAGGTTAGATCTCATAGAATACAGAGAGAACTAGCCTGGATATAGAACTGGCTCAAAGGTAGAAGACAGAGGGTGGTGGTGGAGGTTTGTTTCTCATACTGGAGGCCTGTGACCAGCGGAGTGTCACAAGGATTGGTGCTGGGGCCTCTACTTTTTGTCATTTACATAAATGATTTCGATGCGAGCATGAGAGGTACAGTTAGTAAGTTTGCAGATTACACCAAAATTGGAGGTGTAGCAGGCAGCGAAGAGGGTTACCTCAGATTACAGCAGGATCTGGACCAGATGGGCCAATGGGCTGAGAAGTGGCAGATGGAGTTTAATTCTGATAAATGCGAGGTGCTGCATTTTGGGAATGCAAATCTCAGCAGGACTTAATTGTAAGGCCCTGGGGAGTGTTGCTGAACAAAGAGACCTTGGAGTGCAGGTTCATATCTCCTTGAAAGTGGAGTTGCAGGTAGATAGGATAGTGAAGAAGGTGTTTGGTATGCTTTCCTTTATTGGTCAGTGTATTGAGTACAGGAGTTGGGAGGTCATGTTGCTGCTGTACAGAATGTTGGTTAGGCCACTGTTGGAATATTGCATACAATTCTGGTCTCCTTCCTATCGGAAAGATGTTGTGAAACTTGAAAGAGTTCAGAAAAGATTTACAAGGATGTTGCCAGGGTTGGGGGATTTGAGCTATAGGGAGAGGCTGAACAGACTGGGGCTGTTTTCCCTGGAGTGTTGGAGGTTGAGGGGTGACCTTATAGAGGTTTACAAAATTATGAGGGGCATGGATAGAATAAATAGACAAAATGTTTTCCCTGGGGTCGGGGAGTCCAGAACTAGAGGGCATAGGTTTAGGATGAGAGGGGAAAGATATAAAACAGACCTAAGGGACAACTTTTTCATGCAGAGAGTGGTACGTGCATGGACTGAGCTGCCAGAGGACGTGGTGGAGGTTGGTACAATTGCAACATTTAAAAGGCATTTGGATGGGTATATGAATAGGAAGAGTTTGGAGAGATATGGGCCGGGTGCTGGCAGATGGGACTAGATTGGGTTGGGATATCTGGTTGGCATGGACAGGTTGGACTGAAGGGTCTCTTTCCATGCTGTACATCTCTATGACTCTATAGGTACCATGTTGGCCCAGATAATACTTTGAAGTTGTGAGGTGCCCTGTGTGAGACTGTCTGTGCCACAATGTACAGACTGGCTCTAATCTAAAAAAAAGGATTTACAAAATCTTACATGGATTCATGCTGTTTTTGAACAAAATAAAATGTAATTCTGCAAGTACAAATGCAATGCACCCACAAACTTATATGTGTGTGTGTGCATGTGGATGGGTGTGTGCAAGGGGGTATGAGTGTCTGTGAGACAGTGTGTGTATGTGTATGCATGAGAGTGTGAGTGTAAAGGATTATAAGTCTGTGAGAGAGTGTGCGTGTGAGAGAGAGCTTGTATATGAGAGAGGGTGTGTGTGTGTGTGTATGTGTGTGTGTGTGGGGTGTGTGTGTGTGTGTGTGTGTGTTACAGTGGGGTCACCTGTAGTATGACATGAACCAAAGGTCCTGGTTGAGGCCATCCCCATGGTTACCAAACTTGACCACCCAAGGGGATGGCCTCAACTGGGACCTTAGCTTCATGTCACACTACAGGTGACCCCATTGCATCACACACACACACACACACACACACACACACACACACACACACACACACACACACACACACACACACACACACACACAGTCTTATCCTCCATTACACTCACACTCACACACATACACATATACACACTGTCTCACAGACACTCATATCTCCAGCACACATACAATCACATGCACACAGACATATATAAGTTTGTTGGGTGAATTTGTACTTGCAGAATTATATTTTAGTTTGCTCAAAAACTGCATAAATCCACATAAAATTCTGTAAATCCCTTTTTTGGATTAGAACCAGTCTGTACATTGTGGCACAGACAATCTCATACAGGACACCTCACACCTTCAATCCCTTACCTGGGCCAACATGGCATCTATTGCTAAAGTTTACTTGAGAATGTACCTTTAAAAATGTTCTGAGATTTACACATGTAAGAACTGAAATGAACATGGTCATTCTAAAAGATGAGAGACTTAACAAACAATCCAGGTCTTTTTCAATATATAATTTCAGTTACATCACACTGTAAACTTTTGCGATAAATTCTGTGTCTTACGATCTTATACTCCACAACCTAATGAAGGAGCAGCATTCTGAAAGCTCGTGCTTCCACTTAAACCTGTTGGATTATAATCTGGTGTTGTGTGATCTTTAGTGATCTTTAACAATGAGAGACAAAGCAGTGAAAATGGCCACAGATATCATCAATCCTGAGACTTAGGACAGAAATGCTGGAGAAACACAGCAGGTTTGGCAGCATCTGTTGAGAGAAGAACAGAGTTAACATTTCGAGTCCAGTGACTCTTTGTCAGAACTGGATAGAGGGTCACTGAACTCAATGTCAACTATTTTCTGTCAACAGTTGCTGCCAGATTGGCTGTGTTTCTTTAGCCATTTCTTTCTTATATGTCCAGCACCCACAGTTAGTCTTTATTTCATATAAGACTAAATTCACTCGACTTTGGTGTTCTCAAGTATGAACTTCATAATAGCAAGTTGAGTGGCCAGTTGTCTAATGGGACTTTGCTAAAATAAAATAAAATAATGCAGATGCTGGAGATCTGAAATAAAAACAGAAAGTGCGAGGGAAACTTCTTCCTTGAAGAAAAGTCATACTTGACTTGAAACAACATTAACTCTTTTGTTTTTCTCTCCACAAAAGCTGCCAGACCTGGGGATTCATCATTACTTTCTGTTTTTTCTAATTAATGGAAGTTTACTATCCTACTTAAAAAAAAACAAAATACTGTCCAGTTATCATTCAACCCTCCAAAAAATCCAACAGTGGTATTGCATTAATATAAAAAATTGTTCTCAACTAAGGAAGGACTTCATATTAATTAAATGGATTGTTTAATAGTTTGAAGTTGTTATAAACATTCTATTTATCAAAAAGCATCATTCAATTAGTAAATTCAATTCCAAATGATTTTGATAAATAACTGTCCCGTTTTATTGATAATATATATATTTTATGGGAGTAAAATTACATCCCTTGAAATTTATCAATGTCTCTGTCTTTTTTTATGTTTGACTCTGGAATAACAAAATTACAGCTCTTAAGATATTGCATGTTGATACTGGAACAATATGTCTAAAATGATTGGGTGAAGGAATTAAACAATATCTTCCCCCAGCTGTTCACAATAAACTGAGTCCAGACTGAATCAGCCCAGATTGCAAAATCCAACATAACTCATCTAAAGTCAGGCAAGCTCATAATATGATGTATTTACCCCTACCCTTACCAGAAGTGGCTTTCATAAACAGGGAACCATACTCTATAAATACAACAAACAGATATGTTCAAGCTTTGAGCCATTTTTGAAAGACAGAGAGCTGGAAGAGCCTTGTTGTTTTCTCCATAGCAAATTTACTTTGAGTCCATTTGTCAAACCGATCAGCAACCCTTTTACCCTGTAGCATGAATTGTGCTTGTTTGAAATTTGGTATTCTTGCTTTTGTCCTAGTGAGTCTCCAGTAAAAAAAACCTTGGCAACATATCTTTCTTTTCAGCAATTATCGACTTTTTTTAATTGTAAAATGCAAAACAAAAGACTGATCCACTTCCCGATCTCCCCCCCCACCCCCCACCCCACCCCATCTCCAGCTTGTGTGTACGCAGGAAATTGTTTATACTCTTGTCACTCCCATTAAGATAAAGCTTCTCACATGAAATGGGAAAAGAAAAATTGAATTGTCTCCAACTTTTTCCAGATTTGGGATTTTGGAAGCCCAGGAAAAACATTCCAAGTTAAGAATTCATGAAGAAAATGAAAAACTTGTTGAGGAGTTGGCAATGTTCTGCACGGTAAATATGAAATATCTTGATACCTTCAAACGTCACTTTGATGTGCAGTATTCTAATATAAATAAATGTGTCTTAGCTGTAGCTACTCTAATACAGAAAGTAAGCACAGCCTCTTGCTCCCAATGAAACTTTCAAAAGATACAAAGAGCAGGTGGGTGAGGATGTTAAGTGGGTGAGGAAGTAGGATCGCGGATAAGTAGGTGACAGGAAGTTGAGGGTCGGGTAGGTAAGGAGGTAGGAGGGTAGGTAAGTAAGACAATGTGAAAATGGAACACTGTAGGCTATTCCATCCTTTGAGCTTGTTCTGACATTCACTCGGACCATTACTGCCCTGACACTTCTCATTTCAACTCTCCTGCCTTTCCCCATAACTATTGATCACACCGCTCCACCCCGATCTAAAGGCTATCAGCCTTAAATAATCTTAAGGATTCTGCCCTCACAGCTCACTGTGACAAGGAGCTCCAGTGACTCGCAACCCTTTATGAGAAGAAATTCCTCATCCCAGTCTTAAATTGGTGCATTTTCATTCTGAAATTATAAGCAATGGTCCGAGATTCTCTCTTCTAAATTCTAAAGGGTAGAGTCGCAATATGTTTAGCCTTTGCTCAAATGGCACTCTGTCCATTCCAAGGACCATCTTAGTGAACCTTCCCTGAAATGCCTCCTGAAATGTGAAATTGATTATTTCTTTAGACATGGGACCAAAACTGTTCACAGTACTCCAGGTGTGGTCACACAGACCTAGTATAGTTGCATTAAGACTTCCCTATTCTTACCCTAAAATCCTCTTGAAATAAGAGCAAACAGTCCATTAGCCTTCCTACCAACAATCATTTCCCTCGTGGTTGGTGAGTCCCCATTTACCTTTATGATGAAATCAGGTTAAAAGTAAACACTGATCAGGTTTCAGTACTTAGCAAGAACAACCTTTTTTTTCCTGCAAATAAACATGATCTAGTTATAGATGAAGAAAACTATGAATTACCAACATATAACTCTATTGGCTGAAACTCTAATTCTATTTTAAACCCCAGTATAAGCATGCAGACAGACACAGACAAAGGAAAAAAATATGTGTTACAGTTGAAGAGAAAAGATGTTGGAGAAATACAGTTTAATAACATCAGTCCACAGGATTTAATGAGATATTCCCTTTACTTCTCAAGACCTTATGTTCTTCAGTCTCTTTTCTCCAGTTTCTTTCACTTCTTTGCTACAGGCATAAGGTGATTGCACAGTTTCTTAGTTATTGGTTAAAAACAATGACTTGTAGCAACCAGCAGAAGAAAATAACTGGCTTTCTTCAGGCTTCTGATATGTTTACTACAGAGAGATAGAGGTGCAAAACCTGCCTTCTAACTGCCCTATAGTATTCTCCCTCTGCATCATTCAAACCCAAATGCTGTTCTCACGCCCAGAAATGTCAGGGAGTCATCATTATCATCCACAACTGGTCACAACTGGTTTGTGCAATCAACTACTTGTAGCTAACTAAATCCCCATCTGCACTCACAGACCTGTGCCATACCATCTTATCTCAAGTCTTTCACTGTTTGCAATGCAGCAATGTAAACACAACCCACAATGAGTTCCAGTAATTTGAGCTTTAATGTTCACCAATTCCTTTGACAGTCCCTGGTTTTGAAGCAATATTGTTTTTCCCCATTTATGTATGCAAATAGAATAAATGGAATAAACTTTTACTATCTTAGAGGTGACAACTGAAAAATTCATCTCTAATGTATATGGAAAAAATTCCAGCCCTTGTCAAAGTTGAGTTATCCTTTGTCAAACCATTGTGGAGAGATATCACAATGGCAAGTTTTATTGAGGACTTGGAGCCAGTTTTGATGTTCTGAGCTCTTTGATGTTCATAAATTCCTTTCCTGACCAGCTTTTATTCTGCCTTCTTGTATATGTTTAAAATTCAATAGGCTGATGCACCTGCTCATGTTCTAGTTCATGTAAACACAGTCTGCTGCACTCCAGACATTGAAAGCAGATGGTTTCAAATCTTTGCTTTCATTAATTTAATGGCCTTTAGTGGCAGACATTAAAATTTATACAGTTGTCCCTTTTGAGGTTTTTGTTCAAGTTAAGTTTGTGTGTAAATGGACCATTCAGACATTGGATAATGGTACTTTCAGGTCAATTAATCTTCCCATTAATAGATGTAGTGGATGTAAGTGGTTGCAGTAGTGAGCTTGTTAGGCTCAGTGCCCTGATTTCTCAGATTTAGAAACATCACACACACAAGCTCTGATGAAAACGATCTTTATGATCGACACTGACACTTACTAAACAATGGTGACTCATGTAGACACTGAAAATAACAGTTAAATGGAAGGTTGAAAGGAGCATACAATGCTATTAATGTAATAGTTATCAGTATTTTAACAGAGGGCTGTACCTTTCACTAATTAAAATATAACTGCCTAATTTCTATTGTATAATAAGAAACCAATTACATGGTATTTTGGTGAGTGAAAGAAATGTTATTATCTGCTGACTCCAAGAAAATAATAAAGACACAATGTCAATCATAAACACAGGCACAAAGCCTTTTCAAAAGGGTAATGTGCAGGGCCAAAAGAAGATGAAAAAAATGTGCTTGTCATCCTGGGTGTAAATATTTTAACCTGACACCGTGATTGTTTAATCGATATCCTGTCTTCTCACCAGTAGCAAATATCTTTGTGTTTTAGGTGTGGGGATGTTTCTCTCCAGTTTGTTTTATCACCAGGCACTTTGTCAATTGAATCGTCAAGAGAAAGTTAGCTTTCTTTCGTGGTTGCTATCACGAAACCAGCTCCTCAGCTCTGCCACAAGCAACTGGCTAAAATGCAGCTGATTTGGATTTTCCAATGTTCTGAGTTGATACCTTCAAAGAATGAGAATTGCAGGCAATGTGTTTTTTTTGTTTAATTCTCCAACATCTGTAACTTATCAGAGAGGTGTGCATCAAAATGAGGGATTCTTATGTATAAATGTATGGAATACTTTTGGTATTTTGATTACAAAAAAATAAATTTCAGTTCAAAATAATTGTTTATTCTATGTTGGTTCCATGAAGCTTAGATAATCTTATCATCAGTTATAACCATTTTAAGTCAATTGTTTTCAGTTTGCAAACATACCTGTCCATGGCAACCTCAAGTATGAAACTCAGATAACAGAATTATCCACTTGTTTTATCGCTATTGTAAAACAGATGGCCTTCAACTCTCAAAGCGCTGTTCTTGCCTATTTCTCAATGCAAATCCATCATCTTCATTGTTCCATTAGAAGTGGTGGGTCAGGATCTGTTATAGACTATTCTAGTTATATCCAATGGGCTGAATATTAGTTTTTGTTGACTGAGCCTGGATTGCCTTGTGTTCTTTGGGTGGTGGTGGTGTTTGTGTGTGACACCTAACAAGTTCTCTTGAAATATGTTAATAAATGGATTTTATTAATTACCAACCACATTTCAATTGCATCTGTCATGTCTGACTCTGGTACCATCTTACCATGCAGCATTTTCAGAATAAATTAATGTTCTGTGGATATTTACCAGAAGACTGGCACCCCTTCCACCTGCACTAAATTTAAAAGGTCACTGGACAAAGACTGGCACTCCAAAGCAACCCTGCTTGTCAATGGATAAAACATGAACATGTTAGAGAAGGAGAAGATGTCACTGCTATTCTCCAACAAGGACCTGATCAAGGGGTGGTGTGGTTGAAAGAAGTGCTCTTCCTGGAGGGCTGGCAGAGAAAGCTGTGCCACCAGACCTTGGCAGGCTGGTCCAAGGTTGTCAATCACGTCAATGCCCTTTCCACGGTAAGAGGAATAACCAGGGGGCCACACTTAGACCGATTTCTCTCTTTATTGCACCAAGATTAATGTCACACTCTTCCCTCTGTTACCACACACTCACCCTGTCTCTGCTTTAGCACCCACCCTCCACCAAGGTTTGCACTGTGCCATTTTCACTATTTCCCCTGACAGCTTTCTTCACTTGCTCTCGCCCACCCAATCTCCCACACCACTAACCCCACATGTCCTCTGTGCCACCTCTTCACTCCCTTTGGACACCTATTGTCCACCTGCAACACAACTAACAGCCATGCCAATCACTTTCAACACACACAAACCCCTCCTTTCTCTCATTACAGGAAAAGATAAATAGGACCGAGTGATACCATGTGAGGGAGGAGTGTCTGATATTGTGTTCCTCACTCTTTTACAATGAAAGAATCTGGCCCTTACAGGAGAAAAGAGGGAATACTGCCAGAATGCAAAGAAATGCATGACCTGTCAAATTGAGTACCTGTCACTTTTCATTCCACTGCAAACATCACATTAACCATACTGTCAGCCTCATTCATTGCACACCACTCATAACCACTGGCCATGTTGCCTTCACTCTCTTAGGTCTTATTGATACAGCCACCATTTTCACACCTCTGCAGAGAAAGGATTGTCTCCCCCAGAAAGTCACCTTCTGGATGTCTAAAGCTGAAATACTGGGACCTCAGAGGCAAGGCTACCATGTGAAGCTCGTGCCAAACAGAGGGCGATCGTAGTAGTGATTGCAGACTCACGCATGAGATGTGTTCCCTATTACTGGGTTAGTTCCAATCCCGGGAATGATCCAAGCTTAGTAATAACACTCTGACAATGGCCACAGTTATTTAGAGAGGTCTGATCATAGGTACTGGTTTTCCGATGGTCCCAGTGATGAAAGGATGGAATGACGGTTAGAGTCGCTTAATAACTGAATGAACAGATGGTGGTCCCTGGAGGTGCAATGAGGGGGAAGTGATCTGCTGGCAGCCAAATGTGGAATGAATACTGATGGGGATTGGGGATCAATTTGTGCTCTGTAATGGCAATGTTGATGGATATTTGTTGGATTTGGAGGAAGCATTTTTATTCCTTTCATGCCCCAAACAGTGCTGTTTACCTGCCATGTTTGCAAAGGTCAAGAGGGAACAACTGCAACATGTAAGAGGCATTTGGATGGGTATATGAATAGGAAGGGTTTGGAGGGATGCGGGCCGGGTGCTAGCAGGTAGGACTAGATTGGGATTGGGATATCTGGTCGGCATGGACGGGTTGGACCAAAGGATCAGTTTCCATGCTGTACATCTCTATGACTCTATGACTCTCTATTGTTAAAATGAAGGCATACACTCTCATTATGATATTTGGATGGTCTTTGGTCATCCTCGATTGATGCACAGACACTGAAATAAGAACAGAAAATGCTGCAAGGTTTTGGCACAGTAAAAGCTTAGCTTTCTGAGCTGGGTGGAACTGATCAACCGAGTGGACAAACAGTGTAATTGAAGCACACATGTTGGAAGAGCTTCAGCTCATCACGACTTTCAACAGAAAGCACATCAAAGAACTTGGCAGATTCTATATACCAGCCATTGTGCCACCCTGAACATTCAATGGCAGAATGGAGGAACTAAAGTGAAGCCTCTATTTGCCTCTGACACAGGCAAACAATATTGTCCTTGCTACAAACTTTCCATATGTCCATGTGCTGTGTTGTGAGAATTTTAAACAGATCATCTCCCAAAGCTAATCCTTTTCCCGTAATCTAGAGGATGCAGAACATAAGAGGGCTAGCACAAATGGTTCACAGATGTCTGGTAGTTGTGATACCAAGTTGAGAGGAAAGCCTTTCAACCTGATAATAACAACCAGCAGTTTATTCAAAGGCAATCATCTCTTTGCCATCAGCATCTGCCTTACCAGCCCGTTGTGAGGGCTTGTCAATGGTAAAATGGAGAAAACGATGACCGTGATCGCAGATTTCTCTCACAGAAATTCAAAGGGGATTAATTTCTGTCCTGCAATTTATGGGTAGCACAGGTGGCTCAGTGATTAGCACTGCTGCCTCACAGTACCAGAGACCTGGATTCAATTCCTGCCTTGGGCAACTGTCTGTGTGGAGTTTGCACGTTCCCTCTGTATCTGTGTGGGTTTCCTCCGGGTGCTCAGGTTTCCTCCCACAGTCCTAAGATGTGCAGATTAGGTGACTTGGCCATGTTAAATTGCCTGTAGTGTTAGGTGCATTAGTCAGGAGTGAATACAGTGGAATGGGTCTGGGTAGGTTGTTCTTCAGAGGATCGGTGAGGGCTTAATGATCTGAAGGGCCTGTTTCCACATTCTAGGGAATCTAATCTTTTCAACTAATCCGGCCTTGCTTTACTTTGCAGGAACACAAAACAGGAGTATGGGATACGGCTCTTCAACCCTTCTCTGCCATTTAATAAGATCATGGTTGATCTGATTTTAACCTGAACTCTACCTTCTTGCATATCTTTATAAACTTTCAACCATCGATTAATCAAGAATCTATCTACCTCAGCCAAAATATATTTGATATATTCTGCATCCACTGCCTTTTGAGAAAGGGAATTACAATGACTCACAATCTTCTGACAGATAAAAGACATCTCTTCATTTCTGTTTTAAATAGGTGGCCACCCTTTCTTTTTAAACTATGAACCATATTCTATGTTCTCCTAGAAGAAGAAGCATATTTTCCATGTGGACTCAGTCATGTGCCCTCAGGATCTTACATGCTTCCATTTTGCTCTGACTCTTGTAAACTCCAGAAGATACAGACCTAACCTGGTAGCTTTTTTTTCATGTGGTGCAGTTACCCATTCAGTTCTGGTTGTGAGGAAGCTGTGCATGTTTTATTTTTCTCCTGTACAGTCCCTTTCCTGCACTTTAGTAATGGGAAACTCTTCCTTTTGGCACTGTAGCTATTGTAACAATGAACACTAATGGATTATTCTGTGAACATTCCAGAAGAGATGCAGAATTTGCACTTTTATGGATCTTATCAAATTCTCAAGACACTCCAAACACTTAATAGCTAAAAAAAACTTCTGGAACTGCAGTCATCCTTGCATTATAGAGAAATGCAGCGGCAACACACACAAATGGCAATGAAATAAAGGAGCAGGCAGAATTTTGTTAATAATATTAATTGAGGGTTAAATAGTATTCATGATGGACAGGTTGGACCGAAGGGTCTGTTTCCATGCTGTACATCTATATGACTCTGTGACTCTATGATGCCTCCCTCTGTATTTATTGAGTAGTATCTGTGAATCATTTATATCCATCAAGTGAGTGAAGGTAGGGCCTGACTTAAAATGAAACTTCCCAGCTATCTTTTGGATGAAGTACTAAACTGAGACTTCATGTGTCCATTCCTGCAACTGCCTCCTCATAGTTGCCGCTGGACTCACCCGTTGGAATAATAATATTTAAGGAAACAAGCATCCCACATACAGGTGAGGCAATGTGACTTACCTGAGGCAATAACAAATTCACCAAGGAGATGGTCACGAAACTATTTCACTTGGGTCAAGAGGATATGTAAACTCACACCTGGTTTAGGGTGAGAATAAAGGTTACAGATGCTTTAGAATGTGAGTCACATTTAGTTGTATGCTAAATGAGGCAGATGAAGAGGCAATGCACTGTCTGCATGCCACTTGCTTCATTGAACAAAAAATGATAATGATTCATAATAATCTATACGCAAAAATAGTTATGGGGAATTTTAAATCCTGAACCTTGACTTTCAAATGTACCTTAAGGTTACTGGACAAATGGAAACATGCCATCTCATGAGATAATAGCTTACCCCTTTGCTGTGTTAAACATATTCCTTGGGTTTAAGGAGTGCACTCTGATATAGAAATGTCTGCTCCATTTACTGCAAAGGAAAACAGTGTGCTGGGAAGGTGCAGAATTTGTTGAACTCTGCTTTTTTGAGTTTGTTTCTCAGCATTTTCTATTTCTCCCCACCTCTTCCAATGCCCTGACAAACAGTTCACCTCCAGAAGTCATGGCTATTGATAACTGTCACTGAGTTATCAGTGTCAATGTCCACCCTTTTTATTTCTTACTTGCAGATGTTCTTGCATCAGAGATGTGGGCGTTTAGCTAGTTTATTGAAGTTAGGAGATAATGAGGTCTGCAGATGCGGAGAATCAGAATTCAATGAAGTGTGGCACTGGAAAAGCACAGCAGGTCAGGCAGCATCCGAGGAACAGGAGAATCAACATTTCAAGCAGGACCCTTCATCAGGTACGAGTACCACACTTTTCCAGTACCACGCTTTATCGACCCTAGTTTACTGAAATTGCCAAAGTCACTTCAATCAACAATATTTCTTCCCACAAAGGATCTTATGATGTAGCACTCATGAGATTTATATGAGGACTCTGTCTAGTTAGTGACTGATACAGTTTTCTCCAGTTAGCTTGAATGAATAGTCAATCACATAAAACATAAATTGACCTAGATGACTTTATACTCAAGTTCCTGATGTGTAGTCGTGTTGTATAAATTATAAGGCTGCCGTAAGGTACATTTGCTATAGGCAATTATGGATGTGCATAAATCTGGATATAGTTTTGGATCAGTGTTGCTTGCCCACAGCATTTTCACTGTAGTAATATATTCCAGTTATCACCTGGATACCCTTCAGCAATCAACATCTGCTTCCTTTTATAATTCAGTAATGGAACAGATTTTGTGTGCATAACTACCCTTAGATAAAGAATCTTCCCTTGATTCAATGTGGACTTCAACATAGATCATTTTTAAAATTCTAGTTAAATAGCTATAAACATCAGGTTCTACAATGATACCTAGTTTGCCAACCTTTCCTAATTATTTTCTTTTGTTTTCTCCCATCTTATCAAACAGAAACAAGAGAAAATATCCTGGAGTTTACAAACACAGAAAGTGCGATATCAAATAAGACATCAAAAACAATGTCAGAATTGAACTGAATCCTATTCACCAATTCTCGCTATCATGGTATTCAATGAAATCTCCATTTTTAAAATCAGGTAACAGAATGCAACAAGCTCTTAACCCATGATGAACATTAGAACATTTAAATGAAGCTGCTAGAACTGAAACTGTATTAGTATTATTCCAAATTTTATCAGTGATGATTTTGTAAACCTCCCACGTTGGAAAATCTCCCAAATTGCAGTTCCTTTTAATACTGTTGGCTTTTAAATTAGCAAACAACTGCAAGTACCTTGGGTTTTCCCATGTGACGTATCTAATCTTAAAATAATTTACATCTACATCAAAGGCAAAAACAGAGGCTAACCAATATTAACAAGTTTAAGGGCATGGTAAATGTCTGTCAGATTTTTAACTCTTGCATCCAAGAGATTGGGCAGGTACAGACAATTAAATTAGAGTAGGTAACTCATTGTATAGGATATAGAAGTAGAATTAGGCCATTTGGTCAATCATTTGGTCATTCCTGATGAAGGGCTCGGGTCCGAAACGTCGAATTTCCTGTTCCTTGGATGCTGCCTGACCTGCTGTGCTTTAACCAGCAACACATTTTCAGCAAATGGTCAACCAGGTCTACTCCGCCATTCGATCACGGCTGAAATGCTCCTCACTCCCTTTTCCTGCCTTCTCCCCATAACCCTTCAAACCATTACCAATTAAACATCTGTCTAACTCCTTCTGAAATGTACTCACTGTCCCAGCATCCACCACACTTTGGCATAGCAAATTCCACAGATTCACAGGTTTGGGAGAAGTCGTTTCTCCTCAACTTTGTTTTCAACTTGCTACCCCTTATCCTAATACTGTCATTCTAGCATGTCCCACAAGAGGAAGCATCCACTCCACATCTATTTTATCTGTACCTTTTATCATCTTGAATACTTTAATTTTATCTCGCTCCATTCTTCTAAATTCCAGGGAGTATAAGTCTAAACTGCTCAATCTCTTTTACAGTCATGGAGTCATAGAGATGTACAGCATGGAAACAGGCCCTTCGGTCCAACTCGTCCATGTCGACCAGCTTTCCCAACTTAATCGAGTCCCACTTGCCAGCACCTGGCCCATACCCTTCCAAACCCTTCCTATTCATTTATCAGTCACAAAGCTTGTCCTTTTGTCCCTAAAAGCTGTTCCTTGGCTCAAGGAGACTGTCATTTATTGTTTTTAGAGGGGTAATAAACCGGGCCGAGCTCTGACAGTCTGGTTTGGAACAGAGATGAAAAGGATTTTGAGAGGCCTTTTGTTTACATGTAAACAGATGAGACTTCAGGCCAAAGTGGTCATGTTTTAGAAGTGACCCGTAAAAAGAAGGAGGAGTGGTCAACTCTCTAGTTAGCTGAGCTGAGAAGTTTTAGTTCAGTCTTGAACTGTTTGGAAGTTCAACAGGGAGCTGTGTGGAAATCCTCTCTCTGCAAGGTTTGGGAAGGTTTGTAGCTCAGGTTGAGATTTAGGGTGTAGGTTTGCTCGCTGAGCCGTAGGTTTGATATGCAGACGTTTCATTACCTGATGCCACCATTTCGGCTGGGACAACACATCCATCCTGGGACAGGCTAAGCAAAGACATGCCAGAGAATTCCTAGAGGCCTGCCACTCCAGCCACAATGCCATAAACAAACACATAGATCTAGATGCCATCTATCAACCCCTCAGAAAATGAACAGGAAATGACATCACCACAAACCCCAGGAACCCCATCCAGAAGAAAGATATAAATAGAAAGCAGGAGACAACAGCTTCGCTTCACTTGGAGGTTGCCACTGATGATGTTATCTAGTCAGGTAATGAAACATCTGGATATCAAACCTACAGCTCAGCGAGCAAACCTACACCCTAAATTCTCTCTCTCTTTTCTGCCCTTCAACTTCAACCTGTAAGCACGTGTTCCATTTATACTGGGTTTTAAAGGGAGAGTGTTTATTGGGGCTGTTGTGTGTATTCAGAACAGCATAATTAAGTCTAGTTGGATAGAATGAGTTCTGTAGGGGTTCTTTATTCTGTTCTTTGTGTTTCATTGTGTAATTTGGTGAATAATCTTTTGTTTGTTTTTAAATCTTGTAGTCAAATTAGCTAACATAATCCAGGTAATTTGCACTGTACACTTACCAAAACAAATTGCAAAGTTATTTTGACTGCGTGTAAAAGTTGCCCCTTAGTCTCTTTTATATCTTGCCCCTCTCACTTTAAACCTATGCCCTTTAGTTCTGTACTCATCCGCCCAACGGAAAATACTTTGTTTATTTATCCTCATGATTTTATAAACCTTTACAACATCACCCCTCAGTCTTGGATGCTCCAGGGAAAACAGCCCCAACCTGTTCAACCTCTCCCGAAAGTTCAAATCCTCCAAACCGGGCAACATTCTTGTAAATCTTTTCTGAACCCTTTCAGGTTTCACAACATCTTTCCGATTAGAAGGAGACCAGAATTGCATGCAATATTCCAACAGTGGTCTAACCAATGTCCTGTACAGCTGCAACATGACCTCCCAACTCCTGGACTCAATATTCTGACCAATAAGGAAAGCATGTCAAACACCTTTTTCATTACTTCCAAGTAACTATGAACCTGCACTCCAAGGTCTCTGTTCAGCAACACTCTGTAGAACCTTACCATTAAGTGTATAAATCCTGCTAAGATTTGCTTTCTCAAAATGTATCTCCTCACATTTATCTAAATTAAACACCATCTACCACTCCTCAGCCCATTGGCCCATCTGATCAAGATTCTTCATACAACAAAGCCCTCATTTGATTAGATTACTTACAGTGTGGAAACAGGCCCTTTGGCCCAACAAGTCCACAGCGACCCGCCAAAGCACACCCACCCAGACCCATTCCCCTAACACTATGGGCAATTTAGCATGGCCAATTCACCTAACCTGCACATCTTTGGATTGTGGGAGGAAACCAGAGCACCTGGAGGAAACCCACACAGACACAGGGAGAATGTGCAAACTCCACACAGTCAGTCACCTGAGGTAGGAATTGAACTCGGGTCTCTGGCGCTGTGAGGCAGCAGTGCTAACCACTGTGCCACCGTGCCACTCAGCTCTGGGATAAATCTAGTGAACCTTCTCTGAACTTCCTCCAATGCCACTAAACTTACCCCAAATAAAGGAACCACAACTGTTCATAATACTCCAAGTTCAGTCTCACCAATCCCTTGTATAGTTGCAACAATATTTCCCTACTTTAATATTTAATTGCTTCACCTACAAAGGCCAAAATTCCATTCATTTTCTTTATTTTCTGCTATACCTGCATGCTAATCTTCTGTGACTCATGAACGAGTACATCTAGACCCTACTGCACCGGAGCACCCTGAAGTCTCTTCTCCTTAAGATAATACGAGGCCTTCCCATTTTATCAAACAAAATGCATGACCTCACACTTATCCACGTTCAACTCCATCTGCCACATTTTTGTCCACTCTCCTAAACCCTCTATATGCATTTGTAAGATTTTTACTTTCTCATTTCAATTTACTGATTTTGTGTCATCTGCAAATTTGGCTATAGAACCTTCTATCCCTGTATCCAAGTCATTAATGTCGATTGTAAATAAGTGGGACACAAGGACTGAACCCTGTGGCATCCCACTAGTCACACCTTGCCATCCAGAAAAAAAACAACATTTATCCTGAGTCTCTGATGTCTGTCCATCAGCCAGTCATCTATCCAAGCTAATAACATAGCTCTAATCCCGCATGATCCAACCTTATGATTTAACCTTTTGTGCAGCACCTTATCAAATGCCTTCTGGAAGTTCAGATAAATTGCATCTACAGATCCCCATTATCCACCTACTTGATGTGTAATTGAAGAACTCTAATAAATTAGTCAAACACAATTTGCCTTTCATAAAACCACGCTGACTGATGTTTAACATTTTGACTTTCCAAATGTCCTGATATTGCTTCCTTGATATTTGATTCTAACACTTTCCCAACAACAGATGTTAAACTAACCAGACTGTAATTTTCCACATTTTGCTCCCTCCCTTTTTTCAATAAGGACATTACATTAATATTTATCCAATCCACTGGAATCTTTCATAGAACATAGAACATTACAGTGCAGTACAAGCCCTTCAGCCCTTGATGTTGCGCTGACCTGTGGAACCAATCTGAAGCCCATCAAACTTACACTATTCCATTATCATCCATATGTCTATCCAATAACCATTTAAATGCCCATAAAGTTGGCAAGTCTATTACTGTTGCAGCAGGGCATTCCATGCCCCTACTACTCTCTGAGTAAGAAAACTACCTCTGACATCTGTCTTATATTTATTACCCCTCAATTTAAAGCTATGTCCCCTTGTGCTAGCCATCACCATCCGAGGAAAAAGGCTCTCATGGTCCACTCTATCCAACCCTCTGATTATCTTATATGTCTCAATTTAATCACCTCTCAACCTTCTCCTCTCTAATGAAAACAGCCTCAAGTCCCTCAGCCTTTCCTCACAAGACTTTCCCTCCATACCAGAAAATATCCTAGTAAATCTCCTCTGCACCCTTTCCAAAACTTCCACATCCTTCCTATAATGCGGTGACCAGAACTGTACGCGATACTCCAAGTGCAGCCACACAAGAGTCTTGTATAGCTGCAGCATGACCTCGTGGCTCTGAAGCTCAATCCCTCTACCAACAAAAGCTAACACACCATATGCCTTCTTAACAACCTGAGTGGCAACTTTCAGGGATCTTTGTACATGGACACGAAAAGATCTCTCTGCTTATCTACACTACTAAGACTCTTACCATTTGTCCAGAATGTGTAGAATAACTAATGGATCCACTATCTCCTCCAATACTTCCTTTAATACCCAAGGATGTAGGCCATCAGACACGAGGGACTTGTTTGCTCTCAATCTTCATAGTTTACTGAGTACCTTCTCCCAATTGATATTGATTGTTCTGAGTTCTCCCCTTTCTATTACCTCTGGCACTATTGTCTTCCACTGTGAAAAATTAGGCGAAGTATTGACTTAGCATCTCTGCCATTTCAATGCTCCCTACTATTAACTCTCTGGTTTCATCTTCTAAGGGACCAACATTCAACGTAATGACTTTTTACCTTTTATATACCTGTCGAAGCTTTTGCTATCCTTTTTGATATTTTGTGCTAGTTTTCTTTCATAATTTACCTTAGCCCAAAATGTAATTTTAAATTACAGGTTTCAAAGAAACCCACTTGAATCTTAAGGGGACCTTTATTTAAGTATAAAAATCTGAATGCAATCAAGTCACTGGGGGTTGACTATAATTTTATCTCCAGGTCTAAGTTCATTTCTCCTGAGGATGGCAGAATCTTCAAGAATGCTGTCTCTAAATGTTTCTCTGGATGAAATAGATTAGATTAGATTCCCTACAGTGTGGAAACAGGCCCTTCAGCCCAACAAGTCCACACCGACCCTTTGAAGAGAAACCCACCCAGACTCATTCCCCTACATTTACCCATGGCAAATGCACCTAACACTATGAACAATTTTGCATGGCCAATTCACCTGGCCTGCACATCTTTGGACTGTGGGAGGAAACCAGAGGAAATCCACACAGACACAGGGAGAATGTGCAAACTCCACACAGACAGGTGCCCGAGGTGGGAATTGAGCCCAGGTCCCTGGCATTGTGAGGCAGCAGTGCTAATCACTGTGCCACCGTGCCACCCCAAATAAGTTGGGGGTTAGCTTGAAATAAATAGTGGAGCTTATATCTTGGTTGCAGAAGCCATCTGATTTGTACTCCAGTAAACAATCAAAAAGTGTGCGAGTTGGGGATTGTAGTTGACCATGGAGAAGCGAGGCAACTCAGGAGACTCAAGGTTCCCTCGTAGAAGCTTGCTGCTTTGACTGGTCAAGGTAGCAGGAACACAAAATTAAAATGTCCTTTCCTGTGACCTGGATTCAACAGTCTTTGACTTGCAAATAAGGCACTGTGGTGTAATGAGATGCATTTAAATTATGATGATCTATCTGATAATGTGACTATGACATGTGAATGAGAGAAGATGCCAGTGTAAAATAAGGATATGAGGAGGTCTGAGAGACTGGACTAGATAATCTATTTGAGATCCTACTTTGTACAGTTGAAAATAAGAGATTTATATAGTATGCAAGGATTTGAAGAGACTTATTTAGCGATAAGGCACAAACTGCCTCAGGGTCACTGTAGGTATGGAAACCCCTAGCCCACAGACACTCCATGTTGTATAACGTGCAGAAGGAATTAATCTTGGAGACTTTGTTAAACTCCAGCAATCTGAAAATATCATACTGACTTGGATCTCAGGATTTTGTAGAGTGAAAGCCTATATCCCAGATTTCCTACCAGTCTTAAATTGTTATTATCTAAAGAACCTATATCCTGTTCCAACAGGTGCCACTTCTTGTTAAGAATCAGTTGGTGGCAACAAACCCCAAACCACCAGGTGCTAGTGGATGGTGTCTCAAAACTAAATATGACCAAATATGACAGGCATCTCAATGTGCAGAGAGTATGTGGCAGCTTGGAGCACAAGATAAAGCAACCAACATAAATTTTGGCACAGATCTGGAGGTAAGCTTGTAGTCAAACCCCAGTAACTTAATTGCAATCTGATTTTCAGATTTAACTAAAGGTCCTCTTAAGATTCAAGTGGGCATCCTTGACCCCCATAATTTAAAATTGAAAATGGGCAGCAAGTGAGTTGCCTATGCTATTTTAACTGTCCATACGTGCCCAATTTCCTGGTTGCAAGAGTTAGAAATCTGACAGGCATTAACCATGTCCTTAAGCCTGTCTGTATTGATTAGTCTCAGATTTTGCCTTTGATGTAGAACCAAATTTTTGTAAGGTTAGATATGCCATGTGGGAAAACCTAAGACATTTTTTTCTTTCTTTCTTTTACCCCCCCATCAATGCCTAACTGCGGGGGTGCTTATATTTTCCCCAGCGCCCAAGTTGTGTGTATGCGGGTGTGAGACATAGTGAAAGATACAAGGTGCATGAATCTTAATTCAATTTCCAACACCAGGAAGAAAGGGAACACCCAAGTGGCCCGTGACAAGCAGTGCCCTTCTCACCAAAGAGCAATGCTGCATAATCAAACAGCAAAGGGGAGGACAGGGATTAAATCAAATAGAGTTGGAGGGGGAAATAATACACTACACTCCCTGCGGTGCCCACCTCTCCCTGAACAACTCAAGGGTGTTGGTGGACACCACGTGGTCCTTCTTCGGAGACACCCGGGCTCTAACATAACCATGGAAGAGGGTCAGGCAGTCGGCCCTAATGGCCCCCTCCATGGCCCGCTGCCTGGACCTGTTTATGACCAGTTTGGCCAGGCCCAGGAGCAGTCCCACGAAGAAGTTTTCAGACCTGCCCTCCTCCCTCCGCACCGGGTGCCCAAAGATCAGGAACAAGGGAGTGAGGTTCAGCCATAAGCAAAGGAGAAAGTTCTCTAGAAAACTAAAAAGGGAGTGCAAACGCCCACGCCCAATATATACATGGTCCACAGACTCCACAGCATCACAAAACAAGCAGTTGGGCTGGGAATCCATGAACCACCGCAATCTGCAGTTGCAGGGAACTGCTGCATGCAGCACCCTCCACCCCAGATCCCCGAGAGAAAGGAGTAGGACCCCTGCGTGGAGAGCTCTCCACTGAGGATCTCCACCACTTTGTTACAAGTGGGCACAAGAAGGCACGTCTAGGCGGTTGATGAGGGAGAAGAGGTGGACGGTGTGCAGCAGCAGTCTGTACAGAGCTCACTGTGTCACGTCCTTGAAACGGACAAAACTAACATTTCGGAGGTGTCTCAGGTTGTGGGACACAGGGTCCCGCGGGAAGTATGGGGCCTTGGGGCTGATGTGAAATTCTGGGCAGGGTTTAACGCAGACGGGATTCCACCGCACACCTGAGTATCCTCCAACTGGTGCACTACATCGGGTCCGAGCACTACAGTTTTAAGGCATTGAATGGCAGTGGCCACAAACTGGACATTTACTGTTGCCCTGCTCGCTATATCCTGCGGCAGCATCCAGCCCAGACCCCCGCCACCCAGCACATCCCCGACCCTGGTCACCCTCGCCACCATGGCTCCCCCCCCTTCCAACAGTCACTCGAACCCGCGAGTACGGAGGTACGGATTACAATCCAAGGTGTTTTCAGCTGTTTGCTAATTTGATAGCCCTCTCTATTAAAAGACATGGAAACTAAACAAATTCAATAAATTACAAACCATACATACATTTGTATTTTAGAAATGAGCTGCTTGTTTTCAGTATGACTTTAGAAGTTAACTGAACCATGATAATATATTTGGGAAAAATGCAACATTAATGAACGTGCGCATGAATGAATGTTATGAACCTATGAGTTTTACCATTTAACTAGTTTCTCAGTTCTTGTAGTGGCCCAGAAACACATATGTCAGGCAGCAAGAGTGATGGGAGTATGCGGTTTGAAAATCTAAATCTGTGTGCACTGTCATTCCCGTAAGATCTAAGCATTTCAGCAAAGAGAAAGGTCTAACTATTCAAATGGTTTCATTACAAATTAATAAATTCTTTACCTACTTATTTACCAAAATGTCACTGCAGTCATTTGTAGAAATGTCAGTGTTGTAAAATCTTGAGACAAATGATATATAATTTATTAATATAACATTACACTGAATTTACATCTTAGTCATAATGATTGAAAGTTATTTGAAACTCATATTGCAACCAAGATAAGTATGAAGCTCCCTAACCAGCCAAGTATTTTGTTTAAACCTCTGATCAACTTTGACTGTTAAGAACAATCTTGATTGATGAATGGCTGGGAGAGTGTCAGACCAAAGAGCATGATCTCACAACAAGGGGTCACACACTTAAAACAAAGGTGAGGAATAATCTCTTCTCTCGAAGAATAGTGAACCTGTAGAAATATTTACACAGACTGCTCTCGAAGCTTTGTTATTAAATGTATTCAAGGCTAAGAGAAAAGCAATTTTTAATCAGCAAGGTAATCAAGGATTATAGAGAAAAAGCAGTAAAGTAGAGTTGAGGGTTTTCAGATCATCCATGATCTGATTGAATGATGGAACGAACTCTATGGGTTGAGTGGGCTCTTTCTGCTTTTATATCTTATGGTCCAACAGACACTGACAATTTTATGCATTACAAATTATATGGCTTCTTAAAAAAAACTATTTCTCCAAGGGGCCAGAA
The DNA here is from genome assembly GCF_020745735.1 of Hemiscyllium ocellatum. Taxonomy (NCBI): domain Eukaryota; kingdom Metazoa; phylum Chordata; class Chondrichthyes; order Orectolobiformes; family Hemiscylliidae; genus Hemiscyllium; species Hemiscyllium ocellatum. The sequence continues at coordinate 24,036,261 of NC_083436.1, read as the reverse complement.
ATAGACCTGCAGCTCCTGATTTGCATATGTAACAGACTTAATGATACTTTTAGATATGCTCCAAGATTACCCACTGGGTAGCTCAATTCACCCTGGTAGGTGGCACACTTCTGGTGACTTTACAACAGGCACAGAATGACGCAATGTCTGGATGATAAAGGATTGGATTTTCAACTGGATTATGGATTTGGCTAGAGGTGCAAGTTAAAAATGAGGAAAAAATGTCATTGCGTTATGAAAACAGCTCTAACATACTGACTTCCACTTCAGGTTGATAGACTGCATGTGAGGAATTCCTTGGAGAGAGATAGTTGCCAATTACCATACATTAATCACTCAATTAGAGAAATATTGACACTGTTGATATCAGTGTTAGGCTAACAGCTTTCTAAGACTCGTCAATGAAAGCAAAGTGCATATTTAGTGACAATTGAGTGGGTGATATCAATCTCAAGGAGAAATGTCAATAAATACACACTATTTCCAGCTGCTTTCATTCATTTTGGTGGGGATTAATTTGTTCAGTGTACTTTTGCTGAGAAGTTGCTTTTTATGATTTGTCTTCTACACTTTTGAAGCTACTATTTGGCCTTTTCTCGATCACGTTGGCATAGCTGCCATTAATGCTGCGTTAGATGATCAAAAACAACACCAGCAACCATAAACCTGTCGCTCCACAGGGGAGAGGACCACATCAAACAGGAGACCAGCCGAGAGACAACTAACAAAGAGATGCAGCCCACAACAAACAACAAGGTCCACTGAAAAAGGATCAGTTCCTTTGACACGTCTCAACACCAACATCTCAGGATGCTCAGCGTGTCATGTTACGGTATCAGATATCTGCAGCCTGCTTGCTGATCCTATTGGTGTGTATTATTATTGGCTATCAATTATATGGAGGTGCGGTGTTGGACTAGGGTGGAGAAAGTTGAAAATCACACAATACCAGGTTATAGTCCAACAGGTTTATTTGGAAGCACTACCTGATGAAGGGGCAGCACTCCGAAAGCTATTTCCAAATAAACCTGTTGGACCATAACATGGTGTTGTGTGATGTTTTAAACATTGGATATCAAGGTCACCACTTTTCTCCACATTTTAATCTTAGTTCATTTCAAGCTCTGCTGCAGACATAAGAACATGTAAACTTAGGAAATAGAGCCATTTGTTTTCTTGGGCCTCCTCCATCACTCAATCATAGCTGATCACAATGTGATCTTTATTGATTGCAACCCCACCTCCTCCCATCACAATTGATTCCTCTGTAGATCATATATCTGCACAACCCAGTTTTGAATAGATTTAATATGCTCTCGGGTTGAGGATTTCAAAGATTTTTGAGAGAAGAGATTCTTCCTTATCTCCATATTAAATTGGAAACTCCTTATTCAAAGACCATACCCTGAGTTTTAGATTCCCCCGTGAGAGGAAACATCCTTTCAGCATTTAACCTGTTAAGCTCAGTCAGATATTTCAATATGGTTATCTTTTGTCCTTTAAAGTTCAGTGAGACTAGACCCAACTAGTTTGACATTTCCTCATAAGGCAAAACTTTAATCTCAGGAATTTATGAAGTGAAACTTTTCTGAATTGTGTTTAATGCCGATGTATCTTGAACTTTATGTAGCACTTTAGGTGAAGTCTCACTGATGCCATGTCCAGTTGTAGCAAGGCTACCATTACCTTTATTTTCCATTCCTGGTTCAATGAAGCTCTTTCCAAATTATATGCTGGACCTGCATGCTAACTTTTTGCATTTTATTTGTACACAATAAATTCCTTCTGTAGCTGAAAATGTGTTGCTGGAAAAGCGCAGCAGGTCAGGCAGCATCCAAGGAACAGGAAATTCGACGTTTCAGGCATAAGCCCTTCATCAGGATCCTGATGAAGGGCTTATGCCTGAAACGTCAAATTTCCTGTTCCTTGGATGCTGCCTGACCTGCTGCACTTTTCCAGCAACACATTTTCAGCTCTGATCTCCAGCATCTGCAGACCTCACTTTCTCCTCGAAAATACCTTCTGTACTACAGTATTCCATGTCCTTCTCTATTTAAATCATATTCTGCTTTTCTATTGTTCTATCCCATATTTCCAAATTATACTCAACCTACTCAACATTTGTAAATCTGTCTACATCCTTTTACAAGCTATCACACATTTGCACATTTGGTTGCACACCACTCTATCCTTTTATCTAATTTATTAAATAGATGTCAAGAGTCAAAGCCCCAACACAGAATGCTGTATCACCCCATGACTAGAAGTGACCTATTAATTCTAATTCTGTGTTTCTTGTAAGTTAGCCAATCTTCTATCCATGCTCTTCATTTGTGTCATAACATTTCATTGTTAACCATGATTGAAGACTTTTTGGGAATCCAAGCATATAACATTTTCTCTTTTCTCTCTATTAATCTAGCTTTCTCCTTACTCAAACACTCCTTCTCGATCATACAATGATACAGATGTTATTACACTTTATGAGAGTTTTCTATTTGCTATTTTCTTAATGATCAAGATACCAATGTGTCCCTAATGACAGATTTTACACTATCTGGCCTATAGTTTACTGCCTTCTGCCTCCATTCTTTCTAATGGCAACCCAATAAATTGATTCTCAATGGCCTAGCGGTATTATCACTGAACTATAATCTAAAGGCTTAAGTAACATTCTGGGGAATGGGAAATCCCACCACAGCAGTTGGATAAATTCAGATTCAATAAAAATATGGAATTAGGAATCTAATTATGTCCATAATGATTTGGAGATGCCGGTGTTGGACTGGGGTGTACAAAGTTAAAAATCACACAACACCAGGTTATAGTCCAACAGGTTTAATTGGAAGCACACTAGCTTTCGGAGCGATGCTCCACAATCACCTGATTAGCTCCGAAAGCAAATGTGCTTCCAATTAAACCTGTTGGACTATACCCTGGTGTTGTGTGATTTTTAACGATGTCTGTAATACTGTTGCTGATTGTCAGAGGAAAAAAAAATCTGGTTCATTCATGTCCCTGAGGGAAGGAAGCTGTCACCTTGGCCTTGCCTGGTCTACATTTTCAGACCCAGAGCAATGTGGTTGACTCTTAACCGCCCTCCAGGCAATTAGGAATGGGCAATAAATGTTGGCTTTGTCAGCTATGCCCAAATCTTGTGAATGAACTAAAAAATGTTTATAGTGTGTTCTACTTTGAAGACTGATACAAAATACTGACTGTTTAATATTTCTTTCCAGATTACTACCATATTTTAATTTCTGCCTCTTTTTAAACCTTTTTTTTTAGCTTCTTTGTAGGTATCTAAAATGTTCCCATTTGTTTTTGACCAAACACTGACCAAAGTTCCAAACTTGATTTGGTTAATCTGCATGAAGATGAAAATTGTCCATGATTACGACAATAACTTTCCCTAATTCTTGATTTATACTCTGTCCCAAGGTGTAGAGTTTTGAGGGCCCATTACCTGAATGGAGTGTGATATCATTAATTTTCCATTTGTATTGCACATTTGTAATTCAAATGAGAGGAGAAGGAAACACAGATCACACTTGGGCACAGTGAGTCACAGGCTCTACCTAATCAAGTGGTTCACTCTGCATCTTTATGCTCCTTTCTTCCTCACCCTTTCCAATAAGCACCAAGACATGGCTTGGCTGGTGGTGAGAAGGGCTCTGCCTGTGAGATCTTTATGCACGCCCGGACTCTCTGCCGCACCGCACGCTGCCTTCGAAGCAGCTGCGGGGGTGGGGGGGGGGTACAAGACTGTCACACACCTCCTTCTGGCATGTGCCTATGCAGAAGAAGTCTGGAGAGGAATGCAATGGTGTTGTTGAGGTTCATCCCGAGCAGTGCTGTGACGCGGAACTCCGTGCTCTACAGCCTGTTCCCCAGCGAACATCAACTGTGCCTGGAGGATCATCAACTCGGTGAAGGACGCTCTCTGGGCAGTCCAAAACCTGTTGATCTTCCAGCTGAAGGAGTTGACCCCAACTGAGTGTTGCAGACTGACACATTCCAGGGTCCAGGACTATGTATTGAGGGACGCGCTGAAACTTGGGGCAGCTGCCGCCAAGGCTGGGTGGGGAAAGACCACCGTGTAACATCTGCCTGCCTAAAGAAGAACAGGGGGCCCATGCAGTCATTTGGGCTCTGCTGATGCCTCAGCTAAATATATGGGCATATGATTGAAAAATGTATAGACCTGTATATAACAATGATGAATTCTGATCTGTGTATGTAAATATTTACATATGTATGGCATGACCAACTGTACAGACCATCAAATTATTTTATGAATTAAGTATATTTTTGAAATAAAAAAAAAGCTCCTTTCTTCCTCACCAGCCCTACCAACTCCATCAGACCTGAGCTTCCATATGTTCCACCCAACCTTTCTTTGGGGTTTATATCCCTCAACATAATGTTCAAGCCCCATCCCTACATCACAGCCAGGTACAATTCTGTCTTGTCTACCCAACAGTTGTCAAAAACACAATAGTCATGACTATCATTGATACCCCTTGTTTCCCAGAGTATCCCGTAGCCTTCAATCAATGATCATCTCACACCTCTATCTGGTGACTTCCTCCCTTCACAATTATTGTTCCCTCTGCATCCCAGACATGCTGACTCCAATCCCTATAACTGACATCCTGAGGTCCCAATCAGAGTAGTGCCCCCTAAATAACTCTCACTCTTTACTTTAAATGAGAGTCCCAGGACTGAATGTAGTCTACTTCCCTGACTAACTTGGATGGACAGTTGCAGTTGAGGAGCAACCAGACCCATAATTGATTCCTTCACTGTAGACTGGTTGGCCTGGACCTACAGGAATGACAGGTAAGGGCTCAGAGAAGCAAGTGGCATGCTGGAGTCACCAGGTACCCACTCTGACTTTCATATGGTTAGCACTGCTGCCTCATAGCACCAGGAAACCAGGTTCAAATCCATCCTCAGGAGACTGTCTGAGTGGAGTTTGCATGTTCTCCCCATGTCTGCATGGGTTTCCTCCAGGTGTTCTGATTTTCTTCCATAGTCCAAAGATGTGTAGGTCTGGTGGATTGGCCATGCTAAGTTGCCCATAGTGTCCAGAGAAATGTAGGCTAGGTGGATTAGCCATAGGAAATGTAGATTTACAGGGATATAGTTGTGTGTGTGTGGGTGTGTGTGGGTGTGTGTGTGTGTGTGTGTGGGGGGGGTTGGCGGGGAGGTTTGAGATGCTCTTTGGAGAATCAGAGTGGACTCAATGGACCAAACAGTCTGCTTCCACACCGTAGGGTTTCTATGATTCTACAATTGTGTCTAGGCCCCTGAACTGTGTCCAGATGCTAACCTTGACTGGCTATTGCAGGACATAATGCTATAAATGGCCAATATTATCCCTTGAATGACTTCCTTTAGACTTTGAGACACGGCTACTTGGTTGAAGTATAAATGTTGTGATTGCAGTTTAAGTGTGACATTGATGTGGTTGAATGCCACTCAGCAACATGTCAACCCTCTTGAATGGTCATTGCTCATAACCACGACAGGCCATTTGGCTTTATAACTAGGCTAATCAGCAAGGTACTGGAACCTTTTGCATTTTAAATGAGGTGGCAAAGTGTAAAATGAAAAGGCCAGTCAGAAATCTTCTGTGTATTCAAGAAGGCACAGAGTGAGCACTGAGAAAACACTGAGGTCTCCCTAAATCATGAGATTATCAAATACATGAGATTATAGATTTACAAGGAGTTGTCAGGGTTTGGAGAGTTTGAGACAAAGGTAGAAACTGAATAGGCAGGGGCTGTTTTCCTGGAGCTTTGGAGGCTGAGGGGTGATCTTATAGAGGTTCAAAAAAATCATGACGGGCATGAATAGGATAAATAGAGAAGGTCTTTTCCCTCGGTTGGGGAGCCCAGAACTAAAGGATACAGGTTTAGGGTGAGAAGGAAAAGATTTAAAAGAGAACAAAGGGGCAACCTTTTCACGCAGAGGGTGGTGCCTATGCAGAGTATGGAATGAGCTGCCAGAGGAAGTGCTGAAGGCTGGTACAATTGCAACATTTAAAAGGCATCTAGATTGGAATATGAGTAGGAAGGGTTTGGAGGGATATGGGCCAAGTCCTGGCAAATGGGACTAGATTAGTTTATGATATCTGGTCAGCATGGACTAGTTGGACTGAAGGGTCTGTTTCCTTGCTGTACAGCTCTATGACTATATGACTCTATTGCCTAAATGCAAAGTGGCAGCAATGTTACAATGCATGGCATCGTTGTGGTCCAAAATGCAGCTTTGACGCGGAGAACAGTATTCCAGGTGGGTTATAGATGTGCCATGATGATGTGATCAGGCTGGTGCATGTCTGATGTCAGCCCCCATTGATGGGCGATGCAGGCAATTGCTGCCTGAAGAGCATAGGCTGATGTTTTGGGGACTGGTGCTCAAGATGGTGGCTCATGGAAGCAAGCAGTAAGCAGGTACCTGCTCTGACTTTCACATCAGGAACTGTCACTGTCTCTGGAGGAACAGGAAACTGCATATAAATGAGGTAAAATTTGATACCAATGAGATGTTGATGCATGCAAATATGCCTCTAGCCACTCACTGCTGTTCAAACCTTGGCTGTAAAAACAGACCTTTTCTTTCGTGATGTCAAGAATTTTGTTTCAGCCTGCCATATTATTCCAACTGATTCACTATTCTGCACATTGTTCAGGGACTGGGAAATTTTAGCCATATATGTCTGTTACTGGCTCCACTTGCTGCATAAAGCATTGACAGGTGACAGTGTTTCCGGATACTTCTTCCCATGCACTAATGTCAATGTGTCCTCTTTCAACAAGGCCTTTAAACTGTTTTTAAAACATTTTCACTGTGTTCTAGCAGATCGGGTACCACACTTGTGTTTGGAAAAAGGGTAGTAGCAGCTTTGGAAGCCAATTATTTGGCATAGAGATGCAGTATTTATACCAGGGAAGCTCACTTCACTTGAGCATGAATCTAATGCGGAAGGAGTTGGCTTCTTTGAGTATGACAAAATTTATTGGCTTGTCTTTAAGTTTTTCTCAGAGTATCCTGTAGTGGGCACCTTTGCAGATTCTTCACAGATCTCTTACAGTTCCATCAAAGGTCACCAGACGGGAACAATGAAGCAACCACGCAGTTAAACCTAATTAACTTTGCTTTCTCCTGTGGCTTCCGGAGAGCTTTTAATTAGACTGCTTTGTTAGTGTGATTGAATATTAATTATTTAAAAGGAAGTTTGAATCTATAACATGTGATGAAAGCAACGTAATCATAAACTGTCAGCATTTTGAACATGAATTTGACGAGGAAATTTAAGCCTATTTTGTTTTATAAAAGATATGACAATAGCTTGCTGTGAATATTTATGTGTGCTTGTTGTAGGTTGTTTATTTTTTCTTTTTATACATTAAATCTTAATCGTTGTGAGGGAATCAATGGACACTGGGGAGATAGTGGGAGATAGTGGGAGATTAAATGCAGACTAATATGGTATCTGTACATTTAAAAAGTGACAAAACAAAGTCAGCACCTGACTCATTAGCCTTCACTGCAATTCTGTATAAAATAATTAAATCAATTATCCGGATTATCTGTGCAGTGACATAGCTAACAACAGTCAACCGAGCTTCAGATAGGAAAAGGTTCAGTTTGATCGATCTCCTTGATTTCTTTGAGGAGGTGGCAACTCAATTCGATACAGTAAAACTAAAAGTAATGCTGTGTGAGTAGAATGCTAAATGTATCTGTTATTATACCATATCAAAAATGATTCATTACTAATAATAGTGCATATGTAAGCATTGGTCATAGGGATGTCAACAACAGACTAGAATCTGTAAGGCGTCATGCATTTATCCCTGGTACAAAGGGTTGCCTGGTATCCAATTTAACAACAGATGTGTAATACACATCAGAGATGTGCTGCCCATTATATGAGTAATGACAGGAAAAAGCATCTCGGAATAGAACTAGGAAAAGGACTTTGGTATTAATTTGTGCAAATGGAAAGGTACTGTTTGTGCCAGGCCGTTCATGCATAATATGAGCTCTTTGACAGAACATTCAATTGTTTTATGCCTGAGATTGAGAGTTTGTGAACTCATCTACGTTCATTGTACTTAATTAGTGATGTCTGGGTGATGACTCACAGCTAAAGTAAAAAATATTTTCTAGTTGGTATCAGAAGCTGAGTTGAAAGCATGAGTATGAGCATTTTCTGATGACATAAATAGTTTATAACTCCAGTAAAGGAACCTGATACATATTTAGAAATTAATACCCATATTGCACTGCTCTGATACTGTGAAGACATATGGTAGACCAGCAAATGTACAATACCATGTTCAGGAAAATATGACCCAATTGAGTCCTAATCACAAACCCTTCAAGGGAGGCCTCTACAAATAAAGTAAATCTGTGAAAACAATATACAAGAAGCTGACAGAAATGAAATTATTCCTCTCTGTTGGATCACAGAGCTGAATACAATTGACTGTCCTTACCTGATCCAGACCCGATCATTTCATCTTCTTTCCCAACTTCACTCTTAGGGCAATCAGGAATTAATTTAGTGTGATGCCAACGGAACCAATTTATATCCTGTCATTAAGTAAAATATGGACAATTAATCCTTAAAATTTCATTGAATCATTCAAAGTTAGGACTTTGGGATTATGTAGAAACATAGAAAATAAGACCCAGAGTTAGCCATTTATTCAATCAAGCCAGCTCTTTCATTTAACGTGATCATGGCTCATGCTCTAACGATGACATTTTCCCACCCTCCCCATACCTTGCCTCCTTTAGTGTCGAGAAATCAATTTATTTTTTTCAAAATATACTCTGTGGATTGGCCTCCACAACCTTCTGTTTTAGAGAATTCCACAGGGTCACCACCCTCTGAGTAAATAAATTCCTCCTCATGGAGGTCTTAAGTGGTCTACCTCATACCCTGTGATCATTGCTCCTTGTTGTAAACTCCCAGCCATGAGTACATCAGTCTATCCAGACCTGCCAGAATTTTATGTGCTTCAGTAAGAGCCCTTCTCATTTTTCTAAACTTCAGTGAATACTGGCCTAGTTGAACTAGTCATTCCTCATATGAAAGAACTGCCATCACAGAAACCAGACTGGTGAACATGTGCGGAACTCCATCTGATGACAAGCGCATCATTTCTGAAGGAAGGGGACTGATACTGCATACGATACTGTTGGGGCTGTCTTACCAAGGCTCTGTACAGCTGGAGTGAGAGCCTCTTACACCTATACTCAAATCCTATTGCAATGAAGGTCAACATACACTTGCCTTCCTAACTGTGACCTGAACCTGCATGATTGCTTTCAGTAGATGGTATAAAAGGCTACAGAGGTCACTTTGTACATCAACATTTCCCAATTCATTGTCATGTTAGCGCGGATGAAATGATCTCAGTCTGAGCCCAGAGTGTGGTTCGACAATTGGTAACTTTATTGAAGTATTTAACATCGGCGGAGACCAACCGAGGTCCGAATGTCGATCGCTCTAAAGTTTCCCGTGGATGTTACAAGTTATGTACTTCATGAGTCAGGATGTAGGAGATTGGGTTTGAATGACTGTGAATGGCTGGAGTATGTGTGAATGTCAAGCTTCCTGCCGTCCTCGGAGAGTCGGCAGTATACACAAAAGGTGTGCTGTTTATCTTTATGTAAAGGGGTCCGGGTGCTATCTGCTGGTCTCTCCGTGAGGGCTGGAGGCTAGCACCCCCCTTTTATACTTCCAAAGTGTCTGTTAGGTTCATCCTGTTTGTTTGGTGTAGGACTTTTGTGTAGGACTGTTTTGCATGATCAGGTTATGGGTGTGTGTCAGTTGGGACCTTGATGAGATTATAAGGTGGGTTTCGATCTGTGAGTCATGACCATTGTCTGGAGTCATGACTAGTGTCTGGTCTGGTGTGTATTTGGATCTGTCTTTGGGCCCCCTTCTCTTGATCACGTGGTCGGGCTGGCAGCTGCTGTCTTAAAATGAATACTGTTTGCTTTAAAATGGATACTGCTGGTTTTCCCGATGTGCGCTTTGCTCCACAGTAAACATGGGGCGGTTTATGCCCGCCTTCAGTCAGCTAAATAATAATCTATCATTCTAATTGCCCTACTGAAGTGGATAATTTAGCATTTACCAACATTATACAGGAATTGCCTAAATCACCTTCCTCTTTAGTGCAATTCCTCTGTGTTTCCTCATCAAGAAAATTGAACATATTTAAGTCCTTCATCCAAATTATTGATATACTTTGTGAAGGGTCCAAGCACTGATCCTTGTGGTACCCCACTAGTCAACACCTCCTCCTTCAAAAAAGCCACATTATTCCTACGGTCCATTTCCTATTTGATAAAAAAAACCTCTCAGTCCATGTCAGCATACTAGCCCACTCTCATATCCTTTAATTTTGTACACTGAACTCTCCTGAGGGACTTTATCAAAATTTGAAAGTTCAAATGCATGATGCCCACTAGTTCTCCCCTTTCAATTCTACAAGCTGCAGCTTCAGAAACTTTAGTCCATTTGTCAGACATGATTTCTCTTACATAAATCCAAACTGATTTTGTCTAATCGCATTAACGTTTTCTAAATGCCTTATTATTACTTACTTTATAATAGACTCGAGCATTTTACCTATTACTGATTTTAGGCTAACTTATCTGCAATTCGCCACCTGCTCCTTTCTTTGTATACAGAATAATCTTGGTACCCCAACATCAATTATCCGAATTTTGGATTAACTGAACAAGATCTCAAGGTCCCGTAAAAATGTAATTAAATTCACATAAAAGCACAGCAAGAGCAGGCAGACTGGGCAGGCGGTGGGATCAGGACAGGGTCGCAAAGGGAGCCCTGTTCATACTATTGCTGTCACCACGAGAACCCAGTTCCTGCTACTGGCATGATCATGGGAACCCTGTACCTGCTATTGCGCCCCGCCTCAGGAACCCTGTTCCTGCTATTGCCCCACGCCTCGGGAACCGTGTTCCTGCTATTGCCCCCTCCCATGGGAACCCTGTTCCTGCTATTGAGCTTGCCTCGGGAATCGTGTTCCTACTATTGCCCCCCGCCATGGGAACCCTATACCTGCTATTGCCCTCTGCCATGGGAACCCTGTACCTGCTATTGCCCTCTGCCATGGGAACCCTGTATCTGCTATTGCACCCCCCCAAGGAACCTTGTTCCTGATATTGTCCCTCGCCACAGGAACCCTGTTCCTGCTAGTGCCCCCACCACAGGAACCCTGTTTGTGCTATTGCACCCACCATGGGAATCGTGTTCCTGCTATTGCCCCCACCATAGGAACCCTGTTCCTGCTATTGCCCCTCTGTCTCGGGAACCCTGTTCCTGCCAGTGCCCCCACCACAGCTATTACCGCCACCTCAGGAACCCTGTTCCTGCTATTGCCTGGACCATGGGAGCCCAGTTCCTAATATTGTCTCCACCATGGGAACCCAGTTCCTGCTTTTGCCACCACCATGGGAACCCTGTTCCTGCTATTGCCCCCCGACTCAGGAACCCCGGTCCTGCTAGTGCCCCAACCACAGGAACCCTGTTCGTGCTATTGCCCCCCTGCCATGGGAACCCTGTTCCTGCTATTGGCCTCGGTCTCGGGAAGCCTGCTCCTGCTTTTGCCCCCACCTCAGGAACACAGTTCTTGCTATTGCACCCTGCAATGGGAACCCTGTTCCTGCTATTGACCCTCTCCAGGGGAACCTTGTTCCTGCTATTGACCCTCGCCACAGGAACCTTGTTCCTGCTATTGCACCCGCCACGGGAACCCTGTTCCTGCTATTGACCTTCGCCACGGGAACCTTGTTCCTCATATTGACCTCTGCCATGGGAACACTTCCTGCTATTGCCCCTGCCTCAGGAACCCTGTTTCTGCTATTGCCTGCACCACAGGAACCCTGTTCCTGCTATTGCACCCAGTCATGGGAACCGTGTTCCTGCTATTTCTCCCCCCATCCATGGGAACCGTGTTCCTGCTATTTTCCCCCCGCCTCGGGAACCTTGTTCCTGTTATTTCTCCCCGCTACGGGAACCCTGTTCCTGGTATAGCCCCTCGCATCGGGAACCCTTTTCCTGCTATTGCCCCCCGCCTCGGGAACTCTGGTCCTGCTATTGCCGTCCCCAAAGGAACCATGTCCCGATTTTGCCTTCTGCCTCAGGATCCCTGTTCCTGATATTGCCCCCACATCGGGAACGCTGTTCCTTCTATTGCCCCCGCTTCGGAATCCCTTGCTCCTGCTATTGCCCCCCTGCCATGGAACACTGTTCCTGCTACTGACCCTCACCATGGGAACCATGTTCCTGCTGTTGCCCTCTGCCTCGGGAACACTGTTCCTGCTATTGCCCCCCGCCATGGGAACCCTGTTCCTGCTATTGACCCTCGCTACGGGAACCTTGTTCCTGTTATTGACCCTCACCATGGGAACCCTGTTCCTGCTATTGCCCCCTACCTCAGGAACCCTGTTCCTGCTAGTGCCCCCAGTCATGGGAACCATGTTCCTGCTATTTAACCCGGCTCAGGAACCCTGTTCCTGCTATTGCCACCTGCCTCGGGAACCCTGCTCCTGCTATTGCCGTTCCCACAGGAACCATGTCCCTGATATTGCCTCCTGCCTCGGGATCCCTGTTCCGAATAGTGTCCGTGCCTCGGGAACGATGTTCCTTCTATTGCCGCCCACCTCGGTATCCCTGTTCCTGCTATTAACCCTTGCCATGGGAGCCCTCTTCCTGCTATTGACCCTCGCCATGGGAACTCTGTTCCTGCTATTGCCCCTCCGCTCGGGAACCCTGTTTGTGCTATTGCCCCCAGCCTCGGGAGTACTGTTCCTGCTATTGCCCCCCGACATGGGAACCCAGTTCCTGCTATTGTCCCCCGCCATGGGAACCCTGTTCCTGCTATTTCTTGCACCACAGGAATTCTGTTCCTGCTATTGCCCCCAGTCATGGGATCCCTGTTCCTGATATTGTCCCCAGTCATGGGATCCCTGTTCCTGCTATTTCCCCCTGCCTCGGGAATCTTGTTCCTGCTATTGCCCCCCGCTACGGGAACCTTGTTCCTGTTATTGATCCTCGCCATGGGAACCCTGTTCCTGCTATTGCTTGCACCACAGGAACCCTGTTCCTGCTAGTGCCCCCAGTCATGGGAACCATGTTCCTGCTATTTAACCCGGCTCAGGAATCCTGTTCCTGCTATTGCCACCCGCCTCGGGAACACTGCTCCTGCTATTGCCGTTCCCACAGGAACCATGTCCCTGATATTGCCTCCTGCCTAGGAATCCCTGTTCCGAATATTGTCCGCGCCTCGGGAACGATGTTCCTTCTATTGCCGTCCGCCTCGGTATCCCTGTTCCTGCTATTAACCCTTGCCATGGGAGCCCTCTTCCTGCTATTGACACTCGCCATGGGAACCCTGTTCCTGCTATTTCTTGCACCACAGAAACCCTGTTCCTGCTATTTCCCCCTGCCTCGGGAACCTTGTTCCTGCTATTGCCCCCCGCTATGGGAACTCTGTTCCTGCTATTGACCCTTGCCATGGGAACCCTGTTCCAGCTATTGCTCCCTACCTCGGGAACATTGTTCCTGCTTTTGCCTCCCGACACAGGAACCCTGTTCCTGCTATTGCCCCGCGCCTCGGGAACCGTGTTCCTGCTGTTGCCCCCTCCCATGGGAACCCTGTTCCTGCTATTGAGCCTGCCTCGGGAATTGTGTTCCTGATATTGCGCCCCACCCCCCCCCCCCAGCCATGGGAACTCTATACCTGCTATTGCCCTCTGCCATGGGAACCCTGTACCTGCTATTGCACCCCCCCAAGGAACCTTGTTCCTGATATTGTCCCCTGCCACAGGAACGCTGTTCCTGCTAGTGCCCACCACAGGAACCCTGTTCCTGCTATTGCCTGGACCATGGGAGCCCAGTTCCTGATATTGTCCCCACCATGGGAACCCAGTTCCTGCTTTTGCCACCACCATGGGAACCCTGTTCCTGCTATTGCCCCCCGACTCGGGAACGCTGTTCCTGCTAGTGCCCCCACCACAGGAACCCTGTTCGTGCTATTGCACCCACCATGGGAACCGTGTTCCTGTTATTGCCCCCACCACTCGGTCTTGGGAACACAGTTCCTGCTATTGACCCTCGCCAGGGGAACCTTGTTCCTGCTATTAATCCTCGCCACGGGAACCTTGTTCCTCATATTGACCTCTGCCATCGGAACACTGTTTCTGCTATTGCACCCAGTTATGGGAACCTTGTTCCTGCTATTGCCCCCCACTACGGGAACCCTGTTCCTGCTATTGCCCCCTGCCATGGGAACCCTGTTCCTGCTATTGACCCTCACCAAGGGAACCCTGTTCCTGCTATTGCCCCCCCGCCTCGGGAACCCTGTTCCTGCTATTGACCCTAGCCAAGGGAACCCTGTTCCTGCTATTGCCCCCCGCCTCGGGAACCCTGTTCGTGCTATTGCCCCCTGCCTCGGGAACACTGTTCCTGCTATTGCCCCCCGCCATGGGAACCCTGTTCCTGCTATTGACCCTCGCTACGGGAACCTTGTTCCTGTTATTGATCCTCGCCATGGGAACCCTGTTCCTGCTATTGACATTCGCCATGGGAACCCTGTTTCTGCTATTGCCCCCTGCCTCGGGAACCCTGTTCCTGCCATTGCCCTCCGCCTCGGGAACCCTGTACCTGCCATTGCCCTCCGCCTCAGGAACCATGTTCTTGCTATTGCTCCGCACCTCGGGAACCATGTTCCTGCTATTGCCCTCTGCCATGGGAACCCTGTTCCTGCTATTGCCCCCCGCCTCGGGAACCCTGTTCGTGCTATTGCCCCCTGCCTCGGGAACACTGTTCCTGCTATTGCCCCCCGCCATGGGAACCCTGTTCCTGCTATTGACCCTCGCTACGGGAACCTTGTTCCTGTTATTGATCCTCGCCATGGGAACCCTGTTCCTGCTATTGACATTCGCCATGGGAACCCTGTTTCTGCTATTGCCCCCTGCCTCGGGAACCCTGTTCCTGCCATTGCCCTCCGCCTCGGGAACCCTGTACCTGCCATTGCCCTCCGCCTCAGGAACCATGTTCTTGCTATTGCTCCGCACCTCGGGAACCATGTTCCTGCTATTGCCCTCTGCCATGGGAACCCTGTTCCTGTTATTGAGCCTGCCTCGGGAACCATGTTCCTACTATTGCCCCCCGCCATGGGAACCCTATACCTGCTATTGCCCTCTGCCATGGGAACCCTGTACCTGCTATTGCACCCCGCCTAAGGAACCTTGTTCCCGATATTGTCCCCCGCCACAGGAACGATGTTCCTGCTAGTGCCCCCACCATAGGAACCCTGTTCCTGCTATTGCCCCTACCACAGGAACCCTGTTCGTGCTATTGCACCCACCATGGGAACCCTGTTCCTGATATTGTCCCCACCATAGGAACCCTGTTCCTGCTATTGCCCCCCTGCCATGGGAACCCTATTCCTGCTATTACCCTCGGTCTCGGGAACACAGTTCCTGCTATTGCCCCCACCTTGGGAACACAGTTCCTGCTATTGCGCCCTGCCATGGGAACACTGTTCCTGCTATTGACCCTCGCCACGGGAACCTTGTTCCTCATATTAACCCTGCCATGGGAACCCTGTTCCTGCTATTGTCCCCCGCCTCGGGATCATTGTTCCTGCTATTGCCCCCCGCTACGGGAACTCTGTTCCTGCTATTGCCCCCCGCCTCGGGAACATTGTTCCTGCTATTGCCACCCACCATGGGAACCCTGTTCCTGCTATTGCCCCCAGTCATGGGATCCCTGTTCCTGCTATTTCCCGCCACCTCGGGAACCTTGTTCCTACGATTGGCCCCAGCTACGGGACCCCTGTTCCTGCTATGGACCCCGCCTTGGGATCCCTGTTCCTGCTATTGATCCTTGCCATGGGAACCCAGTTCCTGCTATTGCCCCCCGCCACGGGAATATTGTTCCTGCTATTGCCCTCCGCCTCGGGAACCCTGTTCCTGCTATTGCCCCCAGTCATGGGAACCTTGTTCCTGTTATTGACCCTCGCCATGGGAGCATTGTTCCTGCTATTGCACCCGCCACTGGGACCCTGTTCCTGCTATTGCCCCCCAGTCATGGGAACCGTGTTCCTGATATTGCTCCCCCCCCCCACTTTGGGAACCCTGTTCTTGCTATTGGCCCCTACCATGGGAACCCTGTTCCTGCTTTTGCTCCCCGCTTCGGGAACCATGTTCCTGCTATTAACCCTTGCCATGGGAACCCTGTACCTGTTATTGCCCCCGCCTCAGGAGCACTGTTCCTGCTATTGACCCTCGCCACGGGAACCTTGTTCCTGTTATTGACACTCACCATGGGAACCCTGTTCCTGCTATTGCCCCCCCCCCCCATTTCGGGAACCCTGTTCCTGATATTGCCCCCCGTCTCGGGAACCCTGTTCTTGTTATTGCCCCCCAACACGGGAACCCTGTTCCTGCTATTGCCCCCACCACAGGAATCCTGTCCCTGATATTGCCTCCCGTCTCAGGAACCCTGTTCTTGCTATTTCTCCCTTGCCACAGGAACCCTGGCCCTGACAGTGTCCCCACCATGGGAACCCTGTTCCTGCAATAAGCCCCCGCCATGTGAAACCTGTTCCTGCTATTGCCTCCTGCTGCGGGAAACCTCTTCCTGCAATTGGCGCCGACATGGCAACCCTGTTCCTACTATTGCCCCCTGCCATGGGAACACTGTTCCTGCTATTGCCCCCCACCTTGGGAACCCTGTTACTGATTTTGCCCCCCACTTCGGGTAACCCTGTTCCTGCTATTTCCGCCCCGCTTCAGAAACCCTGTTCCTGCTATTGCCCCCCGCTTCGGGAACCCTGTTCCTGCAATTGGCGCCAACATGGGAACCCTGTTCCTGCTATTTCCCCCCTGCCACAGGAACTCTGACCCTGATATTGGCTCCCGCCATGGGAACCCTGTTCCTGCTATTGTCCCCTGCCATGGGAACCTTGTTCCTCTTCTTGCTCCCTTCTTCTGGAACTCTGGTCCTGCTATTACCCCCGCAATGGGAACTGTATTCCTGATATTAATACCCAACTCGGGAACCCTGTTCCTGCTATAGCACCCCCGCCATAGGAACCCTGTTCCTCATATTGCCACCCGCTTCGGAAACTCTGTCCTTGCTATTGCCCCCACTGTGGGAACCCGGTTGCTGATATTGCCCCCATCATTGGAACCCTGTTCCTGCTATTCACACCCCCCCACCCCCGACTCAGAGCCCTGTTCCTGATATTGACTCCCGCCATGGGAACCGTGTTCCTGCTATTGCCCCCCTCGCCTCGGGAACCCTGTTCCTGCAATTTACCCCGACATGGGAACCCTGTTCCTGCTATTGCCCTCACCATGGGAACCCTGTTCCTGATATTGACTCCCGCCATGGGAACCCTGTTCCTGCTTTTGCTCCCCGCTTTGGGAACCCTGTTCCTGCAATTGGCCCCGACATGGGAACCCTGTTCCTGCTATTGCCCCCACCATGGGAACGTTGTTCCTGCTATTTCCCCCCCCCCCCCGCCTCAGGAACCCTTTCCTGATTTTGCCCCCACCACGGGAACCCTATTGCTGCTATTTCCCCCTGCCACAGGAACCCTGTCCCTCATCTAGCCCCCCGCTTCGGGAACTGTGTTTCTTCTGTTGCTCCCACTATGGGAACCCTGTTCCTGCTATTGCCCTCCGTGATGAGAACCCTGTTCCTGCAATTGGCCCCTGCCTCAGGAGTCCTGTTCTTGCAATTGGCCTCGACATGGGAACCCTATTCCTGCTATTGCCCACACCATGATAACCCTGATCCTGATATTTCCCCTCCGCCACAGAAACCCTGTCCCTGATATTGCCCCCCACCATGGGAACTCTGTTCCTGCTCTTGCCCCCACCATGGGAACCCTGTTCCTGCTATTGCCCCCACCAGAGAATCCTGTTCCTGCTCTTGCCCCCCACCATATGATCTCTTTTCCTGCTATTGCCCCCACCACAGGAACTCTGCTCCTGCTATTGACCCTTCCTTGGCAACTCTGTTCCTGCTTTTGTCCCCCACCATGGGAACCCTGTTCCTATATTGCCGATCCCCAGGATCAATCAGTTTTCTGAACAAATTACTCCCCCCCACCGCGCTCCCACCCCCCCCCATCTCGTTCGAATATCAAGGTTGTTCTGCAGTGTGGCTTCGTTTGCCATCCTCCTGGAAGTACTGAGATGGAACACACAGAAATTTGAATGATGAGATCCACAATCTCCACATTACCTCTTTTCGTGCCCTTGGACAGCATCTTCGAGTGCTGAAGATTTATCAGCTCTCAGTCTTGGAAATTTCTCCAGTACAGAGGAACCTCAATGATCTGAAAGACCCAGACGGGGAGCATTTCATTCGATTAATCAAATCCCGGAAGCCAAATAACATAGTTTAGCCAAGCATCGGGACATAGCGATCTTGCTAATTAATCCAGTATTCAGATAATCGAATGCCAGTTAACGAAGGTTCCTCTGTAGTTGTTTCTTTTTTTTTGCCTTATACAAATTCCTTTTAATTCCTTTTTCCTTGATTTGCCAGTATTAATGGAAAGCTATGTTTTGTATTTTCTTCACTGTAAAAGAACTGAAGTAGTTGTTTAATTGTACTGCAATTGAAAGAAAAACAGGAAGAAATGAACTGGGAAACTTTAAAATAGCTGAGAAAGTTACTTGACCTGAAACTAGCCAAATTCACAGGAATACACAAAGGAATGTTTAATGGTTGAGACCTACTATTACACCTGAGAATAGGGAATCTATAGTTTGGGAAAAGGGAATTACCAGGTTGATTGCTTGGGTATTAAAATTCATTATCTGGACAGTATCACTCCCAATGACCCCTTCAAATGTTTCTGTTTGGGGATAAAAGTTTTTGATTGCATATAATGCTGGAGCAAATATTTTATTTCTGAACTTTTCTTTTGAAAAGGAGGATTAAGCCTCATCCCACAACCCGACTGGCACTCTCCCCACTTCATTCCCAGTGCGAATGATGGACCACTAACATTGGTTGTCCCCATAAGAGGTCAACTTTCGGATTGTCACCCATCAAACTTTACTGTGGTCTCAGGAAGGCTTTAAATGAATAGAAGTACTGGACATTTAGAGAATGGATGACAAGAATAGATCCACCCAAAGAAGCTCTTGGAAATACTGACTGGAACCAATATTTCATCGGAGGGGTGGACCGACACTCAGAACCTCAACCTGAGCTACAAGTCTTCTGAAAACCCATTAATTTCATTGGAGGTTCTAGGACAATATAGCAAATAATTGAAGGGAAGCCACTGTCTTAACTTTCTATCTCTGAAAAATTTGGCAAGCAGTTTCTGGATGAACTTGGTAGTGATATCGTGGGGATAGTCCCCATCACATTGAAGGAGATGTTGGATGTATTGGAATGTTTGAAGGTAGATAAATCGCCTAGTCCTGACCAGTTATATTCAAGAACATTGCAAAAGGCGAGAGAAGAAACTTTGGAGTCCTGGATGATATTTTTACATCATTACATTATTTTTACATTTTTACATTATTTTGCCACAGATGAGGTCCCAGAAGACTGGAGGCTAGTGAATGTTTTGCACTTATTCAAGAAGCACTGCAAAGACAAGTCTGGAAACTATAGATGGAGATGACCAATAGCCAATGTGCTGGTGTGGGAGCAGGGTAATTACTGTAGTGGGTAAGTTACTTGAGAAAATTCTGAGAGATACATGCATTTGGAAAGACAAGGTTTAGTTAGGAGAAGCCAGCATGACTGTGTGAATGGGAGATCCTACTTAGCAAATTTGGTAGAGTTCTTTGACAACATTACCGGCAAAGCTGATGAGGGCAGTGCAGTCTATATGGATTTCACTAAAGCCTTGGGTAAGTTTCCACATGGTAGGCTGCTCTGGAAGGTTAGATCACATAGGGAGCTTGCAAAATTAGCTTGATGGTAGGAAGCAGAGAGTAATAGTGGAAGGATGCTTGTTGGCCTGTGATTCGTGGGGTACTCAGGGGTCAGTGCTGGGCCCATTACTGTTTGTTATCTATATCAATGATTTGGATGAGAATGTACAAGGCATGATTAGTAAGTGTGCTGATGGCACTGAAATAGGCAGGATCATGGACAGTGAGGAAGGTTATTAGAAATTGCAGCAAGACCTGGATCAGCTGGGGAAGTGGGCCGAGAAATGGCAAATGGAGTTAACATAGATAAGCGTGAGGTCTTGTATTTTGGAAAGTCAAATCAAGGTCAGAGTTTCATGGTGAATAATAGGGCCTTAAGGAGTGTAGTGGAACAGAGGGACCTTCAAGTTCTCTGAAAGTGAAGTGTCAGGTAGACAGGGCAGTGAAGAAGGCTTTGGGCAGACTGACCTTCATCAGTCAGGGCACTGAACATAGAAGTTGAGAAGTTATGTTGCAGTTATACAGTTTTAACATCATAAATTTAGACTACTTAGTAATGTAGTTGGCCCCACTTGTCATTGCTAATCAGTTAATTCTATTTAATTCAGAAGAATGACACAGGCACATGCACTTATTGTTTAACATTTCTCTAGTTTGGAGACTGCAATGGTATCTAATGAATTTTATGGATATGTTTGCACAACAGAATGTATTTTGCTGCCAATATATTCATGGGAGGTTTACCACATGACCTGTATTTGGGGCTACCCTGCTCCCACACCAGCACATTGACTATTGGTCATCTCCATCCACTTACCTTTGCTGGAAAGTAATCTCTAATGGAATTAAAAAGTTTTTTTTAAGAATAAGTGGGTTTGGAAGTGACTAATGGGGATGAAAACTACGAAACTAATGGTGTTTGTGGAATCTAGTCTGAACTTGCTGATTACTGCACCTATCTGCAGTGTTTTAGGCTAGAAGTAAACAACTCCCTTGAGGAGGGGTGTGTTGGCAACTTTTTTTATGATAATACCTCATGAAAAGCTCCCTTTACAAAAGTTTGGGACTTAATTGTAGCTTCTGACACAGAGTTTACAAGTCTTAATCAATCTTGCAGCTTTGCTTCTCTTTTGGGGTTGAGATCTTCATCAGTGTCTATTGACTGAATTAGCTTAGTGTAGCTCTCTGCCACCTATCTGCTATTAATGCATTTTCAACCAATTTGATTCATTTCATCTCACAACGAGTTTTTCTCATGGCCTCACATTAGTTCTTCAAAAGGTTCATACAATAGTCAAGTGCCTCCTTCGCAAAATGATTTGATGGAACATAAACACAGCACCTTTACCTGATTTCTAGGTGTCATGAGCACATTCTTCCATTCCTCTGGTCAATTTCAACTGAATTAACATTCCCTAATATAATTGTCAGTTGACCACAGTCAATTACACTTTATATTTTAATTTTATCAACATGAAGACAAGCAGGAGAAACATCTTTTTTTTTCTTATCTGTGAAATCTCCAATATTTTTACTTGATTTAAAGACAATTAGCACTTCTTTTTATAAAAATTATCCAAATAAGACTTACCTCAATTTCTCAGATTGTTTTGCCTTGAACAATAACACCCTTCATTTAGCATATTTTCACGAATCTCAAACTGAGAATATGTAAATATTTGTTATTTCACATGTGAAGAATATTTGAGAGTTATACTTTATCATCTGCACTTTAATGGTAATCTCATAATGGTGTGCAACTCAGTGATGAACTTTGTGTTCACTTTTCTGACTCAGGATCCTCAGTGAGGCGTGCAGTCACTGCTGCATTTGTCACAGGAGAATACAGTGGGTGGTGATGGTGCAGGATTTGCTGTTCTCTGTTTTCTCTAAGTTCTCTTCTCTGCTAATATTTTTTTTAAAAAATGAGTCATTGGATGTGGGTGTCTGTGGCTAGGCCAGCATCTAGTGTCCATCTCTAAATGCTGTGATGGCAGTTAAACATCAATACATTGATGTGGGCCTGGACTCACATGTAGGCTGCACCAGGTCAGGACAACAGATTTTCTCCCCTAAAGGATATTAGTAAACCAGATTGGTTTTCCTGATAATTGACAGTGGTTTCATAATCATCATTAAACCATTGATTGCAGATTTTTATATTGAATTTGAATTCTACTATCTACCATGATGGGATTTGAACCCATGTCTCCTTTATATTAGATGAGTTTCTGGCTTAATAGCCACTAGATTATTGCCTCCTCAGAAATATTTGCTCTCTCTTTACCTCGCTCAATACTCAACCTCCAGAAATCACAACATTCAGAAGCTGTCTCCCAGTTTTTAGGATCCATGGTAACCACATGCATCTCATTTGCAAGGTTTCTTGTAGCAGATATCTAGAAGCCCAGCAGTTTGTGACCCAGTGGCCAGTTGACTGTTCAGAAGACAGTTGGATATGCAGCTGTCAGACAAATCCACACTACATCATGGTGTGAAATCCATCTGGTGGATTCACTGCTACTGTACTCTTTCCTGGTAGGGAATCTAATGGTCTAGCACTGTACAGGAAAATCAACATGATGTCTAATAAGATAACGTCCTGTCTTAAACAAAATACAGTTTTGTTTATGTATGTTAGCAATTAGTCTCAAGTTATTTAGGTATCATAAAAGTTGCTTTAGTGATTTGATTTGATATGACTGTTGTCACATGTACCTAAGTACAGTGAAAATCTTTCTTTTGTGAGCAGTGCAAGCAGATCATAACAAACAAGAACACTCAGAGCACGGCATGCAATGCTGTGGCTACACAGGAGGTGCACAAAGGCAAGGACAACATTAGATTTAAAATTAGAGAAGATCCATAAGCAGTCTGACAACAGCAAGGAAGAAGCTGTCTTGAACCTGATGGTGTGTGTGCTCAAGCTTCTGTAGGTGGGAAAAGAGTATTACCAGTGTGGCAGGGTCTTTGGTAATATTGGCAGCCTTTCCCCAGCAATGAGAAGTACAAGAAAGTCCATAGATAGGAGGTTGGCTTCCCTGATGGTCTAGGCTATACACACAACTTTCTGTATTTTCTTATCATCCTGGACAGTTGCTGTGACAAGCTATTACGCACCCAGATATAATGCTTTTTTTGGTACATCTGTAAATGTTGGTGAGAGTCCTTATGGACATGCTGAATTTCCTAAGGAAGAAGACGCATTGTTGTGCCTTCTTGACCTCCACCTCAACCTGGGAGGTCCAGGTCCTGAGACTGTGTGGAAGAGCTAGTTGATAAGTCTTCAGTGTCCAAAGCTGTTCTCTCTTCTGGTTCCATGTTTCTTCATCATATTTAATGTGCTTAATGCATTCCTCAACATGAACTTTATCAGAACCTTACCAATATGCAACATCTTCCCTGAAGTGTTTTCTTCCCCCTTATTAACAATGTACCTTTGTGTATCTGATTACATTTATTAATATCCATCCACCCTCAACTCTGTAATTCACAAATTCAGGAGGTCTGGAGGTTTTACTATTCTCCTGGAATGCATTCTTTTCAAAATTGGAAGACTGGTGAATATCTGGGTTGAAGACTGTTAACTGGACTTTGTCCTTGACAGTGAGAGTCTGTAAATCTCTTTAAACTGAAATACATTTTATATGTTAGCTTGAGGATATTTTTGCTGCTGAAATTTACAATTGCTCCATTATAATGGGGTGGTATGGTGGCTCAGTAGTTAGCACTGTTGCCTCACAATGCCAGTGACCCGGGTTCGATTCCAGCATTGAGCGACTGTCTGCACGGAGTTTGCACATTCTGTGTAAGTTTCCTATGGGTACTCCAGTTTTCTCCCACAGTCCAAGGATGTGCAGGTTAGGTGAATTGACTAGGCTAAATTGTCCAGACTGTTCAGGGATGTATAGGTTCAGTGCATTAGTCAGGGAGAAATGTAGAGTAATAGGGTAGGGACATGGGTTTGGACAGGTTACTGTTTAGAGGGTTGGTGTGGACTTGCTTGGCTGAAGGGCCTCTTTCTAAACTGTAGGGATTCTATGTAATATCTGGAAAGCCTTTGATCTCATGTCTTTCTTTCCAATGGATGGCTGTCCAATTGAAACAGATACTTCTTTTGTGCTAATTTCAGGAGCAGGAAATCTTTTAATTTTTGTGAGCATCATTGATCTCCCAACAGGTCAATTTCTTCTTGACATCATCCTGGGACTCTGAACCAGACAATTTCATCCTGATCATGCCTTGTATCAGTGAACAACATTGGTCATTCCTTCATTGTCTTTGTTACAGTAATTGCAACATTGATTAATCTAACATGTTCACTTCCTCAATGGGACTAATTGAAGATTAGTTCTTACTTGGCATGATCTCTGCTCCTGATATTGATGATTCTTCCTGGTAAGACAGATGAACAAAACATTTTGCTTGAACTTATATCAGCACCTCTCAATAGTCATGAAGCTGTCTCCACTGTTTGTTCATCAGGCCGTAGTCTGAATTATATCAGCTGAGAATTCATCAATAAACTCAAGTGGAATATATTTATTCTTGTTATTTTACTATTAACATTTCCTCACGAAATTTTCTGGCCTTTGCAGTCTGCACCCTCCCTGGTGCTGATAGGATTGGCAAACATTTCTTCCAATCCTGTATAGTGCAGATTTCCATCTTGCTGCCAGTATGAAACAACTGTTTTGATGCCAACATATTTAATCGAAATCAATTCTGTCTTTAGGTCTGTTATGTCGAGAGTGTGTTGTCCGGGTCTCGCCACCTCGTAGGGGAGTGTGCTGAGGTTGCAGATGTGGTAGATTTGCTGCTTCAAGTCCTCAATTAGATTGTTGTTGTCATTTTCCACTCCTTCACTTTGTAGCTTTTTCGATGTGCCTGCTGTATTCTATGTCAAGTGACAGATCGCTGATTGTACTGAAGCCTAGAAATGTGAAGTTATCAACAATTTGCAGGGCAATGTTGTCAATGCCGATTGATGGCCATATGGCAACATCCAGGACCATGATATTTGTCTTCCTGATGCTATTGTGCCAACATCCCCTTTAACTTTTCATTCTCAACAGAAGAATATATTTTAAAAAGCATCTTCTTTAAATGTAACTCTTATCTCCTTTGCTAAGTTGAAAACTAAGTCGGGGGAAAGATCAGTTAAAATAAGGAATAAGTGTAACGGCCACATTGGAGCTCCCCTATAAAAGCAGAGTCAGACTGATTTAATTGGCAATCTTACTGATTCTTCGAGTCTTGCTAGATTTTGCTGTAGGATTCAGGATCCAACTGTTGTAACAAGAAAAGAACTACTGTCAGCTGAAGCAGCTCAGTAGTCAACCAGGAGGTGCCCTCCTAATTCACTGCATTCACTTGTCATTTGAATAAGAATGGTAAACAAGCTTCACTATATTTCTGGCAGGTCTGTCACCTCTGTTGCCCCATCCAAAAAAAAAACTGGGTTCTGCTGAGGCAGCTTGGTGGTCATGGTGGGGTACAGGGTGAAAGTGAGGACTGCAGATGCCAGAGATTAGAGACAAGATTAGAGTGGTACTGGAAAGGCAGCATCTGGGAAGCAGGAAAATCGACGTTTCGGTGCAGGGATCCCAAACTATGAGGTTGAAAGCTGTGGGTGGAAGATCTCTTGAGGTGATGAGGTTGTGTATGATCTGGAAGATTTAGATTTAGATCTTAGATTTAGATTTAGATTATTTACAGTGTGGAAACAGGCCCTTCGACCCAACAAGTCCACACCGACTCACCGAAACGCAACCCACCCAGACCCATTCCCTTGTATTTATCCCTTCACCTAACACTATGTGCAATTCAGCATGACCAATTCACCTAACCTGCACATTTTTGAACTGTGAGAGGAAACCGGAGCACCTGGAGGAAACCCACGCAAACACGGGGAGAATGTGCAAACTTCACACAGACAGTAGCCTGAGGCAGGAATAGTTTGGTGATAGTTTAGTGATGGGGTTGGGGTCATGGTCGAGGGGGCAGCAGGCGGAGGTGTCTTTGAGTTAGCGTCTGGCTTCAGCAGTGTAGAGGTCAGTGCGCCAAACTACCACTGCGCCCCCTTTATCTGCTGGTTTGATGATGAGGTTGGGATTGGAGCAGAGGGAGTGGAGGGCTGTGCGTTGTGAGGGTGAGAGGTTGGAATTGGGGAGGGGGGTAGACAGTTTGAGGCAGTTAATGTCTCAGCAGCAGTTGGAAATGAAGAGATCGAGGGTGGGTAATAGACCAGCATGGGGTGTCCAGGTGGATGGAGTGTGTTGGAGGCAGGTGAAGGGGTCCTCTGAGGGTGGGTGGGAGTCCTGATTCGAAAAGGAGGCTGAGGCGGAGGAAGAAGTGTTTGATGTCACGACACGTATTGAATTAGTTGATGTGTAGAAGGAGGGGAATGAAGGTAAGGCCTTAGCGGAAGACTGATTGTTCATCCTCAGTGAGGAGGAGGTCTGGGGGGATGGTGAAAACTCAGCAGGGCTGGGAACGAGGACTAGGGGTAGGTGTGGAGTTGGGAGTGGGGGTGGAGACTGTAATTGGAGTGAGAGTGGTGGTAGGGGGAATGGAGGTGTAGTTATTTGCAGAGGTGATGTTCTCCTTGGGGTTCTGGGGGGCAAGGGTGGTGACAGTGGAATCCATGGGGGCTTTGCTGGCAGTGTGCAGGTGAGTGGCATTGGTGGGGGCAGAAATGGTGACGATGGCAGTTGGGGGAGGGGGCAGAAGTCACGTAATGTGTGACATCAGTGATGACTCAGGGGGCAGGAGTGATGAAACACGTGGTGTAGGTGAAGTCTGTAGGGGCAGACGTTATTGTAGAAGCGGCCACAACGGGGGCGGAAGTCACGGACTGCATGGTGTCGGTGGTGACGTTGCGGCGGGGGGCGGTGCAGAAGTGACGAAACATGTGGAGTGGGTCACGTCGAAGGGGGCGGAAGTGGCTGTGGTAGTGGTCGTGAAGGGGGCAGAAGTTGCTGGATGCGTGCTGTGGCTGATGCCAGAGGCGGAGACGGCAACAACAGGAGGGGCTGAAGTGTATTCTCGGTTAGGCCTCGCATTGGTCCCGGCGGTGGTGGATCTCGTGACTGTGGCGGCGGTTGGTAGTCTGGTGGTTTCGGCAGCTGTTGTCTGGTTGGTGGTCGTGAAGGTGGCATGAGCGGCCGTGGCTGCAAGCTGCTGGTTGGTGGGGGCAGAAGTGACGTCATCGATCGCCATGGTGATGGTGGCTGACTCGGCCTCGTGGCTAATGGCAGCCGGGGGAAGCTTTTGGAATGTTTGAGGAGTGCTGGTTATTGAAGTGGGTATATAAAAGTTTGTTGTACTTACAGTTTTTGATGTTTGAAATGGTGTAGAAATACTGTTTGTTGAGATTATGAATTCTTCTTAGGATATAATACGCAGGGGTCCTTTGCAGTTCTGAGACAGTGTAGCCCTCAGTTGAGGCATAGCCGACTGTAGAGAGGTTAGGTGCCGGTGCATTGCTGCGAGTGTGGAGCGGACAATCTGAAGGAGAGCCGTTGCTGGTGATTTTGAATTTGTAGCCTGTACTGGTTGTCGGATCCAAACTGTGCTGGTCTGAATGTTGTCTGGAGTCCATGTGGGATCAGTTGGTTTCAGAGGCAGGCACTGAGGAAGCAGATGTGGCTGTGGTAACGAGTCTGTTTCAGTACATGGTTGAAGAGCTTCAGGGCAGGGGAGATGACCTGAGGGTTGCTTCTTCAAGGTCGGCATCCTTGCAAGAGTATTCGCAGTAAGGTTAAATCAACTAGGTGAAAGTAAGGACTACAGATGCTGGAGATTAGAGTCAAGATTAGAGTGGTGCTGGAAAAGCACAGCAGGTCAGGCAGCATCTGAGGAGCAGGAAAATCGATGTTTCGGGCAGGAGCCCTTCATCAAGAATGAGGCTGGGAGCCTCAGGGGTGAAGAGATAAAGGGGAGGGGGGGTGGGGCTGGGGAGAAGTTGAGAGTGCAATTGGTGGATGGAGGAAGGGGTAAAGGCGATAGGTCGGAGAGGAGGGTGGAGCAGATAGAAAGAAGATTGACAGGTGGGACAGGTCATGAGGACGGTGCTGAGCTGGAAGGTTGGAAGTCGGGTAAGGTGGGTGAGGGGAAATGAGGAAACTGGTTAAGTCTACATTGATGCCAGAGTTGAAGGCTTCCAAGGCAGAAGAGGAGATGTTCTTCCTTGAGGCATTGGGTGATGAGGGAGTGGCAGTGGAGGAGACCCAGGACCTGCATGTCCTCAGCAGAGGGGGAGGGAGAGGGGGAGTTGAAGTGTTCAGCCATGGGGTGGTGAGGTTGATTAGTGCGTGTGTCCCGGAGATGTTCCCTATAGCGCTCTGCGAGAAGGCATCCAGTCTCCCCAATGTAAAGGAGACCACATTTGGAGCAACAGATACAGTAAATGACATTGGTGGAAGTGCAGGTGAAACTTTGCTGGATGTAGAAGGCTCCTTTGGGGCCTTGGATAGAGGTGAGGGTGGGAGGTTTGGGCACAGGTTTTGAAATTCCTGCGGTGGCAGGGGAAGGTGCCAGGAGGGGAGGCTGGGTTGTTGGGGAGCATGAACCTGACCAGGTAATCATGGAGGGAATGGTCTTTGTCGAAAGCAGATGGGGTGGGGATGGAAATATATACCTGGTGGTGGGGTCCGTTTGTAGTTGGCAGAAATGTTGAAGGATGATGCGGTTTGCGAGGAGGTTGGTGGGGTGGAAGGTGAGGACCAAGGGGGTTCTGACCTTGTTGCGGTTTGAGAGCTGGGGTTTGAGGCGGAGGTGCAGGATATGGATGAGATGCGCTGGAGGGCATCTTTAACCATGTGGGAGGGGAAATTACGGTCTTTAAAGAAGGAGGCCATCTGGTGAGTTCTGTGGTGGAGGGGTACAGCCATTGTGAGGTGCACTCAGATAATGGAGAAAACAATTTGAAAGTCAGAAGGATGTAGCTGGATGGTCCCTTCTCATGTCTCTACAGAGACATTAGGTCAGCTTTCCCTGACAGTGGCTGCTCTCTTGACCATGAGCCTACGTGATGTCAGTAACATGGGTTCAATTCCCACTCTGGCTGAAGTTACCATGAAGGACTCTCTATTTTAGCATCTCCCTTTGCCAGAGGCCTGGTGATGCTCAGGTTAAACCAGCACCAGTTATCTCACCCTAATATGAGAGAAACCCTATGCCACTAGGACAGTGCGGTGAAGCAGCTTCAGAAATAATGTAATTTATTTCAAATGCAAGCAATTTTAACCAGTTTTCCATTTTTTTTTAAATCAAACCTGACTTAATCACAATTTGGAACTTCTACATTGAACCTGACCATAGCAATACTCAACATTAAAGAATTCAACCTACCTAGATCCTTGCTCACAATTTTGAATATAGTCCGGTCAAAATGGTACTGAGCATTTCAGAATAGTGTTTCTGAAAGAAACGTCACAATGTTTCTGAATGATCGAGCTGAATTTAAAATAATCTCTCCCATGAAAAGTTCACGAAAAAGCACTTTTAAACCATCTGCTTTACTACATGCTAACCTGTAATATGGATTACTAAATGCTGAGACTTCCAGCATTTCTGCAGAAACAATATTAAAAGGCCAGATTTTACCACAGTGTTTAGATTCTCCTCAGGATCACATTGGGGTGGAGGGGGGAGGTTCACACTTGCCAGAAGTGCACCTCCCAAAGCAACCTTGCCAGAGGCAACTTTCCATTTGGCTACCTCCTGTCTCGTCCAGTAAGGAAATGGGCAGGTTTCTAATGTTGCCAGCCTAATCACCAAGTTAATGGTGCAGGGCAAGGACAGCAGGTTAGAAAGCATCTGAGGAGCAGGAGAGTCGACGTTTCAGGCATAAACCCTTCATCAGGCTTATGCTTTATACCTCGATTCTCCTGCTCCTTGGATGCTGCCTGATCTGCTGTGCTTTTCCAGCGCCTCACTTTTTGACTCTGAACTCCAGCATCTGCAGGCCTCACTTGCTTCAAGTTACTGATGCAGGTTGGAATCTGTGAGGATGCCTCAACATAGAGGTGTTATTGCAAGAGAAAGACCAATTAAAAATTTAAGAAGGATAAAGTCCTTACACCCCCAGAGAGGAGGTGAAACTCTCTGCAGGGATCATGAGGACCAGGGGTATGACCACTCCTGCCAGCTGATCCATCAGTGAGACATGAAGCTCCTGGCTACGACAAGCCACTGACCTATCACAAAGAGGTCATCTTCCCT
The DNA here is from genome assembly GCF_020745735.1 of Hemiscyllium ocellatum. Classification (NCBI taxonomy): domain Eukaryota; kingdom Metazoa; phylum Chordata; class Chondrichthyes; order Orectolobiformes; family Hemiscylliidae; genus Hemiscyllium; species Hemiscyllium ocellatum. The sequence continues at coordinate 24,006,057 of NC_083436.1, read as the reverse complement.
GAGTTTGTGATGTCTGCAGGACAGTGAGCTTCTGTTAGTCTAGCCTTGTATCTCACTGTTTTGTGTGTCCCTATCAGAAGCTAGATACTCACCAATATAATTGTTGTAGGAATATGCTTGCCTTTTCATCATATCATGGTATAATCCCTTGTTTTCTTTGTGGAGATTAGGGGATGTCTTGCTAATGATTTTCAAAATTCATATGCTGGCACTTAATTGACAAGAAAGACCACGTAATGCACTTATTTAACAAAAGGCTTATTGTTCTCAGTGCAATGGCACAAAATTGTGTGACTCCTGAGGTGGAAAGGAAGGAATGCCAATATTATATATGCGGTACTATTGTATATTCAGTACTTCCAATGTTAATATTAGGAAGTTGGCATTGGTAGTGTGGGGAAAGGCAACCTTATTGGAATGAATTTGCTTATTTTTATTTGAAGGCAAAGTGCCCACTTGCTACCTGCCCCATTTAAATATTGATAGGATTTGAATTTACATTCATCCTCTATGAAGCATCCTCTGACAGCAAGACGAAGGGGGAGGTAGTGGATGATAATGACATTCAAAGAAAGACTATTGCAGAACTCATTGCAGGTTGTTCTATTGTACTTGCCAGAGTGCAGCATCAGACGCAGGGTCAAGGTTAGATCACTTATTTGCCCATTGAACAATATAGGCAGCCTTGATGTTAAACTCACCAGTTAAGGTTAAAAAATATAGAACTAATTAATTCAAAATGTGTTGAGAAGATTTTTTTGTTAAAATGATATGAGTCTATCAAAGCTTTCCTTATATTTTTGGAAGTTATGTTATATACAATTATACAACAAAGACCATTTGTTCAGCTATGTTTAGATTTGTGGACACATTCGGCCTACCATTTCAGTCTTAAAATTGAGAGCAATAGTGCAGTTGCTGTTGCTGAACTAAAATTGAAATGTTTTAAATCTGGTCTGAAGTCAGCTCCATTAAAACCTGTCTATTTTATTCATACGTTTCTCACTAAATTCCAATACCCACCAAAATAAGGCATATATCTTCGACATTTTTTGTTCAGTTTTGCATTTTGCCCATCTCTCTTTACTGTGCAACTTTAATAGAAAGTGAAGTCATAGAATTGTCCTTAATAATTTCGAAGATTGATTGGTGAATTCTTCTCGGCTTTCAGCGGTAAAAATGCTACTTAAATCAAGTCCAGGCAGTAATGTCAGTCATTTTGATTACCCTTCTGGATTACCAAAGCACCATATTGTAATCACTATTGAAACAGCTTCTAATAAATTATGATTACCCAGGATACTTCTTAATAATCAGAACAGAGGAAAGTAAGACTGTTTTATTGTTGGTTTTCTGAATATTTTGAGTTACCTTCTGGAAGAAGATCAGAAGTAATTTTACAAATGATAATGCTCATACATTATTTCATTTTTGCAGGAGTCCCTACAGAGACTGTTCTTATTGAATTTAATTCAGAGTAATGATTTTGCATTTTTAAGTGGTGCTGCTATTTTGGCTTAATGTCATGTGCAAAGTAATATCAAGAGGCAGAGGGCAACAGCATGATAATTTACAATCGAACAGTATATTCCAATGGGTATGAATTCTGTGTCACTAGCCTGAAGAGAGTAAGGCTGTCTCATGTCATTATGGTATGTAACAGGATGCTCCCTTGTCTCTGCAGGAATTTTTATTTAATTCCAATTGTCAGGAACTCCATTAGTCAATGTTGTTAGAACATGTACATTTACAATGTAAAAATAGCAAAATAAGTAGTTGAGAGATAAGCTATTTTTGCAATCACTCTACTAAGTGTTTCTGTCTCTTTTGTGCATCAACTGTCAATCTTCAGAGCTGCTGAACACTCTTGGTACTTTGGCTCAGTTGTTTTATCTGTCGTCACATCTGTTAATGCCGTCTCTTGTGAGCAAAGGTTACTGCAGCATTAGTAAGTGAAGAATATTTCATATTCAAGGCTCAGGAATTTCAGGGAGCAAACTGGTAAAGATTAATAAAAACTCCAATTAATGGTTTGGAATCATTAAGCAATATTTAGACAAATATGAAAGTCAAAAATCTGTATTTATCTTATTCTGTTTAATTTTTTTTAAATGTAACCTTGAAAAGGGCATTTTTACTGAGATTACTTTACATGATTAGAAAGGTTCTTAATACTATTCCACATTTATGATTAAATATTATAAGGTAAGCAGTCATGAGAATACAAGGTTAAAAATCACACAACACCCGATTATCATCCAACAGGTTTATTTGCAAGTATTAGCCTTTGGAGCACTGCTCGTTCGTCAGGTAGCTATGGGGCAGGATCAGAGGACACAGAATTTAAAGCACAAGATCATAGTGTCACACAAGTGATACGATATATTGAACAAACCTAGATTGGTTCTTTTGGGTCAAATTCCCAAGACAACTTGAGGTTTTGCAAAAAATGGTGACATCTCAGCTCAGACAATCCATTAAAGGTGTAAAGTTAGAGTTTGTCTGGATTCTAATCTTGAATCACACTGGTGCTATTTCCAAAGTAGGAATTTATAAAATGTCACATGAATTGACTTGCCTGCATTGACTGCCTGCAGATTATGTGCTTTTTGAACAAAATAGAATGTATCTGAAAACACAATTCTGCAAATGAAAATTCACCCCATAGACATATATGGAAAAGTCAGGAAAACAGAGAGAGAGAGAGAGAGAGGGGGGGGAGAGTGTGTGTATGGGAGAGAGTATGCGTGTGTGTATTAATATGTGTGCATGCTTGGTAGAGTGTATGCATGAGTATGACAGAGTGTAAGCATGTGAGAGGGTGTGCACAGAGGGGTGTATATATGTGCGTGTCTGAGAAAGAGCATGTGTATGAGAATGGGTCTGCATGAGTGTGTCAGTATGCAAGGGTGTGTGTGCATGTGTGCTTTGTGTATGAGTGTGTGAGTGAGAATGTGACTCAAGATTAAAATACAGACTCTACCCTCATACCTTTAAAGCATTGTCTGAACTGAGATGTCACCTTTTTTTAATAAAACCTCAAGTTATCTCGAGAATGATTTGAAAGAAGTTCTGGGATTTACATATTAATGAATTGAAACCTGCAATCCATTCTAAAAGATGAAAGACTTAACAGCAATCTAGGTTTGTTCAATATATTGTATCAGTTGCATGATTCTATGATCTTTTGCTCTAAATTCTGTGTCTTATATCCTGCCCCACTAGCCACCTGATGAAGGAGCAGTGCTCTGATAGCTAATACTTCCAAATAAACCTTCTGGACTGTAATCGGGTGTTGTGTGATTTTTAACTTCATCCACCCCAGTCCAACACCAGCACCTTCTCATCATTAGAATACAAAGAATACAAATTACCTTGAAAAGATAATGAGCTTAAAACAAAGGAAAGCCATAAATGGGACCTACTTAGATTGATGAGTCGCTGTAAATGAGGGACTTCAATGGTTGGACCTGAATGCTTACTGCTTTGAGCATAAAGTCATATTTGAGAGGAAATTATTGTAGCAAAGTCTCCAGCTGTATAGCATCCATGGTGAGAGATTGCGCTAATGTTTCAAGTCTAGATGACTCTTCATCAAAGCTCTGATGAAGAATCATCTAGACTTGAGACATTAGCTTGCTTTCCCTCCATGGATGCTGTCTGACCGACTGTGATCTCCAGTGTTTGCTGTTTTCAGTACAGATTGCTGCATCTGCAATAATTTGCTTCTTCAGATGTATAGACAATTTGATCAATAAAGGATATTTCAAACTTATCCAGAAGGATTTAGAACTTCAGCCATTACATAAATTTAAGGTTTGTTTGTTTTTTTTATTCTTGGAATCAGACATGAGTGACATATTCAACTCTTTATGTCTGGAGAAGATGATGGTCACATTTCTGGAACCACTACAATCCATGTAGCCAAGGCTGTCACAATGCTACCAGGAAGAACATATATCAAATGAAATGGTGTGATAAACATGAAAGAGCACATAATGTAGAAATGTCAGAAATAACAGTATACAATGAAAATCTGAATAATCTACTTGGTTGCCATATCAGATGACAAGAATATGAAACCAAAGAAGCTTGTGTAGTTAAGGTATAAGTTATTATTGAAATCCCAGTTGGAATTCTGAAGTTGCAATTTGCTTTGGAGATGAATACAAAGTGGGTATTGTTGCTTCTTTTATTCATACATAGCATGTGACCAGAACTGGCAAGGCCAGCATTTGGTATCTATTCTCTATAGTCCTTAAGAACATAGTTCTGGAATCCCTGTGATTCTGGAAACTGTGGAGCAGTTTAGCCAACAGGGATTCTTACTCAACATTTCCATGGTGTTTTGAGATTATTGGATAGATTCTTGACTTGATCAGAAGGGGGAAAGCACATATATGACAGACAAAGTACTGATTGTAGATTTCCTTTCCACAAGCATATTAATAAATCAGCTGACTTTTCAGCACAATCCAATAATTCCATAGTTTTATTTAAATTTCCCTAAGTGATTTTCAGATTTATTTGAGGCCTCTGGACTATGAGACCAGTAGAATTATTACTCTGCGATTGCTCCAGTTCCATCCAGAGATTAAGCATGAAGAACTAGGCTGGCATTGCAATGCAGTGCTGAGGGAATGCAGCACTGTCAGAAGCACTGTTTCTCACACGATACATGAGTGGTGGCCATAAATGACCTGACGGACCATATTTAAATAACAGCAGGTCACTGTGCTTCATGTGACATTAATAAATTGATGATCAGATCATGATCTGATCACTTCACTGGTTATCATGTTTTTTCCATGACAAAAGTGATTGAGCTTCAATATGTTCCTTATTAACAAAGCCTCGACAGATTCACTACTCTGTGAGAGAAGAAATTCCTTCCAGTGTCTGACCTAAATAGGTTTCTGCTTTCTCTGAGATCATGCCCTCTCTGCTACAAGGGGAACAACCTCTTAGCATTTACCCTATCAAACCCACGTAGGATTCTTATATCTTACAGAAATGCCACCTCTGATTGGGTTGGGCAGTCTGTGATTTGAACATTTTGTTTTTGCATGGCTGTATGTTTATAAGTTTATAGAATATGCTCAGAATGGCTAATTTATGTTAAAACCTGACCACTCATGCTGCTATTTAAAGTCTTCAAGACTTCTGATTTGATTTAGGTTAATGTAATTTGATTCATTATTGTCACAATGTTTAGATACAGTGAAAAATTTTGTGTGCAGTACAGGCAGGTCATACCATACAAAGTGTGTTAGGGTAATAAAAGAGAGTGAAGAATGCAATGTTAAGGCTGCAAGAAAGATGCACAGAGAGAAGGATCAACATTAAGTTTAAGATTTGAGAGATTCATTCAGAAGTCTAACAACAGCAGGGAAAAAGCTGTTCTTGAATCTATTTTTGTACATGTATATATACCCTCTTATAACCTCTGCCTGACAGAAGAAGGCAGATGGGAGTATAACTGGGTTGGGAAGGGTCTTTGATTCTGTTGGTTGCTTTCCTGAGGCAGTAAGAAGTATAGATAGAGTCAATGCCTGAAAGGCCGGTTTGCATGATAGAATGGGCTGTGTTCACAACTGTCTGTAGTTTCTAGCAGTCCTGGGAAGAGGAAGCATCAAACCAGGCTGTGATGGATCCAGGTAGAATGCTTTCTATGGTGCATCTATAAAAAAATATGGTAGGAGTCCTTGCGAATATGCCAAATTTCCTTAGTCTCCTGATGAAGTGGAGACACTGTTGTGCATTCTTGACCACTGCATTGACAAGGGTGGATCAAAAGTGAGATACAACATAGTGCATACCCTAATCTACAATATAACTTTTCAAACACAGCCTATCGAAATCAATTGAACAGAAGCAGCTATTGTGTGCCAGAAGGACAGCAGATGAATATAGAAAATTGGCCTTTAGTCCCATTAGAAAAATACACTACGGTTATGTTGGTCAAACAGTACCATGGTAACCATAGCAATGTGCATCTCAGAAATATTTACACATCTAGAATACAATTATCGTTAACTTTTTTGCAATCATTCATGACGACATAATAGAAGCAGGACTTGGTCCGATAGGGTCTCAACTCTGGGCTTCTATAAGATCATGGTTTTACCAATTCTATTTCATATGCCCTATCCTCATATCCCTTGATTTCTGGCTATCCAAAAATATATCTATGTAAGTTTTGAATATATTCAAGAGTAAGCATGAATAGCTCTAATGTACAGAATTCCAATGATTTACAGCCCTCTAGGTAAAGAAATGTCTCCACATCTTACTCCTAAATCGCCAACTTCTTAACCTGACTTCATGATCCCTAGTTCCAAACTCATTAAGCACTAGAATTGGCTCCTCCTCATCTGCTCTATCAAACCTTCTCAGGGTTTTGGATATTTGAATGCAATTATGACTCAATCTTCTAAACTTCAGAGACCATAGACTCAATCTTTCCTCATTGGAATTAATCAGCTAAACATTTGTTGGCCTCACTGTTCCCACCCCTGTTGAAGCCACAGTTATATTTCTTTGGATTCCAAAAGGAGACCAAAGCTTCTTTTTTTCTTAATGGGATGTGAGTATCTTTAGTTCAGCCAGTTTGCATTGCCTATTTCTAATTGCCCTTCACAAAGTGCTGGTGAAATAACTTCTTGAGCTATTGTAGATCTTGGCTGCAGAATCCCATAGTGCTTTTAGGAGAAGGGTTCCAGGATTTTGATTCCATAATAGTGAAGAAACAATGTTACAGTTCCATGTCAAATGGTGTGGGACTTGGGAGTGCATTTACAAGTGGCTTCCAAGCAGTAGAGACAGCAGTTTGAAGTTGCTGTGCAATGAAAGAACAGCACCTGAGGTGTCACCAAAGACCTGCATAAATGATGATTTTCTTAGTCCTATACTCCAACTCCCTTATGATAAAGTTGAAAAGTGGCACTGGAAAAGCACAGCAGGTTAGGCAGTATCTGAGGAGCAGGAGAATCGATGTTTCGGGCATAAGCCATTCATCGAGGTAAAGGGTTTATGCCCGAAACGTTGACTCTCCTGCTCCTTGGATGCCACCTGACTGGCTTTTCCAGCATCACACTTTCCGACTCTGACTCTCCAGCATCTGCAGTCCTCACTTTCTCTCTTACAATGAAGGCTAACAGAACAGTTTGCTTATGTATTTTGTTTTAAAAACAGTATTTTACTGAAGGACTTGCTTATCAAGATGAGGGAATAGAATGTTTCTTTCTGTTTCAGCTTCCAATGTAAAATCATAAATAAAATGTTGAAAGTCAGGGAAACTTTTGCCTGATGCAACTTAAAAATGTTGCTTCGTGTCAGTTTTACAATACATGAAGATTTCCAGTTTCAGGTGGTTATAAGATCATAAGCAAATTCTTCATACTCATATTCCAATTTTGGATATAACAGCTTAGGGAAGAAATGTTCTTTCACCAACTTGAAACACAGATACTGAGAAGGACACCTCTTTGGCTGTTTTCGTAGATGCATCTGTTTTTTTTAGCTACATTCCACCCTTTCTGAACATTTACTATGCATGCTGAAGACTGAGAATAGCTGTTAAAATGGTCTAAAATAAAAGCTACTTTCAGTAATTATGATCAGGAAACTAGTACATTATTAGAAAAGCTCCAGACATCCTTCAGGAAAGGAAAATGGGTATAACTTAACTAATCTGTCCTACATGTAACTCTAGACCAACAGCAATATGGCTGACTCTTCACAAACCTCTTGTCTAACAAACCACTCTATTGCATCAAACTGCAATTAACTTTAAAGTCGAATATGATTAGCACCAAAGAGAACATCAAGCAGCAGCCACATGCAATAGAAACAACAGAAGCAGACTCTGCGCAGTTGAAACTCCCAAATGTTTTTCACTAATATCTGGGGGTTGTGAACAAGTTTCAGAGAGTTGTCGCAATGGTGTCTGTGAAGTAAAATTTAGTAAGTATGAGTAGGGGGCACTGGTAAAAAGTCCACTGTCATGATACAGTCAGGTGGGAAGAGCCCTGGAAGCCCACCACATTGATGTTGACCCCCTATGAAGTCTCATGGCATATGGTCAAACACTGGAAAGGAAACCTGTTCCTGATAATCACTTAATTATCTCTTATAATTTATGAATCAGTACTCTTTAATGTTGAACACCTCTTGGAAGAAACATTGAGGGTGACAAGGGCATGAGGCATGTGCTTGAGGTAGGGAGCTTTCATGTCCACTGTCAAAAGTGCAAGCAGTCCTACAGACTAACCTGACATTCTGCAGTCTGGGCCTGTGGCAAGTGGTGAGACAATTGAACAGAGGGAAACATCTATTTGACCTCAGATTCTCCAAGATACCTATTTCAGATGCACCTTTCTATTGCAGTATTGATAGGAGTAGTCACCAGTAAAAGTCCAGTCATTGAGGGCAACCTTCAACATGTTGTATAGCATGACTATTGTACTAAATGAGAGATACAGAGGTACTGAAGCATATAATCAGCAGACAAATTACACTTAACCATTAAATTTCATTCAGCTAGATGGATCAACCCTGGTTTAATGCAGATTATAGGATGTAAGCACAGCAGCATGCAGTCATAAAAGTAAGGTGATAACCTGAAAACTTTAAAGCAGAACTGTTTACATACTGAAATGTGGAAACATTAGAGAAAGCAAAACAATCCCATAACCAATGAATTTGACAAAGCTCTGAGTCGAGTTATAGAGAAGTACAGCATGGAAACAGACCCTTCGGTCCAACTTGTCAATGCCGCCCAGATGTCCTAACCTAATCTAGTCCCATTTGCCAGCACTTGGCCCATATCCCTCTAAACCCTTCCTATTTGTATACCGGTCCAGATGCCTTTTAAATGTTCTAATTGTACCACTTTCTCTGGCAGCTCATTCCATACACGCATCACCCTCTGTGTGAAAAGGTTGTCCCTTAAGTCCCTTTTAAATTTTTCCCCTCTCACCCTTAACCTCTGCCCTCTAGTTCTGGATACCTCCACTCCAGGGAAAATACCTTGTCTATTTACCCTATCCATGCCCCTCATGATTTTAAAAACAGTTTCTCACTTCTAATCATGAATGATGTTGGACAATTAAAGAACTAAATGGGGGGAAGAGACAGAATCATTCTCATCATTAACCATGAGGAAGCTCAGGATATGAATGTAAAAGGCAAGACTGAAATGTTTGTAATCATCTTCAGCCATAAATCTGGAGTGGATGACCAATCTCAGTTTTCTCCCACTGCAGATGCCAATTTTCAGCTAAGTGAAATCACTCCACATGATATCAAGAAACAGCTGAATGCATTGACTCTTATTCAGGCTCTGCCTCTGACAATATCCCTACTATATTACTGAACATTTCATGCTCAAGATTTAGCCATGCACTTAATCATGCTGTTACAGTGCGACGTAGCCAATAATAATGAAAATTTCCTGAGTAGGTTCTGTCGGGAGAAAACAGAGCAAGTTTAATCTAGCCAATTACCAACATATGAACCTGCTCTCAATCATCAGAAAACCAAAGAAGGTGCTGTCAACAGTGTCATCATACAGCACTTACTCAGCTATTAATTTGATGAACTGTACAGACTTATCGAGGCTTCTTAAAAAAGCAGTTTCTAAGTTTTTGACCTTTGCCAACTTGAAGATAAGATAGCAGTTGTATTAAGACACCACTGTCCTCTCTAAACTACAAAGTATCCTGACTGGAACTACATTGCTGTTCCTTCACTGTTGCCAGATCTAAATTTGGATCTTGCTTCCTAAAAGCAATGTGGATAAATCTATCTCTCACATACGACTACAGCTCTGTAAAACATCTCACAATCGCCATCTCAGGGGATTAGAGACAAACACTTACCATGCCAGTGTTGCGATAAAGGTGAACATGGATGGATTATCAAATTTTAACTTCCATCACCTAACCTGAGGCATTTCATGGACTAACATCCAAAGCTTAAAAGGAACAAGCATAGACCTAAAATAGCTGCAGTGGTCCTCAGACCAAAGATTGATGCAAGCTTTGTGAGACCCATTTAGACCAAATGAAGTTGTTTGTACTGAAGTTAACATTTTTATCTAAAAGATGTCAAAACCAGGCAGTTTCAAGAAAGTTGCCTATCCTGTTGTAATTTATATGTGTGAGTAATTCATACATTGGAAGATTAAATGCATGACTGCCAATTATGACCACTTGAAAGACAATGGAGTTAGAGTCCAGAATGCATACAGAACTATACTTCAACAGTTAGTTTCAAGCAGCAAAGGGAAGAAAAGAACATATGAGCTCATAACAAAAGAACCTACAGATCTTAATATCACTCTTTCTCTCTGCATCTGGTTTTATCATAATCTTGGAAATGCTCCATTCAGTGAAAGAGCAGCTTGTGAAAACAGCCATTCACTTAGAGTTCAGGATATCTACAAATGCTGCTCCAACTGTAAGTATGAGTTAACAGTGAGCTAATTGGAGTCTCAGGTTTATAATTTAACATTTTGGCATCGCTTGCATGTAGACTTATCTGTACCAGACACTCTACATTGTGAAATTATCACCTGTGTTTGTTTGTGTTTGATATCACAGTTCTGTTTTTTTTTTCAGGATTAATGTAATAAAACCCTTTTTCCCTGAAGAAACCTTGGTAAGTGATTTTCTCATTTTCTCTCTTTTAAATTGAAGTGTAACATTTGCAATTTAAAAAAAAATTGTTGTAACTCAGAAGGAATTAAAAACAGGGGAGCTGATTTCCCTTTCCTCAATGGCTATACCACAAGTGCTATGCATGGTCTATGAAAGAGACTGAAAACCACAACAAACTGATATGTCTGGTCAGTTGCAACAGTAATTATAAGAATGTTCCTTTCTCAAGTACAGATTCAAGAGTGTATATTTTACGTGTTGTTCTTACTCAACTTGCCCCAAGATATTGTAGTAATGAAGTATACAATGAGAAAATGGCTATGACAAAACTTACAGGGAGAGAGGCATCATTGAATTGTAAAAAGAAAATGATAAGACATTTTAAAAAGTACAATCACAAGACAAAAGAGAAATCTAGAATGAAAGAATATCAGAGGACGAATGTACATAATTTTCCACATGAGACTGGAGAGGAAATGAAAACTCTCCCCCATTCCCCAAAAAAGATGAGTATAAAGGGGTTAAAATTATGAATAATCGCTCCCTTCAAATATTCAATATGCTAAACGTTAGTGACAGACCATACACTCAAAAAAGGTATCCCAAGTACAATCAATGACTTTATTAAATGAAGATCTTGAACACGTTAAATGAGCTAGAAGTCAGGCAGACTTGTTATTTGTATTGTATATAAATTATCCACTTGTTACAAGCAAACATGAAGGTTATTTGTGAAGCCGGTACGTTGATGTGGTGATGGGGAAACTACTGGGATCAGATTCAAGTTAATAAGACTGGATTAACTAATAGCTGAAAATATGTTGTTGGAAAAGCGCAGCAGGTCAGGCAGCATCCAAGGAGCAGGAGAATCGACGTTTCGGGCATGAGCCCTTGTTCAGGAATCCTTCAGGACCTGCTGCGCTTTTCCAGCAACACATTTTCAGCTCTGATCTCCAGCATCTGCAGTCCTCACTTTCTCCTGGATTAACTAATAGTTTTATAAAAAAGTTGCTCTGGAGAACAATGATTATGACATCATGGAATTTCAGATTGAGTTTATAGCTGATGTGATTTTATATATTAAAAAAACCTATTATCTTAAACAGCACCAATTATAAAGCAAACTATTTGACTGACATCCATCCATCCATCATGTCCTCTATCACTGCCGTACTGTGATTGGGTACTGGATGTAATATGCATTGCAGCAGTTCACAAAGGTTTCTTCAATAACACCATCCAAACTAACAACAACTACCACCTGGAAGAGTAAAGGAAGTAGAAATGTGGGAATGCCACTAACTCTAAGTTCCCCTCTGAGTCATACATAATCTTGACTTGGATGTATATGGCAATTTCTTTATCAATTGGCCAAAATCCTGGAACATCCTATCTGACAGAATGATGGGTAAACCTATGCTTCATTGACTACAAGTAGTTGAATAAGACAGCTCACCACTGCCTTCTCAAGGACTGTTACTGTTGAACAATAGATGCCAGTGACATCCACAATCCATGACTAGATTAAAAATAAATTCAGTAAGACTGAGGAGCAAATTAGCAAAGGTTGATTCCGAAATGAGATTATTAATCAAGCATTATATCTCTTAATGGCATAGATTTAAAGGAGCAATTCAGAATATTCAATTAGCACATTTTTCTGTGAGCAATTAAAACTCATTGGGAGTCTGCTCCAGCCATGGCTAACTGCAGCAGTTAAGGTTAGAATTTAATGAAAACATGTAGCTTACAATGCTTCCAACAAGTGCAGTAACCTTCAGGATTGGGAGATTTATAAAGATCAAGAAAAGTGAGCAAGAAATGTATAATTCTGATGTAAATTAGTATTGGATTTGAAAATAATAAGAGCTTCTTCAAACATATGAAAAGGGAAATGGCAGTCAAGTTAAATGTCTGGCTCTTAGTGATAGAGACAGGAAAAAAACTTACAGTGCCAAATGAGCAAATGACAGAGACTGAAACAAATGTTTTGAATTTGTATTCACAGAATAACATCAAAATAACAGAGAACCAGAGCCTAACTACAGTGATAATCTTAATATTCATAAAGTAAAGGTAGTGGAAAAATCAATGGAAGTAATATAACAAGGACAACGTCCATTTACTTGGCACATACAATGTAGTCAAGTGTTCCAGGGACCTTGGAAAGAGTCATATGAATTAATACATTGTTGACATTTTTGACATTGTGTCACAGAAGGAGAAAACAGGAAAGATGACAAGAATTTAATCAAAGATGTAGGTTTTAAAGAGCAACATAAAAGAGGGAAAAGGTTAGGAAATTTCAGAACTAGGGGTCAAAACAGCTGAAATCACAGCTTCCACAAGTAAAGCCATTAAAATCAGCTTTGTATGAAATACCCCGAATGTAGTGACTGGAGGAGGTTACACAGATATGAAGGGTCCAAAGCTATTATTTAAATCATTTTCAGACAAAACTTATAAACAAGACTTAGATTTTAAAGTAAAGGAGATGTGGGATGGGAAGCCAGTGAAGATCGCAATAGAAGGATTGATGGGTAAATAAGATCTGAAGTGAGTTAAAATATTGTTAACAGAGTTTTGGATGTGGACAGGTTTATGTAGAATGGAAGAAAGAAGTCTGGTTGGGGAGCATTGCAATATAAAGGTTTGAATAACAAAGACATGGATGAGCATTTTAGCAACGGATAAGGTGAGGCAAGGATAAAGTCTAGCAATATTATAGAGATGGATGTAGACAGTTTGGTGATTCAGGAACTTGTTGGAAATTCAAGTTAGGGTCAAACACAATACTGAGTTTGCAAAGGTCTTACTTAAATTACCAAGAATGCAAATAATGGACAGCGATTTGGAACCAGGACAATGCTTTGACGTTTCATGATGTTTATCTGGAAGAAACTCTGCTTATCTAATGTCAGATATCAGATAAGAAATGTGGTAGTGAAGGATTTGAAAGGCAGTGAGATCATATTTAGAGATGCTGACACACAAAGGTGTTTTCGAATGAAATTACAATATGAGACATAGAAGAGAATAAAGTGGAACCAGGTGAGGTGCTCAAGGAAGGAGAAGTGGCTGGAAGCAGCCCAGAGAAGGTTCACTAAACTGATACCAGGTATGGAGGGACTGTTTTATGAGAGGTTGAGTAGATTGTGCCTATACTCTTTGGAATGTAGAAGAATGCAAGACAACCTTATCATGATGTGTAAGATGCTGAGGGGACTTGGCAAGATAGAAGCTAAAAGTTGAGGGAAAGTGTACATGATGATTTTGAAGGCTGTCATCAGTGTTGATGGGTAGGGGATGAGGTGTAGTTTGGATGGTTTGTGTTGTTCAGTTCTTCCATTGTCAGGATCACTCTAGCTTCAACGAGAGTGTTCGTTGCTAGACCACACCCAGGATGGTCACCTCGTGGGCAGAGGCAGAAGGGTAAAGGTGGGCAGATGGACGCTCATATAATGGAAGAAAATAACTGCAACCACTCTCGGACTGGTTAAGGTTAATGTCTCGATCTGTGGAGGGGTGGATCAAGTACCAGTCCCACTGTTGTGTGCTGAGTTGTTCTGGGAATATTGCATCATCGGATGTGACTGGACACACCTAAGGGGCAGCTTAGGTATTTAAGGAGGCATGTTTGGGAACATACTGTGAGAAATTTTGTTCAGTCTTACAGTGGGGATCCATCCAACACTCACACTTAGCTCAATACATGTAAGATTGGCCTAAGGGAACTAAATGATACAACTTTTGAAGTTACACTGAGACTAAGTTTGCAATGCTTTGCTGTACATGGGAAATATGGAGCAGTCAGCCTGATCAAGCCAGATCAGGATTGATGAAAGCAAGGTAGTGAAATCAGAGGTGAATTGATAACAAGGCAGATGAGAGCAGAGGCAATCTGATGCACAGAACATTGAAGAATGCATTCCCCAAAAAAGATGTAAGCCTATTCTACAGCTGTGATAAATAGTTCCTGTGGAGCCAAACCTTCCACTGGTGCTTCTCACGGACTTTCCTGAAAATCTCCGAATAATCAATTTAAATAATGAGGTGTGTTCATTTGCTGTCAAGATGGTGAATCAAAGCCATTGTTCAAGCCATTGGTTGAGTGCTGAAAGCCAGGTAGCCTGATATCATGAAGCAATTTCTTCCACAATTGTCTCCAGTGTCTTGTCTATGTGTGAAGACTAATGACAGTTTGTTGAAATTGACAGGAGCTGCAGGGTGGATCAATTTCCATGTCAATATTGTTATTGTTAATATCAGTTGCAGTATCTGTCAGGGTAATTAATTGACAAATGCATTTGAGTAGAAAGGAACTGGATTCAGATTCCAGGCCTTGTTTTAAGTAAAGTCGGTTTTAACCTGGAATACAACTTTAGTATAATGGTCATTGTGAAGTAGTGTTATACCTTATTGTTTGAGTTGGTATTTTCAAATTTGACAAAGTCCACACATCCTTTGAACCTGATAGCAAAATGTTAGTGCTTTAAAAGAGGTAACTGTAGGAAGGAAGTAACATTAGTCTTTATTGTCAAGATCTTCCAAAATTATAACACATTCTTAACAGATTGAATGAAATGTAAGAAAAGTAACTCTATTACTTTAGACAGGAAGGAGAGCAAATGTTCATCAGACATCAACAGGAGGCAAAATGCAAAATGTTACTTTTTATGAACAGGGCACTGAGAACCATTTTGACTCTACCTTATTGCTTAATGATTTTCGATGAAAGGGAAATTGAGTTTGTCAGATCTCTTAGCGTTTCTTCAGACATGATTTGGAGGTGCCAGCATTGGACTGGAAAATACAAGGTTAAAAACCACACAAGGAGAAAGTGAGGACTGCAGATGCAGGAGATCAGAGCTGAAAATGTGTTGCTGGAAAAGCGCAGCAGGTCAGGCAGCATCCAAGGAGCAGGAGAATCGACGTTTCGGGCATGAGACCTTCTTCAGGAAACCGACCGACTCCCACAGCTACCTAGACTACACCTCCTCCCACCATGCCCCCTGTAAAAACGCCATCCCATATTCCCAATTCCTTCGTCTCCGCCGCATCTGCTCCCAGGAGGACAAATTCCAATAACGAACAACCCAGATGCCTCTCCTTCTTCAAAGATCGCAATTTGCCCCCAGACATGATCAACGATGCTCTCTACCGCATCTCCTCCACTTCCTGCTCCTCCGCCCTTGAGCCCTGCCCGTCCAATCGCCACCAGGACAGAACCCCACTGGTCCTCACCTACCACCCCACCAACCTTCATATACATTGTATCATCCGTTGTCATTTCCGCCACCTCCAAACGGACCCCACCACAAGGGATATATTTCCCTCCCCTCCCCTATCAACGTTCCGAAAAGACCACTTCCTCCGTGACTCCCTCATCAGGTCCACATCCCCCACCAAACCAACCTCCACTCCCAGTACCTTCCCCTGCAACCGCAAGAAATGCAAAACTTGTACCCAAGCCTCCCCCCTTACTTCCCTCCAAGGCCCCAAGGGATCCTTCCATATCCACCACAAATTCACCTGCACCTCCACACACATCATTTACTGCATCCGCTGCACCCGATGTGGCCTCCTGTATATTGGGGATACAGGCCGCCTACTTGTGGAACGCTTCAGAGAACACCTCTGGGACACCCGGACCAACCAACCCAACCACCCCGTGGCTCAATACTTCAACTCCCCCCTCCCACTCCACCAAGGACATGCAGATCCTTGGACTCCTCCATCGCCAGACCATAGCAACACGACGGCTGGAGGAAGAGCGCCTCATCTTCTGCCTAGGAACCCTCCAACCACAAGAGATGAACTCAGATTTCTCCAGTTTCCTCATTTCCCCTCCCCCCACCTTGTCTCAGTCCCAACCCTCAAACTCAGCACCACCTTCCTAACTTGCAATCTTCTTCCTGACCTCTCCACCCCCACCCCCACTCCGGCCTATCACCCTCACCTTAACCTCCTTCCACCTCTCGCACTTCCAACGCCCCTCCCCCAAGTCCCTCCTCCCTACCTTTTATCGTAGCCTGCTTGGCACCATTCCTGAAGAAGGGCTCATGCCCGAAACGTCAATTCTCCTGCTCCTTGGATGCTGCCTGACCTGCTGCGCTTTTCCAGCCACACATTTTCAGCTAAAAATCACACAACACCAGGTTATAGTCCAACAGGTTTATTTGAAAGCACTAGCTTTCAGAGTGCTGCTCCTTCATCGGGTGATTGATGAACGACCAGATGAAGGACCAGTGCTCCAAAAACTAATTTCTTCAGTGTAACTGATGTGGAGTGATAAGGGTGAACTGTGCATGCAAATGAAATAGGATCAGGAAGGGGTGGTTGACCTCTCAAGCTTGCTTGGCCATTCCAATGGTCATCTGATTGTGGTCTTCACTCCACATTTCTGCTGACACCAGCACTGAACCCAGAGCGTATTTAGATTTTCAGAAATATTTACCGTGGTGCGACACAAGATGGCGTTTGAGGGAAATAATGGCATAATGGTAATACCAATGGAGTCACAATGCAGAGCCTCAGGTCTAAGCTCTGACAATATGAACTTAAATCCTACTATGGCACAATTGGTGAAATTTTGCTTCAATAAAATTTAGAATAGACAGCTGGCCTAATGGTAATCAACTCATTGTTGATTGTTGATATATTTGGCCTTAGGGTTAAGACGATAAAGATTCACTTATTTGATTCCTGAGTTAAAGGAGACAATCCTATGAGAAGAGATTGAATGAAGCCATGTGCAATTTCACATGATATAATTATGTGAATGATATTGCTGCTCTGATATCAGCAGAGCATGGCAAATGACTGAGACACAAAGAGAATGTTGTATGTGCTATGTACCAACCACGATCAGCTTTTAGTTAGCATAGCTTTCCCTTCTTAACTTGACTCGGTCTAAAGGCCTATTTGATTTACAATGGTATCAAAAAAGTACTAGTGAGCCTTAACAGGAGCAGACTCTTGTCTTTAACAACTTGTAAAGCAAATTATATGATAGCAAAGTTAAAAATCACACAACACCAGGTTATAATCCAACAGGTTTAATTGGAAGCACACTAGCTTTCAGAGCACCACTTCTTCATCAGGTGGTCTTCCGAAAGTTAGTGTGCTTCCAATTAAACCCATTGGACTATAACCTGGTGTTGTGTGATATTTAACTTTGTACACCCCAGTCTGACACTGGCATCTCCAAATCATGACTACCATATGATAGCAAATGGGTATAAATTCCATTTGTAAGTAAGATTAAGATCGTGTGATAATCAAGGAAATAGATATCCATTCTACAAGATCTTAAGATGTTTGATCCATGCCCATCCAAGTCATTATGAAATGGTCATACTATACTGTTTAGTACTGTTTAATACTTAGTGCTTAGCTTAGTACTGTTTCCAACATTAAATCTTTCAGAAGCATTGCTCATGCAACAAAGAGCACACAAGAAATACTAGAGAGCTAGAATCAGTACACTACATATCATAATGTAAATCAAGAATACAATCCTGCAGACAATTAGAGATAGTAACTCATAGTCAAGATCAAACTAGGAATGTAAGAAATTCAGAATGGTAGCAGACTGAGTAGATTCTCAGAGTGTAAGTGTAGATTCTCAATGCACCAGAGAATCAAGAGAGTATATAATCGATGAAGAAACAACCAGGAGATTAGAGCCTGTGGGAGAATAGATTTATGGAAGAATCCACAGATTTAGTTTATGCATAGGAACTGTCGAATGGTAATTTCACTGAACTAGTACTCCGGAACCCCAGTCTTATCGTCTAAGGATATCAATTTGAATTTTCACTATTTGAATTCAATGGAATTCTACCCTTAAAAAGACAATACATCCACTGTCAATTGCAGAGATGAACAATCTGGTCAATTAATGTCACTAAGAGAAGGAAATCCACCATCCTTGTCTGGTCTGGCCTACACGTGACTCCAGACCAAAACAATGAGCTTGACTTTACCATTGCACTAGCCAATTTGGGATGGACAAAAGCTAGCCAGCACTGGCTACACCGATGAATAACTAAAGAAGCTACAATAATTAAAGACATGTTTACTGCACTTCCCCAAAGCAATATTCTGTGAAGATAAGAAGACTAAGAGATAATGATGAGAGGCTGTTCCCCAAGCTGGAGACTTAGTAATAGGGGTTATAACCTCAGGATAAAGGAATAGTTGTTCAGGACACAAATTCGGGTACATTTCTTCACTCAGTATAGTGAATCCTGAAACTTCTCAATCTCAGGGGCTGTTTCAGTTCATTGAATATGTTCAAGATGAAAATTCTTGATCGAATCAAAGATTTGGGGTAGCTAGAGATGATTCAATATGATAGCCATGACTTAATAGAATTCAGGAGCAGACTTGGGAGGGAACATGATGAGTCCTGCTCCTGTTTTTTTTTCTCTCTGTTCCTACTGGTACTTGTTAAATAACCTTGTTGTATAAACATGATACAAAGTTGAAATTTGTGGAAAATATTAAATGAGGAGGCAGAAGAAGTAACTTTGAGCTAACAGTGAGTCAGACAATTATCTCTAGGCAAGAGAATGGCAAATGACATTCAATAACAAATAGAGTGCCGCATAAGGGAAGAAAAAAAACTTTTATAAAAAAAATTAGAACGCCAATGGAATTTTTGCCCTCATTGTTAGGGGGTTGAAGTTTAAGAGCACAAAATTCTTGTTACACTTACACAGAATGTTCATGAGACTGTACTTGGAGTACCCATATACAGTTTTGGTCCCCAGATAAGAGATTCACTGTCATGATTCTTCGGATGAACAGTCCACAGTAAGGCAGAAATTTAGATGGAGTAACTCTAAGTTAAGATCAGACTTGTTAACTGCCTCTGAGCTATAGCTAGCTTGAGAAGCTCACAGAGATTCTACAGCCTCTCCATTTTGCTGATCACACTAACTGTTCCTACTTTTTCATGCTTGTTCTACTTCAAAAGCTTAGAACCAACAAGTCTATTTGCTGTTAGCTCAGCTGAACTCTCACTTTTTTCCCACAGAAAGGAAATTTCCTCCTTTCTCAAATACACCCTTGAATTTACCAGCCTTGTTGATGGGCAGAATTAAGAATAATTACATAATCTCTTCGATTTTAACCCAAATTTATAGACAGTTGAAAACATAATAACATGATAAATCTTTCATAATTGTGATAATGCTCAAGCATTATGTGTAAAGAGACTTATTTTCCAGTGTCCTGGGGCCCAAGTTATGACAAAATACTGGAGAGCTATCTTTTTCAGCTCAGATGTGTGTGGCTTCAGGGGAATTATTACGTCCATGAAGAGAAGATTATCAGGAATACAGAAAATGTTAATCTAGCTTCAATTAAAACTGCAATAGTAGAACTTGGGGATACTGTTTCAAATTGTTAAAGGGCAACAATGAGCATTGATTATTATGAAATTCTTATGCTTGAAAAATACAGTTAACACTTGCAATAAACTTCCAGATAAAGCAGTGCGAATTCCTGAAGCCATTTGGGAAACGATTGGATCCTACAAAATGGGAGGAGCTTTAGATCCTTTGAATGAATATGGTGCAATGGTTGTTGTTCCGTGACTATTTTGTGTTCTTGTACCAGTGATGTTTCTTCTTATGTCTGGAAGAGCGATGATATTTGACAGTTACAGTTACATGCTGTCATTCAAATATTATTTCAAAATATGTGATTTTCTTGAGTGGAAACATTGTTCTTTAGTATCTAACCTCAGGAATTTTTACTTTATTTCTAAAAATCTGCTTAATATTTCCAAAATAGGCTCCAATGAAAATACTGTGTAACATACAGATCTTAAAAGAACATAAAAAGTTGCCCTCAATTATGAATGCCTCTATTTTTAAAATTAATTTTCTCAGGGATTTGACCATTTATTTGAACTTCTGGCTCGGTTCTTGTTAGACTAAGACTGTGTGCAGAA
The DNA here is from genome assembly GCF_020745735.1 of Hemiscyllium ocellatum. Taxonomy (NCBI): domain Eukaryota; kingdom Metazoa; phylum Chordata; class Chondrichthyes; order Orectolobiformes; family Hemiscylliidae; genus Hemiscyllium; species Hemiscyllium ocellatum. The sequence goes on along the minus strand of NC_083436.1, from coordinate 23,985,432 downwards.
CTGTAGCTTTTGTTATAAACTATGTCTTAACAAAACAAATCTTTTGGGCCTCCCTGGCTACAAGAAATGAAAGCAAGTTGGACATGACTTGGTTTCAGATAGACACAGTTTGTCATTATTTTCAAAGGTGTTATATCATGCTACATAAATGACCCACAACATTACACATTCTACTAGACTAAATCATGGATTCACCCAAAGATTTTCAAACATTTCAAAATATGACCTCGAGGTATGGTGCCAAATAGAGTCATAGAGACATACAGCACAAAAACATATCCTTCCATCCAACTCGTCCATGCCGCCCAGTTATTCTAACCTAGTCTAATTCCATTTGTCAGCACTTGGCCCATATCCCTCTAAATCCTTCCTATTCATATAACCATACAGATGCCTTTTAAATGCGTTAATTGTATAACCTCAACCACTCCTTCTGGCAGCTCATTCCATATACCCACCACCCTCTGCGTGAATAAGTTGCCTGTTAGGTCTCTTTTATATCTTTCCCCTCTCACCCTGAACCTACGCCCTCTAGTTCTGGACTCCCCCAACCCAGGGAAAAGACTTTGTCTCTTTACCCTATGCATGCCCCTATAAGGTCACCCCTCAGCCTCCGATGCTCTGTTTTTCAATCTGTTTTTCATGAATTCATAACAGATGGTACTACTCTGTACTAAATAGTATTGAGGCATGAGACCTGCTCAATAGATTGCGACCATATAGTTCAGAACTTCATCCCACTGATGTGCGAGTTATCTACTTGCATTGTTTCTTTTGAGGAAGGTCCACAATGGACTTTTGCTCAAAACATCAATTTTCCTGCTATTCAGATGCTGCCTGACCTGCTGTGATTTTCCACACCACACTAAGCTTGACTCTGATCTCCAGCATCTGCAGTACTCACTTTTGCCACAACGTTAAGTGTCAATCAATTGCAAACCTTCCTTGGGGTCAAGGACCCTAGGTTGCAAGTCCCATCAACCCCATCCCATACCCTTACATGGACTCCCAGCCATTGAAAGGCCCACAGTTCTTCATTGACATATGCCAACAAGCAGATCATTGGTCACCGCCAGCTATGGATACACCTGAGACTCATGATCAACAAGACCAAACAAAGGCCACAGATGAATGTGAACAGGATGGGTGTCACAAGGGCTAGAGGATGTGGGAACCAGTGCAGGCAAAAACCATATAAATTGTAAGAAACTGAGTTTTCCTGAAGTCAGATCCCGAGATGAGGCACTGAGTGCCTTTGAATGGGACATCCCCTCTATCTGGGAGCTGTTGAGCAAATTCAGTAGGGTTTGCAATTTCATTTACTTTGTGAAAACAGCCCATCTAAGCTGGCTCAGTACCAGTTGTGGTGAGATGTAGTAGTTAAGTGGACCTTATTTGCTCACATTAGGGCCTCAAATGGCCTCAGGATGGGATGCTGTCCACAAGTCTCCCCATCCAGACCTTAATTAGAGTAAAGGTGGGAATGTTGCAGGGCTGCCAGGGTGTTGTTGGATAGAGTGCTCAGAGTCATAGAGTCATGTAGCACGGAAACAGATCATTCAGTACAACTCGTCAATGCCAATTAAGTTTCCCAACTTAAGCTAGTCCTAATTGCCTGCATCTGGCCCAAATCCCTCTAAATCTCTCCTACTCATATCCAAATGTCTTTTTAATGTTGTAGGTGTACCTACATTTGCCATTTCAACTGGTAGTTCCTATGGGTGGCATGGTTGTTCAGTGGTTCGCATTGCTACCTCACAGTATCAGGGACCTGGGTTCGATTCCAGCCTTGAGTGACTGTTTGTGTGGAGCTTGCACATTCTCCCCGTGTCTGTGTGGGTTTCCTCCGGTTGTTCCGGTTTCCTCCAACAAACCAAAGATGTGCGGGTTAGATGAATTGGCCATGCTAAATTACCTGTAGTGTTCAGGCTTGTGTAGGTTAGGTGCATTAGTCAGGGGTAAATATAAGATAATAGGGACAGGGATGAGTCCGGGTGGGAGGGTTGGTGCGGACTTGTTGGGCCGAAGAGCCTATTTTATGTAAGTGTGTGGGTTGAGGTTGATGGGACTTGCGACCCAGAGTCCTTGACTCCAAGGAAGGTTTGCAATTGATTGACACTTGATGTTGTGGCAAAGGGTTGGTGACAATTCACAAAGGCAGATTTGCCGCTGATGATTAGCCACTGCCGGTTCGCCACCAGCGTTTCTCCACTGGATCGTTTGGCCTCTGGAGACTATCTGCCACCAGAGAGATATATATATATATATATATATATGTACTGATTGTTTTCCCTCCCGCCTGTTCTTTCGTACTTCTCAGTCCCCTTTATTTATACAACTACATACTACATATTGATTAAAAAAAGAGGTAAAGTAAATATCATTTTATTGGTTAATTCTAACTTCAGGAAAACATTCTCTCATAGCATTGATAGCTGCCTGCTCAAAGTCACAATGGATATACTATGGTCTGGGATTTGGTACCAAGGATTTCACCATTTCAAACATGCATGCATGTGTTGAACGCTCCTTATTTGGTAGAAGTATATACAATATTGGATGAACCCCATCAAGTCTTTTTGCTCAAATACAATATACAACATGTGGATCCATCCATTACATCGGCTCCTTTGTTCACATCGCCAAAACTTAATATTTGAAACACTCTTGGATAGTTTATCGAAAATATATATAAAACCACCGTGGTAAAACTTCTTATTTCCACGTTTACTAATAATTTCTGTTTCCACACTAAAAATTCCTGTTCCAAAAATACAAGCTTAAAAAATACTCTCCTGTAACAAAAATAAGTTGTTAGTGAAACAACGCAAACACTACCTTAACCAATGTTACGACAATTTTATATACCACCAATATTCAAAATATACGACTTACTTGCGGTGGCAAATTGCCTTCAGTGGCCAATGGGCGGTGGCTAAGCATCCTCGGTGGTCAAGGGGCAGTGGTTAATCGGCAGCGGCGAATCTGCTGTGGCGAATGGTCCCGTCCCAGTGGCAAAAGTGAGTGCTGCAGATGCTGAAGATCAGAGTCAAGATTAGTGTGGTGTGGAAAAGCACAGCAGGTCAGGCAACATCTGAGGAGCAGGAACATTGACATTTTGAGCAAAAGCCCATTGTAGGCCTTCCTCAAAAGGAACAGAATCTAATCTAACCTAGAAGCTTCAGTGAAAAAAGATCCAGTCTATACAAATTAAACCCTCCAATCTGGGTAACGTCCTGGTAAATCTTTTCTGAACACTCTCCAATTTACTAATATCCTTTCTATCACAGGACAACCAGAACTGTGCACATTACTGCAAAAGTCACCTCTCCAATATTCTGTACAACCTCAACTGGTGTCTCTTCTTATGGGCAGCACGAGGTGTGGAACGCCTTAACACCCCCACACCCAACCAACTTCATTTTAAATTAGTCCCCTGTCTCTGTCTCTCTTCTTACCTTCCCTTCATTTTTGGTGTCATTGCCTTGACTCAGACAGGCCTTGCATGAGAATTGGCAATCAGTTCAGGAACAGGGATAATTTAGTTATGGAGAATAAAGGGAAAAAGTAACACAGGTGATTTGTGGCTGAAAGAAAAGTTCAATTGTACGCTAAAGCTTCTCTGACTATAATAGAAAGATTACAGGGCCCCTTGCTTGATTAAATATCCCCAGTGTCTTCAACTGCCCTTCAAACTCACTGTGAAGGAGGTGTACCCTTTGATGTGCATGAGACAATCCCATATTAGTCAGGCCAGTGGTCTTACAGTAGGTTCATTTGTATTCTAAATTGAAGATTATCTCCCAATATAATCTGAGTTCCTGTGAAATTAGTTTATCAGGCAAGTCCAATGATGAAGAATTTTTAATTAACATGTTTTCAATTAGAGTCTTATCTCCACATTGATAATACCCTTACTAGTGTGGGCATCACTACCATCATGTTAAATGGGATAAACTGCAAACAGATCTAACAACTCAAGACTGGGTATCTATGAGGGACTATGAGCTTTTGGGATCAATAAAATTTCTGTCCAATGCCACCAATATGATTATCATGAAAAGGCATCGATCCTGGTTAAATAAAGAGTGCAGGAGGATATGTCAAGAGCAGCACCAGGCATACATAAAAATTAGGTGTCAACCTGGTGAAATCATCAAAGAGGGTTACTGGCTTGCAACATGCCCTCTAACCTAAGAGAAAGTACAGTCTCTCGACTGGAGATCAGAGTCAAGAGTGTGGTGCTGGAAAAGTAGCACATCAGGTCAAGCAGCATCCAAGGAGCAGGGGAATCGATGTTTCAGGCAAGAACCCTTCATCAGGAATGAGGCTGTGAGCCAGGAGGCTGAGAGATAAATGGGAGAGAGTGGGGATGGGGGGAAGGTAGCCGACAGAGTGATAGGTAAATGGAGATAGGGGGTGATGGTGATAGGTCGGCGAGAAGGGTGGAGTGGATAGGTGGTAAGGAAGATGGACAGGTAGGACAAGTCATTATGGTGGTGTTGAGTTGGGTGGTTGGATCTGAGATAAGGAGGGGGGAGGGGAAATGAGGAAACTGGTGGAATCCACATTGATCCCATGTGGTTGATGGGTCCCAAGACGGAAGATGATGAGTTCTTCCTCCAGACATTGAGTGGTTAGGGAGAGACGAGTGGAGTGGGGGGAGGAGTTAAAGTGTTCAGCCACTGGGTGATGGGGCTGGTTGGTGCAGGTGTCCCGGCGATGATCTCTGAAATGTTCTGCAAGTATGCATCCTGTCTGCCTGATGTAGAGGAGACCACATCAGGAGGAACGGATACAATAAATGACATGTGTGGAAGTGCAGGTAAAACTCTAATGGATGTGGAAGGTTCCTTTGGGACCTTGGATGGAGGTGAGGAGGGAGGTGTGGGCACTAGTTTGTAATTCCATGCAGTGGTGGGCAAAGTTTCTGGGAGGGGAGGGTGGATTGGTGGGGGGGGGTGTGGACCTGAGAAGAGAGTCGCGGAGGGAATGTTCCTTATGGAAAGCGGATGGGGTGTGAGGGAAATATATCTCTGGTGGTGGGATCCGTTTGTAGGTGGCAGAATGGCGGAGGATGATGTAATGTATACGAAGGTTGGAGGGGTGGAAGGTGAGGACTAGGGATGTTCTGTCCTTGTTGTGGTTGGGACGGGGTGGGGTGCGAAGTCAGAGATGCGGGAATTGGATGAAATGTGCTGGAGGGCATCATTGACCACTTGGGAGGGGAAATTGCAGTCTTTGAAGAAGGAGGCCATCAGGTATGTTCTCTGATGGAACTGGTCCTCCATTGAGCAGATGCAGCAGAGGTAGAGGAATTGGGAATAAGGGATAGCGTTTTTACAGGAGACAGGGTGGGAGGAGGTGTAGTCCAGGTAGCTGTCAGGGACTACATTGCCAGTTGATGTTCTGAGCAAGTCAATCAGCATGCCAGCGCATTGACTTCCAGTTCCAGAAACTGCTGCTCAGTCTAGAACTTGGATGTCTTACAGCAGCAGAAAAAATTCCAGAGAACATAACATGCCAAACAACATAAACAGCAAATGATGGACAAAGCTAAACAATTCCACAACCAATGAATCAGACCTAAGCTTTGTAATCCTATCATATCGAGTTGCAAATGGCGGTCACAGAATCGTACGTACAGAAGAGGCCTTTCAGCTCATTAAGCCTGTACTACCAAAGATATATTATGGATCTACACTAGTCCTACTTTCCCACACTATCTCCATACCAATGAATGTTATGACTCTTTCAGTGCCCATCCAAGTACTTTACCTGCCTCAACTACAATCTCAGGCAATCCCAGCGCATTCGAAACATCATTTTCCTCTGGGTGAAAATGTTTTCCTCAAATCACCCTTTCACTATGACTCCAGTTGGTGGATAATTAAACAACTCACTGGAAGAGGAGGGTCCAAAATTATTTCTATGCTCAATGAGGGAGAGCCAAGGACAGCAGTTGAAAAGATAAGTCTTAAACATTTGCAATAATTTTTAAGCCAATAGTGCCAAGTGGATGATCCATCACAGGCTCCTCCAGATGTCCCAGCTAAACAGATGCCAGTGTTCAGCCAATTCGATTCAGTCCAATTGACAGTAAGAAAGGGCTAAACACTGTAAATGCTATGGGCCTTGAAAACATTCTGGCAATTGTGTGGAAGAGTTGTGCTCAGAACCTACTGTTCATCTGCCCAAACTGTTCTAGTGCAGATACAGCACTGTCATTTACTCAACAATGTGGAAAATTGCTAGGTATATACAAGGCAGGCCAAGTCCAACCTGGCCAATTGCCACTGACCTGCTCTTTATCATCAGGAAAGTGTCATCAACAGTGTTATCTCGCAATACTTGCTTAGCAAAGCCTAGTTTAGCTTCTACCAGGGCGACTCAGCTCCTCACCTTATTACAGCCTTAGTTCATGGACAAACAAAATTCCAGAGGTGAGCTGAGAGTATTGCTCTTGGCATCAAGGCTGCATTTGAGCAAATGTGGCAAAAAGGAATCCTGGCCAAACTTGAGTGCATGGGAATCAGAGGGAAACATCTGGTTGAATTCACACCTGTCAATAAAGAAAGATGGCTGTAGCACGATGATATCAGCTTCAGGATGTCTCTGCAGGAGTTCTTCAGGACAATGTCTTAGGCCCAGTTGGAACAATGGTTAGCAGTCATGGTCAATCCTCAGATACTAAAGCAGTCTGTGCCCAAATGCAGCAAGTTCTGAACAGCATAAAAGCTTGAGCTGAAAAGGGCCAAGTGATGTTTGTGCCATACAAGTGCAAGACAATGACTATCTCCATGAAGAGACAACCCAACCATCATCCTTTGGTAATCCATGGAATTACCATTGATGAGTCTGTTCTTCGCAACATCATAGGGGTTTATCATTGACCAGAAGTATAACTGAGATATCCATATAAATACTATAGCTGCAAGAGCATGTCAAAGGCTGCAAAAACTAACTCATCCCTGACTCCCCAAACCCTGTCCACTATTTACTAGGCACAAATCAAGAGTGTGATGGAATTCTCTGCACTTGCCTGGAGACTCCAGCTCCAACAACACTTAACATGCTGACACCATCCAGGCCAGCCAAGCCAACTTAATAGGTACAGCATCCACAAATATTCATTCTCTTCATCATCAATATTCACCAGCAGCAGTGCATACTATCTACAAGACACACTGCAGAAATTCACCAACGATCTTTAGACAGACCTTTCTAAACTGAGAACCACATCCATTTGGAAGGAAAGACAACAAGTGCATGGGAGCACCAACACCAGCAACTTACCCTGAAGGTTACTCACCATCTTAACTTGGAAATATATCATTATTTCTTCAATGTTTCTGGAACAAAATCTTGGAAACTCCTTCACTAGCAACAATGTGGATTTATGTACTGCACATGGCCTTTCAAAAAGACAGCTCACCACCTCCTACTCGAGGGCAATTGGTGATGAACAATAAATGCTGACCCAACCAACGACGTTCTCATCAGACAAAGAAATAGTCACCGTCTCAAAGGCAGGGAAGGATGGATAATAATAACTATTGTGCCTTTCAACCACTATCTAAATGCCAGGAGTGAATAAGATTTGACCCCTTGAAATTTCAGAAAATACGGTGTTGAAAATATCGGCAAACATTTTGAGTTTTTGTCAGTCTAAAATGATTGCTTTTCACTGTAGTATGATAAAAAAAGAAAGAAGAAATGTGACTGCTTTTTCGATTTAACAACAACAAAGATTCTGTCCATGGAAACAAAGCTTTTCTTTCAGAGATGCCTTAGCAGCTTGAGTCATTACTAAGTCGAAGAGAAAGTACATTTTTGCAATAAAAGCTTTAATTTATTCCAGTGCTTATCAAGTGTAGCTTTCAGCAGTTCTTCATTTTCCCTAATTATGCATCTCCAAATTGTGTGTGACAGCGATCTGCAGGATTTAGACTGACTTATCTGACTTTCAATGCATGATGAAAAGGTCTACACATTCAAACAATGAACCATTCCTTTGAAATGTTCAATGTTAGTTTTGACAAATGTAAAATATGCTAAAAATGTGTTATTATTGCAATTTAGTTCTTAAGCGTATGTATTTCAGAAATCAGAGTTTAAATTTGCCAACACAATACAGATTTGTCAGCTGTTCCCTTGTCCCTTCCAGATCACTAGCTGTTTCATGTAAGTCTTGTGGATGTTCATCCCAAGATTTATTTTAACTGCTCCAATATTCTTTCTCTGTAGCTGCCAACATTATAGCTGTCAAGCTTAATCACTGCAGGATTAGATTGTGGAATGTGAATACCCCTGTGTTCTACAACTAGCATTGCATGTGCCAGTTTGCTGTGATCTCCTCACCCATGATGTATCCATGAGGTGCAGAGTTACATGCATTTTTAACAGATAAACAACGAGGCTTTATTGTTGAGCAAACAGGCCCAAAGTACGTGAACTCTGGAGAAGACTGAGTAAATGGGCTGTAAACTACATCACAGTACACAAGGTAATTATTTCCAATTTCAGAGTGCAAGGGGCATATTTGAGGTTATACAATTGGTTGTACAATTTGCTACATCTTTAAATGAACAATTTAGGGGCATCAGCTTTGCTGCATGACAGAAGTTGAACCTTCAATGTCACATCACGAGATTCCGTGTCATGTTTTCCCATTTTCCACACAAATGCACTAAGGTCTGAAAGCTGGAAGAGAAACATAAGAGAGGCCAATGAACAGTTCAATGATTTAATGTCTTCATTTATCTATTACCTTGTAGTAACCCATTTTTGAGGGTCTGTTTTAATAAATAGCTTGTCTCAGTGCACTGAAGAGGAATACTGTAAGGTTCAGAATAGTGAAAAAGCGACCAAATTAATGATAATGCATGAGCTGAGATGTCATAAAATGCTGCCGGGGCACATACGTGTTTTGCACATTGTGAGTTGACAATAATTGATATACCGGTTCTGTCAAATGTTGTTGCTTTCATTCTCAAAAGAAATGGGGTGTGATTTAAAGCCTCCACAGAAAAAGAATGACAGCGTGATTTTATAAATATTTGTTTAATAATGTAAATTCATGTGAAGCTGTTTTGGTAGCTTATAAATAAAAGGGAAATTGTATTTCAGTTTTTGCAAAACATTAGTTATGAGTAAGATTGTTTTAAATGCTCATGAGCGCATAGATTATCAGGATCATTTGATGAGATTTATTGCTTTGTTCTCAATAGGGCTGGTTTGAAATCTTATTCAGTTGTAGTCTGAAGCTTGCTAAGTGCAATATCAAATATTTATGTTTCAAAAACACAAAAATCTCTTACACTGACCATTGTTATGGACTATACCAAACCCTCTCAAAACATAGGAGAAAGTGAGGACTGCAGATGCTGGAGGTCAGAGCTGAAAATGTGTTGCTGGAAAAGAACAACAGGTCAGGCAGCATCCAAGGAGCAAGAGAATCGACGTTTCGGGCATGAGCCCTTCTTCAGGAATGAGAAAAGTGTGCCCAGCAGGCTAAGATAAAAGGTAAGGAGGAGGGATTTGGGGGGAGGGGTGTTGGAAATGCGATAGGTGGAAAGAGGTCAAGGTGAGGGTGATAGGCCGGAGTGGGGGTGGAGGCGAAGAGGTCAGGAAGAAGATTGCAGGTTAGGAAGGTGGTGCTGAGTTTGAGATTTGAGACTGAGACAAGGTGGGGGGAGGGGAAATGAGTAAACTGGAGAAATCTGAGTTCATCCCTTGTGGTTGGAGGATTTCTAGGCGGAGGATAATGTGCTCTTCCTCCAGCCGTCGTGTAAGCTATGGTCTGGCGATGGAGGAGTCCAAGGACCTGCATGTCCTTGGTGAAGTGGGAGGGGGAGTTGAAGTCTTGAGTCACGGGGTGGTTGGGTTGGTTGGTCCGGGTGTCCCAGATGTGTTCTCTGAAACGTTCCGCAAGTAGGCGGCCTGTCTCCCCAATATAGAGGAGGCCACATCGGGTACAGCAGATGCAGTAAATGATGTGTGTGGAGGTGCAGGTGAATTTGTGGTGGATATGGAAGGATCCCTTGGGGCCTTGGAGGGAAGTGAGGGGGGAGGTGTGGGCGCACGTTTTGCATTTCTTGCGGTTGCAGGAGAAGATGCCGGGAGTGGAGGTTGGGTTGGTGGGGGGTGTGGACCTGACGAGGGAGTCACGGAGGGAGTGGTCTTTTTGGAATGCTAATAGGGAAGGGGAAGGAAATATATCCCATGTGGTAGGGTCCGTTTGGAGGTGGCGGAAATGACGGCAGATGATAGGATGTAAATGGAGGTTGGTGGGGTGGTAGGTGAGGACCACTGGTCTTCACCAACCACCCCACCAACCTCCATATACATCCTATCATCTGCCGTCATTTCCGCCACCTCCAAACGGACCCTACCACCAGGGATATATTTCCCTCCCCTCCCCTATCAGCATTCCGAAAAGACCACTCCCTCCGTGACTCCCTCGTCAGGTCTACACCCCCCCACCAACCCAACCTCCACTCCTGGCATCTTCCCCGGCAACTGCAAGAAATGCAAAACTTGCGCCCACACCTCCCCCCTCACTTCCCTCCAAGGCCCCAAGGGATCCTTCCATATCCACCACAAATTCACCTGCACCTCCACACACATCATTTACTGCATCCGCTGCACCCAATGTGACCTCCTCTATATTGGGGAGACCGGCCGCCGACTTGCAGAACGTTTCAGAGAACACCTCTGGGACATCCCCGACCAACCAACCCCACCACCCTGTGGCTCAACACCTCAACTCCCCCTCCAACTCCACCAAGGACATGCAAGTCCTTGGACTCCTCCATCGCAGACCATAGGAACATGACGGCTGGAGGAAGAGTACCTCATCTTCTGCCTAGGAACCCTCCAACCACAGGGGATGAACTCAGATTTTTCCAGTTTCCTCATTTCCCCTCCCCCCACCTTGTCTCAGTCCCAACCCTCGCACTCAGCACCACCTTCCTAACCTGCAATCTTCTTCCTGACCTCTCCACCCCAACCCCCACTCCAGCCTATCACCCTCACCTTAACCTCCTTCCACCTATCGCATTTCCAACGCCCCTCCCCCAAGTCCCTCCTCCTTACCTTTTATCTTAGCCTGCTGGGCACACTTTCCTCATTCCTGAAGAAGGGCTCATGCCCGAAACGTCGATTCTCCTGCTCCTTGGATGCTGCCTGACCTGCTGCGCTCCTCTCAAAACATAATCTAGACCCTAACTTTTATCTTATTTAAAAGCACAAGTATGGTGCTGAGTTTCAGATATGTTTTGATTGGTCCAACCACTATTCTTTTAGCAAAGCATACTTTATCATTACACCACAGTTAAAATACAAACAAAAAAGAAGAATTGGAATAACTTTAACTCTCTCAAAATACTTAATAAAATCATGTATAAGTTAAATACTTCTATCAACTATTCTAATACAGCAACATCACATAAACACATCATTGGCAAAGGCAACTTCAGCAAAACATATTTCTCTCACTTATGATCTCTTCCAGTCCAGGAGAAGGAACACCAACAGAACAAGTCTAGCAGTAGAGAGAGAGCTCAAGCTTTTGCAGCAGCAGCAGCAGCAGAGAGAGAGAGAAAGCTGTATCTAGTAGCTTCAACTCCAAAAACCTCCACTTCAACAACTGAAAATAAAACTAAAACCCTGAACTTGTGTGAGCCTGACTCCACCGACTCATGCTTTTTTCATCTAAGTTTTTAAAAATACCCCAAAGTTACTTGGTCTGTTTTCCACAGAGCAGACATCTTGATACCAAGTTTAGAATACCCCTCCTCAAGAGAAACAAGACAGAATAAATCGCTCTTAAAGGAACATCTCATTACATCCAGAGAAAAAAAAACTCTCCTCATAACAGGAAGCAAAAGGACTTTTTTTTCAAAATAAAACTTAATTCTTGCTGTTCTTGATGTATGTAAACAAGTATTTTGTAACCAATGATTCCTTGGTGATGGTTTCTAATGCATTACAGTTCCAATGGAATACAACTAAATGCTTACACTACCTTTGTGGAAGTATGGACTGGCAACCCGTTTTAATTCAACATTTCACTTGGTTGGTTGAAAAATGGTTTCTTCCCTTGTGGAAATTTTTCTCCCTAAACCAAACGTGTTCATGTTTTAAAAGGAGCTAAATTTACCAGGTTTTCTTGAATTACAGAATGAGTGAGGTTATTAACTAATAAATGTGAAAAACAAACAAATTACATAGGACTTAGAGATATGAATTGAGTAAAAAAAAAGCTAAAAAGTTATACAAATCAGCCTGTGAATTCCATGAACATTATAACACAGAAGCTGGATAATGCCAGCAACCGTCAGGTTGATGCTGAAGAACATGATTTCAAATTCTTGGTTCTGTACATTAATTAATGGACTTTTATCCTGTTTCCTTTTCAATGGTGATTTCACCAGCTTGCCTGTCATCCAGCATTCCGATTGAGTGAGAGTTTTTCTAAGCATGCAGCAGAGTGGTGTCAATTGGCTGCTCTTAACCTATGATATTCACAGCACTCTAGTCCATTTTCCATTCCGTTCCATATAGACTGGGAGTTGTGGTATTTTTTCAACTCTTTGTTTGTATATTCTTGAGAAAGTATAACACAAACATGTCTGCAGTATTGGATATAATCCATGGTAGTAACAGTTCAGTTCAGTTGCACTGAAAGAAGAAAACTATAATGCTCAGAATGGCAAAAAGAGACCAAATTAATGGTAATGCACGAACTTTCTACTCATAGAAGATCATAGTTTAGTTTGTTATGAATTGCACCTTTCCCTTAGAAAGATTATGTTTGAAGTTTCCTTTGTATCTTCTCAGGTGTGACATTCCATGTTATCTCTCAGGAGTTTGCAAGACAGTAATCAAATTTGCAACCTTAGTCATCTTTCAGCTGTAGGTTCTATTTCAAAGAAAAACAAAATATAATTATACGTTCAACATATTGGTAAGTAATCTATTATTATGATACATTATGACAGACATATGAATAAGCAGGAAAATGGGTTACAGACTACACTGAGGCAAAAGGGTTTTTAGTTCAGAAATGCATCATGTGTCAGTGCAGTCCTGATGGGCCTATTCCTGTGCTGTACAGGAATTTTATCTTTATTATTTAACTAGTTTGACAATTTCAATGTTTTGAAATCCTTACATACCCATCATTTCACATCACCTCAATTCAATTGAGGAAAGGTGCACTTTTAAACATTGGTTTAAAAACCTTTTATTGCAAAATATATGTTTCAAACAGTAAAAGTGAAGGTTTCCTGAAATGAGATACTTCTACTCAGCAAAGACAGATTGCAAACTTGAAATTTCATTTTCTGGATGTCCCATTAGTTCATCTGGAAATTCTTGATATCAAATCAACTTCCATCATATGCAGTAAACATTTATTTTTCAAGATTTCTTACAATCTTCTAACTATTTCTGTACTTAACTGAAATAGATGTTACAATGCGATGACAAAATGTTATAATCGTCTCGTAAATGATATAATGAGAAGATGGTAAAAAAATGAAGCAACTGAAATGTATTGAGAATAATTCCTCTCCACCACATCCAAGTGAGGCTATTATTAACAAGTCAGCTATTGGGCTGTTCCAATACTATTAGCTGACACAATGTTTGGGCCTTTTATCTAAGGAACAGTATTACTGTGATTTGAAACCATGAAAAGAAAGTTCACAAGGTTAATATTAGGTATGGAGGGACTGTCTTATGAAGGGAGGTTGAATACATTGGTCTGTAAACACTGAAATTCACAAGAATGACAGGAAATTTTATTGAAACATGTAAAATTCTTAGGGGACTTGATAGAGTAGATATGGAAAGGTTGTTTCCCCTTTGGGAGAATCTAGGAGCACAACACATATTCTCAGAGCAAAGGAGCACACATTTACAACAGAGGTAGGGAGGAATATCCTCTCCCAGAAGGCAGTGAATCTGTGGACTTCTTTACTCACAATGGGCTTCAGGGGTTGTGTCCTTAAATACAATGAAGGCTCAGACGGACAAGATTTTTAATCAGGAAAGCAGTAATTGGTATGGGGAAAAGGTAGGGAAGTGGAGGTAAGGATTATCAGGTCAGCCATTATCTCACTGAACGGTGGAGCAAATTTGAGGGGCTGAATGGTCTACATCTGCTCCTATGACTTATGGTCTTACAATCCACATTTAGGGGTGGACACAATGTAGGTAGCAAGAACATACATTTAGATATTGCCTTCAACATTATCAACTGTTAATGTGATCTCTTATCAAATAAACATTGACACTGAGACACACACAGTTACTTTGACAAGTCCTTGTTCAAAATATAAGTTTTAACGAGAGTTTTAAAAGCCAAGAAGTGGAGAGGATGCACTAAAGGACTCTATAGCTCCAGAGCATTATACTATTTATCATCACAATACAACATCTACCTCAGTTGCCAACAATGATAGAATCATGGAAATCAGACATGGACGAGAATCAGGAATTGATATGGTATGGAGATTTTGAAGGATTGTAGAGCTGACGTGATGCAGAAGTGGGAGTGAGCAAAGGCTACAAGGGAAATTGAAGCAGTACAATAAATGAAAAATTTAAACATTACTAGTTAAGGTGAATTCATCCCCGCACAGAAAGCAAGCAACCTGCTTTGTTTCCCATATCTACATACCAAGTAATCAAGTAAATAGATTCAATCTTTTTTGCACCATGTAGCTATACCAATATACTCTGGCACTGCCAGTTCATTTTTTTGTCACAGAGTCATAAAGTCATAGATATATACAGCATGGAAACAGACCCTTCTGTTCAACTTGTCCATGCTGACCAGATAACCCAACACAATATAGTCTCACCTGCTAGCACCCAGTCCATATCCCTCAAAACCCTTCCTATTCATACACCTATCCAGATGCCTTTTAACTATTGCAATTGTACTAGCCTCTACCACCTCCTCTGGCAGTTCATTCCATACCCATACCACCCTCTATGTGAAAAGGTTGTCCCTTAGCTCTCTTTTATGTCTTTCCCCTCTCACCCCAAACCAATGCCCAGGTAAAAGACTGTCTATTTATCCTATCCATGCCCCTCATGATTTTGCTTTTTGTTCAAATGCATAAAATCTGCATTTCATGTTGAAGATTAATGAAAAGGAAACTGCATGTGAGTACATATATGTACATAATGGGAATGAAAACAGAATTTGTGACAAACACACAGAAGGCCCACTTGCATCTTGTGAAGCGACAACAATGTTTAACAGATGGGGAGACTTGGTATGATAGCTACCTTGTTCAGGTTCTGATTTACTGTCTCAACAATTGTATATCTGAGGAAAACAGAAAATGCTGGAGAAAACCAGGAAGCCTGGCACCATCAGTAAAAGAAAAACAGAATTAATGTTTCAAGTTGAATATGACTCTTCATTTTGGATTTGTAAAATTAACTGTTTCTATCTCATCAGAACAACCAGACCTGTAGAGTTTCTCAAGCAATTTCTGTTTCGATTTCTGATCTACTGTATCCGCAGTAATTTGGTTTATCCATTGACGAACAACTGTTTCATTCCAAAACATCCAACTCTCAATTTTATTTGGTGTTTCTCTGAAAGTAAATCTTTCAGGCAATATTATTTATATTTCCTTTCTTCCTAATATATCATTTATTATTTTTTAAAGAGTTTAAGTTCTCCATGATGTAAATTTTGCCTCTTTGCATAGCTGTGTTGAAAGGTTTTCTTATACTTTTAGAGTCAAAATGGAAGATTCCTACATTCTATGGTCAACATTGAGAATTCCCTCTTATGAATAAAATGGAGAATTCCTTTCTTGGCAACTTAATGAAGGATCTCTGTCCTCTTTAACAGTGTTAGCAAATTCATTTTCAACCTGTGACTTTAAAGTTGAATCCTGTTCTCTAATAGCTTTCCCCAGATGATTCACTGTCTGGAGCACTGCTAACTGGCTCTTGTTGCCTTATAGTTTTAATAGGGACTTTTGTTCTCTTGAACAGTGTCACTGAAAAAAAACTTTCCTGAAGAAATTCTTCCTTCCTTTATCATGGTTTCAATTATGGATCTCCAACTCATATTGCGGCCTCTGTAGCCTCCTTACATACTTCTTCCATTAGGCCTTACTAACTTGGGCTTCTAAACTGTCCCTTTATTGCTTTAATACGGGCTTGAATGGAATGGTAGCTGATGGAGTAATTTGCATACATTACTGCCATGTTCTGCCAGATAGCCATCATTTTTTGAAGCTTTTTAGATAGGTAATTAAGACTTCCCATATAAATCTTGGTCTTATATTTGTCACAGTTTGAAACTGACTCTCCTGGTTAATGCACAGGCAATTTAGTCAGCCACCTGACAGTGATCCATCCATTCTGTGAGAGACAATCACACTTTCCACATCCAGACTGCAGTTAGCACAGCAGATCATCTCAGTGCTGCTATGCAATGGAATTAAGGTCAGAAACAGGAATAAAGTCAATGATTATTCTTGTTTTAATGTGATCCCTGAATATATCTGGTCCCTTTTGTAATAGTGAAGACCATGTGTGTGATTCAAAGATGGAATGAAATAAGGACCAATGAGACCAGTGTTGATCCAAACAATGTTTAAAAATCAATAATTAATGCCTATGTATTCAAAGTGGCTGTCTGAGACGTGGACAGCGATCAGTTGGGGACTAGAGATGAGACCAGAAGACCTCAAAGGAGTGATGGTGCTTTAAAACTAGTGTAAAATTGTTGTTACTTAGAAACTGATATATGTTGTCAATGTTTTATTTTGACAATGAAGTCTCACTGCTGCATAGCATTTGCTGTGTATCCTACCTGGTAGGCTGAATCTATTTCATCGAAGGCGTGGAATCATTTTAACAGAAATGTCCCAACATAAATAATTGGTACTGCAGATAACAATTTTACTCATAACTGAAACCTTCCTTAGAAAAGCTTTGGTTAAAAACATATCTAACATATCAAATGAAATATGGACTTGACTAATTGAGTGTAACAAAATCTTCCACTTACACAACATTTTTAACATTGAAAATTGTCCAAAGGCACTTGAGAGACATTTAGATAAAAATCACAAGGGCACTAACCCAAAGAAGCAAGTGTAAAGCAAGAGGAATTAGTTTGCACCATTACTCCTGCATCAATTCAGGGGAAGTGACACAGGAGCTCCCTTAAAAAAAGCTGCCTTTTATTAAGAGTGTTAAAACTTGGAGAAATAGTGACAGAAGATCTCTGGAAAGAACGTACGGGGGTTGGGCAGGGTGGGGGGTGAGGTTATGTAGCTGCCAAAGGTAGGTAAATGAAGATGGTATACTCCAGAGATTACAGTCAGAAGTGAAGAAGTAGGATTTAAGGTATGAAGGTGAAAAACCATAAAGACATATCATGTAGAGGATGATCATAGTAAAGTGGACACATTGAGATTCCAGAAGCCAATGATGATCAGCAAGAATGAGAATAATGGGTAAGGTGAATTTGTTGGAGAAAAGTTCATTAGTAATGTAGGAGATGATGCTGTTAATGGATGGTGATAGCTGCAAAAAAAAAATGAAATGGTTGGAACAATTGTGCTTAGAAATATGAGTAAGGCCTTCAGTAGCAGCTGTGTTGAAGTGGAGGGGAGGTTGAGTGTTGGTTTTGTGACGATGTGCAGATGACAATAGAATTAAAGCTTTGGAAATCTGAAGATGTGGAAGTGCTGATTTAGTCTGAGATGCAACAGAATCAGTTGAAAAGAAATGGACTTTAAATGATAGTGTGATGATGGCTTCATGAAAGAAGCTGAAAGAATTAGACACTCAGCTAATATCAAATGGGAGACACAGTTTTACAACAGCAAGGCAGGAACAAGGTCAAGTTACATCAAATTCACTGTGCTTATCTAATATTTCTAATCATGAGTTTCCACACCTACAGCAAAAAGGAACTGCCAATGTAACAATACTACAATCTGCTTCCAATGGTGGCATCACTACATGGGTGAAAGCATTTACGTAGAGTGTAATGTTTCCATAGATAGCCTCCATTATACAAATGGCTATTGAAATTCAGTTGACAGCAATGTGTACAAGCAAGTGTTTTAAGGATATTATAGATTGTTGCTCTTCTATGGAGGCTCTTTATAGAAGGTAGAGTCAATATTGAATTCAAAGATAAATAACTTACTGATATATTGTCAAATCTAACAGTTATATGCCACTTCTTCAGCATTTTAATTTTATTTTCACTTTGATGTAAATAAGACCTCTTCCAGCTAATCCACTGAATTGGAACATGATTTTTTTTTCCAGTCTTCATTGTGAATTTCTTCATCAATTTTATCACTGTCACTTGATAATCGTTGGCAGAAATAAGGTATTTATTCTATGGCAACAAAATAAATTCATTAAACAGCTTGGCGGAGGACGAGCAAATCAATGTAATTTCATCTAAAGCTGTATGTTAAAGTGCAGACAGCCATACTGGCCCCTTTGGGTTACTTCCAACACTTTCAATATAACTATCTAGTAAGCTCAATTTCTTCAACTTCTGATGTAGCAGATACCGTAATATGACTTTCATATTGAGTATGAATTATGCAAAAAAATGTAAATGGCCCAGTTGGCATCATTAGCCTCCTTAATTGGAATATGGCAAGCCAGTGCGCGACAGGAAAAGTGGATGTTTCAAATTATGTATGTAGACATGTAACCAGCAATCTCCACTGAGAGCTGCTTACAGCTATTTAGTCTGCCAATCATAAGGCCAACAACTAGAAATCAAGGGAACAAATTCTCAAGGAAAAGCTATGTAGAACCTTATCCTGAAATTTTCCCTTGACATCAAGAATTAAAGTAAGAGTAAGTGAGAATTGATCTCAGGAATTAGAACTGTATCACACATGAATAATTTGCCTTAAGAACGTAGACTGATTCATTGTTATTTATATTATTTTCTGATTTAACTCAATAATTCTGAGCCACCACTATTTCTGTTCAAGGCGTTCTTCCAGTATTGTAACATTGGACTGGTTTGGTATTTGTTCGATTATTGGGAGTTAGAGTGGACAGATGCAAATTGTTAATTTGTTCATTGTTTCTTTCCCTACATTGATGAGGATCCACTTTAATATTATCTGAAATGGTAATAAGATTCCCTTATTCTAGCTTAGAGTAGTGCTGGAAAAGCACAGCAGGTCAGGCAGCATCCAAGGGGCAGGAAAATCGACGTTCCGGGCAAAAGCCCTTCATCAGGAATAGAGGGCTTTTGCCCGAAACATCAATTTTCCTGCTCCTCGGATGCTGTCTGAACTGCTGTGCTTTTCCAGCACCACTCCAATCTAGAATCTGGTTTTCAGCATCTGAAGTCATTGTTTTTACCTATAAGATTCCCTTATACTGACATTAATGCTGTAATTAATTCCCACTTTAGCAGTGTGCTTATTGCACTGATCAACAGGAATTATAAAATCATAAAGTTTTATGGAGGGAAAGAGGCCATTCAGCCCATTGTATCTGCACCAGGTATCAATTATTCTAATCCAATTTTCAAGCCCATTGCCTTGCAATACTATGGCGTTTCAAGTCTGCAGTTAGCCAGTTTTGAAATGTCTTTAGGGTTTCAGCCTCAACCATCCTTTTAGGGAATAAGTTCCAGATACCCATAACCCTCTAAACACCCTCCTCTTTATCTTCACACTGTGTTATTAACTCTTCTATTTAAGAAGAGGTTTATCTCCCAATCAGCTCTGCTTATACCCCTCAGAATTTTGTATATCTCAGTAACACACACACACACACACACACACACACACACACACACACACACACACACACACACACACACACACACACACACACACAGCCACCCCACCGCCTTCTCTGATCAAGGGAAAATAATCTTGGCATTGTTGATTTGTTCCGGTCCAGAAAACTTCCTGGTGAATCTTTTTTGCACTATCTGTGGTGCAATCGCTGCCTTGCTATAGCGCAGCAATCAGAAAGGCCTAACTGATGGGAGTGTGACCTTTACACCAGACAAGAGCAGGAGCTCATCATGAGTCCATTTCACAATTTCATTGAACATGTTTCCTCAGAAGTGTTTCATTTTATTTCCTCAAACGGCAATCACACTAAGTGATAGAATGTCTCCTGGTTTTATTTGGAAACCTTGCTTTTCACTCAGTGCCTCATGCCCATGCATTGCAGTGTTAAGGGACTAAATCCCTGATAGTCCTCAGGGTTTTTCAACCAAGTAGCATGCATCTGAGGTTGTGAATACATTTGTTTCTGTTCAGCGATTTTGAAATAAAATGAAAGGATTTTTCTTGCATCCTCTGTGAGTTGAGTAATTGAAAATGTATGTAAGAAAGAGTTAGCCAGTGGCTGTTGGAGTGAAAGCCACTCAAAGGTTTCAGTTCTGTTTCTCTCTGTGTGCATGTGTTAGTCTCTTAAGCCTGAGGGAGTTTGTTTTCCTGAGCTTTCAGCATGACAGTCTTATGATTTCTCATCTTCTATAAGATGCTTGTGCTAGATTATCACACTACACAAGTTCCATAAATCAGGGGGAGCCTTGATTGATGCAAGAGCTCTTTTACAATAGTGCTACTTTTGCAGGATTTTAATGCAATTTTTCATTTCTTCACACAATACTTTATCATCCATGAGTGAAGAACAAATATCCTGTGAAGCAAGGATATCCTTGATAAAATGCAGTTTCCCTTGTATCACAGGAAAATAAAGTTTAATCTTGTCAAGGGTGACCTCAAGTAGGGGCTGTCAGATCTCTGATTTTAATATAAGAAAGCAGGATTTCCAGCCATTACTTCGAAGTCAGCACTTATGTGTTAAAAAAAGTAAATGATGCATAATCCCTCACCATTTCATAACGTGTGCATCGTAATTCTTTTAATAAATACAAAGTTCACAGAAACCTTTTTGGTAGTCATATGAAATCTCAGGAAGATAAAAATTAAAAGGTTGAATCTATATCTGACATTGATTTGAAACCCTATCCAATGTTGATAAGACCAGCAGATTTTATAATGGAGGAAGGACAGGAAATGTAATTGGATGGAGGATTTGTAAGTTTGTTTCCTGCCACTCTGCATACAGAGATGGAAAGTGCGAGATACCTGGCAAGAGCTTATGATTGTGAAAGACTGAGGTAAAATAATTTAAGGGGAAATATATAGAAGCAGAGGAGAAAATGGACAACAGAATTGGCACAGAAAAGAAAGAATTTTACACTGTTTGTTATGAAGATGTGGTTGTACTATACTTCTAGGAGAGCTAAAAGCAACAAAACTACTTGACAGCACCAAGTGCTCTGAAAAAGGATATAAGGTAACCTTTTGGTCCAACAGTTAGTGGAGCTGATTGCCTGGAAACAAAAACAGGTTTGACTTAGGCCAATCATACTCAAAAAAAAACAAATTCCAATCAAGTTTGAATTGAGTATATTGACAATCTTAAAAGCCAATGACACAATCCGAAGCTTTGGAAGTATAAGACTGGGAAAAATTGAACTGTTGGGAGGAGAACTGCCTAGCCAGCGTGTACAGACTGCCCAAAACATAGCTGCCTTAAAGGTACCTTTATTGATTAATAATCTCTGAATCAGAATCCCCAAGGAGAAGAAAAGAGGAATACAGAGAAGAACTGAAAGCTGCCTGACTTTGAGGTAAGAAGCTTTGTTTTGTAAATCTTAACAGAGTTTTTTTTTATCAAACTAGTATTGTGGAAGGGAAAAGAAAAAGATAGGTTAGAGAAAGGAGCTGCAAATATTTATTAACTAATTTTTTTAAGAAATAAAGTTGTTAATATTTACTTTAGTTCTTGGCCTCTCAAATTTTCACAGATTACTGCACAGGATGAAAGTTTTCTGTGTTGTTGCTTTAAATTAAGCAGGAGAGTTTACCCCATGACATAACTGTTATAAAAAGGTCACATCCTGAATTGGAAAATATCCTCCAGTTTGGAATGTAGCAGCAGTGGGTCAGTTTGGAGGGTGGCAGCAGTGGGTCAGTTTGGAGGGTGGCAGCAGTGGGTCAGTTTGGAGGGTGGCAGCAGTGGGACAGTGTGGAGAGTGCAGCAGTGGGTCAGTGTGGAGGGTGGCAGCAGTGGGTCAGTGCAGAGGGTAGCAGCGGTAGCTCAGTGCGGAGGGTGGGAGCAATGGGTCAGTGCGGAGGGTAGCAGCAGTAGCTCAGTGCGGAGGGTGGCAGCAGTGGGTCAGTTTGGAGAGTGGCAGCAGTGGGACAGTGCGGAGAGTGCAGCAGTGGGTCAGTGGTAGAGGGTGGCAGCAGTGGCCCAGAGCAGAGGGTGGTAGCAGTGGCTCAGTGCAGAGGGTAGTGACAGAGGATCAGTGAGTAAGGTGGTGGCTGTGGGTCAGTGTGGAGGGTGGTGGTTGTGGGTCAGTGTAGAGAGTGGCAGCAGTGGTTCAATGTGGAGGGTGGTGGCTGTGGGTCAGCGCAGAGAGTGGCAGTGGTGTGTCAGTGTAGAGAGTAGCAGCAGTATGTGCAGAGAGTGGCAGCGGTGGGTCAGTGTAGAGAGTGGCAGCAGTGGGTCAGTGCAGAGAGTGGCAGCAGTGGCATAGTGTAGAGATTGGCAGCAGTGGCACAGTGCAGAGGGTGGCAGCAGTGGGTCAGTGTAGAGAGTGGCAGCAGTGGGTCAGTGTAGAGAGTGGCAGCAGTGGCACAGTGCAGAGGGTGGCAGCAGTGGCACAGTGTAGAGATTGGCAGCAGTGGCACAGTGCAGAGAGTGTCAGCAGTGGGTCAGCATAGAGGGTAGTGGCTGTGGGTCAGTGCGGAGGATGATGGCTGGGGTTGGTGTAGAGGGTAGTGGCAGTGGGTCAGTGTGGAAGGGGGTGGCTGTGGGTCAGTGTAGAAGGTAGTGGCAGTGAATCAGTGCAGAGGATGGTGGCTGTGGGTCAGCGTAGGGAATGCTGGCTGTGGGTCAGTGTAGAGGGTAGTAGCTGTGTAACAGTGTAGAGAGTGCTGGCTGTGGGTCAGTGTGAAGGGTAGTAGCTGTGTAACAGTGTAGAGAGTGCTGGCTGTGGGTCAGTGTGAAGGGTCGTGGCAGTGGGTCAGTGTAGAGGGTGATGGCTGTGGGTCTGTGTAGAGAGTGCTGGCTGTGGGTCAGTGCAGAGGGTGGTGGCTGTGGGTCAGTGTAAGGGTTGGTGGCTGTGGGTCAGTGTGGAGGGTGGTAGCAGCCAGTATTCAAACATGGAGGCTCCCTGCGCTGATCTGCTGCAGAAAGCGAATCTGATGTTTGTCTTTTTAATTTTGTTCTTGCTTTTCTGAGTGGTGGTTATACAGTGTATAGATGTAATGTAACTTTTTTTCTTAAGTTCTCTACTCTGTACCTCGGTACTCTGTACCTCAGCCGGCACTGTGTGATGGTGGTGACATTATTACACTCTGACTAATCTTGTAACTGAAGAATTGGTACCTAGGTACCCTTGTACCATAGATAGAGCTATAAGTGGTGACTTCTAAACTTTTCACGATACCCATCTGACAACAAAACTAATTCAGTTCATCTCAATTCAATTCACTAATATTATGACATTCACACTTTGTAATGGTTATGAATAGTACAGTAATGTAAATGTCCCATGTGGCATATTTAATTTATTTAGTGGTGACCAGAAGCATCCCACATGCACAGACATTTGTATCTGACATGTGCCAACATCACCAGACTCTCAGGCACACATTTGATCCACTTTCAATTCACTTCAGCACCTTAATGTTGTGCTTCAAAGGTGCACTGGCATCTATCTTTGCAATGCCACTGCAAGAGCAAGTTGCAATCAGGGACAGACAGCCATGATCCCCCTATTTTTACTACTGTAGCATGGACCTCTGTGCACACTCCAAAGCCTATGGAAATGGTGTGCAGTAGGCTCAACTGGTAATGCCATTGCAGCATTTCTTTGCAACAAGGCCTGTATAGTTACCAATGCACTCATGTCAGTACACTCAGTTGGCTGAACAGACAATGTGATGTGTGCTCAATTTCTGTACGGGCTGAGGTTACCATGAAATACTCTTCTTCTCAACCTCTCCCCTTGAGCCTCAGGTTAAACCACCACCACTCACCTCTCTCCCTGATGAGAGAGCAGTCTTGTGGTCTGGTAAGATTATGGTGATTTTACCTTTATTATTAGTGTTTATTTAAATTTGGCTGAGGAAGTAACCAGTAATGTTTCAGACACAGTAAATGCACGAGTTTAAAACATTACATTGGTCTTTTACTTCTGCTAGTTTCCCCAAGTCCACATAATCTGAATAGACAAATGACTTTGTTAGCTTCTCCACACTTCTGCCCTGAACTTTTGTGTTATATTCCACTTAATGATGCCAAGTAGGCCATTTAAATTACTGTGCTATTCATAAGCATTACAAAAAATGAATGCCTCATTATTACATTTCCAACCTCAGAGGATGCGGCTTTTGCCATGTTCTTTCTTTCTTTTCCATGCCATTTGGTCATCCTGGTTCCTCCTTTAATGAACGATTTTTTTTGTGTGTAGAATGAAAAAGTAATGGGAGGAGTCAATGAGATGAAAGTGATCTGCACAGTTGTTAGTGTTGGTACAGGTTAGAGCAAGGTGAAGTATTATGTGAGCTGCGAAGCTGTCAGTGTTGGTACAGGTTAGAGCAAGGTGAGGTATTATGTGAACTACATAGTTGTCAGTGTTGGTACAGGTTAGAGCAAGGTGAGGTATTATGTGATCTGCACAGTTGTTAGTGTTGGTGCAGGTTAGAGCAAGGTGAGGTGTTATGTGACCTACACAGTTGTAAATGTTGGTGCAGGTTAGAGCAAGGTGAGGTATTATGTGATCTGTACAGTTGTTAGTGTTTGTACAGGTTAGAGCAAGGTGAGGTATTATGTGACCTGCACAGCTGTCAGTGTTGGTGCAGGTTAGAGCAAGGTGAGGTATTATGTGAACTACACAGTTGTCAGTGTTGGTACAGGTTACAGCAAGGTGAGGTATTTTGTGAACTGCACTGTTGTTAGTGTTGGTACAGGTCAGAGCAAGGTGAGGTATTATGTGAACTGCACTGTTGTTAGTGTTGGTGCAGATTAGATTCTGGATTAGTGGTGCTGGAAAAGCACAGCAGTTCAGGCTGCATCCGAGAAGCAGTACTGCTATGCTTTTCCAGCACCACTAATCCAGAATCTGGTTTCCAGCATCTGCAGTCCTTGTTTTTACCATGGTGCAGATGAGAGCAATGTGAGGTATTATGTGAACAGCATTGTTGTTAGTATTGGTACAGGTGAGAGCAAGGTGAGATATTATGTGAACTGCACAGTTGTTCGTGTTAGTACAGGTTACAGCAAGGTGAGGTATTTTGTGACTTGCACAGCTGTCAGTTTTGGTACAGGTTAGAGCAAGGTGAGGTATTATGTGACCTGCACAGCTGTCAGTATTGGTACAGGTTAGAGCAAGGTGAGGTATTATGTGAACTACACAGTTGTTAGTGTTGGTACAGGTTACAGCAAGGTGAGGTATTATGTGACCTGCACAGCTGTCAGTGTTGGTACAGGTTAGAGCAAGGTGAGGTATTATGTGAACTGCACAGTTGTTAGTGTTGGTACAGGTCAGAGCAAGGTGAGGTATTATGTGAACTACACAGTTGTTAGTGTTGGTACAGGTTACAGCAAGGTGAGGTATTATGTGACCTGCACAACTGTCAGTGTTGGTACAGGTTAGAGCAAGGTGAGGTATTATGTGAACTACACAGTTGTTAGTGTTGGTACAGGTTACAGCAAGGTGAGGTATTATGTGAACTACACAGTTGTTAGTGTTGGTACAGGTTACAGCAAGGTGAGGTATTATGTGACCTGCACAGCTGTCAGTGTTGGTACAGGTTAGAGCAAGGTGAGGTATTATGTGAACTACACAGTTGTTAGGGTTGGTACAGGTTAGAGCAAGGTGAGGTATTATGTAACCTGCACAGCTGTCAGTGTTGGTACACGTTAGTGAAAGGTGAGGTATTATGTGAACGCCATTGTTGTTAGTGTTGGTGCAGATTAGATTCTGGATTAGTGGTGCTGGAAAAGCACAGCAGTTCAGGCTGCATCCGAGAAACAGTACTGCTATGCTTTTCCAGCACCACTAATCTAGAATCTGGTTTCCAGCATCTGCAGTCCTTGTTTTTACCATGGTGCAGATTAGAGCAAGGTGAGGTATTGTGTGAATGGCACAGCTGTCAGCGTTTGTACACGTTAGAGCAAGGTGTGGTATTTTGTGAACGACATTGTTGGTTGGGTTGGTACAGGTTAGAGCAAGGTGAGATATTATGTGACCTACACAGTTGTTAGTGTTGGTACAGGTTAAGCAAGGTGGTAAGTCAGCAGCAAAGAGGACAATCAGGATTAGTTGTTTGTGGACTTGGTTAAGTTGGCATCTTAGCCTGGCAATCCTGATCTGTAGGTTTTTTCTGATTCTGCGAGCTATGACTGTTCTTCCTCATGAAGTTCTTATTCACCTATGTTTAATTCCATTATGTATTTTTGATCTTAATCCATTTATGAAATAAACTTTAGAGGTTAACAACACCAGTTACAGTTTAGCTTGAGCTTTATGTGATCTTTTTTCAAAGCATAAAATTTGGAGATTTAAGAGAATAATCACCACTTCATCCCTGATGTGACTAAGTGGACAAATTATATAATTAAAGCATGACAGATTTTAAACAAGCAAAGCTGATTATAAATGTAATAATGGGAATTCATAATACGAAAATACTTGCACAAAAAGCATGCCAAAATTTCAGAGTGTATGGGTTTGGGTCTAATTTACACTTTTTTTTCAGTGCAATGGTATTGTTAGTGTAGCTGTACTGCAGGAGGAGGCCAGTTAGCTTGGAGTTACACCCAAAATGTTAACTTCTCCACTTACTGATGCTGCGTGGCTTGCTGTGTTCTTCTAGCCTCCTGTTTGTCTACAAATTGACTGGATAGCTGGTTTGCAATACAGAGTGATGCCTATAGCATGGATTCAATTCTTGCACCACCTAAGGTTACCAAGAAGTGTTCTCCTTCTCAATTTCTCCCCTTGCCTGAGGCATGGTGACCCTCAGGTTAAAACACGAGCAGTTCTCTCTCTCTCTCTCTCTTTCTAATGAGAAAACAGCCCTGTGGTCTTCCAAGACGTTATGATCGTGTTATTTTGACCTGAAGTTCTAAAATATGAACAATTAATCTTTAATTTCATCAAATGATTTAAATCGATGGACATTTATTTACAAGTAAGGAGTTTTAAACAAGCTATGGCACTGTTTTAAAATGATTGCATTTCTCACTTGTCCTGTCAGAGAGACCAAGTTTCTAAAACCTCTGACAGAGATCAACAATGAACATAGCTGCCCTGTGGAATTTTATACTTGTCATTATTTGAACTCTCTGGAAAAAGCTGAAAGGCAATAAACAGCAGCCAGTTCACCTCCAGAAATTAGCGGTGATAAGACAAACACTATGAATACTATTATTTCAAAGAGGGGACAGAAGTTTCATGTTTTGTTTTAATGTCACCTTAACTTGCTTGACAATGGAGGATTGAAATGCCTCAATCAATTTGGATTAACTCCATTGTGTGTTGGTAGCTAGCTATCACATGACTTCAGGAGAAGATTTAACTTTTATAAACATGATCTTTAGTTATAGGAAGGTATTAATATCAAGAAGGCCTACAGCATGGCCTAAAAATAGGATATCACCCTCTCAAGAGTTTTTTTTTAAAAGCTTCAACCCTATCTATCACAGATTGGAATATGTCAAAGTAATGGACAACTATTAAATAAATACACCTCAGTTGACAGAACAACAACTGTGGGAAAAGAAGGACCCGTTGCAGTTTTGAAAAAGACCTTCTCCAGAAAACAACCAACTTTTGCACTTCTGGACTATGAATGAACCCTTGAACATAACATTATTTTTTTAAAGGGGGTGTCATACATATTCAGGAGCACCTTGGATTCAAGGGAGGAGGAGGGTAAGTGAATAATGCCAATTAAGAGCAGTAGGGAAGAGGCAGACTGATGCAGACACAAGTAGACAGATTGGGTGAGGAGATAGGGAGCTCAGAAGCCTATAGGGTTTATAGAATGGGCTACTGGAAGGGGATGTGGATCATCGAGGGCTCACTGGCACATTCAGGCATTCTGTAAGCCGACCGCCAAGAAGGATTCTCTATTGCCTGGAAATTGAAACTATGCAATGCGGAACAAAATATGCACTGGGACTGGATGCTGTAAGTTGCTTAACCTTGTAAGGAAAGTGTAATTTTGAACTCAATGATGTTGGAACTTATAAAAGGAAAAAAAACACTGCACAGAGGCCCATGTGCTGTTCACAGAGCTGTAGGATCCCTATTCCCTAATCATCCTAAAGCTTTACCCCATCCATGCATTGTGCCTGTATGCCGCAGACACAGCTGGACAACTCATTTAGAGCTACATTTTTGGGGTCAGAGACTGCGAAAGAATCGGAATGTTGGAAGAGGTGGATTAATGATCTCAGCATGACTCAGTGCCATGTATAAGCACTGTTCCTCTTCCTTCTACATGATGCAGTTGACTCTCAGTGCAGGCCTCCACCTCCCCCCCGAAAGATGACCTATGGCCTTGAAGTGATTCTAGATGGTGTAATAATGCCTTGGACCAACACAGGCCAGATGTGTGGTTAGCTGCAAATGTGTTGCTGGTCAAAGCACAGCAGGTTAGGCAGCATCTCAGGAATAGAGAATTCGACGTTTCGAGCATAAGCCCTTCATCAGGAATAAGAGAGAGAGAGCCAAGCCGGCTGAGATAAAAGGTAGGGAGGAGGGACTAGGGGGAGGGGCGATGGAGGTGGGATAGGTGGAAGGAGGTCAAGGTGAGGGTGATAGGCCGGAGTGGGGTGGGGGCGGAGAGGTCAGGAAGAGGATTGCAGGTTAGGAGGGCGGTGCTGAGTTGAGGGAACCGACTGAGACAAGGTGGGGGGAGGGGAAATGAGGAAGCTGGAGAAATCTGAATTCATACCTTGTGGTTGGAGGGTTCCCAGGCGGAAGATGAGGCGCTCCTCCTCCAGCCGTCGTGTAGTTGTGTTCTGCCGGTGGAGGAGTCCAAGGACCTGCATGTCCTCGGTGGAGTGGGAGGGGGAGTTAAAGTGTTGAGCCACGGGGTGATTGGGTTGGTTGGTTCGGGCGGCCCAGAGGTGTTCTCTGAAGCGTTCCGCAAGTAAGCGGCCTGTCTCACCAATATAGAGGAGGCCACATCGGGTGCAGCGGATGCAATAGATGATGTGTGTGGAGGTACAGGTGAACTTGTGTGGTTAGAGCTTTTATCCAAAATTTTGCGTCATTTAGAAGTTATTGACACCCATGCCAACAAAGAGCCCTCAGTAGGCCTTCTTCCTTCTCTCCCCACTGCCCCCCCTCCCCCCCCACCATTGTCTGCTGGTTTGATGGTGATGTTGGGGTGGAGCGGAAAGAGTGGAGGGCTTGGTGTTGCAAGGGTGGGAGGTTGGAGTGGGTGAGGGGGGTTGACAGGTTGAGGCAGTCTATGTCACGGCAGCAGTTTCAGAGAACATCTCTGGGACACCCGCACCAACCAACCCCACCTCCCCGTGGCTGAACACTTCAACTTCCCCTCCCACTCCACCAAATGGCATGCAGGTCCTGGGCCTCTTCTATCGCCAAACTCTAACCACCTGATGCCTGGAGGAGGAACGCTTCATCTTCTGCCTTGGGACCTGCAACTACATGGGATTAATGTAGATTTCACTAGCTTCCTCATTTCCCTTCACCCCATCTTCCCCAGCCCCAAGCCTCCAATTCAGCACCGTCCTCTTGACCTGTCCATTGTCTTTCTCATCTATCCATTTCATCCTCCTCTCTGACCTACCCCCTTCTCCCTCACCTTCATCTACCTATTGCATCCTCAGCTATCGTCCCCCCAGCCCTACTCACCTCCCATTTATCTCTCAGGCCCCTGCCCCACAAGCCTCTTTCCTGATGAAGGGCTTATGCCTGAAACATCGATTCTCCTGCTCCTCAGATGCTGCCTGACCCGCTGTGCTTTTCCAGCACCACTCTCTTGACTGAGGATCCTGATGTATGGCAAATCCACCATATGGTGAAAGTGAGGACTGCAGATGCTGGAGATGAGAGTCAAGGTTAGAGTGGTGCTGGAAAAGCACAGCAGGTCAGATAGCATCTGAGGAGCAGGAAAATCGACGTTTTGGGAAGGTGCCCTTTTCCTGATGAAGGACTTTTGCCCGAATCATTGATTTTCCTGCTCTTCAGATGCTGTCTGACCCGCTGTGCTTTTCTAGCACCACTCTAACCTTGACATCCACCATATGACCTTGATCATCACTGTTATAGGTTGTCCTAGAAAGGAAGGGATTAATAAGGTCAAAGTTGATGGAACAGTTGTTTACACTGGAGCAGGTGGATGAATATTGGTGAGATTTTCTGAGGGAGTAAGGAAGCAGCTAAGAAGCTGTGCAGTTGAGGGAAGGTTGGCAGGGCGGTGGGGGGGAGTGAGGGAAGATATTTCATTTATGCAGGAGTGATAGTGGCAGAGTGTGATCTTTGGTGGGAGGTAGGTACTGTAGCAGAGTCAGAGTCTGATAGCTGAGGTGGGGGGGCGCGGTGTACCACTTATTCCGCGTAACAAATAAAGTCACTGACCTTGTTTCAAAACTGCTGGTTATTTCTCTGCATCATGCAAACTGCGTGACCCTGATGGTGAGCTCAGACCAGGCTGCCAGGATCTTCAAACCATAGACCAATGTCAGTACTCTGCTGGTGAATCATGGCTCCTTCTTCCTCTTCTCAACCACGTTCAAATTCTGTCGGTGAATTTGGAAGTCAGCTTCCAAATTCCAGTGCTTCTCTCGGTATACCGTGCCTGTTTAAAATGGTACGAATGGAAGCCATGCTGATCTTTTGACAGAAATCCACTGAGTGATAAGTTGTTCCAGCAATGGCAAGGTAAGATGGGGCTGGAATTGGATGTATGGGCATGATAAAGTCTGCTTGGTAATTAGTGGGTGGCATGGTGGCACAGTGTTTAGCACTGCTGCCTCACAGTACCAGAGACCTGGGTTCAATTCCCGCCTCAGGTGACTGACTGTGTGGAGTTTGCACATTCTCCCTGTGTCTGCGTGGGTTTCCTCCTGGTGCTCCATTTCCTCCCACAGTCCAAAAATGTGCAGGTTAGGTGAATTGGCCACGCTAAATTGCCTGTAGTGTTAGGTGTAGGGGAATGGGTCTGGGTAGGTGCACTTTGGAGGGTTGGTGTGGACTTGTTGGGCCAAAGGACCTGTTTCCACACTGTAAGTAGTCTAATCTAGTGTGTCAAGTTTGATAATGTACAGAGAGAGAGCCCATTATTGCTCATGGTGAAATAACTCTCTTAAAAAAAAACTTGGTGCAATTTGAACTTCATTTTAAAAAAAATAAGATTCAGACCTTTATTTCAGAAATACTTAAAGATTTACATTGGTCAAACATATAGCAATGACTGCACTTCAAAGATTGTCAGTAGAATGGTGTGGGACACCATGAGGTCATAAAAGGTAAATACAAGTTCTATTTTCCTAATGCTTTTGAGATACCCTGAAGCTATTGTTTTGGTGTAGAAATGCAATTGCTTTATTTTACCTCTCATTTTCCTTTTTGCAAACATTTAAAACAGACTTGTATTGGTAAATTACCAATGAGGAGTTTGTTTTTGCATCAGTGGGAACTTAGGATACCTCCTTAGCAAGTTCAGAAACTATTCTTCTTAGTTTTATTTGATAGCTACAGTGCAGCTATTACATGTTTGCAGAAGGTTTCAATGGTTAATCGTCTTTTATTTTCATTGGGTGAACATCCTTAGTATTATACGCTGCAAAGTTGAATTGAAAATAAAAAGCTTGAAAGTTACGGTCCTTCAATAAATCATTTGCATGTTTAAATTATTAAAAAGTCATGTTGAAATTAGCTGCCAGGTTTCCATCATCACTGGTAAAATTGGATTCTCGAAGTATACGGCCCAAGATAGTAGGTATTCACAGTTCCACTGGTGAATTATGATAAGACATCTGAATTTCTCCTCCAGACTTGCAGTTGGGGAGGAGAGGTGGTCAGAAATTAATACTTAGCCTTCAATAAGTAATATAAGTTGCAGGACTTGAACTATGACAATTCCATCCTCTTAGCAAGAGAAATAAAAAAAGCACAGACACCATCTCACATATAATTTCATACCTCATACTGAGCAATTATTTTAAAAATTACAAAACATGCTTGAAGAAATCTGGAAAATGAGATGCAAATTTGTCTTCTATTCCTGACAAGGATGATGAAAAGCCATTTACAAAAGATATCAGACCAATGTTTGACTTGTAAAATAATAATTAATGAGAAGTATGAGACACAGTGAAATTATTAAATGTAAAATACAGTAATCACTGAGCACAATGTAAATTTTTGTAGTCTACACTATCCCTCATTCATTTTAAAAACATACATTTCAAGGGTGAAATAATATTAATCTTGTTTCTTCATATGTTAAAGAAATGCTGTTATGATCTTGGTGGCTGAGCAGCTTTTGGTGGGCAAAACATTTTAGGTATTGGAATGTAAGGTGTGTGATTTATAAGTATCAATGTCCTGTATTTTAGAATTTGGATTTTTAACTAGTGGCATGTGGATTTTATTGCTATTAAGAGGTTTTAATAGTTAAATTGTCAGTCTTTCAGGAGCCATGATTTTTAAACCAGTGTGTGAGAGAGAGAGAGAGCAGCTCCTTGGGTGACAATGGGAATTTCTTTGCACTGTGAGAGTTTGCTTTTATGATAAGGAACATAAACATTGAAAAAATGTTACCTTGCTTTTAGTTTTGAAGAATCAGGAATTGATTTATTTTCTTGCATAGATAAAAACATAGATTGTGAAGCTTTTGGTTTCAGTCCAAAGAAGACCTGTCTGAAGTTAGATATAAGAGCAGTTTCTCTTGGAGGAAAGAGTTAGTTCAGATCAGTTAGGAAATAGGTCATCTCAGTTTTTGTTTCGAATTTTGACCCTAAGTGTTTTGTTGGAAACTGAATGCATTATTTAATACTCAGAAAGTCTAAGCTCATTTGAGTACCTAATCAAGGACAAGACTGTCAAACTGTCTAGCCTAGGAATTGAAAGAAACAATTCAGTCAAACTTATAGATATGATAGAGAAGGCAACTCTCTTGGTTGTTTAAGTAACATTTTTAGAGGGTGTATTACTTTACCATTGTTTTGAAGTTTTTCAAATTCTGTGATATTTGAATTGTTTGGTTTATTCTATTTTATCTTCATTTCTTGTGCACAAGAAGCTCTATTTCATTGTAAAGACCACCCTTTCTGTGTTGCTTGTTTGTGTTTCAGCAAAACATCAGCTAAAGAGTTAATACAAAAAGATCTGTCAAGCCAGATTTTAGTCAGGAATCTCAATGGTCCAGTCGTAACAGCAGATGAGATCACAACAATACAAAGGCAAGAGTGCAAATTATACATATTGTGTAAATCAACATGCTAATGGAAACTCAAAAATATTCACAAGATAAACTAGTTATACTCAGATCCTGTGAATTTTCATGAAGTGTTTCACTAGAAAGCTGCAGATAATATTAAAAGCTGTGCATTGTGAAATTGGATTGACATCCAAAATTTTTCACAGGCTTGCCTTTAGGAAGTAGAGAAGAATTGATTCAAACTTTCCCTTAGAAGATTGAACCATAATTATTGGTACAGGTCATTAAGCTATAATGTGTGTTTCGTCAACGCAAATTCGCTGTGACACGACTGATTTTGGGACACTGTTTCTAAAGCTTGAACATTTACAATGCGTGTCAACTGTAATGCGATTACATCACCAACACTTTGAATGCTGTCCCTAAAGCGCTATTTTTCTACAATGCAATGTCACACAAGAACACAACCATTGAGTTACGGAAGAACTGACTGTATCCATATCAATCAAAGGTATAGTATTCAACAACACAACAGCCAAATTTCTTGTGAATTGTATCAGTAAAGAATCTGATAACACTTTTGTAAAAAAACAGCTTCTCAGGATTATTTCAGTGAGGATTTGAACCTTTTTGGTAAAATAGGAAGTGGTTAATATAAACAATGTTTATGCATTGTTCATTAAATCACAGCACAATGTGATTGTGCTATATGAATTGAATGACCATTTTCCATCTATTAGATTTGTTTTTCTCAGGTACTGGATAGCACCCAGCCTCACAACAATATTTAGTTTAAGTACGATTGGTCCATTGTTGTATACAAGCTGACTAACCACAAACAAGCCAATCATTTTTCCATAAACTGGGCAGATTTTGGATCCTTCCTAGTCATGATGTGTTTTGCATTTTGGTGTACAGGACTACAAGTCACTACTAATTCAGTCATAAAACCAACAAAAGGTAGTGTACAAGTTCTAATTTTGTAAATAAATCTATCAGATTATCAGTTATTTGCTCTTGTTAAAGGTGTGTGTTTTGAGCTTCCCATGTCATTGAGTTGAGTTGTGTTATAATCCAAACAGTTCTCAAGCTTCATTCACAAAGTAATGACTTTCTCCCCCTTCTTTTATTTACTTTTCTTTACTTTTAGAAATAAATTGAATAAAACTTAGTGTTCTAGGATGTAAGATATTTTGAACTATCAGCAATTCTGTGGAAACAGTACTGCCTGTATTATGAATAGTTATTTTACTGTCTGCATCCACAAGTTGTGTACAATGACATATGGCCTGCATTTCTTTCAATGTCATATTATTTGTTTCATTTTAATCCCTTTGGGTTCTGTGTCAGCAACATGTTTTTGCAACATTTAGAAAATATCCCCTAGCACATCATGAAGAATAAACAAACCTATACAGAAAGCTCTGATTTATTCTGGTTCTCTTTACAGAATAAATGAATAATGGAGTTATTGAATTTACTAATATGAATTCCTTTTGTACATTGCTAGAAAGTAGTGTAATTTTAGAGTCATAGAGTCCTAGAGCTGTACAGCATAGTAATGGACTACTTGGTTCAATTTGTCCATGCCAACCTGCAACTCGACTTTCATGGAACTATGAACCTGCACTCCAAGGTCCTAACACTCCTCACCTTATCATTACGTGAATAAGTCCTGCCCTCATTTGCCTTTCCAAAATGTAGTGCCTCATATTAACCTAAATTAAACTCCATCTGCCATTCCTTCACCCATCGGCCCATCTGATCAAGATCCCATTATAACCTTCTTTACTGTCCACTGCACCAAATTCACTTTGGATTTAATTCAAGGGGGTAAAAGATGAATTCACAAATATTTTTTAAAAATATCATTTCTGTAACTTGGACATTAAATAATGTGAGATTTAATGAGAACCAATGCATGGTGTTGTAGGCATTAATTACATTTTTTTTTACTTACACTTTCTTAAACCTACTCTTGGACTTATTGCTTGAAGGCAGGCTCTCAGTACCTCAGCCTTAATGTCACAGAAAACCCAGACAACAATTAACTGCCTTATCCAATATCAAGATTTTAGATAATGGCCCTTTAATTGTTGAGTGAACGCTTCCCTATACCTCCAGATGATGTAACACCCCATAGAGCAGCCCTCCTATTTGAGGCTGATAGTTTGACCATCATGCGTGTCAAGCAAAAACACTAGCTACTGAAAGCAACATTCAGCAATGGACTTTGACATTGAAGTGATCACTTTGGCAACCTGCAGCATCTGGGGATTGTGGATGGATATACTGAGGCAAAACTGGAGGGCAGGATATCTCCAATTGCCACAGCATCCTTGAGTAAAAGGAAATCCCCCTTTCACTGACCCACAATCCATATCATAAACCCAGCAGACCGTAAATGGGTTGGATGTCAATCCATCCACCCAATCTATCAAAGCACTGGCAGAATGAGGCTCTTAATTGAGCATTAACTGTCCATTTAAAGACCTCAATTTTGCAACAGGTGGGAAACCCAGCCCACAACTCCTCACCTGCCTGCAAAATTATGACAGGGACGGTGATGGGTGGACTAGCAGCAGGAACCCTAATGTTTCGGGCATGGGACCCTAATGTTTAAGTCCACCTGTTTATTTCTCCAATCTGAGGGTGGTATGTAAAAAAAAAATAATATGCAGAATAGTCAATCCAATGTGTCAGTTAATAAGACTGTGGGTCAAGGTATGAGTACTAGGATACACTTAGCGTCAGAGGTCTAGCTGGAGTAGAATTTGTAAGAAGTGTCCAGGAGAGTTTTCCAGAGCAGTATGACTATAGTCTGGTGAGGGAAGGGGCCATATTGTACTTGGTATTGGGGAATGAACCAGGCTGGGTTGTGGAAGTTGCAGTGTGGGATTTCTTTGGGAACAGTGACCAAAATTCTATAAGTTTTAGAATACTCGTAGACAAAGATGAGAGGGGTCCTAAGGGAAGAGTATTAAGCTGGGCCAAGGCCAATTATATCAAAATTAGGCAGGAGTTGGGAAATGTGGATTGGTCACAACTATTTGAAGCTAAGTCTACATTTGACATGGAGGACGCTTTCAAAGATAGGTTAAAGATAGTGCCGGATAGGCATGTCCCATTGAAGGCAAACGATAGGCAATGCAAGATTCATGAACTGTGGATGACATGAGAAATCATACAACTAGCCAAGAGGAAAAGGGAAGCGTATATAACATCCAGGCAGCTAAGAAAAGAGTGGGCCTTGGAGAAACATCGGAAGAGTAGGACCAGTCTTAAAAAAGGAATCAAGCGGGCTAAAAGGGGTCATGAAATAGCTTAAGTGAGCAGAATTAAGGAGAATCCCAAAGCATTTTATTCTTATATAAGAAGCAAGTGGGTAACTAGAGAAAGGATTGCTTCACTAAAGGATAACGAAGGAAGGCTGCGTGTCGAACCTGAAAGAATGGGTGAGATTCTGAATGATTACTTTGCATCA
The DNA here is from genome assembly GCF_020745735.1 of Hemiscyllium ocellatum. Taxonomy (NCBI): domain Eukaryota; kingdom Metazoa; phylum Chordata; class Chondrichthyes; order Orectolobiformes; family Hemiscylliidae; genus Hemiscyllium; species Hemiscyllium ocellatum. The sequence continues at coordinate 23,948,439 of NC_083436.1, read as the reverse complement.
GTGTTCACGGAGGAGAGGAACATGATGAATGTTGAGATTAGAGACAGAAGTTTGATTAGTCTGGCTCACGTTGACACAAGGAGGGAAGATGTGTTGGGTTATTAAGGTTGACAAAACCCCAGGACCAGATGGGATCTATCCCAGGTTGCTGAGGGAAACGAGAACTGGGGCCCTGACAGATTTCTTCATGGCATCCTTAAACATTGGTGAGGTGCCAGAAGACTGGAAGGTTGCTCATGTTGTACTCCTGTACAAGAAGGGCAGTCAGGATATTCCGGATAACTATAGACCAGTGAGCCTGATGTCATTGGTGGGAAAGTTGCTGGAGAAGATACTGAGGGATAGGATCTATTTATGTTTAGAAAAGAATGGACTTATCAGTGATAGGCAATATGGTTTCATGCAGGGGAGATCATGCCTTACCCACTTAAGAGAGTTCTTTGAGGAAGTGACCATGTTGATAGATGAAGGAAGGGCTGTTGATGTTACATACATGGACTCTAGCAAGGTGTTTGATAAGGTTCCCCATGATAAACTAATAGAGAAAGTGAAGTCACATGGTGTGCAGAGTGGATAAGGAAGTGTTTGAGTAACAGGGGACAGAGAGTAGTAGTTAAAGGGAGTTTCTTGAAATGGAGAAATGTGACCTGTGGTGTTCCACAGGGATCAGTGCTGTGGCCACTGTTGTTTGTGATATACATAAATGATCTGGAAGAGGGCGCTGTTGGTATGATCAGTAATTTTGCAGATGACACAAAAATTGGTGGAGCCGTAGAAAGCATAAGGGACTGTCAAAGAATACAGGAGAATATAGATAGACTGGAGAGTTGGGCAGAGAAGTGGCAGATGGATTTCTAACCAGAAAAATGTGAGGTGATGTATTTTGGCAAGTCTAATTCTAGAGCGAATTATACAGTGAACGGAAGAGGCTTCGAGAAAGTTGATGGGCAGAGAGATCTGGGAGTGCAGGTGTATTGTACCCTGAAGTTTGCTGCACAGGTGGATAGAGTGGTCAAGAAGGCATATAATATGCTTGCCTTCATTGGACCATGTACTGAGTATAAGAGCTGGCAAGTCATGTTAAAATTGTACAAGACATTGGTTCGGCTGCATTTAGAATACTGTGTACAGTTCTGGTTGCCCCATTACCAAAGGATATGGACGCTTTGGAGACAGTGCGGAGAAGGTTTACGAGGATGTTGCCTGGTATGGAAGGTGCTATTTATGAAAAGAGATTGAGTAGGATAGGTTTGTTTTCATTAGGAAAAAGGAGATTGAGGGGTGACCTGATTGAGGTTTTCAAATTCATAAAGGGTATAGACAGGTTAGATAGTGATAAGTTTTTTTCCCAGGATGAAGGATCCAATAACAAGAGGTCACACTTTCAAGGTGAGAGGTGAAAAGTTTAAGAGGGATACACACGACAAGTAGTTTACGCAGAGGGTGATGGGTGTCTGGAACACGTTGCCAGAAGAGGTGTTAGAGGTAAGCATGGTAGATTCATTTAAGATGCATCTGGACAAATGCATGAGTAGGTGGGGAGCAGAGGGATACAGATGTTTAGGAATTGGGTGACAGGTTTAGACAGTGGACTTGGATCAGCTCAGGCTTGGAGGGCCGAAGGAGCTGTTCCTGAGCTGTAAATTTCCTTTGTTTTTTGTTTGTTCTTTGGGTGGCCATGTTATAATCACTCCTGGTCAGAGTATAAGTGTCAGATTAAATCATTGATGGAAAAGTGAGTCACAGGTGGAGAGTTTTGGTAGGCGGTGAGATGTGAAGATATATTAAAAAATCAGATCCATCAGTGAGTTTGCACCTCAGTAAATGTATGTTTTTCCCCATTGGTGAGCAATGATCAGGTTCAACTGATTCAAATTACAGTCCAGAGGCATGTGAGAAAAGTTCAAAATGATACATCCATGTAGGACTGAGGGATAGCCGTCTTTTAGATTAACCTTAAAACTCAGGCTGTATCTCATCTCTCAGCTGGGCAGAAAAGATCCATGACATTCTGTGGCCAATTTCCAGTACCCTTACATTTACTGTCACACACATAACTAGCTTTGTTGTGGAACTGGGCAGGATAAGCACAAATCCCTAGAACAGAAGCAATGACACCACATCTATATGTGGACCACTAAGTAAATATCATGCTAGATCATTCTTCAGAAGATATGCAATGGATTTAATTTTGGGACCTTTATGTTCTCTGCCTTATATTCCAGTAGATTTTTATTGATACTTATGCAATGCTGAAAATGTTTACCTGGGCCAAACTCTCTAAGTCTCTTTCTTTAGGAACTCTTCAAAATGGGGATTCTGACAGCAAAGTAAATAGAAAAGGGTCCAAAAGGGTGAAAGAACCCTTCCTTCCTCATTCAAATGCCCATAGTCTGTCATTTATCCCACTGCCCTCAGGATAGAGACAAAAATGTCAGGGACATATAAAAAGGGCTAAGTTCCAGAACCATGAATTTTCATGAAGACAGACCACCTCTCCTTTATATAAATGGCTCCAGAGTCCAACTTCTTAAAGCTTCATCTTTAAGAGTGGGGTGGCACAGTGGCTCAGTGGTGAGCACTGCTGCCTCACAGCACCAGGGTCCCAGGTTTGATTCCAGCCTTGGACAACTATCTGTGTGGAGTTTGCACATTCTCCCTGTGTCTGTGTAGGTTTCCTCTGGGTGCTCTGGTTTCCTCCCATAGTCCAAAGATGTGCAAGTTAGGTGAATTGCCCATAGTGCTAGGTGCATTGTCAGAGGGATAATGGGTTGGGGTGGGTTACTCTTTGGAGCGTCGGTGTGGACTTGTTGGGCTGAAGTGCCTGTTTCTGCACTGTAGGGAATTTAATCTAATCCAAAAGAGTGGATTGTATTTTTTTTTGTCATGAGTGAGGATTGGGATGGGGGGAATGGTAGTGGGACCTATATTACGTATCTATGCTTCATGGAAGCTTCTGCATAGAAATTAATTGTCAGCTCCAAATAATGTCAAACTGTTTTAAGTGGGGCTAAGCATTCCAGTGCTTGCTTTTATAAAAGTTAAAGTAAGTTGAGTAGAGTGATTTTTAAAAAATAATTAGTTTTTTTTTAAATAGTGAATTCTTAAATAGATACTTAAAATAAGTTATCTCAACATTGTCTTGATGTCTTCCCATTGTGGGTGTTGAGCAAGTTGGCATTATAGCTGTGAGAGCAAATGGTGGTTTGTGGAGGACATGCATCAATATTATGTTAACACAGAAGATTAAAAAAGCCATGGTGGTGGGTGAAGGGAACAATGTGATATCACTGTCATGATGGGACATAGGGAATATGAGGGTTTGAGAGCTCAGAGCTGACTTTGGTTATTTTTATAAATATATATCTGACTGAGGTGGGCATTTCACCCATCCTCCTTTCCCCGCAGATTCTGCATCCATTTTGGGGCTGTCAAGCACAACTTCCATAAATTCCCACTCCTGCATAACAGAATGAAAATCCCAACATCCCTAGGTATGTATCCCCTGGTCAGGTTTGATAAACTGGGAATTGTCCTGAATCTGCACTCCAGACTTGGGAGTGATAATGCAGACCCCAATGTCATTGTCACTTCTGAATTCAATATATGTTATTGGATATCATGAAATTGGCCCTCATAAGTTTTAGAAACAGAAAATCCAAGAAGTTATTTATAGACCAACCTATCAATTCACCTTTCCCCAGTGTATTTTTCAATTCCATCTCACTCTAAATAAACATCTTTAATTGCCTATGAACTCATTCATACTTCCTACTTTGATAGTCTTACCCTATTGGTTGACTTTGAAATGACTTCAATGGGATAAACAGGTAGAATTTGTTTCCTTCTGCACGGGAACCAAAACCTTCCCCATCTCAAAAGCTAATTTTTATTCTTCAGTTATGTTATCCTTTTCATGAAAACGTTCCACCTGAATTCCCTTATTGTGACTTCCTAATGTTTAACCTCCATTGTCACCATAAAGACAGTTATATAAATGAACTAGCTGTCATATCTTGCCATTATCTTCAAAACATCATTTCAAACATTTGACATCCCTTCTTTTCTGAGGAAAATGAGTACTATTTTCACAGAAACGTCTTTGTTGGTGACCCCTCCACTTTATGACAGGCAATAATAAGCTCCCTGAAATTGCACAATGGAACCGGAGGTAGCAGTTATAAATGAGGTCCAGTCAAGTTTTCATAGTGAAATAACGTAACCTCCTTTAGTTTATACATTTTTTCTCTGCTTTGCGCATATTCAGTAGCTTTTGCAGAAATCAGGCTTGTTATAAAATTAATTTGATGTAGCTTGCATGTTTATTCCTTAAATGGATAAAAAGGATTTGCAAACGAAAGTGTTCAATAGCTATTACATTTAACATTTATCCAGTTAGCAATGATTAAGGCTACACAAATGAGGGCACTCCAATAGGGTAGATAGCCAATTTAATTTTAACCGGCAGTGCACACATTTTTCTTGTCAAATGGACCTTGTGAATATGAGTAATAGTTATTATTTCAAACATATGATTAGATCCTGTATTTTCTTTGCAGTGTCATCTAAAATTGAATTGAAAAATTAGACGCTCAAATGTTTGAACCTGTTCCTCGCATAGTATACTTGCCTTACTGATAGTTCTTATTTAAGGTATTCTCTAAATGAGTCGTGCGCACATTGGATACGTACTTTAATCGGAAGTTGTATACCTAATTTTTCTGCAAAACGTAAGTAAATGCATCCAAAAAATCCTTGATTCAAACACACATTCAATAACAGAAATTCCAGCATCAGTGGGATGCAGCAGTTACAGTTGGATAGTATAAATGATTTTGATGGATTTCCAATAGGTTTACAGGTATTTCTCCAGTATTACCACAGCTGCATTTCAGAGACACCTCGCTTAATAGAAGATAGCTTAATAGAAATTGTGGGGCCAATGGGAAAAGTGGGGTTGGGACAGACCAGCAAAAAATATCACTGACCATCGCTAAAAAAAACCACCCAAACGTGTAAAGCAATGTCTAGCACAGCTTGAATAAAGGTCGAAATCATATTTATTAATGAACCAAAAGTAAACTTAACACATTACATTGAAAAAATACTATTAATGTAAGATGGATAAGGTATTTTTTTATGGTGAGAAAGGTTGTCCCAGATCACTTTTTTGTTTGATTTTCTGTTCAAGCATTTAGAAACCTATACTCCTCAAGTTCCTTTGGCCGTGGCCTTGTAAATTTGCTGACACTCAGATTTGTTCTACAACATAGCTTGCTTTAATCTTTTCAGCATTGTCTCTAATGGTGTGTAAGGTAGGCTCCCTCATTCCTGTAAAGCAAGCTATATCACATGTTGTCTCCTTACGTTCAAGCTTATCTTCCAGTGTTAGCCCGTCTTTTGCACTCAAAGCTTGCAATTTTATCACCAGGACGCTTCTTGCTGACATTCTTGTCATTATGCCCCCCTATTTTTGCAAAACAATCTGGGAGTAGATTGTGTGATAAGGACAAATTAGAAAGGCAAATGGAAGGTATAACAGTCATACAGTCCAGCAGGAACTATACTGAGCTTATGCAGAGGGAGAGTAATGAACATACATTAGTTTAATTTTTGAGATGAAGCTCCTCAATGTACAGTGCTGTAGCTTTCATGTGCTCTGATGCAGTTGACATTGGCGCATGTGCAGAATAGCACAGAGATTTTGGTGCAGACATTGGCACATAGGTGGAATGAAGCATGCAAAATGATCGCTGCTAGAATTGTGTTATTGCGAACAGAAGTAAGCATTCTCGAAAATACCATTCCTTAATTCTTCAGCAACGTTACAGCCAAATCATGCTGCTGAAACAGACTTTACACAAGAAATGCCTATACTTTGACTGCATTTGTGTTATGTGAATTTTTTCTTTGGGAGGTTAAAATAATTAAGAAAAAGTCAAAGGACAACAGCCAATCATAGAAAATTTAAAAAAGCAAATGTGCATGATGCCAGAATTGCAGAGAAAGATCATGGCAAGGTAAGGATTTTTGTTAAAATAAATCAAGTCAAGCAACCGCTAGGTTGCACAGATTCACTAACAACAATAAAAGACCAGGTCATTTATTTTGATTAGTCTTTGCAAACACTGAGCACTACACATGAGAGCACGTTTTCTCATAATGAGACTCAAGATAACATTGTCTATCAAGTTTTGTCCAATATCTCAGAGCTTTGTCATCAGTAATACAATATACATCTCCCCTTTAGCATGATGAAGGCACAAGACAGTCTGCATTCAATTAATCACCTGGATATTTTAGATGTGCAGGGGCATTGTCAGGAATCAGAATTATTTCTAACAAGTTTTTCCCTCAAATTCTAATGAGAGGTGTGTGTGTGTGTATGCATGTGTGTGTGTGCGCGTGCTTGTGTATGTGTGAGCGTGCGTCTGTGTGTGTGTGTGTGTGTGTGTCTGTGTGTGTATTTAGCTGAGGTAAGAAGGTGTCAGCAGAGAACACACTCCTTTTAACTCTTTAATTATTCTGATTGCTAATGGCATTGGGTTGCATATTTACTCCTGAACTAAATAATACACTTCTGTAAGTTGGCATTTCTGGAAAGAACTACTGCTGATCATTTTTTCTGGCTAAATGAACCTCAAATCAGATTTCTTTTTCTACAGACCTTTGTAGATTGGGAAACATATTCATCCACTTCTGACATGTCACAAGAGGGGGGGAGAAAAAGACATAGTTAACAAATATCTCTTGGGACCTTTATGTAATTATGTGAAAATTATGTTTCCATTATCATCGTATAAGAGAGATGTTTCTCATACATTCTTGAAGACAGGTTTCAATAGAGATGTTAAGAATTTTAGTTGTTTGCATATTGTCCAATATATTGTAGTTCTTAAGTTTAAATCAAGCCTAATGGCAAAGTGGGCAGCATGGTGGCTCAGTAATTAGCACTGCTGCCTCACAGCGTCAGGGACCTGGGTTCAATTCCTGCCTCAGGCAACTGTCTGTGTGGAGTTTGCACATTGTTCCTGTGTTTGTGTGGGTTTCCTATGGGTGCTCTGGTTTCCTCTCCTAATCTAAAAAATGTGCAGGTGAAGTGTCTGTGCTAAAATGCCCATAGTGTTAGGTGCATTAGTCATGGGTAAATGTAAGGTGGGGGAGTCGGTCTGGGTGGGTAGTTTTTTGGAGGGTCGGTATGGACTTGTTGGGCTGAAGGGCCTGATTCCATACTGTAGGGTATCTAATCTAACCTAAAGCTTGACCCATTGTCACAAACAGAAAGTGTATTACTACCTAAAATAGTAAAGTATTACCAATACAATTACATTTGAAATCTGATTAACCTGAAAATAAATCCCAAATTGAAGTTAAGTTATTTTCACTCAGGCCCAGAAATTGGGATTCGCCTTTTATATGAATATGAATAACTTGGACGCGAGCATTCCCAGTCATTCAGCCATGGATCTCATTCTCAAAAGTGAAAATGTTGCAAGACAATGTCAAGAAAATAACTGGTAGAAAACTATGGCTTGCCACTGCTAAAAAGCAGAGGATGTGACAGGGGAAATCAGTATGTATTTGGGTCAGCCAACAATGACCTATAGGATTGAGCCTTGGTTTGAGGACATTGAAGCCAGAGACAATTCGGGCTTGTAACTTGAGTTTCTGGATTTGGGAGGAAAAAGTGAGGATTGTAGATGCTGGAGATCAGGGTCAATAAGTGTGGTGCTGGAAAAGCACAGCAGGTTAAGCAGCATCCAAGGAACAAGAGAAACGTCAGGTGCTGCCTGTCCGGCTGTGCTTTTCCAGTGTCACAATTTTGCCAGATTTGAGTCCCAGGAAAGTCAGATTTCTGGACTACAATGTCAAGGACTGCAGGCAAAGTAGGAAACACTTATTAGCCTGGACCCAGCAGTGCTGGTGATCAGAAGAATGGTTTAATTTATGGTCAGGATGAATATTTCCACTGGTGCTGGCTCCATTTTCTCTGAAAGTAACTTCACTTTTTCTCAGGTGTACTTTAAATGACTTCCCTGAGTACTTGGGTGCGCTAGGGGAAGACAGTCTTCCAGTGTTACTCTGAAACAAGTTTTGTGTCCCTTATTTGCATATGTGTGTGCCAGGCATTTGTTAACATCTCCTCTTCCTTGTTCTTGACCAGATAGCATGCTCCATGTTTCTGGTCAGTTCCTGTTGCCTGTCCATCCTTCTGAGTGGCACATTTGACTGGATAGCACCTGAATATTGGGTGTAGTACAAAGGTTAGGTTTCTGTAACTACCAGTCGTGGAAGACTGTCCAGATTATTGTGCTCTTTTGATTCTGTCTTTCTTGTGCTTGTCCAATTTTTACCATTCTACAATTCGTGACTGTGCTTTCAGTTCTATTGAGCTTAGTTTTTTGGAATTACTTTCTTAAAATACTTCGCCAATCTATCATGCTGTGTTCCTTTGAGATGCCTTTTTATTAACAAACCTATCCCCTTCACCAAACATTTTGGTCATCTGTCCTTATATCTCTGTATGACTTGGTACCAAATGTAGTCTGATAACATGCTTTTGAAATGGATTGGAAGGCTTCTTTCTAAAATAAAAGTGCTATTTAAATGTAAGTACTGTTCAGGCAAAAGTCACCTGGAATGTATTCAGTGTCACATTTGCTTAGCTAATTCTAAAGCTGATCTCCCTCCCGACAGCAAGTGTACAGAATGATCCACTGGGTAAAACTAAAGGTTAATATTACTGTGACCTTTTCATGTAATAACAGAGTACAAGTTCTGACAGAGATGGACTCAAGAATCCCCATTGAGCTCATTACACTGCTTAGACTTTACTTGCTTATCAAATCAATGTTTCTGAATACTTTTGATTTTAACTGTTTAAGAAATGGGCATTCTGGCTCAGTAGTTAGCACTGCTGCCACACAGTGCCAAGGATTTGGGTTTGATTCCACTCTCGGGCGACTGTCTGCGTGAAGTTTGCATAATCTCCCCGAGTCTGCATCATTTTCTTTGGGTGCTCTGGTTTCCTCCCACAGCCCAAAGATATGCAAGTTAGGTGGATTGGCCATGGGAAATAAAGGGTTACAGGGATAGAGTAAGGGGGCTTGGGTCTGGGTGAGATGCTCTTCTGAGGGTCTGTATGGACTCAATAGGCTGAATGGCCTGCTTCTGCACTGTGTGGATTCTATGATTCTATGAAATTAGCAGTGAGAAAATACATTTCCTTTTAGGCACATACTTCTCTAAACATACCGGGTATGTTTTGAATTGTTCGTGGGATATGAATGTTGCTGTTAAGGACAGCATGTTTTGACCATTCTCAATTTTTCTTGAAACTGTGATGGTGTGTTGCCACATAAATACCAGGGAATGATAATCTCAAACAAGAGAGAGAATTTAACCAGCCCCTCTTTTCATTCCATGATTTTACCAACATCTCAATCATCTACCATAAAGCCTGCAAATTACTATTGGCCAGCAACTTAACGGGATTAGACATATGTGCACAGTGACTGCAAGGACATGTCTCCCTTGGCAGTAACTTTGAAACCTGTCACCTCCGCATCTAGATGAATACAAATATTTATATATGTTCTTCTGAGTCACATACCATCCTGAGTTGGGAATGCATTGCAATGTTGTCAGTGTGTCTGGTTCAAAATCCTGAAATGCCAACTAACAGCACTGTGTATATACCTGCACCACAGGCACTGCAAAGATTTAAGGTTTAACTCACTGCCATCTACTCAAGAACAATTAGGGGGTGTTTGTCTTGCCAGTGACAGTCATGACCCAAGAATGAATATTCTCAACTTCCTTTGTGGTAGGGATACTCTAACCAGAGCTATTAACAGCTGATGTTATATGAGCCTTGCAATGCATATGGATGATGAGCTTCATTTGTTACAGCTAGCATAAATTGAATGAGAACAAGGGTCTTCACCATCTTCTTTCCATGTTCTGCTAGTTGGTAAGGCTGTAGAATTTGATTAATCTTATTTTCTGCACATTTGAAAAAAAAAATTCATGATATGTTGGCATTATTGGATAGGCTTATTTATATTGCCTAAGCCCAATTGCTTAGAGGTCAGTTAAGTGTCAATAAAATTGCTATGGTTCTGGACTCACATGTAGGTTAGATTAGATGAGGCAGCAACTTTTCTACCCCAAAGGACATTAGTGAACGAGGTTGGTTTTCCAACATTCAGCAACAAAGCTTTACTATCAGATTTTTTATTACATTTAAATTTGCCATCTGCAGTGGGAGGATACAAACCTGGGCCTCCAGAACATTATAAAATAAACTAAAGGAATTGTGGATGCTGTAAATCAGAAACAAAAGCAGAAGTTGCTGGAAAAGCTCAGCAGGTCTGGCAGCATCTGTGGAGAAAAATCAGAGTTAACGTTTCAGATTCAGTGACTCTTCCTCAGAGCTCAGTTTTGAGGAACGGTTCTGAGGAAGGGCCACTGGACCTGAAACGTTAACTCTGATTTCTCTCCACAGATGCTGCCAGACTTGCTGAGAGTTTTGGAAAAATTTTTGTTTTTGTCCCCCCAGAACATTACTTGGGTGCTGGTTATCACTAGGCCATTGACTCCCCATATGAGGAGGCAAGACTTCTTTATTTTTCTATCTTCTTAAAAAAAAGTTATAAAAGTTGTAAAAAGAAATTAATTCTAAATCAGATGACAAACCATTTTGCTTTTTAAACAAGTTTTGAACTAATCTGTGTTACTTTTGGAACTGAATGTAGACAGATTGTTTTTACCAGATGGCTGTGTAGCTTTCTGTTGACTGTTGTGTTCCATCATCCTAATGAGGATACTCTGTGTGTTGTGATGGCAGTTAGATTTTGCCAGTAGAAACATCAATTGAGCACAATTCTTGAGTCTGGTGCATTAGACTCTTAAGCGTACATCGGGAGTTTTGTCACAGCTCTGCTTTTAGTCTCAAGACTGGTTCATGTTCCAGTTGTAGATTGCTGCAACCATTGCTGAGTGGATTGTCCTGTAGCCATTGGCAAAAACCTGGAACTGAGCTGAAGTGCAGAGCCTAATGAGGGAGCAAGTACCATGAAATGATCATCCATCTGAAATGTTACATCAGGCTCCAGCCCAAATGGGGCTGATCGCTTCAAACCAAGATATGCTAAATATTAATGTAGCAATTCTAATTCCATTGGGGAAAATATCCACAAACAGTACTATACCCAGAAAATATTCACAAAGGAAAACTAAGCAAATGTCAAAACAAATAATGTGTGTGACTTTAAAGCCAATGTGTTATTGCCTCGCACTTCTGCATAAATTGTCCAGGCAGTATTATTTTCGCATGTTGCATTTACTCATATCAAAATACTATCTGGGGTGTGTCTTGACTTTAGACAATTATTTGAAATGGGCAATATCAGTTTACCCAATTATCATTTATCTCCCCTAATTTTTCTTTGTCTTGCCTTCAATTCCCATTTTACACGATCACCAAAAGCTGAAACCAGCCCTCCCAGAAAGCAGTATAGCAGATAGATAGGAAATGAAAATTGTCTCATGTATTTTCAATGTAAATGTTTTAGAATCAGAAAAATATTTTCCATGGAATCACAAGTCACCAAGCTAATGCTTAATTAATGTTTTGTTTGATTGGTGCTTGAAGGAGACATGTAATGCATCTTGAAAAATTAAATGATTATTTAATTTTATTTGTTCATGGATGTGAGCATCATTTATGACATGATAACTGATCAGAACTCTGAAGTTCAGTGGACATTGTTACTTATAGCTTCAAAGTGTGTTTTTATAAGAACTCTGCTACCCTTCGTGGGGGCAGACATAAGAACCCAGTTAACAAATCCATGTCCACTCACTTCTTCCTGTCTCCCCACAATCCACTGTTCCTTTTGAAGTGAAATGACTGAGTCACACACTGCAAACACTCATGAGAAGATTTAGTTCCTGCATCTATCACTTTTCTAGATGTCTCTGGATTCCACACCTTGTTGTCTGTGATAGGCTGGCCTCCTGCAACCCCTCCAGTTCCATCATGCCTTCCTCCACCTGCATTATTAGAGGAATGAAGAGTCTACCTCTTGTATATTTCCACTTTCTAACTTTATACATTTTCTTCTCTAGCAATAACAGGAACCAGATATGTTACCCAGCTTTCTGGCCTTGCGGTGCTCGTCAGGCTTAACCAACTCAAGTGTCAGAAGTTGTACCACTGGGAAGTCTTCTTCAAGCAGTTAGTCATTCTTGACACTACATCACACCCATCTGATTAGCCATGGTTCTTTATTGCGTGACCACTCTACAGTTCCTTACAAGTGTACAGTAGTCCTTGGTAAAGTATGGATTGATCACCTCACCCTTGTGGCTGCCAAATTGCTGTCATGTACACAACTCACCTTGTAAGACCTCACTTGAATTTCTATGGGAACTGCACCATTTTTGTGTGATCAACCCATGTATACTTACTTTCTCCATCAGCTCCAATCTCACCTTCCCTGTGAGATTTCTTAGATGTCACCTCAAATTCACTGAGATCTTGCTGTTCCTTTACTGCTTTTATGAGCACCTCTAAAAAAGTTCTTTACTATTACAAAGATTCCAGATAAGATAGGCAGTGAATCTCCATAATAGCCAAATGATATGCAATGTTCTGGTATAAAGGGTCTCACTTTAAGTCAGTCCTCACTCAGTGAAATGGAATCAGTGTGCAGTACTATATTCAGTAGGTTTATTATTTATATCCAATGCAAAGTCAGTAAGCTAAGAACTTTCTTCCTGCCCTGTTACCCATTGCATTTTATCTGGGACACAGCATTGATCTGAGCATTATATCAGTTCATGCTGTCTAAGTCTGGTGGCTTGGCCCTAGTTAACAGGAAATAAAGATGGCCCTCCTCTCCGTCGCTACATTCACCAGCAACTCCAGTTCTCTGTCCACAAAGCAGAATGTCAACTTGCCTTTCTAGGCCATTTTCTTGGCAATAATGTTGAACCTCACAATATAAAGGGCTGCTCCTGTCTTACAGTGCCCAAAGTGTTGTGGAGCTCATGTTGAACTCTTGGGCAACCGAAGGCACATCACAAACTCTTGGGAGCAGCAAGAGCTGCCAGTTGCCTTGTGCATGATTCCACAAGTTGGGTAACAAAGTGGCCAGTGGAATAATTAATGAACTGAGGAGCAGAAAATAGCATGAGAAAATTTTCACAATAGGCCAGACAGACTTTGCAGCATGAATATCACTCAGAAAAGCAGTTAGCCAAAAATTAGAAATTTCAGTCCTCAAAATCTTTAAAATTAACAGGGGAAAATGATTTACTGGATTGTATCCTAATTTATACCAGTGTGAATGTATAAAATCTATTTTCAACTCAGTAGTGGAGTCTTATTGTTTCCAATTATATAGCACTTACCCAACAGGGTTTGTCTCTCAGGCAGGTATAAAGAGATTAGATGTAATCGCAAAGTCTTGAGCAAAGAGGTAGGTTTTCATGAACTTTTGGAGGAAGAGAGAGGTATAAATTTTGGAGGTTTAGAAAGGGATTTCCAGAGCTCAGGGCATAGACAGCTGAATATCTGCCTGTCACAGATGAAGTGATAATAGAAACAGAATAATTCGTAAACCATTTTACGATGATGGGAAATGTAGTGTTAAGTGTTAATTCAGTACTAGGGAAGAGTTCAATTGTTGTTCAGTCATGTGAAGAAAGAAACACAAAAAACATTGATTAATTCAAGGAGCTATGAGTGAATGAACAGAGCAAACACCAAATTTGGTTCCAGGTTTCTGTCACTTTGTACTGTACAGAACCCTGTGTGCTGACATGAGTGAAGTGTTGATGATGCATATTCAATGAAACATCCTACGCAACTAATAGCATTCACAGTGAATGTCACTGTACAGAGGTGTGTTGGGAAAATTCTTATACAATTCTAAAAAAAAACACTAAAAAATAATTGCTGTTGCAATTTAATGTTGCGTGGTCCCTTGAAAGGTTGTGACCACATTTGGAATTAGAAAGATGTAGTGAGCTGTTTTGAAGTCTCAAAGTCATTGGAAGAGATTAGCGACCCACATGCAGGGATGAATTTGCCAGAGGTAGGCAAGAAGTGACAGACAAGTCTATAAAGACTGAAAAGCAATGTGGAGGAGAAGGATCTGTGCTGCTGCATCAAACAATTTAGGAAGACTTTTATCTCTGTAACACCATTTATGATCTTGGGTTGTCCAAAAAGAAGTTACACTCTATTAGGTATCATTGGAGAGTGGACACTGTTGTACCATGGAAAATATCCCAGCCAGATTGTACACAACAAGCTGCCTCCAATGGTAATTTGATAGAGATTTAATCCACTGTATTAATTGTGGATGACGCCACAGTTTTGCCAGGACACTGGAGAGAGTACTGTGCTCTTCCTCAAAATCCTGTAATGAGATAATTGATGTCTGACTGAGAGAGAAGATAATGCTTGTGTTTAACATCTGAAAGAGGGCACCTTGAGAAGTACAACATAGCAAACGGTTTGTCCACAAATCTCTGGAGGGGAACTTACTCCCAAGTTTTATGACTCAAAGGCAATACCAGTTAGTCAAAGCTGATAAAGATGCACTGATAAGTCAATTGTGTCTTTCTGAGTTTGCCTTTAAGCCAACTGATTAAAGCCTTGTGAAGGGAACTCTGTTTGTCAATTAATGGTCTTTTTCATGTGCGTAATGCTGATATTTGGCAGTAGAATGGAAAAGTACTTATTTTCCCAAAGCTGCTATCTCTATCATTAGTGAGCTCAAACATTCAGTAAATTTTTTTAAAAAATAACTTAGGCAATCAATCTTAAAACTTCCATCACCTCTCATTTAAATTATAAACAAGTGAAATGCTGTCGAAGAGATCACTGTGAATTCAGAAAATGACTTTGATTCTGTATTAATACTTCAGCAGTTGTATTTTATTGATTCATGGTCAATACAGCAATTAATCCTCTATTGCAAACAAGAATTGCACATCGGACCCAAAATTAGCAGAGCAATTTTTTTTTTAATCAGGAATTAAACTTAATCACGTGATAAAAGTCTAAAGGTAAAGAATGAATGGGGGGAAGAAATGGATTGATAAACATGAGTTGCCTTGAATTCTCTGTCAAGAAAATTAAGTTCATGGAGAATGAGAAATGGATGATTTCACATGACCTTTTTACATTCTTCTAAATATGAAACTGTCGTATATTTTCATCCATGCCTTTCCTGTTTCGTTATTTGAAGTCTGGATCTAACATAATGCGCAATGATTTATGTAACAGTAAAATAAAACCAAAATATGGAAGTCTGAAATGAATACAGAGAATGCTGGAGAAACTCAGCAGCTCTGAGAGCATCTGAAGAGAGAGAGAAACAAATTTGATGCTTTGAATCTTAGATAATTTCTTTAGAAGAACCGTCATACCAATCTCAATTCTTTAATGCTATTTTTTTCTTCACGGATGTTGGCCAGACCTGCTGAGGTTCTCTAGCATTCTGTGTTTCCGTAGGAAATAGTCAAGCCCACATCTAGTTTCATACATAACCATGTCTCTAAACAATCTGACTAAACAACTCTTGTACATAAATCAACAAGTTACATAATTTTAAATGACTAAAGGTGTGTTAGGCACTCAAACACACCTTCTTAACGGTGAAACTTATATGTTGCTGACTGGATGTGTTTGTGTGGATATCCCATTTGTCTTAATTTTATCTGAGATTAATTATTTTAAAATGAAGTATAAATAAGTATATTTTCTGAAGATATGCTACATCAATCCTATTTACTGTATTTGAAAATACAATGTCAATTATGATAAATTTACAATGGATCATATATATGGCAGAGATATAGTAAAATGCAGTCAATAAAGAAAAATAAAATCCTCTTTTTATACGACCTGTTTCTATTCAAAAGGATTTACAATAGCATGGGAAGATGTTTTGAGGCTATACTCTGTTTTTCTTTTTCATTCATTTTTCACCTCAGTTTTTAGTACTTGAGCTATTGACGGATCTTTCACACCTGGTTGGCTAAACCATATACCTGTCAGTGGCATAAAAATGTGGATAAATCCAGACTTTAAGCTTGTGTTTGACTTCAAAAGGTTGAATTCTCATGTTTCACATAAAAAGCACAAACCACATCAGTGAGCCATGAAACAACAATTCTGCTGCAGACTTGGTGATATACTTGGAAGGTAAAGCTAAGTGACAGTCATCTTCCACATTGCTCCACCAGTTACTTGCATGGAAATGTGATAAGTAGGGATGCATTGAGACATTACAGTATTGCCTTCCTCCCGAACCTTTCCTTCTTTATGAGTTTCATGTCTCGGAGATGTTCTGAATTAGGGCAACCTCATCATTGCTGTTCGTACATTGATGCCAGACTTGTGGACTTCGTAACTATACAAAGACCTTGTATAACACATCATCTGTAAGATACAGAGTTGTAGAAGCAAAACATATCCAATCTTTTACACAACTCTTTTCAGTCAACTTGTAGTTTAAATGATGCATCTGCATTGGGTTTACATCTACTGTATCAGTCTGAATGTAGTATGTGGAAAATAATTTTAATCCACAAATTCAGTATTTTTCCAAATATTTGTTATACTTTTCCTGAAAATTCAACATTGGATCACAATCAGGTTTGTCAACTTATTGATATTCTTGTTGCAAGTTTAAATAAAAGATAATAATGTAATGGAAAGTATAATTTATAAATATATAGTAACATGATTTCCATTTCCAAAATGTAGCTATTTGATAGCTATTCCTTTCAGATATTTTAGTGAGAAAAAAAATCTATACATTGGCTTGAATTGGATGTTATGCATATTCATTGACTATGTAATTAAGTTTGTAAATAACTTTAATATAAAATATCATCTATCAATCCAATAGTAAAGAAGGAAATGTGCTATTAATGATTTGTGTGGTCTGAGCTTAGATTTAATGTTTGATTAATATTTGGTGAAATGTACTTATTGCAGAAGCTAAACCTTAAAATGCCAATGATAAGCTATAATATAATTGATTTTATGGACTCATCATAATACTTAAAATTCTCATATCTCTGGAGAAATGAGGCAGCAGAGACTACAAAGCTGTGGTCAGTGTAAAATCATTTTTAACATTACATTCTTATCTGACGCAAGGTTATTTTCTTCAAAGGTCAATATTAACACTTTAAGGTTCTGGTAAATTCAGTTAGTGTTAAAGATTAATACTGTTGTTTTAAACTTCCCTATCTTAAGAGAAATTACGTAGCTCAAACTGTGTTTTATGTGATGTGATGCCATTCAATTGATTTTTAAATTCGAAAGAAAACTTTCCTAGCCTAATTTACTATAATATTTAAACCACAAGACAGTACGTCATGCAGTTTTGTTTTATAATGAATTATATCCTGTTAGAGGTGGTGTTCCATCAAACAATTATCAAATAAATAATAATGTCTGCAATTTCAGTCATGTACTGACTAAGTATTGCTGTTTTATTATTGAATTAGTGATCCAGAAACCCAAACATAGAGATCCGTTCTCCTTATGACAACTACTGAAAGTTAAACCTATTAATAAAACTCGACTTCAAATCTTATCCCAGCAATAGTGATTATGAAACTATTGTTGATTATTGCAAAGCCTCATCTGCCTCTCTAATCTGCAGTCCTCGTATTCTGACCTATATGAGATTCCAGACTCACAATATCATTGTTAAAAATTACACAACGCCATGTTATAGTCCAACAGGTTTAATTGGAAGCACTAACTTTCAGAACGCTGCTCCTTCTTCAGTGCTGGTGATAACCTGGTGTTGTGTGATTTTTAACTTTGGCCACCCCAGTCCAGTACCAGCATCCCCAAATCATGAACATCATTGTTGACTCTTTACAATCTCTGATATTGCTGAGCAAGCCACTTAGTTGTATCAAACTGCTATGAAGTTAGAAAGCAGCTAAATTGAATACACCTCCTAGAATTAACCTAGTCATGAGGCCGGCACAGTGGGTCAGTTGTTAGCACTGCTGCCTCACAGTGTCAGGGACCTGGGTTCAAATCCAGCCTCAAGTGACTGTGTGGAGTTTGCATGTTCTCCCTGTGTCTGCGTGGGTTTCCTCTGGGTGCTCCAGTTTCCACCCACAATCCAAAACTGTGCAGGTTAAGTGAATTTGCCATGTTAAATTGCCCATAGCATTCAGGGATGTGTAGGTTAGGTGCATTAGGCAGGGGTAAATGTGGGGTAGGAAAATGGGTCTGGGTGGGTTACTGTTAGGAGGGTTGGAGTAGACTTGTTGGGCCGAAGGGCTCGTTTTCACACGGTAAGCAATGGCACATCCAGCTTTAATAACAGCTTGTGGTCCTGTGGCTAAATTGGGAAAATTGTTCCACAGTGTAGTTAGAAACAACCTGGCACATTGTGTCCACAGCTGAAAATGTGTTGCTGGAAAAGCGCAGCAGGTCAGGCAGCATCCAAGATTCTTGATGAAGAGCTTATGCCCGAAACGTCGAATTTCCTGTTCCTTGGATGCTGCCTGACCTGCTGCGCTTTTCCAGCAACACATTTTCAGCTCTGATCTCCAGCATCTGCAGACCTCATTTTCTCCTCGAACATTGTGTCCACAGCTTTTTTTCCTCATCCATACAGGAGTAAAACTCTCATACCTTTTGGACATGGTCAAGGGCTAAGGCTCCTCCACTCCCGAACTCAGAATCCCCTTACCTGCCTCACTTACAGTCACACCCTGTTGTTCCTCATCACTAACATAATTTGAATTACTCAATCTGCCTTACTTCCACTCCTATGTCTTCTGGTCTTATAGACACAATGGACCTATTGGCCTGCTTCCACACTGTAGGGACTCTATTCTATGAAATGCAGGCATAGAAACTGCCTGTTAATTACCACACAACACAGACCTTATCCTCTCTTTCCCTCAGATTATGAATCAGTACTTGTGCATCAGTACATGTTGGACACCAACTGAAAGAAACACTAAAATTACTTTACTTTGTTGTTAATGTTGAATCTGAGATCGATAAACTTTTTGTTCAGCAAAGGAATTAAGAGACATGGATCAAAGATAAATGTATAGAGTTAGGCTACAGTCTTATTGAACGGCGGACCAGGCCTGAGAAGATGATATCCTATTCCTGTTCCTAAGTTCCTACATTCCGAGGTAGGTAAGATTAACATCCATTCCCAAGTGCGGCTTGGTAGTATCACGACAACTCTCCTGCTCCTTGGAGGCTGCCTGACCTGCTGTGCTTTTCCAGCAACCACACACTTTACTCTGATCTCCAGCATCTGCAGTCCTCACTTTGTCCTAGTATCACTAGTGGCCAAGCTATCTGAATCCTGAGGGGCATAGCTACTGGACTGGGCCTTTGGTAGGTAGTTAAGGGAAGCAACAAGAGGGAAAAATCTACCTGACTTTCTACTTCACCAATCTATCAGTCAACAAAATACCAGTTTGTGGGAGAACTGGTTGGAGTGACCATCACTTGATCCACATCAAGACAAACTTACATCTTGCATATTGAGGATGTCCTTCAACAGGTGTAGCAGGATCACTGTACTAAATAGAGATTTCAAACATATCTAGCATCTTAAAACTGAGCATCTAGGAGACACTGTGGGCCATCATCAGCACCAGAATTGCATTTGGCCACACAACAAACCCCGACTCACTGACACTCAGTTTGGATTCCACCAGGGCCACTCATCTTTGACTTCACTATAGCCTTAGTCCAAACATGGATAGACGAGTGGAAATTCAGAGATGAGTTAAAAAAATGACTGCTTTTTGCATCAAAGCAACTTTTGATCAACTAAGGCATCAGGAGTTAGTAAGAGTTGGCAAAGAGAGACTCCTCACTTTCTTGGAGTCATAGCACAGATAAAAATAATTGTGGTTGTTGGTGGTCAATCATCTCAGTTCCAAAACATCACAGTATAAGCTCCTTGGTGTTGTACCTTAGGCCCAAACTTCTACAGTTGCTTCATCAAACACCTTCACTCCATCATCAGGTTGGAAATGGAGTTCAGCCCCAATAATGACACTTCATATACTTAATCAGTCTGTGTCCATTTGCAGCAAGACATGAATAATACTCAGGAATAGGCTCATAAATGCCAAATAACATTCACTATCAAACAACTGCCAAGCAATGATCATCACCAACAGGAGAGAACCTAATTGTTTCCCTCTATTATTCAATATCATTGCTATTGATAAATTTCCTTCAATAATATCCTCAGAGTTCTGTGAAACAAAAACTGAACTAGACCAGCCATCTAAATGTTGTGGCAGATCAGGGGGTGAGAATTCTAGGTGGGAAAACTAAACTCACTTCCTGTCTTATTAAATCCTATGCACTATCTACAAGGCCCGGGAGAATAGTGTGATAATAAACTCTCCATTTGCCTGGAACAATATCTTGAAACAACATTAAAGAAACTCAACACCATCCAGAACAAAGCTGCCTGCTTTGATCAACACCCAATAAACTTTTCACTCTCTCCACCTCCAACAATCACAAAACTGCAGCAATTTGTCAAAATCCCTTCTACAGTTTCCAAACTTGCAATCTCTACTACCTAGGAGAACAAGGACAGAAGGCATGTTGAACACCATCACTTTCAATTCCCTCCTTGAATCAAACAATTTCCTGACCTGGAACCAAATGTCATTTCTTCACATTTGATGGATCAAAATCCCAGAACATCCTTCCTAACAGTGTTCTACCACATCAACCGCAGAGCTTTAAGAAGGTAGTGCGTCATCATCTTCTACAGGGCAGTTAAGGATGGGCCATAAATGCCTGAATAGCCCCAATGTCCACATCCCTTGAAAAAAAAGAAAAAAATACATTATCTTGATCTTTACATCAGTCCATCAACCCGTGTGTTTTTTTAACTTGTAATCCTGATGCAGTATTAACCATGTAAATATGTGCACTCACGCAGCTGACACTGAACAAAGAGTACATTTTATTGATTAGCTTTTTGATATGTTGTTTATTAAACACAGAGAAATGAAGCAAGTGTCACAGAATGTGATCAACAGATTTGCAAATAATAGGACTGTCATTGACTTCTCAAGGATGTGGAGGTCAATTCAAGTGCTATGGCAGCATACTTGAAAATTGTGGAAATGCAACAGTATGGGTCAGAGATATGCATGCTTCAGATGTAGAAAGTGGAGGTCAACTAGAAACACAGAGGTGTGTAAATGTGAGGTTATTCATTTTGGTAGCAAAAGCAGGAAGGCTGATTAATGATTTACAATCGAGTGGGGAGCTAAAACAAGACCTGGGTATCCTTATACAGTAATCACTGAGGGTATACATATAGGTATAGCAGACTGAGAAAAAGGCAAATAGTATGTTGGCTTTCATCGCATGTGAACTTGAGTACAGAAGGAGGGATGTCTTGCTGCAATTCTAGTGGGCCTTAGTGAGACTGCAGCTGAAATATTGTATATATTCTTGGTCTCTTTATCTGAGAAAAGATGTACTGAGTATGGAGGGAATGCAACTGAGATTTACCAGACCAATTCCTGCGATGGCAGGACTGATGATATGATGAGAGATTGGATCAGTTAAGACTATCTTGACTGGAGTTTAGAAGAATGAGCAGATGATCAAACTGAAACCTATATAATTCAAAAAGGCCAAGGCAGGTTCTACGTAGGAAGAATATTCTCAATGGCAGGGAGATCAGAACCCCCAGAAGTCACAGTCAAACAATATAGGAGAGGCCATTTAGGACTGAAAGGGGGGCAAACTTTCTTCACCCAGAGATTGGTGAGCCTGTGAAGTTCTCTGCCACAGAATGTGGTTGAGGCCAAAGTATTGAATGTTTTTAAGAATATCTTAGATATAGTTCTTAACCTCTTGAAAGGGTATGAGGAGAAAGTGGGAAAAGGAGACTGAATGGGATAATCATCCATGATCCTACTGAATGGCAGAGCAGGTTCAAAGTGCCAAGTGGCCTCCTGTTCCTATTTTCATTTTTTCCCATATTATGTTTCTACTACAACACTCATCTGTCACCCAGCTTAGAAAGGCAGACAAAATAACAAAGTTGTATTCAGTCTAACTTTCAATCTTGTTAATGGGGTAAAAATAAAACTCGAAGTTCATCACATATTCAGCTATATATGGTTTCCACAAGAGTGAAATTTGATTACTGCATTGATAATGAAGGTAGGTTCAGGAATTGTGAACATCTAATAAAAGCTTAATTTGCAAAATGTGATGAATGCTTTGCATATATCATTGTGCTCAGACTCCCTGTAGCACCTCAATGGAATAAGTTAAGACATAATCTCTAGCTTCATTAAAAGGAAATTTGTGCTCCTGACTCTGATAATAGAATAATAGATGTTGAGTACCTGACTTTTGAATTGCAAGAAATATTAATGCTTGATATTGTTTTTAAAAGTCTTGTCATCATGCTTTTATATTCATTCAGAGGATATGTATGTCATTGGCTAGTCCAGCCTGTATACGAAAGAAAAGTGGAACTGAAAAGTGAAAGGTTACTATGACAAATACTTCTGTGCAATTATTTCAAAGTAATTATAATGTTTGAACTTGAACTTTTCAAAGCATATGAAAATTGTCAGTCATTCCACACCATGTGCTCCATTTAATTTGTTCCAATGGACTAAAGTAGGCTGGGGAAATATATTAAAGAGAAAAGCAGTCAATGAACATGTAAATACATTTAAGCAGATTCGTCATAACGCTTCACAAATATTTATTTCTGTCAAGAAAAGGATTTCCTGAGAAGGATGATCCCTTCATGTTTAACAAAGATGGTCAGATAGAGTCTTCAAACAAAAACTAACAGTAGGCCAAGCGGCATTATTGTCAGTATTGAGAGTGTGTTGCTGGAAAAGCACAGGAGATCAGGCAGCATCCAAGGAGCAGGGAACTCAACGTTTCGGGCTGGAGCCTTTCATCAGGAATGTGGGGCTCTGACCCGAAACGTCAATTTTCCTGCTCCTCGGATGCTGCCTGACCTTCTGTGCTTTTCCAGCAACACACTCTCAACTCTGATCTCCAGCATCTGCAGTCCTCACTGTCTCCTGGCATTATTGTTAGACTGATCCAGATACTCAGGCAATTTTCTGCAGATACGTGTTTGAATACCACCATGGCAGATTGTGGCATTTGAATTCAATTAAAAAAATCTGAAATGAAGAGTCTAATGATGACCATGAAATCATTGTCAATTGCCAGAAAAAGATGCATCAGATTCACTAATATCCTTTTGGAAGGGACAGTGTCATCCTTGCTGAAAATGTGTTGCCGGAAAAGCATAGCAGGTCAGGCAGCATCCAAGGAACAGGAAATTCGACATTTTGGGCACAAGCCCTTCATCAGGGCTTGTGCCCGAAACGTCAAATTTCCTGTTCCTTGGATGCTGCCTGACCTGCTGCGCTTTTCCAGCAACACATTTTCAGCTCTGATCTCCAGCATCTGCAGACCTCACTTTTTCCACACTGTCATCCTTACCCAGTCTAGCTTGCACGTGACTCCAGGACCTAGAGGATTGTGATTGATTTTTAACTGGTCTATGAGCAATTAAGAACATAGAACAGTACAGCACAGTACAGATCCTTCAGCCCTCGATGTTGTACCCACATTTTATCTGACTCTAAGATCAAAATAACCTACATACTCTTCATTTTACTATCATCAATGTGCCTATCCAAGAGTCATTTAAATGTCCCTGGCAATGCATTCCACACACCCACCACTCTCTACGTAAAGAACTGACCTCTGACATCTCCCCTAAATCTTCCTCCAATCACCTTAAAATTATACCAAAAGTGAGGACTGCAGGTGCTGGAAATCAGAGTATAGATTAGAGTGGTGCTGGAAAAGCACAGCCGACCAGGCAGCATCCGAGGAGCAGGAAAGTCGACGTTTTGGGCAAAAGCCCTTCATCAGGAATGGAGGCAGGGGGCCCTCCAGGGTGGAGAGACAAATAGGAGGTGGGGTGGGGCTGTATTCTGCCTCCATTCCTGATGAAGGGCTTTTGCCCAAAACGTCGACTTTCCTGCTCCTCGGATGCTGCCTGACCAACTGTGCTTTTCCAGCACCACTCTAATCTAGATTAAAATTATGCCCCCTTGTGATAGTCGTTTCTGCCCTGGGAAAATGTATCTGACTATTCACTCTATCTATACCTCTCATCATCATTTACACCTCTATCAAGTCACCTCTCATCCTTCTTCACTCAATGAGAAAAGCCCTAGCTCCCTCAAACTTTCTTCAGAAGACATGCTGTCCAGTCCAGGCAGCATCCTAGTAAATCTCCTCTTCATGCTCTCTAAAGCTTCCACATCCTTCCTATAGTGAGACCACCAGAACTGAACTCAATATTCCAAATGGCATCTAACCAGGACTCTATAGAGCTGCCGCATAACCTCACAACTCTTAAACTCAGTCCCCCTGCTAATGAAAGCCAATACATGTGTCTTTTTAACAACCCGATCAACTTGGGTGGCAACTTTGAGGGATCTATGGACATAGACCCTAAGATCCCTCTGTTCCTCCACACTGCCAAGAATCCTGCCTTTAATCCTATATTCTGTATTCAAATCTGACCTTCCAAAATGAATCACTTCACACTTTTCCAGGTTCGACTCCATCTGCCACTTATCAGTCCATTTCTGGATCCTGGCAAAGTCCCATTGCAACTTACAACAGCCCTCCATACTATCCACCACTCCACCAAACTTCATGTCATTGGCAAACTTATTAACACAACCTTCCACTTCTGTATCCAAGTCATTTATAAAAATCACAAAGAGCAGAGGTCCCTGGACAGATCCCTGTGGAACATCACTGGTCACTGAATTCCAGGCTGTATATTTTCCATCTGCTACCCCCTTCTGTCTTTGATAGACCAGTCAATTCTGTATCCAGACAGCCAAATTTATCTGTATCCCCTGCCTCCTTACTTTCTGAATGAACCTACCATGGAAAACCTTACCAAACAACTTGCTAAAATCCAGGTACACCAACTTCACTGCTCTACCTTCATCAATGTGCTTTGTCACATCCTCAAATAATTCAGTAAGGCTAGTGAGGCATGAGTTGCCCCTCCCAAAGTCATGCTGACTATCTCTAATCAAATTATAATTTTGCAAGTAATCCTTCTTGTACAGGTCCAACCTTCCCCAGATGATGTGGATCCCAATGATCCACATATCTGAAGCCCTCCATCCTATGCCAGCCATGCAGCCATGTGTTCATCTGCACTTGTTCTCTTTTCCTAGCCTCACTAGCCCCTAGCACCAGTAGCAATCCTGAGATTACTACTCTGATCATCCAGCCTTTTACCTTCCAACCTAACTACCGATATTCTCTTTGCAGTTCCACAACACAAATATATCAGTTTATACACCAAGTACTCCCCGTGTCTGCGTCTATTCCTGTTAAGCCTTCGCTCCACCTATTCACGAGGTAAGTATTTACCTTCCCAGTAGCCCTGGTCGATGCTGTCACCACTCCTGCTGCAGTCATGGGAATAAGGATGGGCAATAAATACTGGCCTAGCTAGTGAGATCCACACCTTGTGAATGATCTTTTTATGGAAAAGCTAGAGGATTAGTACCTCTTTAGCAGTAAACGGGCAACTGGCTGTGTGGAGTTTGCACATTCTCCCCGTTTCTGCATGGGTTTCCTCCGGGTGCTCCAGTTTCCTCCCACAGTCCAAAGATGTGCAGGTCAGGTGAATTGGCCATGCTAGGTGAAGAGGTAAATGTTGGGGAATGGGTCTGGGTGGGTTGCTCTTCGGAGGGTCGGTGTGGACTTGTTGAGTCGAAGGGCCTGTTTCCACACTGTAAGTAATCTAATCTAATGGCTTGCATCGAAGCGTATTAAAGCAAGTGACTATAGGGATAGTGGAAACATTTGTCAAAACATTTCACAGCTCTCTGGATTTGGAAAGAATCCAAGCAGATTGGAAAATCACCAATCTGACAGGCCTATTCAAAAAGGGAGAGAGACAGAAAACAGAAAACTAAAGGCCAGTTAGCCTAACATCTGGCATTGAGAAAATGCTGGAGTCCACTATTAAGAAAGAACATCAGAATATTTAGAAAAGCTTGATGCAATCAGAGTTGAAAAGTGTGGCACTGGAAAAGCACAACAGGTCAGGCAGCATCCGAGGAGCAGGAGAGTTGACATTTCGGACATAAGCTGTCCTGCTTCTCAGATTCTGCTTGACCAGCACCAAACATTTCGACTCTGATCTCTAGCATCTGCAGTCCTCACTTTCTCCTTGATACAATCAGAGTCAACACAGTTTTATGATAAGAACACCATTTGATAAATTTGCTATAGCCATTTCAGGATAAAACAAATAGAGTAGATGAAGGAAGAATCATATACGTACTGTATTAGGATTTCCTGAGGCATTTAAGAAGGTGCCACAAAAGAACATGCGCAAGATAGGACCACACAATGGTGGGGTAATGTGTTCACTTGAATTGAAGATCTGTTAATGCACAGAAAACAGTTTGGATTAATGGTCTTTTTTTAGATGGAAAGATACATTTAATAGAGTGCCACGAGGACCAGTCCTAGAGCCTCAATTATTTACTAGCTATAATAAGGATTTGGAAAAGAGGACAGAAATTGTTATATCCAAATTTGTTGATGATACAGAAACAGGTGGGAGGGCGTGTTGTGGTGAGGACATGAGGAATCCGCATGGGGATATGTATAGGCTGAGTGAAGATGCAAAAACTAAACTTGACAGATGGACTCTAATTTTGGAAATGTAAGGTGATGCACTCTGGTAGGAAGATATACTTTTTTGCATGTCAACAATTATTTGCAGATTATACCTACATAATAGTAATCATAACAGAAATCACTGCAGATGCTCCTAACATGATTTTCACTGCGCTTTGTTCTCATTACATTAAAAAAATTGAAATCAACAAAAAATATGACATTGCTAATGTTTTATTTTCATAAACCTTAAATTCCTATTTTTGATCTGCTGTTTAACATCAATTGCTGTCATTTTTTTCCCTTGTGAAATATTATGCTACTGTAAGGTGTGCTAATTAGTTGCTTGGCTGAAGTTGCAGAAATGTAAAGTGAAGCATTGGCAAGCCAGTTTGCACATGTAAAGAATGTAAATGAGGCATCGTTAGTCTACTAATTCAGAAATTAAAACAAAAAATACAAGAACATTGATTATCATTGATTGCAATGGTGGTAAACTATTGGTCCAGTACTTCCAGAAGTGCTGAAAAGTATTTCAGTGCTGTAACCCATAGGGTGAGTGATCATTACATTGCATACTTTTGTTGACTGAGAAATAATCACCCCACTAAGTTATGGTCAGTTGCATCAAAACTTCCTTCCTTCTTTACCCTTATATTATTTGAAGTCTAATCAATCTTGTATAGTTAAGATCATATATTACAATGGTCCCGTTCATTCTGAAATATTCTATAATATGCCTGCATATCTCTTTCTTTATCTCCTTTCTGTTATTTAATGGTCTATATTACCTCTGAATAGCATAACATTTCCTTTCTTTCTCCTGAGGTCTAATTGCACTATGCCATGCTGTCATGGGACATCCTGTTGCCATGATGAAATCTTCAACTAACACTGTCACTCTTCTATTTCTGCTGTTTTATTGGTCTTAAGTCATTAGAGTCTATTGTTACCCTCAATAAGGCTACATCCCCAACACATGTAAATACTAAACATTTCTGTATCAGATTATGACTGATATTTAATGGAGGTAATACAGTCTCTGCCTGTTTGTTTCCAATTTCTACCTACCACTTTCACAAGATCTGAGGGCTATTGCCTGAAATGTCGATTTTCCTGCTCCTTGGATGCTACCTGACCTGCTGCACTTTTCCTGCAATACTATAATCTTGATTCTGATTTCCAGCATCTGTAGTAACTCACTTTCACCTTTCACAAGACCAGTCTCAGACTTTACCTGTGGTCAAGCATCCAAAAGTTGGGCATTCTAAATTGATCCACAGCCGGAGAAATCTGGCCTGACAGAAAATTGGCCAACCCTACATCGAAGAGGAAGGAGATTCCAACAGAGCAGCTCAAATATTTGGATTGTTTGTGTAATATCGTTTGTCAGATGGCTAGACCGAGGTAAGGAGTAAATATGTGGGAATTTTGGAAATCTTTTTTAAGAAGGAATGCTTTGTTAATAAAATCAAGTTGAACCACAAATCAAATTCTGTATCTCTCTATCTGCCTCACCTAAAAGTCACTTGGGTTTTTAATATACAAACTGGTCAAAGTGTCCAAAGCATAAAAAATCTTCCTTGACATCACTTGCCATCACTGGGGGAAGACAATGAGCAAATATCCAATCCAAGCCCACTGAATCCTATACCTATCTTGACTATATTCCCTCAATCTCTGGTTCCTTTAGGACTCTATTCCATTTTGCTTGTGTGCCTGTTGAATTGATCCTGATGATGATACCTTCCTCACCAGAATGTCGAATACGTCTTCCTGTTTTTCCTCAGCTGAGGATTTCCATCCTCAATAATGACAAGTCCATTTCCCATGTGTCAGCTTCCTAGCAGGACCATGCTAGCTTTTCCTTTTTCCTCCTATCATACCTTATGAGCTTAATTTTTCAAAGAGTCTTTCTGCCACAATTTCTGCCACTTCCAGCACAAGCCAGCCACCAAACAGATATCCCCTTGCCTCCACGTTCAGTATTTTAAACAAATCATTTCCTTCAGGTGCACATTGGTCGACTCATCAGTCATCAATAATATTTTATTCCCATCCTGTGGTACCTTCCCACACAATCACAGAAAATGCAACATTTACCATTGCAGCAGGAGTAGGTCACTTGGTCATTTGAGTCTGTTCCCAGCTGATCATCCAAACCAGCACCTTGTCCCACTTTCTCCCCGTACCCTTTGTTTCCTATAAATCTTTGAATTCCACAGGTTGTGACCAGAGGAAATCTGTATTCATTTTTATTAATCATTATCTTTTCACATGCCTATCAAGTTTTTATTGCTAGTGTGTTCCTTGCAAGCTTACTTTATTTTCCCTTTCTTAATTAGTCTCTTTGTTTCCCTTTGCTGGAATCTAAAATGTTCCCAATTCTCAGCTCTATGTTGCTTACTTTGATAAAGTGTATCCTCTTCCTTGGATTTAATAATATCCTTAATTTCCCTTGTTAGTCATGATTTGACCATGTTTAGCATTTTAATTTCATGTCAGACCGGAATGTATAACTTTTGTCAATTGTCCATGCACATTTTAAATGTTTGCCATTGCTTATCTATTGCCATCTCTTTCAGTAGCAATGTTCAATTTACCATAGTCAGTCATGCCTCATACTATTGTCATTTCCTATATTTAAATTCAGGGTCCCATTCTTAGAAATGACTACATCACTCTGCACCTTAATGAAGAATTCTAATCCATTGTGTTCACACTTCTATAGGAGACGTACTCAACCTGATAGTCAATTTTTTTCCTTCCTCATGAAAAAATACCCAATAAGATGTGATCTTTTCTCTAGTCGATTCCTTAAAATATTGACGTATAAGACTGACACATATACACTCCAAGAATGCCTCCTCTATGGTATTATTGTGGATTTTCAGATTGTAGTCACTCATAATTACAGTCATAACTTTATTGCTTGCATTTCTAATTATCTTTATAATGCCTTCCCCAATTTTACTTTTACAGTTTGGAGTCTATATATAGACTCATATCCTGCCTCTTGGTGTTTATATGCTCAACCCATACAGATTCTACTTCACCAGAGCTAATATCCTTCTGCATTAATTTCCATTTTAATCAGCATGGTTACACCACTTCCTTTTCCTTTTTGTATGCTCTTTTTACAAACTGAAAACCTCTGGATTTTCAGTTCTCATTCCTTGTCACCCTGCAGCCACGTCTCTGAATTCCCCACTATATCATGACCATTTAGATGTATTTATGAGACTAATTCAACCATTTTATTGTGAATGCTCCTTGCATTAAAATACAAGGCCTGAATGATTCAACAAGAGACTATATCTTCCTAGGGAACAACTCCCTCACCTGAACCTATTGAGGAACAATGTGTGAAATGTCAGGAACTCAATAAAGATGTCTTCACTGAAACCTTTCAACCTTATACACCATTACCAGTGGCTATGAAGGTGATCACCATGATGATGAACCCTTTATGTTTTTGCTTCCTTCAGAGCTAGAGCTAGAGATATCAGCACATGTTGCAGTTTGCCACTCTTAATGACATAAGGTACTCTAGGACACTCTGTTCAATGCTATATTTCATTGTCTTGTGTAACATAAGCAAACGGAGCAAGCATGCATATTTGTCAGCAGTATGTAGATCTCAATGATACAGATAGCTACAAACTGCATGAGCATCTCTTAATGAACACCACATCGCATCTTTCACATACTCAAACTCAAATAAATTTCACCGTCTCATTGCTTACTTTAATGGCTTTGTCATTGGGGCATCCACCCTCCAAAAGGCTAGGGGCTACCCCTCCACAGCTATTTTCAGAAGCCTCAATGTAATATATCAGTTAAGTCTTGCATTGGAGCTATCATTTCTTTAATGAGAAAGATCCCACCTCAAACACTATTGGACAGACATAGATCCTTAGTCCTAGCAAGACCTCTGGAAACAATGACTCTGCCTGGGGTTGCAAGAGTTTTCAGGTCAGTATCCATTAAGAAGTTCAAAGTGTGAGGTTGAGGGCTCGGTGGGGCCAATCAGGTTTGGCCTCAGGAGTTATGATGTTGAAACCCTTGTTTATGTGTGCAGCCAATGATCAACACAATTCACCTTGGCTGCTTGCAGCAATCCTCCAAACAACAGGCAGCATGAATGTGGCTTTCTGCCTCTATTTCAAATTATAGTGGTGGGATTGTAATCCTCATGGCCATTTTTAGGAGCTGCCAAATTTAACCTCTAACATCTTCAGAAACCAGGAAAAAGTTGAATGTCACTTGGTGTTTTGAATGTAATGTTGATCATGTATGATGACTGGTCAACATGGTGGCTCAGTGATTTGCACTGCTCCCTCAAAATGCTGGAGGCATGGTTTCAGATTCATGCTTGGATTACTGTCTGTGTGGAGTTTGTATATTCACCCCATGTCTGTATGAATTCCTCCCACGGTCTAAAGATGTGCAGCTTAGATGGATTGGCCATATTAAGTCACCTTGTAGTGTCCAGGAATGCACAGGCTAGATAAGTTATCTATGGGTATGGGGTAGAATGCTCTTCAGAGGGTTGGTGCAGACTCGATGGGCCAAATGGCCTCTTTTCATACTGTAGGGATTCTATGATGTAAATAAAGAACAACATTTCAGAAATCACATCAAGAACTGTTATAGTGATGTGCCACTGTTGTGCATTAGAGGAACTGTTTTGGATAATTTATCAAAAACTACATCGTCAACTGAACAGTCCATCAACTTTGTTTTCATAAATAGTTGCATCCTATCTGTATATTATCTACATTCTGTGCATTACTTACAACACAACTGCTGGGTGCAATTGCTGGGTGCTAATTGCAAAAATGATTTTGCTGCATCTCAGCATAGTATGGTTGAGAAATTGAGACTTCCGTATGTCAAAAAGCGAAAAAAGCAGTCCGTGGCTAGGCAGTAGTGAAATGAATTGTAATCACAAGGCAGTCAGGCAGGAAGGAGAGTTGGCAAAGAAACAGGTGGGGGAGTGACAGTTTGAAAAATGGAGAAGAGATCAAGGTTGATGAAAGGTAATTTCTTTGTGTCATTTTGACAGTGAGGAGTAGTTTAAGGCAAATAAAATAACCATTTTTTTAAAAATGCAGCTTTTCACAGTTCTGCGCTGAGCAAAGTTGTTCCATAATTCAAAATCCTGAGTGACAAAAGGAGATGCTAAAAGCCAATGATAATATGTAGGAACAGTACTTGCAATGTTGGTTCGAAAATAAGCCAAAGCATTGTCAATACTGTTAGGTGTGGACATATGGTATAATTAGTCTTATGATTTCTCTTATGATTTAAAGTATGTTGTATCATTGGAGCTAGTTTTTCTTCCTGAAGTTAGCTTTTGCAAAAACAGGTGTGTAAACTTAAATGCAAGACTAACAGGGAGTAGAGTTCTTTCCTTAGAATTACTTATGAATGCCTATCAAAGCACAGTATTAATTTCAGCAGAAACGGCTCCTGAAAACCACATGACTTCTCTTGAGGATTCAACTGGATGCAAGGATAACTAATCAGATTATGTTATTTAAACAGCCAATTGCAAAGTGTCATCAAATAATTCAGTACTGCCCATTGAATCTGCAAAAAGTGTGTAATGCTGAATAGGGGACAAGAGGGTCATCACAAAGAATTCTGGCAGAAGTTTTGTTTTTGTGAAAAACATGCTTCATCCAAGTTGACATCTGCAGCCATTTAATTTGATTGTGATAGAAACTAGTTGAGGGGGGTCTTGTGGCACAGTGGTAGAGACCTATGTCTGAAGCAGGATGCCTGGGTTCAAGTCTTAGCTCCTCTGCCGGTGTTTAATTACAGCTCTTAACAGTTTGGTTAGGAAAATATCTATAAATCAACACTCCTTTATAAGCAGTTACCCAATAAGAATAAAATATAGCTGACAGTGTTTATTTAGAGAAGAATATTGAGCACCACGTTGGTGATAGAGACATCTAAAATGTCAACTTAACAAGGAGACAGGGAGAGGCATCTGAGACAAGCTAACTAAAGGACTGCTTAATATATCAGCCTACCAAGAGCCACAACCTTCATTACCAAAAAAGAATGATTCAAAGAATCCTTTGTCCTCTCTCTGTCTCTCTGTCTCTCTCTGTCTCTCTCTCTCTCTCTGTCAATATCACTCCCTACCTAAATTTTCATACTTCATCCCTGTACAAACTATGTTCCTGTCACTAAACTCCATTTTCTTTTCCCAAATGTTCTTAAATGCAAAATGACCTCTCAATCCATGCCCATCTGTTCTCACGCTCTTTGTTTGAGTCATCCCCATCATCTGTATCACAGTATTGGACCAGTCATTTTCAAAGTCCCAACTTGCGTCCCTATATTTTAAAGTCATCCATCCTTTTCCTTATTAAACATGTTTGTCCAAACCATCCTCTTCCAACACGTCTCATCCATTATTCCAACAGAAAGGAACTACAATCACTTTGGTCTATTCATAGCTATCATTTGGATCCAACAAATCATCAGCAAGAGATTCTCTTCTCACATTCCCAGTTTCAGCTCGAGAGAAACCCCACTTTCCTTTTACTGGTTTCTTATTTACATCCAGCTCCTCAGTGACATTGTCAAGTAATTCTTTAAAAACCATATGTATTCTGATAGTATTCAGCTTCACTTCATCATTATACCCTCTTGAATCCTCTTTATTTATCACACTGCTTGTCCCAAATCCAGCACTAGATGAGGAGAAATTCTGTTTATCTAAATATTCAGAAGACTGGAGCATTTCTTTCTCAGTACCCATTGAAAAATGTCATTCCCTCGCTCCAGCTCCATTCCCCTACTTTAGGTTAGATTACTTACAGTGTGGAAACAGGCCCTTCAGGGCAACAAGTTCAAACTAACCCTCCGAAGAGCAACACACACACACACCTATTCCCGTACATTTACCCCTTCACCTAACACTATGGACAATTTAGCACAGCCAATTCACCTAGCCTGCACATGATTGAGGGAGGAAACCCGCACAGACAGTTGCCTAAGGTGGGAATTGAACCCAGGACTCTGGCGCTGTGAGGCAGCAGTGCTAACCACTGTGCCACCGTGACACCCCACTCCCTGAGGTTGAATCGGTTTATTCACAATCGTGAGTTGGATTTTTTCCTGTGATGAACATCTGAAAATCTCTACACATAATACGAAGATCATTGATTTCCATCTTTGTAACATTACTTTATCTTGCTCCTACCTCAACATATTTTCAGTTCAAAACCCCTTCTATAACTTTGTTATCTCTTGATTTATCCATTTCTGGCCATTTCCATTCCTTTCCATCTTTCTACATTATGTCTGAGCTTATCCAAGATACTGCTGCCAATGTTTAAACTCACATTAAGTTCCATTCACCCATCACCTCATTGCCTTAAATTGTTCACAGTCAGTAGCACTTGAAAAAATGTTCATCCTTCATTTCAAAACCCTAAACCAGCTCAAACCTTTCCATCTCTGTAAGATCGTTCAGCTCGTTACCACAGGAAGTGATTGAAGTGAATAGTATTGATCCATTTAATTGGAAGTGAGGAAAATCATATTGGGGAGGACAGAATGAAATTTTTCAATGGTGGATTTAGATAAGAAAGCATGGGAGAAGTTTAGAGGCTAACATGATTTGCTGGTTACATGTTCTATTTCTGTTTCAGGATACAATCTTTGCTTTTAATCCCTACAATGCTACAGCATTTTAGGAACAACATGGTGGCTCAGTGGTTAGCACTGCCTCACAAAGGTTCAGTTCCAACTTTGGGCCACTGTCTGTGTGGAATTTGCACAATCTCCTGTATCTGCATGGATTTCCTGCAGGTGCTCTGATTTCCCCTACAGTCCAAAGATGTGCAGGTCAAGTGAATCGGCCATGCTAAATTGCCCATTATGTTAAGGAAATGGGTCTATGTGGGTTACTCTTCAAAGGGTTGGTGTGGATTTGTTGAGTCAAAGGGCCTGTTTCCACACTGTAGGGAAATCTAATTTAAACCTGCCTCAATCTCTGAACTGCTTCAATTCTGGCCTGTTGCACAACTTTAATTTTAATAAGGGCATCATTGCCAGTTGTATATTTAACTGCCTAGGCCCTAGGCATGGGCCTAAACTTTCTATCTTTCTTTCATCTTTTAAGATACTCATTAAGACCTATACTTCCATAGAACTTTTGTTCATCTGTCCCAGTTGCAGTGGTTAACTAATAACACTCCAATGAAGTGCTTTGAAATGTTTAACAGTATCAAACACACCATAAAAATGCAAGATGTTGCATTATAGAAAGTTCCTGCTTTATATTGAGACATTTAAAGTTGTCTTGGGTTAACATCGAGGATGGGAAAGCGAGGATTGCAGATGCTGCAGATCAGAGATGAAATATGCAGTGCTGGAAAAGCCCAGCTGGTCAGGAAACATCTGAGAAGCAGTAGAGTCAACATTTCGAGCATAAACCCTTCATCAGGAACGTGCTTTTCCAGTGTCACACTTTTCATCTTGGGTTAACATTGAGTAAATTATCATTAACTAACATTGCCAGCTTCACTTGAGTATTACTACCATGTGTTTCCAGTGGTCTGCCTACACATTTGACCTCTCCTGCAGTGGCTCTGCTCTCAACCTTAGCCCCTCTTCCACTTGCTGTTGCCTTTGCTTCTCATCATTGCCTCTTGCCCTTGTCTCTCATTGTCTGTTGTTACCTTAGTCCCCAGTGTCTGTGTATCGGAGCTTTTTTGCTCCTGTTCTGAACTTACGCTCAACTTTTGGGCTTAATCTTATGATTGATGTTTGGCCGATGCAGGTAATCCTGGAACTTTGGTTGCCTCTGACATCAACTAACCTTTGCCACTAGATGGAGCATGGTCAGTCTAAAAGTACTGTACTGGATATAATTTAAAACAAACTGTTTACAGAACAATCTTGATTATCTGAACGTCAATTATCCAAATTTTGGATTATCCGAACAAGATTTCAAGATCCCATAAAAATGCTATCCGTTATTCAAACTCTGTTATCTGAACAAAATACTCCTTGCCCATCTCATTCAGATAATCGAGGTTGTTCTGTATTATACACAGTGTGTCTTTGATATCTAGTTTTGCATTTTAGTTTGCAAGTTATTTCAGCTAGGAATTTGCGGTGTTAAATGTGTATGTATTGTACAGTATTTCACTTGTACATTTCCTTTTTCTAAATGAGAAATTTCCAAAAGAACCTAACTCTGCCTTCAATATTGATCCCTATGGGAACATATAAATCACTTAAAGTTGTGTAATTTAAAGTCACAATTTTAAAGCAGCCAACCACAAGTTTACATGAGGACTTCTGTGCTTTATTCTCTGGTCTGTTATTAAATCACCATTCAGACAGAATCTCATCCTATTTTGTTACATCCATTTCAATAATGTGTTTGGAAGCATTTTTGTACAACATCACACATAGTACTAAACACATTTATCATAATTCATAAAAGCTTCCATTTGTGTTGTTCATCCACACTGTGAATTTGCCTTAAATACCATATTAACTTTTGTCTGAACCATTGGAAAAAAGAACAGACAGAAGAGGGAATTGTATTTGTGGGTATCAGAAAGTAAAGTTAAGTTTGATGGAAAAAAAATGGTTTAGTTTTGGATTAAGAAATACAGTTTGTATAACTTTGTAAGAAGAAACAGCTAAAATAAATTGCATGACGAAATGTCTGCTTAGAATTACAACTGTGTAATTTGTTTATTTCTATCGACTTGCGATATCAAAATTGTATCCTGTGGTTTGGCCAGAGGCAGAAATAATAAAAATGTAAAGGAAAGAGACATGGACTGGAAAACAAGTCATTTTGTTCGAGATTTGGATTTTTTTTTCAATTATTTTGAATCTATGGTTGAGTATAATTAAATTATAATCAATTATGCTTTGTCATGTTCAGCCTGACTTGCCTAATAAAACATTTAAACATGTTAATAAGCAAAGCCAGGCACATTGAATTTAATCATGGAAAGTCGATGGGCTAAGAACTTTTTATTTTTAAATCTAATTTGCAGTGTGCGACAGTGTTCAAACACTTTTGTACAGCATTATCAACAATCTAGTATTATGTAAAATCTAATAGTATATACTAGGTAAAAAAAATGATTTAAACCCCTCTGAAATGTATGTTGGGGCAGGAGAGTTGTGATTATTTCACAACTAGCCTAAATCTCCTGTTCAATGACTTTATTTGCACCTATACATAGATATAAGGAATGCAGTTTTGATATCCATTTAGGACACATCACAATATGCAAATAAGCATTAAAATAATGACAACATTTCTATGCCTTATTCCCAACTTTTCTGCCTGCATCGCGTCTGCTGTCAGGAGGGCCAATTCCACCGTAGATCATCCCAAATGGCCTCCTTCTACAAAGACCACAATTTCCCTTCCCACGTGGTCAACGATGTCCTTCTCCATTTTCTGCACCTCCACCCTCAAAGCCCACTCCTCAAACTGCAACAAGGACAGAACCCCCCGGTCCTCACTTTGCACCCCACCAACCTCCGGATACACTGGATCATCCTGTGCCATTTCAACCACCTCCAAACAGACCTCACCACCAGACGTTTATTTCCCTCTCCACCCCTATCTGCATTTCAGAGAGACCATTTCCTCCATGACTCCCTTGTCATGTCTATGCCCCCTACCAACCACCCTCCTCTCCTGGTACTTTCACCTGCCATCCTTCCTAAAAAAGGACAACCAGCATTATTTACAATATTCTAAAGTGGCCTGACAAATGTCCTGTACAGTCACAATATGATGTCCCAACTCCTATACTCAGTGTTCTAATCAATGAAGGCAAGCATGTCAAACACTTTCTTTCGCACCCTGTCGACCTGCACAACCACTTTCAAGGAACTGTGCACCTGGACCCATAGATCTCCAGGGTTCTACCATTAACTGTGTGAGTCCTGTCCTGATTTGCCTTACCAAAATGCAACACCTTGCATTTATCTAAATTAAACTCCATCTCTCACTCCTCAACACATTGACCTATTTGGTCAAGATCCCATTGTACTGTGAAATAATCTTCTTCACTACACAACCTATTTTGGTGTCATTTGCAAACTTACTAATAGTTCCTCCTATAGGGTGTAGGTTTGCTCGCTGAACTGTAGGTTTGATATCCAGACGTTTCATTACCTGGCTAGGTAACATCATCAGTGGCGACCTCCAAGTGAAGCAAAGCTCTTGTCTCCTGCTTTCTATTTACATCTTTCTCCTGGGTGGGGTTCCTGGGGTTTGTGGTGATGTCATTTCTTGTTCATTTTCTGAGGGGTTGATAGATGGCATCTAGATCTATGTGTTTGTTTATGGTGTTGTGGTTGGAGTGCCAGGCCTCTAGGAATTCTCTGGCATGTCTTTGCTTAGCCTATCCCAGGATAGATGTGTTGTCCCAGTCGAAATGGTGTCTTTTTTCATCCGTGTGTAGGGCTATGAGGGCTATTCACCTCCATCAACATCGACCTGGTAAAGGAAACACTTAGCAAACTTTTAGAAGAGACGATCACACACACCCCAATCACATTACCAACGAAAACATCATGAAGCTAGTGGACCTGTGCCTCACCATCCACTTCACTTTCAACAACATAATCTACAAACAAACCAATGGCACACCCATGGGATCTCCACTATCAGGATTCATAGCAGAAGCGGTAATGCAAAGACTAGAACAACCATCAAACCAAAAATCTGGGTCCACTACGTAGATGACACCTTTGTCATCACAAAATGAAACATGAAAGAAGAGACATTTAACATCATCAACAACACACTCACGGGCATAATGTTCACCAAGGAGGAAAAACCGACAACAAACTCGCATTCCTGGGCGTCACAGTTGAAAGAAAGGACAATGGAGAACTACAAACCTGCGTATATGGAAAACCAACACACACTGACCAAATACTCAACTACACCAGCATCCATCCCAACACACACAAACAAAGCTGTATCAGAACACTATTCCAACAAGCCACCACACACTGCAGCACAGACGAACTTCGGAAAACAGAGGGAACCACCTATACGATGTATTCAAGAAGAACAGACACTCAAATAACACAGTGCGCAGATTCTTCAAGAACAAACCATGACAAGCGGACAAAAACACAGCCAGAAACCCTAACCACCTTACCATACATCAAAGAAGTTTAAGAAATGACAGCCAAACTACTAAGACCCCTCAGAATCCTAGTAGCACACAAACCCACCAACACTCTCAAACAAAAACTAACAAACTTAAAAGACCCAGTAAAACCCATGGATAAAACCAACATCATCTACAAAATTCCATGCAAGGACTGCCACAAACACTACATAGGACAAACAGGAAGAAAGTTAGCCACCAGGATTCATGAACCCTAGCTCGCCACAAAAAGACACGAAAAGACATGACCCTCTCTCCCTCGTAGCCCTACTCAAGGATGAAAAAAAACACCATTTCAACTGGGACAACACATCTATCCTGGGACACGCTAAGCAAAGACATGCCAGAGAATTCCTAGAGGCCTGGCACTCCAACCACAACGCCATAAACAAACACATAGAACTAGATGCCATCTATCAACCCCTCAGAAAATGAACAGGAAATGACATCACCACAAACCCTAGGAACCCCATCCAGGAGAAAGATATAAATAGAAAGCAGGAGACAACAGCTTCGCTTCACTTGGAGGTTGCCAATAATGATGTTACCTATTTAGGCAATGAAACATCTGGATATCAAACCTACAGTTCAGCGAGCAAACCTACACCCTAAACCTCAACCTGAGCTACAAACCTTCATAAACCTTGCAGTTCCTCCTATATTCACATCCAAATCGTTTATATGGATGAAGAAAAGTAGTGGACCCAGCACCGATCGTTGTGGCACAGCACTGATTACAGGCCCCCAGTCTTAAAAGCCAACCTCCACCACTACCCTTTGTCTCCTACATTCAAGCCAATCTTGTATCTAATTGGCTAGCTGTCCCTTTACTATCTTTACTAAGTAGTCTACCACACAGAATCTTCTCAAACGCTTTGCTGAAGTTCATACAGACAACATCTATTGCTCTGCCTTCATTAATCTTATTTGCCACCTCTTCAAAAAACACAATCAAGTTAGTGAGACATGATTTCCCATGCACATAGTAGTTATCTCAGAGAAAATGTACAAGTTCCTGTTCTACCTTGTTTTTAAATCTTAACATTTTTAAAAATCAGGTTATTTGTTGAATCTGGAGAAGAGCATATAACTTTTCCTTATTTCATAGTGGGGAGATTTTGTAGTACTGTAAAGTGCTGAGGTGTGGACCCATTGAATCATGGCTATAGTCAAAGTCACTGGTGGGATTGTGGAATTGCGATAAGGAGATTGAAAAAGTTGTCAGGAGAATATAGAATATAGCAGCATTGAGTAGAAAATGTGGTCTTTTCTGACTCATGGATGCCCTGTATAATAATAGAAATTAAAGAAATGATCATGCAATATTTAGCATGTTACTTCATAACATTGTATGAAGGAAGAAATTGAGAATGATATTTGACAGAGTTGTTTGGGGAACATGTTCTTTTAATAATTATGTGTTGCATGGGAAAAGGGAATTTGATGGTTGACAGCACAGAAGAATGTGGAGTTTGATGGAGAGTATTAAGTGAGATCCATTGACCTCAGTGGACAGTGAATATGATCTCTCAATTACTCAGTCATTTTGTCTCTCTCCCTCTCTATCATTAGGTTCTCTCTCCCTCACTTCATCAGGCTTTCGCCTGAAACATCAATTTTCCTGCTCCTCAGAATCTGCCTGACCTGCTGTGCTTTTCCAGCACCCACTCTCGACTCTGATCTCCAGCATCTGCAGTCCTCACTTTTTCCAGTGAGATCTTGGAGTCCATGTACACAGATCCCTGAAAATTGCCACCCAGGTTGATAGGGTTGTTGTGATGGCATATGATGTGTTAGCTTTTATTGGTAGAGAGATTGACTTTTGGAGCCATGAGGTCATTTTGATGCTCCGGTGTGGCTGCACTTGGAGTATTGCGTATAGTTCTGGTCACCACATTATAGAAAGGATGTGGAAGCATTGGAAAGTGTGCAGAAGAGATTTACCTGGATGTTGCATGTATGGAGGAAAGTTCTTATGCAGAAAGGCTGAGAGACTTCAGGTTGTTTTGATTAGAGAGAAGAAGGTGGAGAGGTGACTTGATAGAGACATGCAAGATGATCAGAGGATTAGATAGGGTGAACAGTGAGAGCCTTTTTCCTCAGATGGTGATGGTTAGCACAAAGGTACATAGCTTTAAATTGAGGGGTGATAGATATAAAACAGATATTACAAGATGATTAGGGGTTTAGACAGGGTTGACCATGCGAACCTTTTTCCACGTATGGAGTCAGATATTACGAGGGGGCATAGCTTTAAATTAAGGGGTGGTAGGTATAGGACAGATGTTAGGGGTAGATTCTTTACTCAGCGATTCGTGACTTCATGGAATGCCCTACCAGTAACAGTGGTGGACTCTCCCTTTTTATGGGCATTTAAACGGGCATTGGATAGGCATATGGAGGATAGTGGGCTCGTGTAGGCTAGGTGGGCTTGGATCGGCGCAACATCGAGGGCTGAAGGGCCTGTATTGCGCTGTATTTTTCTATGTTCTATGTTCTATGTCAGAGGTAGGTTCTTTATTCAGAGTAGGAAGGGCATGGGATGCCCTGCCTCAACAGTCATAGACTCACCAACTTTAAGGGCATTTAAATGGTCATTGGATAAACATATGGATGACAATGGTATAGTGTAGGCTAGATGGGCTTCAGATTGGTTTCACGTGTCAACACAAAACCGAGAGCTGAAGGGCCTGTACTGTGCTGTAATATTCTATGTTCAATGTTCAATCCCCCTCTCTAATCCTCACTTAACTGTGTTTAAGTTGATGGTAACCCTTTGTCCTAGGTGGGAGTGGTGCTGGCATTGCCCACTGCAGATTGATGAAGAGCTGCCACCTTCTGATTGGCGAGAGCATCTTAACAGGTGGCACCTCACTTCCTGGGTGCTCTTGATCTGAGAGATGATCTGTCATGGTCTAACTAAATGCCTGACTGCCAGACCTTTCTCAAAGATGGCGATATTACTGCGACCCACATTGCTTCCATTACAAGTTGCCTTCTGTGTCAAAATGAAGAAAATGTCCAGTTTGTGCCCCTGAAGACTAGTCTGTTAGTCAGATGAAGGATGGCACTTTTGATGAGGTACCAGAGGGCACTCAATACCTATGAGCTGGTGTCAAATAATGAATTAGTATTTTCATAAGAACTAAGGGAGTAGATATTCATCTTTACAAGGAGAAAATAAAATCATTAGACAGCTGTGACTGAAATCCAACTTGTTTCTGTACGTTTCTAAGATGTAAGATTAGAGCTCCAATACTGACTGATATAGAACTGCTAATAAGCTCATCGTTCTTCTCTCAACTGTTTTTACAGAGTGCAGGATGTAAGATCTTATTTAATCTGCTAGAGCATCTTCTACAAACAGAAACATGCGATATGACTCAGATTGCAGGCAGAACAGGGCTCAACTAAAAAAAAACAATCAGGAGGAGGCTAGTTGGTCTGCAGCCAACATTGCATGATAAATTAACATTGCTATTCCATTATAAAATCTTTAACGCAGTATTCGAGCTAAACTCGGGGAGATTCTTTTTAGCATTTAAATAGTACAGAAACCATTCAAAAGGGATGATGCTGGTCATTTAAAGAGCAAAATTTTTAATTTTAACAGAAACCAAGGATGGTGCAGTGGCTCAGCATTTAACACTGCTGCCTCACAGCACCAGGGACCTGGGTTCAATTCCATCCTCAGGTGGCTGTCTATATGGAGGTTGCACATTGTCCCCATGTCTGTATGGGTTTTGCCAGATGCTTTGATTTCCTCCCACAGTCCAAAGATGTGCAAATTATGTAGATTGACCATGCTAAATTGCCCACAGTGTTCAGGGAAAGATAGGTTAGGTGTGTTAACCATGGAAAATGCAGAGATGGGGTGAGTCTGGGTGGGTGTGGACTTGCTGGGCCAAATAGCCTGTTTCAACACTGTAGGGAGTCTATGAATTATAGTTTTCCTGCAGGGGTATGCAAGTGGGTGTAAAGTTGACCTATCCATAAGCCTTCTGTTCATGCCCAAACTCCCTACAATTTTCCATGGGATGGAAAAGGCCTCAACTGGCTTGGTTCTGATTCAATTAAGGCCCTTAATTACCTTTGATTCATTAATGACTACTTAAGAGTCCCTTCCCACCAATCCTCAGGTTACAAAGGGCAGAATCTTCCCAGCCCCAGAGATACGTGGGCTATGGTGGGAAATTTGTGAAAAATTGGGTAAGGTGAGCAACAAGTTCCATTTTCAAGTTGAATTTTTAACGTAAATTTGGGATTCTCACAGGTGAACAGCAAAAGGCCTCTTTGCCTCGATTATCATCATAGCCATACTCATTATTAGTCACTAATTTGCAGTTTTCCATTCTTTCATCCACTGGATAGCAACTAAACACTGAGAATTCTCAACAAAAAAGTTAATGCAGTTACCTGGCGATTCCATCTCACCTTGGACACATGGCACAGCTATCTCAGGGTTCACCCCATGACTGATGACTGCATACACCCATATCCACTAACCTTGACACCAACAGGTACCTGCCTCACCATATCATCACCGAATATTTCTGAGCCACTTATAATACAGTTCTGTACTTCAATGTTGCAATTTGGACCACATGTATACTTTTTATTCCAACATTGTTGCAAGGACACTTTGCATGCAGGAGTGGGCAATCATCTTGTGGAATGGACCAGGGTGCAAGAGTCCTCTCTTGCTCTTTTAACACTCTCTCACTTTGAGCCAACTTGGATGCTCTGAACATCTCTGTTTTGCCTTGCCTTGTCCTTTTGCCCTTTGGCCTCTGCGTCAGAGCTGACAGGTTCACAGAACTTCTGTTTTGTGTTGCCTTTCATTGTGGTTCTGAGTCCAAGAAGTGAGCATGCTGTGTATGACACAGCGGTGCATCAATGTCCCAGCTGTGTGCATCAGTCTAACAGCCATGTTGTAAAGGCGAAAAGGTGTAGCCCTCAGTCAAATCATGGGAGTCACGCTTCAGTTAGGGGCTCCCCGTACAAAGTCAAGAGTAGTGGCTGACATCAGTCTGGTGGCTTAAGAATGGCTAGTAGACTGCTCAAAGTGGTGAGAGTCAACAACCTCTTCTCATTGGGGGTGAGAAGCTGAATGTTGGACACCCACTGCCTGGTTTGGCTTTTTTTGCCCTATTTTGCAGCTGGAATGGGAGAGATTGAGATGAAAGGGGCTGGCACAGTTATTAGTGAAGGTGTAGGTGGCTGAAAGATGGTGATGCGTCTCAAATGAGTGAGTCAGAGGTACGGAGGCCATGTAGGGTAAGTAATCTGGGGGAATGAGGTGGCTGAAAGAGAGTGAGGGAAGATATTGCATGTGACAGTGGCAGTGGTACACCATGAGCCTTGCTGAGAGAGGGGGACAGTAACGGAGATGGAGTGAGTGTGAGGCCGCAGGGAGATGGTGGAGGCACTGATCTTGATGAAACGATGAAGGTCACTGACATTCTTCCAACACTTTTCAGCACCCTTGCTAATGGTTAAGACCACACAGCCAGATGATAACCTCTGACCAGGTTGGCAGGGCCTGGTGTTGTGATATCC
Organism: Hemiscyllium ocellatum; assembly: GCF_020745735.1. NCBI lineage: Eukaryota > Metazoa > Chordata > Chondrichthyes > Orectolobiformes > Hemiscylliidae > Hemiscyllium > Hemiscyllium ocellatum. The sequence continues at coordinate 23,903,892 of NC_083436.1, read as the reverse complement.
TCTGGCAGACCTGAGGGATGAGGATGGTCCTCGTCTGCACTTCCACATCCACCAGGGCCTCTCTATCCAAAGAGCAGGAAATCAATTTCCCTTCATCATCTACGCCCGGGGCAAATATCACAGACTGTGATGACTGACAACCCAGCAGCCTGGGTGCTGGGTGCTCCACCCTGAAGCTAGGAATTCTGGGATGTCCCAGCAGTGTGTTCCACCTACAGTGAGTGGGAAAATTGACTGACATTGGGATAACATAGTACCACCAGGGAATGGCACATAGTTAATGAGGCAAGTTTGGGATAATATCCTGAGAAAATACATTTGGCCCCTGGAGAGAAACCCTCCATGAAATCTGACAAAAACTACATTTTGGGGAAAGTGAGGATTGGATTTATCAAATTTAGCTGATTCTGGCCACTGTGTAGGCACTCTCTGTACCAGAAACTTCCAGCCATTCGGGTCACCCTGCCATAGAAAGGATGTTAGTAAATTGGAATGGGTGCGGAACGGTTACCAGGACTGGAGGGTTTGAGTTATAAGGAAAGGCTGGATAGACTGGGACTTGTTTTCCTGGAGTGTAAGAGGTTGAGGGGCCATCTAATAGAGGTTTATAACATCACAAAGCGCATAGATAATGTGAACAGCAAATGTGTTTTCCTCACTGTCAAGAAACCCAAAACTCAGGGCCATGGTTTTAAGGTGAGAGGGGAAAGATTTAAAAGGGACCTGAGGGACAACTTTTTCTCACAAAGAGTGGTGTGTGTATATGGGATGAACTGCCAGAGGAAGTGATGGATTCAGGTACAGTTGCGTCATTTAGAAGGCATTTGGATTGGTACATGGATTGGAAATGTTTAGAGGGATATGGACCAAATGCAGGTAAGAGATATTAATTTAGTTTGGGAAACCTGGTTGGAATGGATGAACTTTCTAAAGAGATTGTTTCCATACTATATGACTGTACGACTTCATAATCTCAATAACCTGAACATTGGTAGTTGGTATAAATCTTGGACAAACTTTGTGCTGCTTCACCTTCTGGGAGTGAATACAAATTTGACCTTTATCTAATGGTCACCCAGCAGGACAAGGCAGGAGAGTAGGCAGCTATAATGAAAAGGAGGGATTTATATTGCCTGGCAACCTAAGATGAATTGGCCAACAGCTAACATAATGAAATCCGACCATTTTTGTTTTTAAAAAAACTTGAATAGCTGTTTAAAAAACTGAAAATATAACCGAGAAAAAAGAAACAATTTATTGTTAAGTCTTGCACAAATAAACTAGATCTTTCCTCTCACCTTAAACCTATGCCTTCTAGTTTTGGACTCCCCTATCCTGGGGAAAAAAACCTTAACCACTCAGGTTATCTATGCCCCTCATGATTTTATAAACTTTTAAGATCACGGTTAGCTTGCTAAGGTCCAGGGAATAAAAGTCTCAGCCGATTCAGCCTCTCCTTTTAACTCAAACTTTCCAACCCTAGCAACAATCTTTCCTCCACACTTTCTAGTTTAAAAACATCCTTCCTATAGCAGGGTGACCAGAATTGTACACAGTATTCTTTAAGTCACCTCTCCAATGTATTGTACAGCCACAACATAACAGCCTAACTCCTGTATTCAATGCTATGACCAATAAAGGCAAGCATGCCAAATGCCTTTCTCACTGCACTGACTGCATGCGATGCCACCTTCAAAGAATTATGAATTTGCACCACTAGGTCCTTTGGTCCGACAACACTTCTCAGGGCCCTGCCATTGTCTGTGTAAGTTCTGCCCCTGTTTGCCTTACCAAAATGCAACACCTCACATAAATTAAACTCCGTCTGGCACTTCTCGGTCTGTTGGCTTGTCAGATCAAGATCTTGTTGTATGCTTAGACAATCTTCTTTCGCAGTCCACTATGCCACCAGTTTTAGTGTCACTCTCAACCTTACTAACAATTTTTTTTGCAGTATCTTGGGATTGTGCAAGTTTTCTTGTCTCTTCTTAGTGTAATCTCCTATGATTTTATATGTTCTACTTTAATATGTGTCAACAGAATTTGGTTCTCATTCTGCATGTAGATCGTGTTGCAACGAGTAGACCTATTTTGGGCTTGCTTCATCCCTCATAGTGATTGAATTACTGGTTTAGTTTCTTAATTGAATTAATGATTTTTCATTCTTTCTTGATGTGATACATTTTAATTAAGCACAGGGCATCTTACTTTTTGTTCAATATTCAACATAATACTAGGCAGCCTAACAAAATGTAATACCAGCTTTCATTTACCTTTTTTGGGAAACTGCTTGCATTTCTTTAAATGAGTTTGAGGTCTATTCAAGAGCATTACATATAGTTTGACACGTAAACAACAAAAGAACTGTTGTAAATCAGAAACAAGAATAGACGTTGCTGGAAGAGCTCAGCAGGTCTGGCATGATCTGTGGAGAGAAATCAAAGTTAACATTTCGGGTCTGGTGACCCTTCCTCAGATCTTCTCAGATGTTGCCAAACTTGTTGAGCTTTTCTGGCAACTTTTGTTGCATTTTTTAGTTTGATGTGATTTGGCTTCACCTGTGCTGGAGAGTTACTAAGGGTGTACCTTTAATATTATGTGAAACGCTCCCTCGATAACGTACGTTATACTTTGAGCAACTGCAGTAAGTGTTTTCATCCACAAAGCATTTTGATTTTTTATTGTGTGGTCTCTGTCCTATTCAATGCATTGATCACCATGTGTGTTTTGAATTAGTCTTGCATCTTGAGACATGAAGAGATTTCATAGATTACCTGTGTCAAGTCTGATCTTCTCCAGATAGAATTAAGCTATTTTGCTTCTGGACCTCAGCTCCACTCATTATCTGAATGGCATTCTTAGTCTGGTCACCTTTGGACTGACAAGTTAATAAATCTGACAAAGACTCAACAGTATTGTCTGTGACAGTTTGATCTCTTATGAATTCTGACTTTTAAGTTATCATAGTCACTCTCCACTAGCCTGCAGAGATCTTTAAATAAATTGTTCATAGATTCATTTTGATGATGTATTATTCTATTAAATCTTGCCCTTGAGAATTTTATTAATTTTAAGGCTGAAATAGTTATCAATGTATTTCAATAGCTCTTTATATTTGTTGATGTTTTCCTTGTTAATTGGTGAACAATTATATCACCTGCTGTACTTGCAATTGCATACGGAAATGTATTTACTTATTCAGCTTCTGTATTAGCATCCTGTTTGGAAGCTGTCCTATAGGTTGAGTTACTTCCTTGAGGATATCCAATTTTGTTTGTTTTATTTAATCCACCTCTAAAATGAAATCTTCCTGGCAATATTATTTCTGCTGTCATTATTTCCGAATACAGATAGATATTTATTGTATAAACAGTTATTCTGCTGGATTAGTTGTTTCTCCGCACTTTGTGCTGTTATTGAGGCTGACCTATCCTTTGTGGGTGTAATGACAATTTTCCAACTTTCTAGAACATTATTCTAATGCTAGTTGAGTCCTCCTAGTGTCACCAAAATTTTGTTTTGTTAAATAGGAATCGCATATTACTTCATATTTCCCAAGGCTTATCTTCTTTAAGAGGCTTGGTTAGTGGTTTCTCTGATTGTCTACTTGTGGAATATATGGGTTTTCCCTTGTTGCCCTCTTGGTTTCATGTTTATAGACAATCTTTATGGTACCCGCTCACAACTCTGCAATGTCTGATTGTGGCTACAACTCTGTTTTAACTGACTACCCTTGCAGTCTAAGGTATTTGAGGTTAAGAGTGTGGTGCTGGCAAAGCACAGCCAGTCAGACACCATCTGAGGAGCGGAAAATCGACATTTTGGTCATAAGCCCTTCATCAGGAAGGTATTGTAGTCTATGGTATTGAATTGTTTAAGGTTCCCCTTTGCAAAAAGGTATTTTTGATTTTGATTTAATGCAAGACTTGGTATTTGGTCACCTGCACCATCTCAAGGCAAACTCAAGATTACTTTCACAGATCAACACTTCACAATGCATTGTGTACTTTTGCTGTAGATTTGCAAATTCCTTCTGTCAGGTGTGAAATGCTTTCTGTGTTATTCTCGGTAATACTTTTCTGTGTTGGTTGAGGTTTGTGGAGTTCACTGTAATCAGCAGTACAGTTTTCATTGAAGTACAATGGCTCATTATGCTTTAAACATTTTTCTTACGGAAGACATGAAGTCCAATTTTTCTTCTTTATTACTAATTAGAAAAAGTGCTGGTCACTGATGCTCTCTGTTGTAACCATACCACTGCCCCTCACACCACACCTCACTATGCTGTGTGTATGGATTTGTTCCAGCCACATGTGGTACAGTGCGGATGCGAAGAGGCGATGTTCTGGTCCAAGCATGATAATATATTGAGTCAACACTGGAAACTTTATTCTATTAGTGTAATTATTTAAAAAGTACATGAATATTACATAATTTCAAAAGTCACTGCCCTGTCTCCCACCAGCACCTTCTTTACACTGACCAACTACACTTGACATCATTAGACTGGGTGGTGCTTAGAACAAGAAATTATATATTAAGCATTTTAGACCTTTACACACCAGGTTTCAGTGAGTTGATAAATACAAATGATTCAGGAAAGTTAACAAAATTGAGCGAGGTATCAGAAATTCTCAAATCCTATACATATCTTAACAGTGCAAAAAATACATTCACAACTGCTGGAATTGTTACTTAATCTACCAAAAATTTAAAAAAAATGCTAACACAAGCAGAATGACACCCAATATTTCCTACATCATTGGCTGAGAATAGTGAAGAAACGGTTGAGTAGAATTAGAGTCATAGAGGTATACCACACAGAAACAAACCTTAAAGTTCCCAGTTACCTTGCCAATCAGATATCCTAACCTAATCTAGTCCATTTTCCAGAACTTGGCCATATTCCTCTAAACCCTTCCTATTCATATACTCATCCAGATGCCATTTAAATGCTGTAATTCTTTCAACCTCCATTATTTCCTCTGGCAACTCATTCTATACATGCACCTCCCTCTGTGTGAAAATGTTGCCACTTAGGTCCCTTTTATATCTTTCCCTTCTCACTCTAAACCTATACTGTCTCGTTCTGGACTCCCCCATCCCAGGGTAAAGACCTTGCCTATTTATCCAATCCATGCCCCTTATGATTTTACAAACCTCTGTAAGGTCAGACCTCAGCCTCTGATGCACCAGGGAAAACACTCCCAGCCTATTCAGCCTCTCCCTATAGCTCAAATCCTCACATCTCTGGCAACATGCTTGTAAATATTTTCAGAACCCGTTCAAGTTTCACAACATCTCTCCAATAGGAAATGGAGAACAGAATTGCACACAACATTCTAAAAGTGACCTAGCCAATATCCTGTATAGCCACAAAATTACCTCCGAGCTCTGAAATTCAGAGTTTCAGAGAAAGGAAAGCATACCAAATGCCTTCTTCACTATCCTATCTACCTGTGATTCCACTTTTAAGAAACTATGAACCTGCACTGCACTCCAAGGTCTCTTTGTTCAGCAACACTCCCGAGGATCTTGCTGTTAAGTATATAAGTCCTGCTAAGATTTGTTTTCCCAAAATTCAGCACCTTGCATTTTTCTAAATTAAACTCCATCTGCCACCCCTCAGCCCATTGGTCCATCTGATCAAGGTCCCATTGTACTCTGAGGTAAGCTTTTTGCTGTCCATTACACCTCTAATCTTGGTGTCATCTGCAAACTTATGAACTAGACCTCTTCTGCTCACATCCAAATTATTTATATAAATGTTGAAAAGTAGTGGACTCAGCACCGATCCTTGTGGTACACCACTGGTCATCGGCCTTCAGTCTGAAAAACAACCCTCCTCCACCACTCTTTGTCTTCGAGCCAGTTCTGTATCCAAATGGTTAGTTCTTCCTGTATTCCATGAGATCCAACCTTGCTAACCAGTCTCCCATGGGGAACCTTGTCAAACACCTTACTGAAGTCCATTTGGGTCACACCTATCACTGCCTTCATCAATACTATTTTTTCAAAAAACTCAATCAAATTTGTGAGACATGGTTTCCCACGCACAAAGCCATGTTAACTGTCCCTAATCAGTGCTTGCCTTTCCAGGTACATGTAAATCCTGTCCTGCAGGATTCTCTCCAATAACTTGCCCACCGACATCAGGCTCACCGGTCTATAGTGCCCTGGCTTTTCTTTACCACCTTCCTTAAATAGTCGCACCACGTTAGCCAACCTCCAGTCTTCCCGCACCTCACCTTCCAACAGGGTACTAGGGTACACCTGATCAGGTCCTGGGGATTTATTGACTTTCATGCATTTTAAGACATTCAGCGCCTCCTCCTCTGTAACGTGGACATTTTTCAAGATGTCACCATCTACTTTTCCACATTCTATATCTTCCAGGTCCTTCACCACAGTAAACACTGATGCAAAATACTCATTTAGTATCTCCCCATCTCCTGCAGCTCCACACATAGGCTGCCTTGCTGATCTTTGAGGGGTCCTATTCACTCCCTAGCCATCCCTTTGTCCTTAATGTATTTATAAAAGCCCTTTGGATTCTCCTTCACCTTACTTGCCAAAGCCATCCCTGGTGCTGTGAGGCAGCAGTGCTAATTACTGAGTATCCAGTCTGTGCTTTTCCATCACTACTTTAAAACAATTAGAGTTATGGTGACTGGTCACTAAGTGCCCCTTCCTCCCCCACCCCTCCCACTGACACCTCAGTCACCTTTCCTTCCTTATTTCCAAAGAGTTTTGCACCTTCTCTAGTAGGTACATCCACATACTGAATCAGATCTTTTCTTGTACACACTTAACAAATTCTTCTCTATCTAAACCCTTAACACTAGGCTTAGAAAGTTAAAATCCCCTACCATAACCACCTATTATTCTAACACATAACTGAAATCTCCTCATAAATTTTATTTCTTAATTTCTCCCTGACTATAAGGAGGTCTATAATATAATCCCAATAAGGTAATCGTCCCTTTCTTATTCCTCAGTTCTACCCAAATAAGTTCCCTGGATGTATCCCCAGGAATATCCTCCCTCAATGCAGCAGTAATGCTATCCCTTAAAAATGCCACTCCCCCTCCTTTTTGTTCCCCCCCTCCATAACCCTTTCTAACCTTCCTGGAACATTTGTATCCTGGAACATTAAGCTGCCAGTCCTATCCATCCCTGAGCCATGTTTCTGTAATTGCTGTGATATCCCAGTCCCATGTTCTTGACCATGCGTTGAGTTCAGCTGCCTTCTCTGTTAGGCTTCTTGCATTGAAGTCAATGCAGTTTAATTTATTAGTCCTACCTTGTTCTCTGCTTTGTTCATGCCTGCCCTGACTGTTTGACTTGGTTCCTTTCTCAACTGCATCAGTCTCAGATTGATTGTTCATCTCCTAACTCATGACAATTATAATTGTTATGTAGAGTCAGGAAGTGGGGTATTACTCATACAGAGGAAGCTGGGGATCATAACTGGATAATTTAAATACTGTTTACATAGTTAGATTCAAATCCTGAGTGGTGTTCGAGCCACAGATTCTCCTGGAGGTGGGGTGATTGTCAAAAATTAACAACATGTAGCATAACTGCTTGATGACCGGTAAATTGGACACCAAGCAGAGTTGGAACAACATGAAAAGTCATCCTGCCCCATAATCCCATAAGAAGATTGAAATATGGTAGGCATAAATCTTAATACGGAACATTATACGCATTTTTAGTTAACCAACTCTGTGTTGCCTGAAGCACTTTTCTTTCATAAACTTAACCTTCTCCCAAACATTTTCAAAACAGTTACAACTAAATGCATTACGAAGGCATAGCAAGGTTCAGACCTTGAAAAGTCAATTAAGGTTACAAGGTATGTTTGACAATACCATGCCCTTGTTTAATCAATTGTGATGCATCAGAACTATTTGTAATATTGTTTTCCTGAGATAGATTGAGACTGTGTCTCACAGTACAGAACCATTGATAACAAATTGATAGCCCACCAAATGCTCTTCTGATTTTTAAATTGTTGAAAAACGACAATGAAAGTCACTGAAGAATCCTTTAGTTCCCCTCAGTTACGTATGCAAAGGAGTGAATGTTTGATTTTGACAGGTGACAGAAATGCCAGAAAACCAAATATTTTTGTTATTTTATTCATGGGCATTGGCATTCATGGCTACTGATTATTTGTTACTCATAATTGTCCTTGAGAGCACTTAAGAATCAATCACATTGCTGCGGGTCTAGAGTTACATGCAGGCTAGACTGGGGAAGTGAGTTGGCGACAGTGAGGACTGCAGATGCTGGAGCTTAGAGTCAAGATTAGAGTGGTGCTGGAAAAGCACAGCAGATCAGGCAGCATCTGAGGAGCAGGAAAATTGATGTTTCGGGCAAGGGCCCTGGTTCTTATCACCTGTCCAGAACATCGATTTTCCTGCTCTTCGGATGCTGCCTGACCTGCTGTGATTTTCCAGCACCACTCTAATGTAGAGAAATGAGTAGCAGATTTATTTTACTAAGGCACATCAGTGATTCAGATGGTATTACAATATTCAATGATAAGTTCATATATACCATTACACAGGAAAGCTATCAATTCCATATTTTATCAACTAACATACAAAATTCTACCAATGTCCATGATGAAAATTTGATCCTGCTGCCCCCCCAAGTAATAGTTTGGGTCTCTGGGTTATGAGTTCATAACTAAATCACTCTGCCACTATCTCCCCTCATTACCAGCAAATGTATTTCTGTTCTTTGGTAAGAAAGGCAGCATTAGAAACTTGCTTTGTTTTCCTTCCATAAGTGGGTGAATTTTGTCTCCTGTCATAATATAAAGCAATAAAAAATTCTATATTAACTCACTTGTTCTGACATTGTTCAGCAACTCAAGAATACCTGAGATTCTCATCTCACCCACTGGCAAGTAACAAAATTTAAAAATAAATTGCACTTTAACTTTTAAAGGGGCTGTAATATGGTTGTCTTGGTTTCTTCTATGATTGTAACAGCACCAGGTTAAGCTGAGCACAGAAAATATTCTCCTATGGCTTCTCATTTTTGGTTGCATTTTATACCGGAACGAAAATAGAAGTAATTCCACCTTTTGTTCTAATCTCTCTTAGCTGCACTCCATCCAGAAGATAAAATGTTGTTCCTCAGAAATAATTATTATTTCAATTGTGTCATAGTAAATAATTTACCAACCTGAAGATTTTTTAAAAATTGCAACAACTAAAATATACATTTCGGGAAGGATTAATGCAACCAATATTGCCCAAATGGCCATCTTATCAGAGCTGAACTGGACTGTCTGAACTTGCAGTAAGACTTGTTAGCTTGCCATCACTGTCTTCACTGATCTACATTTGGTTTTTGATAAAGCAATGATTTTCTTAAAATTTTTATTGTGGTTCTCAAATTCCTCTGGAGCCAAGTCATGCCCAATCTTTCTAATCTCCCCCAAAACCAGAGTGCTTTGAGTATCAGCACTATTTCTTGTGCTTTCCCAATTATAATCATGCTTTCACTAGTGACTGGGTCTTCAGTTGCCCAGGCACCATGCTCTTGGATTTACTTTGCTTTCTTCCTGTAAAACCTATCATTTTGACCAAGCTTTTGGTCATTTGGCCTAATGTCTTCTTCCTGTAAAAAGTCATAAGAAATAACAACAAGAGTAAGCTGTTTAGCCCCTCAAGACTGATCCACCAATCAATAGGATCATAGCTGATCTGACACTCTTCATGTCCACTTTGTTCTGCCCTTTCCCCATAACCCTGCTTCCCTATTGATCATGAATCTACTTATCTCAGCCTTAAGTAGGCACAAAGACTCTTTCCCACAGCTCTCTGTGACAAGGAATGTCTAAGACTCTCAACTTTCTGAAAGAACAAATTCATCCTCATCTGTTGTGGTTCTGTTCGCCGAGCTGGAAGTTTTTGCTGCAAACGTTTCGTTCCCTGGCTAGGGAACATCATCAGTGCTATTGGAGCCTCCTGTGAAGCGCTGCTTTGATGTTTCTTCCGGTATTTATAGTGGTTTGTTCTTGCCGCTTCCGGGTGTCAGTTTCAGCTGTAGTAGCTGTACTACTACTGTGTAGTAGTACACTCAGACAATCAGGAACATGAATTTGACTTGGGAAAACACTACCATCATAGGACAAGCCAGACAGAGAACAGCCAGGGAATTCCTAGAGGCATGGCATTCATCCACAAACTCCATTAACAGACACATAGACCTGGACCCTATATACAAACCACTACAGCTGAAACTGACACCCGGAAACGGCAAAAAGATCCATCAACAGACACATCAACCTGGACCCCACATACAAACTACTACAGCTGAAACTGACACCCGGAAGCGGCAAGAACAAACCACTATAAATACCGGAAGAAACATCAAAGCAGCGCTTCACAGGAGGCTCCAATAGCACTGATGATGTTCCCTAGCCAGGGAACGAAACGTTTGCAGCAAAAACTTCCAGCTCGGCGAACAGAACCACAACAACGGACACCCGAGCTACAAATCTTCAACCAGACTTCATCCTCATCTCACTGTTAAATTGGTGTCCCTTTATGCTGACACTCTGCTTTCTGGTACTGGATTCTCCCATGAGGGGAAATATCCTCTCGTCATTTACCTTGTCAAGCTCCTTAAGAACCGTGTATGTTTCATGAGATCACCTCTCATTGTTCTAAACTCCAATGAGTAGAGTCACAACTTGTTTGAGCTTTGCTCATAAGACAATCCTTCCACAATTGGGAACATCATAAATTAGGGGACCAGAACTGTTCATAGTGCTCCAGATGTGGTCTCACCAGCACCTTGTACAATTGCTGTAAGACTTCCCTACTCTTATACTCCAACTATTTGAAATAAGGGTAACATTCCATTAGCCTTCCTAATTATCTACTGCCCTTGTATGCTAGCTTTCAAATGTTTCTACGTAGCATGATACCGTATTTTCATTTTAAAGGGCTTATGAAACACACTGGAACCTTTCATTATGTTGAATGTGTCATATAAGTTGCTGTTTCACTGGGACCACAGCCTGCTTTTTATCAGATATGATCGAAGTGTTGCAAAAGCAGGGGAGAGTACATCTTTGGAAAACTAAAAAGAAAGCCTGTATGTGCCTGTACCTTGAATAGTTATAGTAACCTTCAAGAGATAAGTCACCTGGAAAGTCATCAAAGAATTTGCAATGTGTTCAATAATGGGGAATGGCTCTCTCACTGGTATCAGTGACTTCTCTGATATCCCTTCTCTGCTCTTATTCACCATCCTTTGCTCATCATATGTGGCTGAAGACCAGTGACAGTAATCCCATTCCCTTTGCTAGCATCTTCTAAACCTTCACTACCTAACAGGAAAAGACCAGCTGATTCATTTGAATGACGCTGCTTTTTTGTGACTCTTTCTGCCAGATCAAGATCTTGGGCCTCTCTTCTTAGTGGCGCTGTGGTGTCAAGAAAACTGCTCACTTGCACCTTCTTGAGGACAATTAAGGGCAATAAATGTTGGTCTAATCTAGTGAGCCCCACATTTCATGAATGATTAAATGAATTTTCTGACAACAGAAACCTGCTGAGATAACCTGAATCCCAAAAAGGAAGAATCTGTCTCAGATTGATATGGAGATTAAGGGTGGATCCCTTGTGCAATGCAAGAAGACTGAATGCAGTAGCATAATACTTATGTTCGTGAATTTGTCTGCCAGAGTGCTATCTACATGCCTTCAACAGAATCTCCAAACCCATGAGCACTGTCACCTAAATGAATCAAAGAATCAGTTGCATGGTAGCACCATGATCAACAAATCACATACCATCCTGCCTGGGAAAAAAAATACTGCTGTCCTTCACTGCCACTGGGTCAAAATCATGAATCACCATCCCGAACAGGACTGGGGGCATACCGAAATGACAAGGACTGCAGCAGAACTAGAAAGCAGCTTACCACCACCTTCAAGAGAAGCTAGAGAGAGGCAATAAATACTGTTCATGCCAGCAGAATCCACATGCTACAAGGATGTTGCCAGAGTTGGAAAATTTGAGCTATAACAAGAGGCTGAATAGACAAGGCGTTTTTTCCCTGGACTGTCGGAGGCTGAGGGGTGACCTTATAGAGGTTTATAAAATCATGAGGGGCATGTACAGGGTAAATTGACAAAGTCTTTTCCCTGGGTGGTGGAGTCCAGAACTAGAGAGCTTAGATTTAGGGTAAGAGGTGAAAAATATAAAAGAGACCTAAGGGACAACTTCGTCATGCAGAGGGTGGTATGTGTATGGAATGAGCTGCCAGAGAATGTGGTGGAGGCTGGTACAATTGCAACATTTAAAAGGCATTTGGATAGGTATATGAATAGGAAGGATTTGGAGGGATATGTGCCAGGTGCTGGCAGGTGGGACTAGATTGGATTGGGATATCTGGTCGGCATGGAGGGCCTGTTTCCGTTGTATAGGTCTCTATTACTCTAAATTAGATTTTACTTTAAATATACAAACTTTACAAAGAGAATTTAAGCTAATTCTTAAGTCCTGAAATAAATTAATACAAGTAGTCACAAAACTGTGAAATTGTTCTGAAAGCTTGGGAAGCAATTGATCATCCTTACTTGGTCTGGGCCTTATGAAACTCCAGGACCACATCAACATGGCTAACTGTTAATTGCCTACTGTCATGGCTGAGCAAGGCGTCCATTATACAGGAATAAGGAATAATAACCTGACTGCCAGTAATACCCAGGCCCTGCAAGCAAATAAATTACATCCCCAACACTTCCACAGTAATTTTAACAGCAAGTGGACGCTTGGCATTAAATAAACACAATATTACCTTCTCTACATCGCTAGTCACCATAAAGCTTAGCAGGATAACAATTTCTCGGACCATAAATAAGATCAAGTTGTAATTAGACCCCTGGAGAACAAAGGAATTAGAAGATATGATGAGAATACAAATCCATGGAGTTAGAAAAGGATGGCAGTATTGGTCTAATGGTCTTTTCCAGTCATAAAAATTTTTAAGCTCATAAAAGGATTGATTTACTGATAAACAAAACTCTCACTGAGAATTCCTCAGTGTCTAATTAATTTAAGCCTTCAGACTTGAGCAATATCTTGCTTTTGTGAAGTTATTTAGTTAGAGACTCACCTGTATGGTTAAATAAGCTGTTTTGGTACTTGTAGCTACTTTTAAAAAACAGTGAATTACAAGGCCCAGTGTCAAGCTTTTAGTATTATTACTTGAGTGTTTAATCACCCTTTGAATTTTTGTATTAATGTTTCTCATATGTGACCTCCTCATACTAACACTACATATCCATTTTGGGAAAGGAAATCTTAGCAGGAGTTATACACTTAATGGTAAGGTCCGAGGGAGTGTTGCTGAACAAAAAGACCTTGGAGTGCAGGTTCATAGCTCCTTGAAAGTGGAGTCACAGCTGGATAGGGTAGTGAAGAAGGCGTTTGGTATGCTTTCCTTTATTGGTCAGAGTATTGAGTACAGGAGTTAGGTCATGTTGCGGCTGTATAAGACATTGGTTAGGCCACTGTTAAAATATTGCATGCAATTCTGGTCTCCTTCCTATTGGAAAGATGTGAAACTTGAAAGGGTTCAGAAGAGATTTACAAGGATGTTGCCAGGGTTGAAGGATTTGAGCTATAGGGAGAGGCTGAACAGGCTGGCGCTGTTTTCCCTGGAGCTTCGGAGGCTGAGGGGTGACCTTATAGATGTTTACAAAATTATGAGGGACATGGATAGGATAAATAGACAAAGTCTTTTCCCTGGGGTTGGGGAGTCCAGAATTAGAAGGCATAGGTTTAGGATGAGAGGGGAAAGATGTAAAAGAGACCTAAGGGGCAATATTTTCACACAGAGAGTGGTACGTGTATGGAATGAGCTGCCAGAAGAAGTGGTAGAGGCTGGTACAATTGCAACATTTAAGAGGCATTTGGATAGGTATATGAATAGGAAGGGTTTGGAGGGATATGGGCCGGGTGCTGGCAGGTGGGACTAGATTGGGTTGGGATATCTGGTCGGCATGGATGGGTTGGACCGAAGGGTCTGTTTCCATGCTGTACATCTCTGTGACTCTATGACTCTACATCCCATAACATTTAAGAGCTTCACTTTTCTGCAGCACTTTTTTTCTGAACTCATGACTCAGTGGGTTTTTTTCTCATTCCATGTTTGGGTATTTTAACACAACTTAAAAATTTGTAAATGTGTTGAAGGAAGTAGTAGAGGGTAAACAACAGGAACATTAATTTTGCAAATAGGTGACAGCACATCTGAGTAAAAATTGAAGTTAAAATGACAATGCACAAATCATTAGAGCAAAGCCAGTTATGGAAATGATGGATGTAATTAACCTAAACAATATTTCTAAGAAAGATTGTGCTTGATTTAGAAAAAAAAATGTATGAACTGGTTTCCCTTTTCTCAAGAGAATCAGTTTTATTCCCCTTTGTTTATTTTTGCTTCACCATGTAACAAAGTACAACTGCATAAAATTAAATGCTTTTCTGCATTGAAAAGTAACTGTGAGTGACAAGTACATCAAAGGTGATTTATGTATGTGTACAGAACAAAGTAAATCCAAGAGAACACTATTTTTATTGAAGAGCATTGAGTTCAAATAATAATAAAAACTGCCATTAACATATTCATAGAGGATGGATCCCACTTACCACCACAGGAAATGACATCACCAACCCAAGGAAACCCAAACACATAGATAGAAAGTGGGCTACACCACCAATGCCTTCATCTGGAGGCTCACTGAAGATGTTACCTAGTATGGTGACGAAACATCTGAAACCGAACCTTCCAGCTCAGTGAGTAAGCCTACATCCAGGATGGAATAATATCCCTGAAGCAGAGGAAGAGGAGAGTGCAGTCCTTTCCGAAAACTAAAAAGAGCAGGATGTGTTGATGGCCGTTGTTCAGTATGGCAAAAGTTTGTTGCGGAAAATTTGCCAGCATTGCACATATTTTGACATGTTGTCTTCTAAAGATCCCAATTAAAAATCACACGCACACACATGCGCACACACACACACACACACACACACACGCACACACACATTCTCTCTCTCTCACTCTCTGTCTCTCTCTCTCACACTAAGCTCTGTCTTTCTACACTGCCAATTTTAGGATGTGCTATCTTTTGGGGGTAACTAACCACCATCAATTCTGTTTCCTTGATAACACCTACTGTGCGTTCCCCTGTATGTTACACCATGTGCTGCTATCATTAACAACCATTGAGGGTGCATTGAGGTTCAAGTTTCTGCATGACTGGTGCTAAACAAAGAGGTGCCAGTACAGGCTATGTGGTGTCTTTATCCTTTGACTTTATTGGCACAGTGCACAGATCATCTTATTTGAAGCAATAGAGAAAGTGATCATGAGAGACTTATCTCACCAATGACTGTTTCATCTGCATGCAATCATGAAATAGCTATTTGTCTTGAAAGGTCACTGCACAGGGAGAATTGTTCTACATCACATAAACTTAGACCTACTGAAATTGTTGTACTGAGTGTATGTTGGACTTCTCTTGCATTACCTTTAATATCCCAGTGGCTTTGACAATAACCAGAGTGAGAGCCAGTTCCTCAAAATGAATCGGGGCAAGCAATGGGAACTGTACCTTCCAAGTACGTCCTCAGATGCTGCCTGGTGGTTTTTTTTAGTTTGGCCTGCTAAGTGGAAAAGGCCACTGCCCCTCATCCTCATTATTTGCATTTTTTCATTTACCAAACACATTGCAGATTGTCTACTACTGAATAGTTCTCATAAAGTGAACTATACTCAAAGGATATCAGTGTATTAGCCATATGCACACTTCCCCTCTGTCCTCATGATGCCTCTTTCTTTGCATTCTGCTGACTGTTGGCTAGGACTCTTGCCATCTTCTCTATCTTTGAATGAGCTTGAACTGAGTAAACCTTGCTCTCATGATAATGTTTCTGTCCTCTGGAAGCTTGAAGAACAAAATCTCATTTTCTACTTAACTTGGCTCAGGTTTCTGAAGAGGTGAGCAGGAAGATAGATGAAGACAGAGCAGTAGCAGTTACTTTTGATAAGCTTCCACATGGTAGACTGGTTAGTAAAGTTAGATCACATGGGCTCCAGGAAAAACTAGCCAATTCAATATCAAATTGGTGTAACAGTAGAAGGCAGAGAGTGGTGGTGGAGGGTTGTTTTTCAGACTGGAGGCCTATAACCAGTGTTATACCACAAGAATCAGTGCTGGGTCCATTGTTGTTTATTTATATAAATGATTTGGATGAGAATTTAGGAAGCATGGCTAGTAAGTTTGCAAAAGACACTACAATTGGTAGTGTAGTGGACAGTGAAGAGGTTATCTAAGAGTACAATGGGATCTTGATCAATTGGGCCAGTGGGCCAAGGAATGGCAGATGGAATTTAACTTAAGGCAGGACTTGCACAGTTAATGGTAGGGCTCTGGGGATTCTTGTCAGATAGAGAGTCATATGGGTATGGGTACATAGTTCCTTGGATGTGGCATCACAGGAAGACAGGATGGTGAAATAGGTGTCAGTACATTGAGTACAAGAGTCAGGATAATATGTTATAACTGCACAAGACATTGGTAAGGCTACATATGGAGTACCGCATTGGATTCTGGTCACCCTGTTAAGGGAAGGAAGTTATTAAACTGGAAAAGATGCAAAGAAGATTTACAAGGATGCTACCAAAACTGGAAAGTTTGAGTTTTAAAGAGAAGCAGGAATGGTTGGCACTTTTTTTCTCTGGAGCCTAGGCAGCTGAGGGGTGATTTTATAGAGGTTTAGAAAATCATGAGGGGATAGACAAGGTGAATAGGAGAAAGTGAGGTCTGCAGATGCTGGAGATGAGGGTCAAGAGTGTGGTGCTGGAAAAGCACAGCAGGTCAGACAACATCTGAGGAGCAGATGAATCGACATTTCAGGCATAAGCCCTTCATCAGGAATGAGGCTTGTGAGCCAAGGGGGCTGAGAGATAAATGGGAGGAGGGTGGGGCTGGGGGAAAGGTTGCTGAGAGTGCGATAGGTAGATGAAAGTGGGGGTAAAGTTGATAGGTCAGAGAGGAGGGTGGAACGGATAGGTGGGAACGAAGATGGACAGGTCATGAGGGTGGTGCTGAGTTAGGAGGTTGGATCTGGGGTAAGGTAGGGACGAGGGGAAATGAAAAAAACTGGTGAAGTCCAATTAATGCCACGTGGTTGGAGCATCCAAAGTGGAAGCTGAGGTGTTCTTCCTCCAGGCATTGGATGGTTCGGATTTGTCGATGGAGGAGGCCCAGCACTTGTATGTGCTTGGAAAAGTGGGACGGTGAGTTAAAGTGTTCCACTATGAGGTGGTGGGGTTACTTCATATGTGTGCTTTGGAAATGTTCTCTGAAGCGTTCTGCAAGTAGGTTTCCTGTCTCCCCAGTGTAGAAGATACCGCATCGGGAGCAACAGATACAGTAAATGACATGTTTGGAAGTGTAGGTAAATCTATGATGGATGTGGAAGGCTTCTTTGGGACTTTGGACAGAGGTGAGCAGGGAGGCATGGGCGCAGGTTTTGCAATTCTTGCGGTGGCAGGGGTAGGTGCCGGGAGGAGAAGGTAGGTTAGTGCTGGGGTGGGGACGTGACCCGACAAGAGAGTCATGGAGGGAATGGTCTTTACAGAATGCAGATAGGGATGGGGAGGGAAATATATCTCTGCTGTTGGGGTCTGTTTGTAGGTGGCGGAAATGGCTGAGAATGATACAATGCTTCTGGAGGTTGGTGGAGTAGAAGGTGACAGCCGAGGGAGTTCTGTCCTTGTTGCGTTTGGAGGGGTGGGGTTCCAGGGCAGAGGTGCAGGATATGGATGAGATGTACTTAAGGGCATCATTGACCACATGGGAGGGGAAATTGTGGACTTTGAAGGAGGAGGGCATCTGGTGTATTCTGTGGTGGAACCATTCCTCCTGGGAGCAGAGGTGGAGGAATTGGGAATAAAGGATAACGTTTTTACAGAAGGCAGGGTGCAAGAGGTGTAGTCCAGTTAGCTGTGAGAGTCGGTGGTTTGTAGATGATATCCATGTTGAGTCGGTCACCATTGATGGAAGTGAAGAGGTCCAGGAAGGGAGGGAGGTGTCTGAGATGGTTCAGGTCAGTGTGGAATGTGTTGATGAAATTGATGAATTGTTCAACCTCCTCGTGGGAGCACAAGGTGGCACCAACACAGTCTTCAATGTAGCGGAGATAAAGGTGGGGGATGGTGCTGGTGTAGCTGAGGGAGATGGACTGTTCCCTGTACCCGACGAAGAGACAGGCACAGATGGGGTCCATTTGGGTGCCCATGGCTACCCCTTTGGTCTGGAGGAAGTGGGTGGATTCAAAGGAGAAGTTATTGAGGAGGAGGACTAGTTCAGTCAAACGAATGAGAGTGTCAGTGGAAGGGTATTGGTGGGGATGCAGGGAGTGGGAGAAATGGAGGGCTTGGAGGCCTTTGGCATGGTGAACTGAGACATTTAGGGCCTGGATGTCTGTGGTGAAGATGCGTGTGTCCCAGAGATGTTCTCTGAAGCGTTCTGCAAGTAGGCGTCCTGTCTCCCGAGGTGAATAGCCAAGCTTTTTCCCCCCAGGGTAAGGGAGTTAAAAACTAGAGTGCACAACTTTAAAGTAAAGGGGGAAAGATTTAAAAGGAACCTGAGGAGCAACTTTTTCACAGAGGGAGGTGTGTGTATGGAACGAACTGACAGATGAAGTGGATATTTGAACAGGTTCGTGGATAGGAAAGGTTTAAGGGACATGAATCAAACACAGACAAATGGGATTAGTTCAATTTAGGAAGCCTTATTGGTCTGGACAAGTTGAGCTAAAGGGTCTGTTTATATGCTGTATGATCCTCTGATTCTATGATGTCTGTTCTGCATTTTCCTTGCATTCCTCCCAAATCCCCACTGCACCTTATTTTGTTGCGTCTTGTTTACTTTCTTGTCACCAGAGAGGACCCTTTCACACCTTTAATTTACACACCTTCTACCTCTGTTTCACGTTTACCATAATTAGCAACCCATTTGTAATTCGCACTGAATATCCAAGCCATCTGTTTCCCTGTTGTTCCTTCTCCTCTGTCAGAGGAGTAACAACCACCATTTTCCGGGTCCATTCAGTTCTGAAGAAGAATCAGACTCAATTTGCACAGATGCTACCTGCAAGTGTTTCTATAGCATTTGCTGTGTTTCTTTCAAGAATCTGCAATATTTTGCCTTTGTAATAATCCTCTTGGTTTCCCTGATGTTGTTTCTCTAGTGATAGAGATTGTACTTATTTCCTCCCTTCTCTTTTGATATTTGGTTATTTAGTATTTCTGAAATATTATTAATGTCATGAAGACTGATGCAAATTTTTTATTCAATTTATTTAGCCATAGACTCATTGGGTCATACAGCACAGAAACAGACCCTTCGGTCCAACCATTGCATGTCAAACATAATCCCAAACTGAACTAGTCCCATTTGCCTGCTCCTGGTCCATAGCCCTCCAAACCTTTCCTATTCATGTATCTATCCATATGTCTTTTAAATGTTGTAATAGTACCCACATCCACCACTTCCCCCAAAAGTTCATTCCACACTCAAACCGCATTCTATGTTAACAAAATGTTGCCCCTAATATCCTTTATCATTCTTTCTCCTCTCATCTTACAAATATGCACCATGGTCTTCAAATCCCCCACAATAGGGAAAGACCTGCCCTACACTCAATCTATACTCCTCATGATTTTAAAAACCTCTAAGATCACCCCTCAACATCCAATGTCCAGTGAATAGAGTCCCAGTATATCAGCCTCCAGATATTCAAATCATCCATTCCAGATAGTATCTTGGTAAATCTTTTCTGAACTTTCTCCAGCTAAATAGTCTAAAATCATCCATTATTGATTAATGTATCGTCATTTTTACATGCCCTTATTATCTGCTGTCCTATTCTCTGCCCTATAGTATTGTTTCCATTAGGATGTCTGTACGATATTCCCACCAACATTTCCTTTCTCTTGTTATTTTTATCCTCTACCAATTTGAATTCTATATGTTTTTTCATCTAAGATCATTGTTTAATATTGTACTTATTCCATCATGTACTAATAAAGCTACTTCGCAAACCTTCCCACCCTGCCTGCCATTTTGAAAAGTCACTTACACTGATGATTAATTTCTCAGTTTTGGCCCCTTGCGGAGATACAGTTAAAAACATCACAACCGTTAGTTCATATTTGTGCTGTTATTTCATTCATTTCTTTCTGAATACTTCATACATTCAAGTAAAGAGCAACCAAATATGCCTAAGTATTTTTGCCCCTTTGACCCTTTTGTTATATTTTCACCTTTTATTCCTTCCAGTCTCACTTTAGGCATCATTATGTCTAACAACTATCTTCTAATATTAACATATATGTTTGCTCTGAAAACCTAAGCACCTCCTCTCAGGAACACTCTGTCTATTTAGGTTAATGCCCTTTCTCCTTCCCTGTGACCCAGCATGGCTCAGTGTTCTGTTTTCCTTCTGCCTATTCATTTGTTTTGCCAATTTCTCATATAGCATAAAGAAGGCCTTTCCATCCTTTTTTCTCAAAATTTGTAGGAGCAACAAACTTAATGTTCATCCTAGACTTTAAATTATAATTAACATTTTCCCCACCAGAGACTACTTCACATTTGAATGTCTTTTAATAAACTGCTCTTTTCTCTTTTTTTTCTCTTCAAACTCAAGGTTATTTTTTAAGTTCATTTTTTCCACCATCTCCATTATTTTCAAATTCTAGTGCCATCTTATTTTTTATGGTACAAAAGCTGATGTTTCTTTTTATCTCTTACCAGCTTCACATCTAAGGAGAAATTCCTGATGAAGAGGTTAAGCCTCGAAAGATTGATTCTCCTAAACCTTAGATGCTGTCTGACTGGCCACACTTTTTCAGTGCCACACTTTTCGACCCTGCCTCACATATAAATCTGTCTTGTTTACGTTTCAAAATCTGTCCTGACTCACTAGGGTATTATGGTGGAAGCCAATCCCCTGTATGACTGGAATTGTCACAAATGTGAACAGATTTAGTCAAAATATTCAAAGTGGAGAAAGTGAGGTCTGCAGATGCTGGAGATCAGAGCTGAAAATGTGTTGCTGGAAAAGCGCAGCAGGTCAGGCAGCATCCAAGGAACAGGAAATTCGATGTTTCGGGCATAAGCCCTTCATCAGGAATATTCAAAGTCCCTAATTTACCTGGCTGACAAACACAGGTGGAATGAAAACACTCCTCAGGATTCTCTACAGAAAAAAAAGTAACTTGCTACTAGGAATAAATTGTTTTTAAATCAATAGTAATTAGGAAATGTGAATTGCTAACTTCTAACTCCACAACACGACCTTTTAAGAATTTTCCCCTTACATACTAATAGACACAAAGACAGAAAAAACATGGATAGAAAAGATGAAAAAAAACTCAGTGAAACAGTTTGATTTCACGTGCCCAGGCCACAGGATTGAATGATTTGCTTTCTTTCATGACCTTTCAATTCCTTTTTAGTTCTTTGCTGGTGAAACAAAGTTATCTGCACACAGATGCTCTCTTCCATTCACTGGGTTGAGACATTGTTCTTTCACTGTCTTCAAAAGCATTTGTTTCACCTTAACACAGGCATTTACCAATAAGAGAGAGAGTGAAAAAATGCAAGGTGTTACTGGAAACTTTCTGGTAGCTCCACAAGGTAGAGGGAAAGGGATTGGGGCAAGATTTTTTGACGCTTTCTCTTGGCAAGCTTGGCTATTCTTTGTTACACTAGTCCGATTTGCATTTATCGCCTTTAGTTCAGAACCCAATGGTTCTCTGTTGTTTGCTTTTGCTTTCCCTGTTCCAAGAAAATATAACATTGCATGCAACTCACTATGTGCTCCAGTAAACATGATTTTCAAAACTGCAGCCATCTCTTCATACAATCTCAATTGGTTTAAAGTAGTATTTTCCTTATTCTATTCAAGTGCAAAAATGAGGAAATAAAAAAAAGTTGTGGTCTTTAAAAGTGACCTGATCACTACCAAATTCCTATTTCTTCACGCCCACCTGACTGGCTCCCAGCACCATGATGCTGTGCTCAGTTATCAATCCTCCTTGATGTCCCACAGTCTTCCAAAAAACAGCTTGCAAGAACCTCAGAGCTGTTGGATAAGTTGAGCAACAGAAGCTTTTTCCACACTACCCCTGGGTGCCCATAACTGCTCCCTGACCACAGACCAAATTTGAGCTACCTAACTTTTAGGGTGTGACTGCTTTAAAAGTAAACTATACAGGTAACTTGCCCCTTCTCAGATGCCTGCAGCTCAGACTCCAGTTCCACAGCTCGGATACCAAGTTGCTCAAGCTGCAAATACTTGTGTGCTCACCCTGGGTCATCTTGGTGTCCTGCAGGGCTCTCATGTTTCAGCAGCAACACATTATCCACCCTGCTCTCCCCATTGAGATTAATTTGATGTGTAAATTTGTAACTCTATTATACCTGCTCTTTAAACTTTTTGATTAATAATCAAAACACTGATACAATCTTGTAACAAGTTGATTTGTTTTGTAGTTAGGAAATATTTAATGAAAATGTGAGCTATGTTGAAAGTCATGTGGTTCAAACATTCCTCTTGTGCTACTATTTTGGTGACAGGATTTAACCAGCAATAGTTGAAAATGTGTTGCTGGTTAAAGCACAGCAGGTTAGGCAGCATCCAAGGAATAGGAAATTCGACGTTTCGGGCATAAGCCCTTCATTCCTGACGAAGGGCTTATGCCCGAAACGTCGAATTTCCTATTCCTTGGATGCTGCCTAACCTGCTGTGCTTTAACCAGCAACACATTTTCAACTGTGATCTCCAGCATCTGCAGACCTCATTTTTTAACCAGCAATAGCAGTGCAGAGGATTTCCCTCAAACGTTGACAAAATGCAGAATTTAAATAAGTATTAA
Source organism: Hemiscyllium ocellatum (assembly GCF_020745735.1). NCBI lineage: Eukaryota > Metazoa > Chordata > Chondrichthyes > Orectolobiformes > Hemiscylliidae > Hemiscyllium > Hemiscyllium ocellatum. The sequence goes on along the minus strand of NC_083436.1, from coordinate 23,880,897 downwards.
ATCAGCAGAAGAAATAAAAAGATGGAATCACCCCAACCATGACAGCTTGGTTGTAGTAGGACTGAAATGCAGCCAGTGGCAAGACTTCATTGATTGATTGGCAGATGACTGACAAACCCTTGAGACTGAACACCTGTCCCTTTTGGATTGTTGGATTTGTCTCACGGCAACAATGGTAATGATCACAGTAATGATCTTTAAATTAAACTCTGTCTGCTTTCAGCATTCTCTGCAGGTTATTGTTAGCTTTAAGCTGATTCTGAGAGTGAGCTTCAGAATTTTACTGATGGCAGTACTGCTGAAAGGACCAAATTTCTCGAGAGTGAAAATGAAATGAGATGGCTTATCATCAACAGAGAAATGCCGAATAGTTGAAAGAATATTTTAAGATTATTCCCTCGCCGTCTAACTGAACACAATGGTCCAGAACCCACTGGAGTGGGGCATCTCATTGTACAGCTACACTTCTCCTTGTGCCCTTCAGCTCAAACCATTTGAGCTAATAATAACTGGAAGAGGACAAGAGGCACCATTTGTATCCATGAATAGTTAGACCAATGGTCCATCTCCCATAGCAATCTACTATGAATGGATGAGGTGTGTGTGTGTCATATTTTTATGAGTGTGATACACCAACATGATTCTCATGACCACCTGAGTTAATTAGGCCAATTAAAAGTTAGCTAACACAATCTTCTAAATTAAAAGGACAGCAAAACAATTTTGCTGCAAGATTATAGGACTTTCCCAGGGCTTTTCAAAAGGGAGGATGATGCACTCTATTGTTTGCCATGAGTTCGTATCTCAGTTAGACCAATGAAAAGGACTTTCCTTTGCATCAATTTCTTGGCACTGCATGAGCTAATACTGTATTGCACTTGAAATAGTGCCAAGTGCAGAATTGGTTTGGGGAAGCAAAAATTGAACAATTTTGAAATTATTAAAATGCAGAAGGCTGGGAAAGGAGCATCACATTTGCCTGTCCAAATTGAGGGTTTTGTTTTCAATCAGAACTTGAAGAAAATAGTTAAAAATCAGACAACACCAGGTTATAGTCCAACAGGTTTAACTGGAAGCACGTCACCTGATGACTACCACCTGATGAAGGAGCGTCGCTCCTAAAGCTAGTGTGCTTCTAGTTAAACCTATTGGACTATAACCTGGTGTTGTGTGATTTTTAACTTTGTACAACCCAGTCCAACACCGGCATCTCCAAATCATGAGGAAAATAGAGCATACTTGAAGTCTTCTTTCAAATGGTCATGGAGAACGATTAAGAAGTTGGAGGGATATCTGTGACAATGTTAGAAACAAAATTCAATAAAATTTAGACGAGACTACCAAAGCTGGAAACAAGACAATTTATTCTACGATCTTGCAAGAAAGGACCTCAATTGCAGAAAGCAATTGAAGTGATGATTATTCAAACTATTGCACAGTTATACGTCTGAGCTACTTGAGGTCACCTCTTCCGATCCCTACATTATCCAATCTTTCTTACTATTCTGCCTCTACCCATCGATGCTCCACACCCATTGCCCCCTTCTTTCCAAGCTGGCAATTGTCCCCCTTGTTCGTGCTGTCATAAGGCTAAACTCTTATCTCGATGTTCCCTTTGTAACTTCATTCATCGTCCATAGGTACATTCCATTCTTGTACATACATCGTAACAATGTTTCTTTTTCGTGCTTCACTTATAATGTTTCAGTAATCTTAGCTTTTTGCTGAAATTGTTATTTTTAACATTGTGGTAAAAGGAATTATTTTCTTTAATAAATCTACATTAAAGTTAGCACTTAATTATCCTTAATTATACACTGAAAAGTAGAGATACTTTTCCCTAAATACCTGCAGAGTTAATAGTTCTCTTGTTGTACCCTTTTTCTGTCTGCTTTTTCTATGTGCAAAAACAACACATTTCCCCATTTCTAACAACAACAATTTGGGACTGTACAGCACTACTGCTGCAGCTGCTTGATTCTTCTGTTATGCGTGTAGGAATATTTGGCACTTTTTCAACTGGTCATTCTCTGTGGCCATTGTGAAAGCAACTTTGAGTGGAGCATCAATAGATACAGATTCTAGTTAATTATGATGCAATTAAGTGATCTCTGACAGCCGTCTGATCAACAGTGTTTGTAGTGATCATAGTGAGGTCAGCTGGCTGGACCTGATAGAATGAGTTCCCTACTTGAAATTGTTAATCTGATCTAATCAGGGAGCCCTGGCTGACAGATATAAACAAGAGTGTTTTTAGGAACTGGCTTTGAGGAAGCTCATCACAGTTCACACAACAAAAAGCAAGAAAAAAAGCAAAGAGAAAGTAAAAAAAAAGAGCAGGTGGAAAAAAATCAACAAGACCTTCCCAGGTGTCTCCGGAAAAGTAGTATGCGGTGTCTACCAAGACCCTTGCGTTGTTCAGAGAGATGGGCACCACAGGGAGTGGAATGTACTATTTCCCTGTCCAACTCTATTTTGATTTAATCCCTGCCCCCCTTTTCACTGTTTGATCACACAGCATTGCCCTTTGATGTGAAGGGCGCTGCTTGTCACTGGCCACTCGGGTGTTTCCTTTCTTCCTGGTGGTAAAAATTGAATAAAGATTTGTATACCTTGTGTCTTTCACTGTGTCTCACACCTGCACACACCCAACATGGGTGCTCGGGACAAATAAGCACTACTGCTGTTAGGTGGTAGTGTGGGGTTAAAAAAAAAAGAATAGGAGTGTCAGACTGAAAAGAAAAAAAGAAAAAGAAATGAAAAAAAAAACAAGGGTGTCAAAGGTTCCGTTCACTCAGAGCTGGATCAGCATCAAGGACATGTAATTAAAGTGTGATTTGGTGATTAGATACCAGCCTCTGTGGAGTTATTTAAATGGTAATGAGGTAAAAGAACTCTCCTGAGGAAACTCTTTTGATCCTGCCGTCAAATTCTGGGCCCAATATTTGGAAAGAATGTGTTAGTTTATCTGGGCAAAGTTTGGGGCAGATGGAAAACAATGAGTAATTTTCCTGACAGCTTGTGGATCCACAGTTTTTTCAGTTATGAGTAACCTAACATTCCTGAGGCAGCAGATATTAAAATGTTTCAAGAATTGATGGATTTAGTTAAGGAATAATAATACGTCAAGCCACCTCTAGTTCTGAGATGCTATTGATCTCATTCGGTGATTTGAGAACCGGGGAATCCGTATTGGTTTGACAAAATTAAGATCACTGGCAGAGTGACTTTGGTTTAACCCATAATGAGATGCTGAGAAACTGTTTGTTATGTGGAATTATTGATGCAACTATGCAAACATGTCTACTAGCTGAAGCCCAACTGGATTTCAAAAAGGCACTACAACTAGCGTTATAATTGGAAAATGTAGCAAGTGGAGCACATGGGTTGCAAGATATTCCACCGGAAGTGGACACCCTCACTAAACAGACTGAGTTTGGGGAACATCACCTGTGTAAAGGCAATTGTATAGCCTCACTCGGTTCATAACCTGAACAGAAGGACTCTAGGTCAGCCTTTAGCAAAACCCAAAAGCACAGCCAAGACTCAGCCAAATGGTTAATATTTTCTTCATGATCTAGGCCTGCAAGCCACTGTTGCTATGCAGACTCAAGACAGAGGAAGAGACCCACTAGATCCAAATTGAGTAAGAGAACCCATCGTCTAATATTCAGGAGAGTGTGCACCCTCAAAAGTCCACCTACAGCTGGCTTGGAACAAATACTTTGCTCAGCAACATTCAAATTTGAACCAGTCAAATAAATATCTGTGAAATAGTCACCCAGTTCTAATGGACGTCAAAACTGCCATGGCCATCTCAGTGATTGCAGAATCAGTCTTTAACAAAATTCACTTTCGACACCAACCTTTAAGTTTGCATGACCTCCCAAGACTGAAAATCTATACCAGGCAACCTCTACAGATTAAGGCACAACTCCGATTCTGGTCTCTTCAAGATCAAGGTCTCTTAAACATCTAAATGTTAAACCCCAGCAGATGGGAGAGATACTAAATAGTTTGCATCCGATTTTACTGTGGAGAAAGAAATGGAGTCAAGAGAATGCAGAGAAACAAATGTTGATGCTTTAAAAACAGTTAACATTACAGAAGAGGAAATTCGGGAGGTCTTAGAGAATGTAAAGGTGGATAAATCTCCCAGACCTGGTGTAATATTTCCCAGAACATTGTGAGAAGTCAGAGAGGAAATTACGAGACCCCTTGGAGAAATATTTGCATCATCTATAACTATGGATGAGGTGCCAGATGACTGGAGGGTGGCTAATTTTATACTTTTGTTTAAGAAAGGTTATCAGGAGAAACCGGGGAACTATAGACCTATGAGTCTGACTTTGGTCATGGATGAATTGTTGAAGGTGATTATAAAAGATAGGATTTATGGACATTTAGAGAAGCAAAAAATGATTAGGGATAGTCAGTATGTCTTTTTGCGAGGAAAATGATGTCTCTCAAGTTTGATTGAGTATTTTGAGGAGGAAACCAAAAAGATTGATGGCAGCGCAGTAGAGGTTGTTTATTTGGATTTTAGTAAAGCCTTTGACAAGATTCCGCATGATAGACTAATTAGTAAAGCTAGGTCACACGGGATTCAGGGTGAGCTTGCCAATTCGATACATAATTAGTGTAATAACAGGAAACATAGAGTAATTTTGGCGGGATTACTGGAGGCCTGCAACCAGCAATGTTCCACAGGGATCAATTCTGGGTCCTTTTTAGTTTGTCATTTTTATAAATGATTTGGATGAGAATACAGAAGGTATGGTTAGTAAGTTTGTGGCCAACACCAAAATTGGTGGCAGAGTAGACTGAAGAAGCTTTTCTAAGTTTGCAAAGGGATCTTGATCAAATGGTTCAATTCTCTGAAAAATGGCAGATGGAGCTCAGTATGGATAAATGTGAAGTATTGCACTTTGGTACAACAAATAGGGGTAGGGCTTATACAATTGGCCTTGGTGTGTTGTAGAAGGTGCAGGCACATAATTCTTTGAAAATTATATCGCACATAGACAGGGTTGTTAAAAAGGCTGAATCCTTTCAGTGTAGGATTTGTGAAATCATTTGAGGTTGTACAGGACATTGATGCAGCCTCTTCGGGAATACTGTGTCCGTTCTGGTTGCCCAGTTATAGAATGGATATTATCAAGCTGGAGAGAATTAGAAGAAATTTACCCAGGTTGCCAGGAACTTTTTTCACTGGAGCGTAGAATTTTGAGAGGTGATCTGATAGAAGTATATAAAATAATAAGAGGTATAGATCAAGTTAATGGTGGTTGTCTTTTCCTTAGGATGGGGTTTGAAGACTGAGGGCACAATTTTAAGGTGAGAGGAAAGAGATTTAAAAAAGATGTGAGAGACAAACTTTTTACAGAGGGTGGTTCACATGTGGAATGAACTTCCTGAGAAAGAGAATGTAGGTACAATTACAATGTTTAGAAGGTATTTGGATAGATACAAAAATAGGAAAAGTTTAGAGGGATATACACTAGGAGCAGGCAGGCAGGACTAGTTTAGTTTGAGATTATGTTTGGCATGGACTGGTTGGATTGAATGATCTGTTTCTGTGCTCTATGACTCTGTGAAACAGCTGATTTACTTACCACTGTGTAGTCAAAGGCTCAGGTCCAAGCTGAATAGGGTGAAATTGATTGAGGAAGATTTATCTACATTGGTTCAACATTTTTTAATTAGAAAATGGCTGCCTGAGTGAAGTCCTAGTAAAATACCCAGAAGATCTTTGGGGAAGGTCTAGGGACTATCAAAGGAGCCAAGGTCACTTCATATGTTGGCCAGGAAACAATTCCATTACTCTGCATGGCCTACCAGCTACGAGCAAAAGAAGAGGCAGAAATCAGAGAAAAAGGAAGGGAGCAAGTGAAAAGCTAAATTTGATGCTTTAATGATCTTTAGGTGAGCTCAGTTGACTGGGCAGATTGTATAGGATCAATTAGTTGTCAACAGAATGGAATTTGATTGCAGTTTTGGCTGGATGATCAGCCTCTGACTTCATGTCCTACCAATGGTAGAGATCAAGGCAATGTGGCTTGGATCTGCTTTCAGGAGGAAGACCAGAGAAGAAGCAGATTTTTAAGAAAAGACAGAAAATCCACTGTTCCTGCCTTTGGCCTGAAGTGTTTTTGGCAGTTATCACAATATTTATATGCCGTATGAGTTTATGATTCTATTCAACGTTCTCCTTCACTATTGACTTAACTTTCAGTGATGAATTTAATAGAATACCTCAATGTCAGTCAAGGTGAATGGTCAACATAAAGATGATTTCACCTGAGTGACTGTGAGACTGAGTGGCAACAGAAGAATTTGGTTTAAAGGTGGATTTCAGTGCACAGGTGTATTAAGTAAAAGGAAAGTGCAGTGAGTAGGGAGTAATGGGGCAAAAAGCAGAATACTGGTGTGAGGCAACAGTGGCTCATTGGGCCAAATGGCCTTCTCCTGACCATAACAATTGTGCTTCAGTGAAGGTTGGGGAGGAAGTACTTTCCTTTTTGCAGTCTTTCAGTCTCCTACTGATTTCCAACTTTGTGCAGGAGAAGGAGCAGCTAAATTCAATGAGTATTATGAGAAATTGTAAGTATTATAAATATTCTAAGAATTGTATAGCCCTTTTGTTATAAATTTTACTGGCGGTGCTAAAATAATTGAAGTTTTGTATGTATTAAATAGAAGATAATTAGCAATTATTATTTAATTAACATCTATTAGATATGGCAGGGCATGTGAAGGCCTGTGATTGCAGAATTGGCACTTTCTGATATCAGTGTGTTCAAGGGCAAATGCATCCATTGTCAATGTTTGTGGCTGCAAGAACTTTACCTCAGAATTATTGAGCTGAAAGCTGTGGGGTTCCTGTGACACAATGGTAGAATCCCTAAAACAGAACCTGGAGATTAGGTTCAAGTCCCACCTATCCCAGAAGTGGACAATAACATCTCTGAACAGGTTATTAGGAAAAATAGTGCATAGCTGTGGTATTCTTGTGGTGCACAGGTAGAATCCTTACCTCAGAGCCTGGAGACTTAGGTACAGGTCACACCTGTCCCAGAGGTGTAGAATAATAACATATCTGAATAGATTGGTTAGAATTTTGTTTTGAGTTCAAGGCCAAGATGCAGACACAGCAGCATATCAGGGAGGCAGAAAGTCACATGGACTTTTTATTTCTGAAGGTAGTTACATCCCTTAAAATGGTGACTCATGGATTGGTCAACAACCCAGCACTGGAATGGGATGAGAATGGTGTGGTCGAGTTAACCAGAGGTTAAGAATGCAAGAGCCTGTCTGACAGTTTTGAGATTTCCTCAGCTGAATTGAATGAAAATAAAAGCTGCAGGGTAGACGAGCTAATTAGCCTTTTTACTGAGGTACAGGACATCATTTAAGTGTGGGATTGAGAGTGGTTTGGGTAGAAGGTATATAGTGGTACGAGCAAGCGTACGGTGAGGGAGATTTACCCTCTTCTCTGCAGCTAAAGGTATGACTCCAGATGGCTGTGTTGTTGCCTGGTACCAGGGTTTGGGATATCTGCTCTGAGCAGGGGGAAACAAGACTTGAAGTAAGAAGGGAAGGATGTAATGGTCATGATCCACAACAATAGACTCAAAGACCATTGTAGGAGAAGTCAATTCTGGCTCATCGGGCATTAGCAACAAAACTGCGAATAGTGAAATCTATAATGTTCTGATGGTCTTTACCTGAATTGTGCTGGGACTAGTGTTCTTGTGAAATCCAACTAGAGAAGTACATAGGCCTTTAAAATAAACAGAGAAGGATGGGGTTCACGGGAGATGGGGTGCTGGGTGTCCAAGCTTGGATAATCATAACAAGTTAATAGATGGCATTGAGGCAAGATACTCACATAGAAATAAATATCAGAATAGTAGGAAGGGACAGAGAGAAAAAGAAACCTAAGAATATATTAGCAGTTAAGACTAGATGATACAAGATAACAAAAAAATCAAACAAAACTAATGGCTCTATATCTCAATGCGTGCAGCATTCATAACAAAGTTAATGAACTGATAATTCACATTGAAGTAAATAAATATGATCTGACACCTATTAGAAATGCGTCTGCAGAGTGACATGGATTGAGATCTGAATATCGAGGGTATGTAACATTTAAGAAGAACAGGAGGTTAGGTAAAGGTCGAGGTTTGCATTCCTGACCAAAGATGAAATAATTAAAAATGACCTTAAATCACGTGATCAGGACCTAGAATTGATTTGGGCAGAGATGAGAAATAGTAAGAGACAAAGTCATTAGTGGGAGTGATTGACAAGCCACCAAACAGGAACTATGATGTATGAAAAAGTATACAAGGAGAAATATTAGTAGTTGTGATAAAGGAACTACAATAATCATGCCAATTCTAGTTTACCTATTAACTAGGAAAATCAGATTGTTGATAGCAATCTCCACCAAGAGTTCATAAGATACTTTCGAAATTGTTTCTTACACCAACATGTCCTGCAACTGACCAGAGGGCAAACGATACTTGACTTGATACTTTCTAATGTGACAGGATTAATTAATTACCATAGGGCAAAGATACTCTGCACAGTACTGCTCATAATATGACCGAGTTCAACATCCATTTTGAAAGCACGGAAGATGAATCTAAGACTAATACTCTCAACATAATAAGAGAAACAATGTGGACATGAAAGCTGAGCTACCTGAATGAATTGGATATTAGGTTAAGAGATATATCTGTAGAGAAGCTGTGGCAAACAGTTAAAGGGATATTTCAGAATACATAGAAAAGTACATTCCTACTATTAAAAAAAAGCTCCAAGATGATGTGTAATGATCTAAGTAGATATAGAAAGGAGGTTCCTCATGTGGGGCAATACAGAAACAAGAGGTCATTGTTTTAGGACGAGGGCCAGCAGATTTAAACAGAGATGAGGAGAAATTATTTCTCTCAAAGGGTCATGAATCTGCCAAATTCAGTACCTCAGAGTGCAGTGGAATCTGAGATGTTAAGTAAACTTAAGAATGAGAGATTTTTTAATTAGAAATGGTTTGAAGGCTTATGGACAATGGGCAGGAAAACAGAGTTGAGGTCAAGATGGGATTACCAAATGATTGTATAAAATGGTAGAACAGGCTCAAGGGGCTGAATAGTCTATTCCTGCTCCTTGTTCTCATGAGGGTAGGGTAGGGTGGCAGGTGAGTAGGTTGATATGTAGATGGGGAAGATGAAGGGCTGATTGAGTAGGGTAATATGACAGGATTGGTTGAAAGTGACTAGATCAGAGGATGGGCAATTTGATACATTAGCAGAAATGTTGTGATAAGCAGATCTGGCAGGTTGTCAGGGGGTTGGAGTATCAGTTGACGAGGATGGTAAGTGGGAAAGTTATTAGAGTATGATGGCAGGAGAGTGAGTATTTGGGAGGGAGGAGTCATCTTGTCAGGTCTGGGCTAATCAGGCTAGGTCAAGGCTACCTGTAAGGTGATGGTGTATAGTTACGTTGGACAAGGCATTGAGCAGTGATGGTTGGGTCGTGACGGGGGCCTGACTCAGACAAGAAGGGGTTGTTGTCAGTTTTGGTTGTGGATGATGTCGGGTGTGTATCGGCGGGGATATAGTGTAATCAGGAGAGCAGTCACATCATGTTAGTGAAGTTGTAAAGGGCATACAATGCATTAGGAGGGAAAGGTCTGGGTGGCGCAAAGTAGAGGTAGTCAGGGCATCAGTGTGAGCAATCCTGAGGAGCTCCAATGTATCATTATGCAGGGGTTAGACTAAATTTTCTAGTCATGTCCTGCTTAACTACACAGTTAAGTACATCACAATCATCTGAAGACTCTAACTCTAAGTTAGAGAGGTTCATCAAGGTTCCTTGGGTGGGGGGGAATTGCCTGCCTTTTGAGAGATCATATCACACTGGAATCCAGTGCATTGGGATCCTCACACATAGTTAAGGGCACACATTCAGTTTCCAATGATTTGTAAACTGCAGGATCTAGACAATTATATCAGCTCTAGTTCAACTGTGGAAACCCTGCAGTCTTATTTCGAAATTTGATATATGCGGAATTAGTTTGAGTAACATTGGACAAGAGCTGTGACACAAAACTTAATCTACAACCTAGGAACACAACAGGGTAAATCGATGGCAATATACTTCTCAGCATGAATCTTGAAACTGCGCTCTAAGGCTTCAATCCTTTATACATTTTATTTTAAATATTATTACAGAAAACTAAAAATGTTCTGTTCTTACTTCAAATTCAGCTCTTTTCTTCACTTTTTGTCGGATTTTAGCTTTGAGCTTCTGATTGCATGCCTCCAGCTGGGAGCCTCACGAGAGGAACTGAGCAGAAAATTTCCTAAATCATCTTGATTTTAAGTACATGAATATTTTGCCAAATCACCACTCTCATGAACTAAATGCAAAATTTAGAAATTATAGCATCTGCCATAGTTCCTGCTTTAACTGTGGAATAAAAATGACTTTGAATCTTTTTGCATAGGATGGGCAGAGGTTTAACTACTCGCTACCTGAAGAGATGATTTTTTAAAAATCTGTAAGTGGTTTGGAGTAAATATGCCTGTAGAGAAAGAAGTACCGTGGAATATATTGGGCCAGAACTTGCTGACAGCAGAATAGCATATTTATGACTCATGCCATCATTCAGTTACATATCAGACAGGTAATTCATGGGGTTATTGTATATGGTGTGACTTCAAAATCCCCCAAAATTAATGGGCTACATATTTAATACAACCATTTGTCTTATGTAGACACCATGTCAAGTTTAATCTCACTGGTGTTTTTTTTTTGCAAGTTGTTGAATTGACTCATTAATTGCCATTTACTCAGTAATTGCCCATGGTATAGCTCAGGCTAAAGAGTTGTACACAAGAGTGAGTTGAAGAGGAATTTCTTTATCCACTCAGTTGTGAATTCAAATTGTCTGCAGTGGTGGCTGTGACTGCTCAGTTCTTGAGTATGTTAAAAGGTAAGGTGGGTAGATTTTTGTTCTCATGGAGAATTAAAGGATAAAGGAATTGGATAAAGGAATAGAATGGACATCAAAGATTAGTGTTAAATTCATTGAATTATTTGCCTTGATTGTTTGCCTGTATGGTCCTTTATCTTGATTTTTATGGAGAAATTAGGACCAAGATAAGGTCAATTAACCCTTCATATTTGCACCATCTTCAATGAGATCAGTGCTGATTTGTTGGTTCTTCAAGTTCAACATTCCTATCTCCCCTGATCAACTTTTTTGGTTACCATGTCCAACAAGAAAATATCTACCTCTATCTTAAAATGTACAATGACCGCAACTTCTGAGGCAGACAGTCTCAGGCAGAAAATTACAATTGTTGCTAAAAGGGCAACCCTTAATTTTAAGACAATGCCATCTTGTTCCGGGGTCACTCAGGAAGGAAATATCTCCTCCACTCTTACCTATTCAAAATCATTCACTTATTTAATATTTCTATCAAGGGTGGTTTTGTCTCTCAACTGCCTGCAATGTGTTTACATACTTGATTATAAAAGGAGACCAAACTGCACACTACATTCAAGATATGGTCTCACTAACTGCCTGTATAATTGAAGATGATATCCTTACTTTTTATGTCATTTCATATTGTAATTATTAAGAACGTTCCATCAGTCTTAATCACGTTGCACTTGCGTACCTACCTTCTGATTCGTGTAATCGATCACTGAGATCCAACTGGAGGTCGGAATTCTGCAATCATTCGTCATTTAAATAATAGTCCATTTTCTTCCCTTGGCAAGGTGAACAACTTTACATTTTTCCCCACTACACACCATCTGTCAGGTTTTGCCCGCTCACGTACACCTTTTTATTATGTCATTAACTCGGGGGGGGGGGGGGGGGGGGGGGGTGTCACCATTTAAAGATGGTCAGCAAGAGAGCTAGGAATGAGATGAAGAGAAACTACTTTACTCAGACAGTTGTTAGGATTTGGAATGCATTGCCTGGGAAAGTGGTGGAGCTGGATTCTATCGGCGTTTCAAAAGAGAATTAGATATGTACTTGAAATTGCTGAATTTAGAGTGCTATGGAGACAGGACTGGAGAATGGGATCAGCTGGGTAGCTCTTTCAGGAGCCAGTATAGAGACAATGGGTCAAATGGCCTCCTTCTCTACTGAATAATTCTATGATTCCATCTGTATAAGGCTGCAGCCTTGTTCTGGCACATTCACACCAAGCTTTCCCACCTATTCTTGCATCGTCTGCAAAATTAGCCACTACATCTTCAATTCCCTCATCAAGATCATTATTTTATAAATTAAATAATATTGAGGGCCCAGGCAGTACTAGTCTGTACTGTCTACAAGGTACAATTCATTTAAGATCTTAGAACAGCATCTTGCAATCCCATGACCACTTCCATGCAAGGGCAGCAGATACATGGGGACACCAAGATCTGCAAGCTCCCCTCCAAACAATTCGCCATCCTGACTTGGAAATGTTTTGTCATTCCTTTGCTGTTGCTGGGTCAAAATCATTGAATTCCCTTCCCAGATGCATTGTGGGTCCACCTGCAGCATGTGGACAGCAGTGGTTCATAAAGGCAGCTCATTACCACCTTCTCAAGGGCAACTAAGGATGGACAATAAATGCTGGCCCAGCCAGCAGTGCTCATGTCCAACAAGTGAATTTTTTTAAAAATTTGATTCTTTTGTCAACTTACGTACCTCAATTTGATCTCCTCTCATTCTTCTAAACTCTAGTGACAATAAGCTTAAACTGCCGCACCAATGAAGAATAACAAATATCAATATACGCCATATATCTACTTGATTAAATGGTGCATTAGAAAGTGAATATTTAATTCATGTTACAAGGTGTAACATTAAAATGGGGTTGATTTTGTTGCAGACATGATTATCATGACCGATTTGATTTTCAGCTGATGGTCTCTTAGTCATTTCACATTATTGAGTCAAACAATCAATCAATCATTATTGAGTCAAACAATCACCATGGGCGGCACAGTGGTTAGCACTGCTGCCTCACAGTGCCAGAGACCCGAGTTCAATTCCCGACTCAGGCGACTGACTGTGTGGAGTTTGCACATTCTCCCCGTGTCTGCGTGGGTTTCCTCTGGGTACTTCGGTTTCCTAAGACAGTCCAAAGATGTGCGGGCCAGATGAATTGGCTATGCTAAATTACCCTAGCGTTAGATAAGGGGTAAATATAGGGGTATGGGTGGGTTGCACTTCGGCAGGTCAGTGTGGACTTGTTGGGCCTGTTTCCAAACTGTAAGTAATCTAATCTAATCCAAACCTCTAAAAGCTGAAGAGCTAACTCAATACTGAAGGTTGTTTGGCCAGATTGGGATATTCATTTCATTGAGGTGTGTGGCAGAAGAAAGGCATTAACCAGCTATGGGTTTGGAAGTTAAATAGTTGTCAAGTAGACTACATGTAGAAGAGTGAGGACAATATATTATGGCACAGTCAACTGGCTGTCCTTTCACTGAAACATTTACATTGCCAGATCTGACGATACCTTGATGAACTTTCAGACATTCATGAATGTCATACAATATACCCAATGAAAAATACTGTATTGTGAATATTAATACATAAAACAATTCAATTATATAAGCATTGCAAAATGAGTTTTTCTTATACTAAGACATTTTATTCTTAGCAGGATAATGAAATAACCCACTCCTGTATTCACATAAATGCATTAAAAATAAATTAAACTTCTGTACCAGAGGGACAGTAACTTCATTTTTATTAATAAGAGGAGTTCATTTATTGTCAAGTTTAATCAATGCAATCAGCATTGGAAAAATAGCAAAGTTTATGGAATATTGAGTACAGTTGCTGGGTAATGCAGAACTTAAATATTGCTGATGAAAGAATGAGATGCCAAAGCTTTTCATCTTTCACTGATCAGGACAAATGCAAGAGCATGAAATATCAAGTTATTGCAATAGTTTATAACATACAAGAAAATAATATTGAATTGTTGACACATTGGCTCTCAAGAAGATGGAAAAGTCAAACTACTCCTCTTGGGTGTGGAGAACCTGTCCCTGAACATGGACATGTATGGCTTCTAGCAAGTCTAATGAGCCTGGGATTGGAGACGCTACAGTTCTTTGTTGATTTTGTCGTTGCACTACCTCAGTCAAGTACAGTCAATTTGTCACAGTCGTAGAGATGTACAATGTGGAAAAAAACCCTTCCACCCAGCTTGTCTATGCCAAACAGATATCCTAAATAAATCTATTTGCATTTGCCAGCATTTGGCCCATATCCCTCTAAACCTGTCCTATTCATGTACCCATCCGGATGCCTTTTAAATGTTGTAATTTTACCAGTCACCAGCACTTCCCCTGACAATTCTTTCCATAGATGCACCACCCTCTGTGTGAAAGTATTGCCCCTTAGGTCCCTTTTAAATCTTTCCCCTCTCACCTTAAACCTTTGACTCTAGTGCTGGAGTCTGCTACCCTGGGGAAAATACCTTGATTATTTATCCAAATCATAGCTCTCATGATTTTATAAACTTCTATAAGTACACCCCTTAGCCCCCAATGCTCCAGGGAAAATAGCCCCAGCCTGATCGGACTTTCCATTATAACTCAAACCCTCCAACCCTGGCAACATCCTTGTAAATCTTTTGTGAACAATTTCAAATAACACAACATCCTTCCTAAAGCAGGGAGACCAGAATAGCACAAAATATTCCAAAAGTGGCTCAACCAACGTCATGTAAGCTGCAATATGATCTCTCAATTCCTATACCCAATACCAATTGAGGCAAACATACCAAAAACCACCTTCACTGTTTATCTATGACTCCTTTTTCTAGTAAATATGAACATGCACTCCAAGGTCTCTTTGCTCAGTAACACTCCTCAGGACCTTACCTTTAAGTGTATATGTTCTGCCCTGATTTGCCTTTCCAAAATGCAGCACTTCACATTTATCCAAATTAAACTCCATCTGCCACTTTTCGGCCCATTGGCCCATCTGATTGAGATTCCATTCTACTCTGAGGTAACTTCTTTGCTGTCAACTACACACCAGTTTTGTATCATCTACAAACTTATTAATCATGCCTCCACATGCAAATCATTTATATAAATGACAAAATGCAGGGGAACCCAGCAATGATCCTTGTGGGCATATCTCTGGTCACAGGCCTCCAGTCCAAAAATCAGCCCTCCTCCGTCGCCACTGTCTTCTAACTTTGAGCCAATTCTGTATCCAAATGGCTAGTCCTTCCTGCTGCCATTTGATTTTATCTTGTTAACCATATGGAATCTTGTCAATCATCTTATTGAATTCCATATAGATCACGACTACCTATCTGCCTTTATCTTTGTTACTTCTTCAAAAAACTCAATCAAGTTAGTGAGATATGGTTTCCCATGCAAAAAGCCATCCTGACTATTTCTAATCAGTCATTACTTTTCCAAATGTTTGTAAATCCTATCCTTAAGGAATCATTTCTAACAACATACCCACCACTGATGTCAGGCTCACTGACCTATAGTTCACTGGCTTTTCCTTATCACCGTTCTTAAATAGTGCTACCATGTTTGCCAACTTCCAGTATTCTGGTACCTCACTTGTGACGATTGATGATACAAATATCTCAGCAAGGGGCCCAGCAATCACTTCCCTAGCTTCTAAGGTATGCTTGATTAGGTCCCAGGGATTTAAGACATCCAGTACCACTTCCTCTGTAATATGAAGATATCATTATTTACTTCCCTGAGTTCTCAAGCTCTCCATATCTTTCTCCACAGTAAACATTGATGCACAATACTTGTTACTTTCTCCTGTGGTTCCACACATAGGCAATCTTACTGATCTTTGAAAAGCCTATTCTCTGCCTAGTTACTTTTTTGTCCTTAATGCATTTGTAAAATCTGTTTCGATTTCCTTGACCATCCTTCTATTTCCTCTATCACTCTTTCCTTCTGTCATGCAAATCGTAATGAAGTTGAATTTCATGGATGACTTAGGTTAATGGGGCAGAACGAGATTTCACATGCTCTTTTCCTCATTACCCATGTACCACACTTCTATTATGCTTCACTTATCATATCCTCTCCTTCAACCCAGAGGATCACCCAGGATTCCCAGTGTTATTGTTAAAGTCCAGCTCTGCACCCAGTTATGTGTTGTCAGTCTGGAGTTGATGTTCACTGTGCATGTCGTCGGGCAGAAATCAAAAACAATTGCTTCCAATGGTCCAGCCAGAGATACCCACAAACCAAAAATGGAGTTTTAAAAATGAATGACATGGCTAGCTCTTCATTGCTTGCACAAGAGCACATTTGTACATCTATTGTGACCTCTTCATATGCAGGCTGTTCTGTAGCTGTTGGAGATTACTACTGGTTCTGGGCATGTTGATTCTTCTGTTGTCCCTGAATTTCTGTGTTGCCATTGCATTACAGTAACAGCAGCAATAACCAGTCCTGTCACTGTGTTAATGTGTACTCTTCAAAGGAATGTATGTGCGGAGTTTCAAAAAAAGAACAGATCCTTATTAATGTGAGCAGTCATAACTCATGCCACTCATGAATGATTGTTTAGGGTAGTCCTCATACAGTTTGAATGGAGAAGTTGAACAAGGAGATCCACAAAATACTTCTATGTGGAACTTTGACATTAGGAACATGTTCTAATGAATGCAGCACAAGCCATGTTGCACAAATACAGTAGGTGATTGTAAGTGCTGTAATATTGTTGTTAACTTGTCTTCATGACCCTATATCACTCGTAAAAGGCAGCATTGCAAGCCATGATATGTTGGCAAATGCTTTTAGTTTAAGGAGAAAGGGAAACTATTGTTTGCCACTGTTCAGCCCATGAAATCTTACAGTAGCTTTGTGATCCATAGGTAACACTTTTTAAAGGTCATCAGGAATTGATCGTATTCACAGAGATGACTGTCTTCAATCTGTAATGACCAATGACATTGTTAAGATTGTTTGAGAATAAGATTTCTACTCTACACAGCTGAACACTGCCTGCATTTTCCATGCTGGATGCTATGATTACTATGATTACAGATGACTTCAACCTGCACTGTGGAAGTGCTTGATTAATTGCTCCTTCAAGGACCTTATATTGATCACAAATTGAGCCTATGTACTCAGACAGAAAGGAAAAGACTTAGTCCATCCACTCCAGCTGTGGTTGCTGCTATTTTTCTTTTCTGTTTTGCATTTACATTTCACATGAAAGGCTTGGCATAGTGAGTCACAAGAACACCCCAGTTACTCCAAGTGTTCCCACATACCACTTTGAATTAAGTTTTAAAATCACACAACACCATGTTATAGCCTAACGGTTTTATTTGGAAGCACTAGTTTCCAGAGCACTGCTCCTTTATCAGGTAGCTGTGGAGCAGGATCATAAAACACACTTTATAGTAAAAGATCACAGTGTCATGCAATTAAAAGCGATATAATGAACAAACCTAGATTGCTGTTAATTCTTTCATTTTTTTTAGAATGGGTTGTAGGTTTTGATTCATTAACATATAAATCCCAAAACTTCTATGTCAAATTCTTGAGATAACTTAAGGTTTTGTAAACATCTCGGCTCAGACAATGTATTAAAGGAGTAAGGTTAGTAAATTCCTATTTTGGAAATAGAATGAGTCTGTCTGTATCCAAATCTTGAGACAGAGTCATTCTATTTCCAAAATAGGAATTTATAAAATGTTGTAAATATTGACTGTCTGCAGGCTGTGTGCATTTTGAGCGAAAATAGAATGTATCTGCAAAAACAAATTCACCCCATAGATATATATGTGTGTGTGTGTGTGTGTGTAGGAGAGGGAGAGAGAGAGACAAAGTGTGTGTTTGTTCATGTGAATGTATGCATGTGAGCGGACACGAGAGAGTGTGTGTTTGCATGTGTGCATGCATGGTATAGTGTGTGCTTGAGTGTGATGGTGAATAAGCCTGGTGATAGGGTGTGTTCGTGGGTGAGTGTGGGGGGTGTATTTGTGTGTCTGAAAGAGGGTCTGCATGAGTGTCTGAATATGTCTGAGTGTTTGTATGTGTGTGTGTGAGTGCATAGTGTAGTGGGGGTCACCTGTAGTGTGACATGAACCTAGAGTCCCAGTTGAGGCCATCCTCACGCATATCGAACTTGGCTATCAGCCTCTGCTTGACCACTCTGCATTGTTGCATATCCTGAAGTCTGCGTGCATGCGCACACACACACAAACACACACACACACACACACACACACACACACACACACACACACACACACACCAGATACGTTCTATTTTTGCTCAAAAAACACACAACCTGTAGACAGTCAATTCATATAACAATTTATATATTCTTACTTTGGATATCGAATCAATCTGACTCAAGGTTGAGATGCAGACAGACTCTAACCACACACTTTTAATACATTGTCTGAGCTGAGATTTCACGTTATTTTATCAAACCGTAAGTTATCTCAAGAATGTGACTTAAAAGAGGTTCTGGGCTTTACATATTAACGAACTAAAACCTGCAATCCATTCTAAAAAAATGAAAGACTTAACAGCAATATATAATTTTAAGTGCGTGACACTGTGATTTTTTGCTATAAATTCTGTATCTTATGATCCTGCCCCCACTAATTATCTGATGAAGGGGCAGCGCTCCAAAAACTAGTGCTTCCAAATAAACCTAATAGACCATAACCTGGTTTTGTGTGCTTTTTAACTTTGTCCACCCCAGTCCAATCATGAGTTTGAGTTAAGATTTAATCTCCCAACATTATGTGCTGAACTCTTCCCCCCTCTTCAGCTTAGTCATGGCAACCATCATGTCGCACTTCCCACCCCCACCATTGGGCCCAAGGTGATGGTGACTGCCAACGATAGCCCCTCCTACAATAATTGATGTACTCCAATACAGTATTGTTCCACCAGCTCTCAATTTCCATGCCTCTAGCAATATGTCCTTCTCCATCCCAATATACAGCATTCTATTCCCCATGGCCTTCATTGAGCTGATCCAGGACTGACTGTGACAAACCACCTTGACTAACTTGGATGGTCAGTCCTGATTGATCTGCGATCGAACCTCTGACTGATTTATATGTAGCTCGCTGACTGACAACTATTGACTCCTGTGACTAGTTACATTGGACCTTCAGTATTGACGGTGGCCCACTGTTTGAACTGTAGTGTTATGTAGCCCTGATCCAGGACCCCTGAAGCATCTGACTGACCATGTCCAAGTCCCTGAACTGATAGTGAACAATACCCTTGTCTTATTGTGCCAGGACACCTTAATGGAAAGGTCTCTTTATTTTAGTCTGATTGAATACTAGCCCCCTGAAACTCTGAGGGATGATCATTTGGTTGATGTATGTGAAGTGTGTTTGCACAGTTTCAGACAACTTCATGCTTACACTTTGATTGATGAGTGCCAACAGTCAAACCCCATGATAAAAGGCAAGGCAAAGCAGATGTAACATGAGTCTTTAAGCTTTGGCTGAGGGGGCAAAGCATGAAGAGGTAAGGCAGACAGGTTGTGAGTATCCAAGTTGGTGTCAAGTGAGTGAGCGCTAAGAGCAAGTGAGAAGTCCAAAAATGCTGTTGGTCCAAGTCATGAGATGGGTGCCTGTATCTGTATGCAATGTGACCTCACATCAGCATTTTAAAAGATAACTGGTGTGCACTAAAGTGTGGTATTGAAGCACAGAAACATATTTTAAGTGGATCACGTATGTGTCGTGTGGGTAGCCTGAGGCTGAGTACCTGAAGAAATTGGATTGTTTGAAGTTGCTATCTAAGGAGTGTGCCCTGTAATGTTGGTGACTGGTGGCCAAGATGGAGGATCAGAGGAGCAAGTGACAAGCTGGAGTCACCTGACTTTCATGTTAGGAATTGGTGTCATCTAGTTTTTATCTGATAGTGAGGAGAAAGGAGAATTACAAGTAAATGAGGTGAGATTAAATAAACTGCGACATTGATACATACAAATGTATGCAAATAGGCCTCGCATTGCTCACTAGTGAGAGTCCTTTCTTGATGTTCAACACTTGGTTAGGGAATAGGACGTTTTGATCTTAACCTTGAATCTCCTTAGTAAGGGCAATCTCAACAGACTTTACCAACTTTCTCGCCAAAGTTCAAAGGCTGAGAAGATTCTGTCTACTATAGTGCCAATACTTCTCTAGGACGTATGCCTTAGAACTGATGTAAAATGCAAAAACAAATCCTGTAGTTAATGGCTACTTTTCTTCAAGTAATTAATTGAACCTTTTCACAATTGCTCAGCCACCACTTCAGACTTCAAAAGCAGAGAATTGGTGAAAGAAAAAAATTCAATCACAATGATTTATAAATTGATAAAAGTCGGACAGCGTTATTTGATAATGGACTAACTACAAGGAACTATTTGTGAGGGCAATATAAATTATATTCTGGACACATTACAGAAGTTAGATTTATGCTAACGATGCTTAACTTGATACATTTTTGAGATGAGTCATAGCCAGAGCCCGGAGCGAGAGCTGAGGGAGCGTGGGGCAGAACAAGAGCAGAGGGAGTGTGGGCTGGAGTGAGAGCAGAGGGAGTGTGGGCTGGAGCGAGAGCAGAGGGAGTGTGGGCCAGAATGAGAGCAAAGGGAGTGTGGGCTAGAATGAGAGCAGAGGGAGTGTGGGCCAGAGTGAGAGCAGAGGGAGTGTGGGCTGGAGCGAGAGCAGAGGGAGTGTGGGCCAGAGTGAGAGCAGAGGGAGTGTGGGCCAGAGTGAGAGCAGAGGGAGTGTGGGCCAGAACAAGAGCAGAGACCGTGTGGGCCGGAGTGAGAGCTGAGGGAGTGTGGGCCGGAGTGAGAGCAGAGGGAGTGTGGGCCGGAGCGAGAGCAGAGGGAGTGTGGGCCGGAGCGAGAGCAGAGGGAGTGTGGGCCGGAGCGAGAGCAGAGGGAGTGTGGGCCGGAGCGAGAGCAGAGGGAGTGTGGGCCGGAGCGAGAGCAGAGGGAGTGTGGGCCGGAGCGAGAGCAGAGGGAGTGTGGGCCGGAGCGAGAACAGAGAGCGTGTGGGCTGGAGTGAGAGCAGAGGGAGTGTGAGCCGGAGCGAGAGCAGAGAGAGTGTGGGCCGGAATGAGAACAGGGAAACTGTGGGCCGGAGCAAGAGCAGAAGGAGTGCCCACTTCTCCCTGAACAACTCCAGGGTGTTGGTGCTAACCTAATTACATTATAGACACTTTAAGGCACTACATCGCTTACTGGATTAAATTCTGCATCCAACATGGTCTTCACTGTAAATTTCAGGAAAGAAAGCTAAATGCAGATGTTTATGTTTCTTGATATTGTCACTTAGATATTTCAGAACAACATAATACTTGGCTGGCTCTTATGCAGCAGGTATCGTAATGACCCCTTTTCAATACACACTTCAATATTATCAAGGTGACATCATAGACTAATATAGGCCCAAAGAAGCCTTTCAGTCCATTGAATCTGCACCAACAAAACTATATTACTTCTACAATAGGTTTTCCTGTCTGCCTCAGTCGAGAAATCTTTGTCCATTTGCGTCAGGACCTGGATCATATTCAGATTCCAGCTGATAATTGGCAAGTAACATTCATGCCATGCTAGTACTAAGCAATGACGATGTACAATAAGATAAACTAACTATCTTCCCTTGACATTCAATGGCCTATCATCACTGATGTGATAATGCTGCAGCTTTCAAGAGGTCATTATGCCCTGATTTCTATTGAAGAGAAGTTCTAAGGCAGAGGTGCAAAGCTGCCTAATGAAGACTAATTGACCAAACTGTTTGCGAGTTCTTCTGCCATTTATTTAAAGTTGGTAAAAATGGAAGCAGTTTGGCTTTGGCCAGCTCTCTCAGATCAGGCTTTCTAGCTTATTTTTAGTTTTTAGGTTTAGCTTTAGGTCTCAAAAGTGTTGGAGCTTCAGTGAATGTCTCCTAGCTGCGACTTTCTCTGGGTATTCTCTTCGTGTTTTTCCTCCCGGATTAGAAAACTGCATGTGACAATCTGTGTCTGTATTTGCCTTTTTTACCAAGGGGAAAATGCGTTTATGGGATGTTACTATATTGGAACAGTTAATTAGTAATCTGCAATGCATCTATTATTCTGCTAAGTTTCCAGTTGAGTTGTTATTCTAAACTCTTTTCTTGTTTGGTTGTGTTTCACCTACAGGTATTTAAATAAATGCTGTTTTGCTTAACAGCGAGTAGTTTGACCAGTCGCAGAACAGGTACTTTACATTTGGCTTCAAAATAAGAAAAAAGTTAGGGTTTAGGCTACCTTCTTAAAATATTTTGAGGTGTCTGGTCTGGTCCAAAACACAAAATCCCCTAATATTATTATAATCCTGGGGTTACCATTTAACAGAAACTGGACTGGACCATCCATATAAACTCTATAGCTCCAACCTGGGATTGAAGTCTGGGAATTCTGTGCTGAGTAATAGATTCCCTGACTCCCCAGAACTTATCCACCATTGACAAGGCACAAATTGGAAGTGTAGAGGAGTATTCTCTGCTTGACTGGCATGTGCAGCTTCAACAACTGTCAAGAAATTTGATACCGTCCAAGACAAAGCACCACATCCATCAACTTAAATATCCACTTACTTCGCCACTGACAGTGATAGCTAAGTGTGCCTCCTTTGACAGACCCTTTCAAACCTCCAAATTCTACCACCTCAAAAGACAAGGGCAGCAGTTGATCAGAAACAGCACCAGGTGCAATTTCCTCTCCAAGCCGCACGCTGTTCCTTTATGGTCAGTAGATCTAATCCAGGCATGCCCTATCAGTGTTATAAACGTACTTGCACCAAATGCATTGCAGTAGTCAAGAATGTATTCATGTTTACCTTCTAAATTGCAATTCGAGATAGGCACAAAATGCTGGCTTTGTCAATGACAACAATATCACATGGAATTTTAATGTAACAATTAGCCCTTTGAATCTGAGATACTGAGGTAATATTTATTATCTTTCATGTCCATGAAAAGAAAAGAATGTGTGGTCAACTTGCATTTTGCACATCAATTCAAATTGTATTTGCATTTTGATATTGGTAGAAACCTGTTAGATTCATTCTCATTATATATATATATATAACAAAACCAATAACTTCTTTATAAAACCAGGCTTATTATTTTGTTATACAAACTGTATGAGGAGAAAATGGAAAGTGTAATATTGTTTAAACTAATTTGACAAAAAGGCTGGAAATACATTCGGGGTCGCTTTGAATTCCATATCATTATTTTGTCAGGATTGCAGCAGGATCCCTAGTTCTAGGTGTAAATAGTGTGTCTGTTGAACTGATGGCAAAATCAAGGAAATGTGCTTGAAGCAACTCGGAGGAAATTCCGAACTGGTGGTATTTTTTTACTGCAAAAACTTTTTAAAAATAACTACTCCTGGCTGAATTTTAAAAGGTTAAAATCAAGGCAGTAGTGGACCTACTGAACTGTTTTAAGATTCAAAGTTTTTAGTGGCAGTGAATAACTTAATTGGATAACTTACTTTTCTGTAAGTGAAACTGCCACTTAAAGTTGAACTGTAAGAAGCAGCATGCTTGGAGAGATGCAATTGCACTTGATATACTGGCTGGTTTGCAGTAGTCCTGTAACCTCTCTGCTGTAAGTGATTTTGGGTGCAGACTGGAGCAGCTATTAAAGACACATCACTTGTAATATGAAGTAGAATTTTCTAGGCTCCCTTGGAGGTTTTAGAAGGCTGCCATAGGATTTTAATGGCGTGGGCAATGAAATTTTTGTTTCCTGTTTGCACATTTAGATACCTTCTAATCAAAATGTTCAGAGTTTGTACCATTGGAGCAGGTGGGACTTGACATTGGTGATTCTGATCCAGATGTAGTAGCACCACCATGGCAGCACAAGAATCCACATTAACCATTTACCATTAAGTCCACAGAACCTTTCAGGTGACTTGGGTTACCTGAACACAATTGACAGGAACCTGTTTCTCATTCATTAGCATGTCATGAATTAAGACCCCAGCTCAGTCAAATTATGATGTGGAGGTGCCGGTATTGGACTGGGGTGAACAAATTTACAAATTACACAACGACAGGTTATAGTCCAACAGGTTTAATTGGAAGCACTAGCTTTCGAAGCGCTGCTCCCTGATGAAGGAGCAGCATTCCGAAAGCTTGTACTTCCAAGTAAAACTGTTGGACTATAACCTGGTGTCATGTGATTTTGAACTTCATTCAAATTATGTTGAATGAACAATTTTGTTAGCCAATAATGGGAAGTTCGTCTGTTTGCAAACCCAAGCAATATTTCCATGCTTGTACTTAATGGTGTAGATACCTTCCTCCAAGCTCCAATAAGCATAAATTTCTTCAATAACTTGGTCTGTTCAGAAAAAAACACATGTTTTCTTTATATAAACATTGACAGTGTTACTGTTGAAACCTTTCCATGTTACTCAGCTAATAAGAAGGCTCAGTCATATGGAATGTGTTTTTTTTTAAACTATTAGACATACATAAGGAAGGGTTCATGCCCGAAACATCGACTCTCCTGCTCTTTGGATGCTGCCTGACCTGCTGCACTTTTCCAGCATCACATTTTCAGCTCTGATCTCCAGCATCTGCAGTCCTTACTTTCTCCACACAGCAGGTAATGCTTGATTTTGGATTATAGAACTGTTTTTTTTAACGAAAGCACTGTCTAATTAAAAGCTCCTGCCAGATGTACTTATCTGGGAACACCCCCCTCCCCAAACTCAAACAAAGGCCATGCTGGAACAAACACAGGCGATTGTTTGTGAGGAGGTTACCTCTAACACACTTATCAATCTCTAATGCTTGAACAAAAGAGAAATTTTTATGGTCTTAATGGGTACACAGGAGGCCTCCCGTTCTGTTGCACCATCTAAAGTTTAAATCAATTAGCAGATTAATGATCCTAGCAAGTCTGCATTTTGAAACAATTTACTGCTTCACATTCTTGTGCTCAAAGCCACAATACAATTCTTCAGTCAGGGTGCAAGTCTTCAACATTCCACTCCGTTACGAAGAAGCGATCTCGACACACAGGACTCCATTAGCTTACCTTCATTAATATGAAAGAAATAAAAGAACAATTATATTCAAGATGATTGATACAGTACAAAGATGCATAATGCATTGGCTTCCACTATTGGGAGTTAGTCCAGCTGACATCAATAACTACCTGTGAGACTGCAGTTTGTCTGAAGGCACAGTTCATTTAGTTTGAATTTCAAGGTATGGTGATGAGCGACAATGGGCCATAATTCCCAAGCAAAGAATTTATACACTTCAGAAAGGATTGGGAAAATTAACACAATACATCATCTACCCAGTCAAATGGAAAGGTGAGGGGGACCACACAGAAATCGAGAAAATTCAGCACAGACTTGTACAAAGCAATGGTGAGGGAATATATATCCTGAAAGAACGGACAATAGTCCAATCCAAAAAACAATATCATGCTGCACCTAAACTACCCTTCCAATGGTGAAAAATAATGATTGAAGGCAGAAGATATATTTGAGTGACAAAATCAAAGTGAAATGACAGCCAAGTTTCACTTCGATAAAACTGCCATCTATTGCCAGACTTGAGCAGTAGAAAACCAGAGTACAGAGGAACCTAGATCATCTGGCATTCGATTATCCAAGTATTGGATTATCCAGCAAGATTACAAGTTCCCGATCTGCATATAAATTTGCTCGCTGAGCCGGAAGGCTCATTTTCAGAAGTTTTGTCACCATACTAGATAACATCATCAGTGAGCCTCCGATGAAAGACTGATGTTATGGCCCACTTTCTATTTATGTGTTTAGGTTTCCGTGAGTTCGTGATGTCATTTATCGTGGTGATGTCATTTCTTGTGTTGGTGATGTCATTTCCTGTTATTTTTCTCGGACGCTGATAGATAGGATCCAAACCGATGTGTTTGTTGATAGAGTTCCAGTTAGAATGCCATACTTCCAGGAATTTTCATGCATGGACCTATGTCTTAACCTCCACTTCACATTTGTTAACAAAATGTATAAACAAACCAATGGAACACCCATGGGATCTCCGATATCAGGATTTGCAGCAGAGGCAACAATGCAGCGACTCAATAAGCTCTACCAAACATCCAACCCAAACTTTGGGTCTGCTACATGGATGACACCTTTGTCATCACTAAACAAAACAAATTAGAGGAAACCGTCAAGACCATCAATAATATCCTTACTGGCATAAAATTCACTAAACAGGAGGAAAACCACAACAAACTGCCATTCCTCAATTTTGCAGTTAGAGTGAACAGTCAATGGGGAGTTTCAAACAATCGTCGACTGCAAAATAATGCATATGGACCAAATATTGAATTACAGAAACAATCGTCCCAACACCCAGAAACAAAGCTGCAATAGAACATTATTGCAATGAGCCACCACACAACGCAACACAGAGCAACTATGCAGAGCAGAGGAAAATCACCTATACAGTGTATTCAATAAGAACAGGTACCGAATGAACACAAATCTGTTGATTTCTCAGCAACAAACCCAAACAAGCAGACAAAACGTGCCCAGAAACCTTAGCCACTCTCCCCTACATCAACAACATTTCGGAAATGACTGCCAGACTACTCAGCACTCTTGGCATCATGGTAGCCCACAAACCCACCAACACACTAAAACAGCAGCTAATGAACTTGAAAAATCATATACAGACAACAAGCGAAATAAACGTCATTTACAAAATACCTTGCAAGAACTGTAACAAACACTGCATGGACAAGCAGGCAGAAAACTAGTCACTAGGATACATGAACATGAACTAGCCACAAAAAGACATGACCCACTATCACTAGTATCCTTACAAACAGATGAGGAAGGATGCTACTTCAACTAGGACAAGACATCCATCATAGGACAAGCCAAACAGAGACTCACATGGCATTCCAACTGGAACTCTGTTAACAAACGCATCAATTTGGATCCCATCTATCACCCTTTGAGAAAAAGAACAGGAATTGATATCACCAATACAGGAAATGACATCACCACAGGAAATGACATCACCATCCCAAGGAACCCTTAACACATAAATAGAAAGCAGGCCATAACACCAGTACTTCTCACTGATGATGTTACCTAGAATGGTGGTGGATCATCTGAAAACTTGCTTCCAGAACCACAACCTGAGCTACAGCTCTTCTCCAAACTCGCTAGCAGGGTCCCAATGCTTGGCTACACTATGTTATCCAGCATTCTCTTATCCGGAATTTGATTAACCAAATGAAATATTCACCGCCTGTGTCTATCGGATAATTGAGGTTCCTCTGTATTAACATTCAATGATTGCAGCGAGTCAGCTCTGGAGACAATCTGGGACCCATGCTAAAGCAGTTGTCACCTGGATTGTAATGCAAGGTGAATGTGAATATTCAGATACAGTTTTCTGATTAACAGAGAGGTAGGAAGTTTCTTGCTTGGCCACCTGATGATTTGCTCACTGAATAGTGCTCACCAGTCTAATGTAAAAAAAAAGGATGGACTGAGCTGTTGCAGGGTCTTGGTGAAAGTTGTGCTTACATATCCTCTGAAGTCAAGATTAGAGTAGTGCTGGAAAAGCACAGCAGGTCAGGTAACATCTGAGGAGCAGGAAAACCGATGTTTTGGGCAAAAGCCCTTCATTAAAGTTGAGTTGTTTCCTTGTCAGAGGTGACAGTCACCAAGCTTTACTTGTTGGAGGTTCACAATATATGGCTAGTGCCTGCATAAGCGAAGAGGGGGAAATTGTGTCTGTAAAAGATGCAAATGCTTGGGTAGAATAGGAATGAATTAGCCTTGATATTAAAGGGAGCACAGTGTGATGCAGAGCAATGAAAATCACTGCCTATTTGCCCATGAAGGTCTTCACATTCCTACATCAGTGGTCACACTCTTTTCTTTGGATACACCAGGTATTGTCAACCCGTAGGGGATGAAGAGCCTTATGTCTGACAGCTTTCAGCCTAGGCATGAGGCGTTTTGTTTTCCTGCATTGAGACAAAACTCCGGTGAATGTGAGAGAAATGGATAAAATATTGGTGATAATGCAGAAGCAGGAGAGGTAATCCCAGATAGGAAGCATACAGGGCAGAAAGGATGAATAAGTTGTGAGGATAAAATGGGTGAGAGCAATTGAGTGAACATGTTGCATTGTGAGTTGTAATCTGTATGCCTAAATGAGAGGCAGTGCTAGAGTTGAGAGTTGTGATCCTGTAAGTTTACAGTAGCAGTGAGAAAATAGCAATACGTACCCTTGTGGGGTGCAGAATTCACCTCCTTCCTGCATAGCTGTGTGTTCCTCTTCACCTGGGACACTTCACTAATCCAGTTTGCTATCACCACCCCTGCCTGGATGGGCCTCCTTTGCCAATCAGCAGGAAAAAGGATGGCCCTCTTCTCCGCCACACCATCCACCAGTACCCCAGGTCCATGTCAACAAGCTAGGTGTAAGCTTTCCTTTCTGGGTCATGTCCCAGTAATAACAATAGAGAACCAGAGTGTGAAGACATGTTCCTGGTGTGCAGCACTTGAAGTGCAGTGAACCTGGGGTTTGAATCTGTTTCCAGTGGTATGATCATTGCAAAATCCAGCAGTGGTTAGCATGTTCTCCTACAATGTGACTCCAAGAGGCAGAGTCCGAAGAGGACAGCTGCATTACTGATGAGCTGCAGAGCAGAAATTTCATGAGAAAAAGTCAACATGAGCCACGGCAGACTGGCTGCTGTGAAACTTACTCAAGAAAATAATCAAAGCAATTCAGCCTTACATGTAATAAGAACCAAATTTACTACAGATACTGTAAATGAGACACAAAAATAGAAATTTCTGAAAAAACTCAGCAGATCTGGCAGCATCTGTAGAGAGAATCAGAGTCACTCAGTCTGAAATATTAACCCTGATTCTCTCCACAGATGCTGCCAGATCTGCTGAGCTTTTCCAGCAATTTCTATTTTTGACACAGCCTGATATATATCTATAATGCAAATGTAAAGACTGATGAAAATAGAACTGACAAAGATTAGCACATCATCTTCTTAACAATTTTCTTTGAGAATGTGTATGTTGGATAACTTGCACACTTTGCAATGATAAATGATAGCATATAATTTTTCTTTTATATAAAGATTTAGAGAAATACAATTATAGCGAGTATACTGTAGAGTCGTCATTGTCATGCAGCATCTACCTGCACTAAGTATTTTTGTAAGCAGACTGTAGCAGCCATTAAGCATACATTACTGATCACACAGTGCTCTGCTTTGCCTGCAGACAGACCATGTGGAAATGGACACCTGATTCAAAAGCAGATATCACCAATTTATTTCTAATTTTTAAGCTACATGGCCACTCATTTGGAACTGTTTTCAGACTGTCAAAAGCATTTAACTTTGGATTCAGAAGCTAAGAGCAGAAATTTTAATCTCATTCGACATGGCTGGATTCAACTTCCAGCTGCAGAGTTGGAGGTGGAACTTATAACTCAAAACATTACCCTTCCTTCAACTTCTGTATTCAGATCACTCAGAAAGAAATGCAGGACTTAACATAGAACATAGAAAAATACAGCGCAGTACAGGCCCTTTGGCCCTCGAAGTTGCGCCGATCCAAGCCCACCTAACCCACATTAGCCCACTTTCCTCCATATGCCTATCCAATGCCCGTTTAAATGCCCATAAAGAGGGAGAGTCCACCACTGTTACTGACAGGGCATTCCATGAACTCACGACTTGCTGAGTAAAGAATCTACCCCTAACATCAGTCCTATACCGACCACCCCTTAATTTAAAGCTATGCCCCCTCGTAATATCTGACTCCATATGTGGAAAAAGGTTCTCATAGTCAACCCTATCTAAACCCGTAATCATCTTGTACACCTCTATCAAGTCACCCCTTAACCCTTCTTTTCTCCAATGAAAACAGCCCCAAGTGCCTCAGCCTTTCCTCATACGATCTTCCTACCATACCAGGCAACATCCTGGTGAACCTCCTCTGCACCCGTTCCAGTGCCTCCACATCCTTCTTATAGTATGGTAACCAAAACTGCACACAATACTCCAGATACGGCCGCACCAGAGTCTTATACAACTGCAACATGACCTCAGGACTCCGGAACTAATTCCTCTACCAATAAAAGCCAGTACGCCATATGCCTTCTTCACAGCACTATTTACCTGGGTGGCAACTTTCAGAGATCTGTGTACATGGACATCAAGATCCCTCTGCTCATCCACACTACCAAGTATCCGACCATTAGCCCAGTACTCCATCTTGTTACTCTTACCAAAATGAATCACTTCACACTTAGCTACATTGAACTCCATTGAATGTATTGTTTGTTTGCAAAGAGCTAGTTATCATATCTCTTGTTACAGTCAGGAGGATTTTTTTTCCCCTAATGCATGATCTGTCTTAACCTTGTTAGTATGGAGTTTTTGATCATGTTATTTTTCAAATGAGCCTAAAGTTTTGCAATCTCTTTACCTCTAAAAGCCCTTTTTTGAAGGCCTGGAAGTTGTCTCTCAAAATGTGCTTCGATTAAAATAACTTCAAAATAACTTGTGATAATATGATTCTTTTTCATATTAAAGCTAAATACTGAAAATGCTATAAATTAAAACAGAATTGGTAAGCTCAACAAGACTGGTAAATCTGTGAAAAGATAAGCAGTGTTAACTCTGTGTCAAATATGACTCTTCTTCAGAACTGTAATTTTCTACAGAACTGATGTGTAATATTTTATTCCTTTTCACCTGCCCACTTGTGACAGAGTGGTAGTGTCCCCTCATCTGAACCACAAGGCCCTGGTTCAATTCCCACCTGCTCCAAGCATGTAATAACATTTCTGAACAAGTTGATTAGAATAGAGTATATGCAGCATTTTCAGTTACCAATTTTTTAAGTAGAATTTCAGTTTAACAGCATCTTGTTGGCTGTTCTACATTACTTCAAGGGCCAGCTGCACAAATGTCCTCATCCAATTTGTGTTGACTACCTTGTTTGTGATGGATCTCAGGCTGAAGAATTCTGGAGAAGAGAGGCTAACTTTAGCCAGCATCAACCATCAGGCATGTTGTAGAACTCTTATACCCCTCCTGGCTCAAGATCATTTTTTCAAACACTGACACTCTTTAATTGACATTCACTAGTTTGTTCACATCGAAACCAGTGAACTCAAGTGGAGCATATCTGGTGACTGCTCTGCTCAGCACTACCGAATTTCTAGATATTCTCTTTCAACTACTGCTAGGCATCTCTACTATTCAGAGAGCCAATGCTTTAATGGAGATAGAAGAGGGTGTCTGGTTAGTCATCTAAGACCATTATGATGTTGGATATAGTTCAAGTGTTCTTTGGTATGGCCTCCACCATTCCTGAAGAAGGGCTCATGCCCAAAACGTCGATTCTCCTGCTCTTTGGATGCTGCCTGACCTGCTGCGCTTTTCCAGCAACACATTTTCAGCTCTGATCTCCAGCATCTGCAGTCCTCATTTTCTCCTCCCATCATTGAGCCATATTGTCCACATTTTCTTCCTGTGAAAGGAGGGATAATTTGGAACAATATCAGCTAGCAGGCTCCACCCCCTCAGTCTGTTTCAAGGAGCAGAATTTATTATTAAAGCATGCAAACACACAGCAAAATCGCTGAGTCAAATTCAGAAGGCATGAAAATTTATGTCAAAGTTGTCAGCCTGAATGCAGAATAGCAAATCAAATAGATTGATGCCCGTGACAAGCTGAAATTCCGCACTGGTGACTCTGAATTAGGCCGACTTTTGTCAGCGTGTCATATGCCATGTTGATTTTTTCCAGAGTTAAGTCACAGCATATTTCAAAACCTTTTACAAGATCAGGACATTGTAAGGTGTGAGCAAATAGAATGAAGACATTTTTCAGACATTTACGGCTTTACAATGTTTTCACTTTGGATTTGTCAACATGAAGTGAATTGAGTAAATATAAAAGGTCGACAAATTGGGTTACATAAACTACCTCAATGTTCCATTTAACAAATTTGTGATTGGTTCCCAAGGATTCAAACTCATCAGGATTTTAATGCAGAAAAAAATCTTGATTTTCTTAAGATTAATAACGAATAGTTTGGACTGAATAATCACAGTTTAATTCAATAGTTGATCTGACATTGCACTTTGCTTTTCTGATCTACAATGTAAAAGCTATATGAATTCTGAAATGAAATTGCAGCTTTAGAATAATCTTTTTGTTCTTTTCTCATTAAATAAGACGTATTTTCATTTTAATTTTGATCAGAATTAAAATCGGATTCATAACAGCTTACAATAAAAGTGACATCATGACTGTAAAAAATTATACTGAGATGCCTTCATGATACAAATAGTATTGTTTGATGAATCTCAGGAGCAAAAAGTTTGTTTTCCAGAGCTCTAGTAGATCAACGGCCTGTAAAAGACTTAGGAGCATGTATCAAACTCAGAGAAGCCTCTTGTCTCTAGCTTCTGGTGGGTTCAACATTTTTTACACGTCTGAAAGTGAGGTCAGAGGAATTTCAATTTCACATTTTTTAACGTCGAAAATGAACTGTCATAAATGAAATGCTTGTTCATCTTCCAATGTATAGTTTACAAAAAGAAGCCACAGAAGTGAATCAATTTTTTTTCCTTTAAAGATGCAAGTTATACCTGTTGACCCTCTGTACTGCTGACCATGCTGTGATTGGCATGTCAACTCAGTTAAAAATTAACTGCAAGTTATACAGTGCAAATTCCTTGTTAAATGGGAACATGGTGTTGGGGCATACTTAGTAATTAGAGCTCAATCTTTCCATCAGCCAATTAACAGAAGTTAGACTGCTGATTGAAGGAGGAAGGATGAAGGATGATCACATAGCATTGCCCTTTGATGTGAAGGGCACTGCTCGTCACAGGCTACTCGGGTGTTTCTTCCTGGTGGTGGAAATTTTAATAAAGATTCATGCACCTTGTGTCTTTCACTGTCTCACACCTGCATCATACAGCATGGGTGAAAGAAAAAAAAGACAGAGCCAGAGGTTCTGAGGGAAAAAAGGAACAGGGATGTCACACAGCATGTTCACCATGGGAGCTGGCTCTGAGGGAGCACGATCAGTGGCAAAGCCTCTCCACATGTAAATAAAGGGTGACTTGGTGATTGGATACCTGCCTCTATAAAGTTATTTCAGTAGGGACTTGTTATTTCTAGTAAAATTGTGGCAGGAGAAAATGGCCAATAAATTGTGGCCTTTTAGGTTTATTTTCTGACCAGGACTGATCAGGAGAAAGACAGCTGGGACCAAAAACTAAACATTAAAAAAAAAGAGAAAAAAGAAGAAAAAAAAAGAAAAGAAAAAAAAATGAAGGAGGAAGGAAGGAGGAAGAATCAACGGCCTGCCTCCACCACCGCTGCCTGGGACTCGCCTCGCCCCCTCCCCAGGACCTCCACCACTGCCACTGCTGGACTCAATTTTGGGGCTGCCTAGGACCTGCCTTGGTGACCCTCCCCAACAGGTCTGCCAGCCCACTGCCACGACCAAGAGCCTACCTGGGACTCGCCCGAGGCCTGCCTCCACCACTGCTGTTGCCTGAGGCTGGTTTCCACCGTCGCTGCCTGGGACTCTCCTCGGGTGACCGGCCTTGGACACATCCCAGTACCTCCGCCACTGCTACTGCCAGGGGCCCACCTCCACCAGCAGAGTATGGCAAGCCCGAAGGTCACGGTGCCCAGCCACACCTACGCCGGGGTAGCCACTGCCTTAGACTCGGCTGTCCCAACCCCGGCCGCAACCGCAACCCCCTTCAGACACCTGACTAAATGCCTTGGGGGAAAAGGCCTATCCCCATCCCAACATGACCATCGAGGCCTGCAGTAAGGCCAGGCTAGTGTGGTCGGCCCACTGGCCATCATCGCTGCGGCCCGCATGTATGGGAAGGCCGTGTTCTTCCTGAGGACTGAGCAGGCGGTCCACCTGGCCGTGGAGATGGGGCTCACTGTGGGCGGGACACATTTGCCCATCAACCCTTTGGAGGTCACGGCCCAGAGGGTCGTGATCTCCAACGTCCTGCCCTTCATTTCCAGTGAGCTCCTTCTTCCCCATCTCAACAACTTGGGGAAGATCCGGTCAGGTGTCCAACCGCTCCTGCTCGGTCTTAAGGACCCCGCCCTCCATCACATATACTCCTTCCGACACCAGGTATTCATTTGCCTGGCCCGGGAGGTCACAGAGGGCTCATTCACCGTCCTCCACGAGGGAACAGCCTACCACACCTTCTGGACAGCGTGCGGTGCCACCTGTGCCACGAGGTGGGGCATATTAGAAAGAACTACCCGACCCAGAAGGCTGCCTAGCCCACACCAACGGCTGAGTGGGGCACTGCCGCACCCACTCCCCCTCCCCTGAAGTCAACACCACAAGCCCCACATCAGGAGCTAATCTGGAGGCACCCAATGCCTCAGCCTCTGGCAGGGAGGGGGATGAGCGTCCGACCAGACGGAAGGCACCCAGGAAGATGCAACACATCAAGCCTGCCCACAGGGAGACCACCCTAGCTCCATCCCCATCCACCTAGCCCACGACCTGCCCTGCCCCAGCACAACAATGCCCCTGCGGCCGTGCCAGCGTCACCCCAGCACAGGAACCCTGACCCCCAGACGCCCAAACCCGTACCTGATCCTGGCCCCACTGACCCTGACCCCGACCCCCCCATTAGAGAATGCCATGCCCTGCCATCCCCTGGCACTAACCTGGGGGGAACCACCACTGCCTTACCTCCTGCAGCGACCATGTCTCTGAGCCCCAAAGAGGAAACTGGATCCCTGTTCTGCCTTGCCTGTCATCACCTGATAAACCAGGGTGGGGCAGGAAGTGACATGGCTGACCCTCTGCACCCTGGCCACACCCCCTATCTTCCCCCAGCCAATCATATTCTGGGAAAAGCTGGTGGGTGGGACCTTGGACCCCATGACCACCAAGGCGGGGGGGGGGCCCATAAATTCCCCCCTGCCTCTCTGGAGAAGAGGCACTGGCATTTGGAGGGGAGAGATATGCCTGCAGCATGCTGGCAGCACTGCTCCTCTCCAGGGGATGAACCAACAGTGCATCTTCACTGTACTGCACCATGGCCTGACCTGCCCAAGCCCCCAGGGGTGACAGCCAGGCCTTCTACTGCCATAACTCCTCCAGCCCCTGGGGAGGATTTTAATAACTACATGGGCCGTGGTGCAGATGACAGTATTGTATTCTCTGCTGGGTTGTTGAGTGATGGAGGCAAAGAAGGTGTTATCCTTGCTCCTCCGTCCCAGACTTTTTTCTGGGGGCCTGGGCCCTGGGAGAGGACCTTTTCCCCGAGGAACCGGGCGTCCCGGTGTCGGGAGAGGAGCGGGGCCCTGAGCATCTGCCCCCTGATGACCTGGACTCGGGGTGTTGTGGGAAGGAGTGTGCTGAGAAAGGTACTGCTGGTGACCCTAGAGGTGGGGTCACTGGAGGTTTGAGGCCAGTTGGTGGTGCTGGACCAGCCCCCATCCTCTTGGTGGGGGAGGGGTCGGTGACCGAGGGCGACCTCCTGGAGGAGGGTTCGGGGTCGGTGGCGGATACCGGGGATGATGTGGAGTCCATCTCCAGTGACATTTTCGAGTCCCAGGTGCCCCCTCACCGATTTTCCCCTCATCCCCCTCAAGGAACTCCGGGAGTTTATTGAGGAAACTCGGAGTCACCGGGATAGAGCCCAACTGGTGCTCCTTTGAAAGAGTTTATTGGTTGGCCCACGCTGTGTGCCAGGTGCTCTGGCTCGACGCGAACATGCGAAAGCATATCAGGAACTTCCTGAGAGCACTCCTGGTGAGGGTGAGGGACTTCTGTGCCCCTCTATTGTCCTCCCAGTAAATATGTATGTATAGTTTTTTTAAACTGTACTGGTGGTGGTTGCACTATGCTTCCGACATGGAGACAACTATAGCCAGCCTCAACAGCAACGGCAGCAGGGAGTCACAGCGCAGATTCC
Organism: Hemiscyllium ocellatum; assembly: GCF_020745735.1. NCBI lineage: Eukaryota > Metazoa > Chordata > Chondrichthyes > Orectolobiformes > Hemiscylliidae > Hemiscyllium > Hemiscyllium ocellatum. Next base: position 23,844,838 of record NC_083436.1, on the reverse strand, counting down.
AGACCCTCTCGGTCCTTCGGGACAGGAGGTATGCGGTGTGCTTTCTGCAAGAAACCCACACTACCCCGGGAGACGAAGCCATCCACCTCCTGGAGTGGCGAGGGCGGGTGGGTGCCTACATGAGTCACCTCACCCACAGATCTGGCGGGGTGGCTATCTTGTTGGCCCCGCATTTTCAGCCGAAATCTTGGGGGTCAGGGAGCCCGTGCCAGGCTGGGGGATGCGGTGCTTCACTTGGTGAACGTCTACGCTTCCCTGGCCAGGCCGAGGCAAGCGAGCTTCTTCGGAGAAGTGTCCGCTCACCTTGCTTCCATCGACGAGAGCCAGTGCGTCGTCCTCGGGGGAGATTTTAACTGTGTCCTCGAGGACAGGGACCACAGTGGTGCCCGCACCGGTTGGGCGTCGGGGAGGAGGTTGGGGGACTTCAACCTGGTGGACGTCTGGCGGAATCTCCATCCTGACTCCATCGCCCTCACCTTCATGAGGTCTGGGGTCAGAGCGTCCAGAATCGACCGCCTGTACGTTTCGCAGGCATACGCCTCCTGTTTTCCGACGGCCTCCATGCGGCAGGTGTCGTGCACGGACCATCACCTGGTGTGGGCGGAACTCCTTCCATTTGGCGCCAGGCTCGGATCCGTGTGCTGGCACTTTAACAACCTGCTACTGGAGGACGAGCGGTTCCGGGACTAGTTTCGTCGTTTCTGGGCCGGCTGGAGAAGGAAGCGGGGAAGCTTCCCCTCCCTGAGGCTATGGTGGGACGTGGGCAAGGCTCACGTCCACGTCTTCTGTCAGGAGTATGCGAGGGGGTCGACAAACAGGCGGAAATCCAGGATTGGGGAGTTGGAGAGGGAGATGCTCGACCTGGAGTCACGACTCGGTCAGCCCGACGCGGACCCGGCCCTATACGGGGTGTACAAAGATAAGAAGGCCGTGCTCCGGGACCTGCAGCTCGTACGTGAGGTTGCGGATCCAGCTCCTCCAGGACTTGAACCGTGTCTCCCCCTTCTTCTACTCGCTGGAAATAAGGCATTGCACCCGTCAGCAGCTCCTTGTGCTGCTGGCCGTGACAGGTCCCTCGTCTCAGATCCGGAGGGTATCAGGGCCCACGTCCAAATCTGTTACACGGCTCTCTTCTCTCCAGACCCGTCCAGCGAGGATGCTCGCAGAGTTCTGTGGGAGGACCTGCCGCAGCTCGGCTCGGAGGACGCCAGAAAGCTCGACCCTCCCGTCACTTTAGAGGAGCTGACCGGCGCCCTCGACTGGCTCTCGAGGGGCAAATCCCTGGGGCTGGACAGGCTGACAGTGGAGTTCTTCAGGGTGTTCTGGGACGTCCTGGGGCGTGACTATGCACAGGTCCTGGGGGAGTGTCTAAATGCCGGAGAGCTGCCCCTTTCTTGGCGCAGGGCGGTCATCGTCCTGCTGCCAAAGAAGGGGGACCTTCGTTCTTTGAAAAACTAGTGTCCGGTCTCAGGAATCTGCACCTCCGATAGCCACTCTAACCCGTGAGTATGGAGGGGAGGGCCGTGGTGACGAGGGTGACCAGGGTTGGGGATGTGCTGGGTGCCGGGGGCCTGGGCTGGTTGCTGCCGCAGGACATAATGAGCAGGGCAGCACTAGACATCGGATATGTGGCCACTGCCATCTGACGCCTTTAAAATGGCGGTGCTCGGACCCAATGTAGTGCACCCGTTGGACGGTCAGGTGTGCGGTGGGATCCTGTCTGTGCTCACCGCAGCCCGGATGGAATTTCACATTGGCCCCAAGGTCCTATACTTCTTGCGGGAGCCTGTGTCCCACAACCTGAGCCACCACTGGAATTTTAGTTTTTTCTTTCAGGGGGTGATAAGGCAGGTCCTGTACAGACTGCTGCTGCACACCGTCCACCTCTTCTCCCTCAACCACTGTCCGGACACGCCTTGGTGTGCCCATTTGCCACTGGGTGGTGGGGATCCCCAGTGGAGGGCTCACTATGCGGGAGTCCTCCCCCTTTTTCTCTCAGGGATCTGGGGTGGAGGGTGCTGCACGCAGCGGTCCCCTGCAACCGCAGATTGTGGTGGTTTGTGGACTCCCAGCCCAACTGCTGGTGCTGTGGAGTCCGTGGACCATGTGTATATTGGATGCGGGCATTTGCACTCCCTTTTGACTTTCTTAAAAGCTGCCTCCTCTGCTTTTGGTTGCACTTCAGTCCCACGCTCCTGATCTTTGGGCACCCGGTACAGAGGAGGGAGGGCAGGTCTGAAGACCTCATGGGTCTGCTCCTGGGCCTAGCCAAACTGGCCATAAACGGGTCCAGGCAGCAGGCTGTGGAGGGGGTCGTTAGGGCCGACTGCCTGCCCCTCTTCCGCGGTTACGTTAGAGCCTGGGTGTCCTTGGAGAAGGAGTACACGGTGTCCACCAACACGCCGGAGTTGTTCAGGGAGAGGTGGGCGCCGCAGGGAGTGGAGTGCATCATTTCCCCCTCAACTCTATTTTGATTTAGTCCCTGCCCTCCCCTTCACTGTTTGATCACACGACATTGCCCTTTGATGTGAAGGGCACTACCTGTCACAGGCCACTTGGGTGCTTTCCTATCATCCTGGTGGTGGAAATTGAATAAAGATTTGTGCACTTTGTGTCTCACACCTGCACACACCATGGGTGCTGGGGAAAAAATAAGCACTACCACAGTTAGGTGGTAGTGTGGGGCTTAGCGAGGAGAAAAGGAAAAAAAAGAAAGAGGAAAAACAAATAAATAAAGACCTTCATGACAGAAGTGTCAGAGTTTCTGTTCATTCTGAGAGCTGACTCTGAGGGAGCTGTAGGAAAAGAGGGGAAAAAAACAGTCTCATCTCGTGATTTACAGGTTCTTCCTTTGTCAAAATATTCATTTATTTTTATTTCTCATTATTTGAAAGTTTTCTGAGCCATGCATTCCAATAAGGTAAGAAAATAAGGACTGGGAGCAGGTGTAGGCCATCTGGCCCATCAAGCCTGCTCTGCCTTTCAATAAGAGCATGGCTGATCTCTTCATGGACTCAGCTCCATTTACCTGCCCACTCACCATTACCCTGAATTCTTACTGTTCAAAAATCTCCCTATCTTTTCCCGAAAGATGTTCAACGAGGTAGACTCAACTGCTTCACTAGGCAGGAAATTCCTTTGGGTAAAGAAGTTCCTCCTCAACTCAACAAAGCAAAGTCAATCAAGTCAATGCTTAGCTTAATATTACTAGATATTTCTTCCCCGCTCAGACAATAACAAGTGAATCATCGCCATAGGTGACCCTGTGCCTCTTTTGATGTGACCTTTCATCTGTCTGTGCAGTAAGTTCCAAAGAAGTTGAAAAGATGAACTTGCACCAAATCTAGAAACATTCTTCATTTGATCCCAATAATTAAAACACACTTCCTATTAATGTGTTTTAAAATCCCCAGTCATCAACCCGAAACGCTCATTTAGAACTCGCTTAAGCACATCCAATAATGTTCAATTGCAGTCCATCTGCATTAGTTCATGGTTTAAAAAAAACTGTGGGACAATTCTCAACAGTCAGATATGCCAGGATTTTACATGATCAATCCAGCACATAAAGTGACGTGGGAGAGTAGGTGCATGGTCAGAAAGCTTTCTGCAGATTCATTAGTGGCTGAATAACTTAATATGTCTCAATAGGGCAGTAAGAACATTATTGAAACAAGAAGAAAGGGAATAATTATTCTGGTTTTATTTTGTGGACATCTTACTTTCCTTTCAATCAGTTCTCAAACATTTCAATAGATACATGTGGCAGCAAATCGTCAAGATGCTAAATGACATGACACAAATCTTCAGTTAAAAAGTTTCAGCCTTGGCTCATACAAACCCACTGAGGTCATGAGTTAGAACCTATGTTACAGATGATAATATTAGATTTTTTTTAAGTTACTAACCAGTATTCATCCTGCCAATTAAATTGGAAGCACTATTGATGCTTAGGATGAGACAAAAAAAAACTCTTCAGAGCTTCCAAAAGAAGAAAGCATGCACAAAGTTGAGGGAACAAAACCTCAAATGAACTGGGGGAATGCAAGGGCAATTCAAACCCGTCAATCTGTCATAATTTGGGTCAAGTATTTGATTGTTGGAATCGTACATCATCTAAGTAAATAGATTTGATTTCACTTCAGTCATGGATGCATGGTTACCGAGCGAAGGGTGGTTATCATGGTTTTTTTTCTCTGTTGCTATGCCAACGATACAACAAAAGGTCATTTACTCCAGTTTACTTGGTGATATTCACATAGGTCCCTCTTTTAATACTCTATGACTTTTACAGTTGATTATATTAAAACAGTACAAATGCCACCATGGGTTGTGAAGTAATTACATTTTATTCATTTTGGCCAGTCGAATATTTCAATTGATATCGTTAAACATGATTCAAGTCAGTGGACAGAATTTTCTCATTTTCAGTAAAAGCATTTTGGCAAGTGAGATTGACGGCACCCAGTCAGCTTTAGTCAAACTGATTTTTCTGACATGTTGTTTCACTCTCCACCTTATCGGTTATGCAACTGGGCTGCTGGGTACCTTTCTCAGAGAATCACAACACCAGAGGGATGGAAATGCTCACCACTGTCAGGACCTGGCAGCTTTCTTGTCTCTGGCACCATATTTCATTTGGCTTCACTGCAGGAAACAGAGGGTGATGTTTGAGCGTTGGTTTTGTTATGGAAACTTGTGGTGTGCCACAGGCCCTTTGATTTTCGAAGGGCACAATAATGATCTCAGCATGAATATGGGAAGTCTGATTGATTAAATTCATAGACTACATGATAATTGGCAGAGTGCAAAATAGTGAGGAGGAAAGCCTTAGGCTACAAGATGACAGATTCACTGGCCAGATAGACAGGATGGTAACAAAAGGAATGTAATCCTGAACAGTGTGAGAGTATGCATTTTGGGAGGTTAGATGAAGCAAGGCAGTACACAAAGGGTGGCAGAACCTCAGAGGTACAGACGATCAGAGGCACCTTGTGATTCCTGATGAAGGGCTTATGCTCGAAACGTCGAATTCCCTATTCCTGAGATGCTGCCTAACCTGCTGTGCTTTAACCAGCAACACATTTTCAGATGTCCATGTACATGTAAAGGTTAGCAGGAAAGATAAATTTTGTGGTTAATAAAGCCTATGGGATACCTTCATTTATTAATTAAGACATTGAATAGAAGAACAAGGAGGTTATGATGAAAAAAAGGACCAGAAGTTGCTTAGCAGATCTTGATCATCTCTGGGGAGAATGCAAAGTTAACATTTTGCGTGCAGTGACTTTTCAGCAAAACTGTTCAGAACAAGAGATATAGAGGAGTTTTAAGGGAAAATATTTTCACCAGAAAGAAGGCTCTACCTGGAATGCATTGCTTGAAAGGTAGTGGTGGGAGTAACCACAACATTTAAAGCAATAACATACAAGTTTAAGAGTGAAGTGCTAGAAAATGAGATTAGAGTAGATAGGTGCTTGATGAACCAAATGGCCTCTTGCCATGCTATAAAACACTATGACTCTGACTCTATGACTGACTTAAATAGCTTCATTCCAACTCTCTATTCCAGCTTTGAATAAGCATCACTTCATGGTTCATCACTGCATCGCCGCTATATTAGGAAAAGGTTTGATGGCTTTTATAAATTGCATTCGGATGAGTCAATCAACAAAGGAATTGTTTGGGAGGAGGGAAGAATTATTCAGAATTTGCTCAGGATTTGAAGACTGGCACTTATGTGTGAGTCCCATTATTGTCAGCGGCTAATAGCTCCATGAGGTTCTTTCTAAACTGGCCCAAGAACGTAACTCAGCATCACAGAATTGTTAAATGTGCAGAAAGTCAGCATTCAGCCCATCATGCCTGCACCAGCACCTCAAACGAATATCATTACCATGTGCTAATTTATTGATTTTCTCTTCATTTCTTTGGACACTATTTTTATCCAGGTAATCACCCTGAGCTCCAATCTCAGAAGAGTCTCACTATTTGAACACTAAAGGAATCATGAACAGATGATGAGAGTTTTGAATCATTTATTTTCTACAAGGTCTGATTCATTAAGTACCAGAGGCGAGTAGTGAAAGTTCCCCTGCATCAAGGACTCTGGGGGCAGAAGTCTTGCCTGCCAAGGACTGCTGGGTGATTAGAAGCTGGCAGCTCTTCTTGTGTGCAGCAGCACCCCCTGGAGGTGGTGCTGGCATAGCATCTGGAACAACAAGGGACACACTGCAAATGGTGGGATTAGATTAGGTTAGATTTCCTACAGTGTGGAAACAGGCCTTTCAGCCCAACAAGTCCACACTGACCCTCCAAAGAGCAACCCACCCAGACCCATCCCCCTACATTCACCTCTGACTAATGCACCTATGGACAATTTAGCATGGCCAATTCACCTAACCTGCACATCTTTGGACTGTGGGAGGAATCTGGAGCACCCGGAGGAAACATACGCAGACACTGGGAGAATGTGCAACCCCCACACAGACAGTTGCCCGAGGCAGGAATTGAACCTGGGTCTCTGGCGCTGTGAGGCAGCAATGCTAACCACTGAGCCATCGTACTGCCCAGATGGATGGAGGGGTTGCAAGGAGTGCTCAGTAAGCAAGGGCAAGGTGTGTGCTTTCAGTGACTCTTCTGTTCCCAATTCCAGCTCTCTACATCCAGCACTGAGTACCACTGGTTGAGGGACCCCCTCTGGGATCTCGCAAGCAAACACACCAGGATTTACCTGTTACGTTCCTCACATGGCAAGCTCCTTGCCCACTGCTGGGTTAACATCGACAGCAACAGGATGAGGTCTTTAAGTGATTATTAATTGCTTTCATACAGTAATCAATTGTGAGGAATTCAACACAAGTTTCTCCCCAGATGTTCCTGGGGAGAGATCACATGGTGTCGACCAACACCCTTGAAGTGTTCGGGGACAGGTGGGCACCATGGGTGTGGGGTATTTTATTTCCCCCTCCGATTCTATTTTGATTTAGTCTCTGCCCTCCCCATCACTTTTTTGATCACCTAGGCGCTGCCCTTTGTTGGGAAGGCCACTGCTTGCCATTGGGCACTTGAGTGTTGCTTTTCTTCCTAGTAGTGGAATAGGAATAAAAGATTTCTGCACTCATTCTTCACTGTGTCCTACACCTGCAAACATATGACATGGGCGCAGGAGCAAATAAGCATTACCATTGCTAGGCGGTAGTGTGGGAGATGGAAAAAAAAACATATAATTAGGACATTAGAATCTCTGAAAAAAAAACACTAGTTTCTCCAGTTATTGGTCTCATTACAATATAGAATTAACTAAGCCACTACCTGAATGAATGATCCAAAGGTTACAAGTCAGCAGAACATCAGCTGCTCAGCAATTAACCTCAGGCAGCTTGTAGACCACAGGTGAGAATTGAGCAAAATGTAGGACCAGGGGTTGACTGGGCATTGAGTAATTTGGGAAGAATCCAGGGCATGAGAAGTGTACACTTTTTCTGAGCCATCTCTCCTAGTGATCAGACTTTGGCCTATTTCAGGTCAGAGGGAAAGCTGCTGTTGTTTCCTTAATCAGTAAATGTAGCTTTCTCGATCTACACCACAGGGATTCAATCTGCATATCTGCATGTTTAACAAAAAATAATGCTCAGCACCAGGCTTGTGTTCTTGCTGCCTGCAATTTAAAGTCAACACTGATTTGTAATGGGAGCAAACTCCTTACTCTCCAATTTAAGAGTTCTTCTGTCCAATTTACAGCATGCAAATGGCGAAAAACAATTCCCCTCAAAGTATGCAGAAACATAACACTGAGAGTATGGTCTGCTCAACTCTGCAATGGTTAGTTGCATGACAATTCCATCAGCTCTCGGTTTGACCTGCCAACATTCCCTTTCCGCCCTCAGGGCAACGCTAGTGCAGTGGTAATGTTATTGGATTAGCTACCCAAAAGCCCAGACTAATGTCGGCGATTCGAATTCAAATCCCACCTCAGCTGTTAGGGGAATTCAAATCTAATTAATTATCAAATCTGAAAGAAGAAGCTAGTCTCTAGAATAAGGTTTGCTGCTGTATGGTCATGCCAGTTCACAACATTGATTCGATTGCTGCTTGTGATGAAGGTTGCTGATACCATTCTCTTTGCGGGGAGGAGAGGGAGGGCAGATCAGAAGATAGCTTTCATCAGCTCATCCAAGCAATGTACCATGGACAGAGTCATCGTGTCTGACTGTCTGCCCTCCTCTCTGTGCTCAGGTGTATATGTAGATGGAACATGCAGAGTTCACTGGCACAATAGATACCTTCAGGGACCAGTGGTCTCTGCAAGAGCTGGGTTGTGGCATTATCCCAAGAGATGACATTCTAATTTAACTTTGCTAAGTTTTTGTCACAGTTCTGTAAGCTTCAGTTGACCGTTTTGATTTTTGTTTTGGTTTCAGTGCCCCACCTGTTGTCGAACTTGTTTAAATTTTATTTAAAAGAGTAGAAATGACCAGATCCTGTTTGATCTAGTGTGGTAGAGGAAAATCACTTCCTGTTTTAATTACAAGTCTCTTGCAATTAAGAGGATACAGTTTATTTACATGTTGATAACTGCTTACAGGTTACATTGATATAAGAAGCATTGTTAAAGAGACTTTGAGGAGGACCAGATGTAAAGTCTCACTTCATTGAAATTTGAAACATTTCTATTTACAATTCCATATGCCACCATCATAATAAATCCTCACCTGCCCAGTATTAGTCCTTTCATACCTGACTAAAACAGTCATGGCACCACTGATTGCTCATAAGAACCTATATGGTTTCTGACTTTTATAATGGACAAAGTGCACATGCCCTCTTACTCATTGTGATTGGTATATTTTCATTTGGAAAAAGGTATGTGTTTACTCATTCTCTGTGAATCCCAGTTAAATATATTCAATCACAAGGTTTTGTGAGTTGAAAAAGAAATATATTTATTCTCAGTCACTTACACACACACACACACACACACACACACACACACACACACACACACACACACACACACACACACACACACACACACACACACACCATCTGGTTTATAGAGTCACACAGAACTACAGCAAGGAAACAGGACCTTCAGTCTAACTTGTCCATGCCGACCTGATAACCTAATTTAGTCCCATTTGCCAGCACTTAGCCCATGTTCCTGTAAACCCTTCCTATTCATAGACCCATCCAGATGCTGCTTAAATGCTGCAATTGTACTACCAGCCTCCACAACTTCCTCTGGGAGCTCATTCCATACACATAAGACCATAAGATCATAAGACATAGGAGTGGAAGTAAGGCCATTCGGCCCATCGAGTCCACTCCGCCATTCAATCATGGCTGATAGGCATTTCAACTCCACTTACCAGCGTTCTCCCCATAGCCCTTAATTCCTCGAGACAACAGGAATCTATCAATCTCGGCCTTGAAGACATTTAGCGTCCCGGCCTCCACTGCACTCTGTGGCAATGAATTCCACAGGCCCACCACCCTCTGGCTGAAGAAATGTCTCCGCATTTCTGTTCTGAATTGACCCCCTCTAATTCTAAGGCTGTGTCCACGGGTCCTAGTCTCCTCACCTAATGGAAACAATTTCCTAGCGTCCATCCTTTCCAAGCCATGTATTACACAGACCACCCTCTGCATGAAAAACATTGTCCCTTAAGTTTTTTTTATATCTTTCCCCTCTCACCCTAAACCTATGTTCTCTAGTTCTAGACTCCCTCACCACAGGGAAAAGACCTTGTCTGTTTATCCTAAATATGCCCCTCATGATTTAAAAACCTTTATAAGGTCATCCCTCAGCCTCCAACACTCCAGGGAGACAGCCCCAGTCTATTCAGCCTCTCCCTCTTGCTCAAATTCTCCAACCCTGGCAAAATCCTTCTAAATCTTTTCTGAACCTTTTCAAGTTTCACAACTTCCATCTGATAGGAAGGAGACCAGAATTTCATGCAATATTCCAAAAGTGGCCTAACCAATGTCCTGTACAGCCGCAACATGACCTCCCAACTCCTGCACTCAATGCTCTGACCAATAAAGGAAAGCATACCAAATACCTTCTTCACTATCCTATCTACCTGTGACTCTACTTTCAAGGAGCTATGAACCTACACTCCAAGGTATCTTTGTTTAACAACACTCCCTAGTACCTTACCATTAAGTGAATAATTCCTGTTCTGATTTGCTTTTCCAAAATGTAGCGCCTCGTATTTATCTAAATTAAACTCCATCTGCCACTTCTCAGCCCATTGGCCCATCTGATCATGATCTCATTTTACTCTCAGATAACTTCTTTGCTGTCCACTACACCTCCAATTTTGATGTCATCTGCAAATTTTTTTTTAGATTAGATTAGATTACTTACAGTGTGGAAACAGGCCCTTCGGCCCAACAAGTCCACACCGACCCGCAACCCACCCATACCCCTATATTTACCCCTTACCTAACACTATGGGCAATTTAGCATGGCCAATTCACCTGACTCACACATCTTTGTAACTGTGGGAGGAAACCGGAGCACCCGGAGGAAACCCACGTAGACACGGGGAGAACGTGCAAACTCCACACAGTCACAGGGCAGCACAGTGGCTCAGTGGTTCAATTCCAACCTCAGGTGACTGCCTGTGTGGAGTTTGCACATTCTCTGTGTGGGTTTCCTTTGGGTGCTCCGGTTTCCTCCCACATTCAGGTGCAGGTCAGGTGAATTGGCTATGCTAAATTGCCAATAGAGTTAGGTTGATTAGTCAGGGGTAGGGGAATGGGTCTCAGTGGGTTACTCTTCAGAGGGTTGTTGTGGACTGGTTGGGCCAAAGGGCCTGTTTCCACATTGTAGGGAATCCTAATCAGATCCTTTGTATAAATTTATCAACTGTATCTCCTATGTTCGCATTCAAATCATTTATATAAGTGATGAAAGGTGGCAGACCCACAATGATCTGGGTTTCTTGAATGAAGCAGACTTTTTGAAGTTTGTGTGAGATTTTTGTAAATCAGGATACGGGTTTTTTTCGAGGCAAATTCCTAGGACATTTGTTCTTAAGGGAATTTTAACTGGCTCCGGTTACATAGTTTGGCTGTCTGTTGGACAGTAGATTTTTTCTGAATCTATAGACTCTAAACTGATAAACTAACTGATGCTGCAAACAATACTTAGCTGATATTTTAAGCTGACTAAGAAATGTGACTGCTTCACCAATTGACTTTTTCCACATTCGAAGGCTATCTCTAAATAAAGAGTGATTTTCATGTTGATTTAACAACATGGGTGGTGCCTTAACACTTTTGAGGTTCAGTCTGTCTGGTGAGGACAGGAAAACTACCATAATGCAATAAAAATTTATTTCATTTCCATTCACCACAAATGGAGCTTTGAAGTTCTTTTGTTCTGCTTAAAACAAGGTATATTTGAGGACTAGCACCTGTGATGCTTGGGACCTCCGGAGGACACCAAGATCCATTCACCATTCCTGACCAAGAATCATTGTGAATGGTTCAGCTTTATGTTTTGCACCAATGCGCTGGGCTCTCCCATCATTAAGAATGGAGTTATCTATGGAGCCTATTGTTTAATTGTCCACAGCCATTCTTGATGTAGCAAGGCTGCAGAGCTTTGATCTGATCCATTTGTTGTGGATTTGCTTTGTTCTATATCTCACTAGTTGCTAATACTGTTTGGCACTGCAGGTGCTGTTTTTAGCTTCACCAGGTTGACACTTCATTCTTAGGTATTTTGGTGCTGGTTCCGCCATGACCTTTTCTTTTAATGAGAGGGATCCCCTGGGTTGACAGTAGTGGTAGAGTGGAGGATATGTTGGATTATGAAGTTGCAGATTGAATTAGAGTACAATTCAACCTCTGATGGCCTGCACTGCTTCAATGATGACAAGTCTTGAATTGTGAAATTTGTTTGAATTCTATCCCATTTAGCATAGTGTTAGTGCCACACAACATGATGGATGGCCTTCTTAATGTGAATAAAGGGCTTTGTCTCCATAAAGACTGCACAGTAGCTGCTCATACCGATACAGTCAAGCATCTGCAGCTGGCAGATTGGTGAGGATGAAGTCGAGCATAATTTTTTCTCTCAGTACTTGCTGTAGACCCAGTGTAATACTTGACCAACTCAATTTCACGTGGTACTATTGAGCCATGCACATTGGACACTGAGGTCCCCCACCCATGTGCATCCTGTGGCCTTGCCAGCCCTGCTGCTACCTCTAAGTGCTGTTCAACATGGAGGAGCACTGATTCATGAGGCAAGTGGGAGTATTTGGTAAATCGGCTGTAGGTTTCCTTGCTCAGGTTTGTTGGTGCCATGAGACTTCCAGAGGTCCTGAGCCCATTGCTAAAGAATCTGAGGGAACCAGTGAGATAGGATGTATTCAGAGATTGTGATGGTGATGTTTGTAACTTCAGATTCTGTGAGAAAGACTATGTCAGACAGGTGGTTGGCTAACCTGTGAGACAACATTCCAATGTTTTGCTCCAGATGTTAATAAGGAGGACTTTGCAGGATTGACAGGGCCTTTTTTCGCTGTTCTCCATTTTGGTTTCTTGGTTAATGCCAATTGGTCCATCTGGTTTCATTCTTTTGTTGAGATTTTCTACTGACTGATAAAACTAAGTGGCCTGGTAGACCATTTCAGAGGCCAATTAAGTGTCAGCCACATTACTGTGGGATTGGAATCAAGCCTAGACCAGGCTGGATAAGGCGGCAATTTATTTCCCTAAAGGACATTTGTGAACCAGATTGGTTTTATGACAATCGACAGTGGCTCATGGTGATCACTGGACGTGTAATATCAGATTATTTTACATTCCAGTTCCATCATCAACCATGCTGGGATTCAAACCCAGGTCTCCAGAACAATATTGAGTCACTGGATTAATAGTCCAGTGACAATCCCAGTAGGCCATTGCCTTCCTTAAGATGAAAAAATTATGGAAAGAGACCAAGCCTAAATCTAAACATTTCATGGATCATTTAGTCTAAAAAGCCTTTTTCTCCATAAGACCATAAGACCATAAGACATAGGAGTGGAAGTAAGGCCGTTCGGCCCATCGAGTCCACTCCGCCATTCAATCATGGCTGATTGGCATTTCAAGTAAAAAGTAAGGTCTGCAGATGCTGGAGATCAGAGCTGAAAATGTGTTGCTGGTTAAAGCACAGCAGGTTAGGCAGCATCCAAGAAACAGGAAATTCGACGTTTTGGGCCAGAGCCCTTGGCATTTCAACTCCACTTACCAGCGTTCTCCCCATAGCCCTTAATTCCTCGAAACAACAAGAATCTATCAATCTCTGACTTGAAGACATTTAGCGTCCCGGCCTCCACTGCACCCTGTGGCAATGAATTCCACAGGCCCACCACTCTCTGGCTGAAGAAATGTCTCCGCATATCTGTTCTGAATTGACCCCCTCTAATTCTAAGGCTGTGTCCACGGGTCCTAGTCTCCTCGCCTAATGGAAACAATTTCCTAGCGTCCACCCTTTCAAAGCCATGTATTATCTTGTACGTCTCTATTAAGTCTCCCTTTAATCTTCTAAACTCCAATGAATACAATCCCAGGATCCTCAGCCGTTCCTTGTATGTTAGACCAACCATTCCAGGGATCATCCGTGTGAATCTCCGCTGGACACGTTCCAGTGCCAGTATGTCCTTCCTGAGGTGTGGGGACCAAAACTGGAAACAGTATTCCAAATGGGGCCTAACCAGAGCTTTATAAAGTCTCAGTAGCACATCGCTGCTTTTATATTCCAACCCTCTTGAGATAAGTGACAACATTGCATTCGCTTTCTTAATCACAGACTCAACCTGCATGTTTACCTTTAGAGAATCCTCGACTAGCACTCCCAGATCCCGTTGTACTTTGAATTTACGAATTTTCTCACCATTTAGAAAGTAGTCTATGCTTTTATTCTTTTTACCAAAGTGCAAGATCTTGCATTTGCTCACGCTGAATTCCATCAGCCATTTCCTGGACCACTCTCCCAAACTGATTAGATCCTTCTGTAGCCTTCCCACTTCCTCAGTACTACCTGCCTGTCCACCTAACTTCGTATCATCTGCAAACTTCGCTAGAATGCCCCCAGTCCCTTCATCCAAATCATTAATATATAATGCGAACAGCTGTGGCCCCAACACTGAACCCTGCGGGACACCGCTCGTCACCAGCTACCATTCCAAAAAAGAACCTTTTATCCCAACTCTCTGCCTTCTGTCAGACAGCCGATCCTCAATCCATCCCAGTAGCTCACCTCGAACACCATGGGCCCTCACCTTGCTCAGCAGCCTCCCGTGTGGCACCTTATCAAAGGCCTTTTGAAAGTCTAGATAGACCACATCCACTGGGTTTCCCTGGTCTAACCTACTTGTCACCTCTTCAAAGAATTCCAACAGGTTTGCCAGACATGACCTCCCCTTACTAAATCCATGTTGACCTGTTCTAATCAGACTCTGCTCTTCTAAGTATTTAGAAACCTCATCCTTAATGATGGATTCTAAAATTTTACCAACAACCGAGGTTAGGCTAATTGGCCTATAATTTTCCATCTTTTGTCTTGATCCTTTCTTGAACAAGGGGGTTACAACAGCGATCTTCCAATCATCCAGGACCTTTCCTGACTCCAATGACTCTTGAAAAATCTCAACCAATGCCTCCACTATTTCCTCAGCCACGTCTCTCAGAACTCTAGGATGTATCCCATCGGGGCCAGGAGATTTATCAATTTTAAGACTTTTTAACTTTTCTAGCACTATCTCTTTTGTAATGGCAACCATACTCAACTCAGCCCCCTGACTCCCTTTAATTGTTGGGATATTACTCATGTCTTCCACTGTGAAAACTGACGCAAAGTACTTGTAAAGTTCTCCTGCTATTTCCTTATCTCCCATCACTAGGCTTCCTGCATCAGTTTGAAGTGTCCCAATGTCTACTTTTGCCTGTCATTTGTTTCTTATGTATTGAAAGAAACTTTTCCTATCATTTCTAATATTACTGGCTAACCTACCTTCATATTTGATCCTCTCCTTTCTTATTACTCTCTTTGTTATCCTCTGTTTGTTTTTGTAGCCTTCCCAATCTTCTGATTTCCCACTGTTCTTGGCCACTTTATAGGATCTCTCTTTTTCTTTAATACATTTCTTGACTTCCTTTGTCAGCCACGGTTGTCTAATCCCTCCCCTTTATTTTTTTATATAGTCTCACACTGAACCTGGCTTCAATTACACACCTCCCAGTCAGTATAATGTCTCTGTAAACAGTCGCACACTGAACCTGGCTTCAATCACACACTTCCCAGTCAGTATAATGTCTCTGTAAACAGTGTCACACTGACCCTGGCCTCACATACACACCTCTCAGTCAGTATAATATAACTGTAAACAGTCTCACACTGAACCTGGTTTCAATGACACACCTCCCAGTCAGTATAATGTCTCTGTAAACAGTGTCACACTGATCCTGGCTTCAATGACACACCTCCCAGTCAGTATAATCTCAACTCTATATTCAATGTAACTCACCCTAGGAAATCTGAAGTAAAACCTGGAATTGCAAGGGACCACTACAAGTTGCAAACTTCCATCAATTCATACATCATTTTGACATTCAAAGCTATTTCTTCACTGTTGTTGGGTCAAAATCTTGGAACTCCCTCCACAGCAAGAATGTCCTTACTCCTTACAGACTGTCGTGATTCAAGGAGTAGTGCACCACCACCTTGGCCTGCCTATTATGATAGACAATAAATGTTGGCATGTCAGTGATGTCCACATACCAAGAATGAATCGAAAAGAGACAACTGTGTATTTACTATTCTATGCTACAGCTAAATTTGCTCTCTGAAGGCTAAGAATCACGACTCGTTGCAATGCATTTCATTGATACTGCAATCATCACATTTTCTTTTCACAGTACATAATTACTAGGTCCTTCTTTCATTCTTGTTTCAATCTTACACAACTTACACATATTTCAACAAGCATTCAAATGATGTCATGTCTGTCCAGTTATCAACAAATTGTGTTCTACTCGTGTCATGTTTGTTTGAGATAAGGGTACTTGACCAGGAATGCCATCTAAATATAGCACATTGGAGAGATCCATACTTTCAAAGACTTCTGTTTGTATATTTGTAACTTTGCCTGACAGACGTACAGCAAGGAAATACGGAATCACAGATGGAATGGTTGACATTTGTATTAATGCTAAAGATTCTCCTAATGACCTCAATGACCAAAAGCAAGCCCCAGCCTGGTGCTGAAATATTCAAACAGGAAAATTATAAATTCAGTCATTGAGCTGATTGCATCCAGCTGAGACAGAAACCAATGACAAATGGACTAAAGAGTGGAAAATAAGAAAACTCAGTTCGAAACTCCAATTCTATTCAGTGGTTTTTGTTAGGAAGTACATTTGTGAAGAACGCTGACTAACAGAATGATGTGTGATGACATCTCCAGTCTAATTGCATGCACAGCCTGACTTCATGGATGGAGAATGATTTCTCCAGTACACATAAAATATAATTTCATATATCTGCTTTCAAACTTCTGTTAAATGTTTTCTTAGTTCAGCTTGAGAAGAACTATTTAAATTTTACTCAGATTGACATTTCCCCTACCAAATATATATTTGTGAGTAATCTTCAAAAATATTTGCTGCTTTCGTATGTGGTTTACATTATTTAACATGTCATTACCAATTTACAGTACATGTGTATGATTATTGAGAAATAGTAAAACTTCACAAATATAAGTATTCATGGAAAATCAGACATGAATTATTTAGTGGCACCATTTTTACCTTAGTTATGTCGCTGAAAGCGCCAGTGGTTTCTGTCAACACACTGCCAATGATGACAGAAATTTCAAGAATCTGCACATTTGCAGAACATCATGGACACCCAGAAGTTGCTGTCAATGATTTTGCATTTCCCTATTGACTGTGATGTTGAAGTGCTCCCAGACTGGAATCTAGAAACAATTAGAGAATTGTTAAACTTTCACTTTTATGTTATAAGTTTAACGGTATAAAAAATGAACAAGTTTGACTTTGAGTGAGCTGCAGCTGTGTTTTTAACAGTAAACTAAATTCATCAATTCTGCCATCAACTTCAGTGGCACTGAGCAGCTAGTGGAATTTCAAATTTCTTCATTATGATAAAAGTCTCACACATTTAAGAAACATTTATTGATGATATTCGTCTTTATCCAATCATGAACGTTACTTATTTCAAATGTAAATTTATGTTAAAAATCTGGAATAATCTATGTTTTTCACATGTTGGTTTTCCTTCTGTGAAAACTCTTTAATGTGGTTGGTTGACAACCTTATTTGTCAATATTGCTGCAGCTGGATACTTGTAAAAGGTGCTAAATTTAAACTGCTTCAGGAAAAGGAAAATCCACATTAGATTAGATTAGACTAACAGTGTGGAAACAGGCCCTTCGGCCCAACAAGTCCACACCGACCCGCCGAAGCGCAACCCACCCATACCCGTACATTTACCCCTCACCTAACACTACGGGCAATTTAGCTTGGCCAATTCACCTGACCCGCACATCTTTGGACAGTGGGAGGAAACCGGAGCACCCGGAGGAAACCCACGCGGACACGGGGAGAACGTGCAAACTCCACACAGTCAGTCGCCTGAGTCGGGAATTGAACCCGGGTCTACAGGCGCTGTGAGGCAGCAGTGCTAACCACTGTGCCACCGTGCCGCCCACATGATGGAGATTACTGGGTCTTTTTGAACTGAATTATTCAAGTCAGTAGCAAACATCGCTGTTTGCTGTCAACCACAACATTCAGGCTAATGTAAGTGTCATTTTTGCTTAGTTGTATCATTCTTGCCTTTGTATCACAATTTAAACACCACTTAAGACCGAAGTGCATAATTTAAGATGACACTACATTGGTAGTTATAACATCTTTCAGTTGAGATATTTTAAACATAGGCCTTGACTACTTCTTCATTTGATGTAAACGAAGCTATCGCTCTTTTTTGGAGAAGAGTGAGGACTTCCAATGGCCAATTAAATTCAACTAATACCATCAGTAATTAATCAATTATTCTTAACAGTGCTGAACAAGGAACTTTACCGAGGACAAGTCTTATTTGGACACGAAACAATTGTAACTATATTTCAATGTTAATTTATTGACTACAAAGTAAATTTGAGGCTGTGCTAAGTGTGACATTAGCAGAAAGGTTATGTTTAAGATTCACAAGGTTCTTGTTCAAGCTTCTTCTTTAACATATAATTGTGATTTCATAAAGGATCAAATGGCTTACCCCGGATTTAATTACGAGCAATATGGATTGGATCTTCAAAGCAAGGTTAACATCATAGTGTGCTGATACATAGCGCAGCAAGTATTTTTGGGGTTAGTAAAACAAAAACAAAATATTCAATGGGCCAAAGTTAAATGCTTACATGAGAAGCCTTGTTAGAATGGATGGGATGATTTGAATGTGCTCAAGAAAATGATGGATATCCCTCCAAGGGGCAAAGTCTAAAGGCATTGGATCAACATGCAACCACAGACATGTACAAGACTAAAAGCAGAGTTTATTGGTTGTATGGGACTATCAAATAACAAATGAAGAAGAAAATAACATATTTAAGACTGCGTGGGAAAGAGGTGTCAAGTTAAGGTGAATTCATTATTAAAAATCATGCAGGGTATATGATGACAAAGGCAAATGTCGAATTGTTGTCCATAAAATTACAGTAGACCAGGGTACACTTATGCAAGATAGCTGCTGCCATTGTTGCAAATTCCAAAATTATTTGAAAATAAAACATCAATTGCAGTCAGTGTAATGGCCTGACATCGAGTCAGAAATGCTTAACAAAAGCAGGATTATTACAATTACTGTGCAGGTGAACTGTATGAAATGAAACAATGATGGATGGATGGATGAATGAATGGATGGATGTCTAGATGGACAGACAGAAAGCCCATTACCAAATGCACAGATAACATACTTTTCTTAAAGAATTGTTGCTAATGAAATTTAAGTTGGAAGAATAAATATGGGAAACATTGATGGTCAGTCAGGCTGTGTCGAATAGAGAGAATCATAGCCCAAAATGAAAAATGACAAGAGGATAGCATTCAAATTATAGGTTCATAACAGGAATAAATAAATGTGTTTAATTTTGTTATTAGCCAATTGTTTAAGCACAGAAGTAAGTACTTGTGATTTGTAACAAAGCTGGGGTGGGAGGTGTGGTCCATTGATTTTGAAACCTGGAGAGGAGAATCTCCCAAAACAAGACAATTTGGAGTCCTCCTCTCCCTCCCTCTGTTACAGGATGAGAGAGACACTTTAAACTGCTTCAATTATGAGGATAAATAGATAAATTCGACCTCTTCATTAGATTTAAAGATGTTGTTAAGAAATTATTGAAAGTTTTTATTGTGTGATTTTAATAAGGTAAATAGAGAATAATACTTTGACTTATTGATAAATTAGTAACTGGAAGATATCAAGTATAATTTTCACAGAAGAATTAAAGTACAGAGGTTTGTTCAACTTGAAATGCCTAAGCAGAACATAACAAAATTATTATTTGGAAGCAGGAATAAGCATTTGAATTCTGCTCTGACAATCAATAAGATCAGATCTGCCCTGAATACTCTACATTCCCATTTGCACTGATAACACTTCAATCCAACTCGGAGAAGCACTGATGGAAGCAGAATACATAATAGATCTTAAAAAGAAAGTGGTTAATTTTGAAAAGCAAAACTTCAGAAAAATATGGGAAAGAACAGACAAATGAAATGATGTTTTCAGACCATCAGTTCAGGAATAAGAGTACAAATTATGTCCTTCTTGTAAAATTCCAAGGTCCTATGGCTTCATAGTCAATATTAATGCCAAAAGGTTGGAAAGGTTAGAAATGTCTGGTTAATTTGTATCCACCGCAATTAGCTCCAGTTCAAGTCCCTACATTGCACTAGGACCTCCAAAAAAGAGAATCAATACATTTAGCTGTACATGCAGCCATTGTATATATGCCATTGTCACACAAACGGAACAAGGGACATCATGTCATCTTAAACTACACCACTGAACATGATACAGATCTCAACATAACTTTGTCCAGATAGGGGTGGAGGGTAGTGTACTGAAGTGGTTAGAAAACTGTTTGGCAAACAGAAAACATGCAATAGGAATAAATGGTATTTTGCTGAATGGCAATCCGTCACTATTGGGATACTACGAGGACCAATGCTCGGACTCCAGTTATTCACATTAGATATTAATGATTCAGATTAAGGAACTAAAAGTAATACCTTTGGATTTGCAGATGACACAAAGCTGGGTTGGAGGTTGAGTTGTGAAGAGGATATAGAGATGCTTCAGTGTGATTTAGACAAAAATAAGTGAGTGGATAAATGCATTGCAGACGCAATATAATGTAGATATAGAGGAGGTTATTCACTTTTGTAGCAAAAGCAGGAAGGTAAATTATTATCTGAATGGCAAAAATTGAGAGGGAAGTGTGCAACGAGACCTGGATGTCCTTGTACACCAGCCAATAAAGGTAAGTGTGTAGGTGCAGCAGGCAGTGAAGAAGGCAAATGGTATGTTGTCTAGAGGGTTTGTACAGGAACAGAAATGCCTCGCTACAGTTAAATAGGCCCTTGATGAGACCACATGTAGTCATAGAATCATAGAGGGCAAAAACTTTGACTCAACTTATCCATGCTAACCAGGTTTACAAAACTGAACTAGTCCCATTTGTGGTCTCACCAGTGTCTTGTACTGCTGTAACATGATGTCCTAACTCTTGTACTAAACTATTGTGTACTGTTTGATCTCCTTACCTGAGGAAGGATGCTTTTGCTATAGAGAAAATGAAGTGAAGGCTGTTTGGGATGGCAGGACTGACATATGAGCAGAGACTGAAACAGTAAGAAAGATGTTCAATGGAATTCAGAAAATGATGAGGTTTCTCATAGAAACCTACAAAACTTGAACAGGACAAGACAGAATAGATAAGGAAGGATGTTCCTGAAGGCAGAAGAGCCTAGAACTAGAGGTCACAATCTAAGGAAATGAGATTAGCCATTTAGGATTGAGATGAGGAGAAATGTCTTCACCCCAAGTGTGGTGAACCAGTGGAATTCATTATCATAGAAAGAAGTTGAGGTTAAAGCATTGTATAATTGCAAGAATGAATGGGATATGGCACTTGGGGCTAAAGGGATCAAAGGATATTGGGGAAAAGTAAGAACAGCCTATCTACATTTATCCACATTGCGTTGGATGATCAGCCAATGATCGTAGTTAACGATGGAGTATGCTTAAAGGGCTGACTGCCTTATTCCTGCTCCTATTTTCTATATTGCTACATTTCTGTGTTTCTAAGAAAGTATCACTTCTCCAATGGTTTGACCAAATGTAATGCCCAATGTGTACCTAACCAGCTAATCCCAAACAGTTCAATGTCCTTGATCTATTGGTTAAAAAGTACATCAGATAATGTCTCACTCTACGTAAAGTCCTGTGACCACTGGGAGAAGCTGGACATTGAGACCTGGTTGTGATTTCTAGTGATCGTCTTCACTATCCAGTAAACTGGAGTGATTTGCCAAACTGCATGTAACTGCATTTTAGTATATGGTATTAGCAGACAGAAAATTCAGTGAAAACATTACATTCCAGAGTCCTAATTGGTGTTTCTATAATAAAACATACTCATTTATGCAACAGCAAATGTTACAACAAAGTATGTCAACATTATTAGGCATGGCAGAATTAAATGAAACATTAAGCTACCTTTTTTAAAAGCCATGTTATTCATTCACTAAAGTCAATGGATAAATAACCAAGTCAGCATTTTGTTTCTTTGAAGCTTCCTAAGTGCTTTTGAAATTGGATCTCTTAGCATGCATCCCAACCAATTCAATGCATTATAAACAGGCTCTCATCCAAGTAAGCGACATCTACATTGATAAGCATAAGTAATGTCATATGGTGTTCTGTTAATTCTCTGATCCACACGTATGATGTAATACACATGGGATCCATTATTATTGAATGACACTACAGAGCTACATTGTGCAAAATTTACCCAAGAAACAAAGATATCAAATGACTGTGTATTAATAAAAAACGATAATGAATAGCTTACCAGGATCTCCTATGAATATTAAGAGTATTGGCTGTATAAATACCAATTAACAAACCTGAGAATGCACAGCCACCATTAAATTAGAAATTCAAAGCAGGTTATCCTTGTTGCTTTATCTGTAAATTGTTACGCATGTGAACCAGCTGTTAAATTTCTTGTCTTTATCATGCTCTTTTGTTCTTTCTCAGAATTAACATTACATTTGCATCATATGGTCCCTTACTTAGTTACTTCTTTTGTCTTCCTGCAAACTGACCATGTTTGGACTTGACTGGAATTATCAAATTGACAGTTTCAAATAATTTGTTCAAACAATCCATCTGATTAGTATTTTGTAATGAATGCTTACCAAAAGATGAACTTGCATTCTGAGCAGGCACAATTACAATAGAATAGAACTCTTCATTCTACATCCATTACAACATTTACATTTGACATAAAGAATCACAAAGAGATGTGTGAAAGCAGTCAAGCAGAATTCTAATTAACCAATTTATTGCAGATTCACTGCGTTTTCTTTTGGCATGGAATAATCTTATATTTAGTTCAGATAAAATGTTTATTAAATGGGATAAACCTATATTGTGGTCAATGGTGTTAGCATTCTCTGCATAAACAAAGTTTCTCTGAATGCAGTTTGTGCAAGATTCACATGCTCATTAAAAAATCACTCAAAACAGTTCAAAATGGATTCAATTAAAATTAAATCATTAGTATTGCTATTTATCTTAGAACTGCTATATTAAGAAGTGTGAGATTTTGTATTTTTGATTGGGAGAACATGGGCAGGTAATACAAAATAGTGGGTACAATACTGAAGAGGGTGCAGGAGTAGAAGGACCTCGGTGTACATGTCCATAGATCTCTGAGGATGTCAGGAGACAGTGGTTAATAAAGCAGAAACTATACTGGGCTTTATGAATAGGAATATAGAATACAAGTGCAATGAAGTTTTGCTGAATTTGTACAAGACACTTGCTGCAGCTCAGCTGGAGTACTGTGTACATTTCTGGGAATGGCCCTACCAGAAGAATGTGGATACAGAGACTGTGCAAAAGAAACTAACAAAAAATAATTCCAGAGGTGAGAAACTTCTGTTAATGAGGAAAGATGAGAAAAATTGGAATGATTCTCCTGGAGGAGGAGAAGGCTGAGAAAGGATGTGAGTTTTCAAAATCATAAGGAGAAACTGTCTCGGTTCTTAAAAGGATTTAGAATGAAACAACTCCGATTTTAAAGCAATGTAGCAAATGCGATGTGAGAAAACCTCTTTTTCACACAACGTGTGGTTCAGATCTGGAATGTATTGCCTTGAGATGTTGAGGAGGCAGAATCAATGGAGACATTCAAAAGGGCAGATAGTAATAATTTAAATAGAAACAATATGCAAGGGAATAATTTTTTAAAAACAGGATAAATTACATTATTTCAACATGTCATTTGATAATAGCCATTTAATTTTGCGACAAAAACAACATTTTGTTGAAGCTTTTCACCTTGAACTCATCAAGATGATTTACAAGAATGTCAATTAAAGGGGAAAACATACAATTATACTGCATAACAGGGGAATGCTGATTGGTTGGCAAATCGAATCTGATTGGTAGAGGTGTTGCTATGGTGTATCAGGATTGATGAAGGGCTTATGCCCGAAACGTTGAATTTCCTATTCCTTGGATGCTGCCTAACCTGCTGTGCTTTAACCAGCAACACATTTTCAGCTCTGTATCAGGATTACCCAGCATATATTTCTGATAATTATATTGACACCCAACTTATGATTGACAGTCAGCCTTGCAGTGTTGCGCCCTGTGTACACTGGAGGCTACACATATAATGCAGACAGTAAGAACATGGACACGCACTGCACCAATTTCAACTCAACAAAATTGGGGACTGTTATTTGCTCATTCGTTGTTCAGTTACATTTAAAATCCAAGCAGAATGCGCTTGCCAACCAAGTAGCACTCTCCTCTCATTGAGTTTAATTTTTTTTTAAACTTAAATGTATATTCTTGCAAAATGTGAATAAATATGAAGTAACTGCCTAAAAGGTGGTAAAGGTACAAAACCCCTTGTAACATTTAAGAAAAAATTATATGTACACTTGTGATGTCAAGGCATACAAGCTCAAGGGCTCAAAAGTGGAATTATAATATTTAGGTAGGTGTATTTGACTGGCACAAACTCGATGAGCTGATTTTTCTGTGTTGTCGATATCTATGACTCTATAAATGCCCTATTAAGACACTATGAGTGTAAAACTTTGACAAAGTGTTTTTTTCTCAGCACTTGTAATATCATAATTTTTATTCTAGAACCAGAACAGATATGTAGGCTGAACATCCTCATTTTGCAGCACAAAGATTTTACGATTCTGTAATTTCTGAAAACATGCAAACTTTATTTTCAGCTATCTTTACGGTGCACTGTTCACAACATAATTCAAGGCTCAGATGTGAACAAAACATAATCCAACAGACACATTAGCAAGGACATGATCCTGCTATTTTTAAATGCTAAAAGGAATGGAATTGCACACTTTTATAAGGTCACATGGTACTTGCAACTGAGAAGTACTGGAAATCACCATGGTGAAAAATTCAAAAAGAGCTTCCACTCTCCTCAGCTCAGTAACTAGCCTGTTGGCAGTCAAAAGACTTTACTACTCCTGATTACAGAGGAACATCGATTATCTGGCATTTGATTATCTAAATTTTGGATTATTTGGCAAGATCACAAGGTCCCAGTGCTTGGCTAAACTATGCTATCCAGCATTCAATTATTTTATATTTGATTAACCGAACAAAATGCTCCCCACCTATGTCCTTTGGCTAATCGAGGTTCCTCTGTACATTTTCACCAAATATAAGGGCATTGGAACAGGTCAAAATCAAAGGAGTAAGTGAGATATGGGGGAAATCTTTCCTTTTGATTTAGGTAAAATGGAATGGTTTATCTGTTCATCATAGATACTGACAATGTTTTTACGCTAAGTGCAGAGAAAAGGTTTTCTCAAATTAGCTTTGGAATATCATAACCAAAATATCACAGGTGAGCAAACAAGTAACCTGAGAGAGAAAAGTAGTGGGGCCTCATAATTATACATGAGAAGCAGAGAGTCCAAAGGAGTCAGGCTACACATTTGGAAAAGCAAAAAAAAATCAAAGTATTAAGCCAGAGGAGAATATGTAACCAATTGATTAGTGAGGTTTTTCTTTCGTCTCTGTCTCTCTCACCTTGGGAATTCTTTAAAGCAGGAGTTGGGAAATTATAAATTTTAATTGGGATAAGTGAATTAATGAAAGCATTATCACACAGCAAGTCCAGAGGCATTAATTAAAATTTGAAGTTTTAACAAGGTATTAAGTAGATTCTATAAGGGGGAATAAAAATTCGATTGATCATAGCTAAAACCTGTTGCATGCAATTTATGCTTCTAATGAGATCTTCAGGACATTTTATTGACTTGAGGAACATGTACATAGGAAGTATCTTCAGTGGCTTGAACACAGGATTTCTGAGCTTGCAGGGCAACTGGAGTCACTGTGAAGGATCTTAGAGGATGAAAGATGATTGGATCTTAGTCACCTCACAAGCAATGAGAATTCACGCAAATGGATGGCCATTCAGATGTGTAAGACAAGGTAGAGACTTCACAGTGTCTACCATTGTCCAACTGGAACTCACTGTTTAAGTGCAGCTTGAACTGAATGCTGGAAATCTGGGGAGTTCAGGGCATCTTAACCTTTTCCTAAAAATCTAAATTTGTTCATATTTAATATTTAGCTGTGGAAGTTCCTTTTAAAATTCAGGGGTCTTAGCAGTGTGTAAAACTGTTCCACTGTGAGACAGCTGTAATTAGTGAACTAAAGAGAATAGTTTGAACTGTTTTTTTTCTGTAACTGGGACTCAGCTAAGTCTTTAGTTTCAAGCATATAAATATATCCTCCCAGTGCAACTTGAGTGCAATTTGAATTAAGTTAAAATTTGGTGAGTTGATGGAGTTGGAGGAAAGACTCTAAAACTTTTTTCACCCTGTATAAATTGGTTTTTACTCTTATCAATGAGTATCCAATTTAAAGGCATCGAGAAGCAACAGATTGGCGATCAGTGTTAGTACTTCTACTTTCTACTCAAACTCCAGTTTATTGTAACAGTAAGTTTAAGGTAGGATAGGACAGTTCAGTAACATGAAATGTTCATCTTTTGGCACTTGTGGAGGTTTTCCATTAAGTATTCACCCCATCTGCATGGAGGCTCCCTGGTCGAAAAGAGATGCATTGTGAGCAGCAATTTATAGTAGATTACACTAAGTGAAATGCAGGTAAATCACTGCTTCATCAAAAGGTGTGTCTGAGGCACTGGATAGTGAAGAGGGAGGAAGGAAACCAGCAAGTACTTCACCTCCTGTGATTGAATGGGGGTGTGGGGAGATATTGGAAGTGGATGAGGAGTGGACCCGAGTGTCCTAGAGGAGACGGCCACAATGGAAGCCTGAAAAGGGAGGGGAATGCGTGGCCAAGCTCATCCTCATTTTGAACAGCTTCTCCTTTAACTCTTCTCAATTCCTTCAGACCAAATCTGTGGCTATGAATATCCACACGGACCCCAATTATGCCTGTCTCATTATAGGGTAGGTGGAACAGTCCTTGTGTTAGTCCTAGCCTGGTCCCTGCTCACAACTTTTTTCTCCAATATATCAATGACATCATTGGTGCTGCTTCCCTCTCTCATCTGGAATTGGAAAAAAAAACTATTTTGTTTCAAATTTCCATCCTTTTCTCTCTTTAAATTGGTCCATCTCTATTTTGTCTCTTCCTTGACATCTGTTTCCATTTGTGGGGATAGGCTGGCCAATGGTGTCTACTACAGAGCCACCAACACCTGCAATCATTTTTGCGATCCATATCTGTTTACATAAAACCTTGTAATGCAGCAATAATGTATTGAATTGCCACAGTGGAATGATACAGTGGATCAGCTGTGATAATATGGACTATTTATTGGCTGAATTTGTATTTGTTCTGAAATTGTATGGTGTAAATATCATACAGTAAATTGGATGACAGAAAAGTGGAGAAAAGTGAGTGCAAGGCAATATGTCCGAATTGATTAAAGGCATGGGCTAAGAGTTTTACCAAAGACACACAAATAATTCTTAATAAGTTGATTAGTCAAGCCAACTTGGAAAACATGATGCCATTGTGTTGCTTGCCAATTGTCAAACTGATCATTTTCTGGAGATTGGGTAGAGTCAAGATTTGAAATGCATAGTTATTTAGTACGGAAAGAGTATAAAACAGTTTGCCTCACAGTAATATATTAGCCATCACAGGGAAAAGGTGGATTGATCGATGACTAAGAGTCGAGATGGAGGAGGCTGACCACCTGTTCTGGTGAGATCACCAGATGAGTTCATGTAAAAGATTTCCCCTGTGATTGTAAACGTTATATGTGTAAGATTTTTCCAGTACTTTATTGTGGCGTACTTTGCATTCATAAAGAACAGTGGATGCATTCCATTGCTAGATTTGCCTTCAGTAATTGATATCCAAAGTAAACCCAATGGACAATGAAAGTGGGAATAAAGATCTGAAAGATTGTTTATCGCAAAGCAATCTGGGCGTTTTGTAGGAGTGGCATTGACATCTCAGTATTCAGTTTATCAAGATGACCCTATTCTCAGACTGATCCTCAGGAACAAGCTCCCTGTCTGTGTGTTTGCATGGAAAATCCCATTGACATAGCAGTATTGATAGCCTTTAGCACCAATTTGTTAACATGTATGACAGTCTCTAGAAAGTATCCAATGACACTTCATAATTCCTTCACCTCCTAGAACTCGCAGCCCTTTCCCTGATTGGTACCTCCCTCCTACCCTGATTCTTTCCCTTTCAATGGTGTCCAAAGTCTGATGGCTCCTTCCTTGCATCATCATCATCCCTTCTCCCTTCTTCTTAATCCAACATCTCAATGGTGTTCCATTTGGCTCATGACCTGTTCATTCATGTCCTCTCCCACTCCTCACACCCACCACTCAGTTCTGCTTCCCAAACCCACCTCCTGCCTTCCTCTTCTCTCTGTTCCACAAGTGTGGCTGATGCAGAATGCTCCTACCTACTAGAGATTGAGTTCAGAATAGTTTAGTGTTTGGTTTTGACCAGCACAGAGTCGATAGGCTGAAGGACCTTTCTCAGTGCTGGAGAGCTCCGATTCTATAACCTCATATCTCCTCTCCATATCCCACCATCTGTCCACCTATTCCCATGTCCTCATGCAAAATTGTCCAACTCAATGGTGTGAAGTTTGAAAGAGAGAGAGAGAGACAGATAGAGTGTTTGATTGTAAGAATGAGGGATAGAAAATGAGAGTGTGAAAGTTTGAGGGTGACTGTAAAAGAATGAGATTGAGAGTTTGAGCCTTAGAAAAAGTGCGAATATGAGAGAATAGAGTGAAAGATAGAGTTTTGGGAGATATCATGAGTGTGTGTGTGAGACACAGGATAGAGAAAGATAAAATAAGAGAAATGGTGGGAAGGAAATAGGGAAAATTATACAGGAGTGTTGATGGGAGAGTAGACACTGTGACTGGAAGTGGTCTGGGCACACCCCTACAAAAATGGAGGTTGATCAGTGTTGATACAGGCCTACCCACACTATTCTTCCACATGTCCTGACATTCTGAAACAGATGAGGAACAATGCCAGACTGAAAGACAGCTAATTGATCCATTTTGTCAATTAGAATCTGCTGTCTGGATATTGCATAGGTCCAAAGATGGTTCCATAATATGAATGACCGGGCTCTGTGTATAATTCTTTGACAAATCAATATTTGAAAGTGCATCATACTGAAATCTGGATCTTTGTGTATTATAAATAGAGGAATGGATTATAAAATTCAAGGAGTTTTGTTATATTTATAATAAATATTTTCACCTCACCTTGACTCTGGTTTCCAATTTTGTGTACTGAAGTGTTGAGGAAGAGTGTAAAACTGGAGTGGGGAGGGTGGAACAAGGGGCCATACACAGGCAAAGAACCAGGGCCTATGATTTTTCTCAGTGGCACCAGAGCAAAGTACAACAGATAGTTCGGTGACATTTAATAAGACTGTCAACTAATCTGCATAATTTTGGCATAAAGAAGTGAAGACAGAGAGTCATAGAGACATAGAGATGTACAGCATGGAAATAGACCCTTTGGTTCAACTTGTCCATGCTGAACAGATATCCCAACTCAATCTAGTCCCATCTGCCAGCACCCCGCTCATATCACTCCATACCTTTCCTATTCATATACCTATCCAAATGCCTTTTAAATGTTGTAATTGTACCAGCCTCCACCACTTCCTCCAGCAGCTCATTCCACACATGCACCGCTCTCTGCATAAAAAAGTTGCCCCTTAACTCTCTTTTATATCTTTCCCCTCTCACCCTAAACCTATGCCCTCTCATTCTGGACTCCCCCTACCCCAGGTAAAAGATCTTGTCTGTTTATCCTATCCATGCCCCTCATGATTTTATAAATTTCTATAAGATCACGCCTCAGCCTCTGACACTCCAGGGAAAATAGCCCTAGCCTATACAACATCTCCCTATAGCTCAATCCTCCAACCCTGGCAACATCCTTGTAAATGCTTTCTGAACCCTTTCAAGTTTCATAACATCTTTCCAATAGGAAGGAAACCAGAAACGTACACAATATTCCAAAAGTGACTAACGAATGTCCTGTAAAGCTGCAAAATGACCTCCCAACTCCTGTACTCAATACTCTGACCAATAAAGGAAAGCATACCAAATGCCTTCTTCACTATCCTACCTACCTGCGACTCTACTTTTAAGGAGCTATGAACGTTCACTCCAAGGTCTCTTTGTTCAGCAACACTCCCTAGGACCTTACCATTAAGTGTAAATCCTGTTAAGATTTGCTTTCCCAAATGCAGCACCTCGCATTTATCTAAATTAAACTCCATCTGCCACTCTTCAGCCATCTGGAAAGGTTACGAATTTACTTAAATTTATTATGAAATTGACTTTGGTACACCAAAGCAAATATTTACATCGATTTTCTAAAAGTCAGTTTCAATATTTTAAAACCATGTTACTCAAGCATGGTAATGTGATAGTGCATTAAAATGTTTGTGTTTTGTAGTAAGCCCTTCCTTTGTGGGATTTATCAAGCTGTCAGGCAAGTATATCAATGAAGATTTTAAGAATATTTTTGAAAGCAACTATACAAAAATGTTGAAATGCCGTTCAATTAGGCTGACTCCATGATGTGTGAGTGACTGTTAAAGATCACACAACACCAGGTTATAGTCCAACAGGTCTATTTGGAAGCAATACTCAATACTCACAACCACCTAATGAAGGAGCAGTGCTCCAAAAGCTCGTGCTTCCAATTAAACCTGTTGGACTATAACCTCGTGTTGGGTGATTTTTAACTTTGTACACCCCAGTCCAATATGGGCATCTCCAAATCTTGAGTGACTGTCGGCATGTTGGGTAATTTTATACCAGAAAATCACATGCTATAATGTCCTAGAGTCATGGAGCATGTAACTTTTCTTTTAAAGATGATTGTCTATCTGATGTAGAATCTATCCCATAATACAACACCAGACATTTCTTGATCAGCCATACTTGTCCTAAATTATTCACTGTGTTTTATTTCATATTTGTAACAGGAGATCTTGTGATTGCCAGAAACAGGAGAAAATGCACTTCGATGTGGCTGACTTGTATTGTCATAGAGTTTTATAGCATGGAAATAGGTCCATCAGCTCATCATGCCGATACCAGTCATTATCACCTCACTACTCTCATCTCATTTCTCAGCATCTAGCCCTCAGCCTTGTCTCTAATGGTCCTTCACATATTCATCTCTATGCTGCTTATGTATAGTTATAGTTTCTGCCATTCTCTCAAGCAGTGAGTTTCAGATAGCTACCACCCTCTGGGTGAAGAAAAAATTTCCTTAAATCTCCTCGAAGCCTCCAGCCCCTTGTCTAAATCTGTCTCCTGGTTATTCATCCACCTTCTAAATGGACAAGTTTCTTTCTACCTATTTTATCAATGCCTCTCATTAGTTTGTAGAGCTCCATCAGATCCTGCCTCAGCCTTCTCAGCTCAAAGGAAAACAACCTTAGCCTGTTTAATCTCACTTCATAGCTTCAATGTTCTAGCCCAGGTAACGTGCAACCACATGCTTCCTGTAGTGTAGTAACCAGAATCTCAGTCATCATTTTCATCAAAACTGCCAGTTGTGTCTAAAGTAGAAACTCCATTTTCCAGAAGAAGGCAAAGATTCCCTCACTTAACTACTTCGGAAACCATTGCCCTATTCCAGTGTTAAAACTTCCATTAAGAAGTCCAAAAGATTGACCTATGATGTCTGATACAGGCTGCCATTATATGAATTTTCATTCTACATCTGTTGCAAATCCTTTACTTGCTGCATTCTGTAAGGGTTCTGGTTTGCAATCAGTTACTTTCCTCATCTTTAAGCAACTCAAGTTGCTCCCAGACCCTTGGTTCTGGCCACTGGACTTATTGAGGGGATGTGAAACGAAGAGGCAGTAGACAGATGTTTCAGGGCAAAACAATCTGCATTTATTAAGGTACAACAGATATTTCAAATACAAGATAAAGTAATGCAATAACTTAAGGAAATTAATACAGTTAATATACAGAAGAACGCTAGTACTTTAAATACACTATTAACTATATTAACACTATTAGACACTGACACACAGGAAACAACAGCATTTAATTTCAGACACTTAATCAGAATTTCTACCCATTGGGTCCCAATGCACCCACCTTCCCCTCCCTATGAGTTATGTCAGAACTTTGTGGTCTTGGGCTTTATACTCACCTTTCTGAAAGTGGTTTGGCATGTGTACATGGCTGTTCCAGCTTGCCATACCAATAGCCTGGATGAAAACTTTGAACTGAGTATGTTTTCCAGTTTGAGTTGAGTCTGCTGATGAGGTAAGGTATTGGATCTAATGAGTAAGTACTTGGCTTTCTTTACTTTCTGCTGGTTTTGCAGGCCCAGTTTTCACCTCAGGTTGTGTCTGATACCTTTGTGGTGTTGGTCGAGTTAGTTGCTTCTCCATGTTGTCAGTCTTTAGCTCTGATGGTCATGGTCAGTTGTTAAGGTTCTTGCTGTCAGTACTCTTGGTTTGGAAGTTCATCTTCGAACAGTTGTTTGGTTCCCCTTCTCAGAAGTCTTTTATTCTGATGAGGCCCTTGGTTTGGCTTCCTTATTCTTGGTTCCAAAGCTGCTTGTTTGGGGGATGTCTGTGGGGAAGCTGTTCACGCGGAAACTTGTTTGAAAGAGCACCTTCAGGTGAGATTGCAGCTGGCAGTTACATTTTAATGTTCTCTTTTGTTGTTAATTGGCTTTCTGATGGTTAGAGTATGTGTACATGGGCTTTGATCAAGATTGAATGTTGAGTATCTCCGAGGGCCCACACTGTCTGTACTAGGTAGCCCAAGATCTAAAAGTTGCCTCAGGCTAGGGACTCAGTTGGTTGTTCTTTAAGAGAGGTGTAAATTGGGATTCCAGGCTAAATGATATTCCAGACTATTTTGCTGGTTGTGCTGTGTACTTCCCACAAAACTCAGAACAACTGTCCCTTTTCTTTTAAAAGTTTTGAAAGCCCAGGATTTTGTCCATATGTTTTAATATTGGGAAATTTTGCTCGATCTTGCATTTCCCACAGCAATGTAGTTCAGATCAGGAAATCACAATGTCCAAATACACATGTTAGTCCACATAAAAAGTTCTACAGCCAGGCTTGGGTTGAGACTGATGTACATGCTTGCCTTCATTGCTCAGACTACTGAGCATAAGAATTGGGATTTCATGTTGGGTTGTATAGAACATTAGTGAGGTCACTTTTGGAGTATTATGTATAGTTTGGGTCCTGCTGCTGTAGGGAAGATATTAGTGACTTGGAAAGGGTGTAGAAAATATTACAAGGATATTGCCAGGACTGGAGGGTTTGAGTTATAAGGTTAGGCTGGGATTTTTTTTCTCTGAAGTGTAAGAGATTTAGGGGTGATCTTATGGAGGTTCATAAAATCATGAGGAGAATAGATAAGGTGAATAGCAAAGGTATTTTCCTTAGAATGAGGGAGTTCAAAACTAGGATGCATATTTTTATGGTGATAAGAGAAAGGGACATGAGCGGCAACTATTTAGCACAGAGGTTGGTTCATATCCGGAATGAACTGTCAGAGGAAGTGTTAGATGCAAGTACAGTTATAACATTTAAAAGACATTTGGACAGGTACATGAATAGGAAAGGTTTAGAGAGATTAGGGCTAAGTGCAAGCAATTGGGATTAGTTTAGTTTGGGAAACTCGATCTGATGCATTGGATGAAAGGGTCTGGTTTCTTTACTATATGACTCTTTAACCCCAAGATTTTGTAACTATACTAACTATAGGGTTTCAGTATATACATGCCTGTACAAATACTTACAAATAACTCTGCATTTTACAGATGTATACACAGTCTAGGCTCCGTTTTTTTAAAAGGAGAAAGTGAGGACTGCAGATGCTAGAGTTCAGAGTCAAGAGAGCGTGTAGCTGGAAAAGCGCAGCAAGTCAGGCAGCATCTGAGGAGCAGGAGAATCGACTTTTCGGGCAGGAGTTCCTTGATTCTCCTGCTCCTCAGATGCTACATGACTTGCTGTGCTTTTCCAGCACCACACACTGTGTTTATTGACTTTACCGTTCATTACATTAGTGGGCGGCACGGTGGCACAGTGGTTAGCACTGCTGCCTCACAGCGCCTGTAGACCCGGGTTCAATTCCCGACTCAGGCGACTGACTGTGTGGAGTTTGCACGTTCTCCCCGTGTCTGCGTGGGTTTCCTCCGGGTGCTCCGGTTTCCTCCCACAGTCACAAAGATGTGCGGGTCAGGTGAATTGGCCAAACTAAAAATTGCCCGTAGTGTTAGGTAAGGGGTAAATGTAGGGGTATGGGTGGGTTGCGCTTCGGCGGGTCGGTGTGGACTTGTTGGGCCGAAGGGCCTGTTTCCACACTGTAAGTCTAATCTAATCTACATACACATAGCTGACTGAATAGATTAGATTACTTATAGTGTGGAAACAGGCCCTTTGGCCCAATAGTCCACACCGACCCGCCGAAGCGCAACCCACCCATACCCCTACATTTATCTCTTACCTAACACTACGGGCAATTTAGCATGGCCAATTCACCTGACCTGCACATCTTTGGACTGTGGGAGGAAACCCACGCAGACATGGGGAGAACGTGCAAACTCCACACAGTCAGTCACCTGAGGTGGGAATTGAATCCGGGTCTCTGACGCTATGAGGCAGCAGTGCTAACCACTGTGCCACCGTACCGCCCACGGTGATTACACTGACTCCATGATACAGAGAAATTAGCTGTAGGCAAGCGACATAACTTTAAACTACAATATTGTAATGTAATTTAATGTTTTTAAAGGTACATGCCTATCTGATCTAGAATCTACGCCATAATACAGCACTTGACATTTTTTTGGCACCTGTTATTGATACTTCTCCAACTTACTTACTATATTTTAGGCTATAAATTTGTAACAGAAGAACCCAAGTAATTAAATGTGAAATGCACCACTGTTGAGAGAATAAACTTGCACAACTCACTTACTCAACGGTCTTTTGAATGTTGCCTTCACAACTCTCATGAGATACGTTCTGCACGCAATAACTTAATGTTTTGTACCCACTAATTATCCTATTCACACTTATAAATAGAAACTCTGAATAACCGAAATGCCATGCAGTGCAAATCACCTGAAATTGCCTCTAAGAAAGCAAGATATTGAAATTCACACCTTCTTTAAAATGGATTACAATACAGTAAGCTGGCAAGCATTGTTAGTTCTACACAAAGAGCACAATCTTAAATTGTATATTTATCATGATGAGCAATATGACTAAAAATGTTAGAGCATCATAATTGTGCTCAATTCTCAATTGTGACTGTTATAACAATTCCAGTGAATTTGAAAGATAATTGTCACTTAGACATAGTCTACCTTAAACCTCTTTCCACATACACTATCTTTTAAACCAGATGCCATTTTGCATTAAAGTACCAGTCTGTACAAATATTTACAAATAACTTTGCATTTTACTTAACCTTTCTTTTCATGTTCATTTTTGCAGAGCATGTGTGGTGATGATAAATCTACGATTCTTTTAGGGTGGGAATTCTGGGATTTTGTCATAACAGCCATGAAGTCATGATTTAGATATGCTGGTTTTGGACTGGGGTGTACCAAGTTAAAAATCAAGGTATTTTTCAATGTACAATTTCAGATACATCACACTGTAAACTTTGCTATAAATTCTGTGTCTTACAGTTGTGTCTTCCACAACCACCTGATGAAGGAGCAGCGCTCCGAAAGCTAGTGCTTCCAATTAAACCTGTTGGACTATAACCTGGTGTTGTGTGATTTTTTAACTTTATATAGCCATGAAGTGGTGGTGACGAAGTTCCAAGTCTGAAAGGTATATAGTTTGGAGGGGAAATTATAGGTGGTATTTCTGTGCAGGAGAGACCACAGGTTTGGAAGGAGCTGCCTAAGGAGCCTGGTGAGTTGTTGCAGTACACTTTGTAAACAGTACACACTGCTGTTACTTTTTAATCAGTGGTAGAGGGAGTGATGT
The DNA here is from genome assembly GCF_020745735.1 of Hemiscyllium ocellatum. Lineage (NCBI taxonomy): Eukaryota > Metazoa > Chordata > Chondrichthyes > Orectolobiformes > Hemiscylliidae > Hemiscyllium > Hemiscyllium ocellatum. The sequence continues at coordinate 23,808,972 of NC_083436.1, read as the reverse complement.
TGAAGACATTTTGAGTACCAGACAAGTGGGCTACTTTGTCCTAGATGGAGTTGAGATCCTTGAATATTGTTGGAGCTGTAATCCAAGAAAGTGAAGAGTATTCTTGTTAAGCACTTTTGTCAAGGTTGCTCAGGCTTTAAGGAGTCTGAAGTTAAGTTACTCTCCAAAGAATTCCTTAATCAGTACTTTCCAATCCTCCTGGTAGGATAAGCACAGCAGACACGTGGAAACAGCACCCTCCAAATTCCCCTTCAAGCCATACACAATCTTCACTTCCAACTGCATTGCCATTTTTCTAGAATCCTGGATCAAAATCCTGGAACTTGCTTGCTAAAAGCACGGTGGATATCACTGCACTCTAAGGGTTAGAGTTCAAAAAAGGAATTGGAGCAATTCATGGAGATGGGCAATAAATGTTGGCCTGATCAGTGATGCCTAAATCCCATGAATGAGTTAAAATAAATTCCCAACCTCTGCCTAATGCATAGTATGTATATGGTTGGTCAACTTCAGGTTCTGATTAATGATAACCCCTCCGTGATGTTGATAATCAAGGTTTCAGCGAGGGTAATGCTATTGAATGTTAAGGCATAGATTAATTTTCTCTTCTTTGAGATGTTCCTAATCCATCCCTTGGGGTACTGCAAATATTATGTGCTATTTATCAGCCCAAACCTGAAAGCTGTCCAGTTCATATTGCATTTGGACACGACTGCTTCAATATCTGATAAGTGATGAATGGTGTTGAACATTGCCACCATTCCCACCTCCGATATTATGATGAAGAGAAGGTCAATGATAAAGCAATTGAAGATGGTTAGGCCTAGGACACTACCCGAGGATCTTCTGCAGTGATGTTTTATGGTGGAGATGGCTGACGTCCAACAACCACAACCATCTCCTTTACTTGAGGTTTTTAAAATTCACCCACAACACGAGGGTGTCACTGGCTAGGCCAGCATTTATGCCCATCCCTAATTGCACAGCAGGTAGTTAAGGGACAACAATATTGCTGTGGATTTGGAGTCCCATGTAAACCAGACCAAGTAAGGATGTCAGATTTCTTCCCTAAAGGACATTAATGAACCAGATAGATTTTTCTAACAATCAACAAAGGGTTATTGGCCATCTTTAGACTCTTAATTCCAGATTTATTCAGTTATTGAATTCAAATTCCTGCAATGGATCTCAGAAAATTACCTGGGTCTCTGGACTAACAGTCTAACAATTAATGTTATGAGGCCATTACCTCTCCAGGACTTCAGCTATTGGTGAGTTTTCTCCACAACACCCATTGACTCCAGTTTTGTTAGGGCTCCAAGTTGCCACACTTGGTCAAATGCTGCCTTCATGTCAAGAGCAGTCACCACCCTGTTCTCTCTTCTGTTCAGCTCTTTTATCCATGTTTAGGCAATATATGTAATGAGGTCAGGAGCTTAATGGGCCTGATAGAACTCCAACTGAGCATCAGTGAGCAAGTTACTGGTGAGTTAAGTGTCACTTATTAGCACTTGTGGGGAAAAAACCTTCCAGCACTTTGAGGTTGATTGATCCTTTCTAATGTCATTACGTTGCTAGAACCTACAGTCCATCAACACATTCTTTGACTCTGATCTCCAACATCTGCAGTCCTCACTTTCTTCTAGAACCTATAGTCCTTGCAGCATTCAGTACCTTCAGCAATTTCTTGATATTACATGGAGTGAATCTTTTTGGCGAGGTTTGCACTTATGTTGCAAGGACAACAGGAGGAGGCAATGATGCATTATTGGCTTCACAGTTCTGGGTGAAGACATCAGTTTTGTTTTTTGCACTGATGTGCTGGGCTCCCCCATTTTTGAAGATGGGAAATTTGTGAAGCTTCCTCCTTCTCTAGTGAGTTTTTTTAATTGTTCAACACTATTCACAATTGGATATAACAAGAATACTGAGCTTAGATTTTATCCATTGTTTGCAGGATAGCTTAGTTCTAACTATTACATATATTTGTACACTTGTGCTTATTTTCTTCTCTTATAGTTACATGATTGTGGATTTTTGTTTGTTCATAAATGGTCGATACAATATTAATGTCTTCAAGTATATGCATTAATATCTATCAAAAGTGAACTATATCAAAGTAAATACTCATTAGTAATTGCTAGTTTTGAAACTAGATCATCCTCTGCTAAATTTATGCTCCCTTGTGGTCATTATTTAATTAACATATTTAATTCTCAAGCTCCATACTACCTAACAAAGAATATCTTGCCTTTAATGTATATTCAAAATGCATTTTCTACTCTACAGTCTTACCCATGCTGTTCTGGATTCATGTATTGTTAAAAGGCAAACAAATAATTGTTAACTTCCCTGAATGTGTATCTTCCTAAGTGCCTTTGTAGTCACAAATCTTCTGCCAATGCAGTGTCAAAAGGATGAATAGTAAAGTACTCTCCTTCTTTTGTTCAGTGTCAGTTTCTGTCTGATAATCTTTCACTGAAGCAACGTGGGCATTCTTCTTCATTAAAGGCACTTTATGAATACATGTTGTTATTTTAAAACCAGTAAACTAGTCATTTATCTTAACTGGGACCCTGTTGTGCATATATTAGCCTACAAATGAGATTGCACAGCACCCACTTTTGGCATGAAAAATTCACTGAAAGCCTTGGAGTCATAAGCGTGTCTGATTTCTAGGAGTAACAAGGCTGCTGCTGGATTAGGAGCAAATTACTGCAGATGCTGGAATCTGCACTGAAAAAAAAATGCTGAAAATCACAATGGGTCAGACAGCATCCATGGAGAGCAAGCTAACTTTTCAAATCAAGTTGACTCTTGAAGAGTCATCTAGTCTTGAAATGTTAGCGTGTTGTCTCTCCATGGATGCTGTCTGAGCCGTTGTAATCTCCAGCATTTGTTGTTTACAATGCTGCTGAAATAGACTGTCTTTTAAAAAAAGTCTAAGTCAATAAAAATGAAAGACTGACATTTAATGAACATAAAGCCAAGAGAAACAGGTATATCCCCACATTTTCTGCCTTTCTCCCCCTTAGTCATAGGTTATAGTCACCTGAGACTTTCCTCTCCACATGATGTTGGATACTGGATGTTGCTTTTGTCTTAAGTATACTGGTTGTTATGGTATCACCTTTAGAGTGACAACCCTTTAAAAAGCTCAACATGTAAGTGATCAAGTGCCCAGATGTTACCCAATCACCACAGTAAACAGGCCTCTCTGCATTTTAGCACTTACGAAACAGACTGTCAGTCTGAAGAAGAGTCAAACATTAACTCTTGACAAAGGTGCTGCTAGAGTTGTTGCATTTCTCCAGCATTTTTTTCTGTTGTTTAAGAGTTTCAGCATCCACAACATTTTGCCTTTATTTGTGTGTATGAAGATTATTCTGTATTCTATGTATTAGCTTAGCTGTAAACAAACACAAGCAATCTTGTCACATCCTGATGAAGGAACGTTGCTCTGAAAGCTAGTGTGCTTCCAATTAAACTTGTTGGGCTATAACCTGGTGTTGTGTGATTTTTAACTTTGTCACATCCTGATACACAAGAAGACCAATATCATCCTCTCAGTTATCAGAGTAGCACCTTTACTTTGTGCACACAATGAAGAGACATGAATGATGACTGGTTAGATTTACCTACACGCAGGCAGATTATTTTAAAAATAAAGCTTTGAAGTATTTTTGTCCAGTGAGTCTTTTTAATGAATTTAAATGCTGCAATATATCCTAGTATGCAAATTTGGTATCTTCTTCTTGAACAGATTTAATAAGTTGCGACAAATCTAAACAATGCATATCTGTCCTATTAACTAATTTATCAGTCCTGCTTTGAATTTTATTTTCACAATGGAGTTTTGTCCAGGAATAACTCAGTACTTCAAGGAGGTGGTGAAAAATAAAGGCACAGATGAGTTTATGAGGAATTGTCTTGACCAAGGCTTGTTCAAATATAAGAGAAAGTGAAGACTGCAGATGCTGGAGATCAGAGCCGAAAAGTGTGGTGCTGTAGAGCAGGAGACTGATGAAGGGCTTATGCTGGAAATGTCGATTTTCCTGCTCCTCAGATGCTGCCTGTCCTGCTGTGCTTTTCCAACACCACACTTTTCATCTTTGGTCAAATATAGACACTGAATTGTTCAATGCTGTGTTGTAAGATTTTAACAAAAATGTGAAGTAAAGTAAAAAATGTAAAGTAAAAATGTGACAGGATTTCAGAAGGGGGAGTTTCTGGAGAATGAAACTTAGATGAGTTGAGGCACTGTTGCCAAGGTGAAAAAAGAGGGATGCAACACAACCTAGAGTTAATATGGCAGAGTCATTCAAGACTGCAAGAGATTTAGCATCCAAAAAAAAAATAGAGTGATGGAAATGTTCCAGTTAGAATGATCTGTATATCTGATCTTTATTCCTTTATTAGTTTTTGGAGTTTAGAATGTATGTATAGAAATGTATGTATGTATGCATGTCTGTATGTATGTATGTATGCATGTATGTATGTATGTCCATTTGCTTGTTTCATACTTAGATACATTCTTTCTCCTTTTGGTCAATAATGCAGAAGTATTACAATGATCAACAGGCAACTATCAGCCTGTTGAACCACATGACAAATACTACCATCTGCTAAGGCTGAAGCTTTCCTACTGGTCCATTGATCCTTTCCCACATCTTCTTGGTAAGATGAACAGTCTACTTTCATAACCTCTCACTTACCAATAAAGTCTCTTGGGAACCAAAATGAAAAAGATTAACTAAGAGTTCCAATTTAAGAGGTTAGGAAGTATTCTATGAACTCCATCTCTAATCTCCAGAGGAGATTAAATTCTAAGGAGCAAGTTGAATTTGGCACAATTGCAAGATGTGCAATCCCCAAAGTGTTCTGATCAAACTAATATCACAGAAACAGATAATCGGGTCACATTCTCATTGCTATAGTACAACAGTGAGTACAATTCAAAATTTGCTTGAATGTATTTTGGGATGTCAAGTGTTGGTGAAACACATTTTTTTTAGATTTTTTTCTATAGGACAAAGAATGTGCTCAATTCTCTTCTGCAGGATTGTAGTGAAACCATTATCTTTGCACAAGCTGTTAATTGTGACCATCTGTACAAAGAATGATCGCTCAAACTCATTTTTATCCTTTTGGAATCTATATGAATGTTCTTAGTTTGCACTGATATATCTATTTCATGTCACTCATTTCACTGAACACATTGCTGCTAGGCCATTATTTTGCAGATCTCAAACAAACCTGGTCAAAACCTGCTATTTTCCACAACAATAAAGGCCTGAGCTCTCTAAACCTATTTAAGTTGTAAAGAGCTGTTAAACTTGGATTGAATTTGCTGATCTTTCCCAGAATCTTTTGTTAACATTATGTCACATCCAAGTTGAATGAATTTTTGTTTGGTAAGGTACATGCAAGTAAAGGTGTGTAGAGTGTAGTGAATAATGTTCTTATTGTATATGAATAACTTATTGGGATGTGGGAGGACTCACACTATTCTTAAACAGTCATAAGCTTCTTCTTTCTGAATATAATTGTAATGTCACTGCCCATAGCAACAAAATCAATTCTTCCCCAGATATAACAAGTTTGTTATTTCAAGATTTTTAAAGAATATTTTCTCATTGAGGAAGAATTTGATTTTTTTAAAGTGCTAGATGAAGCTAAAATTAACTTAGTCCACATGGTGTAAAGTTTGGAATCACATTTATCCTGTTCAATTTTATTTCATATTTATTTCAATTGAAAGGCATGTATGTTAATGATTAATCTGATTGTATCAATTTCTTAGGTCTCAGTTTCGATGCAAAAATGCATGGGACAGAAGTATCCAATGTCATGTGGGAAAGCTAGAAATATATTCTGGATAACTTTTTTTAATACAGCTATTGGTTTCGTTATCTAATCTGCAGCGTCATTGTTGTACAATGTGGTACACATCTGTAGCTGGTTTAGAATACTGCAACCAATTAACAAATTTAAATTTAAAAAAATATAAAAAAATATTAGGGGGGCATGGTGGCTCATTATCTAGCATAGCTGCATCATAACATCAGGGATCTGGGTCCAATTCCCAGCTGTGACGACTGTCTGTGTGGAGTTTGCACATTCTCCCCATGTCTGCATGGGTTTCCTCTGGGTACTCTAGTTTCCTCCCATAGTCCAGAGATGTGCAGGTTAGGTGGATTAGCCACAACTCCAAAGGAAGACCTTTTGCCCGAAATATTGATTTTTCTGCTTCTTGGATGCTGCCTGACCTGCTGTGCTTTTCCAGCGCCACTCTAAACTAGACTCTGATTTCCAGCATCTGCAGTCCTCACTTTTGCCAAATTGCTCACTGTGGTAAAAACAATGACTGCAGCTGCTGGAAACCAGATTCTGGATCAGTGGTGCTGGAAAAGCACAGCAGTTCAGACAGCATCCAACGAGGATGTATAGGTTAGGTGGATTTGTCATGGGAAATGCAGTGATAGGGTAGGGAGAGGAGTCTGGTTGCACCTCAGAGAGTGGGTGTGGACTAGATGGGCTGAATAGCCTAATACTGTAAATTCTGTGGATTTTTTTAAAAAAAGCAACCCCTGAATGGCATGTAACAAAACTCCAAATCACAAATGAAGCTTATAAATTCCAGTTAAAATGTTATTTTTGGGCTTGATGATGTTCCCAAACTCTGTAGCATTCATTGGCCATTAAAAGCCTGAAAATCACCTTTCAAAAACATTCTTTTGAATCAACCTCAGGTATTTTGATGTGCCTCTGTGGTAAGTGGAGCTTTAATATGCCAGCCCAGAGAGAGGAGAACCACCACTTTACCACAAGGCCACCTAATCATTCTACTGAGATATATTTAATCAACCTGGTCAGATGTGTTATGATACACAGATGGTGCTTGTACACCCGGAAGTCTTAGCCCAGAGACAGGGGCAATACCACAATGCCACAAGACCCTATGTCTTCCTTTCTATGCTGAGTCCAAAGGCTCATATACTTAGCAATGGTAGGGGATAAACCACAAATAAGTCTGAATGAGAAGAGGCACTTGTCTTAAAAACAAGATATAGTTAACTGTACAATGGAAATATGCAGAAGATATACTGAAAAGTTGAGTATACTAACAATTACTATCAGGAGCCATAGCTGACACATCTGTCTCCACTGGGATCTTGTGCTAGAGTCCTTCTTACTTCGTCCAAAGATGGTCTGGTGTTATCAGATTGGATGGAGCTTGACAACACATCAATGTTAACTCTTTCAGATGTATTACCTTATGTAACAAATATGATGCCAAAATGTTAAGCCAAAATTGAAATTGGAGGATCTTGGACTTGGAAGCAATAAAGAATGCAGTGTCAGTATGGATTCAGGATGATTAAATGTTTTGCCTCATTTAATGCTTTTTTAAAAAAAATTGTGCTTCTCAGAGAGTCTGCATTGACTTCTGGTTATGTAGGCAACTTCTACACACACAGTGCGGAGGTCTGCAAAGTGGCAAGAAACGTTAGAGGAAACAGCTTCTCGAGTCATAGAGTCACACAGCTCATGGAAACACACCCTTCGGTCCATCTCATCGATGCCAACCAGGCTTTCCAAACTAAAGTCTCATTTACCTGGACATCAGGGTTCATATACATGATTCTCTGAAGGTGGCCAGGCAAGTTGAAACAGCTCGGATCTTCGGGTTTATAAATAGAGGCATGGGGTATAAAAGCAAGAAATTTATGCAATACCTCTACAAATCATTGATCTGACCCCATTTGGAGTACTGTGTTCAGTTCTGGGCATCTTATTTAAGGGAAAACACTAAAGCCACTGTCCTCATGGCAGTGAGGCATTTCCTGAAGACTGGATGATTATGCCAGGTCCTGATATAGGTCAACATGGCTGGATTAAATCACTTCACACTAGCGCATCCACAATCCTCTTCCTTCCTGACATCTCCAGCCATCCAACAACAACCCTCACAAACCCACAGCCTTGTGCAACCTTATGGCTCTCCCTCATCTTCATTTTTGCCAAATGTACCATATCCGTCAGTAAACATTTGGAATTGCATTCAGTTGTAGGCCTGTTCATTCCTTCATTGTAGGCAGAGAGCAAAAAAAACAAAAACAAGGTAAAAAATTGGAGTTAAATTTAATCCATTGCAACTATTGATTGATGACGGTCTGTGACAGTCATATCTCAAGAATAAATAAAAATATTTTCAGGCTTATTCCATGAAAAGAGATGGATGGATCAGGAACAAATTCCAACTTTCCATGGGGACAGGAAAGAAATAGAAAAAGACTCATATGTGGGTCACCAAGATTGTTAAAGAAGCTTAGAAATTCTGGAGGAAATGTTGGATGTCGTTTTGGCAATCATGTAACATATTCCACTGGTGTTGGGAAATGTTACATCATGGGGTAAACCCTCCTGCTTAATTTAAACCAGCTACACAGAAAAGATTTATCCAATGCAGTAATCTGTGAAAATTTGAAAGGCTAAGAACTAATTAAAGTAAAAGAAACAACTTTATTTCTTAAAGTATAACAGGGAATAATTAACTAACAACTATTCACAACTCCTTCCTCTAACCTATCCTTTACTTACCTGTCTATAATACTGGTCCGTTGAAACCCCTGATTAAGATATATCAAAAATTCAAATTTCGAAACCAGCCAGCTGTCAAATCTTCTCTTTGTATCTTCCTCTATCTTCTTTTCTTTTTCTTAGAGATTTCTGTTTCACAGGTCAATAATCGATAAAGGTACCTTTGAGAAAACTATTCTATGGGCAGTCTGCATGTGTTGGCAGCTTGGCAGTTGTCCTCCAACTGTTCAAATTTTCCTGGTCTTATATCCAAAAGCATTGATTGGTCTTTAATATTGTCAATACACTAAATTCAAACTTGATTAGAGGTTGGTATTTTGGGAGATACTTTAAACTGATTGGCCAAATTCAGATTTGTTTTTTGTCTCCAGGCAACCAACACTAGCTGCTGGACTGAAAGGTTACAATATATCTTGTTCAGAACACTTGGTGTTGTATCAGGTCGCTCTGCTAGCTTTAACTTGCTTCAAGATATAGTACCCCTTACACCTTCATAACAGAATCATGGATCATTAATATTATTATTACACAGAATTTTGTTCAGTACAAAAAAATTCTTTCAATTGAGCTATGGAATGAAATATTGAATTTAATACTTTGGATTGAACCTTATCTCATCTAATGGTCCTTTTGTCTGCTTTCCATTGATTGAAGCACCATTTGTGTGAAAGGCATTGACTTTCCAGAAAATAGAGGACATTGTGAAGGTGAACTTGGTCAGAGAAGTAGGTTTTGTGGAAAACTTTATTAGAAGTTACGCATGTATGGAGGCAACGAGGTGTGTGCAATTTCTAAGCTTATAGCCTGTATTGTTGAAAGTACAACCATGAATGTTCTTGTGCTCGAAAAACCATACATGGAACTGTTTAGTGCATTGAACTGGATTGTGGGAACTTGCATTCCTATAGCCATTGGATTGTGCCAGCAAAATCAGCACAAAACTCATGAACTGCTTGGTCAATCCAAAATAGAAAATAAGGCCTGCATAATGCAGAGGACCTTCATCTGCATGAATCAATTCCTACTTAGAATACCACCGGCAATTATTAGGAGGCAGTGTTGTCACAATTATGTTACGGAGTTGTAACCCAGAATCTAATCTAATATTTTGAGTGCATGGCTGTGAATCTCATTATGATGTTTGGTGGAATTTGAATTCAGTTTATAAAAAAAAATCCTGGGGAGAAAAGCTAATCTTATGATAATCATTTTGCCACTGTTGACTGTTGTAACAAAAAACGTTTTCACTAATGTGCTTTAGGGAGCAAAATCTGCTGTCCTTGCCTGATCTAGCCTACATGTGACTCCAGACGCGCAGCCCCAGTCCATTAGGGATGGGAAATAACCGTTAACCTAGCTAGCAACATCTGCATTCCATGAATTTTGTTTTTGTAAAAAAATGTTGCTAAAGTGAATGCTGTCTTCTGCATTACTATATAGGTCCATCAGAGGTTTCGGTGTATGTCCTACCCATCATTTTGGAGAGAACAGTAAGCAGCCTAGTCCCAGAAAATGGGTGCTTCACTGTCGAATTTCAAAGTCTATATGTGTTCAGGAACTCATAAGAACGTTGGTAACTGTGCTGGACGCCCATTTACTCAGCTTTCTTTCCTCCACACATTTGATATCTTTATTTTGTTGAAACAAAGAAGTTGGAGACTGGAAATCTGAAAAAAAACAGAAATCGCTGGAGAAACTCAACAGCTTCAAATCAGGTCTGAAGAAGGGTCACTCCTCTCAGAATATTAACTCTGCTTTCTCTCCCCAGTTGCTGCCACACTGGCTGAGATTCTCCAGTCATTTCTGTTTTTGTTTCAAGATCACTGTTTACCCAGAATGATGGTATTCATTTTGGCAGTGCGATATTGTGAGATTTTTCAGCAACTGCTGCTTTGGGCTATTTTTAATAATTCTTTCAAACATTGCTTCAAACCTAAAAGCTTTCCATTTCATTACGATTTCTTAAATGTACTGTTCTTGGGGATTGTTACATTGTTGAATGTCAAAAAATTTTGACAGGCACCTATTTAAACAATTAAGCTTGAAATTAGATTGCTTTGGAGTGTGAATGTGATCATGAAAATGCTGGTGGTTTTATTTCAATGTATCAATGTATTGATGCATTCATATAACATTCTAATTGAACTCCAAGGACGATTCCATTCAGGTATTGTGTTGACATGAACAGAGAAGTGCTCAGGTGTAATTGTGTTTTAGATACATCTGCTAAAGCTCTAAATTCATCACTACAGTGCTCAGAAGTTGTAAAAGATATTAAAACTAAACCATAAAAGCAACACATGTTGCAGTTTGATGGCATTGAATTGAACGCACATTTACAGGTTATCTATTGTCACACATGGTTAGCATACTCCTCATCATATTGTATAATCTATGCTGCCACTGATCGACTGTGAAACTCTGAATTTTCATCAGGATCCTATCGATAATTGAACTGTCATCTGTTGCACAATATCAGACAGTGACACCTATCCCCACCTCTTCTCCCATCTAACAAGACCTGCTCTGCTGAAGTGGTGGAGGTGACCACAAATTGCAAGCACAACACTTTTAATTTGAGCAAGAATGGAGTCAAACCACATCTTGTATGTGTGTGCATTTTGAGGAGGGAGTTGGCCATTTAAATCGGCAACTTCCTCTAAACTGCTATGTAGATTTGGATATCTTTGTAGAATGGAACCTGGGGTATACAGAGTAGACCTGTTAAGAATATGAACTTTGTATATTCATTTGAATAGCAGTTGTACCCCTTCAGAGAGATAAGGTAATCCTAGTATCATGACACCTACAGTGCAGTAACAAGTGCCCTTGACCTTGGATGGCAGGTATCCTTTGTGGGTTTAGGATACCTTTGGTTTGATGTGCAGATGTCTGGTACTATTTAGGAATATTAAAAGTAGCAATAAATAAGTTTTTAAAAGTGTGCATGTGTCAAGAGAACTGTAACAATATTGAAACAAAATGCCAAAGCTGGCAAAGAACTGTCAAAAGGTTGTGATGTTAAGAATAATCAGACATTTCAATTGGTATGTTAATGCATATCTATCACAAGATTTACGTTACTTGACTGATTTCCCAACCTATAATTTTCATAGTGTGCTTTTTGTCAAGCGAGCAGCTTTATGTACAGCTCCCAGGACTTATGGATTAGAAATGTTTATTTTCTTAGCAGAAGTTATTGGTGGAGGAAAGTACCTGTTTGATCTTAAGAAAGTGAGTGAGTTACCATCTTGTTTTACTGCAATCAATATGAAGTCAGTACACCTGCAGCAATGTGAGAGAAGAGCTCCAGTAATATAACTCTATCATAATGAAGAAAAATATGAAATTGCTCCATATTAAAACAGTGTGAGACTTGAAGGGAAACCTTTACGAGTGCGGTCCTTATTCTCCAAGGAAGTGAGGTTGGCATGGAAGGTAGTACCAAAGGAGTCTTGGCAAGTTGCTGCAGGGCATCTAATAGATGGTACCCAAAAGTGCCACTGTGCACTGGTGATGAATGGAATGTACATTTGCCCAAAGAGTGGATGAGTTGCCCAAAGAGTGCATTGCTTTGGATGGTGTCAAGTGTCCTAATTGCTTTGACAAGGATAAATGAGGGAGGTCAACACATAGCTTGAGAGACGGTGAGGGAAGGAGGGAGTTTAGGTATTTTGGGCATTGTAATCATTTTTGGGAAAGGAGAAAGCTGTTCAGAAATGATGGGTTTCACCTGGATAGAAATGGGACTACTGCAATCTCCTGGCTGAAAGAGTAAAAAGGGTCAGAGGTAGCTTTAAATTTGTAAGGCATGAGGTTGGGTGTGGTTAACAACTAATCAATATATCAATCAATTCTGAGCTTTAGATACTCTGTATAGGGAAGGAGAATGTTACCTAAACACAGTCAGGATTCTGGGTAATCCAAGATGCAGGATGGGCAAAAATTGTGACTATAAGAGCTTCTCCTTTTTTGAGGTATGTTAGATGTTGGAACTCAAATTCCAGGAGTAGTAATTACTGTTATATAAGCTGTTGTGTTGTTTTGGAACTTTGGGAAAAAAATAAATCAAAACAATGTCACTTCAAAAAGGAGGAAGAGAGAGATGAAGGCAGAGACTACATGGTCAGTGAATCAAACGCGATAGAAACTTACACTGCTGTCTTATAACAGTGAATCTGCACAGCTACTGTCTTTGCTGTTTGAGTTCAAGTATGTAGGGATATTAAGTGCATCTCAGAAAAATTAACAAACAGTGAAATTCACAGTTGAACTCAGAGGAATCTGTCAGGGAGAACTCACAACATGGGAGCAGCTAAATGCACAGTTTTAAGTATAACTTTGCTTTTTTTTTTGGAAGCTGACAATAGTGAGTAGAGAGGCTTTTTTTATTGAGATGTCTTTTGATCAAATTTTAAAAATATAAAATATATACACAAAGCTAGCCTGGAGCAGTGTTTTTTTAAAACAATAAAACTGTGCTATTTTCTGGGTCTGTAGATTGTTATGGTGCAAAGATGGTCTTTAATAGAATAATGTGCTCTTCCTGACAGATGTGGGAGATGAGGGAGAACTCCCATGTTACTGATAATTATGTTTGCAGCAAGTGTGTTTGGTTGCGAATCCTATCAGATCATATGGAATGTTGGAGCGACAGTTGGAATGACAGCAGCAATGAGGAATTTACAGGAGCTAGGAGGTGTGATGGATGATAGTTATGGAAGGGAGAAAAACCACAGATACAGTCAGGTGGATGGGTTTCCTTCACAAAATGTAGCAGAGGGAGGCAGGTAATGCAGGTGTCTCCTGTGGCTATCCCCGTCTCAAACAACTATGCTGTTTTGGAAAATTAAGGGGGTGATGGACTCTCAGGGGAATGTAACATGAACAGCCAAGTTTCTGGTCTCATGACAGGCTCCAATATAATGCAGGGTATGTCAGGTTCCAAGCGATCGATTGTGATACGGGACTCTCTAGTCAGAGGCACAGACAAATGTTTCTGTGACCGACTGCAAGAAATTAGAATGGTGTATTGCCTCTTGGTGCCAGAATCAAGGATGTCTCGGAGAGGGTGCAGAATGTTTTCAAAGGGGAAAGGGTGCAGTAGGATGTCATTGTACACATTGGAACTAACAACAAAGGAAAGGAAAAGGCTGAGATTCTGAAGGGAGAACGTAGAAAGTTAGGCAGAAATTTAAAAAGGAAGTCCTTGACAGTAGTAATATTTGGATTACACCCAGTGCTATGAGCTAGTGAGGTTAGGAATAGGAGGATAGAGCAGGTGAATGTGTGGCCGAGGGGCTGGTACAGGGGAGTAGGGTTCACATTTTTGGATCATTGGAATCTCCTCTAAGATAGAAGTGACCTATATAAGAAGGATGGATTGCACCAAAATTTGAAGGGGACTAATATACTGGCAGGGAGATTTGCTACATCTGCTTGGGAGGATTGGAACTAGTAAGGTGGGGGTTAGGACCTAGAGAGATAGATCAGTCTGAGACTGGTACAGTTGGGAGTAAGTCAAATAGACAGGGTGGGCAGAAACAAAGCAGAGGATGAGGTAGGACAGATAAATTAAATTGCATTTATTTCAATGCAAGAGGCATAACATGGAAGGCAGATGAACTCACGGCATGATTAGGAACATGGGACTGAGATATAGCAATCATAAAGATGTGGTTCAGGGATGGACAGGACTGGCAGCTTAATGTTCCAGGTTATAAATGCTATAGGCAGGCTAGAAAAATAAATATGGATAAAACTGGAGTATCTTGGATGATAAAGAACATTGATGAGAAAATAAGGAAGAAAATAGAGGCATGTGATGCATACTGGAATAATAATAACAATAAAATTCAGAAATGGTATCTCAAATGCAGGAGAACGTCTAAAACTGGAATAAAAAAGGCTAAGAGGACTCATGAGGATAGGATGGCAGGCCACACTAAAACAAATAATAAAGTTTTCTTAAAATATATTAGTAGAAAAATATTAGTGACAGATGGAATGCAGTGTATAGGAACAAGCAGGCTAAGGTGCTCATTAAATCAAAGGGTTTCTGCCTTTCCCAAATTAGATAATGATGGTAAAAGAGAAAATGCTGGAAAATCTCAGCAGGTCTGGCAGCATCTGTAAGGAGAGAAAAGAGCTGACATTTCGAGTCTAACTGACCTTTTGACAAAGCTTTGACAAAGGGTCAGTTAGACTCAAAACGTCAGCTCTTTTCTCTCCTTACAGATTTTGTCAGACCTGCTGAGATTTTTCAGCATTTTCTCTTTTGGCTTCAGATTCCAGCATCTGCAGTAATTTGCTTTTATTTTGATAATGACGGTAATGGTCCAGTTGAAAATGCGAGCATTGAGCAACTGAGCAGTATAATGATAGATAAAGAAAGGGTGCTAAAATGGTTGGCAGCTCTCCAGGTAGAGAAGTTGCCAGGCCTGGATGGGATGCATCATAAGTTTCTGAGAGAGGTAAAGGATCAAATTGTGGAGCCATGGACAGAAATTTTCCAGGCATCTCTGAACACAGTATTAGTCCCAGGGAATTGAAGGATTACACATGTGACACTGCTTTTTTAAGAAAGCAGCAAAGGATAATACAGGACTATAAACCTGCCAGCTTGCTATCAATGTTGGGAAGACTGATGGATGTCATAATACAGGATAAGATAAATATACGTTTGGAGAAAAATAAGTTAGTACTTGACAGTCAATATGGTTTTAGCAAGGGCAGATCATGCCAGACAAATTCAATTGAATTCTTTGACAAAGTAACACAAGCAATGGATGAGGGTAGTGGTGTGGATAATTTATATTTAGAAAGCATGGCAGGTTGGTTAGACAATTAGAAAAGTTTGGACTTGATGGGTCTTTAGCAGCGTGGTTGAGAAGTTTAGTGGATGCGGAGGACAACATTCGCGGATGATAGTAAGTTAGGGAAAATAGTGAATTGTAAGGATGATACTGAGTGGCTTCAGAGGGACATTGACAAGTTGACCAAATGGCCAGACACCTGGCAGATGGTTTTTAATGCAGAGAAATGTGCGGCGATGCACTTTTGTAGAAGAAACATGCAGAGGATAGTACAGCCTCAATAGTATAACTCTGGGGGAGTACAGGAGCAGAGGGACTTCAGGGTTCAAGTACATAATTCTCTGAAGGTAGCCAGGTAAGGTGAAATGGTTGTCAAGAAGGCATATAAGATCCTTGGGTTAATAAATAGAGGTGTATAGTAGAAAAGCAATGTAGGAATGTGTCGCCTTTGCAAATCATTGGTCAGATCATATTATGTTCAGTTCTGGGTATCTTATTTAGGGGAGGATATCAAAGCCTTGAAGACAGTGTGAAGGAGACTTAATAAAATTATGTCAAGAATGAGGAATTTTAGGTACTAGGAAATATTTAGAGAAATTGGATTTATTCTCCTTCGAACAGAGAAGATTAAGAGGTAATCTTACTGAGGTGTTCAAAATTATTAAAAAGTTGTGGTTCTGCTCGCCGAGCTGGAAGTTTTTGCTGCAAACGTTTCGTTCCCTGGCTAGGGAACATCATCAGTGCTGTTGGAGCCTCGTGTGAAGCGCTGCTTTGATGTTTCTTCCGGTATTTATATTGGTTTGTTCTTGCCGCTTCCGGGTGTTAGTTTCAGCTGCAGTGATTTGTATGTGGGGTCCAGGTCGATGTGTCTGTTGATGGAGTTTGGGGTTATCCGTTCTTCTTGGCTGTTTCCCTGGCTTGTGGGTTATTTACTGGAGGTCTGTACTTGACACATTGTGGAAGGATTTGATTTTTTCTGCATTCGTGGAGGAACCGGAGTTGTTCATATGTTGCGCTGAGGCTGTTAGCGCAGGATTCCCATCTCCTGGCTTGTTTCAGCGTTTCTCGCCCGTAAGTGTTTAAAATCCGATTTTAAATCCGACCCCACATACAAATCACTGCAGCTGAAACTGACACCCGGAAGCGGCAAGAACAAACCAATATAAATACTGGAAAAAACATCAAAGCAGCGCTTCACACGAGGCTCCAACAGCACTGATGATGTTCCCTAGCCAGGGAACGAAACGTTTGCAGCAAAAACTTCCAGCTCGGCGAGCAGAACCACAACAACGGATACCCGAGCTACAAATCTTCAATCAGATTTTAATTATTAAAAAGATTAACAGGGAGAAGAAGAATATTCTGTTTCCATTAGGTGGTATATCAGTAACTAGGGACCTTAATTGACAGCAAGAGAGGTAGGAGTGAGGTGTGAAGAAATTTCATTCCTTAGAGAGCAGTGGAGGCGGATTCAATAGGAGGTCCAAAGAGAGTTGGATATATATTTGAAAATGATAAATTTAGAGGGCTGCGGAGACAAGGCTGGATGACTCTTTTGGGAGGTGGGACAGACAAAATGCGTTAAATGGCTTCCCTCTGTCTGTGAAATTCTAAAATTCTGTGAATTCACCCTGGTAGGTTCAGAATGCTTCATCACATTCTTGTTTGTACTTTTCATATGTTGGAAAGCTTTGGATAGTTAGAAGGTGAGTTATTCATCAGAAAATATCTTCTGAATTCTCTGGGGTTTATCCAATCAAGTTTTTGGTGAATGTTAACCATAACAATATTGATGGTGGAGGCTGGTGATAATTGCAGTAAATATCAAAAGAACATGGTTCGGTTCTGTCTTGTGGATAGCCACAGCTGTGTGGTGTAAATGGTGCTCACCACTTCTCAATCAAAGTCTGAATGTTGTCCATACTTTGCTGGAGGTTAGTATGGACTGTTTCTATAGCTGAGCATTTGCTACTGAGCATTAAGCAATCACTGGCAAACATTTCTGATCCTAATCTCATGGCAGGAGGAAGTGATTAAGATGGTTGGCCCGAGGACAACGCATTGAGGAAGCCCTACAGCAATGGGATGATTGGCCTCCAGCCATGACATCCATAGCCATTTTCCTGTGTGCTAGGAATGACGTAAGTGCTGATTGCTGGTAAGTGATCTGTTCAGTGATGCTCAAAATCTTCCACAATGACTTTGTTATTAAGCAGTGGTCATTGTTGATACTGTATGTTAAGTCAAGTGCTATAGACTTAAACATCAAGGACCTTCCTTAATAATGACACAAACTGGGTTAGGAGTAATCAACTATTTAACAATCCTTTGTGCAGATGTTCAATGAAAGTCAGGAATGCACCATTCAGCTCTTCAAGCCCAACCTGCCATTCAATATGATAATGGCTGAAACTCCTGTTCTGTACTCTATTACTGCTTTCAAGCCATACCTTTTGACCCCTTTAACTTGAAAAACTATATCCAATTCCTTCTTGAGACCATTCAGTATTTTGGCCTCAAACACTTTCTGTGGTAAAGAATCCACTGGCTCACCATGCTTTGCATGAAGAAATCTGTTCTGTATTACCCTGTCTAGTCCTATTAAAAATTTACAAGTTTCTGAGATTTCCCTGCTCCCCTTATCTGCCATTTTTCTAAACTCCCGTGAATATAGACTTAACTGATGCTGTCTCTCTTCCTACATCAGACCAGAAAACAGTGTACAAAATACTCCAGGTGTGCTCTCAGCAAATCTCTATACCATTGGCACAAGATATCCCTGCTCATATGTTGGCTTCAATTAACTGGTTCTGCGCGAAACAAGGGAAAAAAAAGTACACCAGCTGAAGTCCACACCATATCCCCCAAAGTATTCCAGAGAAATTACTGGCATGTCCTTTCATCTTCAAAGCAACATCAAACAAAGACCTCTTGCTACCAGGTTAAGTAGGCTCCCAGAGAACAGCTGAAAGCAGCTAGTTAGTTTCTGAGTGATCACAAACAATGAGAGCACACTAACACAATTCTGACCTAACAGACCTTGTTTATTAAAGGGTCGGATGAAGCTTTTTCAATATTAGCTGCTTCATTCTAATGAGGAAAATAGGGCAATATATCTAATTATGAATTTAAAATGAAAACTCATCTCAAAAGCAGGAATCACTTCATTTTAAGTGTTTGCTCCCTTTCAATATAGAGTTCTGAAAGGCAACAGATAGGTAAGATGTATAGGCAAGAAAGCACTAGGTACAATTCATGGTTCACCCAATATTAGCTAATTAGAGTTACCCAATGGTAAGCATGTTCCAGATGGGTTGTTCCAAGATAAGGCAGGAAGCTTATTGCTTTCCATGTGACGTGACATGAATGTGCACGTCTAAAAGTCCTGTGGTATCTGTGCACCCAATTCCAACATTGTCAGCCTACACTCATTCTTCGTGCATTACAAATGATCATTTGGGAGATATACTTGTCACCTGGAGAGCAATAGCCCTTAAAGTATTGCTATTCAAAGAAGACAGATCTATGAACTGGCAGGAAAATATTAACCTAACATCATTTCTTATGCAATCCAGCCTTTGATGCAATGCAAAAAGTGTTTAATGTATCCAAGCTTTAAATGTTTTATTTGGAAACTGTATTGATAAAAATGACTGGGTGAAGTAATGAATCAGAAAATGAGAAACTACAGTCTCCTGCTGTGGTGATTCAAAAAGTCAACTGAGTTCAGGTATCACCTTTCAGACCACATCCTCACACTTTTATTGTGTAGTTGCTTGATGAACTCCAATATAGCTCAGGCTGTAATACTGACTAAGCTTAAAAACAAAATTTTGATACATAACTACTGCTTCTGTATTAAAGATAATACTGAGATAAAAGAAACACAAGCTTTCAATCCATGAATACCATTTAAAGTATTGTTGGCTCTGACATAATGTGATAGTTCTCATCCGATCTCACATTATAAGAAAATGGCTCATACCATTTAAACTAATGGGGCTGGAATTGTGTTCTATCCAATACAGGTAAGGAAGTCTGCCTTCTACAAATAACAGTCTAAATTCTTCAATTGCATTAAAGCCAATTCACATTGAAGAAGCACACGTTAGAGCAGAATCTAATTGTATTGTTATTCAAGGTATGTGATTTATCTGCTAATCTGAACCTTTTATTTATTTATTTTTCCAATCTATTTCAATGATCTATAATGCTGGAGTTTTTATTTCTTTTTCCAATTTTGTCACCCCTATGAATATGAACTTGAGAATCTGTACCTAAGTACCTTTGTGCCTAACATGATGTCATAAGTGGTGACTTGTAAACTTTTCACCATTTATTTGAGTACAATAAAGCTAATTCTAAGACTGTAAGGTTTATATTTTAACATCTTTTGTTTTAGCACTTTGATTTAAGATAGCAGCATGTAGCTTTTTAAATGTGTGCCTGAAGGGATTTAATGATTACATTGTAGGCATTTGTGGTGATTTCTTTTAAACACAGTGAGAAAAAGAGATTTCCTGGTGTGTTATAGCATTTTGTTTTCATTTGGGGGATGTTTAGATGTTTTGGAGAAGGGAATTCCTTCTGACATGATTACTGTAAAAGTACTGTGTGGGTTAACAGGATTATAGTTTACTGTGTATTTCAAAATTGTTAGTCTTGTATATGTAAATAGTTTTGTTTATTCTATTTCACCTTCATTTATTTTGTGCAGTAGCCTTCTGTTTTATTGTTAAAACCAAATCTATCACATTGAATGCTTATAATTCAGTGAGATACCACGTTATTAAAAAAGAATGACAAAAAATAACTGTTCTACAAAGGCTGATTTCAATCTGGGACCTGACTTATCCAGTAATAATATGAACTGAGGTCATAATAGTTGTCATTAATTAACTTCATTCCAGAAATCTTTTCACTCAACACTGAATTAACTCGACAGAGGCTGGTGTCCCAGCACCAAGCACCCTTTATTTACAGGAGGAGAGCCCTTGGCACTGATTCAGCTCCTTCAGAGCCAGCTCTTAGAGAGGGCAGAACCTCTGACACTCTGGAATATGTTAGCCAGGGGTCCCTAATTGGGGTTGTTAATCTGGTACAATCATGGAACTCATATTCTATGAGGTTCGCCTGGTTGATCTCATACAAGAAGAAAGTGAGGATGGCAGGTGCTGGAGATCAGGGTCGAATAGTGTGACGCTGGAAAAGCGCAGCAAGTCAGCCAGAATCTGAGGAGCAGGAGAATTGATATTGAGATCAGTACAAACACTAGTTTGGTTTTTGCACATTTCTCTACCTCTCCTCTCTCTGATTTGGAAGAGGCAACATTCATTGTTGGATAAAAAATCAAACATTTAAAAGGATTTAATGTTTAATTTATTAGATTTAATATTTAATTCCCTGTTGCCACAAGTGTTTGAATATTCTTGTTTACATTTTGCAGATTTCAACTGAAATTTCTGCAGGTATTAATAAATGACAAGACTAAGAGTTGTACATATCTAACATTCCTAATATTACTCAAGTGCCTTGTTAAGATAATGGGTTGGATATGATATCCTGAAATATGTGGACTTGTGAACCGTGTGTGAGCAGGTTGGCTGAAACTAGGGACACTGATCACTAATTTACGATTTTCTTTAAAATCATTAGGCTGTATGTAAGTAATTATCTTGGGTGAAATGGGTTACCAATTAATATCTTAACCACTCAAATGGAGCATTGCTGATATTTTTGTTAAACTTTAATTTCAGATCCACATGTTTCTAAACTTTCCTGAAACACACTAATGAAAATAAGTTGAGTACACAGTGGCATGGAAGGTATTGAAACTACCCCAGACACCTGTATTTACTGATATTTTTTTTTAATAGCTTTTTTAAAAAATCTGCTTGTGGGATAAAGACTCCTCACAGTTCCTTTGCTAACATACTACATGACAACACTTTGGTGGTCTCTTGGATGATTTGAAAATTTGGCAGCTCAGAGGGTGTTCCATGATAATCATTCTGTGGCAGTCCGGTGTGCCAATGATTTTGTACCTCAAAACAGATACTTTCTCGATTTGTTGTTTTTAAAAAAAAAAATCCGGTTCACTAAAGTTCTTTCTGGAAGCAAATCTGCCACCTTTACTATGTCTAATGTTCATGCAACCTCAAAACTTCATCTGTATTGCTGAAGCTTAACTCTCTACTGAAATGGACCAGTAAGTCACTCAAAGGGAAATTAGGATGGGCTAAATGTGCTAGCCTTTCCAATGATGCTCACAGCCATGAAAAAATACAGAAAGATTTTAGCCATGGTGAGCCATACCTGTGTAAAATTTCCTCGCATTAGTGGGAGAAACTGTAGGAGCTGCTAGGCGCATAGCAGAGACCTTTTATAAAGAAATCAAGGGCCTTATTCAATCACTACTGGTATTCATCAACTGGCAGGAAAGTTCTCATGCAGGGAGCATGACAAGCAAACCATTTTATGATTGCAGGCTTCCGAGGATGTCTCTTATCAGATGCTTAATACCTAGTGAGAGACCTGGTGTCAGGAAAAGGAAAGTCCACTGAGAGCTGACTGTTGCTATGTCTTACAGTGAATATATCAGCATATCATTGAGACACACTTATGGTATCATCACCTTATCACAGCATGTGATCGGAAGTCATAGAGCTTGCATATTATGGCTTTACTCCAGATTACATGATGCATGACATGCTAAAAGTGCTTTCCTGTTCGTAACACTAATGTTAATACTTAATCTTAGTCCAAGCAGATGAGAAATGCAATGTTTATGTGTAATGTTTAGCTGTAATATACATCTATTAGTTTATTTAACACCACAATATCCAAGTCCAGTTTCTCTTGTTGTGAAGGAGTTGAACTCATATCATGGTTAGCAATGGTGGACACGGCAAAAGATTCAAAGTTCTCAAACATGGTAGATATTTAGAAAACTTACTGAAGACTAACTAGGCAGCAGTTTGAATACTCAGAGATTTTAGACAATTAGCAGCATCGGTTTCTGTGAGTACAGGCAGCAACACAGATCTGTAGGTGAGGCATTGGCCATAAAGAAGTCAAAACTAATTTCTTTCTGACTTGAATATAACTTCATAATATAAGAAATTCTGAATATTACCTTATTTTAAAATATACAGGCTAACGTTACAAATACAACTCAAACTGAAGATTACTGACCTGTACTGAAGCTGTTCTTCTCTACCTTTAAAAATACAGGTTTTTTTTAGACTGTTAAGTGGTCATAAAAGTATTACTCTAAATGCCCCTAGACAAAAAACACAGTTTGACCTCAATAAAATAACAGTTTTCTATATTAAGAAGGCTTCCCTGTATCCAGATGACAGTCAATTATACTAATTTCTTTCTCAAAAAAATTGTCACAAACTGTCACTAACACAAAATCTTGCAATATCATCTTCAGGCAGAAGTCTATTCCATCAAAACTGTAAAGTCTAAGTAAGGAAAGAAGTAGCAGTTTTAAAGAGTTCAAGATCAGTAAAAAACAATCTGAAAATTCCTAAAACCAGGAGAACCAAGATGTTATAATCTACACTGGTAGAAAGAACATACATCTTAAGTTGAACATTGCAAAGTTTTTTTATGGTAGAATCATAGATAACAGAGAACTCAGCTCTGGATTAGATAGTACTCATTAACACCTTTTACTGAACTAATCAAATAACATATTCCAGTTGTCTAACAGTCAACTCCAACTCCTTCAAATTGCATGTTTGGATTGTTCTTTTAAACACTAGATTTGGGATTGTGCAATTCAGGGCATCATTATGGAGAAAGTGAGAACTGCAGATGCTGGAGCTCAGAGTCATAAACTGTGGTGCTGGAAAATCACAGCTGGTCAGGCAGCATCTGAGGAGCAGGAGAGTCTATGATTCGAGCATAAGCCCTTCATTAGGAATGTTCCTTGGATGCTGCCTGACTGGCTGTGCTTTCCAGCACCAAACCTTTTGACTTAGGCATAATAATACCATTTCCACCATCTGAATGGCGTGGTGTTCCATTGTTACATGTTTGATTGTGCAGTCTGGTAGTCAATCAATGCTGACTGTGCTTTATTGATTAAAACTGGGCATGGATTTAGAACAAGGTAAACAGATAACATAACATTGACTGTAAGTTACAGCTGCAAAACAATATTGATTACGGGCATGTTGTGATTTCAGAGTTATTTTAAAACTGCTATAAATTAACATCTTTGTATACTCAGAAACTGGCAATATTTCCGTATTGTTCTGAGATGTTAGACAGCATTGCATCAAATTGTAGTTACAATCCATAAAGGATCATGGGCATATCTCCAAGTGGGGAGGCAGGCATCCATAAACTACCACAGCCCAAACAGCGATTCAACGTCATTCAACATGCTAGTCATCCAGCCAACTGAGCTAAGTGAACTCCACCCTCCCTCAACCCCTTCCCCCCCTACACACCCCTCCCCTTACATCAGTGCCCCCTGCTTTGAGAGAAATACAAAAACAACTGGTAAGCTGGAAACAAAATGCTAATAAATTTGTTGTGTTAATAAAAACCACCGATAAATGCACTTAATACATTTCTGGGATCCCTGCATAATATCAAACTCCCTTGTGCATCTGCATGTCAAAATCTATACAAATCTTTTGCTCATTTAATGACTTTTTTTCAAATGCTTAACAGGGATTCAGCTGGAAGACACATTCCTTCCATTTACCTGTCAAAACAAAAGACATTTTGCATACATTTCATCTTTTGTGCTGACCTTGTCCAGTTCTGATTAACAAAGCAGAGGAGGAGAAAAGAAAAAGGTCAATTTCGACACTTGCCCTAACCCCATACCTTATCCTCAAATGTGAATGAGTCATACAATGGACTAAAATAATGCTACTATCCTCCATTGCAAGTTATTATTTGGCGTGCCATTAGATTACCTTATAGACAAAGTATGAGACCTTTCCTTCATGAAGATGCAAGTATACAATTACCTGGATTGAATCAGTAAGTAGGTCTCTCTCACCTTTTAAGGTGCAGTCAAACAGCCCATTATCCTTGCCCGGTTTAAGGAAAAGCTGGTATAAGGCAGGAACAGGACTGAAGTTGTTTTTTCCCCAGACTGCTAATGATTTTCTTTTGAGGCCACTGAAATCAACAGGTGGACAATGGCTGGAAGGCAAAAATATTGTAACAGTTTGGCCAGATTGAAGTCAATTCATGAAGTATGCATTTCCAAATATTAACTTGAAATGCTGGAGAAACTCAATCGATCTGGCAACATCCTTGAAGAGAGAAACATATTTAATTTGATCTGACTCTCCTTCTGATGCTGAAGCGAGTAGTTGAAAAGTGAGGGATTTCAAGGTTTGCAAAAAACTGGGGGACAATTGGAACAGAACAGAATAAGGAATGTTAAAAAGTGAGGGAAATGGAGATTACAAGTTTTACATAAGAAAAGGCAAAGTGAGTGACAGGGTTGTACAGAAGAGAGATAGGACCAGAGAAGATGTTAACAGGTATCCATGGCAATACGGAATCCCTATAGTGTAGAAACATTCAGCCCAGACTGACCCCTCCCTATAGCTAAGCCACCCAATATAAACATCCATGGACAATTTCAGCATGTCCAATCAACCTAGCCTGCACATCTATATACTGTCGGAGAAAACCCATACAGATACAGGAGAGTGCAAACACCACACAGATTAAATCCAGGTTCCTCGTTTAAGACACCAGGAGGTGGGGGAAGCAAAATGGAGGATAGAGTTCATGGTTTGAAATTTAGTGTCTAATGGGAAAATGAGATATTGTTCATCTATCTTGCATTGTACTTCAGTAGATCAGTACAGCAGGCTTAACGAAAGACTGTGAGCATCAACACGCAATGGTGTTTTGAAATAACGAGTGACTGGAAGGCTGGGATCATGCTTCCAAACTGAGAGGACATGCTCTGAAAGTTGGTGACTCAATCAGGTTTGATCTCCCGAATGTAAAGGAGATTGTATTGCTCACAAATATAGTAGAACAGATTGAAAGGCGTGTGAATAAATCACTGCTTCTCCCGAAGGAGTGTTTAGGCTCTTTGGACAGTAAGAAGGAGCAAGTAACAAGGCAAGTGTTAATATCCTGTGGTAGTATGGGAGAATGTTTGGAAGAGTGCTGAGGTATTGTAAGTGGGTCATGTAGTAAGTGAATCATGATATCAGGGAGGGAATGGTCCCTTCAGAAGAGGAGTTGATGAGAAGATATTTGAAGGCAATACATTCTGGAAGTGACAAATGACAGAGAGTGACTCTTCAGATACAGAGTCTGAAAGTGAAGTGAGAAGTGACGATAAGGGACACTCATTTGCAGTTCCAGGAGAGAGAGGAAAGGCTGAGAGCACCAATGGATAATGTCCACCTCTGTGGGGGGCTATCTCAATTAAGGGAAGACAAAGTCATGTTAGAAGCACTGTTGTGGAAGGCAGTTGTGACAGAGATAGAGAAACTTGGATGATGGAATTGATTCCTTAGAGAAGGCAAGTGTCAGGAAGCGAATCACAGAAACAATGGGAGTCCATTGGTTCATTATTGTTATCGGTCAACAGCTTATCTACAGAATTGGCGACAGATAAGATAAAGAATAGAAAAGGCTAGGATGTGTTAAATGAAGTTTAAAGGAGGTGAAAATTGGACGCAAAATTATTTATCTTTTCAGTTCCAGTCAAGCACAGGAAATAGCATTGAGACAGTCATTGATGCATTAGATAGAATTGTGGGAGAGGGATTGGAATAAGGAATGCTCCACAAACCTTCCAAAAAGACAGGCACAAGTAAGGGCCATGCCCGTAACCATGGCCACACATCTTTATGTGGAGGAAGTAAGACAAGTTAAATGAGAAATGCGACTTGAATATTTCAAATCTCTCACATATCTTTCTGGAACCCTGCAAATGTTATCAACAGTGTAGATTTGGCTCAATCATTGGCCTAACATCAACACCAGCAAAGATGATCTGGTGAGTGATTTGACACACAATCTTTGGGGTTTGTCCTCCCTCATAGCCAATGGTCAACTCTCATCAGGATCAGGAGAGATCATTACACTTCCACATTAAATGGAATTTTAAGGGCTGCATAATGTGTGACTCTGTTCACCACATTTTGAATGAATGCATTTAGGAACACATTTAGAATTGACAGCAATGCAGTTGACAACACACAGTACTGTTCAACGTGGACTTGTAAAGCTGCAAGATGCCATACACAAGAAGATCATTTGAGTTAAAAGGACCAGGATTTGCCTTCCAGGACCCTCATTGTAACCATGGATGGTTCTATTCCCTAAGCAAATGTCTCAAGGTTCAGACTCCAAAGAACTTAATTCCCCACTCCTAAAGCATCAGTCTCCTTCTGCCTGTAATTCCAGATGCACCCAACTGAACAGCTAATAATTTCAACTGTGATCAAGAGGGACACCTGCCTAACAGACCATTGATTGGAGATGAGCAGGTTTCCTGTATTATACCACCCTGACCCATTGCCAGTACTTTGAAAATTCCAAACTGTTGTGGAGGCATCAGGATTCTCAGAAGTTCGCCATGATCGTAATTTTCAAGTCTCGCTCACGTTACATCCCAACACAGTGACATTTGAAAATACAATTCTATCAGTCTCTCCACTTTTTCAGTCTGTCTTCTACAATTCATATTATTGCACCATGGCCTGGAGTCCATAGACACCTACACAAAAATAAGTCTTAAAAACAACATCAATGCAGTACACAAAAAAATAATTAATTGAACTGATGCGCAATAGAAATTGCTCAAATAACAGTTTCCAATTATTGGTGATTCAAGAATCATAACAGCACAGTATTCCATCTCGAAACAGATTTGATTGCTGATAGCTTTTGGCATTAGATACAAAGACGTGCTCAAGAAAATATTATCACTGAATCGCCATAGTAACAGCGAAAAATGGTGAATGAAAAGGAATGAATTGAGGCATTCCTGCAGACAGACCCATTAAGAAATATTTCTATTCTTTTTTTCAGGTGGCTTGATTTTAATTTTATCCTCGGCAGGATTACATTATTATACAAATTATCATATGTAACAGCATAACTGATTTTAAATATTACTGAAGATAATAACACAACATGGAATATTGTGGACTTGTTTATCTGAAGCAGAACTAAAATTAATATACATACAGTTTCCTTTTATATTTGCTGTAATAATATTGAGAATCAACATTTGTCAATGTAGAAAAATTAGGATGTTCAAATGATATTAATTGTAGCAGGACAGATGCTATCATTGTTTTATTCATTTTAAAAGGATTTTTCCAAAAACATTGCTAAGACCGTGTTTTGACTTGGACTGAGGTTATGCCAAATACTCAAAAGTTAGGAAAGGATTCTTATCATTGGAGCTAATTTATTTCTTGGAATTAGATCTTAACCTCAGGAACAGGCTCCTGTACTTTTTCTAGTTATCATTGTTATCAGGAGCAGTATTGTAAAAGCAAAGACTGCAGTGGGTAGATCCTGAAGTCAGTGCAAATATTCATTGAGATGTTATAATTAATGTGCGTAAGTTATATCACCTAATTATAGGAATGATAATATTACCTTGGAGATTGTGTAGATGTGAGTGTGATTGTTTTGGCTACCAGGAATTTATATTAGAATGAAAGATGAAGTTTAGCTTGAAGAAATACTGGCAAGATCATGGGAATTAACAAAGCTGATCCAAGCAGATTACTCAGCATGGCAAAGGATTTAAGCACCAGAATGCATTAGCTTAAATCCAGAAAGTTAGGAAATTAAGAAGGTAGCCTTAGAAAACAAAACTATTTCTTGCAGTGTAGATGTCCAGGACTCATTAGATAACCTATAATTAGAAATAATTCATGAATAATAAGTGAGCAGTTATTTACAAATAGTTCCAGATTTTATTCTATCATTCACCATGTCATTGGGACGATTGTAAATTTTAAAACTGAAATTGATAGATTTTTTAGTCAGACAAGGATATTAAGTTCTACAGTGGAAAGACATATTCTGTTCATTGATTCATTGTTGAAAGAGTTAAACTCTTTGCAGTATATGTTTCGACATGTATCGCTGTGCAACTAGTCACAACTTAATTTAAATACACAAGTCAATATAATCCACAGATGCAAATCATAAAAATTTGAAGTATAGACTTATTTTTTGCCTCTGACTTTAAAATTCAAGGTTATAGACTTAAGTGCAAATATTTTGGTTCTGATTTCTAGACTCGGAGTCATACAGCACTGAAAGAGACCCTTTGGTCCAACCAGTCCATGCCGACCATAATCCCAAACTAAACTAGTCCAACTTGTCTGCTTCTGGCCCATATCCCTCCAAACCTTTCTTATACAACTGTTTTTTAAATATTATAAATGTACCCACATCTACCACTTCCTCGAAAAGTTCACTCCACATGCAAACCACCCTCTGTGTGAAAAATGTGCCTCTCATGTCTTCTTTAAGTCTTTCTCCTCTCATTTTAAAAATATGCCCCATAGTCTAGTATTGGATCTAAAATTATGCCATTTAGTATTCAAAGAAGGCTGCAACAGTGAGTTATGGTGCACAGAATAATTATTCTGCTTTAGTGTGTCACCTTCTATTCTCCAGAACTGGATTGGTATATGTGACTTTTACTGAACTGGTTGAACTCATATAGAGCTGTAAGCTTGGTTATAAACCCGATTGTCCGATTTTCTGTCAATACATGCGACAAACTTCTTTACTCAGAGAGTAGTAAGGATATGGAATGCTTTGCCTGCAATGTTAGTAGATTCGCCAAGTTTAAGTGCATTTAAGTCGTCATTGGACAGGCATATGGACGTACATGGAATAGTGTAGGTGGGATGGGCTTCAGATTAGTATGACAGGGCGGTGCAACATCGAGGGCCGAAGGGCCTGAACTGCACAGTAATGTTCTATGTTCTATGTAAAATTAAATGGAACTAATCGACCTATTGCAGCTTGGAAAAGAAAATCATGTTTCTTTTATCACTGTTAAAATCAGAAAAGAGTGAAGGAGTTAATATTCTAATTTCAAAGACATCTTCTTTCCTGTGGTAAGGAGATATGTACACTGAGCATACTGCCCTGGAATATTCTTCTATAAAATGCTGTCAATAGTCACCAATATGTGTGGCACAATAGACAACAATGGAAGAACATTGAACAGGCAACAGGATCCCCACGGATAGAGCTGAGAGTAGAGGAGTACTCCCCCTTTAACACAAGACAGAATAGAGAAGCTGCATTCTGCTGGCAGGACCAGGCAAAGTGTGTCATTGGCGCTGTTGTCCTATTAGTGAGGGTGACCTATTACAGAAGCTGCTGGCCCAACCAGCAGCTGGGTAGTCATCTGCAGGATGAGGACATATTGATGACTATGCACCCTCAAAGTCAGGGAATTCTTATCTGGAAGTGCCAGACGTAGTCACACAGACCCTTTTAGTGGATGTACAGGGTTGTGTTGAGAATATAGGGTGACATTGAGATAGTGGTGGCCATACATATAGGAGCAAAAACTGCACAAAACCCTGCTCTATTAAAACCACCTGAAAGCCACAGGGAGTAACTGACGGCCTCGCCATGCTGTGGCAGGCACTGCTAATGCTGGAAAAATGCCACCAAAGGTGAATTAATTGGAATCCAGGCTGACATCATTCCAGCAGCCAGAAGTGAAAATTCTGCTCGTACACCCGTCGTTCAAACTTTAACATTAGTTATGAAAGTCTGACCTTTTAATCCCAAATGAGGATTTCCTTAACAGTTAAAACATGCTGACCCATGAACTCCTTATCCATTATGATGGTTAACTGGTGACACTCTGATTATCTAACATAAACAGAGAAAATATTGAAAATATTCAGCAGCTCTGTAGCACCTGTGAAGAGAGAAACAAATTTAGCATTTCAGGTCAAGGGCAGTCTCTGGAGTGACTGACACAGGGAAACAGAGGTAGAGAGCATGAAGGGACTCCACATTGACAAAGTAACCATGGGCTACAATATCATTGCCAGGTTGATACAGTTGTTTATCTCTGAGTCACCAGGATTTGAACACTCAATCTCGTCAATCAGCTAAAACTGGAGGACTTCTGCATTGTCAAAAGTGTCACTTCTCAAACTAAACATTACAGGGAAGCTGCCTGCTAATGTAAGTTCAAAAGGTTCCATGATGTATTTAGTGAAGGAAAAAAAATCTACCTATGTCCTGGTCAATATTCTTAAAGTAAAATATACTTTCATCATGAATAGGAAGGGTTTGGAGGGATATGGGCCGGGCGCTGGCAGGTGGGACTAGATTGGGTTGGTATATCTGGTCGACATGGACGGGTTGGACCAAAGGGTCTGTTTCCATGCTGTATATCTTTATTACTCTATGACTCTATCTCATTTATGCGAGTTTACTATGTGCAAAACTGACTAAACAATGTGACTAATTTAAAAGATAACTCATTCAATGTGAATCAATTTTAAATGTTCTGAGCATGTGAAATGTCTTATATAAAAGTGTTTGTTCTTTTTTTAAAAAGTGTAATAACAGGCTATTTGAATGATGTGTCCCTATTCCATATAGCACACCAAAGGTTTGGATATCAATTTCACTTTTCTTTATTTGATGTTTTTTCACAGGATATATAATATATTAAGTACAAGGTTTATGAGTCTTGGCAAAATTCTCTGGTCTAGAAATTCAAAAATGTTATTTTGGCTAGGTGGGGGTTTGCACTAAATTTGTCCCAGCAACAAGATGGGGATGTCCGATAACCCCCAATACCAGGCTTCACCAACCCTTTGCCAGATTTTATGTAAAGATTCTCCCAATTTTCAAATGCCCCATCAACTGGTGTTCATTGAAATCAGCCAAATTTACACTTTATAAAGTCTCCTGGGTAATGAGCTCTTCTGGTAATGTCCAATACATTGTGCCACATTAACATGATCCAAATTCAAGCTGCCCATAACAGTTACAACCAGCCAAGCAAGCAAGGAAAGAAAGGAAATTAGTTGCTGTCAGCTGGGTGATGGAAATGAGTGTGGGGGCTGCCATGATGGGTAATTATTGGTAGAGATTGGAGGGATGAATATCAGTGACAAGAGCCAATAATGCTTGCACTCTTTGAAAGTACAGTTGAGGGCAACATTCCTGTTCCTCTTGGTAATATGTTCAGGTGACTATATTTCTGAAACTTACCTTGGTGTCTATAGTTTTGTTTTTGGTTGCAGCCTACAATGATCGCTTTCGGACAAACTAATCTTGAAGCAGAGGTCTTCATCAATGTTCACCCTCCTATGTCATGTAATAAAGTCAGAATTTCTGCTTCAGATATGGGGATAATAGAATTTTGTTTGGCTGTTTACAAGAATGGTGAGTCTTAATATTTTGGCTTTGAGTGAATGAGTGCCTTTAATTTTTATTATCTACTAACAATATCCAACATCAGGGAAATGCCCAGATACAGGCTGTTGGATAACAAATGTTATCCTTCTTTTAGAAAGTCCACAGACAGTATATTCCTGTTAGGGTGAAAGGAAAGGCTAAAGGGAATGCTGGATGACTACAGAAACTGAGGTTTTGGTTAAGAAAAAGAAGGATGCATATGTCAGGTATAGACAGGAGAAATTGAATAAATACTTAGAAGAGTATAAAGGCAGCAGGAATATAAATAAGAGGGAAATCAGGAGGGCAAAAAAGGGGCATGGCATAGCTTTGGCAAATATGATTAAGGAGAATCCAGAGGGATTTTATAAATACATTAAGGACAAAAGGGTAACTAGGAAGGCAATAGAGTCCCTCAAAGATCAGCCAGGCAGCCTTATGTGTGGAGCTGTAGGAGATACTAGACAAGTATTTTGCATCAGTGTTACTGTGGAGAAGGACATTGAAGATATGGAATGTGGAGAAATAGATGGTGACGTGTTGAAAAATGTCCATATTACAGAGGAGGAGTTGCTGGATTTCTTGAAATGCATAAAAGTTGATCAATCCCCAGGACCTGATCAGGTGTACCCCTAGACCTCTGTGGGAAGCTAGGAAGGAGATATCTGGGCCCCTTGCTGAGATATTTGTATCATTGATAGTCACAGGTGAGGTGCTGTAAGATGGGAGGTTGGCTAATGTAGTGCCACTATTTAAGAAAGGTGGTAAGGAAAAGCCAGGGATCTACAGACTGGTGAGTGGTGGGCAAGTTGTTGGACAGAATAGTGAGGGACAGGATTTACACGTATTTGGAAAGGCAAGGCATGGGAAATCATGTCTCATGAACTTGATTGAGTTTTTTTGAAGAAGTAACAAAAAAGATTGATCAGGGCAAAACAGTAAACTGATCTATATGGAGTTCAGTAAAGTGTTTGACAAGATTCCTCATGGGACTTGTTAGTAAGGTTAGGTCTCATGGAATACAGGCAGAACTATCCATTTGGATACAGAACTGACTCATAGGTAGAAGACAGGGGATGATGGTGGAGGGTTGTTTTTCAGACTGGAGACCTATGACCAGTGGTGTACCACAAGGATCGGTGCTGGGTCCACTACTTTTCAACATTTATATAAATGATGTGGATGTGAACATAGGAGGTATAGTTAATAAATTTGCAGATGAAATCAAAATTGGAGATGTAATGGACAGTGAAGAAGGTTACCTTAGAGTACAATGGGATCTTGATCAAATGGGCCAGTGGGCTGAAGAGTGGCAGATAGAGTTTAATTTAGATACATGTGTGGTGCTGCATTTTGGAAAGATAAATCAGAGCAGGGACTATACACTTAATGGTAACATCCTGGAGAGTGTTGCTGAACAAAGAGACCTTGGAGTGCAGGTTCATAGTTCCTTGAAAGTAGAGTTGCATAGTGGATTGGATAGTGGAAAAGGTCCTTTATTGGTCAGAGCATTGAGTATAGGAGTTGGGAGGTCATGTTGTGGCTGTACAGAATGTTGGTTGGGCCACTTTTGGAATATTGCACGCAATTCTGGTCTCCAACCTATTGGAAGGATGTTGTGAAACTTGGAAGATTATTACGATGTTACCACAGTTGGAGGATTTGAGCCATAACGAGAGGCTGAATCGGCTAGAGCTCTTTTCCCTGCAGCGTCAGAGGCAGAGGGGTGACATTATAGAGGTTTATAAAATCATGAGGGGTATAGATAGGATAAATAGATAAGGTTGGTGGAGTCCAGAACTAGAGGGCAAATGCTTAGGGTGAGAAAGGAAAAATATAAAATGGACTTTTATGCAGAAGGTAGTGTGTGTATGGAATGAATTGCCAGAGGAAGTGGTGGAGGCTGGTACGATTACAAAGTTTAAAAGGCCTTTGGATGGGCATATGAATAGGAAGGTTTTAGAGGGATATAAGCCAAGTGTTGGCAAATGGGACTAGATTAGGTTACGATAGCTGGTCGGCATGGACGAGTTGGACCATGCTGTACATCTCTATGACTCTATGACTAGCCATGGTCGTCATGCTTGAGGTGCTTCACATCAGTGCCCCACAACTGACATACATAGTTTACAAATACTCTGGTGTAATGAACTCTTTTGATCACATCCAATAGGTTTCGTCAATGTATGGGATGCAACCTCTAATGTCGTCAATGGAATTTCAAGTTCTTAAAATGAACGCGAAATGTATTATCTATGACTTTCTAATTCATATATTGTGCAGAGCAATAATTGATCAAGCAACTTCCTGATCTGCATGGCTCATATACATTACCACTACTAATTAAACCTTCATGTAATCTTTCTTTTAACTGATCAATGAGGATCAGTCCTGATTTTATGACTGGCTCACGACATCAACTGGTGCAGACTAAATCTTGGCTTCACAATTCGGTCATCAGAGCAAATACTCCACACCAAAGGAATCTGTTAAAAAGCATTGGCTCAGGAGAGCAGAACAGCAGCTTGATTATACTTGAATTCTCTTTTTTTGTGTGATTTGTTGTAACTTATTACTCAACAAGTTATTAAATGACAGAGATTCATTAGAAAATACATATTTTACAACCCATATAATTGGTACATATTTCAGCTTCAGTACATTGTAATTCTTCAATGAGTAATTTTACATATTTATGAATATGAATTGGCAGTATCAAATTAATGCTTCAGTGCAATACCTCCCCCCGTTAACAACTTCACCAAAGAAGTAGGTGAGGGTTAAAGTGGTCTCATATTTATGTAAAAGCTACACGACTATTCATCTATGCTTTGCCTCGATTGAAGCACAATTAAACTTCCAAAAAATAGGTCCAGTCATTCCTCAAGCCATCAGATTAAAGCAAAACATTTGTTTATTTGCTAAGGACTCATTAAAGATTCCAATATTTTGGAGCATTCCAAGTTATACATTGGATTTTGATCCACTTTTCTGTTACAGTTTCCAGCACTATGTTCAATGTCATCAGAAATAACAGTGCAAATGTGGGTATGTGTATTTACATGAGGTGATAAAGCTTTTGTTACATCCATTTGTCATATTTCCCAGCATTTTCATTACGGTAATGCTTGCCATAATTCAGGTATGACTACAACGTCAAGCAGGAATGACAAAAGTTAGCTTAAACTGAAGGTTAGCAGAGAGAGAGAGAGAGGAGAGATGAAATATTATTTGCTTTATTGGCCTAATGTCAGTTTATGAGGGAAGGCAGTTATATTGTTTCTGCTTCCAGGATACATTTTTGACTCTTTATGTCACTTAAAGTTGTCCAACGCTGCAGCAGCATGTTCATTTCCCATCCAGCATTGCAGCAGCAACAAATTCCCACAAGAAGCCATCAAGAACAATTTGGATTTATGTAGTGCTTTCAATGCAATAAAAAAAGTCCCAAGGTGCTTCACAGCAGCAGTATAGCAAAAGCTTGTTACTGAGCTGCATGAGGTGATATTAGGACAAATAGTCTAATGTTTGGACTAAATGGGGTGTTTTATGGACTGCCTTAAAGGAGAATAGAAAGGAAGGAGATGGAAATTCAGAACCTAGCGTTCAGGCAGATGAAGGAACAACACAAATTCTGGAGCAATTTAATGGAGATACTCAAGAGGAAAGAATTATAAGAGGTGACAATAAGAATTTGAGGCCACAGTCAGAACAACTGAGATCTTATTAAATGAAAGATCAGGCTCAAGAGGCAGAGTGGTTGACTCCTGATGATAGTTCATATGTTTATACGGAGACACACAGCTGCCTTGGTGGTTACAAGGCTGAAAGGATTTACAGAGAAAGAGAAAGTCAACACTCTGGAGCGAGATTTGGGAACAAGATTGAGAATTTTAAAATGAAGGTGTTGTAGATAGAAGTCAAATTGTACAAGGTAAGGGTTGGAAAGGACTTAGCCCAATTAAGGGCAGAAAGATCAGAGTTTTGCTTTACCTCACCTTTACAGCAAATAGAACGTGGCACACCAGCCAGAGGCACATTAAAATAGTCACAGATGAAAGAAACAAAAATATGATTGAGGGTTTCAGCATCAAATATCCCTGAGATATGGGCAGAATTCAGACAATGCCATGGAGGTAGAGTAGATAGTTTTAGTGATAACAAGGAAAAAAAGATGAGAGGCATACTCCTGGGTCCAAAAAGAGGTCAGGGTTGCCAACAGACTGGTTCAGCCTCCAACTGTTTCCAGAGAGAGCCGTGGAGTCAGCCATTATTTACTCAGAGAGCAGTAGGGGCATGGAACGCACTGCTTGCAACAGTTGTAGACTCACGGACTTTATGGGCATTTAAATGGCCATTGGATAAGCATATGGACGAGAATGGAATAGTGGAGGTTAGATGGGCTTCAGATTGGTTTCACAGGGCAGTGCAACATCGAGGGGTGAAGGGCCTGTACTGCAGTGTAATGCTCTATATTCTATATTCTATATTCTATAAGTGAATGGTGTTAGTAATGGGGACTGAAGCCAATGTTGAGTTGGAGAAAATACTTGTTAAAACAATCAATATGACAATACCTCTGTAACCCAATATTTATTTTTGAAAACTATTCTGGAGTATTTGACAGAATATGTACAAGTTCATGGTAGTCCTTCTCACAAAAGTGCACTAATAATTGCAGTAGACAAGCGATTCTACTCTACTGCAGTGTGAATTAAATAAGTATACATATAAAGGGTTACAACAGGAACAAGGTGACCCCTTGAAAGCTTAATGTTGTGAGATACGGTTTAAGCATTTAAGGTTGAACCTTAAACCACCAAGAATCTAGGTCAGCAAAAATGACTGTAGAGGCACCTTGTACTCCTTAAGGTCTGTCTCATCCTTGGCAGCAGATGAGAGGGTAACAATAGGTAGTTGCAGGCAGGATAAGAGGAAGACCTGAAACATAAGACCATAAGACATAGGAGTGGAAGTAAGGCCATTCGGCCCATTGAGTCCACTCCGCCATTCAATCATGGCTGATGGGCATTTCAACTCCACTTACCAGCATTCTCCCTGTAGCCCTTAATTCCTTGTGACATCAAGAATCTATCAATCTCTGCCTTGAAGACATTTAGTGTCCCGGCCTCCACTGCACTCCGAGGCAATGAATTCCAGAGTCCCACCACTCTCTGGCTGAAGAAATGTCTCCGCATATCTGTTCTGAATTGACCCCCTCTAATTTTAAGGCTGTGTCCACGGGTCCTAGTCTCCTCGCCTAATGGAAAAAAATTACTAGCGTCCACCCATTCCAAGCTATGTATTATCTTATAAGTTTCTATTAAGTCTCCCCTTAATCTTCTAAACTCCAATGAATACAATCCCAGGATCCTCAGCTGTTCCTCATATGTTAGACCAACCATTCCAGGGATCATCCGTGTGAATCTCCGCTGGACATGCTCCAGTGCCAGTGTGTCCTTCCTGAGGTGTGAGAACCAAAACTGGACACAGGACTCCAAATGGGGCCTAACCAAAGCTTTATAAAGACTCAGTAGCACAACAGTGCTTTTATATTCCAATCCTCTTGAGATAAGTGACAACATTGCATTCGCTTTCTTAATCATGGACTCAACCTGCATGTTTACCTTTAGAGAATCCTCGACTAGCACTCCCAGATCCCTTTGTACTTTGGCTTTATGAATTTTCTCACTGTTTAGAAAGTAGTCTATGCTTTTATTCTTTTTGCCAAAGTGCAAGACCTCGCATTTGCTCACGTTGAATTCCATCAGCCATTTCCTGGACCACTCTCCCAAACTGTCTAGATCCTTCTGTAGCCTCCCCACTTCCTCAGTATTACCTGCCTGTCCACCTAACTTCGTATCATCTGCAAACTTCGCTAGAATGCCCCCAGTCCCTTCATCCAGATCATTAATATATAATGTGAACAGCTGTGGCCCCAACACTGAACCCTGCGGGACACCGCTTGTCACCGGCTGCCATTCCAAAAAAGAACCTTTTATCCCAACTCTCTGCCTTCTGTCAGACAGCCAATCCTCAATCCATCCCAGTAGCTCACCTCAAATACCATGGGCCCTCAACTTGCTCAGCAGCCTCCCGTGTGGCACCTTATCAAAGGCCTTTTGGAATTCTATATAGACCACATCCACTGGGTTTCCCTGGTCTAACCTACTTGTCACCTCTTCAAAGAATTCCAACGGTTTGTCAGGCATGACCTCCCCTCACTAAATCCGTGTTGACTTGTTCTAATCAGATTCTGCTCTTCCAAGAATTTAGAAACCTCATCCTTAATGATGGATTCTAGAATTTTACCAACAACCGAGGTTAAGCTAATTGGCCTATAATTTTCCATCTTTTGTCTTGATCCTTTCTTGAACAAGGGGGTTACAACAGCAATCTTCCAATCATCTGGGACTTTCCCTGACTCCAGTGACTCTTGAAAGATCTCATCCAATGCCTCCACTATTTCCTCAGCCACCTCTCTCAGAACTCTGGGATGTATCCCATCAGGGCCAGGAGATTTATCAATTTTAAGACCTTTTAGCTTTTCTAGCACTATCTCTTTTGTAATGGCAACCATACTCAACTCAGCCCCCTGACTCCCTTTAAACAGGGGATTTCTGTTCATTAAACAAGAATGAAATGCTAACAATATGTGTGTATAATGGTTGATGATTTTCTCAATGCATTGGACAGACATTGGACTGAGGTTAGACAGAGAGAGCAAAGCTTGGCTTGATGTCACATTCACAGAGAAATTTGGAAAGTAAGGGCAACAAATTATACTTCTTCCTGTTACTTTCCAGAATGCAATTTTCTTCACAAATGCTAATAATTGATTCAGAATGTTTTTGTTTTTTCTTTGCATTCTAGTATTTGTACAAGTCAAATAGTTTCTCAAAATGTTTGTAACATTAGCAATTAGGCACTTCTTATCTTAATCACAAAGGAAATCAATGAACTCTTATTTTTGGCAGTTGCTTGCAAATAGAATCTGGCGATCCCTCTATTGAAAATGTACTAATAGAAGCAGGAGTAGATCACTTGCCCCGTCAAACCTGCTCTGCCATTCATTAAGATCCTGACTGATCTAGCCATCACCTCAGTTCCCCCTATCTCCATGACCCTTAATTCACATGCGATGCAAAAACCCATCCAACTGTGTCTGAAATATATTATAATAAAGCTACTTCAACTGCTTCCTTGGGCAGAGAATTCCATAGATTTACTACTCACTGGGAAAAGCAGTTCCTCCTCATCTCTGTCCTAAATCTATTCCTCCTAATCTTGTGGCCATGTCCCCTAGTCCTAGTCTCTTCGCCACCAGTGAAAACAACTTTCCTGCCTTTATCTCATCTATCCCTTTCATAATTGTGTATGTTTCCATAAGATCCCCTCTTATTTTTCTAAATTCTAGTGAGTACAGTTGCAGGTGGCTCAACCTCTCCTCATAAAGTAACCCCCATCTCCAAAATCAACCTGGTGAACCTCCTCTGCACTGCCTCCAAAGTCAGTATATCCTTGCTCAATTAAGGAGCCCATAACTGCGCACAATACTCCAGGTGCGACCTCACCCAAATGCAGCAGAACCTCCCTGCTCTTAAATTCAATCCCTCCAGCAATGAAAGCCACTATTCTGTTTGCCTTCCTGATTACCTGTTGCACCTGCAAATCAACTTTTCAGGATTCACGTATGAGCGCTTCTAAATCCGATAACAGCATGCTGCAATCTTTCACCATTTAAATAATGCTCTGACATACTATTTTACTCCCAAAGTAGATAACGTTACATTTTCCAACATTGTACTCCATCTGTCAGACCCTTGCCCAC
This sequence comes from Hemiscyllium ocellatum, assembly GCF_020745735.1. Lineage (NCBI taxonomy): Eukaryota > Metazoa > Chordata > Chondrichthyes > Orectolobiformes > Hemiscylliidae > Hemiscyllium > Hemiscyllium ocellatum. Next base: position 23,769,297 of record NC_083436.1, on the reverse strand, counting down.
TCATTTAATCCATCTAAATCTCTGTGCAGACCCTCTCCATCCTTTGCACCATTTGCCTTTCCACTCAATTTAGCGTCATAAGCATACTTGGATAGGTTACACTCGGTCTCCTCTTCCAAATCATTTATATATATCATGAACGATGCAGATCTCTGCACTACTCTCCCTCTCAACAGCCAGTGGACCTCAGCTTGATCAACAACATTGCATGATCAGATCATATGTCGGGTGACTTTCATAAACAGAATGCATGAGATTTAATTTACTTTGCAAATGATGTGACTTGGTGCAATGCATCACCTCGGTCTGTACTCTGTTCCTTTGTAGCCAATTGCTCTCTATGAATCATGTAGTGAGTCCCTCAGCATACACATCAATCTGAAAGGCATATATTTCAGGTACTCCACAGGTATTGATTCCTGATCATTTGCAATTGCCTCAACTCTCTGTTTCATGGTGTTGTTTGAGAGAGGCACTGCTGCATGTTGCTTGGTCTGTGCTTCCCCAAACATTATTTCAAGCGTTTTGATTGCAGCAGGTAAAATCAAAGTTTCTGCAATTGTGTGAAGCTTCTTGGTCTAGGCAACACTGACAGCTCTTCTCAACAGATGCTCTTTCAGCTTGTTTGGATGTACCTACAGACCCTTTTAGGTAAGACTGTTGCTGTGACAGCTTGTATTTATGGGATTGAAAAAAATATTTGATTTCCCAGTGTGGTCCCAAGAGCTGTCCTAGAGTGTTGCTTCAGTATATTTGGCAGCATGCTTTTATTGGACATCATTTGTGGGTAAATGAGGGATTTCAGCATATCTTTGATCTCACTGAAACACTTGTGAACCAGTTGTCAAGGAAACTATCATCAAATGTGATGATTCCTACTTCTTACTTCCTAGTTCCTATACATACAGATATATTTCCTACTTTCTTGTTTCCCATTTCTAGACGAGTGAGAAGACTCAATATGGGATTTGGAAAAGCAACTAAAGATATAACCGATGGTGTGATCACCTAGTAATTAAAATAGTTGGACGTTAACTTAAAGTTATACTTATATTAATATAAATCACAAAAATCAAAAATATAACACGGAGTCACTTGCTCATGTTCTCTCCCACACTCACTAACTTATACACTCACTCACTCTCTGCAACACATACCCACCGACTCACATTCTCTTATGCATTCTTACTTCTGCACTCTGTGACACACATACTCACAAAGTCTTTGTTTTACTGAGTGTCAAGAAATGTGGCGCTGTAAAAGCACAGCCAGTCAGGCAGTATCTGAGGCGCAGGAGAGATGCTGGTTCAATCATAAGCTCTTCACCAGTCATTTGCTCAGCGACTGACTCATTAACTTGCACTCTGTTTCACTCAATGCCTAACTTACTCATATTTTTATACACTTACAGGTAAAGCCGCCATTTGCTGGCAGTTTACATTTAAGGGTAGGCCTTCGAAGTCGGGATGGGAAGGAACCATTTGGTGCCAGGCTTCTTTGGGGAAGAGATGTTTGCATCAAAGGTGGGCCAAAGTAACAATTTGCAGCCAGAATGACTTGGGAAGTGGGCTTCATTAAATTTCATCAGCAAACCCTTCAGGAGTTAGTGAGTCTGATTTGGGAAACCCTGAGCCGGCTGGGAAACAAAACTTGTCAACAGTGAAGTCCACGGATAAATGCCTGAGATTACAGTTCTAGGGATGCCTGCCATCAAACAATGCACAATGCCAGGAGTGACTTGTAGTCTTGCAAGGTGGCTTTAAGAAGTGATCTGGAAATAAATGCAGAAAGAATCATCTGAGTATGCACTGATAACTTTTGCACTTCCAGCCTGCCATTAATAACCAACTATTATGAAGGCTTTGGGATTCAAATTTCAAGATTCATTCATGCATGTCTGAAATTAGTTGAAAGTCATCAGCAGACAAGTAAAGGAAATTGAGCATCGTGGGTGAAAAAATGAAGGAACATTGGAGCAGTTAATGGCTTTTCATTTCTGTGAAGCCTCACTGCCATTATATACAGTTATATAAATAACACTTCGGGTGATACCAAAAAGAACTAAATTGGACTTTAAAAATCAATTCATGTTTCATGCTTTGTGTCCTTGACATATTCTGTTGTCTAGGGAGTTAAACACAAAAGAAATGCATTACATTTAATGGAGATTAATAATTATTGGCGATATTGATGAATCATTCTAACTCTGCTTGTCCTTGAGTCCGAATACCCCAAATGTCAATGAAACACAGAAGATGTTGTTACAACAGTCTCACCTAAAAGTGAATTGATGAGAATGAAACATTCTATCCAGTAACCAAAGCATATCCACAAAATTCAACACCCAGGCTTCTACAAAATCTCAAGAGGAGTCATGAAGAAAGAAAAATGATCTTGACCCTAACACCATCATCTTTCAAGCACTCTGAGGAAAAGTAAATCAGGTTAAGGATAGCCTAAATGTTGTACTCTGGAAACTTTGATGTTGCAACCTATGGGCTAGTTACTTCATCAGTTATGGATCTGTGATGTCCATTTCAAGTTTCCATGTTGATTTTTAAAATGGATTACGCCAATGCATGGGATATCAGCCCCAAGGTAAGGTATTATGTTGAGTAAACTAGAACGTAGAATATTGAACTGTACAGCGCAGGCCCTTCGCCCCTCATAGTTGTGCCAGCCTTTTGTCCTACTCTAAGATCAGACTAACCTACAAACCCTTCATTGTTCTATCTTCCATGCGCCTATCCAAGAGTCACTTAAATGTCCGCTGCAAATGTGTTGCTGGTCAAAGCACAGCAGGTTAGGCAGCATCTCAGGAATAGAGAATTCGACGTTTCGAGCATAAGCCCTCCTGATGAAGGGCTTATGCTCGAAACGTCGAATTCTCTATTCCTGAGATGCTGCCTAACCTGCTGTGCTTTGACCAGCAACACATTTGCAGCTGTGATCTCCAGCATCTGCAGACCTCATTTTTTACTCACTTAAATGTCCCCAATGTATCTGACAAACTAGACCTCACTATGCCAGCTTCCTGAGTACATCACATATAAGTTCCAAAAAGGTTTCATATTTGGAATGGCTCAATGTTTATTTTGCCAAAAATGCACGTTGTTCATTCCTAATGGGTTAAGTCACTTGGATGGAAGTAAAGGCTTCAGTTTTGCTAACTACACCCATGTAATGTTCAGGTCTATCACATGTACTGCCTGACTGAGGTTTCTAAATGATAACATGGCAGTTACCACCTGGACTCCTATTGATTGCTGACATATAAATAGTCCAGAGCCGAATGCTTGCAGAGGCTCCTGGCCTGTGAGAATTGTTTTAAACTTGTGTCCTTCTTCTAGTAAAGTATTATTGATGCCCTCCTTTAATTTTCCAGAAGCATTTCTCAGAAGGATTTGATGGGTGATGAGGTAATGATCAGTTTCATTCTGTGAGTTACATTCTATGAAAACACATTCTGTACCTTTGCATTGACACTTTCCTATATGTTATTTGATCACCCTTTGGTGCATGTGCTTAAGCCTATCTAACCTAAAGTTGTCACAAACTCTACATTGTTCTTCCAAAATCTGAAATACTCCATCAGGACCTTTACACATTGTCAGAGATATTGGATATTTTATTCTTCTTAATCCTTCAGTGCACAAAACCAAGACGCCCTGTCATTCTTTGTTAGCTATTTGCATGGTTAAGCTTTTCTAAGTTTATTTTGGCTTCTCTGTTCCTTTTTTATTTGTGCAGCTTTACAAGTTGGTGCTCATTTAAAAGTCGCTGATTTGTGCCTGTAGGTGGTATACACAGCAAGAAATGAACAGTAATAGAATTATAGAGTTGTAGAAATCTACAGCATGGAAACAGACCCTTCTGTGCAACTCGCCCATGCCAACCAGATATCCTAAACTAGTTTAATCCCATTTGCCCACACTTGGTCCATATTCCTCCAAACCCTTCCTATTCATATACTCATCCAGATGCCTTTTAAATGTTGTAATTGTACCAGCCTCCACCACTTCTTCTGCCATCTCATTCCATACACGCACCACCTTCTGCATGAAAATGTTGCTACTTAGTTGCTTTTTAATTTTTTCCCCACTGCCCAAAACGATGTCATCTAGTTCTGGACTCTCTACCCCATGGAAAAAAAAATCGTGTCTATTTACCCTATCCATGGTCCCTCATGATTTCATAAACCTCAATAAGGTCACCCCTCAGCCTCTGACACTCCAGGAAAAACAGCCTCTTCCTACAGCTCAAACCCTCCAACCCCATAGTGTCACACATTTTTAACATATTAGTTGCCATCTCAGAAAAAAAAATGCATTCAGCTGACTTCTGGACAAGAGGAGGGACTGTTTTGTGTATGTTTTTAAGTACTTCCTTCCTGTAGATCACATTCTTGGATCACAGATGTCTTTCATCATTTTTCAACTGCAGTTTTTTTTCTATTTACAAGTGAGGGAGAGGTCACATACCTACTATGTTTCAGTCTAGGTTTTGTTCTGATTGTTGCACTCTAGTTTTGGTTGTAGTTGTAATGTCAGCTGTGTGTGAACTCAGACAGATGGTTGTTGATTGTTAGGAAAAAAGACTTTTCATAACTGTAGAGCTGCTTCTCATTTTCAGCCTTTAGTGCCACCTTATTCCTAAAAGCCAGCTGTTACAAATAGTACTTGCTACTCACTTACAGCCACTTTGATGCACTTTGTAGTTTTCTACATATTAATCCACATTACATATATACCACAGAAAATCAGTTTCTTGTTGAGTCAGGTATCTTGAAGTTTATTTGTTCATGGGATGACATCGTATCTGGCTTGACCTAAATTTGTTACCGTCCTTAATTGCCAGAGGACAGTTAAAAATCAACATCATTGCTTTGTGTCTGGAGTCACATGAAGGTCAGAACTGGTTAAGGGAAGCAGATTTCCCATCCCAAAAGATATTAGTGAGCTCATGTTTCAATGACAATTGACAATACTTATATGGTCACCATTAGGCCAATTCTTTTTATTCCATATTTTTATTGAATTCAGATAACTATTAACATCACCCAAAATATTGGCCTGAGGTTTTCAATTGCTATTCTAGTGACATTATCAATATACCAATGCTTCCCGACTTTACACAGCAACATTTTCAAAGAGCCTGGCTTCTGTGCTTACTGCTGTTATTGTCCATTAAATATAAAATGCAGACTGACTGAAGAAATAAAGTCACTTCATTACACAGAGAGGGTGATCAAAGATGATTTATATAAAGACTGTCTCATGTTGTAATGTCATGCAATTGTCTGAAAGGTACAGGCCTGTCTGGTCTGTAATATATGCCATAATGCAACATAATACAAGGTAATTGTACTAGCCTTTTGTATGAAGTAATGACTACCGTGGCTTAGTAGACAGACAGGATGCTGGAAGAACACAGCAAGCCAGGCAGCATCAGGAGGTGGAGAAGTTGATCTTTCAGGTGTAACCCTTCTTCATGCCATTAATATCACTGTTAATGCATGATTTACTCTTTCACCACTTTTGACATTGCATTACTATTCCAATATTGTCATTCACAAACTTTACTACAGCAGCCTTTTGCAAGTTTAAAAATTCAATGACATGCTTAAACCAGGAATGTAAAGTGTGAAACATACTGCCATATTATTATAGGGGATTGGTTACCTCAGTTGACAACTAATTAGTGAAGCTAACAGCACAGGTTTCATTACTGCACTGGCTGAGATTACCATGAAGGACTGTCCTTTTGAACCTTGTCCCTCACTTGAGGTGTGTTGACCCTTGGATTAGGCTACCAACAATCACCTCTCTCAAATGAGAGAGCAGTCAGTGGAACTATGGAGACTAAAGTGATTATGAAACCACAGGATAGATATCAGGTTACCTGGTTGGTCTGTGAAATGGAAGTAGTGAGCTCCTTGTGCCAATCCCCAAACTCTGGATGGGTGTGATGGGGGAAACCAGAGTTGCAATGACCCAACATGGTCTTGTGCAATCCATGGCAAGTAGAAACAAAAATAATAAATAAGAAATGACAGGAGGTATTTAATGGGTGGCCAATCCATCTTTCTTGTTACACGTAAAGTAATGCCTAAAGTAACATCTTGTGTACATTAACCATTTTTTCAAGGAATATTAGAATCTCTGCAGTAAGGTACTGTGATGCACTGTGGAAGCAATTTACTGCCCAGTTGTCTCACTGATATAATCATACTGTCTTAATAATCTCTTCTGAGCAACAATTCCAGGCATCACTGATAGAATAAGCATCCTAACAATATTAAGGAGATCACAATCTCAGTGGTCTGTGCAACCTAACAATTTTCCTATTCAGTCACCACTGAAGAGATATTTTAACATTAGTTGCCTACATAAATGTAATACAGATTCTTCATTCTAGCGATAATGCATGAAGGCGAAGACAATATTCCTCGGGGGGTATTCTTAGTCTATCAGCAGAGAACAGTTCCTTTCTAAAATGTATTTATCATATTCAAAAAATTGGCCCTATTTTAACAAAAGATGTTTAGACATGTTATAACAAATACTGTCAAGAGGTTTCAAACAAACATAATGAGAGCTGAAACTATTTAATATTGTACCCAAGCATAATAAAAGATAATAATTGGAGTGAAGTTGTGTAACAACTGTTCGAAGGATAAAGTGCTGTTGGCATTAAAAAAATAATTGAAGCACGTCAACCATCCATCGACTGAGGGTTGCAGCTGCACGACATTGAATGAGTCATTTTCACAGCAAAACTGAACAGATAGACTACAACGAATACACAAGCTGTAGGTAAATTCCGCAGTGTTACAATGACATAGTGCAAAGATTATGTAAGCACACAATCTGCACCATAGAAGGAAATTATTTAACTCATCAAAATTTTGAAAGCTAATCCCATTTCCTTTCATATAATGACATAAGACTGGGTCAACAGAGTGCACTGCTGTAATAAGAAGCATCCGCTAACAGCATACAGGACTTTCACCTTTGTTAATCAGGTCCTGCTCAAGCAGCTTTCATGGAGCACTGCTTCGTTGTAACATTATGAATTCCTGGTTTCTTGCAGATCTGATTAAATAATGGAGATAAGGAAATGGAAGGAAAAGACCAGCTGGTCCATAAAATGGTCATATGCTCATGGTCCAACTTATGCACCAACACCCACAACCTTCTCCCATTGCTTCACAATCACTCCTCCTTGAATTTCCCACAGGCTCCCAAGCCCATTAATGGTCCAACATCAGGTGCATGCATGTGAGTTTACTTCCATCCAAGCACCTTACTTGATGTGCCAATGTTTTTGTTATCCCCTGTAACATACGAAAATGGGCACAGCTGTCTTGGTATTGGAGACTGCTTGCAATTCAAAGGATGGCTAGAAAATGGGAAGCCTTCAAAAATGAGATAACGAGAGCCCAGAGATAACATATTTCTGTTAGGGTGAAAGGAAAGGCTGGTGGGTGTAGGGAATGGTGGATGAGTAGAGAAATTGAGGTTTTGGTTAAGAAAAAGAAGGAAGCACATGTGAGGTATAGACAGGAGAGATCGAATGAACTCTCAGAAGAGTATAAAGGCGGGCAGCAGGCAGAGGGAAATCAGGAGGGCAATAAAGGGACATGGTATCGCTTTGGCAAATAGGGTTAAGCAGAATCCAAAGGGATTTCATAAATACATTAAGGACAAAAAGGGTAACTAGGAATATAATAGGGCCCCTCAAAGATCAGCAAAGCAGCCTATGTATGGAGCTGCAGGAGATGGGAGAGCTTCTAAACGCGTATTTTGCACCAGTGTTTACTGTTGAGAAGGACATGGAAGATATGGAATGTGGGGAAATAGATGGTGACATCTTGAAAAATGTCCCTATTACAGAGGAGGAGGAGCTGGATGTCATGAAATGCATAAAAGTGGATAAATCCTCAGAACCTGATCAGGTGTAACCTAGAACTCTGTGGGAAAGTAGAAAAGTAATTGCTGGGTCTCTTGCTGAGATATTTATATCATCGATAGTCACAGTTGAGGTGCTAGAAGATTGTAGGTACCAGTATTTCAGAATGTGGTAAGGAAAAGCCAGGGATCTATAGACCGGTGAGCCTGACATCAGTGGTATGCAAATTGTTGGTGCAAATCCTGAGGGACAGGATTTACATGTATTTGGAAAGGTGAGGACTGATTAGGGATAGTCAGCATGGCTTTGTGCATGGGAAAGCCCGTCTCACGGACTTGACTGAGTTTTTGAAGAAGTAACAAAGAAGATTGATGAGTGCAGGGGGTAAATGTGATCTAAATAGACTTCAGTTAAGCGTTTGACAAGGTTCCTCATGGGACGCTGGTTAGCAAGATTAGATCTCATGGAATACAGGAAGAACTAGCCATTTGGATACAGAGCTGGCTCAAAAGTAGAAGACAGGGGGTGATAGTGGAGGGATGCATTTCAGACTGGAGGTCTGTGACCAGTGGAATTACAAAAGGATCAGTGCTGGGTCCACTATTTTTCATCATTTATACAAAAGATTTGGCTGTGAACAAAGCTGGTATAGTTAGCAGATATAGGTGATATAGTTAGGTGGCATAGCAGATGGCACCAAATTTGGAGGTGTAGTGGACAGCAAAGACGGTTACCTCAGAATACAATGGGATCTTGATCAGATGGGTCAAAGTGCTGAGGAGTGGCAGATAGAGTTTAATGTTGATAAATGTGAAGTGCTGAAGTTCAGAAAAGATTTACAAGGATGTTGCCAGGGTTGGAGGATTTGAGCTATAGGGAGAGGCTGAATAGGCTGGAGCTGTTTTCCCTGGAGCATCAGGGGCTGAGGGGTGACCTTATAGACATTTATAAAATTATGAGAAGTATGGATGGGATAAATAGGCAAGGTCTTTTCCCTGGGGTGGGAGAGTCCTGAACTAGAGGGCATAGGTTTAGGGTAAAAAAGGAAATATATAAAAGGACCTAAGGAGCAACATTTTCACACGGAGGATAGTGCATGTGTGGAATTAGCTGTCAGAGGAAGTGGTGGAAGCTAGTACAAATACAGCATTTATAAGGTATCTGGAGGGACATATGAATGGGAAGGGTTTAAAGGGATATGGGCCAAGTGCTAGCAAATGGGACCAGATCAAGTTAGGATATCTGGTCGACATGGATGAGTTGGATCAAAGATCTGTTTCCATGCTGTACATCTCTATGATTCTATAACTCTAATCCAACGCATATTTATTGAAGCTATTACATGCAAGGTGTTATTCAAACACTGTCGTTTCTAGACTGCCATCAAGCTATTAGATTGCAATCAGGAAGCAAGATTTCAGAAGCATTTCATGTTTAAACTGATCCTTAGTAGAATGGAGTATGAGACTTTTGTACCCTCAGATGACATGCTATGATACAGCATACTGTCCGATTGAGAGTAAGACATAACACAACATTTCCTTTTTCTTCAAAGATATCCCAAACAGATAGACATAGTTGTACACAGGCACATGTTGATAATTCAATAATAATGAAAGCAGTTTACAAGACAACATTTGAAGTTTGAATGTCTTGCTTTGGATGTTTGACAACTCATCCTGATCTAGTGATCATATAATCAGCTGGAGAGATAGTGTGTTGCATTTGATTGATAACTTTGGTTATTGTTGCTACTGGTTGTTATCACTCAACATCACATGTAAAATTAGTATTATCAGAATGTTATTCCTCACTGTTTTTGTGCAAGTTTAATGTGGTGTATGTTTGCCTGAGCCAGTTTACGTTCCTTTTCAGTATAGCACCATAATCATGAATGACTTCATGTGATTTGGGCTTGTTGCATATTTTAAAAATCATTGCTCATATCCAAGTAATTTTATTGGGACTTCCAGTCCCCACTCTTTCTAATAAGCAGTTTTGGTCATTCATTATCTATTTGCTCAGCATTTATCTCTCATTTGCCTGAGGTTTTAAGAAGAATGTCTTGATCGATTGATTCATTGTCATGCGTACCAAAATACAGTGAAAAGCTTTGTTTGTGAGCAGTACAGGCAGATGTAAGCAAGGATGTACAGATCAGAGACAAGAATGTCGTACTGGAAAAGTACAACAGGTCAGGCAGAAACCAAGGTGCAGGAGAATCGATGTTTCAGGCATCAGGAATGAGGTTTGTGGCCCAAGGGGGCTGAGTGATAAAAGGGAGGGGGGGGGGGGGGGTGAGCTGTAAGCCCAATCTGATGTCTGCAGCAGTAACCGAGGGAGCAAATTTATCTAGAGCTGTTGGGACAAATGGCATTCTGCTTGTACTGAACATTGAGCATGTCAGGGAGAGTTGTGTCTTTGTCTGATATCTTGCTCTGCTTCATTTTGCATCCCATAATGTTGTTTAGGCCTTACCATAGGCAGCAGGAATCTGTTTGGTTGGTTTGGGTCTTCAACTTGGTCTGACACTGCCTCTTGGCATCCCATTGGTTTTGTGGAAGTTGTATCTGGATTTCCTGTATTGGTCTGGATCATCCAACTTGAATGCTGCATGCCTGGTAGTAGAGAGTGTCTTGTGTCTCATAATGATTAGGTAATTGTTAGTGGGCAAAGTTGGTTTGACTTACCTTCTGAAGCATGATGGTAATCCCTTCTGCATTGATGTTGCATAAAAATACAGCAACATAATGCAAAAATCTTGTATTGTTGCTTGACACTGAATGATCATTGTTATGATAGCATGTGAACTTGGATATTTTGGTGGCCATGTGATATGGGTCACTTTCCAATTATCATGAACCTGGGTTCAGCGCATACTGATGTATCAGAGTGCTGAACTGTAGGTACTGACCAGATGGAAGGCATTTGGAAGCAAAGATTAGTTTGCATTTTGGCAAAAAGTTCTGTAAACGGATAGAATTGGTGCTCTGTTAGACACTGTAAGATGGTCTGTCCTGGAGTGTAATGTGGAGAACTGCTTGCTGAGGTGCATGTCTTTTTAGGATGTGTAGTGGTAATATTTTGGCAGTAGTGCCTGCATCAATTTTAGCTTTTCTAGACATATGATATTCAAAAAGTTATCCTGTTGGCTTAACCTATCCACATGGTGTGTGAGGTTAACAATATGGAAATCTTGGCCATCTTTTGAATTTTTAATTTTGTTTGCTCGACTCTGAATTCATTGATGTGTTTGCATTTATGAATGTTTGTAACAATATCATTGCTGTCAGTGTTGAGTTGTTGTTTTGTCTTGTTTGTCACCCGTGTTTTGTTCTGGCATCTGCTAATGTCTTTGGAACCAAATTTTCTACATGTGTGCACATGCTTTACAGAAAATGAGAAAAGCTAGACAAACCAAATCAATTACAGAGATTGGCTTGTTATGCATTGCTAAGGGTAACAATAACATAGGCTGCACATAAGATCTGTAATTGTTATTGGATTGCCATAATGGTTTCAATTTGCATCAATCCTTCTTTGAGTTTTTAATTGGTTAGATGCAATGACTAATTAATAAGTCCTTATGACAGTTGCTCTTCGGAAAAGTCACACATATGACCTTTGCTGTGGCAACTCCTGACAACCTGGCTAACAGACTCTTCCGGTTGCTGTCTGTATGACATGAATTCAACTCTGTTAATCTTGAAGTTCATTCTTATTGTAAGCTCATCGTTGAGAACCTTCAATGTTATTGGATTAAAATCTTGGATTTTCTTCCCTAATGGCTTTGTGGGGTCTACCTACAGCACATGGAATGTCGCAATTCAAAAGGCAACTTGCCACCATTTTCTCAAGAACAATTAGGGTCGGGCAATAAGTGCTGGCCTATTTCCCACCTAAAAAGAAAGGGATGTTCCCTATTTTCCTGATTGTACCAAGAAAATTAGATACATTAATTCTGTGAAGCAGCTCTTTGCCAATAGCAAGCAAGATTTTTAGAGCATTTTTCTTGGTATCAACTATTGCTTGATCAGAAATTGAACGACATATGTCGTTTGGAAAATTGTCATTTCTTAAAGATGTTGCTTGAGGCCCAATTCATATTAAGGTTTCTGCTGCCTATAATTCTGCTTTAACCTTTGTCCTGTATCAGCTTTTACCACATGCAAATTAATATTGCTGTTCCTCTGGCATTGTTAACTTTGAAACTTTTGATTTACGGGATGTGACTTTTAGTAGCTACTTTGCACCTCAAAGTAGTGATTTCATAAAAAAGGAAATTATGATGTAAAGTAAGCTTTTTTGACGCCAATTTGGAAAAAATATAACAGCAGAAAGAACCAAAATCTGGATGCAGGTAAGCTTTCTTACCATGGGAAGAATATTTTTACTGCGTTGTAACTCTATGTTTGGTCTTTGCTTTCAGATAATTTAATGCCTTTTAAAAATAGCAATAAGCAAGAGCTCCAGCGGACATCACTCGCTGCATTTCAGTACAGGTCTTTAGATTTAATTGCATTTTGTAACATAAGCCTCTTTTCTTCTAAGTGAAGGACTCTTAGAAATTTGTTGATTCTTGAAAGAATTTACAGTTCCATTGAAAAGGAAATAGCTCTGTTTTCTTGGTGGTTGGTGCCCTATCTACAGGTCGATGTGGCTATCTACACACAGGCAACGATGTTGCTGAAAGATAAGAAAATATCTGTTTGTACAAATGCTCGGTTGTACTTAGCTGCTGTCCAATTCATTTTCAATTAGCTTTCCAAATATCTGCCACTGAGATATCACTCTAATTTTCAAGATGGCCACTGCTGATATCATGAGGTGAGTGTTCTTCCAGAAGGGCATTTTACTTGATGTAGCAATTCTTATGTTATCTATTAAAACATAAATGAAATGCACATGTCATGGTATTAAAAAATCTAACGGATCCTTTTTTACAGTTAACTGTTATGGACAAACATTACTTTCATCAGGCACATAAGTGTCTAGGTTAAGATTATCTATAGATTACAACAGAACTGTGTGTTTGCAGTGGTGTGTCATACTTTCATCGTCCCTGGGATATAATAGATTATGAGACCTTTATAACCTCAAGTCACATGTAATGATGTAGTGATGATTTCATAAGCATAGCTTTTAACATTATACTGACACAGTGATCATGAGACAAAACTTAGATTTCTAGTGTCCCAAATTTCCTGCAAATATTTGTTTCCTAAACATTTGGTTCCTAAAAGAGATAATCTGTTCTGTATTTCCCTATTCTGTATGGGACCCTGCTGTGTGCATATTAGCTGCTGCATTTAATGCATTCTAACAATGATCACTCCTCATAGGCATTTAATGATAATACTTTGATATTTGCACAGTTGTGAAAATTAATCAAAATGCATGTCCTTTTCCTTTTAGCTTTATAGAAGAAAAATAAAACCTAAACCAAGCTTAGTGAAAAACTCTGGGATCATCCCCTCCAACCCTTCGAGGCAATCTAGGAGACAATGAAGATTTGGAAACACGTATCCCATCTCATTCCATACATAATATATTATGTACAATCCAATATAATTACCTTAACCACACTCAGAAATTCATTAGCTCCCTTTTAAATATTTGCTGTGACTCTGAAGGTTGGATATACCAATAACATGGTTCACAACTCAGCTGCTTCCTTTTATTTAACTGAAATCTATTTTTTATGTACATTATACTTCATATCCTCTGCTCTTACCTTAGCAAAATCATATCACCTACTAACATAGACAGGGTATAATCTTTCTTTTCATAAGTTCTAAAAACTTCAGTCAAATCATCTCATTGAGTCATAGAGCTGTACAGCACGGAAACAGACCCTTCGATCCAACTTGTCCATGGTGACCAGATATCCTAACCTAATCTAGTCCCATTTGCCAGAACTTGGCCCATTTCCCTCTAAACCCTTCCTATTCATATGCCCATCCAGATGCCTTTTAAATGCTGTAATTGTACCAGCTTCAACCACTTCCTCTGGCAGCTCATTACATACACACACCACCCTCTGTGTGATAAAATCACCTCTTAGGTCTCTTTTATATCTTTCCCTTCTCACCCTGAACCTATGCCCTCTGGTTCTGGACTCCCCAACCACAGGGAAAAGACCTTGTCTGTTTATCCTCTCCATACCCCTCATGATTTTATAAACTTATATAAGGCCATCCCTCAGCCTCTGATGCTCCAGGGAAAACAGCCCTAGCCTGTTCAGCACTTCTTAAAGCACAAATCCTCCAACTGTGGCAACATCTTGTAAATCTTTTCTGAACCTTTTCAAGTTTCACAACATCCCTTTGAAAGGAAGGAGACTAGAATTGCATGCAATATTCCAGTGACCTAATCAATGTCCTGTATAGCCGCAAAATGACCTCCCAACTCATATACTCCATGCTCTGACCAATAGAGGAAAGCATACTAAATGCCTTTTTCACTGTCTTCTCTACCTACAACTATACTTTCAAGGAGTTATGAACCTGCACTCTAATGTCTCTTTGTTCGGCAACACTCCCTAGGACATTACCATTAAGTATATAAGTCCTGCTAAGATTTGCTTTTCCAAAATGCAGCACCTCACATTTATCTGAATTAAACTCCATCCACCACTTCCCAGCCCATTGGCCCATCTGATCATGCTCCCGTTGTACTCTGAGGTAACCTTCATCGCTGTCCAGTACACCTCCAATTTGGTGATATCTGCAAACTTACTAATTATACCTCCTCTGTTCACATCCAATTCATTTATATGAATGATGAAAAATGGACCCAGTACCGATCCTTGTGGCACACCACTGGTCATGGGCTCAAATGCTATCTTTTTGTCAATTGAAAAGCCCTACCCTGTAAACTTGCCTTGGTAATTAAGAATGACTAGTTAGCATTCTTGTCGTCATCGAAAAAAATTTGCAAGATTATTTATCATAAATCGGCATTTGGAGTCACATTTAAGATATTTATTGAACAGAATATTCACATGTGCATATGACAGCAGTTCTAAGATCCTTATTTCATGCTAGAATATTTACACCAGATACAAAGGGCCCAAATGAAAAATTGTTCAGCACTGGCAGTGATCCATGTGGTGATAAGATAAGTCAAGGTCTTAGAAACTCCGAAAGTGGTACCTGAGCCTCCCTGTCAGAATTGTGCCCTCCTATTGTGCCCCTCCAAAGACATTTTGCCAGCTTGTCCTTGGTAATGAGCTGATGCTGATAGGTGAACCCTGTGGCAGTGGGTCGGTGAAGTGGGCAGTTGAGCACAGCCTGACGGTACAACAGTACTGATTATTCTCCTCAAAAATGTCACTAAAGATTGTGTTTTAACAGACTTTTTAAACTTTCTTTTAAACAGGTTTCAATATGGATGCAAAAATGGACACCAGAACCTGATTTTAACACTGGCTGCCATGATTGAATTCCCACAAAATATGACAGGAAACTGGTGTATATGTACATATTAGCTTAACCAAGGTCTTCACAAAAACAGTAAGTGTATCTTATGCTATGTTTTGTGTAATTTTGTGTCCTAACATCCTCTTTCTATTTGTGATAACTCTGCAGCACTGGATGTGGGTCTTCAATAGTTCAAACATTATAATACCTGTTTCTCTCTCCTGCTCAATATCCTTGAGCACACATAACAGGTTCATTTTCCGTTTATGTTAAGAGATGACTAATGTCAAGATGCATTGCTTCAAAGCATGAAGGGCAATGTAGAGACTTCAGTCTGTATTTTGAAGTTAACAAAATGAGTTTAAGTGTTGCCTGGATCTCTACATAGCACATAATGAATCTGAAGATGTTTACAATCCTGTAGATTCTCCTCAAAGTAGCAGGGAAAGGTTTATTGTTTAGCATAATATGTCGGCACCAGGAGTAAACCCAATGTCACTTGAATTATCAATAAAAAAAAGTACTCCTGTCTTTCTAAGGGACAATCATCAATTTTGAGATTCAATTTGCATGCTAAGAAGTAAAATATATCTTCACTTTCAAAATCAATAAAATATAATGGGGTGAAGTTGGTCTTTGGCAAAAGTGGAAAGTAGAACAATTGTAGATCCACAATGGCTTGGAAAGGGTGGACGCTAGGAAATTTTTTCCATTAGGCAAGGAGACTTGGACCCGTGGACACAGCCTTAAAATTAGAGGGGGTCAATTCAGAACAGAAATGCGGAGACATTTCTTCAGCTAGTGACTGGTGGGCCTGTGGAATTCATTGCCGCAGAGTGCAGTGGAGGCTGGGACACTAAATTCTTCAAGGCAGAGATTGATAGCTTCTTGATGTCTCAAGGAATTAAGGGCTACGGGGAGAACGCAGGTAAGTGGAGTTGAAATGCCCATCAGCCATGATTGAATGGCAGAGTGGACTCGATGGGCCGAATGGCCTTACTTCCACTCCTATGTCTTATGGTCTTATGGTCTTATGGTTTATATAACACTGTGTATTCTATTCTATTTGCTTTATCATTCAGAATATAAAGCAGGTTGTTGATGCAGTCTCACTTGTTTTGTGGCAGTACCCAAGTTCAATTAATCTTCATATATCTGAGCAGTTGGCTATACTGGTAGCAGAAGGCTTTGAGAAAATGGAGGGATACTCATAACTCAGCACTAGCGGTGCTAAACTTACTAAAATTAAAATGTTTGATTGAGGACGTTCTCTTGAGAGTACTGGGCAGCTCTGTGAAAATGTGGATCTGAAGCCTGGGTTGGGTGCTTTCCCTGATAGAGTGGAGTGATTACGATGGAGTTATTGAGAGAGGTAAAGCAAGAGCAGGTTACAGTCTTTGAAATAACTGTGAAGCACTTCTGTTCCTCCCGATGTCATTAAGGTAAGTGCATTGTTTGGAAGAAAGCTTACCTTTTTATTGGGAAGCTTCAATGCCACTTTCTTATTGAACAAGCACCTACTTTCCATTTGCTATTTTGCATATTTAGGTCTGAATTCCACACTCGAGCATGGAATGGGAAATTTCCCAGCTTGAAGCACTCATCACAGGAAAATATGTTTGTTATTCTTGCTCCAGAGGGTCGGTACCAGGGTGGAATTGGGATCAGAGTTAACTGCAGAAGGTGCTAAATGCTAAGCCAGGCTATTTAAAAGGCTTGCCCAGAAGGTACTTGACTGGGCCGTGCCAATGGCAGGCCTTCATTGGAATCAAGGAGTCCAGAGACAAATTCTGTTCCACAAGAGCTTCCAGCAGATCTAAGACCAGAGGCCGCGTGTTGCCAAAACCAAAGCAGTGGTTGTGGGTTAGGAATGCATTCACTCAAGGTTCAGGATCACAGAGTACCCCATGTCATTGGTGGAGGAAGGCAGGGTGGAGGGGAGGGAAGTGGTCACCAGGGAGGGTGGGGAAAGGGCTTGGCAGCAAAATCAGAGATGTAGCTCTCAATCATTTTCACCCATAGCTCACTTGCTTCTTGAGCTTCTCACATGACAAGCCAGCCATCCACTACTGGGCAAATGCCACCATTGTTGAGACACAGCCCTTAGGTGGACATTAAATCATTCTTCCTATCCAACTGAATGCCTTCTAACCATCAAACTCTTCTCAGACAGGATGTAAGTCTCAATAGTTGAGAAATAAGTATTGATCAGGCCAATAACCATATAATAACCAGTGTTCTAAATGAAGTAATTGGTGAAGGATTGGTAATTTGTACACTCTCCCCTGCTAGGAGAGTGTCTCCTATCTTCTTCTGCCAAAGGAAATACATTTGCCCTCCCACACCTCTTCCTCATATTTTTCTCCTAATTTTTTTTCGAAGTCAGTGAATATTGTGAAGTTATTCAATTGGGAATGGCAATGCACCTGACCCTAACCAACATGTGCACAGTCAAAAATATTCAGCATTTAGATGGTATTATGAAGTTTTATCATCTGACACATTAACTTACACAGTATCATTGATTACACAGATATATCTTGAAATTTTCGAATGAATGCTTTGCAAAGCAAAAGACCCTGCAGCAGCAAAGAGCAAGCTTCTTAGATGAAGACACCATCCCGATAAAACTGAGAAAGAAGCCACATGATAAATATGTTACTGCAGAAAAATGTTGGTTTTGAACATAGTCAGAGAAAAGTTATCAAAGGGGTAACAGCCTTTGTTCTGTCTCTCTGAAAACACTCTCACCAATGTTTCCCAGTTGAAGACTCACTGGAAGGTCCTATTATCACAAGTAGAATGTTTTTAAAGGAGAAATCAGAATCTGTCTCCAGAAAAACAGAATTCAAAAAGACATAGAATCACAGAGTCATAGAGATGTACAGCACGGAAACAAACTCTTTGGTCCTCCTCGCCCATGCCAACCAGATATCCCAATCCAATCCAGTCCCATCTGCCAGCACCCAGCCCATATCCCCCCAAAACCCTTCCTATTCATATATCCATCTAGATGCCTTTTAAATGTTGCAATTGTACTCACCTCCACCACTTCCTCTGGCAGCTCATTCCATACATATACCATCCTCTGTGTGAAAAAGTTGCCCCTTAGGTCTCTTTCATACCTTTCCCCTCTCATTTGAAACCTATGCCCTCCAGTTCTGGGCTCCACCATCCCAGGGAAAAGACTTTGTCTATTTATCCTATCCATGTCCCTCATAATTTTATATACCTCTGTAAGGTCACCCCTCAGTCTCTGATGCTCTAGGGAAAACAGCCCCAGCCTACTCAGTCTCTCCCTGTAGCTCAAATCCTCCAACCTTGGCAACATTCTTCTGAATCTTTTCTGAACCCTTTCAAGTTTCACAACATCTTTCCAATTGGAAGGAGACCAGAACTGCAGGCAGTATTCCAACAGTGGCCTAACCAATGTTCTGTACAGCCACAACATGACCTACTAATTCCTATACTCAATACTCTGACCAATAAAGGAAAACATGCCAAGCACCTTCTTCACTATCCTATCTACCTGCGACTCCACTTTCAAGGAGCTATGAACCTGCACTTCAAGATCTCTTTGTTCATCAACAATCCCTAGGACCTTACTATTAAGTGTAGAAGTCCTGCTTTTCCAAAATGCAGCACATCACATTTATCTGAATTAAACTCCATCTGCTACTTCTCAGCCCATGGGCCATCTGATCAAGATCTGTTGTAATCTGAGGTAGCCTTCAGGTCCATGTCAGATCCAGGAAGAAACCCTGTGGTAATAACGTTGTAGGGAAAGTGTCTTTGACTCGTCTTGTTCAGCAGCCAACTCGGGAGTGGGACATACTGGAACTGGTATTGGGGAATGAGCAGTAAAAGGTAGAACCTTTAATGGAATCATCATAAAGAGGGATCTAGGCATGGAGTTCCTTATTTACCAGAAACACAAATGAATAAAGTGGTCAAGAAGGCATATAGCATGTTTGCCTTCACTGGTCTAGTCATAGAGTATAAAAATAGTAAGTCATGTTGTAACTGTACAGAACTTTAGTTTAGCTACTTTTGGAATATTATATACAGTTCTGGTCACCACACTACTAAAAGGATTTGGAGGCTTTGGATACAGAAAAGGTTTACCATGATGTTACCTTGTTTGGAGGGTATTAGGTATGAGGTGGTATTGGATAAACCTGATTTATTTTCACTTGAATATCAAAGGCTGAGGGGCGGCCTGATAGATGTTTACAAAGTTTGAGAGTTATAGATCCAATGTATGCTTGTAATCTATTTCCCAGGGTAGAAATGGCTCTTACTAGGGGGAAATAGGTTTTAGGTAAAAGGAAAGAGTTCAGAAAAGATTTACAAGGATATTGCTAGGACTGGAGAGTTTGAATTTGAGGGTTTGAGTTACAGGGAGAGGCTGAATAGGCGGAGGCATTTTTCTGTGGAGTGGTGACCTTATAGAGGTTTATAAAATCATGAGGAGCATACATAGGTTGAATACCTAAGGTCTTTTTCCCAAAATTAGAGAGCATAAGTTTAAGATGAGAGGGGAAAGATTTAAAAAGGATGTAAGTGGTAACGTTTTCATGCAGAGGGTGGTGGGTGTATGGAACAGAGGAAGTTGTAAAGGCAAATACAATTTCATCATTTAAAAGGCATCTGGATGTGTATATGAATAGGAAGGGTTTCGAGGGATATGGGCCAGGTGCTGGCTAATGGGACTAAATCAGATTGGGATGTCTGGTTGGCACGCATAAGTTATCTAAAAGTCTGTTTCCGTGCTGTATGGCTCTATGAGATACGTTCAAGGGAAATGTGAGAGGAAAGCTTTTTGAACAAGACAGTGATAAGTGCTGGAATGCGCTACCACAGGAAGTGGTAGAAGCAGATGCAACAGCAACATTTGAAAGGCATCTTGACAGATACATGAATAGTGGAAAGTGAGGACTCTCGATGCTGGAAATCAAAGTCGAAGAGTGTGGTGCTAGAAAAGCACAGCCGGTCAGGCAGCATCTGGGGATCAGGAGAGTTGATGTTTCAAGCATACATGGGATAGAGGAATTTGTGCTGTGTCATGGAAAGAGGTTTTTAGTTTAGAAAGGCTTCATGTGTCAGCGCATGCTCAGTGGGCTGAAGGCCCCTTGAAGGTGCTCCAACAATCAACAAGATCATGCTGATCTGCTTCATATTCTTTCTGTGATGTAATATTCTTTGACCAGCAAATGGACAAACCATGAATTATTACTGCTACTTGCCCAAAATACTTCAAAAATACGACTACACAGAATCTTTATCTCACCAAACTTGACTGTGAAATGTATTATTTTTCAAGGTATGTAATATCTTTGCATCTTTGCTGGAGTAAGTTTTGTTGCAATATACTCGATTCTTTGATCAAAAAGGATTGATTAATTGATGCATCAGTTCATTTGTCAACATGCTGAAGTGAATTCAGATTATTGTCTGTTCCACTCTAATCTTGTGCAGAAGTGAGAATCTTGGATATTTTAAATATCTTCTTTCAAACATAAGGTAGTTGTTGATGTTTAAAACTGAATTTTAATTAATGATGCTGCAGTTTGATGGTTAGTCTTGTGGATTATTGTATGACTATGATGAAGATACAAAAATAAGAGAGGAAGTAAACCATTTGGCCCCTTGAAGTTGCTCCAACAATCAACAAGATCACACTGATCTGTTTCAAATTCTTATATACCCCAGTAATCCTCAATTTTCCTGTTTAATAAGACTCTAATCAGAACTAAAACAGATAGTGCTGAATAAACTCAGCTGGTCAGACATCTGTCCAGAGAGAAATAAAATTAACATTTTTGGTCTACTATAATTCCTCTTCAGAATAAGAATCTATCCAAATCTATCTTAGAAATATTCAAGGAACCTGTCTTGACAGTTTTCTGAGGTTGTAACTTCCAAAGTTACATAATTTTCTGAAAGAAAACAAAGTTTCGGTCCAAAAAGAGCAACACTTAATTTTATAAGAGTGACTGTTACTTCCCCACCCAGTGTTGTACTGATCCACAACAGGCAACATCCTCAAGATGGCGTCACCAACATGGCATGTAGTGTTTGGCTGAACACCGACCGCTCCAGGCTGGCCACGTTCTTTTCCTCTCTCTCCTTTTCATCTTTTTTTCTTTTTTCTTTTATCTTCACCTTCCTGATATAGTGGAGAGGCTGGAGCGGTGTCGGAGGTGACTTCTGGTTTGTAGGCCCGATGCATGGATTCCTGGAATGGCAGCAGGGGTGTCAACTGAAGAGGTGGTGGAGCGAGAATGTGTGGTTGCGCTAGGCCCGGACTGTGGACTCATTTAGTGGCAGCAGGTTGTTGACTCCAGCAGCGTTGATGCTTGCAAGAGGGGCTCTTGACTGTGGTAGGCATGAACGGGGCATCTTGCAGAAGTCCTTGAGCACTTCATCAGGCTTGATTTCCCATCATGACACCAGACTGACTCTGCTTGCTTATACCATATATTTCTAAATGCTCTGCTATTGCATCCTTTATAATAGATGCCAACCTTTCCCAAATTACAAGTGTTCAGCTAACTGCCCTGTATCACCTTTATTTTCATCTCCCTCATTTTTTGAATAAGGAGTTACATTGGTAGTTTCCCACTTCTCTATCATTTTTCTCAAAACTAAGGATTCTTGGAACTTACTGTCAGTGCATCTATTATTTCAGCATCTGCTGAAGTTGAACTCTATTTAAGTCCTTCCTTTTAATTCTTTTATATCTCAAAATGGCATCACATTTTGGCGACACAACACTTTTTCACAGTCTCTTCCCAGATATGTGTCAATAAATCATTCACTGAGTCATTCTTCTAATGTCCATCTTGTCATGACCATTCTGAATCTTATTCACTTTAATCAAGTCACCTTGCAGTCTTCCAAACTGCAGTGGAAACAAGTCCAGCCTGTCCATCAAACCGAAAGAAAAACTACTAAATGCAGTAAAGATTAGCAGTAAACCAGACGGTTGGGAAAAATTTAAAAAACAATAAAAGATGCCCAACAATTAATAAAGGGAGAGAAAATAATTTTGAGAGTAAACTAGCAAGTAATATCAAAATAAACACCAAGAGCTTCTTTAAATATATAAAAAGGAAGCAGGAGAACAAAGTGAACTTAGTTATAAATCAGAGCTGAAAATATGTTGCTGGAAAAGCGCAGCAGGTCAGGCAGCATCCAAGGAACAGGAGATTCACCGTTTCGGATTTCAATCACACAACATCAGGTTATAGTGCAACAAGTTTAATTGGAAGCACTAGCTTTCAGAGCGCTGTTCCTTCATCAGGTGATTGTAAGACATAAAATTTATAGCAGAAGTTTACAGTGTGATGTAACTAAAATTATATATTGAAAAAGATCTGGATTGTCTGTTAGAATGACCACATTGGTTTCAGTTCTTTCATATGTAAATCGCAAAGTTTTTTTTAAAAAATGCTGCATTCTCAAATGAACTTTAACAAATGGTGTCTGTTAGCCCAGATAGTGTATTGAAGGTGTGAGCTCCCTGGTGTGAGACTATCTGTGCCACAATGTTTAGACTGATTCTAATCTTAAAAAAATGTATCACAAACTTTTCATGGATTCATGCAGTTTTTAAGCGAAATAAAATGTACCTCTACAAGTACAAATTCACCCCACAAACTTATATGTGCAAATGTGCATGTGGGTGTGGGTGTTTGTGGGGGTTGGGGGTGTGTGTGGTTGTGAGTGTCTGTGAGAGAGTGGGTGCATGGGTGTGAATGTGAGTATAAATTGGTACAGGTCTGTGAGATGGTGCATGTATGTGTGTAGGAGTGTGTCTGTGTGTGTGTGTGTGTGTGTGTGTGTGTGGGAGTGTGTCTGTCTGTGTGTAGGAGTGTGTGTTTGTGTTTGTGTGTGTGTGTAGTGGTATCTGTGTGTGTGTAGAGCAGTGTGGTCACCTGTAGTGTGTGGTGATGTGGTGTTTTTTGTGAGGGAACAGAAGCCAACTCAGAGAAATATAAGATACGTCGATCATGCACAAAGTGTGTGAAGAAGAAAAGTATGATAACAATTGTGCAATGATGTTGAGTGATAGCAACCACAAGAAGGGCAACGAAGGACATTATGTATCTCTCATGATGAGTATATGATCGCCAGATTGGGACAAGCTGTCAAAATTCCAAAGTAACACATTGAAGTTTCAATGTTTAATTGTGTTAACTCTATTTTAATGATTTGACAACATATGCTGATGTACAAGCATGTAAATCTGATTAGGATTTCTTTTGTTTTTTTTCCTTTAGAAGCTAGGGAATCTTATATTGTAACTAATAGCTAGTTGTATTGTGTCTTATCGCAGTCTACCTTTAAGGAACATGCTTATGAAATCATCACTATATTATAGTGCATGGCCACAGGGTATAAAGATCTCAGACTGCATCCTAACTGGGGCCGTTTGAATAAAAGTGCTGTTGTTTGTAACCGAATAGCTTAGTATTAGCCCAGACCTTGAAGTGCCTGCAGCTATAATATATGTATATATTGGGAGTTGTGATTAATTTTCAATGCATCTTTCAATACTGTTACCCACGTCTAGTCCTTATAATATGACAGTTAACATAAGGATTACCTCATTATATACAAATACCCTGGCAAATCCAAAGGGCCATATTATAAGAACATAAGGTAAGAACATAGGAGCAGGAGTAGGCCATCTGGCCTTCCAAGCCTGCTCCACCATTCAATTAGATCATGGCTGATCTTTTTGTGAACTCAGCTCCACTTCCCCACCTGCTCATCATGACCCTTAATTCCTTTAGTGTTCAAAAATCTAACTTTCTTTCTCTTAAAAAAATGCAACAAGGTAGACCCAACTGCTTCACTGGGTAGGGAATTCCAGAGATTCCCAACCCTTTGGGTGAAGATGTTCCTCCTCAACTCAGCCCTAAATCTGCTCCCTCTTATTTTGAGGCTATGTCCCCAATTCTAGTTTCACCTACCAGTGGAAACAACATTCCTATTTTTGTCTTATCTATTCCCTTTATTATTTTATATGTTTTGTAAGATCAGCATTGACCTGCCTGCCTGACACCCAGCACCATTTTTTAACCCAATTACAAGCACTTCAAGGATCAATTTTTTCCCTGGTAACTTTTAAAATTGACACTACAGCCTTCAATGCTGATGAGATGATTTTGTAATGGTTCAGAGTACATGTGAACCGAGAGGATTTTTTTTAAGTCTCTGTAATTTTAGTTGAGAATCAGTATTCAACATTTGCAGAAATCTTTTTTGCACATCACGTAGCAGAAGTCTATGCCTTGCAGTTATACCCATTTTTCCTTGCATTACTTTATATCCAATTGTCATAGGATTTCATGTGCCTTAATACTTCATATGCATCTTTGGATAATTTGTTCCAATGCATTTTATAATTTAACCTGCTTAATTTTAATACAGTTTTCTCTCTGAAGACAGACTTACCCCAAGTATTCTGAATTAGCTTGAAATTAAAATGCATGCAAAAGGAAACCTTTTCAGTGTCAAGATTTAGTACAAAGCTAACCTTATAAATAGCAACATGAAAACATTAGCACGTAAATTGCTCTGTCCATCATGTTAGACCTGTGTACAATTTGTTGTCTTTCATGATAGTTCATAAATTGCAAACCCACTAACCACCAATACCCACCAAAAGAAAACCACCAGTGTTATTGTTTTGTAATACAATGGTTTGGTTTTATTATACCGTCAATATAGCCTTATCATGCTTGTTAGCCACTTCCAATTAACCATGCTCCCTGTTGTTTTTCTCCCTGCACTTTTGGAAATGTTTCTTTAAAGGAAATTTCTGTTTGAAAGGAAATGTTTAATCTGCTTACATCATCCTATCAGTTATGCATTTTGAATTATAAGAAATCACTGGGTGAAAAAATACTCCTCATTTCCCCCTTGGCTTTTATGCCAATTATGATAAAGCTGTGATTAATGACTTTCCTGCTTCTAGAAACAGTCTTTGCTACTCTATCAACACCTTGCATTATATCTGATTTTTAATTCTGTTTCCATTTCAATTTTTCTTGTGATCCTACCTGGTACTTGGAACATTTGTTGCATTGTAAATTAGGTTTGATAATAAGAGGGCTTTGCAGAGCTTACAAAGACAAGAAGACAATTTATTCAGTGTAACAAATGGAAAAACATAGCACAGAGCATTTTTACATCAACATATCTTTCAAGTCCAGGGAGGGTATGGGCGGAAGTGAACAACTGCAGCCCTGACTAATGGAAAATAAAGGGATGCTGTCACTTTGAAATTATACAATACAACAGAACTCAGAATTTATAAATCTTAGATTGCACTTTGACTCAGAACAAAATTAAGCTATTCAAAAAGATTTAATGGCTTGCTTGAAACATTCTTGTAATTCCAAAACCTTTCTTCCACCTAGTGGAATTCTGTAGGTTTTGATACAGAATGTAAACAGACATCAGTATTTCCATACTGGATTACATGCACGACGCATAAAATTACAGACATCATCTAGAACATGGACATTTGATTAAAATTCACCAAGATCCTTCGACGAGTTGCTGATCTTTGAAGCTTCTTAGCCCCGGAAGATTTCTTTTTGCGCCTTCCTTTTAATGGATAATTACTTCTTTTGAACCTTTTTTATACTTTCACACAGGAATTGAAATAAGCAACAGCACTTATGTCAATAAATTATTAGCTTTTCCAAATGCTTTTTTCAAGTTACATTGCACAATTTTGCATTGTAGAGGCCAGCAGATATTAGTTGGTTCTTTATTATCTACAACAAAAATACAATTATTTATAAAACATAGAATAACTGATTTTTGTTTCCATTATTTCAGCCCTTGATTATTGTGTCCTCACCTGAAGTCAATAATTGATGCAGATATGTGAAATCTTTTATACCAGAGTATATAACCACTTATAATATGAGCTTTTTCACACTGAATGTAAGCAAGTTATTTTCCACAGGTCCAACTTTGATCCATAATCTTTCTGGTTAATAGAAGAGCTATCCGAATGGATATCCGAAGGGAGCGAGAACCAACGTTTGTTTCTTTCTCACCTCCATACATCCACCTCTGCATTTACTTCAGATCAGTTAACAATTTAGATTTGTCATCAAACCCAAGATACTCCTGATTGCTAAGTTGTGGAGTACATTTAACCATTCAGCAAAAGGAGATTTGGTTTTACCTATACTAGAGAGTAGAAATTAGATCTGTTTATAGCTGTAAATCAGGTGCACTGACACTAGTTTTAGGGACTGATGTCTTGCTTTCTAAAATTTGAGAGAAATCTGAACAGATATTTGCAGTGATTCTCATGAAGTCAGCCAGATGAACCTCTTAGAATATGAGTCTCCCTGATTGAGCTGTCCTTCTGGTCTAAACAGGGAGTTTTGGCTGAGATGAAACGAGGACATGTCAGAGATACTGGCACTCTGATAACTAACTCTGAAAAGGCAATACTTAAGTCAAGGACTGCTCACTCGTAAATAAAGGGTGGCTTTGTGATGGGATAACAGCCTCTGTGGAGTTATTTTAATATTGTTTTGGCCCATTTCTCATACGTTCTGGGAGGCAATAGCTAAGTGGTACTCTTGCTGGACTGTTAATCCAAAGACTTAGATAATGTTCTGGGTATCTGGGTTTGAAACCTCCCCACAGAAGTTGATGGAATTTGAATTGAAATTAGAATAGAAATCTGGAATTTGGAGTCTATTGATGACCATGAATCCATTGTTAATTGCCAGAGATGAAAAAAAAATGGTGCACTAATATCCTTCAGGGAGGAAACTGCCCTCCAACTCGGCACCGCCCTCTCGAGCTGTCCAACCTGCCCATCTTCCTTCCCACCTATCCACTCCACACTCCCCTCCCCACCCCCGGCCCCCACCCCCGGCCCCCCACCCCCGGTCCCCCCATGATCTATCATCATCGCCTCACTCATCTCCATCTGCCTATTGCCTTCTCAGCTACCTTCTCCCCAGACCCACCCCACCCACCAATTTATCACTCGGCCCCATTCCCTACCCACCCCACATTCCTGATGAAGGGCTTATGCCCGAAATGTCGATTCGCCTGCTCCTTGGATGCTACCTGACTCGCTGCACTTTTCCAGTGCCACACATTTCAACTCTAATCTCCAGCATCTGCAGTCCTCACTTTTCCTTGCCATTCTTGCCTAGTCAGGCCTACGAGTGATTCCAGATCCAAGCAATGTGGTTGACTCTTGACACCTGCTGGGCAACTAAGGGATTGGCAAATAATGGGCTGACCTAACCTGCAACACACTCATCCTGTGAATGAATTCTTTAAAAAGACAATTACCTAAAACATAAATATGTTAGTAAAGTATCAAGGGCAGTTTTGGGATCTTTCAAGAGTAATTGGCTGCACTGAACAGGATCTTGTCTTTTAAAATTTTGTTAGTTAGATTTGGGTCATTCTGGCTGGGACAGCATCCCCAATTGCCCCTTGAATTAAGTAGCTTGCCAGGCCTTTTCAGAGGCAGGTCAAAGTCAACCACAGTATTGTGGGCTTGGAGTCACGTCTGGAATCCGGATTAGGTAAGAACAGCAGATTTACTTTCCTAAAGGACCTTAGTGAACCATACTGATTTTTAATGACAGTCAACAATTTTTACATGATCACCCTTAGGGCAGCTTTTTAATCATTATTTTTATTGAATTCAAATTTCATTATCTGCTATGTTCAAATTTGAACACATGCTCCCAAAGCATTAGCCTGGGTTTCTGGATTACTCATCTAGTGACATATCAGTTGAAAATGTGTTGCTGGTTAAAGCACAGCAGGTCAGGCAGCATCCAAGGAATAGGAAATTCGACGTTTCGGGCATAAGCCCTTCATCAGGAATTTTTGTCCTGGTTGAGTCCAAATTTTGTTGGTTGGAATGTAGTTCGGAGTCCGTGTGGGATCAGCCGGTTCCGTAGGCAGGTGCTGAGGAAGGAGATGTGGCTGTGGTAGCGAGTCTGTTTGAGGACGTGGCTGAAGAGTTTCTGTGCAGAGGAGATGACCTGGGGGGTGCAGTGAGAGAGGGACTCACTGAAATCCTTGTAGAGGGAGGAAGAGAGCTTCTTCAAGGAAGGCATCCTTGCAAGAGGATTCGCAGTAGGTTAAAATCTTCGGGTAAAAAAATGAGGTCAGCAGATGCTGGAGATCACAGTTGAAAATGTGTTGCTGGTTAAAGCACAGCAGGCCAGGCAGCATCCAAGGAATAGGAAATTCGACGTTTCGGGCATAAGCCCTTCATCAGTGACATATCATGCTGCCACTATCTGTCTTAGCAAATAGATTGCAAGGAACAACTATCATTCCTTACCAAAATATAAAACTTTATTTTATTGTGAGTCATATGGTGCTGGGATGTATTCAATTGCTTATCCAGTTCCACACCAGTCTTATGGGTCATTGCCAACCCATGATTGTATTTCCTCCATTTCCTCCCACATCTTATATTTGCATAGCTGCTACTTTGAAAAGTGGACTGCCATTAACCTATTCAAAATGGGTGACATTCATGTGAAGGCATAACAATGCCTAGTAGTTCACCCAAATAATGTTGAGGCCTGAGGTCTGACCTCAGACAGACTCACATCTCCCACTTTAAGCGTTTGCCAGACATATCAGGATCAGAAAAAATGGACCAAGAGAATTTCCAGTGTAATATGTGTTAACTATAAGATATTGTACTAGAAGCTATCTTTATTAACTCACTCACCAGCTTGCTATACTCATTAATATCGGGTTCCCATTCATACATTCATAACCCTTTACTAATCCATTATTTACTTTAACACAGTTTTATCCATTCATTCATAAAACCGTGGTTCCATAGTATCCAAACTTAAACCTTTCCTGCATTCAGCATACATAACAATACCATCCCCACCAAGTCTCCACAAAACATTATGATGTTAATCAGAAGTACCTGTTAAATATATTTCAAATGGGCCATTAACCCTTTGAGGAACTAATTGACAAAATAGCGCTTGCACGAAATTGCATGAATAAATGAAACTCATACCAGCAAATAGTAAATAAATCTCACCACACAGCTGCAGTAACCAGTTTAACATCATTAATTCTTTCATTATGGTTTCTAACTTATTTAGAGAAGAAGGTCTAGTATTTTCACTAACAATTACTAATTTAAAAGGCAAAAGAATTAACACTCCTCATTGTGCAAGCAGACCGGACAGACATCCCATCTGAAGTAGCAGCCAGCATTTAGCACATTTTTAACTCATCTCCTCTCTCCCGGGACAGAAGTCCTTCAAACCTTTGTGTCCTATAGACTGTAAAACTACAGTAATGATATGTAAGAACTGTATATAAAGGGCCTCTTGTAGGAACTGTATTACGAGATTCAACTGCCGCCTTGAACTTGTACTGTGATTGCTGAATAAAGAGGGTATTTTCGCCACTCACTGATTTCAGTCATTATTTGAACATGATCCCACATAACATCAATGTGTAAATCTATATTTTCTTAATTCATTCATGGGATATGCACTAATATGAGCTAGCATTTATAGACCATCCCTGGTTAGCATGAGTCAGTGGTTGCTGGCTGTCTTCTTCATGGACTGATGAAGTGATTGGAGAAGATAGTTAAGAGTTAACCTCATGAGGTGCAGACCTGAAGTAATATAAATGGCAGATCAAATAAGTGTGGCAGGTTTCCTTCCTTAAAGCACAATTGTTGACAAGTTACACATTTACTGATAGCAGATTTTAATGATCCTTAAATAAATTGATAAAAATCAACTCAGTGACACTTGAACTCCCATTCATTGCTTTGTTTATTCAGTTTACATTATTAGTCAATACATGTTTGTGGAGCACACAGATTGGATAATACCAACTGGGAATGTTCTGACTGTTCCTCAATTTTAACTCAACCAAAACTCTGCTGCCATAATCCAATTCCTCATGTAATACCTGATCACTTATTAACCTTTTGTTTATTAATCTGCCTTGATCCTTCTTCTCCACATTGTGTTGAAATCTCTTCAAAGCTTTGCACCTCCATGTCTCTGCAACTATTCCCAGACCAACAGTGTTCCAGGCATCTCATGTTTCTCCATATCTAACCTCTTGTATGCCCCTCACCATTAATGGTTGTGCTTTTCACCAGCTAGGCCCTGACATCAGGAATTCCAGGTCTAAACTTCTCTGTCTCATCATTGCCATCAATCTCTTCAATAGCTTCTGAATCACCTTTGACCAAACTTTTAACCACCCCTCCTACAATCTATGTTTTTGACCTGATACCACATTAATTCTGATTGTGCTTCTATGAAATGTTTTGGAACATTTAATTTCCATCCCAGGTGCTATATAAAGATAAACTTATGTAACTGACATGGCACAAGTCTCTTGTTCAACAAAAATGGGGAGAACATGATTTTCTTTATCTGCAGTATTGGGAAATGCTTTGTCTCTGTTCCACTGTTTTCAAATGTTCCAGAAATTTATTAGCAAATACAAAGTCTGTGAAACTCTGTTAAAGCCTCCTATGGATGACAAAATACCTGCTTCTACCTTTGCACTAATGGCTGCTGCCAGTTAGTCTTAGTTTTCCAACAATAAATCTGTTTTCACAGCCAGTGTAACAAGCACATTCAAAAATAAACTTGGTATAAACTTTGTGAATTTATTAAGAATTCTCAATCCAAGATGTTACAAAATGAACAGATCCTGAGAGTTGGCTATTTCAAAAACAATGTTATCAGCACAAAACAACTCGCAAGGATTGAACAGTAGAGCTGACCATCATTTGAAACATTATTGTTTAAAATGATATTTGCAGTGAACGTGATATGATCAGATAGGATATATCACAAGTTGTGATCTACATACTTGTGAGTGAACAGCAACAGGCTTCATTGAACATAACAATGTGCAGAGGATAGAAGGAAATGGCATCTTACAGCCTAAGCCTAATGTTTCATGAGCTGATACCATAATGACAGAGCTTCTTTTGTGCATGTTCAGCAAAGTATCCAGACTAAACGTATAATTGCTTTTACTCTATAGCTCCCCCAAGTTCTTTGCAGTGCCTTTTTTAAAATCAATAACATTTAATCATTAATACTTAATACTTTTGCTCCGCTTATATTCTATCTTCAACAAGTTTCTTGTGTTTAAGGGACAAATCTCCTACAGTCTTCAAGGACATATAGAATATATTCTACGGAGAATATATGTCTTGCCATTTACTACTTGTTATTTCCTGGGAGGTGCAATACATTAGGTTGAACAGAAGGGCATCTTTCATTGATGGCTGATCTTTGGGCTGTGACCTACAGGAAGATTTAAATACAGTCGCAGTAAAAATGAATAAGGAAATGCCAATTCGGACAACAGCATTCCAGGACTCAAAGAATCACGGATTTGAGAAAAGGAAGACAAAAAGTGAAATTTTCATTTCCTGCTTTCTGTTTTGCTCTCTGACCTTCTTCATTTGCTTGGCATCTCTTCATGGACAAATATTTTAAGAAAGGTTGCAGGCTGGTGACTAGTCAGTTCTTTCAGTGACCAGCAGATTATTCCAGAGTGGGTAGAGGTGAATGGTTAACCACTGTTAAGAACAATTAGACCTATCCTTCCCCTTCTTTAATGTTCATTCTTCACTCAGCCTCAACAGGGGCCAGAGCATTATTCTGGTATCATGCTCTATGACCTTCATGTCACACTGTCAATAATTAATATGGAACCTAGAAAAGACTTCTTCAAGGAGACCTTGAAACCTTTGAGTGGGTCCTACCATTTTGTTTGCCAGTGGTCAGCTCTCTATACAACACAATCTCAGATAGATGACTGGCATCCATTTGGCCAACGTAACTTTCCCAATGCAGTTGGTTTTGCAGAAGGATGCAAGACCTCAAATTTGGAAACAGTCATGGCAGCAGACCTTGAGGAGTTTGATTAGACTTACAGTGTGGAAACAGGCCCTTCGGCCCAACAAGTCCACACCGACCCGCCGAAGCGAAACCCACCCATACCCCTACATTTACCCCTTACCTAACACTACGGGCAATTTAGCATGGCCAATTCACCTGACCCGCACATCTTTGGACTGTGGGAGGAAACCGGAGCACCCGGAGGAAACCCACGCAGACACGGGGAGAATGTGCAAACTCCACACAGTCAGTCGCCTGAGTCGGGAATTGAACTCGGGTCTCTGGCGCTGTGAGGCAGCAGTGCTAACCACTGTGCCACCGTGCCGCCCTTGTTGGTGAGGGAATACTGACAGAAGCACTAGATGGTACAATGCTCGACATGCAAGGTGTGTGTGTGTGTGTGTGTGTGTGTGTGTGTGTGTGTGTGTGTGTGTGTGTGTGTGTGTGTGTGTGTGTTCGGAGACAGTTCGTTGATTTTTTTTTAATTAGGATCAGAAGTACTCAACATAGTAACAAACATTTAATTGGTTCCTGGGCAAGTGGTGGCAACCTTGAAGGGGAGCCTCGATTATCTCGAGAAGGGGGCGCGGTTTGGAGTACACCCCTCTGTAGGACTCCAGGGAAAGCGTGGGGAGAGAGAGAGGGTGGGAGGTCAGTCATTTGGAGACAGTGCCTGTTTGATCATTGTAAACAAAAGACGTGATCACTGTTGGAAACATGTCTTTGATGTAATGTTTCTATCGGGACCTCGGGATCTCCTTCAGATAATCCAATTTTCGGATAATTAGTGTTCGGATAATCAAAGTTCCTCTGTATATGGATGACAGGAAAGAAACATTCAACCTGTGAAGCAGAAAACACCCAAAACATTCTCTTTCTCATCTATGAGCAGAAACGTTTGTGTGGTTAGATATTTGCTCTTTAGAGTCATAGAGCTGTACAGCATGGAAACAGACCTTTCGGTCCAACACGTCCATGCCGACCAGATGTCCCAACCCAATTGAGTCCCCCCTGCCAGCACCTGGCCCATATCCTTCCAAACCATTCCCATTCATATACCCATCCAAATGCTTCTTAAATGTTGCAATTGTACCAGCCTCCACCACATCCTCTGACAGCTCAGTCCATACTAGTATTACACTCTGCATGAAAAAGTTGCCCCTTAGGTCTCTTTTATATCTTTCCCCTCTCACCCTAAGCCTATGATTCTAATTCTGGACTCCCAGGGAAAATACTTTGTCTATTTATCCTATCCATGCCCCTCATAATTTTGTAAACCTCTATAAGGTCACCCCTCAGCCTCCAACGCTCCAGGGAAAACAGACCCAGCCTGTTCAGCCTCTCCCTATAGCTCAGATCCTCCAACCCTGGCAACATCCTTGAAAATCTTTTCTGAGCCCTTTCAAGTTTCACAACATCGTTCCGATAGGAAGGAGACCAGAATTGCATGCAATATTCCAACAGTGGCCTAACGAAAGTCCTGTACAGCCACAACATGACCCCCCAACTCCTGTACTCAATACTCTGTCCAATAAAGGAAAGCATGCCAAACGCCTTCTTCACTATCCTATCTACTTGTGATTTCACTTTCGAGGAGCTATGAACCTGCACTCCAAGGTCTCTTTGTTCAGCAACACTCCCTAGGACCTTACCATTAAGTGTATAAGTCCTGCTAAGATTTGCTTTCTCAAAATGCAGCATTTCGCATTTATCAGAATTAAACTCCATCTGCTACTTCTCAGCCCATTGGACCATCTGGTCCAGATCCTGTTGTAATCTGAGGTAACCCTCTTCGCTGTCCATTATACCTCCAATTATGGTGTCACCTTCAAAGTTACTAACTGTACCTCTCATGCTCGCATCCAAATCATTTATGTAAATGGCAAAAAGTAGAGGGCACAGCACCAATCCTTGTGGCACTCCACTGGTCACAGGCCTCCAGTCTGAAAAACAACCCACCATCATCCTCTGTCTTCTACCTTTGAGCCAGTTCTGTATCCAAATGGTTAGTTCTCCCTGTATTCCATGAGATCTAACTTTGCTAATCAGTCTCCCATGGGGAACCTTGTCGAACACCTTCCTGAAGTCCATATAGAGCACATCTACTGCTCTGCCCTCATCAATCTTCTTTGTTACTTCTTCAAAAGACTCAATCAAGTTTGTGAGACATGATTTCCCAAGCACAAAGCTATGTTGACTATCCCGAATCAGTCCTTGCCTTTCCAAATACATGTACATCCTGTCTCTCAGGATTCCCTCCAACAACCTGCCCACCACCGAGGTCAGGCTCACTGGTCTATAGTTCCCTGGCTTGTCTTTACCACTCTTCTTATACAATGGCACCACGTTTGCCAACCTCCAGTCTTCCGGCACCTCACCTGTGACTTTCGATGATACAAATATCTCAGCAAGAGGCCCAGCAATCACTTCTCTAGCTTCCCACAGAGTTCTCGGGTACACCTGATCAGGTCCTGGGGATTTATCCACTTTTAACCGTTTCAAGACATCCAGCACTTCCTTCTCTGTAATCTGGACATTTTGCAAGATGTCACCATCTATTTCCCTGCTGTCTATGTCTTCCATATCCTTTTCCACAGTAAATACTGATGCAAAATATTCATTTAGTATCTCCCTCATTTTCTGTGGCTCCACACAAAAGCCACCTTGCTGATCTTTGAGGGGCCCCATTCTCTTCCTCGTTACCCATTTGTCCTTAATATATTTGTAAAAACCCTTTGGATTCTCCTTAATTCTATTTGCCAAAGCTATCTCATGTCCCTGTTTTGCCCTCCTGATTTCCCTCTTAAGTATACTCCTACTTTCTTTATACTCTTCTAAGGATTCACTCGATCTATCCTGTCTGTACCTGACATATGCTTCCTTCTTTTTCTTAAGCAAACCCTCAATTTCTTTAGTCATCCAGCATTCCCTATACCTACCAGCCTACCCTTTCACCCTGACAGGAATATACTTTCTCTGGATTCTTCTTATCTCATTTCTGAAGGCTTCCCATTTTCCAGCTGTCCCTTTACCTGCGAACATTTGCCTCCAATCAGCTTTCGAAAGTTCTTGCCTAATACCGTCAAAATTTGCCTTTCTCCAATTTAGAACTTCAACTTTTAGATCTGGTCTATTCTTTTCCATCACTATTTTAAAACAAATAGAATTATGGTCGCTGGCCCCAAAGTGCTCCCCCACTGACACCTCAGTCACCTGCCCTGCCTTGTTTCCTAAGAGTAGGTCAATGTTTGCACCTTTTCTAGCAGGCACATCCACATACTGAATCAGAAAATTGTCTTGTACGCACTCAAGAAATTCCTCTCCATCTAAACCTTTAACACTATAGCAGTCCCAGTCTATGCTGGAAAGTTAAAATCCCCTACCATAACTATCCTATTATTCTTACAGACAGCTGAGATCTCCTTGCAAGTTTGTTTCTCAATTTCCCTCTGACTATTGGGGGGTCTATAGTACAATCCCAATAAAGTGATCATCCCTTTCTTATTTCTCAGTTCCACCCAAATAACTTCCCTGGATGTATTTCCAGGAATATCTTCCCTCAGCACAGCTGTAATGGTATCCCTTATCAAAAATGCCATTCCCCCTCCTCTCTTGCCTCCCTTTCTATCCTTTCTGTAGCATTTGTATCCTGGAACGTTAAGCTGCCAGTCCTGCCCATCCCTGAGCCATGTTTCCGTAATTGCTATGATATCCCAGTCTCATGTTGCTAACCATGCCCTGAGTTCACCTGCCTTCCCTGTTAGACCCCTTGCATTGAAATAAATGCAGTTTGATTTATTAGTCCTACCTGTCCCCGCCTGCCCTGATTGTTTGACTCACTTCTGTTCTCAGCTGTACCTGTCTTAGATCGACCCCTTTCCTCACTATCTCCCTGGGTCCCACCCCCCACCATACTAGTTTAAATCCTCCCAAGCAGTTCTAGCAAATTTCCCTGCCAGTATATTAGTCTCTGTTGAAAGGAAAATGATACCCCTAACTGTAAACCAACTTCAGAGACACTGAAAGGGTGAATCTTCAAACTTTTGAATTAAATATTTAAAAATTGTATGGACGCAAATTCAATCCTCATCAAAGACTCAAAATGAATCACGAAGAACTGAAAGAAAGCAATGTATCAATGCTTGTAATTCAACTGATTCCAGAACTATGGGCCCCAGCTCTGCCTGTCTCTTTGTCAGCTACGTAGAACAGCCCATCACCAGCACCAACCCCCACCTCTTCCTCCGCTACATTGATGTCTGCATCAGCGCCACGTTGTGCTCCCGGGAGGAGGTTCAGCAGTTCATCATCTTCACCAACACATTCCACCCCAACCTTCAATTCACCTGGACCATCTCTGACACCTCCCTCCCCTTCCTGGACCTCTCCATCTCCATTAATGATGACCGATTTGACACTGACATTTTTTACAAACCCGTCAACTCCCACAGCTACTTGGACTACACCTCTTCCCACCCTACCTCCTGCAAAAATTCCATCCCGTATTCTCAATTCCTCCGTTTTGGCCGTATCTGCTCCCAAGAGGACCAGTTCCTCCATAGAACACACCAGATGGCCTCCTTCTTTAGAGGTTCCCACGTGGTTGATGATGCTCTCCAACGTAACTCATCCACATCCCGCACCTCCGCTCTCAAACCCCACACCTCCAACCGTAACAAGGACAGAACACCTCTGGTCCTCACTTTCCGCCCCACCCACCTTCGCATGAACCATATCATGTGCCGACATTTCCGCCACCTCCAAACAGACCCCACCACCAGAGATATATTTCCCTCCCCACCCATTTCCGCTTATCGCAAAGACTGTTCCCTCTGTGACTATCTGGTCGCGTCCACACTCCCCAACAAACCACCCTCCTGTCCTGGCACCCTCCCCTGCCACTGCAGGAATTGCAAAACCTGCACTCATACCTCCTCTCTCACCTCCATCCAAGACCCCAAAGGAGCCTTCCACATCCATCAAAGTTCACCTGCACATCCACCAATGTCACTTATTGTATCTGCTGCTCCCGATGCGGTCTCCTCTACGCTGGGGAGACTGGAAGCCTCCTAGCAGAGTGCTTCAGGGAATATCTGTGGGTCACCTGCACCAATCAACCCCACCGCCCCATGGCCCAACATTTCAATTCCCCCTCCCACTCTGCTGAGGACGTGCAGGTCCTGGGCCTCCTCCACCATCGGTCCCTCACCACCCGATGCCTGGAGGAAGAACACCTCATCTTCCGCCTCAGAACACTTCAACCCCAGGCATCAATGCGGACTTCACCAGTTTGCTCATTTCCCCTCCCCCACCTTACCCCAGTTCCAACCTTCCAGCCTAACACTGTCCGCACGACCTGTCCTACCTGCCAATCTCCATTCCCACCTATCCGCTCCACCCTCCTCTCTGACCTATCACCTCCATCCCCACTCCCATTCACCCATTGTACTCTTTGCTACTTTCCCCCACCCTCCTCTCTGACCTATCACCTCCATCCCCACCCCCATTCACCCATTGTATTCTTTGCTACCTTCTCCCTAGCTACGTTCCCCTCCCCCATTTATCTCTCTACCGTGGAGGCTTCCTACCTCTATTCCTGATGAAGGGCTTTTGCCCAAAATATTGATTTTCCTGCTCCTCAGATGCTATCTGACCAGCTGTGCTTTTCCAGCACCACTCTGATCTAAACTCTGATACCAGAACTATGCTTTACTGGCTTCCTTGTTTTTTCTCTACCTGAGAGTTTTGTCTTGTCTCTTTGTGTGAGGATCTGCATATGTATGGACTCTTTAAAAAAGTGTAAAATTTAAATAAGAGAATGATAAGTTAGCAATTTGTGTTCCTTTCTTGTCATCAGTTAAAAACTGTTTGACTACAACAAATAGTGATTTACTTGTTAATGATAGAAATCCAGAGTGTTTATTCTTTTAACCTGAATGAGAGACAGTTGAGTTAATTCAGGCAACTTTGCGGTTTAATCAAGTTTTTATATTTGTGGTGTTTCTGGGAAAGGTGAGGCATAATTTACAGAACACTATTCTAGAGTGTCCTATGACAGGATGGTGAGGACTTTAGCTTTGTACACTTCATTTTTGGAATGTGCTTTGTGCTATGGTTGCTGCACAGTGTCCACAGAGTATTATGAATATATTGGTTTTGACAGTCTACTGTTCACTTGTGCGTCCATTACTGGTGCCTTTGATGACAATGCTTGGTCATTTATATTGTGATGCAGGACGTCAGTTTTCTTGAATTTGAATTTTATCTGAAGAAATGAGCTTCCTTGTTATTTGTCGACTGTCTGTAGGCACGGATAGCGCAGTCGTAAGTGAAACGAAGCTCATAGTTAACTTTTCTTGTGTTTTCATGTGAACTTGAAGACTCCTGAGGTTTAAAAGAGCTTAACATTCCAGAAGTACTAACAACGTCCTTCCTTCAGGTACTTTGTAAGATCGGGATCACTACTTCTCCCTGTTTCATGTCAATGAAGACACATTGAAGGCACTCAAGAGGTTGTTGTGCATGTTCATTCTGAATTTTGTGAAAATGCTTCAACATGGCCACTATGCAGGTTGGGCAATCAGGTTTCTCAACAGTTTGAGAAATGTCTATGCCTGCTCACTGTTGAATGCCTTGATGAGGTCTACAAAAGTGATGTGCAGGCCTTCATTTTGCTCATGGCACTTCTTTTCTTCAACTTGTTTCAGTATAAGTACTATGCCTATGGTGCCTGTGCTTATTCTGAAACTCCTTGGTGGGAGGTTTTTGTTCATGACTGGAGACCGAAGCCTGTTCCAAAGTATCTTAGGTAGGACCCTCTCAGCAGAAAAAAGAAGGGTGGTCCCATGGTAGTTGGAGTGGGCTGGTATTTCTCCTTTTCTTCAGGCTTATCTCAGCAGGTCATAAACATTCATGGAGCTTGGTTTGTAGGATTGGGCCAGCATGAACCAAGGCTTCTGGGAATATCCCATTGAGTCTGGAGGTTCTATTGCTCTTAACCTCATTCATGATGATCACAGTTTCTTCCAGAGTTTGGCTCTCATCCCGTCTTCAAGACTTTTGCTGGGGGAAAAAAAAACTCTCCAGAAATTCCAAAGCTTGATGGGTTTGTCATACATTCTCCAACTGCCATCTGTGCACTTTCTGCACATTGCATATTATTGAACAATAATATGGATATAAAATCTATGGATCTCCTTCTCTTTGTTTGTATTGCATTTTTGGATGTTGCAATCACCTTCCTGGCTGTAGAAACACTTAAATCTTCACTTGCTTTCATTTGTAATTGTAGTAACACAAAGTTCTCAGCTATGGGTCTCGATTTTATCCTGGAAACAATTTCTTCATCAAAAAGTAACTGTACTTGTTGTCATCGCATCTCCATGACAGGTTCTGTGGAATGAGTGGACAATATCTTTTGTTCTTTATCTTTTTCAAGAAAGGACTGATTCTCCCCAATGTGCCAATAGTCTGCAGCAATTGTGTCCAAAAGTACAGGATGGTCGGAAGTTTGATATTTGAGTCAATAAATGATTTATGCATTTGGTTACTTCTTTGTGACTGTATTCTGAAAGAGCAAAACATAAATTCATGCAGTTGTTCATAATGTCCCAGGAGCTGAAAAATTATGCCAAGTTCTTCGTGACCTGCAACACATTATCAATGAGGATGAGCACCTCACCAAGACCTTCCCCATACCTCCAATACTTGCCTTTAAATAACCGCCAAACCTCAAACAGATCGTTGTTCATAGCAAGCTGCCTGGCTCTCAGGACAACTCTATACAACCCTGTCACAGTAGACGCTGCAAGACGTGTCAGAATATGGACATAGATACCACCATTATGCGTCTTGTACATGGCAGGTACTCATGTGACTCAGCCAACATTGTCTATCTTATACGTTGCAGGCAAGGATGCCCGGAGGCATGGTACATTGGGGAAGCTGAGCAAAGGCTATGACAATGAATGAATGGGCACTGCACAGCAATCAACAGACAGGAGTGTTCCCTCCCAGTTGGGGAACACTTCAGCGGTCCAGGACATTTGACCTCGGACCTTAGGATGACCATCCTCCAAGGTGGACTTCAGGACAGGCAGCAGAAAAAGGTAGCTGAGCAGAGGCTGATAGCTAAGTTCGGTACCCATAGGGAGGGCCTCAACTGGGACCTTAGGTTCATGTCACATTACAGGTGACCACAATTGCACTATACTCACACACAAATACTCCTACACTCACACTCTAACATACACACGGACACACATACACACAGACGCGCACACAGACACCTACCCAAACCCTTACAGACACACACACTCCCACACTCACACATGCACCCCCTCACAGACTTCAGACACTCTACACTCACTACACACATAGACTTTTTCACACTCACAACCCCTACCCCTGACAGACTCTCACACACAGACAGACAAAGACCCACATGCACACATATATTTTGTGGGGTGGATTTGTACTTGCAGGGTTACATTGTACTTTGCTCAAAAACTGCATGCATTCATGTAGAACTGCATGAATTTATGTAAAACTCTGTTATCTCACTTTTTAGATTAGAATCAATCTGAGCATCATTGCATAGACAGAGAACACAGGGGGCCAACACCTTCAACATATTGTCTAGCTATCACCATTGTTAACAGCCAACCTGAGAATGCAACTTTTTAAAAAATAGTTTTGTGATTTACACATGAAAGAAGTGAAACTATCACTGTATTCTAACAGATGAAAGGCTTAACAGACAATCAATTTTTCAATGTATAATTTCAGTTACATCACACTGTAAATTTTTGCTATAAATTCTGTGCTAGGATTGAGCCCTCCACTACCACCTGATGAAGGAGCGTCGCTTCGAAAGCTAGTGTGCTTCCAATTAAACCTGTTGGACCATAACCTGTTGTTGAGTGATTTTTAACTTTGTACACCCCAGTCCAACACCAGCATCTCCAAATCAAGACCTTACTTAGACATCTTGTTATTACTGAATTCAGCAAGTTGAAATCAGCTTCAAGTTACACCACGCCATTTTGACAGAATGACAACTAATCGTCCACAAATAAATTTGGCAAGGAACGTAATCCTTTTGCCTGAAGTCACTAAATAAACAAAAGCTAATGAAGGTAATAATACAATCAAAATGAATGATCTGATGGTAGTCATATTACTCTGTCATGCAAATTTACTGTCATTTTCAGTCTCTGTCCTCCATCTGAAGCAGACTTTACATGAAGATATTTGTCTCAACACGCAGCATTGATCTTGACAGAGATTTTCATCTCGATCTTCTTTGTATTTTGGCATTTCAACCAAAGCAGCTGGCTTTTCCACGTTTACACCTGCTCACAAAATTTGCAATTAACAACACATCCAATGTTCCACTTAATCCCAGCAGTTTACAACGTGCAGTTCAACTGTTAGAGGGCAAAAAGAAACATTTATTAAGTTCTGACTGCTGTGCCTTGATGAAACAATTGTGTGATGAAATGCATTCATGGTTCTAAAAGCAGGATATTGATCAAAGCAAAAAAGTCACACAAACCAGTTTCTGAAGAGAGACAAACCACCAGCTGGGCACCAAAATCTCACAGCGGGACTGTATGGAAGGCTCTGAGAGAAGCTTCAGGATCATCTCTACGGATATAAGTAAGTCCTGCTGTTAAGTTGAACATTCAACTCAGGCATGAAATTCTGCAAGAAAAAAAAGATTTATCACTGAAGAACTGGCTGCGCAAATGATATTGTTTCCTGTCAGTTTTGATAGACTCAAGTAGGCCACCCTCAAAGATATGGATATATGTAACACCAAGCAACATACCCACCAGATTGTCTGTTCTGCTTGTTGCTTCCAATACCACCCTTCCCTCTCAATATTTCTTTGAACTTGATTTGAAATGATTTGTGTGGGTTGTTCAATATTTGCTTCCTGCTATGATTTAATAGTGAGTGTATTGGAGAGAAAAAAACGTCTTGGAGAAATAAACAGCTATTTTAATTTCACACTTTCATATGATTTTCCATTCAACTAAAATGGCAAAGTACATCACAAAATGATGCCAATCTATTCTAATATCAGATGTAGAGTTTGCTCCTTGGGTAAGGTTAAAGAAAAAGTCTATAATAAACATTTATTATAAACACCTTCAGTTCAATAGAGACATTTTTATTGTAAAGCAATGCCAAATATAAT
Source organism: Hemiscyllium ocellatum (assembly GCF_020745735.1). Classification (NCBI taxonomy): domain Eukaryota; kingdom Metazoa; phylum Chordata; class Chondrichthyes; order Orectolobiformes; family Hemiscylliidae; genus Hemiscyllium; species Hemiscyllium ocellatum. Next base: position 23,726,812 of record NC_083436.1, on the reverse strand, counting down.
CCACAGATAATTTGACAGAAGCAATCGAAAGTGACTCATATTTAATTTCCAGATGGATTTCATCACATTAAGCTTCTGTGGAGTTCATTGAAAGTGCTTGATTTTTGTATCATTTTGTTATCTTAAACATTTCACGCCTATGACACCTGTATTGTTGTGCCCAGAGGTGCATTTATTTAATTTTTGCTCAATATTGTGCTTATTGTGATGAGCTATTGGGAATATGAACACTTTGCACATTCACAGGCACATCAAACAAAGCCCAGGATAGTTGTAGCCTAGTTAGATGCACAATACAATTTCCTGTACTTTATCCTAAAAATGTGTTTCAGTTTTCATGTTTTAATGACAACCACCCATTACTGCCCTAGGCATTGTGATCTGTGTCCTTTCCAGGGGATGTTATTTACTGCACACTGTTTAAGTTTAAATCTTTTGTTTAATAAACCAAATGGAGATGCATAAGTAGAAATTATACCATTATTGTCCAACAAGATTTCAATTGTGAACAAAAGAAGCTTTTGTTTTATCAGTATTACAGGATTCAAACTTTGGTTCAAGATTTTGAAATCTAAATATCTCAAGAAATCAATCAGTTTCCTAATGTATATTCCAGACAAAGTGGTTGAAAGCGTTAATACTGAGAAGTATCATTAACACTATGCAATGTGATGTTGTCAATTGAATTTGTGAAAGACATAGTTCAGGGTCTTGGAGGATGGAGGCCGACCATGTGGTCCTCCTAAATGTTTCTTTCACAATGTTTTCTATAGAGAATGTCTGATACTGGAACTGCTGGGTGACTGGGCTTGTGTATGCACATGGCAACACACATGTGTGTAGTTCCAGTGCTCTATGTCATGGTGTCATGAATAAAACTCTGCACTATGTGCACAGATCAGGTGCAATATAGAAAAGGGATTAAAACAGAGTTGTGATTAGAAAATGTTTTGCCACTCTGTAGAGCCTTTATTCCACCTTCCCATTCTCCCCCAACATCCATTCCCTCAATATCCCATCCCCTCTCCAATCTCTTCCCCTCCTTTCCCCAGAAAAATCTCTCCCATCCAGCCCAGTAGCCCCCTCCTTTTACAGTCCAATATCCTCCATATTCAATCTCTACACCAACCTCCACCCCCCACCCAGCCTTCCCCCCTACTCCCACTCAACTCCGCCATTTAGTCATAGTTGCAGCAGTTAATGAACATGCACATGCATATGAACAACCCATAGAGTCAGCAAATGTAACTTAATCTTATTAATGTAACCCATCACCTAACATGCAATAAGCTGAACATTGTTAATTTAAAACATTGGCTTCTAGTTTGATTACGAAGTAGTGTTCCTCCACTAAGCCAGACCAAATAGACCCTGTGATGGACTGCACTCAAAGAGAGTGGTGGTGTCAAACTGCATTATGGTCAGCAGTTCACCCAGTGTAATAAGCAGGCATGCCCATACAGTATGGCAGTGGAGGATTTGTTTTTATTATTGAACTATGTGGTGCACAACACTGAGGTCTTCAGATCCAACTTTGCTACTTGTTCATGCAACACAATTAGCAGCAGGAAGGAGTTGAAGATTTAAGAATCCTACAGAAGAAATCCTCATGGCGATCTTCAACAAGGAAGAATATTCTAGTGAATGGTAAATGCTTTCAGTCCTTGTTATAGGCATGTTACAACAGGAGATGGTGGTCTATGGTAACGGCCCCAACTCAGAGTTCAGCAATGAATAAACAGATCTCGAATCTCTGTGAGTTAGACATGTAATCCTTGCGAACCAAGGAACACTTTAAAAGGATTCAGTAATCCAATCAATCCAATCTTAATTGCAGTTCAAACTGGGTGCCACTGATATAGCAAGCAGGTGAGAAATTGAACTAAAAGATGATGAAAGTAACATTAAACTGAGGCTGCAGACATGTGCATGTCATGAACACAGTAATTACAAAGTTAATAAAGCAAAGAACTGCAGATGTGGGAAATCGAAAACGAAAACTCACTGGTGGAAAGAAAGCAAAGTCTAGTAACCCTTCTTCAGATAATGTTAGGCAGACCAAGGGCCTAAGCGGGCTTCATCTAATGAAGGAAGCTGGTGTGGACAAGCAGGCAAAAGTGGAAAGACTGTTTAGTAAGCTGAAAGTCTATGCAGACCATAAGAAAAAGGCAAGTGATCCTCCCTAAGAGCTGTGATTAAAAACCAGGATCATTTGGTCAGACCACAAAATATTTTAGCAAGGTGGCAATGGCAGGGTAAAAAGTATTAGGGCTCCTGGCCCATCCATGCTTATCATCAGAGCTGCCACTTTCTCCAGTTTTTATAAAACTTTCATCTGACATCATATTCATCTTACTTTCGTTTGATGGTTCCAGGTGAGGAAGGATGCTCTGAGAGGCTGCTGTATCAGAGAACGTGGTGTGGATTAGGCTGTTCCTCATGACCACATCCTGGTGGGTCCCCTGACGAGGCTGCTTTGCTGGCAGCTGGTGACGATGTGGGTCTGACCCCGGGATTCCAATGGCCGGGTTTTCCTTGAGGCTTCTGCAGCATCTTCACGGCAGGTGGTTTAGCCCAGCCTGGGATGCCTTGAGCTGGCTGTGGCAATGACTTGGGATTTCTTTGTGCAGCTTCAGTGGTTGTTTACGTCAGAGGAAGTGTGGGTCTCCTTGTGGTGGTTTCAGTCAGTCTGTTTTCTTCAGCATCGTGGTGGGTCTGGTCTGGAATTCCAACTGGGGCTCCGCTCCTTGAGCCCATACCCATCAAACGGATCCAGTTAACTTAGTCTTAAATTCTCTTTTTTAAAAATTTATTTTTTTCTTCATGATATTATTGTGGGAGGACTGTTTTTCTGAACTTTTATTTCTTCATTTATCTAATTTATTACTATGATTTAGTACTTTTGAAGGTCCGTAATGCTGGACTTTATTTATTTACTTATCTAAGTCTTTTTTTCCTTAGAATTTGTGCTCAAGAATCTGTAATTAGGTGCCTTTGTACGTGAGATGCTATTCTAAATGGTGACTTTTAAACTTTAAGTTGTACTCAGTAGATGGCAATACAGCTAATTCAAAGAGTGAGAGTCATTCAAAAATAAACCATGATTAAAGAAGAAACCATTTACTAAAGTCACGTACAGATGAATTCATACAGTCTGGCTATGAAAATAACAGAATTACTCAAAGTTAGCTAAAAAAGTTGGGAACACTCTAGTTCAACCACAAGAAGGGTACAATTCTTAATTTTTGCAACAAAACATAGGAGAACCTTTCAATACAGCAACAAATAGATTGCAGCAACTTTTATTTTTAAGCAAGCAACATACAAATCAGATTAGGAAGACATAGCATCAGAGATAATATTACCAAGAAGGTGTAATCTCAGCATTTTGTACAGCTCAGACTCACCTCCTCCTGAAAATAAATCAGTAATAAACCTATGGAAGTGATGAGCCCATTGAAAGAATCAATCTGCAGATCCTTCTTTCTATTGGCCCTAAGTTGTTGAGTGAATATGTAATATGACGCATCAGGTGCAATGGTTAACAAATTGCACAAATGTGACCTACCACAAATGCAGGACCTCCACATTAATATTATGATGATATCTTTGAATCTACTTCATTGGTGCCTGGAGGCCAATGATCACATCTATGTCCTTGCATTGGTGACAAAAGCAGGATAATACTGCTTGCTGCCTCTCACATACCACTAAGAGCAAGCAGCAGTATCATGCCATTTGGTTCAATGCAATATACCATTATATTTTCAACAAAGTATAATCTCTCATTTATATGCAAATACTTTGATGGAAATAGAGAATGGAAATGTTTGGGAAGCATATTCAAAATGAAAGCGGCTCAAGGAAAACCGATATAACACCATAACATCTGCAAAATAAAAGTAATGAACTAAGGCTTAAAATGAGCCTGATATTTATAGAATTTAATGTAAACATTTGGAATGGCTTAAAAGCTTTTGTTTCACAAAACCTTCACAGGAATGATGAATAAGATTAATTAGATTCCAGGGTGAGAAGAAACAGAATTTTGGACAGTCCCACATCGACTTAATTTTGCTCAGAATTAACCTTTTTTTGAGAATGTGAATTTTGACTAGGGATGCAAATCCAGCAAAATCACATTTCCAACCTATTATGCATCCTATTGATATTCAGTAGTTGATGTGGAGACTTCAGTGTGAGCAATAGCTGCAAGAGTTCGTGAATAGAATTTATTACATTCTGGAGTTTCCAAATCTGTGGTGTTCTTGACTAATTTAATGGTACTAAAAGTGAAATTTGTGCTTGAGATTTGTGAGAGCTGTTTGAACTAGGGGAACATTGAGAGTCGAGATAAAAGACAAAGAGATTTCTGCTTTATCCAGTTGCACAGAAGCATATGTTTCAGGGCCACAATAGAAAGGCTGCAGCTGTATTACCATCAATAAACAAAAGTGATTGGTCAATAAAGATCACAGTTTCAAAGGCATGTTTAATGTTTAAAGTCAGGCTGAATGGTTATAAATAGGTTTGAAGCCACGATATTGCCCCTTCAAGTCTGTGTTTTGCTTTGATGCAGTCTGAGCTTTAGTGAAATGTTGGACTTGATTTTTGTCCAATTCAACTAAATCTGGAGGCTCTTAAGAATGGTGAATGGGACATGATTCCAATATTCCCAACCCCATTCCTCTTTCTAGCATTTTTTCCCGGCACAGTTTGAAGACATAGGTAGTAACCCCACCCGGTAGGCATTTAAAAATGCTTTGTAATTTTGGTGGAGTTGACCACTTTTTGTGAGTAGGTAAGGTTTGCATCTTCATAGAGGAACTGTGAACCACAAGGGAGCAATTGTCACAGGTCAAGAAACAAAAACAAAAGAAAAAGCTATTCACTATTTCCTTTGCTCCATGACATTTTTTTTAGCTTTTCATAGCATGATCAATCACACAAAGCCATCCATCATGTTTGTGACAAAAAGCTTAAAACACCACATGTCTTAGTGTTAAGTAAACCAGTTCCCAAGTATTGAAAAACTCTTAATGGGGAGTTTAAGTTATTATGATGCAATAAAGATATCAATCAAAACAAAGCCAGCTCTCTTCTGCAGTCTCTGTCAGCATTGTCTACAGGGGTTGTAAAGATTATTAAAGCTCAGTCTAGCATTCACAATAAGGTAATTTCAAAATTCAGTCAACTCATCATGTGTTCAAAGTGACCATGTTGATATAGTTGCCATAGTTTCAGTCAACGCATACTTCTCAGACCCTAAAATGGCTAGGATGGAGACAGCATTGCAGAGTTAAGGAATTTCCCAGTTCATATCTCCTTGACAAATATCCAGCCCTTTATATTTCAATTGCCATGTTACATCCCATTTCACAACAAGGAACAGGCTGGCAAGTGGGTGCATATGCAAGGGTTGGTTTGGGGGCATTGTGCTCAATGCCTAGATGCTTCTGATGATGGTTTAGCATCAGCAGAGTAGGTGGCAATTGGCCCTCCCGTCTCTGTTTAGTTCAACGTAGGCCCTAAAATGTTCAATTTTGACATACTGGCATCTTTCTGATAGGGAGGGTTCTATGCCAAATAATGAGAGCATTTGGTAGGGGGTATATTCCAGATCAGGCATCCTAGCCCAACAGAGGGCATGCCAGGGACAAATATCATCACTTTCATGCTAGATTGAGCCACCAGGACTGGCCTCATGAACTTTGGTGTGTTTGCTGTACTCACCTCTCATCCAGAACTTGCTTAATACTCCTGTTTCTGGACCTGGTGCAGTGCATTGTAGCCAGCAATCCACATGGAGGAAGGACACCTTGCCTCAGAGAGGTGTTGAAGTTAAGACTTCAGGCAACTAATGCCTGAGCAATGAAAAAGAAATATGTAGTTTCAGGTCAGCAGAGGTGAGCTTATTGCATTCTTTCTTGGCAGTGGATGGGGGTCGCTGTCTTCATGCTCCATCCTGGCATCTGAGGACTCATGAAAAAGAGATGTGCCTGACTTGTGGAAGCTCAGCTTTGAGCTTCTGGGCTTCTTGTGAACGCCTGTCCAAGAACAGAGAACCACCACTTGATTAACACATTTCAACAGCACTGTTTTTATTCAAGACTGTCAGTATACGAATATACAAACAAGGCTTGGGAGAAAAGCCACCTTAGACCATGCCGGGTACTAAAGAGTGGATTCTCTCACCGTTGATAGGGAAAGTTGTTACATTTATACATAACTTCGTACGCAATACAGAGTCCCGTATCATTAAGCTATCGCACAGTGTAAAATTAAACAAAGCATACTTTATTGGAAGCTTACACAAAAAAAGTGCTCTAAATCTAACACACACACAGATACCAACAGCCATCTGGTTAAGCTCTTAACATAGCCCTCATTATTCTTACTCTGCTTTTCAAGGTAACATTCAGATATCAAAAATTGCTCTAAACTAACCATGTATTCATTAGTACAGCTCTAAAACAATGAGGCTCCAGTATTCCTCTGATGGTTGCCCTTTTATCTAGTGCTATGTACTATCTCATCCTCGGACTTGTGGGGAGGATTGTTCACCGCTAGGCTGGCTTCTTACAAATTGCTATGTTAGCAATTAGTTTCGCTTAGCCTGTCGCTTAGGATGCCGGGAAATACAGCCAATATGCCGGGGCCATTTTAGTTAACATTTCTGAGCTCCATTTTCTATATGGTCACTATATCTATTTCCAACTTATCAGACTCACTCTGTGAGTGCTTCGAAGTTGCAAGAAATCAGCACAAGTTATCATTGCTTGATGATGTCAGTATTTGTCTTTTCTTGGAAGGAAGAGCACTTGATTTGAGTTTTAATGAAAAATAATGCTTAGTATGGAATTCATTATGATGCTATTTAGCTTATCATTCAAGCAAAGAAATCAAAATCTTATCGGACAATATTAAGTTAGATTTTAATAAGACACAATGTTTGTGTCAATAATTTGTGCCAATCTTGGAAAAAAGGGTGTAAAGATTACCAAAAGATGTAAAGATTATCATAAAGTACCATTTGACACTGCAACTGGGTAACTTTTTTTTCAGTTTGGTGAAGGTTACAATCGATAGCAGATGACTGCTCATGAGGTGATGGTTAATTTAATTTCTTGTATGTTATTTGTACCTAAAAAGTGGATTATGCTGCTAATCCTTCCGATCAAACTTACTAAAAATATTAGCATTTAATTTTGACTTCTGAGTTGTGTCTCATTACTTCATACAGGACTGTCAAATAACCTGTAGAAGATCCTCCTTTGGAAGTTAAAAGGTATGGCTGTCTATGGTAACTTTGCGATTCGTGTAAACCCAACAATTAATTAATGCTCTTAGTACATTCTATCTCGTAAAACTTGTCGCTATTTGAGATGCAACATAATGAAACTGAACTCCCAATTAAGCAGTAAGATCAAAAAAGTGGTCACAGGCTATTGTGCCTTCAATTAACCTTAGCAAAAGTGAAATTTAAATAGTAACGCCTCCCAGGAACATAATAAAGAGACATCTTTCCAATTCAATATTGCAGGACTGCACCAAATGTCACAAGCTAAAGGTCAAATAGGCTGAATTTACCTATCCTGGGTGTAGGTATTTTGTCAAATGGATTTCATGGTGCTTAGTCTGCCATCGCTCAGAAAGACTTTTTTCATGCAATCTTCTGATCTTAACCTCATTAGTTATACATTTGGACCTTATGGCACCAGTATTGTGGACTTGTATGGTTGGAGAGGTGTTGGTACATAAGTAAAGCCCAGCTGCTTAACATTTTCATTGCTGCAAGCCAGGAATTAGCCCTTACACTGTATCACTCAAAAATGCTAACTGAAGACATGTCCATAAAGAGAAGTTCACACTCTACTGTGTGCCCAGAGACCTGGAAATGCTGGTGGATTGGTTGATAGACAGGAAGGCAGTGGTTTATTCTACTGATTGCCAATGTAGGCAATGTCATCATACTCAGTATTATGAATATCTTTTCATTATGATGGTTCATTTTTTTCTAATGGTGGTTGGAGAGAGGAGGGGTGTTATAAAGATGAGGGTATACTGTACCTTTAAGAGACTTAAAAAGCTAGCAGTGACAGAACCAAGTGTTCTCAATAATATCCAATTTAACATGTGATCTAGCTACTGGGTAGCTCAGGTAGCTGGTTGCCTGGAGACAAAAGCAGATTTGAATTAGGCAAATCAGTTTAAATTATGCCCCCAAAAATACCAAACTCCAATCAAGTTTGAATTTGGTATGTTGACAATCTTAAAAGCCAATGCACAATCCGATGTTTTGTGAGTATAAAACCAGGGAAAATTGAACAGTTGAGAGGAGAACTGCCAAGCCAATGACATCTACAAATTGCCCAGAGAATAGTTCTCTTAAAGGTATCTTTATCTTTATTGATCAGTAAGCTGTGAAGCAGAATCCCGAAGAAGAAGAAAAAAGACAGGAATTCAGAGAAGAACCAAAAGCTGCCTGGTTTTGAGACAAGAAGTTTTGTTTTGTAAATCTTAAGCGGGAGTTTTATCAGGCTAGTATTGTAGAAGGGGAAGGTAAAAGATAAGGTAGAGGAAGGAGTTGTTATAGTTGTTAGCTATTCATTCTTTGCTATACTTTAAGAAATAAAGTTGTTCATTTTCACTTTATTAGTTCTTGGCCTCTCGAATTTTCACAGATTACTGCATGGGATAAATCTTTTCTGTGTTGCTGGTTTAAATTAAGCAGGAGGGTTTACCCCATGTCATAACAGTTTGGGGGCTCGTTGTTGGGATTTGAATTGGTTTAGATAAGATTTGAATTGACTTGGGGGTACAAAACTTCCCAGCAGATTTAAACACTTGCAGGTTAGTGTCCTAGATCGTTACATAAATCATAAGTGAGACAATTTATTTAATTTTGGTGATGAGTGGTTGACTAAATTAAAAGAGAGAGTAATGGCTCTTAAAATTGCTAAAGAGGTTTCGGGATTTGAAAATGATCCTCAAACTTGTTAATAAAGTGGAGAAGGAAAGAAAAAGTCTATACTTTCAGATAAGTTAGATTTGGATTTATCCAAGGACAAAAGTAAAGCTGAAGTTGTAAGAGAGTTGCTCAAATACTTAAATGTGTCAGAAAAACAGTCAAGTGCAGTAGAAGTAGAAGAACTTAAATTACAATTGAGGAAAATGGAATTAGAAGATAAACTAAGAGAGAGGAAAGAAAGACAGAGAGACAAGGTTCTTAGCTGATCAAAGAGAGAGAGGAAGAGAGACAGAGAAGATAGAGAAAGAGAGTGAAAGAAGAGAGAGGGAAAAGAAAGAGAGAGAAAATTCTTAGCTGAGCAAAAGGAGAGAGAATTTGAACCTGAGAAGTTGCATCTTAGTCAACAAAGTCAAATTAACAGGATGGAGATTAGAGAAGAAGGTAGTGATATATACAAATATGTCAAAACTCTGCCACATTTTGATGAGAAAAATGTTGAAGCCTTCTTTATATCATTTGAAAACTTGGTATGCAGATGGAGTGGTCCAAGGATTTATGGATAATGCTAGTTCAGACTAAACTGGCAGGCAGAGTTAGTGAGGTATTTGCCGCACTGTCAGATGAGGTGTCAAGAGATTATGAAGAGGTTAAACAGACTATTTTAAGTGTTTATGAATTGGTACCAGAAGCATATAGGCAGCGGTTCAAAGAAAAAGAAGGAACCAGGTCAGACTGATGTTGAGTTCGAAAGGTAAACATAGTCATTTTGATCGATGGGTATGTGCTTTGAAAACAGAGAAGACCTTTGGGGCTCTAAGAGAGAATATTCTGCTAGATGAGTTTAAAGACTCACTTCCAGAGATGGTAAGAATTCACATGGAGGAAGTGAGAAAGGCAGCAGAATTAGCAAATGAGTACATGTTGGTGCACAAGACAAGCTTCCAGTCAGAATTTCATCCTGTGAGGGGTAGAAGTTGGGTGAAGGAGAGATCCTACATTACAAAACCTACAGTAGAGAGAAATGGTAAGAATTTACCACAGGATGAAAAAGAAGCCCAAGTGGGTGGAAAGAAGGTAAAAGACCTTAGGTGTTTCCACTGTGGTAAAGTGGGACACATAAAGTCACAGTGCTGGTCGTTAAAGAAAGACACTTTATGGGAAAAGATGTGTCAAAAGATGCTAAGGCAGTAACATTAGTGAAAGTAGTCAAGGAGACCCCAAGAAGAATTGAGGAGCTACAGGAGAGTGCACAGCCTGGGCAGAGGCTGGATATGGAGTTGGTACCTGATCTCTGCAAAGAATTTGCCTCTGTGGGTAAAGATTACTCAGAAAGAACAGGGGGAGAAGGACAAAAAGTTATAATTTTGAGAGATACATGATCTAACCTTCGCCGATAGTAAGAGTGAATATGAATAACACTCTTTCTGATCTGTTAACTAAGAGTGTGGTAATTTATGGGATAGATGGACAGAAATTTACTGTTTTCCTATGTAAGATCAGGTTGGAGTGTCAATTTAAGGCTGGGGAAGTAACAGTGGGAGTGATTAACAGAGTGTCAGTTCCAGGAAGTCAGTTTGTTGCAATGATTTGGCAGAGTCCAAGGTGGAAGTGATACCTCTTGTTGTGGAGAAGCCCAAGGAAGACCAAGAAACTGAGGAGTTAAAACAGAAATATCTTACTGTTTTCCCAGACTATGTGGTAACTGGGTCCCACTATGATAAGTCACAGCATGAAGTGAAAAGTAAAGAGAAATTTGAAGGAGTTGAGGTTCAGTTAGTGGACACCCTGTTGACATAATGGTGCAGGAAAAACCGCAACAGGCAGAGGGTCAGACAGAAGTGTTTAGTCCTGAATGGCTAAGAGACTTGCAACAGCAAGACAAGACGATAAAAAATGTGTATGTGGATGCGTACTCCGAAAAGGAGGCAGAGAATATTCCGGAGGGTTACTATCCAAAATATAGAATGCTAAAATGGAAATGGAGACCACAGCAGGTTAGTGCAGAGGAGAAATGGGCCGAAGTGTGCCAGATTGTGTTGCCGGTAGCACACAGACGAGATATTACGGTTAGCACATGAACGACCTGTAAGAGGTCACCTAGAGGTACGAAAGACTCAGGGTAAGGTGAAAAGCATTTTTATTGGCCTGGAATGCACAAGGATGTGGTTAACTTTTGCTGTCTGTGTCTTTCATGCCAAATTGTAGGTTAGCCACAGGGGGTAATAAAACCAGCACCTTTGTTGCCGATTCCCACATTTGAAGAACCTCTCATGCAGGTTATAATTGATTGTAAAGGTGGGGACCAGTACTTGTTAACCATAAGAGATGTGTCTACCAGATTTTCAGCGGCAATTCCATTACAGAGTATCAAGGCAAAAAGGGTAGTCGAAGTGTTAGTAGCTTTCTTCATATGGTGTACGCTACCCAGAGAGATTCAGTCAGACCAAGGGTCAAATGTTACTGCTCGGCTGTTTAAGAAGGTTATGGAAAGCTTAGGTATACGGCACTTTAAATCCAGTGCATTTCATCCTGAATCACAGGGAGATTTAGAAAGGTGTCATCAAATCTTGAAGACCATGTTGAGAGCATACCGTCAGGATTACTCAAATGATTGGGATAAAGGTATCCCAGGCTCATTATTTGCCATTAGGGATACTCCAACTGAATCTACTCAGTTCACTCTCTTTGAGTTAATGCTTGGTCATGAGATGTATCTACAGAAATTGATTCACTTGCTTTTGAAAAATGGACCTGTTAAAAATCAAAGGAAAATGTAAGTGATCAGCAATTGTGACACACTGGCATGTGACACGCTCAATGATTCTGGAATGCAAAAGCTGGAATATATATCCTTTGACATTTCTCTTGATTTTCAGGATGTCATCACACGTCAGTGGAAGTAGGATGTGCCCAGCTTAATTCCAACTATGTTTTACCATGTGTATGAAGTATACTGCAGTGAAATTGATTATTTCTCCATTAAGCACCAGTGCCTGTCCATATTACTCCAAAATTCCAATGCAGTGGCTGAGGGAATTCATGCCAGTGTGCTTTAGAATTTGATGATAATTCCTTAATTTCAGTGTGGATAAAAATGTTATATTCTAAAGATTTATACCCAACTGGAAGAGAAAAAATGAAACTTGTTCCTGTCAACTTTGGTTTCTCTCCTCCCCAATGTTTTTGTTGAGGTAAAGTTTTGTGGGAGTCAAACATCTTCTTGTATGCAGCTACTGTCAAAATGTGAACTTTAACTTTGGGTCTGTCCAAACTGTTTCAAAAATGTGAGTAACGAAACCTCGTGAAATCTACCTCAACTGATTACCCTGACATATGTGCTTCCAACTTGAGAGTAGCACAGAGGGGGGGACCTAGTTACTATACTGTTCCCTACACCAGGGCACTGCCTATGCAGCTCCATCCTACAACAGGTTAAATCAGCAAATTCATTGCTTGCTAAACTGGAAGTTTCTAAGACCATATGACTCAGATGCTCATTGGGTAAGATTTAGATTTCACAACTTTTTGTTCCATTATATCTCCATAGAAACCCTTGGGCCTCAGACTTGGAACAGGTTGTTAATAAATAAAAATGCTATTGACCTCTGGACGGTAAGCATAGTGGACCAGAAAAACAATCACCAGCCTCGGTGCTCACGCACATATATCAGCATTTTCCAAATCTGTTGCTCAGCATTGCAGTTAGGAAGCATCAAAGCAACATTCATCCTTCATTGTGAGGTGTTGGAGAGTAACTAGAACAATTTAATCAACCTAGTTGTAGGGTTTTTGAAAAATGGAGAGTACAATGGAGAATGAAGATTGTAGGAAAACAAAGAGAGAGGGGATCACTTTGGAGGCTGTGACCAAACTATGTTATGTTACTCAATGCAGTTGACCAAAACTGACTGACTTTTGAAGTTCTTTCCTAAAAACAAACCTAATTTTTTGTACTTTTAAGTTTAAATTAATATTTATTTTACCATCATTTGCTGAAGGCAAATAGATAATGCATTCAGTTTAAAGGTTCTGCCTCTGTCTGCATCTGCTCTCTGGCATTACTGGGCATTCTGTTATAACACGTGTTTCGTTAATGTAAATTTGCTGTAACGTGATTGACGAACTGGGGACACTGTTTCCTAAGGAGCAAACTTTTAAATTGTGTGCTAACTGTAAAGCAATTACATTGCCAAAGTGCTGTTTCTAAAACGCCATTTTTTTTATAATGCAGGGTTGCACAAGAATGCAACCATCACATTATAAAAGAACTACCTATATTTACCTTTGACAAAGGGTCAGTTAGACTCGAAATGTCAGCTCTTTTCTCTCCTTACAGATGCTGTTAGATTTGCTGAGATTTTCCAGCATTTTCTCTATTTTGGTTTCGGTTTCCAGCATTCGCAGTAATTTGCTTTTACCTATATTTACCAATTGAAAAATTAACGGCAGATCATACTACCCACCAAATTTCTTGATTTAATGAGTAAGCATCTCCCAAATCTTCAACATAAACTGTTCAATGGCAAACTCTTGATCAAAAATAGCTGGAAATATCTATCTCTGATTATGCCCATCACCATTTCCTATTCTCTACTTAACATCTATTGTGAATATCTTTATCATTTCTAATTTCAGCACAAAAACATTGCACAATTTGGAAGTTTAGTGAGACTGAGGTCTTGAAACTGAGAGATCTATGAGCAAAATTTCCCTCATATACTTTTCTCTCTTAAATCTAGATAAAATATCTACATCACATGGGCATATTTCGGATACAAGGACATGCACATCAAAATGAGACATCGGGAATTACAATGTGGCATAGTTGTTTGCTACGCTTCCAAGTGTTAGTTCAAAGTTCTGTGAATCACTCTGATTCACTCAAATGTAAAAAGTTAACATGATCTATCGTAATAAAACTATGATACACAATGGTTAACACATCAACAACCCTAATTAAATTAGATCATCTACATCTCTGAAGTCACCAATTAGAAATCATCAATTACAGCACTGTCAAATAGCTCTTTAGTGTTATCTGATTTATTTCTACTTACCTGATTTTTTTTCATGATGGGATCATAGATAGCTAAAATTAAAAATTTATAAGAAAGACCAAAAAATGTAAGTAATGCACAAAACATATTAAAAATGCCCACAAGCATACCCTGTATCTTTTAGGGTGAGCTCCCAAAGGCTGGTTTACTCTCAGATGCCTAGTTTACTGTTAGAAGCCTGGGAGTAGGGGGTTTTAACATTATCAGATCTACACATCCAGATAGTTCTTCTATAATTCAACGGTTGTGTTCTTGTGTAATCCTGCATTATAGAAAAATCACTCCTTAGAAACAGTGCTTAAAGTGTTGGTGATGTAATCAAGTTGCAGCCAAAACACATTTTAAAAGTTCGGGCTTTAGAAAAACAGCGTTCTCAATTCGTCAATCACGTTATAGCGAATTCGCGTTAACAAAACGCAGATTATAGCAGAATGACCTGTATTCAAAATGTATTGTTTTGCTCACCCTGTCACTTTCACTGCATTTGTCTTCAGAAGACCAACAGTTTCACCTGTTGGCCGAAGAAAGCTGCTGCCATTTCTTTCTGAAGCGGTGCCTACTGAACCAGCCAAAATTGTCTTTTGACTCTTGGTATTGCCACAGTCATTGTTTTGGTTCTCACTGAGCAAGTGGCTGTATCTGTAGTGTGAAATTATCCCTATCCTGCTCTTTAAACACATGTCCTAACATCCCACCAACACCCTTAGGTCTGGTTAATTGCGCAAAACGTTGGATTTGTTTCAGTCAGACTCTGTATCCAGCTGTGCTGTGATACCTCCAAAGATTCCGTTAGTCCTACACTTTTAAAACTCCTAAAATCAAAACTTCTAGTTCTGTCAGATGTCATTGACCTAATCCTATCACCAATCTGAATGCAACCTAATCCTAGAACAGTGCTATTGTGCTATAGCTCTAGTATGTTGGATGGATCAATTTTTTTGTCCAAGGTGTACAGGATGGTTTCCTGACACAATATGTCGAAGGACCGACAAGAGGGGAGACCACACTAAATCTGGTGCTTGGTAATGAACCAAGCCAGGTTTTTGATTTAGTGATAGGTGAACACTTTGGAGTGAGTGACCATAATTCAGTTACATTTAGTTTAGCGATGGAAAGGGATAGGTACACGCCACAGGTCAAGAGTTATCGATTGGGCAAGGGCAATTATAATGTGATTAGGCAAGAATTAGGATGCATAGAATGGCTTAGCAAAATGCAGGAGATGCAAACAATGGAAATGTGGAGCTGGTTTAAGGAACAGATATTGCGTGTCCTTGATAGGTGTGTCCCTGTCAGGCAGGGAGGAAGTGATAAGGTAAGGGAACCATGGTTTACTACAGAAATTGCATCTCTTGTTAAGAAGGAGAAGGAGGTTTATGTGTTGATGAGGCAAGATGGTTCAGATGAGGTGATGGAGAGTTACAGATCAGCTAGGAAACATTTAAAAAGAGAGTTAAGAAGAGCAAAGAGGACACGAGCAGTCTTTAGCAAATTGAATAAAGGAGAATCCTAAAGCTTTCATTAGGTATATGAGAAATCAAAGGATGATTAGGGTAGGAATAGGGCCAGTCAAAGACAGAAGTAGGAAGTTGAGCCTGGACCCTGTGGAGATCGGAGAGGTGCTAAACGGACATTTCTCATCGGTTTTCACTCGGGAAAAGGAGAATATTGCAGAGGAGAAGAATGAGGTACGAGATATTAGACGAGAAAGGATTGATGTTAGTTACAAACAGGTTTTATCAATTCTAGAAGGAGTGAAAGTAGTCAAGTTTTCTGGCCTGGATGGGATTTATCCGAGGATTCTCTGGGAAGCTAGGGAGGAGATAGCAGAGCCCTTGGCTTTGATATTTGAGTCGTCATTGTCTACAAGTTTAGTACCAGAGGACAGGAAGATTGGAAATGTTGTGCCCCTTTTCAAGAAGGGCAGTAGAGATGACCCAGGTAATTACAGACCAGTGAGCCTTACTTCTGTTATAGGAAAGGTTTTAGAAAGGATTATAAGAGATAAGACTTATAATCATCTAGCAAGCAACAATTTGTTTTCAGATAGTCAACATGGTTTCATCAAGGGCAGGTCATGTCTCACAAACCTCATTGAGTTGCTTTGAGAAGGTGATCAAGCATGTAGATGAGGGTAGGGCAGTTCACGTGGTATACATGGACTTCAGTAAAGCCTTCGATAAGATTCCACATTGTAGGCTGTTGGAGAAAATGCAGAAACATGGAATTGAGGATGATTTAGCAGTTTGGATTAGAAACTAGCTTTCTGAAAGAAGGCAGCGAGTGGTAGTTGATGGAAAATATTCAGCCTGGAGTACGGTTACTAGTGGTGTGCCTCAAGGATCTGTTTTGGGACCACTGCTGTCTGTCATTTTTATAAATGACTTAGATGCAGGCATAGGTGGATGGATTAGTAAATTTGCAGATGACACTAAAGTCAGTGGAGTAGTGGACAGTTTGGAAGAATGTTACAGGTTGCAAGGGGACTTGGATAAACTGCAGAATTGGGCTGAGAGGTGGCAAATGGAGTTCAATGCAGCTAACTGTGAGGTGATGCACTTTGGAAAGAATAACAGGAAGGCAGAATACTGGGTCAATGGAAAGATTCTTGGTAGTGTGGATGTGCAGAGGGATCTTGGAGTCCATGTACATAGATCCCTGAAAGTTGCCACCCAGGTGGATAGTGCTGTTAAGAAGGCATACGGTGTGTTAGGTTTCATTCGTAGAGGGATTGAGTTCCGGAACCGCAATATTATGCTGCAACTGTACAAAATGCTGGTGCGGTCACACTTGCGGTCATATTGTGTATAGTTCTGGTCCCCATATTTCGAGAAGGATGTGGAAGCATTGGAAAAGGTGCAGAGGAGATTTACCAGGATGTTGCCTGGTCTGGAGGGAAGGTCTTATGAGGTCAGGCTGAGAGACTTGCGTCTGTTCTCATTAGAAAGAAGTAGGCTAAGAGGGGATTTGATAGAGACATACAAGATGATCAGAGGTTTAGATAGGGTAGACAGTGAAAGACGTTTTCCTAGGATGATGATGTCAGCTTGTACATGCGGGCATAACTACAAATTGAGTGGTGATAGATTTAAGACAGATGTAAGAGGCAGGTTCTTCAGGCAGAGAGTGGTAAGGGCATGGAATGCCCTACATGCTAATGTAGTCAACTCAGCCACATTATGGGCATTTAAACAATCCTTAGATAAGCACATGGATGATTTTGGGATAGTGTAGGGGGACGAGCTGAGAATAGTTCACAGGTTGGCGCACCATCGAGGGCCAAAGGGCCTGTTCTGCGCTGTATTGTTCTGTGTTCTATCTTTGGAAAGTGGGAGGAAACTAGAGCAAACCCACATAGCCACAAGAAGAATGTACAATTTCCACACAGTCACCCAAGGTGGAATCAAACCCAAGTCTCTGGCACTATGAGGCAGCAGTGATAACTACTGAGCCATGAAGCTCCCCTAAAGGGTGTTTGAATTGACCGAGTCACAGAATCCATACAACTGCACAGTTAGGCTTTAAAGAAGGTGCCAACTGCCAGGAGGCTTGGCAGTAGCCAATAATTCTGCCCACGGTGAGCTGGGGAGTGAGAGTGTGGTGCCCCATTCATCAGGGTGCTCAGTTAATGAGAAATGTTTGGGAAAATAGCATCAAAACATTTGCTCGGACTCAAAGAGAGAAAGCTTACCTGAAATCCTCCAGAAATGACATGTATTTGGTTTCTGGTGGGATTCAACCCATTATTTTTGATTGATTTTGTAGTAGTTTACATGGTTAGCCTACAAAGTACAAGGATCTCTCACTGCCCAGGCAGATAATTCAGCAGGAAATCCTACAATTTCATTATCCGTCAATAACATTGTGCTTTAATGCAAGTTCCATTTATATTCTAACTGCTGACATTGCATGGCACATTTAATATTAAGTTTCTGCAATTAAAATATCAGTTTCAATAATTAAAATATCAATTAATAAAACTCACCTACCACAGTTTTATCCAATAGTTTTGTAGGGGGTAATTGATAACTGTTATTACTTCTGAAGAATTTACTTGTGCTCTGACTGAACCTGAGCATAGCTTAAAATAAATTATTACTTTTTACAAAATATTGTCATTCATTGAGCATTCTGAAAATCAAGGCAATTATTATTTGGTCTTAAAATACATTTATACATCTTACATGCTTTTGAGTTTACATCGTGTTTAATGCTAAATGATTGTACAGCAGCCTCATTTTAGAATGTTTGATGACTGAAGCTAATAGCTGTAACTAATTAGGCTCTAATTTGTATCTAACTTGAAATCTATTGCTACTTGGCATGGAAATGATCCGACTCAGCATTGGCTATATGTCCAGCAGATTTTTTTTCTCACTCCCAACAGCTAGGTGTTAAGTTTCTAAATGGCAAAACACATTTTGTTTCTAACCAGCAACCATAAATTAATTTCCAGTTTAATGGATCACATGTTACTGCAGAAGAGCATCAAAGGAAATCTGATAATAATTAGACTTGCCCTTAGACATTTAGATTTCCAAAATTTAGACCAGAAAGTTGCTGAAAGGCTGCAGAGAAGAAAACTGACTGAGACCTGAGAGAATCATTTTAATTGAGTATCTGTAATATTAACTACAGAATTTCTGAGAAGGGAAGGCAAATTTCCGCAGCAAATCAGACATAGAATAATAAAGGTAGCAGGAGAATGATAAGGCAAAGATTAGATTAAATTCCCTACAGTGTGGAAAAAGGCCCTTCAGCCCACCCCCTTCTGACTAACACACCAAACCTATGGGCAATTTAGCATAGCCAATTCACCAGGCCAGCACATCTTTGTGACTGTGGGAGGAAACCCACACAGCCATGGGGAGAATGTGTAAACTCCACATGGACAGTCACCCAGGGCTGGAATTGAACCTGGGACCCTGGTGCTATGAGACAGCAGTGCTCACCACTGAGCCACCGTGCTGCCCCAAACACACACAAGAAAGAAAAGACAGAATTGGGTAGTGAAGAAAATGTTTAGAAATATTCAACAACAATTAAAATCTGAAAGAAAGAGACAAAATCAGAGAATTGCAGGGTTATTATAGTGGAGGAGGCCATTTGGCCCATTATATCTGCACCAGATTTTTGAATAAGCAACTCACTTTGTGTCAATTTCCCGCCTTCTCCCCCTAAATCTCCACACTTTATTTTCAGATTTCAGTCTAATTCTATTTTGAATGTTTCGGTTAAACCTGCTGGCATCACACTCTCTTAGTTTAACATTTTAACCACTTGTTGTGTGAAGAAGCTTTTCTTATATTGATTCTGTTTCTTTCACCAATTATTATTGGTCTTAATCCTTTCATGAATGGGGACAGTATTACACTGTCACAATCATGATCTTAATTTCCTTAAATATCCTTTCCTCTTTTCTCCAGAAAAAAAAAGTGCCACTTTTTCAAATCTATCATCATAACTAAATTTCCTCAGGCCTGGAATCATTCTTGGGAACTTCTTCTGCCTCCAGTAAGGCTTAATATCAAGTGGCAGGGAGGTTGACTTTGTAGTAAAGAACACTTACTGCATCAGTAGTCAAAAGACATTCTACCTACCATACAACAATATTGTGTATGTCTGTCAATGTCCAATGTGAGACCAAATGCATGTTCCTTTTGGTTCATATTTGGCATAATGCAGATTGCAGTAGGTAATATTTATAAATGATCTGGACGAAAATGCAGGTGGTCTCAGTACATTTGCAGCCAAAATGAAATTTGGTGGAATTTTAGATAGGGAGAAACAATTGTCAAAGGATACCGCAGGATATAATTCAATTTGACAGTTGAGTGGAGAAATGGCAGGTGGAGTTTAATTGAGACAACTGTGAGGTGATGCATTCTGGGAGGTCAAATGCAAGAGGAAAATGTACAGTTCATGGCAGGATGTTGAGGAACATTGATAGTCAGAGTGATCTTGGGGTGCAAGGCCATAGGTCCTTGGAAGTGGCAAAACAAGTGGATAAGATGGTGAAGAAGGAGTACAGCGTGTTTGTCTTCATCAGTTGGGCGCCGAATATTAAAATTGGCAAGTCATATTGTACAGTCGGCACTGCTATAACATGTGTTTTTTCAACAGAAATTGAAGAATTTAGATTATTATTTGTAGAACGCGAACTTTCTTTACATTATTGGCTATAATGTAATTCTGGCCCCATTAGTTTAAATGGCATTGCTGTTGTGCAATTTTCTTACAATACAAGATCGCACGAGAATCAAACTAGCATTTTATACCAGAACTAACTGTATCTTTAGTTAGGTCAGATTTGGAGTATTGTATGCAGTTCTGCTCACCACACCATAGAAAGGATGTGGAGGTTGTGGAGATGGTGCAAAAGACACTTACCAGGATATTGCCTGGATTGGATTGTATCAGCTATAAAAAGAAGATGGACAAACTCAGATTTTATCTCTAGAACATTGGAGCCTGTGGCAAACTGATAGCAAAAAATATGATGAGAGCATGGGTAGGGTGGATAGTTGGAATGCTTTTCCCAAGGGGTTCTTGTCAAATACTAGGGGACATAGGTTTAAGGTGAGAGGTGAATGTTTAAAGAAAATAGCATGTAGGAATTCACAAGACAAGCTTTTTTTCGACAGAGTGATAATCGGCTGGTATGCGCTGCCAGGTTAGAAGCAGAAATGATAGCAACGTTTAAGAGGTATTTAGACAGGCACATGAACAGGCAGGAAATAGAGGGAGATGGATTATGTGCAGGCAGGTGGGATTGGTTTAGAACGGTATAACCATTGGTGCAGATATGGTGGACCGAAGGCCCTGTTCCTGTGGTGTACTCTCTGTGTTCTATGTCTATGTACTCCACAAACTATTACTTGCAAAATAAAATGATTATGGTTAGAAGTGATTCTGTAATTGGGAACTGTACTTGGGACCCATTATTTTGAGCACAAAACAAATAACAAGTCTTGTACATTTTCTGGATTAATTTGGAAGCCTACATTTCTCGATTGCTTTCATTATATGAAATACCTTTTTTATTTTTATTTATTTTAGATTGTGGACTGAAGTGGGAAAATGACTGCTTTGAAACTAAGGACTGTGAAACAAATTGTTGGGCTTCTAAAACCAGGGTACCATGACTCATTGTGAGTTATATTTACACTGCTGCTTTGTAAGCAATAGGGGAAGAGAGAAAAGTTGGCATGGCGTTGATATAAGTGCCAAAAAGAGTGGTGCTGAAAAAGCATGGCAAGTGATGAAGGGCTTATGCCTGCTCCTGCTCCTTGGATGCTGCCTGATCTGCTGTGCTTTTCCAGCACCACACTTTTCAATTCTGATCTCCAGCATCTGCAATCCTCACTTTCTCCTTGTAATTGATGTAAGTATCTAAATTGAGAATTGTTCCGCAACAGATTGCTCATTGATTTGTGTAATTATAAGCAAATGTTGATGCTAGAGGTCTGCAGCCTGATCACAAGACTAATTATTTTCTGGGCAGGTGTACAGCAAGTGGGTATGAACAATACAGAGACAGAAGATCTCCAGACTGGAAGAAACAGGATCTGCATCTTTATTTCTCTGCAGTAAAAGTAACTGAAGTCTTAAGAAAACCAATTATTTACTCTCTCCTGTTGTTACAAGCTGTTGCCTCAGATGAGTAACCAAGAGATTTTATAATTGTGCAACTCACTGCTTCCTGTGAAAGAATCCAGAAAGGATATTGGAGAATAGAAAGTCATGGGGAGCAAATAAAACATCTCATCAAATCCTGTGGATTGGTGCTACTGAATAGTGTTTCCCCAGATTGTTTTCCCATAACCAGCAAAGCTATTTGCATTTTCTTTGTCAGTGTCTGTTTATGTTTACAGGTTTCAAAAGGGTGTCAGAGTTTCAACTAGTAAAATTGCAATATCAATGTCTTGATAATTCCATCTAATTCCATGACACAGGAACATTGGTGACTTTGAATAGTTTAGTTAAAGTATGAAATTTTCTGGCAACCTGGGAGCACTGGGACTTGAGAGTCAGTGCACTTTCTTAAGTGGATCCCAGCGCATGGTAATACCTGGAATTAGAGTAAACATGCTAACCAATCAGCATTCTTTTCTCTGATCATATAAATTGTTCTGATTGTTTGAAATTTGAATTTCTTCCATTTGTCCTAAAGTCTTAGCAATTTTATGTGTACCTCACAAAATAGCAACTTCAAACCAATCAATGCATTTCAGGCTGGGGAACATGGTGAAATTTTGTTTCCACAAAGCTAATAACCAAGTAGCACTTATGACAGTAGCATTTGGAATTAATCTCACAATCATCTCTAGCCTGATATTGCTGAATCTCTTGCCCAATTTTGCTGAATGATTTGAGAATGAACAACATAAAATCTAGCGTCACTACTGTTTTGACAGTAAAATCAATTCACTATTTACTACTGCAAATAATTTATAAAGAAATATGTTTAGCACCTTGTGAAAAGAATCAAAGAAATCATTTGCAACTAATATTAGTTAAGAATTGGTTACCAAACACAATTAATTAATAACCAGCTCCTCAATTACACATTGAGTCTCTAATTCCAAAATTTGCAGATATTAAAGTCTAAATGACTCCATGTTGTTTTTAATTCAGTTACAGTTACGTGTTTAAACTCTACATTATAACAGCATACAAAGTAATTTTTTCAATAGACAGGTCACTGAGAATAAGTGCAACTCTAAAAATTTCAGTATTATTTTCATTTATTGTTTCTATTACGATTCATTAAAGCTCATTTGTTCTTCAAGTTATTTTCTGTTCTGTTTCAATTCATGAAATCCTTTTCATTGCTTTACTTCATTCATTGTCCAACCTTTCTGCTGAAGACTTAGCATTTGAGTGGATTTGTTTTCCTATGAATCCAGTTTTTCTATCAAAAAGTGTTGATAACCACAGCTGTGCCCTTTGGTTCATAACTTTTTCCTGTTTGAATGCAAAGACAATACATAAACGTCCAATATAATTTCAGATGTTCTCCTTAGTAGTATATTGAGTGCATTTCTGTGGATTGTAGCAATTTGTACAGAGGAAATTTTAATCTAAAAGAGCAAGTGAGACTGGGATAAATCTTGTGTGGTCAGGTGACCCATGAGTCTTAGAGTCTTAGAGATGTATAGCACGGAAACATCCCTTCTGTCCAACTCGTCAATGCCATCCCAATCTAGTCCCACGTGCCAACAATCCCCCCCATTTTCCTCCAACCCTTCCCATTCATATACCCATCTAGATGCCTTCTAAATGTTGTAATTATACTGGCCTCCACCACTTCCTCTGGCAGCTCATTCCATACACACACCACTCTCTGCATGAAAAGGTTGCCCCTTAGGTCTCTTTTATATCTTGCCCCTCTCACCCTAAACCTATGACTCTAGTTCTGGACTCCCAGGGAAAAGACTTTGTCTATTTATCTTATCCATGCCCCTCATAATTTTGTAAACCACTATAAGGTCACCCCTGAGCTCTGGTGAAAACAGCCCCAGCCTGTTCAGCCTCTCCCTATAGCTCAGATCCTCCAACCCTGGCAACATCCTTGAAAATCTTTTCTGAGCACTTTCAAGTTTCACAATATCATTCCAATAGGAAGGAGACCAGAATTACATGCAATATTCCAACAGTGGCCTAACGAAAGTCCTGTACAGCCGCAACATGACCTCCCAACTCCTGTACTCAATACTCTGCCCAAAAAAGGAAAACATACCAAATGCCTTCTTCACTATCCTATCTACCTGCGACTCTACTTTTAAGGAGCTATGAACCTGCACTCCGAGGTCTCTTTGTTCAGCAACACTCCCTAGGACCTTACCATTAAGTGTATAAGTCCTGCTAAGATTTGTTTTCCCAAAATGCAGCACCTCGCATTTATCTGAATTAATCTCCATCTGCCACTCCTCAGCCCATTTGGCCCATCTGATCAAGATCCTTTTGTACTCTGAGGTAGCCATCTTCACTGTCCACTACACCTCCAATTTTGGTGTTATCTGTAAACTTGGACAACTTGGGCCAGGCCTTAGACAATCAACTTCCTATCGAAACCAAGCAAGCCTAGAACTGCCCGGTTAGTTGCTAATGGCTACATTGTATCAGAATGAGCCATTGTTTCCACCTCTAGTCAACCTGTTTCATTAGAAGAATGCTACACAGACCTGGTGGCACCCAGCTCAATAGGAGGCCAGAAACATTGCATGGGAAGGTGAGCACTTGATAGTTGAAGGTTCAAAATCATGTTCTATGATCTCCAAAGATCTCCTATGATCTTGTTGCTCCCACCTGATACTAAAATTTGACACAGGCCACAGAATCTTTGTGAAGAGCTGAAAGAGGTGCATAAAAGAGGTGCTTTTTGCATCTCCTTCAACAGCATCTCCAGAGATGACCCAAAGACCGAATCTCCCCCAGCTGAGAGGAAAAGCCCAAATTAATGACTACAGATCCTGAATTATCAACTAACCTTCAAGACATTTCTTTAAAAACAGTCTATCCCCGCCTTATTAAATGGGTATTACCATGCTTTTCAAACAAACAGTTCAAATGCAATCGTCAGGAGATATGACCAGAATGTAACAAATTTTCATAAGTGCATGTCAGAAGGAGATAGCTAGTGTAGATTTCAGACTGTTTTCTTAGAGATTTAACACTGTTTACTGAAAGTTTCAGTGAATGAATTGATAGAATTTGACAGAGTTTAATCAAAGAGCAATAGTAGAGTCTGATCAAATTCTTTTTCCATGATAAAGTGTTTCATAAAGCTGTATTAGACTTTCCCCTGATTCTTGTCCCCTTTTGTCTATCTCATCATCTAATGAGCTTGAGTTAAATAGGGTTACTGCAAACTGGTCAAGGTTAGACAGGGTACATTTACTCACCATTCACTTTATGACATTGGTGTCCCTGGGTGGACCTAATGAAGAATTACTTGAAAGGAAACTCCAATAATTTGAACCCTACCTTGTTCGGAATCAAGAGTGTAGTGCTGGAAAAACAGAGCAGGCAGGCAGCATCCGAAGAGCAGGAAAATCTCCTCATCCTCAGATACTGCCTGACCTGCTATGTTTTTCCAACACCACACTCTCGACTCTGATGTCCAGCATCTGCAGTCCTCACTTTCTCCTTGTTCAGAATCAGGGTGCTTATGTTGTGAGATACACAAACTGTAGATTTCGAGACATGAACCCTGGGAGGGCAAGATAAAGTGTACGCTATGGACAGTCGTATGAATTCAGAAGAAAATCTAATGATATGTTTAAATAGGAAATAGCCTGAGTTGGTAAAAATTTCTAATAAACCAGCATTGGGTCTGGGATAGCTGGAATTGCTAAAAAGAAACATATCGTTGATTATGGAAGCATGTTTCAAAAGTAGTTAAAGCCAGATCCATAGTTGTATGGAACAGGTCCATAGTGAAGAAGCACAAAACTTCAGTATAAAGAAGCATACACAGAGCGAGAGAGAAGAAATAATTAGCGTCACACAAGAAATCGAGAAGAAGTTGGGAAAAAGGGAGATGGAAGATCCTCAGACAGGATGAGAAGTTTGAGGGTTGAAAACGTCGAATTTCCTATTCCTTGGATGCTGCCTAACCTGCTGTGCTTTAACCAGCAACACATTTTCAACTGTGATCTCCAGCATCTGCAGACCTCATTTTTTACACTGAGAAGTTTGAGGGCTCTGGATTAGAATTAAGTAGAAAGAAAATAAAGCTCCTGAAACCAGATGAATGCAGCCAACTAAGCCGACTGCTTGGCAGGCAGTTTCAGGTCTAGCTTGAGAAAACCTACAGACAGGAGCAGTGGGTGATCAGGAACCTCTATGCTACCCGGAAAATAATGGCTGAGTTTGCAGAACAGAGTAACGATCTGAAAGCAGCGATCAAAGTCCTGCATCAAGCAGGTAAAGAAAATAAAAAAACTCTGCTCATCACCCAAAGTGCTAGAATAAGATTGACAGACTGAAATCGTTCCTGTTGGTGCATGTTGCGTATCTTTGGCATTGTGAGAGCCTTAGGGGATAACACCACATCCTAGACTAGGAGGATATGGAGGAGGATGTGCACAGATATACAGCCCTGAATAGTGAATGGGGATTGCTGATAAAGGACTTTTGTCCAAAACATTGATTTTCCTGCTCCTTAAATGCTGCCTGACCTGCTGTGCTTTTCCAGCACCACACTAATCCTAACCCTAATCTCCTACATCTGCAGTACCTACTTCTGCCTAGTGAGTGGGGATGTCCATCTCCCTTTTCAGAATAACTTGAATGCCCTACATCCACTAAACCCCTACGCACTGCACCTCCACCTCCACCATCCTCTCCTGTTCTCGTACAGCCTCCTGTTCTGATAAAGCATTACACCCCAAGACAACCTGAATCCCCAGTCCTGCAGCCTTTGTCTATCTCATTACATATTGGTCCTGAGTTAAAAAGAGTTTTTGCAAACTGGTTAAGGTTAGTCAGGGTACATTTGCTCAGGATTCACTTTGCAACACATGGAAAAAATGCAAATCAATCAGGAAGCTAGCGACAACCAATTGACAACCACATTAAGTCAATTGGCTGTCTCCTCTCCTATGCACATGGAGTCATGTTAATTGCTTGGTCAAAGTGCAGTTGACATGAATTTTGCATGTTAACTTTGTGTCCACAAAAGTGGATAGAGGTTCTTCTCTAGGTAGCCTCTGTTTCTAACATTTCCTGTCTCAGGTTATGGGCTGTCCCAAGTAGTTGGAATCTAGGCCCTCCACAGTCAATGTACTGACATACT
Organism: Hemiscyllium ocellatum; assembly: GCF_020745735.1. NCBI lineage: Eukaryota > Metazoa > Chordata > Chondrichthyes > Orectolobiformes > Hemiscylliidae > Hemiscyllium > Hemiscyllium ocellatum. The sequence goes on along the minus strand of NC_083436.1, from coordinate 23,699,982 downwards.
TGCCAGGCTTTTCTGATAAGTTGATAATATACCAGAACCTCTGTGTACCACTCGCAGGATATGTGTCTTAGATTGAAGATAGTGAGAGCTATAGATGCTCGACAGTAATAAAGTGTGGAGCTGGAAAAAAAAACACACAGTGGGTAAAACAGCATCAGGAGAGCAGGAGAGTTGACATTTCATGCAGGACTCTTCATCAGAATTAGGGAGGGGGCTGAGAGGCAAGTAGAAGGTGGAGGGGTGGGACATGGGGGCAAGGTAGGTGGGATGTCAATAGATGGATGTTGTAGGCAGTGAATGGCATTGGTCAGTGTGAAGGGTAGAGCTGATAGGTGGGAAGGAAGATGGACAGGTTAGGTCAGATCAAGGGGGAAGGGCAGAGAGGGAGGGTCTGACCTGGGCTGAGGTAGAGGTGTTGGGGAGATTTGGAATCTGGTGAATTCTATGTTGAGGCCATAAGGTTGTAATTTCCCTTACATGTGCCTTAAGTTGTCTGAAGTATTCATGTAAGAGTCTAAGTTGTCTTGTTAGAACCTTTTTGCTTCAGATGTGATCAAGGGAAACAAACACACACACCTGCAATCTACTTCCAGGAGGAAAGCAAAATTCCAAATATAGTGGGCAATCCATTGATGAGTGCTTACATTTGTCTTTTTAAAATGCCACCCTGCATCCCCATCTGAAAACTGGGATTCAGTACCTAAAGACAAAGCCTTGTGGAGCATTGGAAAAATCCTCTAGTTCATGAAGATATGAGGGAAGGAAATGCTGTTCTTACTCTGTCCAGCCTACATGTGACTCCAGATCCACAGCAATGTGGTTGACTCTTAGGAATGATCATTAAATGCTGACCAAGCCAGCAATGTCCACATCCTTGGGTTGGTATGGTGGCTCAGGGATTAGCACTGCTGCCTTACAGTGCTAAGGACCTAGGTTTGATTCCTGCCTCGAGTGACTGTCTGTATGGAGTTTGCACATTCTCCCTGTGTCTGTGTGGGTTTCCTCCCACAATCCAGGTTAGGGTGAATTGGCCACGCTAAATTGCCCATTGTGTTAGGTACATTAGTCAGGAGTAAATATACGGTAGGGGAATGGGTCTGGGTGGGTTACTCTTTGGAGGGTCAGTATAGACTTGTTGGGGTGAAGGACCTATTTCCATACTGTCAGGAATCTAATCTAATCTAATGCTGTGAGTGATTCATTTTTTTAAAATGCACTTTGCAACTCCTTGCACAACAGCCTTCCAAAGTCAGCCTAACCATGCTTTCCCTCTAGAACTGTGGCATTGTCCTTAAAATGCCTGCCAGTACATTCTTCAATCTGCTCAAGATTACCAGACCCTTTAATGATCCCAGGGGCACAGTAGTTTTGTCCAACTGTTAGATTTGACCCTAGATCACACACCCCCAAGCCTTCACATCCCCATCCACATTCAACACCCTTCACCTCTACTACTGGACCCAACACCCACTACCAACCTCAGACCCACTACCATCATTGGCTCCGACCCCAACTCTCTGCTCCCACTGGACCACAGCCCTCAGCACTGGGCATGTAATGGAGCAAGTATTCTACTTTGAATCTCAAAAGCAGCATGACCATGTGACAGCTGCTCAATTTATCGGAAAATGGACTGACAGCTCAAAAATAGACTTAAGATCAATAGTTTTTTTGAGGGGGGAGCAGTACTATGACAAGAATGAGTGGCGTAGGTGTGGTGGTTTGAGAAACATTCAAGTTATTCTGAAACGGGAGGTGAGGCTTCCCATTCATTATTCAGGTGGTATAGCAATACAGCTCCTCCCTAATATCCTCCCAGAATGTCCAGTTTGATGCTGTGAATTATTTTGTTGATCTATTGTCCTGCATTATTTGATTGTCTTTATTTGATCATATTTGTAAATTTACTAATGAATACTCGAGTTCCTGATTCTTTATTGTGATTGATTCCATTCTGTTACATCTCGATGTGTTTCTACATCCATTATGAGTTTCACACGCCTCCCCATCCTCTCAGTTTCACAAGTGAAGCACAAAGGCAGCATACATAAGAGAGAAAGAGGTGGTTATGCAGCTTGGCTTCTTCATTCATAAATTCCTTCTGAAATTGCCATCATGGAAGTCATTTCACCTCTCAACTGGAAACAGAATATGGCATAATCCTCACACAATCTTCATCATGGATTGCATCACCAGCACACTGCCTCTATCAAATACCCCAAGGTACCTACTCCCTCTGCTTTAGCTCATCCACCAAACTGTGCACAATGAAAATGAAACTATATCTGAGCTGACAGAATTGCAACTGATAGGAAATGGGAATGTATACAGAGTTAACAGAAAGAAGATAGAACTAAATGAAATGATGCAGCTGATGGTGAAGCTGACAAGGCAGCACCATGACAGCTGAAGAAAATACTTTATTTTCATTTTTGAAGTGAATAATTTTCATTGGTTTTGTAATTGAATTTGAGCATTGTTTGTCAATTGGATATTTTTGTGCATTTGAGCGAAACTCCTAATAGCTCAACATTATCCAGAAAGAAATACAAAGAAAGTTGTTTAGAAGAACATTACCTGGATAATTAATGATAATTTATTCATAAACATGTAGCAATATTTAGCTATTATCCGGTTTATTTAAACCACTTAATAATAATTAGTTGGACTAAATTAACGCTCTTAAAAGAAATGATGTTAGTTAAGACCTTTATGTGTTCCAAAGCAATAATGGCAATGCTGGATTGCGTTGGGATTTACTTCCAAATTGTTGTGACCTTTGTCTTCTCAGTCTCTTTAAGCAAAGGCACTTATTTAGTCCAATTAATTATCATTAAATGGCTTAAATAAACCAGATAATAGCTAAATATTGTTAAAGGTTTATTAATAAATTACCATTAATTATCCAGATAATGCCCTCCTAAACAACTTTCCTTGGTATTTCTTTGCAGGTAATATTATCTGCAAAGAAATACTAAGGAAAGTTGTTTAGCTCAAATGAACAAAATATCCAATTGAAAAATATGCTCAAATTCAATTATAAAGCCAATCAAAACTTTTCATTTCAAAAATGAATATGAAGCATATCAAGGAGCTGCCATATCAGTTTCACCATCAGTTGCATCACTTAGTTTTATTCTCTTTCTGTTAACTCTATATACATTTGTTTTTCTTATCAACTACAGTTCTGTCAGCTCAGATATGATTTCATTATTATTGTGCACAGTTTGATATTTGGATTAAAATGCTTTTAATATTGAGAAATCATTCAATTCCCTCTTCAATTAATTTTGAGAATTCTTTTTCAATTTAATTACCATGTTCTAATCAAGCACATTCATGGACCTACAGTATGCACTCGTAGACGTATTGCTCATGAGTCAAAGGGAATCCTGATTACCAATAAGGGTTAGGTTAATCTAAAGTAGAGGAATAAAATTTAAACCAATGTATAACTCAGGATCTCAGATAATAATCAATTTCTAATGGTGCTTTGGATAAAAAAATGCCTTCTTTTCAATATTATTACATGACTTTAGCAATGCAGAGTAATTTCTTCTTTATTCAATCCATCATGTAGATTTAGTGTTTATCTCTTGTCAATCTTAACATTGAAAATACACAGCAAGATAGTATGCAAGATATACCAACGAAAGTTAAATGTATGGCCCAAGTTTCTGCAGTTGGAAATGATGTGTGTAGCTGTTACACCCATGCAGGAAATGAGGTGTATAACAGTGAAGTAGATTCTAACACTTTCAGGATTCTGCTACAGTTTAAATCAGATCTTGAACTTACAATCAGTGGACCCATGTAAATATCCTCCACTAATACTATCACCCCAAGTCAATGGACATGTCCAAGGCATTTCCCAGACTTCCCAACATAATACCTCATTCTAGGCCATTGGAGGGTCTCAGTAGAACTCCAGTGAGAATTCTTATATAAGGTTATTTAATTTTGCTCCAAAGCATTCACTGAGAATAGATAGTTTATTTCAAAAGAGAATATCTGATCTTCTATCCTTGGAGTGTCTCCAATGGGATTGATTACAAGAATCGACTAACTAAGACTGGGTATTGTACCACTGGTGCTCATCATTGTGTGCCAACAACCAAACTAACTCCCAAAAAGACCCCTGTCCAGAATTCCAGATGGGATCTGCAGCCTGGAGAGAGCACAAATAGATATGTTGCTTCTCCACATGTATTCTGGTATCCCAGATTCTCAAGAATGTTTTGGCCCTGGTAGTTAGCATCTTAGGTGTTGAAGAGTGGGAAATGAAATAAATATTAAAGAAATATTGAATTTAGTGTTGTGCAATTAATAATTTTTATTAAAAAAACACATAGTAATTGACATTTTCTATATTAAATTCCTTGTTTGTAATTTAATATAAACAAATCAAAAAGCAAACTCTTAGAGAAATATATTAAGACGGAATAACTATTAACAAAACAAGTGAGAATTAAAATCTGTTCTTGTAAAATGCTGTAAAATGCTGGTTATAATTAGAGACTATTTCCTTCACATAATTGTTGAGTCTTACAACATACAATATAAAAGCTAGTACTTCCAATTAAGCCTATTGGATGATTACCTGGTATTGTGTGATCTTTAACATAAAAGAGGTCATTTGGCCCATCATATATTTTTTAAAAGAATAAACCCATTCATACCACTCCCTCATTCTTCTCCAGAGTCTTATTTTCTTTTCCTTTAAGGCACACATCCAATGTAATTTTCAAATTCTATTTTTGAAAATGTAGCCAAATTTGGAAGAGGAAGGATGGCTTAATGTTGTTTCTGAAATTGTTGGAATATAAATGATGGAACAAATTCATTGTGTTCTTCCTTATTGTGCAATTCATTGTACACATACAGGTTTATTTTATAAAACAATTAATAAATGAATTATTTTGGATTACCAGGCATTGCCAGAGATAAAAAAAAATCAACATTGCAGCTGACTGAATGGTACAGAACCATTTTAGGAAATAGGAAATGTTACATGTCTGGACTGAAGAATTCAAACTAATCAACAATGTTTGGTGTGCTTGTGTACCATCCTGATCTCTCTGCTATTGGAAGGATGGTGTGAAACTTGAAAGGGTTTAGAAAAGATTTACGATCCTTATAAAGTTGCCAGAGTTGGAGGGTTTAAGCTATAGGGACAGGCCGAATACGCTGGGGTTGTTTTCCCTGGAGTGTTGGAGACTGACGGGTTGGGGAGTCCAAAATTAGAAGGCATAGGTTTAAAGTTAGAGGGGAAAAATTTAAAAGGAACCTAAGGGGCAACGCTTTCCACACAGACAATGGTGCGTGTATGGAATAATCTGCCGAGGAAGTTGTGGACGCTGGTACAATTACAACATTTAAAAGACATCTGGATGGGAATATGAATAGGAAGGGTTTGGGGGAATATGGGCAAATGCTGGCAAAGGGGACGAGATTAATTTAGGATATCTGAACAGCGTGGACGAATTAGACTGAAGGGTTTGTGTCCTTGCTGTAAATCTCTATGACTCTATGACTGTATGTTGTAGCTCTGACGACAAATTTACAATCGTAGTACAAAATTTTGGGGACTTGCATGAATAAATTCAATGGAGCCAGCGGCAATTTAGGAGATGCATTTGATCATGCTTGATCACATTTTTCATTTGTATTTACCAAAGAGAAAGATGCTAATCAGATCATTGTGAGAGAAAATTGATAGGGAATAAGGTTTGGATAGACTTCTGGGAATTAAAGTTGACAAGGCGCTGGTACTGGATGAGATGCATCCAGGATTTTGAAGGAAGTGGGAGTGGAAATTGTGAGGGCCTTGGCTGTAACCTTTCAGTGTTCCCTAGATTAAGGGGAGTTACCGGATGACTAGAACATTGCGAACATTACGGTCTTAGAGTCATAGAGATGTACAGCACAAAAACAGACCCTTCAGTCCAACTCATCCATGCTAACTAGATATCCTAAGTTAATCCAATCCCATTTGCTAGCATTTCGCCCATATCCCATTAAACACTTCCTATTCATATACCATCTTTTAAATGTAATCTTACCAGCCTTCATCATGTCCTTTGGCAGGTAATTCCACAGACACGCCACCCTCTGGGTGGAAACGTTGCCCTTGGGATTCCGTTTAAATCTTTTCCCTCTCAACTTTAACCTATAGCCTCTAATTTTGGACTCCAGTAACCTGAGAAAAAACCTTGGCTATTCACCCTATCCATACCCCACATGATTTTATAAACCTGTATCAGGCCGTGTGTTTTTAAAATTTCTCAGTAAGGCTCTTCAACTTCTCATGTCTTGTAATACTCCTTTACTTGCATATAACAAAAAAATAGAGATCGCTGGAAAAACTCAGCAGGCCTGGCAGCATGTGTGGAGAGAAATCAGAATTAATATTTCAGATCGAGTGACATTCAAGAATGTTCTGAAGAAAAGTCACTTGATGAGAAACATTAACCCGGATGTCTCTCCACACATTGTCAGACATATTGACATTTTCCAGCAATCTCCATTCTTATTTCTGATTTACAACATCCACAGTTCTTTTGGGTTTTATTTGTATTTAGTCAGTTGTCAAACATAGCTGTTTGGTGTCCAGCACTTCACTTTTCACATGTTCATGAAATCTTCTCTCCTACTCAGAGTCATGTGATCAATTATGATGTCATGATTTATGTGAATCTCAATCTACAAGTTCCTTCATGGTTCTCTATACTTGTTTAACATTGTTCAAGGAAATTTATTTCTATCTACTTAAGCAGACTGTGTAATCATGAACACCTTTCCTAATATGGTGATGGTTATCATTCTCATGAGAGTCAGAGAACTGGAGTGGTTCTCCTTTGACCAGCTGTGGAGATAGTTCAATGATGTGCTCACCAGATTATGATGCCATGCCTAACCTGGAAAGGGAACCCAGAGAGGCACAAGTCTCTGAGCTGATAGAAAGTATGGATGGAAGTGTAATTGGGGATCTCCACACAGGCCTCTTCAGAGTGGAGATTGATTGGGTGCCAATAACACTTGCCTAAGAGAAAAGAGAGATGTGGCTGTGTGAGATGAGTAGAAGTTTGTGTGGGTTAAGAATATGATTGTATTGTTGGCCATTGGGAGAGCAGTGTAGCATAATGTAATGAAGCTCAGTGTATTAGTTGCCAATGAAGGTCTTCTCATCTCTAAATATGCCAACATTTGTTGGCCAAATGCAGGGGGCTCCTCATGGGACGTGAAGAACTTTACATTCAGTAATGTTACCCACTTCCCTTCTCTGTCTCCTTACAGGTTTTTGCAGTTTCAATCCTGTTGTGAAACTGTTTTTTAACGTTTCAATTAGGCAAAACTAAGGATTTGGTATGTTGGAAATGAGTGGGAGAATGATGGTAGCAATGCAGGGGCTGGATAGACAGAAAAATACTCCCAGTGAGTGATTAGGTAGTAGATTAGATTTCCTACAGTGTGGAAACAGGCCCTTTGGGCCAACAAGCCCACACCAACCCTCTGAAGAGTAACCCACCCAGACCTATTTCCCTCTGACTAATGCACCTAACACTACGGGCAGTTTAGCATGGCCAATTCACTGGGTCTGCACATCTTTGGACTGTGGGAGGAAACCAGAGTACCTAGAGGAAATCCACGCAGACACGGCGAGAACGTGCAAACTCCACACAGACAGTTGCCTGAGGCCAGAATCAAACCTGGGACCCTAGTGCTGTAAGGCAGCAGTGCTAATCACTGAGCCACTGTGCTGCCCTAGTAGTAGAGAGGGCAGAAAATGGTTAGTAGTTTGGGAGGATGACCTTAGAGCCACTGAGTGGACATAATACATGCAATAGTGAGAACTGTAGCCCATGAACCTTGGTGACTGTCATGACAGAGTTAGAGTGGCCATGTGAATGTGAAGTAGCATGCTAGCACTTGTCCTTCTTATGCACAGATCATCATTAGCTTCTTCTTTCACTACTATGCATTGTGTTCCATCTGAGTGACCGTGCTGATACTGACTGCTATCTTGATTGAAGCTGTTCAAATCTGATGGCATCGCCAACCTTCGTCAGCCATCAGAAAAAAGATCACTGCCATTAGATTAGATTAGATTACTTACAGTGTGGAAACAGGCCCTTCGGCCCAACAAGTCCACACTGACCCGCCGAAGCGCAACCCACCCATACCCCCACATTTACCCCTTACCTAACATTACGGGCAATTTAGAATGGCCAATTCACCTGACCTGCACATCTTTGGACTGTGGGAGGAAACTGGAGCACCCGGAGGAAACCCACGCAGACACGGGGAGAACGTGCAAACTCCACACAGTCAGTCGCCGGAGGCGGGAATTGAACCCGGGTCTGACGCTGTGAGGCAGCAGTGCTAACCACTGTGCCACCGTGCCGCCATCTTTCCCCTTCCCCATCCATTAACACCTCCAAGTCCCTATTGATGAACCAAGGTGCTCATTTGCCTGTCTGAACCATTTCCTTCGGCACAATGATGCATGACCATAGTGTTCTTATTGAAAAATCAAGACAGACTTTAGTGCACTTTTCTGAGATTATAACAGAACTGGTAGGTTATGTATGTCATTAAAAAAGATTATCAACCACATTAAAAACAGTTGCCATGTAATAGCATCGTATTGAATGAGTCTTGGTGATGTTCCTCCCTCTGAGCCAGGAGGCCCAGGTTCAAGTCCCACCTGCTCCATCTGTGTGTAATTAACACCTCCAATGTTACAGTTTGATGAACAATATCTAGTAGTTTTGTATGTGAATTGTACAGTCTCTCTCAGCACTGGTAACTTCAGACAAACTGTATTTAAACTGCTCCAATGAGCAATTGCTTGTTTTCCTACAAGCATTATTTAAAAAAAAGATTTATTGGCCATTATATTATAAGTAATAATTATATTAATAATTATTAATAATTTGGATTGGGAATCTCTAATTAATAATCTACTTTATAAAAGGGATCTTCAAACATTTGAGAATCATTGATGTAATATTCCCATCCTTTTAAATGACTTCATTGAGAAACCACATGTACAGTTTCCAATAATCAAGTCTGAACTTCAAATTTCTCCCCTTTCTACACTGGAATGATAAGCCTGCTTGTAGCTCACTCATTACAGACTAGGTATGAAACCTGGGACACTGGCCTCTGTGTATCTTAGTAACAAACCACATGATGTATTTACTCACTAAGTTATTGAGGCAGCTGCCTGATCTCTGAAGTGCAGTGCATAAATAACACAAAAGAATAGGCCCGCAAGGACCTCCATTACTAAGGCTCCACTTTCCATTCATCTTCACTTTTTGTTTTCTATTACTTAACGAATTTTCAATCCTTCTGATAGTTTGTTATTAATTCCATGCGCCTTAATCATCTCTGAAAGCATTTCATACAGAATTTTGTCAAATGCCTTTTGAAAATCCACATTAATTATATCAACTTAATTGATCTTCTGGCTAATGCAGTTGCCTCCCTGAAGAATTTAAATAAGCTGCTGAAGCATACCCTACTGCGTTTAATCTATACTAACCATTCCTTTTAGATTCTGACTAATTTAGGTAAATATCAATACTAGCTCATACAATACTCTCAAGTATTTCTCCATGACAAACATTTAAATAGTTCTCTAATCCCTCAATTTATGTCTCACTTCTTTTCTTAAAACACCTTAATAACATTCACTGTCCTAGCTTTCTCAGATGTATTCCTCCTGCAGAATGTGGCTGGCTACATCTGTGGGAAGTGCACCCAACTCCAGCTCCTTGAAAACCGTGTTAGGGAATTGGAGCTGGAGCTGGATGAACTGCGGATCATTCGGGAGTCTGAGGGGGTAATTGAGAGGAGTTACTGGCAGTTGGTCATGCCTGAGGCTCAGGATAAGGATAGATGGGTTACAGTTATGGGGAGGAAAGGTGACAGACAGTACAGTGATCCCCTGTGGGCATTTCCCTCAGCAATAAGTATATCATTTTGGATACTGCTGGGGGGGATGACCTACCAGAGGAAAGCCATAGTGGTCAGTTCTCTGGCACTGATCCTGACACTGCGGCCCAGAAGGGAAGGGGGCAGAACAGAAAAGCGCTAGTGGTAGGAGACTCGATTGTTAGGAAAATTGACAGGAGATTTTGTGGTCAGGATCGGGATTCCCGGAAGGTTTGTTGCCTTCCTGGTGCCAGGGTCCGGGACGTCTCTGGTTGGGTGTATAAGATTCTGAAAGGAGAGGGCAAACAGCCAGAAATCGTGTTACACATTGGCACCAATGATATAGCCAGGAAAAGGATCGAAGATGTAAAAAGTGATTTCAGGGAGTTAGGGTGGAAGCTGCAGAGCAGGATGAACAGAGTAGTGTTCTTGGGTTTACTACCAGTGCCACGAGAAAGCGAGGCGAGGAACAGGCAGCTTAACATGTGGCTGCGCAGCTGATGTGGGAGGGAGGGCTTCAGATATGTAGATAATTGGGATGCCTTCGAAGGAAGGTGGGATCTGTACATGAAAGATGGGTTGCACCTGAACTGGAAAGGGACCAATGTCCTTGTTGGAAGGTTTGCTCGTGTTGTTCAGGAGAGTTTAAATGAATATGGCGGGGTGGGGAGGGTGTGGTGGGGTGGGAACCTGAGCTATACACTGGTGGTGAGAGTTGAAAGAGATGAGGCAATAGCAAGAGTAGCGCAGCCAGTGGGAAGGAATTTCCTGGGAAAGACCCAAGGGATTGGTCAAAGTGTGTTTGCTTTAATGCAAGGAGTATCAGGAGTAAAAGTGATGAGCCTAGAGCATGGATCAGTACCTGGTGCTATGATGTTATGGCCATAACAGAGACGTGGGTTTCTCAGGGGCAGGAATGGTTGTTGGATGTTCCAGGGTTTAGAGCATTTAAAAAGAATAGGGAGGGGGGGAAAAGAGGAGGGTGTCACAGCTACAGAAGTTACCATTGTCGAGGAAGGTCTGCCTACTGAGTCAGTATGGGTGGAAATTAGGAACAGTAAGGGAGCAGTCACCTCATTAGGGGTTTACTACAGGCCCCCCAATAGCAGCACGGAAATTGAAGAAAGCATAGGTCGGCAGATTTTGGAAAAGTGTGAATGTAGTAGGGTTGTTGTAATGGGTGACTTTAACTTTCCCAATATTGATTGGAACCTCCTTCGAGCAGATGGTTTGGAAGGAGCTGTTTTTGTAAGGTTTGTTCAGGAGGGTTTCCTAACTCAGTACGTTAACAGGCCAAAGAGGAGAGAGGCCATTTTGGATTAGGTGCTCAGTATTGAGCCTGGGCAGGTGTCAGATCTTGTAGTGGGAGAGCATTTTGGTGATAGTGACCACAACTGCCTTACATTCTACATAGCTATAGAGAAGGAGAGAAGCAGGCACAATGGGAGGGTATTTAATTGGGGAAAAGGAAACTATGATACTATCAGATGTGCATTGGGAAGCATGGACTGGGAGCAATTGTTCCATGGAAAGGGCACTATAGACATGTGGAGACTATTTAAGGAACAGTTGTTGCGAGTGATGCACAAATGTGTTCCTCTGAGACAGGCAAGAAAGGGTAAGATAAAGGAACCTTGGATGACAAGAGCAGAGGAGCTTCTCATCAAAGGAAAGAAGGCAGCTTACATAAGGTGGAGGAAGCAAGGGTCTTGCTCAGCTCTAGAGGATTACAGGCAGGCGAGGAAGGAGCTCAAAAATGGTCTGAGGAGAGCCAGGAGGGGGCACGAGAAAGGCTTGGCAGGAAGGATTAGGGAGAATCCAAAGGCATTTTACACATATGTGAGCAATAAGAGAATGATCAAAGAAAGAGTAGGGCCGATCAGGGATAGCTTGTGTATAGAATCTGAGGAGGTAGGGGAAGCCCTAAATGAGTTTTTTGCTTCAGTCTTTTCTAAAGAAAAGGACCTTACAGTGAATGAAACCATTGAGGAGCAGGTAAGCATGCTGGAAAGGATAGAGATTGAGGAAGCTGATGTTGAGGAAACATTAAGATTGACAAGTCGCCAGGGCCAGACCAGATTTGTCCTTGGCTGCTTTGGGAAGCGAGAAATGTGATTGCTTCGCTGCTTGCGAAGATCTTTGCATCCTCGCTCTCCACCGGAGTCATGCCTGAGGACTGGAGGGAGTCAAATATAATTCTTCTCTTCAAGAAAGGAAATAGAGAAATCCCCGGCAATTACAGACAAGACAGTCTCACATCTGTCATCTGCAAGGTGTTGGAAAGGATTCTGAGGGATAGGATTAATGACCATCTGGAAGAACATGGCTTGATTAAAGGCAGTCAGCACGGCTTTGTGAGGGGCAGGTCATGCCTCACAAATCTTATTGAGTTCTTTGAGGATATTACTAGATAAGTTGATGAGGGTCGAGTGGTGGATGTTGTGTATATGGACTTCATTTGATAAGGTTCCCCATGGTAGGCTCATTCAGAAGGTCAGGAGGAATGGTAGACAGGGAAATTTAGCTGTCTGGATACAGAATTGACTGGTTAATAGAAGACAGCAGGTGGTAATGGAAGGAAAATATTCTGCCTGGAAGTCAGTGGTGAGTGGTGTTCCACAGGACTCAGTTCTTGGGCGTCTACTCTTTGTAATTTGTATTAATGACTTGGACGATGGGATTGAAGGATGGGTCAGCAAGTTTGCAGATGACACAAAGGTTGGAAGTGTCGTTGACAGTATAGAGGGCTGTTGTAGGCTGCAGCGGGACATTGACAGGATGCAGAGATGGGCTGAGAGGTGGCAGATGGAGTTCAACCTGGATAAATGTGAAGCGATGCATTTTGGAAGGTCAAACTTGAAAGTTGAGTACAGGATTAAAGACAGGATTCTTGGCAGTGGGGGAACGTCGGGATCTTGGTGTGCAGGTACATAGATCCTTTAAAATTGCCACCCTGGTGAATAGGGTTGTTAAGAAAGTATATGGGGTGTTTTGGCTTTCATTAACGGGGGATTGAGTTTAAGATGCGCAAGATCTTTTTGCAGCTCTATAAAACTTTGGTTAGACCATACTTGGAATACTATGTCCAGTTCTGGTCGCCCTATTATAGGAAAGATGTGAATGCTTTGGAGAGGGTTCAGAGGAGGTTTACCAGGATGCTGCCTGGAATGGAGGGCTTATTTTACGAAGAGAGGTTGAATGAGCTCGGACTTTTTTCATTGGAAAAAAGAAGGAAGAGAGGGGACCTAATTGAGGTGTACAAGATAATGAGAGGCATAGAGTTGATAGCCAGAAACATTTTCCCAGGGCAGAAATTGTTAACACGAGGAGTTATAGTTTTAAGCTGTTTGGCGGAAAGTATAGAGGGGATGTCAGAGACGGGTTCTTTACGCAGAGAGTTGTGAGAGCATGGAATGTGTTGCCAGCAGCAGTTGTGGAAGTGAGGTCATTGGGGATATTTAAGAGACTGCTGGACATGCATATGGTCACAGAAATTTGAGAGTTCGTACATTAGGCTTACCTCACATGAGGATCAATGATCAGCACAACATCATGGGCTGAAGGGCCTGTTCTGTACTGTACTGTTCTATGTTCTATATTTATAGAGTTGTTAAATTATATTGACTGGAGCCCTCAGTTTTCTTTCTGTCCTCAGCTCACTGAGTCTTCTCAAATATAACACTATTGGGATAAATGCAGCAGATTAATTCCTTCAATTCATTCATTACAAAAGCGCCTGTTCCTGCAAACTCCTCCACATTCACAACCCTGTGAGATATCTCCACTGGTATCATTTTGGCCTCAGTTGGTTGAATGGCTGGTTTACAATACAGAGTGCTACCAATAGTGAAGGTTCAATTCTTGCACCTTCAAAGATTCTCCTTCTCAACATCTTCCCTCATCTGAGGCATAGTAACCCTCAGGTAAAAAAACATCATCCTTTGCCTTCCTGTGACAAGAAAGCAGCCCTATTGTGTCTTCACCATTACATACAGCATTACATTGGACTAACATTAAGCTATTCAGTTATAAAGATAAAAATGCTTTCAAAAGCATGCTGTGCTTCAAGTGGCCCAAGTGAAGAAAAAATCTCGAATCTTTATACCCTCAGGTCAAATTTAGTAATGATATCTTGAGCATCTTTTAAAGGTTTACTGGCATATTATGTCTCTTAAAACGGTATGCTGACATGCTGACTGTGAAACAAAACACAACCAGCTCCATTTCATTTGTCTTTCATCCTGATTTTGATTATTTTGATTTTGATTTTAAAAGGAAGCATTGTGTTTAAAGAGTGAGCAACTACAATGTTATGGAAACTGGTGTGGAGGATTTATACAGACCATTAGTATGAGCGAAGGAAGCATCTATTAGATGAAATAACAACAAAAATAGTTGCTGACACATTCATAATGGCTGTATTACTCACTTAATTCAGCTAACATGTACCATTAGGCTGAACTTTGTGTTCGACAGGAATGCTTTAAAATGGAAAACTGGATGAAAACAATAGGCTGGAGCCCTCCAGGAAATTATTCACTGGTCGTCTATGACTGCCTGTTAATGTGCGTGGGAGAATCACTGAGGAGACAGCTCCTATTTATAACCTACAGTGATAAATGATTGAAATAGTTAAACACATTACTTATGTTTCAGGAGAGGATTAAGTGATGTCTACGTTGATTATATGGGTGGCAATTGATTTATATATGACGTTTATCTGCAAAATGCGTCATCAGAAATGGCTACTAAATGCACTGGTAACAAACATTATGGTTTTAGTATTAGACAGTGGAAATAAAAGGGCTGTTGGGGAGCAGCCACAGGGAAAATATTAGTTGCATGAATTAGCCAGATTATTAAAACTAATTGGTTTAGTTCATTAGATCATGTATGGACAAACCAACCAGTATTCAATGCTTCTAATAATTTAAGACTGGAAAACTTTACGCTCAAGAGTAAGGCAATACTTAAATCAATATTTGTAGAAGTTAGCTCTATCAATAACGTACTGTTATAGCTAAAGTTCAAGATGTAGGGAGGAAGGGAAAGTCAACAAGCCACCTTCCTGATGTAAAACATTTCCCACATATCATGGGGAATCAATATGTTAAATGACAGAACATAAGCCGCTGTTATTAGGCGTTGCTCCAGGTTGGGAAAGAGCCTTTAAATACACAGCATCCTCAGGCAACAGGTATTTGATTAATTAGAATGAGCAGAATAGCTCACAAGCTTGTCTCTCTAATACAGGCTAAGGTACTAATACTCAAGATTAGGAGTTAGGAACAGTAAATTGATAATAGAGTGGTGATTTCTTTGAAAATGTGCCACCAAACAGCATTGAATGCTATAGCCAAAGAACAATTCAATTGATTCAAATAACACATTTTGTGACAAAGTTGCTGAAATTTCATTGAATTGAAATATTTTGCAATAAATTTGCCCTATTTGTTTATAATTGGAATGTCAGACAGGCACAGAACAACATCAGGGAACAGAGAAGTGAAGAAGCTGTGAAAATTATCAGCTTTGTAAAGGTGAGTCTGATGTTAGATCTCATAGTGGAATCTTCTAGAATGCAGTGTTGAAATGCCAATTGACGATCATTATAACATGTTAGACATTCTTTTTAATGTCATCCCTTGCTTCATTGATTTGTTTATCTTATTAAACTCAACAAACAAGCTAGATAATGAGAACACTTGACAAGGACACCAAAGGAAGCACTTCAGCTCATCACCTGTTCCGAACAATCTTCATGCTGGAACCAACATCTCAGGGCATGTTTCATTGGCCACAACCACACATAGCCTTTGACAGTTGCATCTGACATGACCTTGCACTTTAAGAGTCCTCATGTCACAGCTCCAATGCACTTATAGGTTGCCTCTGCAATTTAAGCCTGAACCCCAGACCAGTAACTATCATTTTGATGTTGCAGCAAGGACACTGTGTGTTCAGTGAAATGGACCCAGCTCATAGACTGAACGAGCCGACACCTCCAAGCTCTTTGCTCATTATAATAATGGTCACTCACTCACTCTGAGCTCACCCGGATGTTCACAACATCCATGACTTGCTTGGTCTTTTTGCTTTCTCAGCCAGGGATACAAGACATAACATTGCCATCTTGGCTTGCTGTTTAGTGCAGGCACAAAACCAAGAACCTTGTCAAATTATCATTGGGCCTCTTTCAAGTCAAGGAGAATAGCCTCCTCTCAAAGGGTCCCAGCACAATGAGTGAAGTCCAATATAAGACCAGGTCTTGCTCAGGGCAGTTAGAGTTAGGATCCACTTCTCATATGGGGTAAGGAGCTGAAAAACAGACAGAACACTATCCATGTTGACTCATTCTGCCCTACTGTAGGCTGTTTTCCTCTTGGAATGAGAGAAAGGCAGGTATTACAGGAGATGAAAGTGGCTAGAACAGCTGTTACCATTGATGTAGGTGGGGAGTTGTCCCAAGCTGGCGATTAGGCACAGCAAAGGGCATACAGTGTTAGTGGTATTGGGAGTTGAATTGTGAGTGTGAGTAGGAAATATGATGCATGTAAAAGTGATACAGCATGAGCCTTGGTGGGAAACAGAAATAGAGTGTGAAGTATCAAAGAAGCTGGTGGCAATTAGATTGGCAGAATTGAAAGGGACATTGACCTTCATCCAACATTGCTGGGTATGCATCCAGATAGTTGAGACTGCTTTAACCCAGATAGAAACCTTAGATCAGTTTGAATATGCCCACTATCATGCCCCCTCCACCACCACCCCCCCACCCACACCACCACACACACACACACACACACACACACATACACACACACTGCTGGTTGTGGGAGGAAGACAGTTTGCATTGACACCAGGCCATCCAGCAGGGCCAGGGCAGCTCAGGACTGACAACGCTTGTCTGCGTGCACAAGCATCAAGCTTTTAAAGATGGTTGCGAGGGATGTGAGTAAATTCTCGGAGGTAGGCCAAATGGCACAATATTCTCAGAACCAGGGACAAACTCTTCAAATAACTTGATGCAACTCTGACTTAGCCAAAATAATGCATAATTCAGCCATTCTTTCCATTTTTTGACAGAGTGGGAACCAGAGAAGGCAGTGTGTAAACAGAAGGCTTGTTATGAAGTGGCCAAGAGACAAACATTGGTGATGAGAAGATGAACATAAACAAAATTAAATTGCGATGAATGAGGGAAAGTTACATTAGTGAGAAACCTGAGTTGACGCCATGGATGAGTGTCATGCTTAGACTACATTCTTCAAACCTGAATTCACCAGAAATTGAGACCTGGGCCCCACTTGGAAAATTACATTAGTCATTGGACCTAAGTAACCATTCTAATTTAGCATACTTGTTGTTTCTTGGTAAGTTGAGAGATTACCTTATGGAAGTTCATAAAATAATGAGGGATATAGATAAGGTGATTGGCAGGTGTCTTTTCCTTAGGTTGTAGGTTGGGAGAATTCCAAGACTAGGGGGTATATTTTTAAGGTGAGAAGAGAAAGATTTAAACAAGGCATGGTGGCAATATTGTTTAGGTTTGTGTGTGGAATGAACCTCCAGAGAAAGTTCTAGATGTGGGTACAGTTAAAATGTTTAAAATACATTTGGATAAGTGCATAAATAAGAAATGCTTGGAGGAATATGAGCCAAGCGTAGGCAGGTGGGGCTAGTTTAGTTTATGGTTATGCTTGGCATGGACCAGTTTGACTAAAGGGTCTGAGCAAGGAGCTAAAAAGACATCATCTAACACAGAGCTACAACAAACAGTTCAGAAAGCACATATTGGAAATATTACAAAATGATG